>NC_046633.1:22014606-23362106 GCF_900324485.2 Mastacembelus armatus
CCAAGGAGAAACAACTCTTGACCACAAAGATATTGGCCAGTTCAACCTTTGACCTTTTTTGTAATGAAACAACCACAATCGAATGTAAGTCTGATTCCTCAGGGAGGCTTCAAATATCTTCCTAGGGAAATAACCTCATCTCGTGTACTAATGGTGTACACGAGATGAATGATTGTAATCAAAGAGGACACAAAGCTACATTGATTATGGCTTGGCATGGCTGATTCTCAGAACACTTTCAAAAGAGTCATTGATCACTTTCTGGAAAAGCTAATGTGCAGTCATCTTTCGTATTAGTGGAGTATAGCCAGCGTTGATTTGCCTTAAAAGGTATTGACACAGCAGCATGGTGGCTGAGTATTTGGCACTGTTGCCTCACAGCAAGAAGGTTCCTGGTTTGAAACCCATCAGGGGCCTTTCTGTGTGGAGTCTGCATGTTCTCCCTGTGCTTGTGTGGGTTTTCTCCAGGTACTCTGGTTTCCTCCCACAGTCCAAAAACATGTATGTCAGGTTGATTGGTGACTCTAAATTGCCCATAGGAGTGAGTGTGAGTGTGTGAGGTTGTTTGTCTCTATGTCGCCCTGTGATGGACTGGTGACCTGTCCAGGGTGGACCCCTGCCTTTCACCCAGAGAGAGCTGGGATAGACTCCAGCAGATCACTGGGACCCTAAGCAGGAATAAGCAGGTACAGATGATGGATGGATGGGTATTGACACAGCCAAGTCTAGGCAAAGTAACGTTGAAAGAAATTTGCAATTTTGGACATTCTGTGTTAAACACCTTTATAAATCAGAGCAACAGGTGACAACACTGAAGAGTTTTTCTTGACTTGACAGGTGCTTCAGGTACATGACAGCCTCTACTAAAAGATCCTTTTTTGCAGATTTTTAAGTAAAGTACTTATAATGTGCTATTTTCAATACTTATTAAGTGCGAAAGAACAGGGACTTACAACACATGATATTTATTTGTAGTCTTTTCTATAAAGTCTTACTGAACATGGCAACTAGATCTACTGCCCACTGGTTTCTAGGGTTAATCCTTAATGTGTCTAGAGACTAGTCATAAAAAATTGCAGCTGTATCTGTAGGAAAAAGAGACATTTGTGTTTAAATGATGAATGAGTGTAGAATAAGGTTCTTGCTCCTTTGATCCAAAAATAGATGTGTTGTGATGAATGAAATTCTCTGGCAGCTAGTGGTAATTGTTACTGGAATTTGTGGGTATACTTTGATTTTGCTAGTGTTGTAATTGTTCCATGGGATGTTTTAAAAATAATTGCAGACCTGCTTACATCCAAACATAGTACATTATTCATTTTTATGATGGCTGCACACTGAATGCTGCTCCAAACTTTCTTTTCAGTCTTCTGTGCACTGAAGCCCCTCACTGGGCGACTCAGTTCTCAGCATGCACTCTTCTCTGGCCAAGTTTCCTTACTTCCTGTTGGCTTTTTTTATAAATCAGAGGTCTCCAACTCCAGTCCTGGAGGGCCACTGTGCTGCTTGTTTTCCAACTATCCCAACCCAACCCACTGCAATCAGAAACTGCAAGGGCAGGGATAGTTGGAAAAGAAGCAGGACAGTGGCCCTCGACGACTGGAGTTAGAGACCCCTGTTCATCATCACTAACCTTTCCATGTGCATATTGGAACCAGTCCTTTTTGGGCCAGAGTGTGTCACATGATCTTGAAATACAGTATAATGTTATGACTGTAGTGTCTTTGCCAAAAGTGTCTCAGGGCCCAGCTCTGGTTGTGTGGACTTGGATATTTCAGCCTTTTATTGTGCCACTATGCTCAGACATTTATCTTGACCCCAGATCACTTCTGTCACATGTGAGCTCTAGGTTCCTGATATCTGGCCCAGGTGTCCATCACAGTCTGCTGCAGTTCACTGTTCTTTTCATCTCATGTGCTCAGCATTTTGGGAACTTTTCCCTTTTCTTCCTAGAAATCTATAGCTGAGTTTAGAACTGCTGCCTTTGTGTTGTTGTTGAGTTGTGTATGATCTTAGGCAATACAAGTTAACTTGTTTGACCAGTTGTGGATCATGTCAAAAAACTAATCATAAGGAAGAAATTTATCATTAAATCAAATCAAACATTCAGTATGTTTAATTTCCATTCACTATTTTTTTAAATTTCAGAGTAGTTTATCTGCACAATATTTCCAATGCAAAAATGTATATAAATAAAGTACTTGAATTCTACATTATTGTAGGTTGTCAACTGAGACAGGCAGATTGGTTATTTGTTAACTAACTTAACTATAACACAAACTTAGTGGTGACTCCAGGTATGTTATTTATTTACAGTTGTATTTGTCCTTTATATGTTTTATGTTTAACTTTGAGTCTTTAACAGTGGAGAAGAAGGGTCCTCAATTTTGGCACGTGGCACATGAAAAGAGTTAAGCTCCAACTGCTGCAGGGTAAATCCAGTCTTAGCACAGTGACAGATGTCATCCTAATGGACACCTGTGGTTCCTGGATTGGCAGCATGGCACCGATATCAGCAGGGAGCAAGGACTCGAGCTCCCAGCTGAGAGAAACGTCAGCCATTTTAAATTTTCAAAAAGAACTTCGGAGGAGAGAAAGCGCCCACAGAGATGGGATCTCTCAGGAGGAAATTGCATCTGGCTTTCACAGTTGATCTGTAACCTCAAAGTACATGTTGTTCTAACAGTATGAAGTTCATATATTATCAAAGTTGAACATATACTCCTGAAGAAACAGTGATTCCCTCATATAAAAAACTAAATTGCTCTCCAGGCATCCTCATGTTGCATGGAGTTGCTCTCACCACTCGAGAAGTTTGTTACATTAACTGTGAGATTATATTAATCTACATTTCTGTGTGTGCAATATACTGGAATATTCTCTTCATGAAGCCTTAAAATGAAGCCAACAGCAGATCATTGTTCGAAATTATGTGTCAGATTTGCAGCCAATCTCTTTGTTGCAGGAATTACACCAGCAAATCTTATGCCGCATCCTTGCACTTCACAAGAGGAGGCATACACTACAGGTATTATTTATATCTTCGAAATCTACAACATCTAAAACATCTTCAAGCTTTTAATAACTAAAATGCAAGTTGATGAGTAGCATTTTATCTTTTAAATCAGTGCTGGCTGTGAATGTTTTGTTTTAGCAATGGGTATATCAGGTTCAGTATAAAAATAGCTGTGCTGAATGGATCGCTGTGTCATCTACTGTTTGTCTCGCTAGCAAATGTTGGCTAGTTTTGTGGCTGCATGGAGAGGTGACCCTGCTATTTTCCTCTCAATTACAGGAGGAGATATTTCACCAGGGCACAACAGAAGGGTGTAACTATCTGGGTGATGGACAGAGGAAAAGGGTAAAGAAGAATCACTCAACTTCAGGGCTGGAATGGGAAAACAAGGTCATCAACTCAGTTTGGCATTACAAAGTTACATGACACACATGCTGAATAAAAAGAAGGCTATTCTAATTCAAAGCTTCCCCTTGTCTACCTCAGTGACTTGAATGACAAGTATAGCTGATCGGACTTCGCAGAGCCTACACACCCTCTCGTGGCACTGCATGTTCACAAGGCAATTGCTGTGACAATGATTCACAAACCAACAAACAAATTAAAGCAATTCAAACTGCTGCTAAAAATATTCAACAGGGAAACAAAGCTTGAAGCTGACATGGAAGCCAGTCAAGTGTGTACTATACCAAGTATGAGTAATTTGAACTTTTACTAGCTCTCCACACACACACACCCTCACACACACACACACACACACACACACCACACACACTTTGTTTCAGCCTTTTTTATTTTTTAGAGACAAGAGGACATGCTTGTCTGGAAAAGCATTTGGGAGCCTGTTAGTTCAGTCAAGCATTAAGTTGGCTGATGCTGATTTCCTTTAACACCCTGTGGTTGCCCGAATGTCTGCCACACAGCTTCATAGCAGAGCATAACAGGCTCATCGACCCTGCGTCATTAACTAAATACTTCTTCTATGAGGAAAGATGTGGAAGATAATGACGTGCTGCCTCATTCGACTTATTCTCAGCCCATATTTTACATCAAACCACAAGCAAAGTGAAGCTAAGTGTAATTACAAAGTTGAGTTTTGGATAAACCATAATATCCATCCATCCATCTTCTATACCCGCTTTTCCTGTTCAGGGTCACGGGGATCCGCTGGAGCCTATCCCAGCTCTCTCTCGGGTGGAAGGCAGGGGTACACCCTAGACAGGTCACCAGTCTGTCGCAGGGCCACATATAGACACACAAAGACAGACAACCTCACACACTCACACTCACTCCTACGGGCAATTTTAGAGTCACCAATCAACCTGACATGCATGTTTTTGGACTGTGGGAGGAAACCGGAATACCCGGAGTAAACCCACGCAAGCACAGGGAAAACATGCAAACTCCACACAGAAAGGCCGGGATGCGAACCCACGACCTTCTTGCTGTGAGGCAACAGTGCTAACCACTCAGCCACCATGCTGCCCTAAACCATAATATCTGGTCTTTAATTCTGAATCCAGCATAAATCACAGTATTTGTTTCTGATTGCAAAGAATCCTGACTAAAGGCACATTTTCTTGCACAAACCAAACATATACTGGCAATAACATCATGACACAAAATGGTTTGCCCTTTGTGTCATGAAACATTTTTATTGATATGGAGCAGTAAGAGAACAGACACCCTTTTAATGAGTTCTGCCTCATGTAAAAGTGTATTTTCTTGCAGAATGATCAGAAATTCTGTACCAGACAACCCTCTGAACACAAAGGTGGTAAATACAGAAACAAGAGTTAATTAACAGCAACACACGATCTGGTGTGATCTCACCTCTGTTTTTACACACACAAACAGTAACAGTCTGTCTGGCTTAGGTAAGGAATTCATTTGTTCCATACATCGTCCCTGAGAGAACGGAGGCCAAACCACACAGACAGCCCTGCAAATAACGTTTATACTGACACACCACGCTGCTCACTGCAATGTACTATTGTATTACTGTGAGCCTGATCATGTTTGTTAATATATATATCTACAGAAATCTATATTCAGAGTATAAATGTCTCAAAGGGTGGCAGTATTTCACACACACACACACTTCACACACTGTAACACACATATTGATCACCAGACTCACATACAAGCTTGAGAGAAGTTACTGAGATAGAGTAAAAGTATTTCAATGGCAGTTGAGAAGGCTTAAGTCTATCAAAGGTGTACAGATTAAGTTAGCACCAGTTGTGTTAAGTTACAAATACAATACAACAATACTCTGATAACAATCACATAATTGTAGCAAACAATTTTAGAGACAAACATGGTTTTGTCCCAGAACAAAAGAACAAAAAGTTCATTTCCACAACACCACACAGCTAATTTAGGGCGAAAAACAGAATTTCCTGAAGTTGAATATTCTGAATAATTATTATAATGAGCATCAAGTCTATAAAAGGTTAATCCTTGCAGGCAGGCAGCCTTAAGTGACTATCCTTTAAAGAATACTAGAACTAGTATAACATTTTTAACTTTATGTATAGGACAACAAGTCACTTCTACAAATAGTGGGCATTACATTTTAGAAAGAAACATCAAATATTGCTACAAACTGTATGCATTCACTTTTTAAAGATGATTTTCAGGCATGTCAGAGAAACCTGTTTTGATATCAGTTTTCCTCTTCCTCCAAGAGAAACACAGGCTGGCACTTCTCTGAGTCACAGGGACGTAAGGAAAACAATTCTGAGGCTCTGACCTTTCAACATCACTGCTGCCTGAGCAGCCCCGGGAGGAATTGTCCCTTCTCATCAACTGTACAGTATCTAATGTATTCCATCAAGCTTATTGTTTTACACAGCAGCACAATGCTGACTTCATACCGGCGTGGTCCTCCTGTTCACGCCGTCTTTCAGATCTTTCTGGAAGCACTTATGGACTTGTAAAAACCCAGAGTCCCTCTCAGGACTGTAGGGGCCTGCAGTCCCACTTCCACCCTTTAAAGGGTCCCTGCTGAGCGCATACAGGGATATATCCCCCATTGGCAACCCCATCCCCAACCCTCCTCCACCGCCCCCTCCTCCACCGATCTTCAACCCCACTGGTGAGGGCTCTCGGGACGGGTCACTCGACCTCGAACTGGAGCGTGAGCGCCTTCGTCTGTACCGGTAACTTGGGATGCGTGAGTATGGTGAAGAGGAGGAGCTGGCTTTAATGAAATCGCGTCTGGCTCGGAAGCGTGTCTCTTTGTTTTTCTCGATATATATATTAACAGCAAGAACCCCTACTGATTCAGCCACGATGAAGGAGAGGGCGCCAAAGTAAAAGGACCAGCCATAGTTGTACTGATTCTTCTTGTCCTCGTCTTTCTTGTCACTGGGATCTCCAGCATTGCTGGAGATGTAGACGATGATGCCGATGATATTACTTAGACCTTAAAAGAGATGAGATACAAGAAAGAAACGTGGGGAGAACTGTTAGAATGCAAATGGAAATGGAAATAAGAGACACTTGGATGTAATATCCCTAGAGTAATAATAATAAGACAAACACAACAAAAGCAGTAAGTGTGTAAACCCAAAAGCAGATCTTTTGGGTTTACACACTCATAACACATTATCACATTCAAAGCTAGAAAAAATCTTTATAAGTCTCTGAATTATTGAACACAGTCCTGTTAATAGCAAAAATGCAACTTGAATATTCACACTATTCCTGCAGATTTTCACCTTCTGAGATTCCTTTTTGCATATGTAAAAATATGTGTCACTGCCAATGAGAGAGAAAAGTGGCCTGAAGGGAACAGAAGATATGTTAAAAGGGTTTAAGACATAGACACTTATTTCATCATGTTGTGTATCTCAAAAACACAATTGCTAAAGAGTAAAAAATGTATGTAATTTTTGTTGAAATATAGAACAATTTAGGGTAACTTTAAAAGGAAGAGGCAAAACTTCATTTGCATCACTAAAGGGAACCTCTCTTGTATTGTGTCTGTTTTCTTCTTTCTATGTCCTTTCCCTGTGTCTGCACCACTTTACAGAATCTATTCCTTTTTGCCCATTTCTGTTTCTCCAGTCTTCTCCTACCTGCAGCCACAAACAGGATGCCGGCACTGAGCAGGATGTTGTTCTTCCTGTTGTAGATGCGTCCAATCCCAACACAGAGGCCACCCAGCATGAGCAGAATGGTACTGAGAATGGGGAATAGGCTGGATGCACGCACTATACCTGACCATAAGCAATAAAGTAAGACAGTAAAGCCAAAGTACATTACTTTAAAATGAAGCAGCCAAAAGAGGTTGGACTGGGAAATATTACTGACTGATAAAAATGTCACTAGATGCACATAAGTTGTTTGCAACAAAGAAATACTGTACATCAATGCCAAAGAAACACACACACAGTGTCACCATCATGTAGGTTGTCCACCACAGAATGGTGACGAGTTCATTCAGTAAACTCTCATAGTCACTCTGCAACGTGTCACTAGTTTCTATTGATCACATTTAAAGCATAGATGATGAAAATCCAAATATCAGTATCGAGCTAAAGAATTCAGCATTAGTCTGGCTCTACTGAACAGTATTTGATTTGACTGGTTGCTGTGGTAAAAAATAACGGAGTGGTAGCAGCACCTTGTAGTTCTTCATATTTTTATTATTGCTATTCATGAGGTTATGATTTACACATGTTCACTATACAGGACATGCTGTATAACATAAATGTGAGTTGATGGGCTGTTTAAACAACCCAGTATATGCACTAAGTCAGTGATGAGTGTGAGTGAAAAAAACTGCCTGTCACTGAACAGATAAATGCTTCTGCAGATAAAAGACCTGATTAACAGGCATTCCTACAACACTAACCTAGTGAGTGTGGGGTTTCATTCCCATGAGCTCATTGAAATTCATCAATACAATCAAAGCCTCAAACACCTCGAGCAAAAATAGATAGATTAATTGAACTGTAATAACAAAGACACCTTCACAGAGTGCAGAATTTCAGCAAAGCCAATCAGATTGACATCTTTTACTCAAGTCTTCCTTAAAATACCTAGGTCAAACGCTCTAATGTGGATAAAGTGGTGTTTTAGACAAGCCCCTGTTACTCATCAGTGCACAGCACAGTTCGTCATGTCCATAGCTCCAATTACTGTCATGACATCAGGCTTTTATGGGGGAGGGATAGAGATGTCATGACACATTAAGTACCCTTGTGATAACTCCATCACCACTCAATAAAAAAGGGGAGAGGATTATGGGTTGAAGTGTCTGAAGATGGAGAGGTTGCAGTGACTTACGTAAGATGTACTCTGAGCTGTCTGTGTCGTAGTCATTATCCTCTGGAAAATGATTGATCCGAAAACAGCTTCCTTTGTTGATACCTGAGGTGAAGCCAAAAGCACAGTGCAAATGTAACTGTTGGCAATTAACACTCTAAAAGGAAAATCCCATGTCTTTATTATTGAGCTTGACATGAGGAGCTCCAATTAAGACTGAATATAGAACAGAAACAACATGCTGACCATCTATTGAAACTAGTGTCTCTTTTTAGTGACGAAAACTTCAATTAATGCTGAACTGACCTGTTTTCACCTCTAACCGTGTCAGCAACCATTTGAGGACAAGCTGCTGTGGATCTGAAGTTCTCAAGCCCTGAGGCACCTTCTATTCAAAGACCCAGACTCTTTGCTGAGGAAATCTTCCCTCCACTTTTAAGAGAATAAAACATTGGAGCACTATGAATATTGAAAGGTTAGACTTTGAATTAAAAGCGTGATGCCTGATTTTGCTGCTGCACCTTGTCATTTCTGTCTTTGTTATTGCATTAGCTGCTCTCTAACTATACTAGACACCCACATTTACCCACTCACATGTGGACTGTCTGTGTGAAACAAATAACTCTGAATAAATAAGCTAGGCTTAACAAAGCTTGGATTATCACATCTACTGTGCAAAAACAACAGGAATTCTTTGGTATCCTTGCAGCAGAAAATCCTCCATGTTGCAGTTTTATATTTTGACACGTACAGAAAGGTACTGTACAAATCACAATCAGGAACATTACTCAAGGCAAAACCTGTCTCCTGTCGTTGGGCATGGGTTAAAAAAAACCATGGAATTTCCAAGTTGCTGATGTGAAAAAAGTTAGAACTGGTGTTTTCATGCTGTATGAGTCGTTTATAATTACACCAGCAAGAAATCTGACGTTTTACCTTAAGGATTTGTTCAATGTTTTACCTTAAAGATTAGTTCAATGTCATTTAGGAATGTTAAAGTGTATCTACAGCAGATTCTCCTGATCTAAAGGTATCCTGTAGAGTGTGATTTGATACATATCCCTGCAAGTGTGGAAGGAGACTGCAATTTAAAATAGATGAATGTCAACAATGTTGGATTTGAAATAGTTAACAAATGGTTTTTGCTAAATTTGAAAGGATGTTTAAAAGCTAATCTAACTTTGTTTACAGCTGTAAAGCCCCTGTACGGTTGGGGGCCTGCAGTTTGCGTCAAGCCTCCTCTGAATGTGCGGTACATCCTGGAAAGTGTCTCTCTGGTGCTGAAGGTGTGGCCACTGATGACTTGCTTCAGTAGGTTTTTTTCTGAGTTAGCCTAATTAGCGTAGCCTCTGGCCACATGGCATTTTGTAGCAGACAGCTCATCTAGGCAAAATTGAGGGGGAAATGCATTATGAGGAAAGAAATGCTTTCACTGTGTCTGTCAGGCCAGAAGGATGTAAACTCCAGTGTAAACAAAGCAGTGTTGTTTACACAGAGCTGCTCTGCATGTTTCTTACCCAACACTGTTTCATGATTTCATTCCAGCCACCAGGCCAAAATAGCAAAGTGATATGTGCCTGCATTTTTTATGGTTAATCTCTGTGACTGCTGGGAAGGAGGATGGAAAAGGAGATAAAGTGATGAAATACACTTAACAGCCCAGACTCAGCTTATCTTCACCAGCTCCACTCTCTCAACCATTATCATGTCTCGTGCCATGTCTTACACACGTCCCACTGGCTCCTTAGAATAAATTAGTTCTAAAATGTTTTCCTCTTCAGCCCTGTCTCAGTTTGCTTTGGATTTTTTATGCAAACTGCCACAGTCACTGTGAAACACAGTCAACACACTGATAGGGATGAAGAGTAAAATCAATCTTTTAGTGTAATTGGATGTACAAAAATAGAATAAACTAAGAGAAAAGAAGTCAAAGTCAAATTTGTCAGTGCTACACACCAGGCCAGTGAGTTAATAATCCGAGGACTGACACGGAGAAAGAAACAGAGAGAATTGAGAAGGAGAGTGAGCTCAGTAGGGGAGGTATCTCCCCAGAGCCCATCTGTCTGAGAGACCGGAGCCAGCCATCTTTTATTACTCAGCATAGCTTCACCATGGCAACCTCCCCCCAGCAACCCAGAATCACATTTCTAGCTCCGCTTCTCAGAGGACGCCTTTGACATCGTACTAATGCATTCACCAAGCTATCTCTCTCACACACACACACACACACACACACACACACACACACTGTGTGAGTAGCCTGTATGGTACAAAAAAAACTCAAACCCTTACAAACTTGTTTTTGCAGAAACTTGGTGTAATAGTGGCTCACACAAATCAGCAGGCTGAGCAAATGTGTCATATCTTTTAGTGTCACTTCAGCATGTTCATCGATCTGGGTGTGTCATTTAAGTGAGAGTTCTTGTCGTATTTAAGCACGGCTGACTGCAGGACATCACTTCACTTTGATTCCTTTAAAGCTCATTTGCCTCCAGTGCTCACCTTCAGTGAACCCCCTGCCTGTCAGTGAGACACGATGCTCGTACAGATGTCTGCTTGTCACATAGAGACAGATGTCTTTTCTCTACTTTTTTTTCATTTGACCAAAAACAGCTGGTTAGACTCCATCTTATCTTTGGCTCCTGGAAGAGATTATTTCTCAAATGGGATAAGATGGAGTCAAGGCAAGAAGGACACCAAAGAGAAGTTAAATCTTTCCCATTTTAAATGAGTCATGAATGGGAAAATATATACAAGTTAGACAGGAAGGCTAATTTAAAATTTTTGACCTTTGAGAAATGCATTTAATGAAAGAAATGCAAGTTCAGAGACTATATCCCAATTGCCAATTTGTTCAAAGTAACTAAGGCTGATTGGGTGTCATAAAGACTTTGACTTTTGGGCTCAGTTGCAGTAGCATCAGTTTTAGATACAGATGTGCCACCAGAGGCCAGTTACATCCAGTGTCATAAGTGTGGCAAAGGTGCTGGTGTGGTGTGTAGGCGTGAGAGAGAAAAAGAGCAGGATAAGGCTGACACTTTCACTTTTTATTAGCCCCTTTCCAACAACATGAGACGGACTGTGGAAAAGACGACAGATGTTCAATAACAGAGAGCACTCCATCTCACTTCTGCTGCTGACGCTCTCAAGTGTTTAAAGCAAGACAGAGGGGATGTATCCATTAATTAACTTTGCTGTAAAACCATAAATAGCAAGGCATTTTTGAAGCTATTACATTCCAGTAAGTGTAAGAGTTACAGCACAGAGCGTGGAGTGTGTCAGCTATAATGGTTTCACACATCCACACATGAAACATCTAAAGGAAGTGTTGCCTATCATTTGGCCCACCCACCCATAGCCATGGACTGTCATAGCCCTCTACATGTCTGAGAGGTGCTGCCTTCATGTCACATGGAAACATCAGAAATGCTGGCTCCATTCCTTAAAAAACAGGATGTTAGACCTTCACATCAATGCTTGGGGATTTTCTAACCAGACATACCCAACAAGGAGTAATGCTTATCTTAGGATCAATAATGAAGAGTGAATATTTCCTGACTATATTCAAAACCATCATGATTCTCCTCACATTTTACTTTATTCTGTGAAATGATGTCAATCAGTTGCTTGAAAACAAGAGCATACATAAACAACATGCATATAAGACCTAGAAGAGCTGCATAATTCAAATCTGCTGACAGCTTCACTCATGGTGTTTACAGAGCGAATGTTTTAGAAGTCAGCAACTGGCTGTTTCTAGCTGACAGCTGACTGGCTGCCTGGGGCTGCCTTTGCAAAGGTAATGTTATTTGCTTAGCCTGGTTATTTGGAATATTAGTTGAAATATAATAATAGAGAGAAGAGATTTCAGCACTGGAGAGCGCCGCCACACGCAGGGCTGATGGAAGACGTCACTGGTGACCACTTGATTTCATTGATCTGCCTTCTCGCCGATGAAACAGTGGCACTCAGTGGTGTGGAGACGTGTCCAAACAGTGCAGAGCCGCAACCCAAGAGGCCCAGCCCAAAACTCCTCAGCAGAGCACATGAGATCAGCAGCGTTAAGTCATCTTTTGCTGAAACTATGCGCCTGTTGCTAAAACTTAAAAGCGATTTTAAGGACGGAGGACGGAAGGAGTTGCCAAGCAACCGTATCACATTAAAGAGAATATGATGAGTATTGAAATTTTTAATGTACAAGCGACAAAAGACATTAAAAGATCCTCACAGTTTGCTGTAGGACACGATCTAGCCTTTATCTCGTGTTTTTCAGAGACAATTTAAATAATTTAGAAGGAAAACTGATGCAATCGTGTCATTACGCGCACACAGCGCCTCCTTTGCGCGCAACAAGCGGCAGTTTCCCTCCGAAATCCCGTATAAGACATCGCACACACTAAACTTCATAAGTGTTTTTCGTGCATTTAACAATAGAAATATGACAGATATGATGAGGATGATGATGAATCCCGCGGGCGTTTTCCGTTTTTGGTCCGTCATCACAAACACAAAACAAATTGGTTGCCAGCGCTACTTTTTTTTTTTGCACATGCAGCCTCTCGTTTATTTTCACTGGGAATTCACTGCATTTCTTTAAATCTGCCTCGACACCGTAAAACAAACAATCAAAGGGAGGTCAGCTGCCACATTTGTGCAGAATGCGCACGAGCCAGTGCTATATGAGAAAAAAAGTTTGTAAACTAGTGTGTCCTCAGTTATTAAGCTTTATTTTACCTTCAATACAGCAGATCCTCCATAGTCCAGAGTGCGTCAGGTCGCCTTTTACTTTCTTGGTTTGGATCTGGGTCTCATCCGTGGTGACATTAGTGACGTTGCAGATGTACGCCCGGGAATAAAGCCAGTAATCGGTGCCGATGGCGATGGTCATAAGGCTGAAAGCGGCGAAGGCCCCCACAATGGCCAGCAAAGTCTGAACCCCTCGGTCACACCATGCCATGGCGTCTCATAGTGTGTGGATCCTCCACAGCAGCTTACGCACAAGCCGAGCAGCGCATGGGGTCCATGATGTTGGTCAGGAGAAGCGTCTCGCGGTGTTTCCTCGCAGCAAGTCTTGATCCTTAGCTGCTCGATTAGTGCTCGTCTTCCTCCTGAACTTCAGTCGGAGTTCAGTCAGAGTTACAGAGACTGACACTGTCGCAGCTTCCCTTGAACAGACAGGACAAATCTTTAATCCTGCTACAGGTGGATGTTTTTTTATAAATCACGGGTACGTCTTCTTTGCAGTACTGCTCATTATTAAAGTGCACGGTTCGACTAAGGCTGCAGCATCGTTCATCCAGACCACACCTTCCACGGCTGTAACCAAGCCAATGAGAAAGGGCGGTGTGACCAGCTGCTGGAAGAAGAAAACCTCAGACCCTCTCTGACATAGACAACATCAATAGCAGAAGAATTAAACACTCTCTGAGGAAAACATGCCTTTGCAGACTGTATTATAAGAAATAATGACGCAGGTCAACAACCCCAGACCACGTTAAACACACACACACACACACACACACACACACACTGTAGAGACAAGATGCGCATAAACACGCCTGCTGTTCTGAAACTGGGCTTCAAACGTTTCCAAATCATCTAGATATCAAGATACCAGCACTGCTGACAGCACAGTGGCTCCACTGTTGTAGTAGCAACACTTTAAGAAGCTGAAACTATCACCACTGATGAAAGATTTCTGAAAACATCCATCAAGAACACTTTGAAGTTGAAACTCTGCTTGCAGGATCACCCAACTTAGAAAAGTAGCAGAAAAGTGAGACATAGCTCTTCAGCCCAACCAGAAACTCAGATTGCATGTTTCTCTATAAAAGAAGTGTTATCAAGTCTACGTTAGTCTGGGACTGTCACTTTAATTGACTGTGTGGTCTTTTTCTATGGAGCAATCTTATTTACACTGAGGTGGGGAGAATGTAAAGTTTGGCCTTGGCTGGTGATGCTTGTACTGTCCCACCTGTTTGACTGGGGGCTCATCCTAAGACTGAATCACTTCCTGGTCCCTGCAAGAAAAGCAAAAAGCCGACTTGTGTGGTGGCATCTGAACGTGTGTGTGTTTCTGTGGAGGGAGAAGCCAGAAACGACAAGAAGGCAGAAAAAGGACGATGCTGAGGATTAGGAGATACACTGAGGAAAACAAACCTGGACAACGGGCTGGGAGGGAATGACACCCTAAGACATGATGAAAATGTAGAGCCAGACGGTCTACACAGAATATGGATATGAGATGAGGATGTGGAAAATAGTTCCTCAGGAATTTCCTAAAGAAAAACCAGTCACAAGATTTATGCAATATTTTTTTATTTTTTCAACAATTTTCCTCAGTTTCATAAGCAGCTTTGTCTTTGAGGCGCACAGTTTAAAAAACAGCAGTACAGAGGCGTCTTTGGTCCATGATCACATTTTTAGGCTGTTAAATGCTAATGACGTGGGGTCAAAACATAATGACATACTGAAAATGTATCAGACAAAATCAGTGTAGAAACTTTAAAATGTCTCTCCCCTGCACTCAAGGATAGATCTCTGCTCCAGTTCAGTCAAGTTGTGTGTAGCAAGCTCTTATACACAATTTGCATAAACAGCTAGAGGGCTACAACAGCTACAGCTCTTAACTAATCCCAGCTCTCAGAAGACAAGAAAAACTCCCCAAAAATCCCCCAGCCTATGAGGAAAAACATGGAAGAAACAGCAGGAGAGGCAATTTAACAAGTGCTCCCCCTTCCCAGGATATCTGGTGGGAACCAAGGAGCTGTGGGTGGAAAAAAGCAAATTACAAAAAGAACAAGAAAAACTGTGTAGCATTTAGCAGGAATGCAACATGTAGTAAGATAAGAAGTCAGTTTGCCCAGGGCACAATTCTTCTTGTGTACCAAGAGATCCCTCATGGAGTCCAAATGCCAAGTCTGAACCTCTGGAGAAACGCTCCTAATACAGGACTTGCTGAATGGTGGATCCTGTTTTTCCAGACATGTTGTCCCACTTCATCTCAGTCAGGGTGTCTGTGATTCTTCCATTAATAAGCTTCATGCGATTTGGCTTCCAGCTGTATTGTCCTTGGGCTATTTTTGCATCCTAACCTGTGGATGCAAAAATACCAGCACTCAGACACATCCTATGAGCACGAGTGCTGCTATTTCTTTGTACAATTGACATATGGCCTTTCAGCTATCCTGCTGTAATGGAAGCACACAGGGGCCAGTGATAATGAGTTTAATTCTCATCATCACCATGTTTCAAACTTCTTTTCAACTTCACTTCTTCTATTCTCCACTTTTCAGCTTCTCCATTGTTCCTGCATAACTTGAGAGGGAGGTTTGGCACAGCTCGTCCGTTCACTCTGTTAATTGATGTCTCCACTGCCAGCTTCCTGCCTTCTCATGGTGTTTTCTCTCCTCCATGCAGGTTTTGGCCTGTGCCAAGAGCGCCCCTCTATGACCTCTCTGAACCTGCCTTTAAAATATTAAGTGTTGATAATGTGTCTTATTTGCCTTTTTGTGCTTTTTTTGAACAGCCTCCACAGTCTGGCCTATCCAGTGAAAGAGGTTAATGCTGCATGCCTGCCTCGTGTACATGCATTAGTAAATGTGCCAATGTGCCAGGGCTATTTAGACAGGAAATTGTAGGCCCTATCAAGGAAGTAATTGGTTATTTCTTTAGAAATTATTTTGTCAAAATTCAGGCTGGATTTGGTGAAATTGTAGGGTGAAAGAGGAAGCCTTTGGATCTTGTTTCTTTTGAGAAGTAAATGGGAGAATGAGGCCCCAAATAAGACAGGGATGAAAGATCCCCAGAGGCAAGATGAGAGGGAACATTAAAATTTTGAATATGCAAAAGAGATATATACCAACTGAGACATGGTAAAGGTTTAGCTCCTTCTGAAAATCAATTATTTTAGGCTACTGGGACTAAACATAGATTAGCAGTGAGAGTATTTTGAGGTGTTCTCTGGATCTACACTGATTGCAGGTAATATGTTCCAAACAGTTTCTGTACATAAAATTGTATCCAAATTATTTTTGATTGTTACAATTTTGTCAAAGCTTTGCTGTATTCTAAACCCACTGTAATGAGGCGTGACATATTTAGAGTAATTGGATAATAGTTTACTAAAACATGTTATTATCTTCAGAGCAGAATCAAAACAATATCTAATGAGTGTTTGGCAGCTGACAAGAAGCAGCACAGTTTCAGAAATATGATACATTCTTCTAAAACTGACACAGAAGACACATTAAAAGTTTTCCCTCTGTTGTAGAAAAAGATAAATCCTGCAGAGTTAGTTGGTCTCTGTATATTATAATGTGCAGAGTGATATTGCTGCTCAGTGCTCATGAAGCCAGCAAAAAACTGACCCCTGAGAATCTTTGTTGTTCCTAAAATGTGATCATGATTTGACAGAACTGGAGAACATCCTTTTTCTCTTGGAAGATCGCAGTGATCATTGAGAGAAGACTCAGGTAGTCTTGTGCAGCTCCCAGGTTGACTGTCTATGAGCCACATATGCAGCCACATATACAGAAAACATTCATGCTCATTATAAACCTAGACATGAGTGAGGGTTAGATTTAAACTACATGGCCAGTTAGATCCCTGTTCTCTATGTTTGATGTTGCTCAGGGATAAGATGAAGCAGAGGCACATGGATGCTGCCTGCTGCAGTTGCTGGTGAGACACTGTGTGTGCAGACAGTGCCTGGAGCAGAAATGAGCGATAAAGAGCATATGAGATTGGGCTAAAAGAAAGCAAACACAGACTCAGCCCTCAGGCTGCCAGAGGCAAGCTGCGCTATTACAAGCTGTAGTTTACACCAGTATCTTTTCTGTTTCTGTTCTGTAATATTAAGGATATACTGTAGAGACTCACAGCATTAAGGAACAATACATTTAACTGTCATTTTAATTGCTTTAGGTATATGTTTTCATAACAGTATAGTATAAAAAAGTATCTGTGAAGACAGGGCAAGAAATCACACAGGTTGTGAAGATGCCAAAGGTTTGGTTAGGTAAACCAACCACACTGTATTTGGAGGGTGAACTAAAGATTTGGACAGGTAAATTGGGTGTAAGCAGTTTGTGTAACCTGAGATTTGTTCAAAGGTTCAATGTGTAATATTGTAATATAATGTGATCTATTAGCAGAAATGAACAATAGTATTTCTAAATATGTTGTTATAGGTGTATAATCACTGGAAAATAACATTCACTACATTTTATTAATTTTAGAATAAGCCTTTTAAATCTACATAGGGAGCGGGTCTCCTTTCACTGATGTGCCACTATGTTTCTATCTTAGCCCATAACGGACAAAAAGACAGGCAGAGAATTGCATTTTGTTTTAAAAGCGACTGCCACCATACTCCTGGAAACAGGTGTGAGGGGCGCTCAGAAGGCTGCATTCTGCAACCTCACCACTAGATGCTGCTAAATATTTCACATTTTACACTTTGCACCTTTAAAACCCCTATGATCATGTTTCTTGTAATGCCTATCCTAGCAATGTCCTTGTGATCCAATGAACTTGGTCCATAGAATATCATTGCTGATAGAGACAATGGCCAAAACCAAGAAGATGAAATGGTTAAAAGGAGAGGACTTGCTTTAAATGTGGCTTTTTTAATCAAGAGATGTATGTGAGTGCAATTTTCAAATCATATCAAAGAGTTGACACAGAGAGAAGGAAGAAGTAAAAAGAGATTTTTCTGTTTTCAAATTTTTCTACCCTGTCAGTGGAATCAGTATCAAAACATTCAGCCCCTTGGTGTTTTCAGGGCCCTCAGCATTGAGCATTTGTCCCTTGTGCCCACTAGTTTTTCTAAAATCCTGCATGCTGAGGTCAGTGGAAAGTCTACCCTGTGCTGTGGTTAGTTTAGATATTTTGAAAGAGGTGCATGTTGGAAGCCTGATCTTCAAAGGCAGCTGTTCATGTCCCTTGACTCCAGTTAGGCTTTTGAATCTGGCTGTACTACATCAGTGATTAAAAACAGAGAGTTTGCCCAGTATTTTAGGAAGCCAAGCTTTGTTGGTTGATTTTGTGATCATTTGGGTAACTTGTCATATAAAATGGTGAAAACAAGCAAGCAAACTAATTAATTTCATTAAATATTAATGAGTCTGGTTTATCAAAAACATGCTTAAAAGGCAACTGATTATCTTACATCTGCAGGGAGGAACAGTGTTTGTGTTGTAACAGAGCATTTGGTTAAAAAAGCCCAATGGCCAAGGAACATTGATCCTTGTTATCTCCAGCTCAACTCCAGTTGGGCATGTTTGTGACATATCATTCCTCTTTCTCACCACAGGTCCTGTCATTTTTCTCCTGTCCAGTCTCAATGAATTAAACTTAAAATATGACCCAAAAGATCCTTATTCTGAAGTCTGACAACATTACCACACATTTTCCAATGAGGGGAATCAGCACTGAGGCACATGCATTTCTGTGATTCTGTTCTTTGAATGGCTTGAACTCTCAGCTGCTGTGACAAGCATGACTGTGTACGTCTCACTGACCCAGTCTTCAGATAAGTGTCAGTTCAAAAATGGAAACTGTACCCAGTCCAATAACGGCCCACATGAAGAAGAGACGTGTTTGCTTGTGTGTCCTTCATTTTGTTCAAGCAATGTCTTGGCATCTTTTGTTTTTCTAGTTTCTCTCTAATCTTCCTCCTCTACTTTTAATTTTATCACAATATTTTTAAACACTGTCTAAACTACAGCAATTCTACAGTAACAATATAATACTAATAATTGTGTTTTTGATTATATCATAGTATTGCATGTGGACCATCATAACTCTAACCCCAACCCTGACCTGAACCTAAAACCTTTAAAACCTTTTGGAGTTGTGGCCAAAATGAACACAGTATATCAGTCAGTGTCCTTACAAGGAGTTGTGTGATAATAAGGATCCTTTGTTTAGTAGTATTAGCTCAAAATGATCGGAGATTTTGAATATGAGTCTATAATAGAGGGGTTTGGGTTACTGGGGATAGTGGTACACCAAACTGGCTTTAGCAATCTGACAGTTTAACATTGCCTTAATGTTTGGTAAATCTCAATTAAGCTGATGCCTTTTCTAACCCGGTGATGTGTTTGATTAACACAAAAGATTTGCCAGGCAACACACTCACTGTTGTAAAACACACAGTGGCAGAACAGAGTGCTTTTTTTCTTACATGCTTCTTCCACTAAAAGTTGCAGGCAAACCTTGTTGTCATAGTAGCTTCATCTAAAAATAATATTTAAAAGCAAAAACACTAAGACTGAATATTACATAAAGTACTGCAAAGAGCATTCAAATGATCATTTTATGGAGTTGTTCACTAAGCAGTTTTAGAGGCCTTGATTTTTGAAAAACATAAAAACCTCTTAAAAATGCCTTCTTTGTTGAGTGGTTTGTCTTGTTTTGCAGGACCTTCTCATTTCTGTGCTGTGCTGTGATGCAGACTACATACATGGACTGGTCACTTGCAGACCAAAGAGGAGTGGAAGTTTAAAAATGGGGCACACTTGCCCTAAGGCAAAGCGACTAATTGAGCTCGATGGATGATGATGATGGTGAAGTCAGCAATACTGCTGATGGGCTTCTTTCATGAATATCTAATTAGGCTATTGCTTATTTATTTAGATTTCACTTTTTCTTGTAATAAACAGATGAGCTTCCTACCGAACACAATGTCTTTGGATAAGATGTGACAGTGAAGTGTTCACTCATTTGTTCAGTCCCTGAAGGGCCAGTCTTAACAAGAGTTCCCTTGAGCCTTGAGGGTATTGGTACACTAAAGATGGATTAGCCCAGTGCCCTCGTTTCATTTCACAAATCTTTGAAACTCAGAAATTCAGAAATTGTTCCCAGTTTGTAAAAATAAAACATTGGCACAAAGGTAAAAAAAATGTTTAGCCAACTGTATATAGTTTATAGTGTGTTACATGACTATTGAACAGTTTTATTAGGTTTAACTGGAGGTGAAGACATTTTAAAAAATGTCTTCAAACTCTATTCAGTGATTATTTTTCTTTTTTCGTCTCATTCATTACATCTGAGCAGCTGGACCATTTGTTAGAAAATCTCCATTTCCATTTTCTAATTATTACAGTAATAAAAATTTCTGACATGAAGTCAGGGGGAATGAAGTCCTCTACTAAGGGCCGAGTGTATTTTATCTGTTACTTTAAACTGAAGATTCATGGGGAGCTGTGTGTCTTGGCAGAAGTGACACTAGATGGAGCTGTTGTCAAAAGGCACTGGGCTACCTCTGATGAGCAGCAGGAAATTTCCAACATGTTGATAGTTCTGTTACATTTTATTTACGTAACTGGAAGAGTGAGGCTGTGGTGGAGAAATGCACACAGAAATCTCTATCTATCTATCTATCTATCTATCTATCTATCTATCTATCTATCTATCTATCTATCTATCTATCTATCTATCTATCTATCTATCTATCCATCCATCCATCCATCCATCCATCTATCTATCTATCTATCTATCTATCTATCCATCCATCCATCCATCCATCCATCCATCCATCTATCTATCTATCTATCTATCTATCTATCTATCTATCTATCTATCTATCTATCTATCTATCTATCTATCTATCTATCTATCTATCTATCTATCTATCTATCTATCTATCTATCTAATGTAGCTCAGCGATGTACATTTCTGTTCAGTCATATTGTATTACACAAAACCTTCAGTTGTAGTTTTCTGAAATATGTCTGTGAAGGTTCTCAGTCGTCCAGGTGAAGTTATCTAGATGTTGAGTCATGGCAACTGGACTTCTAGTTTTTAGGTTGAGACATTTTACTATTCATCCAAGTATGTTCATCAGTCTAACCTGGGAAACCAGGGAAAGCTGGTAGGAATCTCAAATTCATCATTCAGGTTGATGTTACTCCAACCCAAGCCTAGCTAGGTTTGTTAGGTGAACTATATAAATGGGGTGAGAGTCACTTCCCACCGGTCCTGAATAGGTTCTGTTAGGTGAACAAAAGAAGTGAGCTCAGGTGAGGGTCATTAGGATCTAATGGTGGACTCATGTGACCCCTCTGATTCACCCACTGGCTGCAGAGTGTGTCCTCCCTGGAAGACATTTGATTTGTTCCTTAATTTCCTGGGAACAGATGAAAAGGCAGCCTGGTAGATTGAAGACTGGTTATGTCTGAGCCCTCCAGCCCTGTTAAGGGAGGGTTTTTCCAGCTTCCCTGACCCCTCTCTCAAACCAATTATCTTCTCTGTCCAAACTATCTACATCACTGTCTTCAAATGAGTGTCCCGTCTCCTTTAAATGGAGGTGCACAGCTGACTGTGGTCCTGAGGAGCTGCTCCTCCTGTGGTGGACCATCCTCCTGTTAAGTGGTTGTTTGGTTTCTCCAATTTAGAGTTCTGTGTGTTCTTCCTTACACTGGATACACCACATTGCTCCTCTTTTGTTTTGGTATATGGTCTTTAGGGTGAACCAGTCTCTGTCTCAGTGTGTTGGTGGGTTTGAAGTGAACTGGTATCTGATGTTTCCCAAAAATCTGTTTAAGTCCCTCTGAAACACCTGCTACATAGAGAATGACCAGGTTTTTCCTCTGTGGAGCTTGAGGCTCAGCTGTGTGTCTTGATTTTCTGCCTGATGTGGATGTTGCCTTGTTGAAGGCCCACTTCGGGTAGCCACAAGTTTTGAGGGCTGTCTTCAAAAGTGTGTCCTCATTTCTCTTGGCCTCCATAGAGGTAGGGATGTTGTTTGTTCTGTGGCGTAAAGTCCTGATGATGCCTAGTTTGTGTTGCAGTGGGGAGTCAAAAAGAAGGTATTGGTCTGTGTGTGTGTGTGTGCGTGGGTTTCCTGTAGACTTCTATCTCTAGGTTATCATCAGACCCACTGACGACCTCACCGTCCAAAAAGGTTAGCCTGTTCTTTTTGGGTTAGCCTTTTTGGTCTAGCCTAAAATGTTACATAACATCAGCTAGGTTTTCTCTCTCTCAGCATCAATGAGACAAAATGGTAAATATACATCACATGCTGAGCCAAAGAACTAATATTATTTTACTGTGCTATGTTAAAGACATTTCAAAGTCCCAAGCAGTTATTGAAGAAACAAGCTTATTGTCTATCAAATCCCACTGAACTTTATTTCTTTGTGAATACATATTCCATTGCACATTTAACATAATGAGTCTGTAAAAATACACAGATATTGACATTTCAGGTCTAACAGTTACACCATGTGAATACCTTACAGTTATGTATACAGGTACATTATAATGTTATGCAAAAGCTCACATTCTCAGTGTGATGCAGGAGGCAAAGCAGTTGTCACATATGCTGCAAATGTCTCTACCTAACAACAGAACAGCCATCTCATTTTTACATGTACAGCCATCTATACAGAAATGAGTCTATATACACACGGTTGATGTCATGTGTGAGTGTTAAAAATAAACAAACTATAAGTGATCTATATACCAAACAGTCCAGAACAGCATGATTGTTTAGCTTGGCACAGTTTGTGTTTTTTTATGATCTGCAGGTGGAATAATATGATCCAGTGATGAAATGTTGCATGCCATTAATAATATATGGAGTTCACACCATGCAACATTAAATACAGACAATAAATATCATTTCAGTAGTATATCAAACTAGTATAAAATGATTGCACGAGACAAAATGTTTTTCTGTAATATGTTAACTCACACTTAATACTGCATGAAATGTATATATTCAGTACTTTTCCACTTAACCTGGTTACTCTGTAGGTTAAACATCAGAATATTCTGTCATTATAGGGGCTAAATTATAAAAATATTTATCTATAATTATAGGAGAGGTATTTTACTATAGGCAGAAAGATCTTATTTAGTAGTGTTGGCTTCAGTACAACTTACATTCACTGGTTCTGTATGAAAATAGTCTTAATGCCATCTCACTCATTCACATCTTCTATTAAAACCACTATTGTCTCCTTTGGGGCCTTATCTTCTTGTTTAAACTTAAAACAAATGTTTTCTCATTTTTATTAGATAAATATACATATACCGTAATATACAATAATCTGAGGATATAAATGTTTACATCTGTTTTGTCTGAAACACATGAAAAACAGTCCTATATCATTATTATTAATGATTTAAAATATTTTTTGGGGATTTGTCTCTTTCCCTTACAATAATATACAATAATAGACCCAAAGGTCTACAGTATATTATTATACTATTATTTATATACCGTATGTCTGGACTAGCATCCTGTTATATAAACCTTTCCTTTGCTGTCACTACTTAAATTTCTCAAAGGGACCAATGAAAACAAGCTTCCAAATGAGGAATATATATTTAACCAATCACAACTTAAAAAGTTCAAAAAGACATGTGTCATTACAAAAGATTACAGAACGTGAGTACTTCTGGCTAATAACTGAAGGTCAGGGTGATCTGCAAATTGTTTAAAAATCACACTTGATACAGTATAGAGGGTGGAGAAAGAGGTGAGGTTCATACAGTACGACAGGTCAAAACACCCATTGTTACAAAAAAATGACTCCTGGGGAACAGAAGCACTTCTGGCTGTTAACTGAAGGTCAGTGTGATCTGCAAATTGTTTAAAAAAATCACACCTGATACAGAAATAAGTGAATTGAAACATTCTACTTGAATGGTTGAAAATTCACATTCAACATGTGTTTCATAAGCTCTACACTAAAACATAAAAAAGTGAAAAGGTTTAAGCTGAAGCTTGACTTCACATGAATATGTCTAAGATGGTTCTGATGTGCATGAGAATATATACCTACAATGTACTGCAAAAACAAGACATTTTCTGCACAAAGAACTATTTGTGACAAGAAATGATAGCGACCGGGCTTAACTTAGTTCAGACACTCAGCTGGTGCACAATTTGTAAAAGAATTTATTTGTAATATTTATAAATCAGATATCTGATGAAATTATCTATTATCAATAATGTTAGGAATTTTGTGCAGGTTTCCTCTATACCTAGATGGGTTTCTGTGTTCTTACCTGCTGCATGTTTGGCTTTGTAAACCTGCAGACTATGCATTCACTGCACATAGTTGTCTATTCAATCCTATTTCCCATTCTAAACTGCCCATGTCTGCAGATGTGCAGCATATAATTCTCTCAAGAGCTTTCAGAATTGTGGCAGTACTCCAGCCAAATAGTGGACTTGCTCTCTGCAGGTTGAAACTAATAACGTCACTCTTTTCACATGACTTTATCTGACCTTTGTCAGTTTAGCAGGTTGCTAGTCACCTGTCCACCTTCAACTTAAGTTTAACTACCCACAGAACCTAAAGGTGTTACTAAAAAAATCAGTAGTAGTGAAGGCAGAGAGAATCAAGTCATACTGAGGACTCTTGAAGGGGAGCTATAGTGTATCAAGCTGGATAACAGGAAATTATTGGACAATTTTATGCCAAATTCCAGGCAGATTAAAGTTACCCCTATGTTGCTGTATGACACAACCTCATCCTCTGCCTCAGCAAGGTGAGGAGGACATTTGTTCATATTCTGGACACTTGAGGAGGGCGGGGTAGTTGGAGGAGTTCATCTGGAGGGAGGCCTCAGAGGAAATCGAGGATGGACTGCGGCCACGCCCAGCCCAGGCATCTGGATGGAGGAACTGGCCGGAGTAATCGGAGCAGTTGCTGAGGCGAGGCCTATAGAAACCCTGATGGGGCCGGTACAATTCCTCTGCTGTGTAACGCTTCATGAACAGGTACACCGACATGACACCCGCCGTCTGTGTGGAGGTAGAGTCAACAAAACACAGTTTACTCTTGTTTGGTAATATCCTTTTAGTTATTTACTAGATTCTGTAGCATTTGACAGTGTGGTGAGTAGGGACAAGTGGGCAAATTAAGACAAGCCCTATAATTTTAATGGTCACCATTATTAGCAAGTGTCTCTTACTGCTGCACAAGTAAACCCAGGTCAGTCTAAACAAAACAAACAAACAAACAATCAATTTTTTCACAAATTACATAAAATAAGTGACTGCACATTAGTATTAAACTGCAGAAAACGATGCATTTATTGGATGATAAATGATTTGGCTCTATAATCATCAGCAGAAATCAACCACCTAGAGTGAAGACTTGAATCACTGCTTATATGCAAGCACACATGTATGTGCTGTAAGTAGATTTCTTTCTTTCTTCCCCTTTTCTACATGTCCTTTGAATAAGATCATTACCATGCAATTCAAAATTTCTTAATGCACATTACGCATTTCTGTCAGCTGGTGGCAGATTATTGTGAATAATTAACAGAGCAACTCACAGACCTTCACTGCTCTGCATGAAGAAATAACCACAACAGAAACCAAATCCCTACATTATTTTAAATGGGGACTATTTCTCACCACAATAAATTACACTTGTTCATATCTAAGGGACAGGATGTGTCAACAGACAAATATCAAAGAATCAAACACCTAATGTTTGATTCATTTATTTTCTGCCTTTTTGTTCACGATGATGGATTAAAATCTCTCACACAAAGAAGCTGCATTTAGGATAAGAGAGACTGGTGCTTTGTGCTGCTAATTTAAGCATCAATGAGATCCTCAGCTGAAGGAATAGATCATCTTATTCACATTATCAACATGATATATAACTTTAGAGAGAGAAAAAAACTTGAAAAGCAAAGTGATGCTAGTACCAACTTTAAGTTAATTAACACACAAATGAATAGCCAGGGAGTGATCAGTCATCATCCTGAGCTGTAAAGCTTTTCAGGCTTTCCAGTCTGGGACAATAATGTGCCTGTTTCACATTGACATGCTGTATATCTGTTCTTCAGGCATACACACGCCCATGACCTGTGTTTTGTTAAGATACAAAAGCATTTTAAAATTTCTTGAATAAATGAGGTTACCTCAGTCAGCAGGAAGGAGATGGCTGCAAAAGCAAAAGACCAGCCATATTTATAGCTGAAGTAGGCCTCATTACTTTTGGTCCTGTTCAACATTTCATCATTGATGTTGGAGATGTACAGAACCAGACCAACAACCAGAGACAGACCTGTAGGACACACAGAGATTGGGAGATTTCTAACAACTGTGGATAGAAAAGAAGTTTACATTTAGAGAAATATATTGTTATATAGGACTGGAATCACGCTTACTGATATGAATTAGTACAACCCATGCATCTAGTAATCATCTAGAACAATGACACTATTATGACTGTGCTTTATTCTTCAATCCAAGTGATACATAACAGCATAATGTGTCACCTCTACCATAAGTCATTTTTAGTTCTTTAGTTCACCTTCTCAGATGCACTTATTGAGGTTGAGAGTGTTGAATATGCTGTGCTTAAAAGGCAAACCTGACAAAATGAAGAAGATTCCAGAAACAAATGCCAGGATGGTGCGATGGGGTCGGATGTGGCCAATGTTACTGAGCACAAAACCAATGAACATGAAGAAGAGGCTGACCAGAGGGAAGGGTGTGGCAGAGCGGATCATCTCTGAAATGAGAGAAGCGAAACCAGGATGAAGAACGTCAAGAACAGTGATGGTTAAGTGGGATTGAATGAGCAAAGTGGACTTGTAAACTTTTTGTGTTTTCTGCTTCTTTTCTTAAGGACTTCCTGAACCTTTTAATGCAAGTCTTTCCTAGCAGCATGGTGTTGTTCTTAATGGAAGAGGCATTTCATGGGTTTAGGTCACAGTTCCTTGTTTATATTAAGATGGTGCTGGACCTCCCTAGGGTGAGCAAATGGTACAGTACCTCCCAGAAGTAATAAGAATCTGCAATACTTGTTTCCAGACCCCCACTGTGTTCTCCATTACACAAATTCTTGCCCATCCAGCTAAGTGGACCAGATGTCCAAGGCCCTAACCTTAATGGAGTTGATTATTTAATCAGCTGGGTATAAGGTTTATACTGTGTGGTACATTCCTTTGCCAGTCTGTTGTAGATTTGTAACACCACAGGCTTGAGTAAAAAGTAGAAGTGAGTCTTTCTGGCTTCATTATGCCTACTGTTCAAAAGCATCTGTGCTCCAGGTACTAGTCACGTGCACAGAGCAAGGTAACAACAAAAGAAAGTCAAAGAATGGGCCTCCGCTCTCAGGATTCTTTCTTTTCATTGTTAAAAGTCACAGGGCTGAGCATATACTGCTTGAATTGGCTTCAGGGAGTCTCACATGTACACACGTAGACTTCACTGCAAATGCTTAAGTGTCACGTTCACCTTCTTCACATCTATTCTCCTGCCTCGGACTATTTCCCTTCTCTTTTTTTATCTGTAACACAGTATTTAAAAGTGCCCTTTTGATACCTTTATATTATTTGCTTTTAGAAGTACGTTATTCAGTATGTTATGTTATAGCTGACTTTTCTGTCACAGGTGCACTCAGGTTTTGACACTAAAGGCTGTTTTTGAACAGAAACTAGGTACAATCTCTTTTAATCCCAAAGACTCATACTTACCGTAAGTCACTTGATCACAACTGAGGAAGATTACCATAAATGATTGAAAGCTCTAGCAAAAGATAGTAAGTGGACCTGGAGATAAGATTTTCTGTCTTAATGCCAGATGTCATCTTTGCTGTGGTGTGATCCAGCAGGAACACATGAGGGATATGAGCTTTTAAATCATTGTCTGCTTGTCTGCACACTAGTAGTATTTATGTGGACCCTAGTGTGTTCACTCTGCAGGATGTCTCTACAAAATGAAAAGGGCACTCTTGAATTTTTTAAACACAGTCAGCTTTTATCTTGAGTGGACTGTCATTAGGGATTGGGCCAGAAATAGAAAAACCACCTATGAATAGGAGACGATAACAGTGCAGAGGTGTGAACTCAAGCTATGTGACTGGGGTCAGACTTAGGGCATGTACTGCATGACTTGGTTCAACAGAAGGATTAACTATGGATTGTCAACACTCTCCTTATCACTGGCCTAAAAATGGAAAGTGCTGCTGACAGACACGTGCTGACACTTGACACACAAGGCTTTCTGGGTGGGTGTAAAGTCTTGGAGGTGCAGGCCAACTAATTCCACCACACCTCCTAATTTCCCCAGTCCCTCTGAATATTTATGCATATGTCACACCTGTGGCCCTAGTTTATTACGAAACCTTTTAAATAAAGATCCTGAGCAGTTTCACCAAACTGAAGAACTTTAATGTGAAACTTAAGTGTGCACATTTACTTACTCAGGACACTAACGGTGGATTCAGAGGTCATCTGGATGTTAGTTGGCATCACATACTCTATGGTAAAACACCGGCCTTTCTCCTCCCCTGTAGAGAGCAAAGACAGGAAAGAATATAGTCAGTAAAATTTCACATAAAGCTGCAGTGGAAACAGGACTAAGCACTGTACACCTATGATTAAATTGGCCATCTCTGACAAAATCTTTTCATGTGCTGGAACTAGGCAACTGTGTGATAGATTTGAAACATTTATATCTAATTTCATCTGTGAAGCTGTTGAATGGAATTTGAAAACATCACAGCAGATTGCAAGTAAAGGTGCAATCAACAGCTTGTTTATTATAATACTCTGTTGTCAGTATTTGT
This sequence comes from Mastacembelus armatus, assembly GCF_900324485.2. Lineage (NCBI taxonomy): Eukaryota > Metazoa > Chordata > Actinopteri > Synbranchiformes > Mastacembelidae > Mastacembelus > Mastacembelus armatus. Next base: position 22,043,458 of record NC_046633.1, read on the forward strand.
AAGAGGAACACCCAGCATTAAAATTTAGCACCATTGTTTTTATCGTTTTGACACATATGGTACAAAGTGTGGCACCAAAACACTGACGCACCACACAAACACACTCTTGTAACTGATGTCTTTCTTAACACTTTATTAACTCCAGACACTATGAGGTGTTGGATTCAATGATATATTGAAGTTCATTATATTAGCTTTCATAAGGTATGTGTTGTGTTGTGTTGATTAAACATACTACACAAAGACATATTGTGGGTTTTCCTAACTATAAAGCTGGTGCTTTATTATTTATTATTATTCTTAATTTACCACAGACCAGAATGGCAGCTGTAATTGTTAGTCCTATTCAATTGTAATGGCAAGAAGTGAAATAATAACTATCACTGACAAGGCCAATTACATTTTCAATGAATGGCTCATGTTCAGTCTGTAACAGTGCTGTTCCAAAGAAACAAAGAAAGTTAATTATAGCAAAAAAGATGAAAATGTATTTATACAAATGCAGTGATGCTGTCCAGTAGGTACTGCAAAGTTTAAAGTTAAATTTCATTAAGGGGGCATTATAAATAAAACGTAACACGTGCACTCATTTACAAGAATTAGTTTTTATGTCAACGTCTGTCTCTGTAAAGCAAACTGAATTGCCTTTGTGATTGAAATGTGCTGTATTGATGAATCTGCCTTGTCTTGCCAAGTGCTCTATACATGATTTCACAATGGCAGACTTCCTGGGTACATAAAGATCCTCTACATTAATTTCCCATTAACTCTGACGAACATCAATACCAGCCAAAAGAAGTTGTCCACGTTCTCTTGTGTAACGAGATCCTATAATCATGTGCAATAATTGTTTCTGGGTCAACTGCCACTAAAACACACATTGGACCATTAGTCCATTTGTAGCAGTTGCTCAACATCTGTTACCTAATTACAGCTGGATTACCTACATATTCACCATGATGGAATAATTAAGCCTGAAACAAGACAGAGCAGGTCAGCTGTGGCACAAGGGTTAGCTGATCAATTCATCCATCCATCCATTACCTCACTTATTCCTAATTAGGGTCACAGGGATCTGCTGGCGCCTATCTCAGCTCTCTTTGGGTGAAAGGCAGGGGGCAGGAATTAAGTTTTGAAATCATCCTAAAGGTGTCTGAGCATGCTCTCTGTAAAAGATCTTGTAATTTCATATAATCCTTGTTTTTAATGTTACTGTAAGTCATAAATGGGAAAACTTATGAAAAACTGAAGGCTTTCATGGATATATCCAAAGTGCTTCTGGTGCCACAAAAACTATGGGATGAATCACAAGGAAAGAAGTCTTGCATCAACTGTAATAAAGATATTTTAGACTTTAAATTATGCAACAAAATTAAGTCAAGTCAAAGTCATTTGTACTGTACATTTCTTATATTGAGATCTTTGTGAAAAATTGCTTATCTGTGTTCAAATTATCCCTGCATTGGAATTTCATTAATCTGGACCTTATTAACAAGCAGAAATCCTATAAACCTAAAATGTTATTTCACTTTTTTCCCCTTTTACTGCACCTGAAAAGTAGATGGGACAGTTCAGTATTTAGTGCTGACTAATCAAATCAGTCTCCAACAACTGGCCAAAAAGCTTCATTTTTGAATGGATACTGACTGACATCAAACTTTAACTAGTGTACAGATTTCCGTTATTAGATTTTCTATGTCATCAGTATGTTTTAGACTTCACCTCACCAGCCAAGAAGCAAACCCTCCAGAGGCCAGAGTGGAGCGACATGTGGATCTCCGTGCTCTGGTTGAGAGGAAGGATGATGCCCTCCTCCAGGTAGAGCCAGTAGTCTGTGCTTACAGCAATCCCCAACAGGCCCAGGCCGCAAACAGCGAACACGCTGCTCAGCAACGTCAGTGCCCTTCTGCCGCATAGGCTCATACCACAGCCTCAACAGCAGGGGGCGCCACTGGTAGAAAGGAGAACTGGGAGAGGGAGGGAAAAAAAAACATATTTGTGATAATAAGTTATCACAAAAACACGGATTTTTGGAAAATCCCTATCATAGACATCTATGCACTATATAAACAAATTCATCTAACGATTCATATTGTTAATAACTGTGGGGTGGTTGCTGGATGGTGGGGCAGTCTGGGTAAATTTCATCCAAATTTTTAATTTCTTCACATTAACTCCATCTAAAAGAACTCCAATACTCATACTCATACCACAGATAAAAGTTATAAATACTAAGTTTGTTTTGCTACTTTTTCTGCTATAATCATGTACAACTCCGACTATCTGATACAAATCAACTTCCTGTGTTGCATCTTGTGATACAGAAGCAGCATTGCAGATGGTGTGCAGTATGTGTCAGCATATGAATGTGTGCTCTCATCACACAAAACCATGGATCTGTTCGCATGGTAGTTGAAGCCCACATTTGTCGGAAGCCGGGGCACCGGGGATCTTGGCATGGGATAAGTGTTGAAAGGAACTGATTTTACATAATGAATTCTCAGCGTGCTTCCACATCCAGCACCCACTGGGAGACTGGAAAGATGGAGTGAATACAGTATGTTAAAGGACTGTGAACTTTTCTCTCCAAGGATCAACACCTTGATTCATGGCTGGATGTAAAGCCCTCAGCACAACAGAGTAGGGAGATCTATGCACATCTGGCAACTTGCAGTGCAGAACCACTGTTTCAACAGCACAATCAGACTGTATGTGTATGTGAATATTTATATGTATCAGGCAAAAACTGTGAGGTCTGTGAAATCTCTTCTGATAGGAAAATAATAATTCTTTCTACTTTCAGTGCTCAACTTCCTCCTGATCATTTCTACTATTTGCCATGTTTTCACAGTTACCTATTTGTACAAGCTGCCATGGTATCACACTAACCAAAGTTGTTGCTGTCACTGTGGATGAGGTTTGATTCACCAGAGGGAGGAAACTATACCAAGATAACAGGAGTTAGATGAAAATAATACTTATATATTGTGTTTTGTCAAATGATGTTCATACAATTCATGTTTGGGCATATTGAACCATCCCTTCACATTCCTTCTCTCTGATACTAAATGTTCTGGATGTTGTAATATGGGTACTTGATCCATCCCATAGTCTGTCATTTTTCAGATAAGTTGACTGCAAAAAGGATGGAACTCACAGTATAAATTTTAGCAAGGGACACACACAAGAACCCAAATGCAACACAGGTGTCCCAAAAACCTCAATTTAAAAAAAATATGTCATGGGTAGATAAATTCATATGACTGCACCAGGATGTTCGGTAGATGTCACATAGGGACTTCATGAAGTAAGGTCAAGGATAAAACTGTATGAGGAACTTTCCAGTACATGTAAAGGGTTTGAGGAACATGTCTTACCATAGGATCAGATGTGGTAAATTTCCTGCACCTCATATGTTTAACATGTTCTGGGCATTGCCTTACATTTAGCCAGTGTCATATTGCCATACAATACAAATACATACAAACAGAGATCTAATTTTATCCATATGTTTGTGTTCAATGTATATATCTAGTAACTCTTTCCTATGACTGGGGTCAAGACATTTTTTCTTCCTGTGTAAATGAGATGAGGCTACTACAAGAATTATGTACTCGTGTATTTTTAGCTCCAGATTTATGTTCTACTATGTTTCTGCCTTTGAACTATGAACCAAAGGTCACGAACCTGTGCCGGATCATGGTGATTGTAAGCAGCTGGGTTGCATACATCAGCAATCAAGAGTTGAGCAAAACACAAAGGACCAACATTTATAAGAAAGGACTATCGTTAAACCTTTATTCTTGACCATGGTGCAATCAGTGGTCATTCATTTACAATGTCTATGTACAGTGAGTACTCTATTGGTTATTTAGCATCCACTGACTAAAGCAAAGGTGAAGTTAAAAATGACACATAGAAGTGCTGATTTCACCTAAAGGTGGGCTTCTATAAATAGGGTATCATTACTGAATAAGAAATAAGCTATTCTATATGCTATATTTCAAGCCCCTACAAAAATAGACAGGTATATTAAAACTCTACATTAGTGAAAATACCTTGCATAGCTACACTAATCATCATTAATATTTGCAATATTCATAGAACATTCAAATCTGTATTTAAGAGTAAAGATAAAGTTCTTATACGTGTGTTTCTTATATACAGACACTAGGCATGTTTTGCTGTCATAGATATACAGTTTGATATCGCATGAGCTGCTGCTGCTCATTACAGTGACACATTATAGCATGGAAACATTACTTACATTAATGATTTTCATTCTATGAGAAGTTCAAATGTTCAGAGGGAAAACGTCTAAAGTTAGAAGTGAAGTTCAAGTGGTTCTTGAATTGATCAAAGATGATGTAGCTGACCACTGATGACTCCACTAAAACATAAACCTCAGCACCTAACTCCAGAAGAACTGCCAAAGCAATCCACATATGGAGAGAAGTTTGTGGGTTAAAAGTAGGGATGCAAATTATTGATTAATTCATTAGTTCATTAGTTGGCTGACCTTGACGATCGATTAACAATTAATTGATAAGTGGCGATTTTCCTGAGAACCTAAATTTCCCTCAGTTTCAATAGGGTCTATAAGAATAAAAGCTAAATATTGTTTATATACTGAATAAAAAATGCATGTAATATTCCTTAATGAATGATTTATTGTACCATTAGGGGATACACTACACTACTACTAATAAATGCACTGGCTCATCTGTTACATGTGAAACATTAGCAACATAAGAAAATAAATTCTGAATGGAAAGCTAAACAAAATATTATATTATATAATATTAAGCCTAGATAAAATATTATTTAAAACAAAAGAAAACATTAACCTAGTAGTCTACTTAATATTGTTGTACTTAACGTAGTACCACATAGTGTACATTTGGCTAATTTGTCATCATTAATTACTTTGACGTGGTCCCAAACTGCATTTCCTTTTGACCGCTTCATGTTTGTGTGCTGGGTTTCTTGCTGCGAGAGTTACGTTTAAGCCTGGATTAGGCAATGGTGCCTTCGACTGGTGACACCACTACATATCACAGAAATACAGCTGTGGAAAAGGGCTGACTGAGATCTGACAATTAGTTTAATTTAATTGAGCAAATTCTTATTGACAATTACTTGATAGTCGACTAATTGTTTACATCCCTAGTTAAAGGTTTTCATTTATGTCAGTGTGTCCTGTTGTTTTGGACTTATATCTGGCTAAACTACCCTCAATAAATAATAAAAATTTGTTATACTGAATTTCAGCCATACTTCATACAGTGTCACCATGTTCATCCTTCATGAATACAAATATTTCTCATTGTTCTGGTCTGTAAAGGATTATAAATGGTGACTGATCCCAGTTTAGACATAAAGCTTTTATTTTTATTGAGAAACATTGCTCATTAAATGTTTAAAGCCAATGGAGCCAACAGAACGACCTGTAGTCCCTCCCTGCCTGTAAAGTGATACACTAAACACACTCCTTCCTGAATAAACATCTTTAAAACCCATCTGAGTCTGCTCCTGCCTAAACATGGTAATAAATTCAGCAGAAGCTTTGCTGTTATTACTGTCACCCTAAAAGATGTTGGGTTTGTGCAAATGCAGAATTGACTTTTTTTTTAATGAAATCATGTTATAATGACAGAAATGCAACCACAGAGGGGCACAATCCAGTGTCTTCATGTGCCGGTCCCAAGTCCGGGTAAATGCAGAGGGTTGTGTCAGGAAGGGTATCTGACAGAAAATTTAAGCCAAATCAAACATGCGAATCACAAATATGACTCCCATACAGGATTGGTCGCAGCCTGAGTTAACAATGACCGCCACTGGTGCTGTTGACCTACAGGGTGCCAGTGGAAATTGGACTACTGTTGGTCGAAGAAGGAGAGGAGGAAGGCATGTTCGTAGGCAAAGAGAGAAGAGGAAGGGCAGGAGTGTAGGATTTAGAGTAGGGACTTTGAATGTAGGGACTTTGTCAGGGAAAATTAGAGAGTTGGCTGATATGATGGAGAGAAGAAAGGTGGATATCTTGTGTGTTCAGGAGACCAAGTGGAAAGGTAGCAAGGCCTATAGATTAGGAGCAGGGTTCAAGCTGTTTATCATGGTGTGGATGGAAAGAGGAATGGAGTAGGAGTTATCCTGAAGGAGGATTTTGCTAGGAATGTTCTGGAGGTGAAGAGAGTGTCAGATAGGGTGATGAGTCTGAAGCTGGAAGTTGAAGGTGTGATGTTGAATGTTGTCAGTGGTTATGCCCCACAGGTAGGATGAGAGTTAGAAGAGAAGGAGAAATTCTGGAGGGAGATGGATGAGGTGATTCAGGGTATCCCTAGTGGTGAGAGAGTGGTGATTGGGGCAGACTTCAACGGACATGTTGGTGAGGGAAACAGAGGTGATGAGGAAGTGATGGGTAAGTTTGGTATGCAGGACAGGAATGCAGAAGGACAGATGGTGGTAGACTTCTCAAAAAGGATGGAAATGGCTGTAGTGAACACATTTTTCCAGAAAAGGGAGGAGCATAGGGCGACATATAAGAGTGGAGGCAGGAGCACACAAGTTGATCACATCTTGTGCAGATGTTCCAACCTGAAAGAGATCAGTGACTGCAAAGTAGTGGCTGGGGAGAGTGTAGCCAGACAGCATAGGATGGTGGTGTGTAGGATGACTCTGGTGGTGAGGAAGATGAAGAGGACAAGGGCAGAGCAGAGGACCAAGTGGTGGAAGTTGAAAAAGGAAGAGTGTTGTGTGGCTTTCAGGGAGTAGCTGAAACAGGCTCTGGGAGGTTAGGAGGTTCTTCCAGATGACTGGGCAGCTACAGCTAAAGTGATCAGGGAGACAGGTAGGAGGATATTTGGTGTGTCATCTGGAAAAAGGAAAGCAGATAAGGAGACTTGGTGGTGGAATGAGGAAGTTCAGCAGTGTGTTAAGAGGAAAAGGTTAACTAAGAAGAAGTGGGACACTGAGAGGACAGAAGTGTACTGGTGCCCCTCTTTAAGAACAAGGGAGATGTGCAGAGTTGTGGAAACTACAGAGGAATAAAGCTGATAAGTCACACAATGAAGTTATGGGAAAGAGTAGTGGAGGCTAGGCTGAGGTCAGAAGTGAGCATTTGTGAGCACCAGTATGGTTTCATGCCAAGAAAGAGAACTACAGATGCAATATTTGCTTTGAGAATGCTGATGGAGAAGTACAGAGAAGGCCAGAAGGAGCTGCATTATGTCTTTGTAGATTTGGAAAAAGCGTATGACAGGGTGTCGAGAGAGGAGCTGTGGTTTTGTATGAGGAAGTCTGGAGTGGCAGAGAAGTATGTTCGAGTGGTGCAGGACATGTATGAGAGCTGTAAGTCAGTGGTGAGGTGTGCTGTAGGGGTGACAGAGGAGTTCAAGGTGGAGGTGGGACTGCACCAAGGATCGTCTTTGAGCCCCTTCTTGTTTGCTGTGGTGATGGACAGACTGACAGATGAGGTTAGACAGGAATCTCCGTGGACCATGATGTTTGCAGATGACATTGTCATCTGTAGTGAGAGCAGGGAGCAGGTGGAGGAAAATCTAGAGAGGTGGAGGTTTGCTCTGGAAAGGACAGGAATGAAGCTTATCCTTGGTGCAGTCCCACCTCCATCTTGAACTCCTCTGTCACCCCCACAGCACAAGTAAAAGTAAAACAGAGTACATGTGTGTAAATGAGGGGGCCTCAAGTAGAGTGGTGAGGTTACAGGTAGTAGAGGTGAAGAAGGTGGAGGATTTTAAGTACCTAGGGTCAACAGTCCAGAGCAACGGAGAGTGTGGAAAAGAAGTGAAGAGACGTGTGCAAGCAGGTTGGAACGGGGGGAGGAAAGTGTCAGGTGTGATGTGTGACAAAAGAGTGTCAGCAAGAATGAAAGGAAAGGTGGACAAGACAGTGGTGAGACCAGCAATGTTGTCTGGTTTAGAGACAGTGGCACTGAGAAAAAGACAGGAGGCAGAGCTGGAGGTAGCAGAGCTGAAGATGTTGAGGTTCTCTCTGGGAGTGACGAGGATGGAGAGGATCAGGAATGAGGACATCAGAGGGACAGCTCATGTTAGATGTTTTTGGAGAAAAAGCCAGGGAAGCCAGATTGAGATGGTTTGGACATGTTCAGAGGAGGGACAGTGAATACATTGGTAAAAGGATGCTGAGGTTAGAGCTGCCAAGAAGGAGGCCTAGAGGAAGACCAAAGAGGAGGTTCTTGGATGTAGTGAAGGAGGACATGAGGATAGTTGGTGTGGGTGAGGAGGATACAGAGGATAGGGTTAAATGGAGGCAGATGATTGGCTGTGGCGACCCCTGAAGGGAGCAGCCCAAAGGAAGAGAAGAAGATGTTATAATGACAGAGATGACCTATTTTAACTTTTAAAAATTGTTTTTTGGTTTTCTATCCATCCATCCATCCATCCATCATCTATACCCCCTTATTCCTATTTAGGGTCACAGATCTGCTGAAGCCTATCCCAGCTCTCTGTGGGTGGAAGGCAGGGGTACACCCTGGACAGGTCACCAGTCCATCACAGGGCCACATAGAGACAAACAACCTCACACACTCACACTCACTCCTATGGGCAATTTAGAGTCACCAATCAACCTGACATACATGTTTTTGGACTGTGGGACGAAACCAGAGTACCTGGAGAAAACCCACGCAAGCACAGGGAGAACATGCAGACTCCACACAGAAAGGCCGCTGATGGGTTTCAAACCAGAAACCTTCTTGCTGTGAGGCAACAGTGCTAGTCACTAATCCACCATGCTCGTATAACATCCATAATGTAAAAATGTATTATTGTGATGTTTAACATTGCCACTACGGAGCCAGAGGCCATGTTGGTGTCAAGTAAGGTGGATGCACCACTACTGCAGTAAACACTCTGTAATCACTGAAAGTAGGACATCCCTTTTCTATCTAATTTGTTAACATACATCTAACCTCCTGCCTTAATTTAAACAGCTCACAAAATACCAGATTTTCTAAGAGCTGTTGGTAATGCAATGACAAGGCGAAGAGTAACACACACATCTCCAGCCTCTACAATTGTTATAGAATACTGTGCTGAAACACAGACCTCCAGGGTGCCTCAAGTTTGTCTTGGTTGAAAGTAACAGGATTTCTAGATAAGGATGCCTTTCTTGTGTGTAAATATTGCTCCTCCAAGCAGAGCTGTAAAATTGTATTTCAGCTGAATTATCTGGATATGACTGTGGTAAAAAAGCCTGAATGCCAGTGCAAAATCACTGCCACCCTAATTTTAATTTGTGTATTTGTTCGTCTGTGTCAAAGGTTTGTCAGTGTCACAGCATGGATCACTTCTGGCATGCTTGTTAACCCAGTTTCATGGCTGTAAGAACATGGCTGTTCCTCTGTTGCCTCTTATGTGGACAGGCAACTACTGTAACACTGGTGGTTAGTTGCTGTTAGTTGCTGGGGCTGGCTGGAGGAGCCAGAAGTGAAGATAATGCATGAGAGGAGACACAGCTGGAAGAAGCTGGCACCCCCCATCATCAGCCTGCTGAGAATCTGCTTGTACACTTCATAAGGTTACAGTATACATATGTACACATATTCATCCTCTCTCAGACCCAAAAAATGTCTAGGAAATGTATCACCCATGCAGTATTTCACACAATCCAGCCTTGTACATGAACCCATTTCACAGACCCACAACCTGTTTCTCTAATGTCCTTAATGCATCATGCTTCAGTATGCACAAACATTTATATGAACATCATTAGACAAAAGTTACAAAGAATGCTATTTTTGTATTTTGATAGACCAAAACATCTTAAAAGAAAAACTACCAGTAAAATAAGATGAATGAGAGAGACAGGTGATGTTATGACATTATTTAAAAAGCAACATCAAAAAAGGCAACAGGCAATCAATTGTGAGCTTAAAAACTATTTTATCCCATAATTATATTTAAGTATAACTTGTTTTGCTAGCTTACCACACATATCATTCATGGAAAACGATAATGACAAGGATGTTTTTTTTTTTCAAATAATAGAGTGAAATTGCAGTTCACTGTCTAGAAATAGGCCCACAAGTGTCCTGTCCAATGGCCTGTAAAACAAATCTTAAAAAGATATTTTGACATTAACACAACCCTAACACTGTCATGGATTTTCAGTTGTTTTTTTTTTCTTCAAAGAAATCTACCTAATATGGCTATTTCAAGAGAGCTGAGATAGGCTCCAGCAGATCCCCATGACCCTAAATAGGAATAATGGGGTATAGATAAGGGATGGATGGATAGAAAACCACCTAATAAGAGCTAAGTTAACCATGTTATCATTTTAACAGATGCTTTCTACCCACTGCTGGCATGTTACCCTGAGCCCTGCATGGAAAATTTAGCTGACTGTCAACTGAATCAAGTATTTGTTAGTGACGAATATGCAAGTTGTCATTTACCCTCATTTATTTCATGTTGTTATAGCACAATGTGTAACATTTTACTGATGAGTGAGGAACATCACTATGTTTCCTTCTGACTTTTCTGATGATTACAGATAGTAACCACTGTTTTATTTATACCCTTACTCTGTGACTATAACTCTGTATATTATATAGAGGATGCCTTTTCCCATATACTGTTGTTATTACCTTTGAAATATGCTGCCTGCCAATGTTGAGCTAACAAGCTAAAGTGATTTTGCAGCGGTCTAATTTTGGAGACACCTCAGCCCCCTGGTGGTATGAGCTGTCATGACAGAGAATGAAGTGGAAATTTTCATGTCATATTCTCACCTCCTCTGCATAAATATTATACTATGCACGTTGCGAAATGAGTCAACTGGCCATTTCATGCTGCCACTCACTTCCGTATAAACAGCTGAACCAAGTGACCCAATTTAGGAGGTGTGCTCTTCCGTCGTCCTGAAGATGCCAGAACAATCTGCAAAATGTAGTACATCTCTCTTTTGTAATGTCAGATCATCTTTATTGGATGGGGCAGCTCTAGATATATCACCATGCTGTTCCAAAGGCTCCCTTATGTCCCTTAGCAAATGGATTTTGGCTTTGAGCTGCTATCCCATGCATATTCCATCAGACAGTATCATGACTTGAAGATGTAGCAATAATATGTCAGTCTGTATGTTCTCTGCATTATATATATTATAATGACCATAAATAAATAACTCTCAACAGGTGAACAAAGACTTTAATAATGACTTACGTAGTGTAACTGAAAAGTCCCTTCAAGTGAGACCACCTCGGAAGACCGTGGGCTGTTAGACTCAGCTACTGAGGCTGCACAAGCAAGTCCGGTCTTAGTGGACCCAAGCCTGCGTAAATGAAGATGGTTGCGTCAGGAAGGGCATCCGGCATAAAACTTGTGCCAAACCAATCATGCAGATCAATTGATCCCCTAACGGGACCAGCTGAAATAAATAAAAAACTGAAAAGTTCCTTCAAACACCTGTTTAATTTTGCAAAACTGTCCACGCATCAGGGGCAATTGTCTTAAACCACTTCATTCCATGCAGACCTATGTGACAAACATGACAGACAAGTCTACTAAAACCAGAGTAAATGGTAGAGTAGTAATCGCTAAAAGGGTTGACACTCTGACACCAAAAACACTGACCCAAAGCTACAGAACTAACATCCATTTTCCTGTGTTGTGAAAACAAGTCTCCAATTTATAAGTGCTTGACTTGGCCCTGTTGCCAGGCAACACTATATGGAGAGGCCTCTGAATTAGTCAAGCATAGATGGACTGATAAGCGTGTCCCAAAACAAGGTTTCCTATTTGGCAGTGCATTTTACATGCTGGAGTGGGGATATAGACGAAAACAGGGGACAGACATACAGACACAAATGCATCACAGAAGATTATAGTGGAAACAATATACACAACATTTTGCATGCAACAACAACACACACACACACACAATAAAGATGAGGGTTAATCAGAGAAAACAGCCACAACATAGTGATTTTATACATGTTCTAATAGTTGCATACATTTTTACATACTTAGTACCCATCCAAAGAAGTGTGTGAAATAACTGTAGAACTGTAAGAGTGACTAGTACACTCTATATTACCAATCTAAATCATGACCACAAAGCCTCTTACTGACACACTTCAAGGTGTTGGAAAACTGAGTGCTTCCCTCGACCGTGATCACCAGAGAGCACTGTGCTTACTTTTCATCACACTGTTCCTTAGGGGGCAACTAATCACTGAAACCAGTGAGGTGCAGCCAAGAGGGTACACTGATGCCAGGTGGGAATGCTTATTTACTGTACTTAACAAATTTGTTGTATCATGCAGCATGCTTCATATACTGTATACCCTAAGGATAGCAAGTGAAGTTACCAAGGGGTAATGATATCAAGTGATGCCAGACAAGTTCTTATATCATTGGTTTCTATGGCCATAACATCAACTGACTTATAGTTAGTACAACAACTACCCAATGCACATTTTGTATGTCCCTGTTTCTCAGTATATAATATGTTTGAGGCATTTCTGTCAGTGACCTACAGCTGTTTGTTCCTGTTGGGAGGAGTTAGAAATTGCTGCACTGTGAGAAGTGGCATTAGTGAATGAAAAGGACGCACGGGTGTAGGGGAAACAGAGTGTGCATTATTTTAATGATAATGTATGAATGGGCTATAAAACCCATTGTAATACTGTCTGCTAATCCTTCAATTTTTCAATTACAAAAATGATGTGTAAAATTTGTATTAATGCTATGAACACGCTATCAAATTTTGTTCAATTCAATCTTGAACCTATTTAAACTCCTTTGAGTTTCTTTGATAACAGGCTTTTACATCCAAAACAATTTTATTATATTATTTCTATTATTGAGAAGGCAATAATAGAAATAATATCTTTTGAAAGATTGAACTGAACAAGACTTTAACCGTTACATGCACAAGTGGTATTGCTTCATATTTGAGTCACAGTCTATGTCCAGACAACATGCACCATCTCTTATATTAAATGTCTGTCTCCCTGTAACATGTAGTTTCTCATCTAGTGAGAGCATGAGTAGCCACAATGCCGTCTGTATTGGACAGTGCCTGGAAACTATTTCTCATCTGCAATTGCAGAAAAATAATCCCCACCAGCCCACATCATCCTTGTCTAACTTTGTGTCTGGCTGACACAGTGAGGAACTTTTGAGTCCAGTAGGTCCCTGGGCTGCCTATTGCTGCAAATGTTTTCCAGGTGGAAAGTGCAACTATGTTTATAACATTGATGATTCTATTGGAAAATTGCTCCTCCACTGTCACTTGTATAAGTAATTCACGTTATTTTTGGCAAATACATCACTGTGAATCTTGGTCAGTTCAGTAAATCATTGTGTTCTTCAGCCTGAGTGTATGTGTTGACTGTCTTCATTAGTGTACACAGAGCCAGCTGTTTGTTTCTCCTGCAGTTTAATCCTCGACTCGAGCTCAAACCGCTGTCCGCGGTGCTGAATCACTCAAACACTGAACAGTCGGTCAATATGACACTTAGTTCACTGAGCGTGTCAATAGACACTAATGTAGTGTAGCCTAACTCATTTAAACCCTGTGTGCCTATAGATCCATACCCAAAGTAAACCTAATTCTTATATAAGTTTTTTTTGTTAATTTATTTTTATCCTTATCCGACATGAAAGGTCACTGAACTACATTTAGTTTTTAGTATCATGCTATTTAGTTTCTTTAAACTACAGTGCATTATACCTGGAATAGCTCCATGCAGTTAGAAGCAGCCTTATCGTAAAGCCCATCAACAGAACTGAGTTTAGTTTGCCTGCCTCTAAAATGTGCTATAGACACATAAATAGGCAAAAATAAAAGGCAAAGAATGGCAAATATTTAGCGGATAGTCAGCTCATACAATTTATGTCTCCTGCCTTTCTTTAGTCATTCATTTCATAAGGACGAACTGCTGCTTTTAATGCGCGTTTATGCGTTTGGCCATAAACTAATTAATTTATGGGGAAATGGGGATAAAGTAACTTTGCGTGGGTTAGTGGAAACCTCCTGATTATACGAGGAAAGAGTCTATTCTGTAATTTCAGTGGGCTACTTAAAAAAAGCTTCACCCCAACTTGCAAAAACTGAAACATCCGAGACGAACAGAAATATAGTCCCTAGTATGTGGAAAACTACAAACGGTGCGTTTCTCTTTACACGTAAGAAAATCATGTATTTATTACCTTGACGAAGAAGACCCGACCCTGAGGACACTGTTCTTCCTCTTTCTCTGGTCCTTTCTCTTCTTTTCTCCCCGAACAGTCGGTTCGTGCTGTCTCGGCTTTGGCGCGCGGTAAGCCTTTGTACGCGCGGGACCCGCGGATGCGTCGCTCGCGCACCACTACTAAGAAAAGCCTGTAGCCTACTAACCGCGTGGAGGGAGGCACGTGACGCGCAACTCAGCACTCCACGTCTCTTCAGGTGAGGGAGCTGCATTCACGTGACGTGGAAAATAACAGTTTCTGAAGAAAATGTGGGTGTGATTGGCTGCTGAAAGCTGCTGCTTCCACTGCTGCTGCGAGGATTAATCAGCTGGATAATGTAGAAGTGAAAACATATTTCCAGCTGTAAACATATGGGAGAAAGAAACTTCATAGATTTAAAGGTTTAGAGCATTGTAACTGGCCACCTGGTGGCGTCACTGATAACGTGTTACAGTATGTTAAGCACTGAGTTTTTCTCAGGGTGTAAATCCTATGATAAACTGATGGTTACATGCACTCTCGTAATAGAACAACATTCAAAGGAAATATTAATCAAAATATGAATAAGTTATTTATGACTGATATTACCAAAAAAAAGTTATCCTGTCCTACAGATTTTTGTGTTTTTTAACACTAGTAGTGAACCAGAGTGTTTCTCTAAAGACTCATCCATTATTGACTTCTGTACAGGTGAGACAAATTTAATTTCAGATGGATGTAGCGTTCAAAGGTTACCTCAGTATGTTCATATTTAGCCAAACCCACAAACGACTGTTTGCCATGATAAGACTAGTGATAGGTACTAGTGAATGAGCTTCTTCAGCATCTCGCACCAAACCCGAAGACACCAGAATTGATCTCCATCCATCAGATGTACAAATTTAGGTTTTCATACCACAACATGGCACTAGCCTTCAATAAGTATAGTTTCTAAGAAAAAAAAAAAAAAAAAAAAAAAAAAACAATAAATGTGCGCAGTAGGGAAATACAATATGGTCAGTATTAATGACCCTTATATCTTTATACCTTTATATTTCTTCTGCTTCATTTCTGCCCCCTTAAGCTGGTTCTCCCACATAGTGTTGCCTCTTGATGAGCTCAGGGGCCTTGTGTAATTGCAGAAGACAGTAACTGGACAAATTCAGCACGTAGCTTAACTATTCAGTGAACGAACTACATTTGTGTTATGAGTGTTTGGTCAGATGTTCAGATACACAGAGATTCAGATTCTGAGCTGCTGTCAGACCGAATTCAGCTCAAACCATCTCTGAGCATATGGACAATCATTCAGGAGCATCTGGCGAATCCCATGCATGTGTATGACTAACGAGCACATTCTGCTTCTGACCGGTCATAGGCAAGTATGAATGAAGAGTCTGTCGATGGTTCTGACTTGGCTTTTCATGTAACCTCTCACTGACCTGACAGCACTGCAATCAGGACATTTCTCATAGCATTTTGCGTCACTTCTTTCCGAAGCTTATTTCTCACACATTTAATCATTGCATCTGTCGAAGCAAACCCATCTCTGCTTGGACAATCGAACATAAAAGCCTGCAGCAAAATTCAGGCTCCTGCAGGCTGAACGCTAGCACGAAATTTCCTGCCATCCTTCAGCAATTCATGATCTATTGTGGCCCTGCCAACCAGAGCAAGTAAACAAGATTTTTGTTTTAAGGTAAACACCCTGGTTTGCCCATTGGGATGGCCTATTTACAGAACAGAAGTTTGTTGTCACTGAGCTTCGATATCTTCTCAGAGAAAATGAGGCAAGTAATTCAGAGGTGTATTATAATCCTTTTAAATCAGTGTTTGTCTACAGGAATGTGATCTGAGTTTGGACACACTTTTGATTGCATGTATACTCAGATACATGTGGTACTATCATCTATTCAGTTTCCTGCTTTTTTTTTTACACTTGCAAACATAAATCACTCAGTTGACTTAATACATAAGACGTCCTGGTCTAATCATTCATTCACAACAGCCTAAAAAGGGTAAGAGGCTCCAAATAAATCCTCTTTTTGCCCCCTGCATGTCCACAGCCTAATTTAGGTGAAATGTACTAGAGCTCTAGCAGTGTCAGTCATTTCTCAGACAATAAGGCTGTGATGCATCTTTGTCAATCTACCTTGAAGACTTGTGACAGCTACTGAGTGCTACACCATTGTCTTCCATCACTAACACCACTGTGCCTTCACTACGCAGGATTCAAGCTCAGTCATCCAACTAATAAACAAGCCTGGAACACAAACACAATCAACCACCCACCTTGTCTTCAATCTCACACCTTTGAACACACTCTCACACGCCCCCATACACATACATGCAAAAGACAAAGGAGAAAACTCAACAGTGATATGACACTGTTACTTCAAGGTAATACCTCTGATGAGTTTCTCAATACAGATCAACAGGCAACATTTCTATTTGAAGGGACACCCAAAACCTGTACCAAATGGCAGCATAGCCCCAGTATATGTTTAAATAAAATATACTTCACATTTAAAGTCATACACTGCAAAAAATACACTTACTGGCAGAAATACAAACCTGGTTTTCCTATGTTTTTAATGCATTATCATACATTAGGTACAAATGACACAATCAATTACAAGTTAAGTAGCTCAGACTCATTTTAAAGGTTTCAGGCTGACAAGGGAAGAAAACAAACATACACCATTTGCAAAATACAATATAGTCTTCTTATACAGTCTATGTTGATACCTACTGTAGGTCATTAATGTACAACAACAGGGGTTGTGAGATCGTAAAGGAACACTGAGGAGAGTGAGAGACCATGTTACTGTACGGGTGGAGAGATAAGGCATTCTTGCACGTCACTGATCCTGTGCTCTGTACAGCCACAAAGATGGCAGTTCACTTTAACACATTTCACAGCAAACTGGACACAGTAGAGAGTGATAATTTACTACCAAGAAGGAAGACACCAAACAAGACTCATCTAAAACACACAGCTTCCTAAAAGAAATGCTAACTGAAAAAATCATGACCGTACTGTCTCTGAAAACTTTATATTTAAAGATGAGTTGATTATCATCAGGACACTCTAGTCAATTAAAATTTAAAAAGTGTCAATGACAGTGTAAACAAAGCAAAATGCATTTAGCTAGCTCCTTTATGGTGCATTAGCAGAGAGGACGAAAGCACGAAATTGATGCTGTGACTTGCACATTAAAAATGAAGCACGCTTTAGACCTGATTAAAGGGGTGAAAGGAGGATGATGCTGTTGATAAGATCATGAATTGACTTGGCCCAGGCACTCAGCAAAATGGAACCAAAAGATGTGAAATAGGGCAGAGAGGAGGAAACAGGACAGAGGGATGGTTCGGTGTGATGAGGCACAGGGGTTGTTCTTCAAATCATCATCTATCCTTTATTTATTTCACTGAACCCTATTCATCAACCGTTCCTTTATTCACCAATTATCTTATCTGATATTGTCAGTCCATGCATTAACTCACCTCATTATTCAGTCATTAATAGGCACAGGGAGGTAAAGGTACAGTATCACGAACAAGCACACAAGGAGTCAAGTTGTAGTTTTTTCAGACTGTCAGTCAATAACAAGGAAAAAAAAACAAAGTAAAAAGACTAAATTTGTTAGTTTGACAATGGATTAAAATACATTGCATGGAGTAATATCACACAGTAAAAATGAGTGTTTAGAGTATAACAGGGAGGACAGAGATTAAAAAGAAGAAGCCAAATAAGTCTGTTCAAGTTGGGAAAGGCACACGGGGAGAGTATCGATCTTTTTCATGCCTACACTGACTGTGAGGTTTTTAAACATTTCTAGGAAGAAAGAAGATTGGAAGCAATTTATCAGACTTCATTAATTAAAGGGATGGATCTGGACTTTAAGGTCAGAATAGACAAAGGTTAAAGTTACACTCAGACAAGACTGTTGCTGAGGAAACTCTTTAGTATGTACAAGGATTATTTTCTCTCACTTCTGTGAAATTCAATGTCAAATCAAATGCTGCAAAAGCTGAATTGTTTTTCAGACAGAATAGTGCCCAGGGATCGACAGGCAGGATAATCTACTACTGTGTATGGTAAATGGACTTTCAAACTGACTGGCATTGTAGAGTGTGACACAACATCCATTAGTATACTCATGGCAGCATGCTAGTATATGTTAATGTATGTAGCTGACAAAGAGTGCAGCAGGTGTGGCATTAAGCAGGTCTCAGCCTATACAGGGACAAGCAGCCATAGAAAGTCATTCATGTGACTACAGCTAGTGCAATGCTGCTATTGTTGGGTTCTGGCATTTTTCAGGTTTGGCACATGCAAAAGGTTATATATGATAGGAAACAGGCTAGGAGTGCACATCTTAGAAAAACATGGAGAAAATATTACAAATATTTCAATAATTTCTAGTTATATTAGTCTGATATTTATTCCTACTATGATATACTTTTCAAAACATTCCTGAATTTCTTGAGCAGAAGCCAGAGTAACAAAACTAACAACAATGAAAGCAAAGGACCATAGCCGAAAATAAACAACTAAAGCAAAAAGAAAAAGGATTACAAATTGACAACAACACAACATTAAGATGATAACATGAACTGCATTCATGAGACACTAGAGAGTAAGTGGCCCCACTGGCTTAGCAACGAGTCACAACTCACCTTAGATCAGGATTCAGTGTTCCACATTGGCCTAAACACCTAAAGGCAAAAGGAACCAGGGGCCATAACATGGACCTGTATTTTTTATGCATCTACAGCAAAGAGCATTGATCTAGAACCAGTTTCAGGCAAAGGACTGAAAAGTCTCATTAATTAATGCCCATTTAAATGTATTCTGTAACACAGGTCTATTGTATGTTCTTCAGCACCTGTAATCTGGATTTATTTAAGGTGGGTCTGACGTGTTTCATTATGGTTGTACAACTCTATCATGTTAAAACCTGATTAAAATTATAGGCTAGCTGGTTTAAGATCAGCACTCCTAGTAATTCAGTTTGATGTCTAATGCCCCACTTTAAATTGCTTACAGTGATACTCCTCTCTAAATGCATCCTGTGCGACTCTACGTACTTCCTGTAGGCTTGACCTGCCCTACAAACAAGACATCTCTTGGACATTGTGACATTTTTTCCCAGGTGGGAAGCTGCCAGAATTGGAATTCCTTGTAACCAATATGAATTTAAGCTAATCACAGCCGAAAGAAATAAAAATACAGGGACAGACTTTTGTGACTACGAGAGGTGACTCTGATGCATGATCTGCATGATAACAAATGCGTAAATTCTGCCTACCAATAGCATGCAGAGAGTTTCAATCAACAGTTAGACACGCATCTGAACAAGAGACAATTTGCAGCAAAAATCACTGAATATGATTAAAGACATAAAAAAAAAAAATTTGATGATGAATCAGCAAGCAGAACAAATATTTTTTACAACTTGCTAAATCTGGATTTTATTTAAGACATCCAGCTGTTACAAAGTTGATCTGTACTGGTTTATGTTGCTAGTTTGTTTTTTTATACATACAAATATTGGTTTATCTAATTAATGTAATAAAAGCACATTCAGGTGTTGGTATAAAAACTGTAACTTGCTGTACTTTTTTAAAATAACTCATGATTATTTACAAAGGAGTTATATACCGATAATAATAGATACCTTAAAATATTCATCTGATCTAATGGAAAAAAATATGTATGAAATCACAGAAAAGAGGAGAATAAAACCTAATCTAGTTTAAAGACAATAAGAAACAAAAACAAAAAGGTTCCAATTGAACTAATAATGATTGTGGTTATTGTGTCCTGATGTCCTGATGACTGGATGTGTTTGTTCTCAGGACATAGTCAGAAATAGTTTTGATTTGCAACTTCTCTATCTAAGAAACCAAGAACAAATGTGTGCTATCTACACTTGAGGGCATGATACTGTGTGCAATATAACATGGTTAATACATAATCACATTAGTTGATGTTTTGTGTTAAAAAAAACATAACAGTTTGAAAAATGTCTTTACTGTTTCTGATCAATAGGAGTCTGGGTAGTTATGGGCATAGACTGAGACAGAGAGTAATTAACACTAACTTATCTTAAAACATGACAAACTAAACTTCATAGGTTTCATTTTTGAAGGTAAATATAAGAATATTCTGCAAGTGCCCACATACTAAGCAATGTGTAAAGGTAAGTACTGAATACAATCTGCAGCACAACAAGGCCTTCTAAATGTCTATTATTAGTTTGATTGGTAAAATAGTGCTAACCTTTAGCTAAGTTTTGGAACCCAACCTTTCAAACCTATTTGGCTCACAGTTACGTTTTTACAGGCTGCATGTTATTAAATTACCAAACTATTAATTTTTTTGTTGATTTGCTACACACTCTGGATTTTTGCTAAAATTAATTTTACACCAACACCATAAAATCAAAAGGGGAACAAAACTGTAAACATTGTATGGGAAACAGTGAATCACAAGGTTTTAACACCTGCAACACCTGTCCTTCATATTATACACAGACCTATACTTCTTCATATAAGCATGAGCAGTTGCCCAGCCTTCTCTTTCAGAATGAGTTAACCTTGCCTTAACATTTGAACGTTTTCTTGTTTATATCACATACAGGCATAAGGAAGATTAATTTAATCTCTTAATCATATACTCTCATTACGTACTGGCATAGATAATTAAAGCCTGACACCCTCCTGTCTCAGTGCAACCAGTTATGGTAAACTTTCAATATAAACTGCAGGGGTAAGTAAAAGACATCCATGCCTACAGTACATGCTCATCATAAACCTAAAGGAAACGTTTTCTTGCAGTTGTCAGGAAACAATCTAATCTATATAATCTACAGAGACTGGAGAGAACAAATATGCATGCCCTAAATTCCTGCATCATAATAAAAGAAATACATGAAGGTAGATTCTGGGCCTTAATCAGGTTGTGGTCAGATGTTAGGTTTTCAGTTGGTTTAAGTAGTTGGCAGTGAGCAGGGATCTTCAGGTAGGTTTCCTCTTCCTCCTCATATACTGTTGTTGAGCGACGGGTGTACAAACTGTGGGTTGATGAAAGAGAACCCTGCAAATTCTGCCTGGTCAATGTTGGCGATAACCAGCTCGTCTGGTGGTGTGAGCTGGGGCTGGGTGCGTGTGAAGAACTTGTCAAAATTCTCTGCTGCTTTGCCACACTGTGGAAAAGAGACACAAAGGAGGAGGAGAGGTTTAGACATAAGGCACAGAAAATCGAATGAAGTGTGCAAGCAGTTTAACTAGGTAGAACAGATGTGAATAATCTGAAGCGCTGACATAAGTGTGCACACTGCAATTCCACGAAGGCAAGTACACGGCAATTCAGAGAAAGCAACAGCCACTGCATTCAGCAGAATTTATTTTTAACTTCAGCAGGATTTTTCCAAATGACCTAAAAGCACAAGTCACAAATTATCCATCATCATCAAACATGATCAGTCACTACTGCTGTCATATTACTAAATAAAATCACACCAGGCTGGGCAACGTGACAATATGCATGAACAGTACAACAAGCAACATTTGTGAGTTCTCCTAATTCAACCTGTCAACCCATTTAATGCATCTTCATTCTGTCCCCTGGCCTACATAAGAACTGAGAACATTTCACACCTGATCCCCCGCTTTTCCCGCTGCTGTATTGGTAACGCAGTAATGCCGCAGGAATTTGACATCAGATTACATGCTCTATATCTCATTCACCTGAATCACTACACACACTTCTGAGAACCAACTCAGCATTGTCACAGCTGTGAAACAGCAATGCAGTTTACAATAAACAAGACCAAAGAATAAGGAAATGTTGTCAGAACCTCCACATTAAGGTACGCTGTGTTCGCACTGACCTCAGGATCTGATGTATGTGATATTTATGGACATTTGTACATATGTGACAACAAATTTCACAAATTGTTCCAGAAGAATAAAATGATTTCTTGACTGTAAATAACAACAATATCAATGTGGATCAGAGGGTACTAGTGTTTCCATTTTTCTGTTTTGAGAGGATAATCAAATTAATTACATGAAAACAGATTATGTCACATGGCAGATGAATTTGCACTGTAGAGAATTTCTCTGCAAATTGCCACACAAATTGCCTTTAAGGAAAAAGTGGGACAGACTGTTTCTCTGCAGTTTTGATGTTAGGTGAGAATAGTGAAATTTTACATTTACATCACCTATTTATTTAGACCAGAGCAAAAAAAGTGGATGTGTCAAATGCTATGTTAATTGCTTTAGCATTTTCAGAGCCTATTGAAAAGCCATGTCTGTTTTTCATTTAAAAAGCATCTCCAGTATTAAGCAATGGTTAGCACTAGAAAACAGAGATACCATAAAATTTATGGAGCTGGAGATTAGCTTGAAGTTATTCTGCTGCTGCCACTCAAGACTATCGGCATCCCCTTAGGACTTGAGGTTGTGGATGATCTGCTCAGGGACTGTACTCTCTAAAATAACATTGCCACTGTGTCTTGGTATCTTTGCCATTCTTTTAAGAGCCAAAGAAACAAGATCAGTCAGGACAAATTTGTGCAGCTTTAACCTGTGCTGTTTGATTGGATAGAGAGGTATCATTCAGGTGGAGATGAGACATTTTTAGTTTGTTTCTAATTAATTATAATTACAGAACTTTTATGTTATTTTTCTGGGTTTAGTGGAAAAAGAGAGAAAGAGAAAGGGCTGCATATGTAATCCTTCTCTATTCTCATTAGCCAGTCCACCTACACATTGAGGTCACCTACATGGATGCACGCATTTGCACACATGCACACACACACACACATGCGCACACACACACACAAGCGCGCACACACACACACCAAAACCCAGCAGTGCACCACTTAATAAACATTCCTGTTCTCTAGGGGGGTACTGTTCTGCAGCTGGGTGTAAATATAATGGACTCTGTGAAAGCAAACACCATGAAGCTCAGAGACACAACCTGAAACTGAATACAAAGGGAAAAGTCTTCTGGGTGTAATGTGTGTTACTTTTATGAATTTTTATTCAATCTTTTTTTTTTTTAATCATAACTGACTGTATCACACAGGTTGTAATAAAATCCAGGGTCTGTGTCCTCAGAAATGAAGACATGATTGTCTCAGTGTGTGTATATGCTGATGTGCTTGTCAGTGTGTGTACCAGCAAGTGCTTGGGTGTGTGTGTGTCTGTCTGTCTGTCTATCTGCCTGTCTGTCTGTCGAGCATGCACCATGTGGTATAAAGGTATAAACATTTCTAGTTTTATTTTGTTCTACTTTTATTGGTGAGGCCAGACAGAACACATCAGCCGATATAACAAAAGTAAACACATCAAAACATAAAGTTTCTAAGTTCTGTGTTTATGTAGGAGTTTTGTTAAAATGTCCTCCTGTGACTGTTGACAGGTGATGTTCGCTCCAAGCCACTACCACCCTGTCAGAGTGGATAGAAGGGAGGACACACATGTCAAGATAAGGAGCAAGTGTGGCATGTGTGTCTGTGCGCAAAGTACTCGCTATCTTTCCACATGGCAGATACCTGATGGGTAATCGCCAGCATCCTTCAACTGCTATGTTTACTTGTCTTCTTTTATCTATCACAGACCATCCAGCGTTCATGTGAGGCAGCACGCCTTTCACTCTGACCTCCACCAACAATCAGTAGCACCAAGACGTCCCTTTCTAGAGCACCAAACACTTTTTGTGACAACAGGCCTTTCCTCACAAAAACATTTGCCAGTGCTCAGTCTTATAATAGGGAGGGGATATAGGGATATAAGGGAAAATGTAACAAACACACTTCATTTATTCTGGTCCATGTCTTTTTTTTTTTCAACAGGAAGGATGTGGAACTTTAGATTTGTGAGAGTGGTTAACAACTCATGACACTGAGTGCTGAAAGTTAAAAATATTTCAGGTTTTTGTGAAAGAGCGTGACACTACAATTAAAGAACC
Source organism: Mastacembelus armatus (assembly GCF_900324485.2). Lineage (NCBI taxonomy): Eukaryota > Metazoa > Chordata > Actinopteri > Synbranchiformes > Mastacembelidae > Mastacembelus > Mastacembelus armatus. The sequence goes on from NC_046633.1 coordinate 22,067,644, forward strand.
TTGAACAGACTCAAAACGATTCAACAGAGCTGCTGTAAGAAGATAAACTAAGCTCAAACGATGAGTTCAATAAGCACAAAAGGAGAAAATTCAATTATTAACTATAGTCATATAAAACTGTTTCACTTCTATGTGATGTTTTAAGGGACATCAAACTTTTGGAAAAGCACAGAACTGATTTTAAAATTCCCTATTTCTCATTCTGTTATTCAGCCGACCCTTATGGGGTGAGCTATTATGCTGTTGATACAGTCCCTCACACACAGTGACATAGTGTTTTTGACCTACTTTCTCTCATCTTTAATCTCTTCCTCTCTTTCTCAGCACACATACATATGCACGCCTCTGCACTCAAGCATATTAAAAGAACACTCAGCTACTAAGGATGATAAATGAGAGCCTGCCTCCGTGAAGAGCTGGGCCAAGGCACTCGCTCCCTCCACGGCCACTCTTCCATTTTTCTCATCATCTCCTGAACACTGTGCTTTATTTGGATGTCATTGGCAGTGAACGGCTTCCAAAAGGACATTGGTCATTTGGACCTGCTGTCTATTTCATGAACATATTGTTTTTGGTGGGGCGACTGAAAGTAAGGCTTTTCAGGCAATGAATTAGAGTATTTTTCAGACATGTATTTCCGCCTGCCCAAAGGGAAGTTTATCTGCCATTTAGTTTTCACTGCCTTATTTCATAATGCACAATGTGACTAAATTACGACGCACAGTTGGACCCACTGGTTATTGGTGCAGAAAGCTAAAGATAAAGCCAGGACTTTGCATCAGTGCTTTTGTAGTTCAGAACATCCAACCTGCATCTGTTGAGAAATGAACTACAGTGTTAATGGAAAATGTGTGGGGAAAATATCAATTCTCTTGAACCCAAATTAGGAAATAAGTGAGTAAATAGAAAGAGTAAAAAAACAAACTGAAAATGCTCCCTCTTAGATCCCATAAGCTAAACAAGTAGAAGCAGTCATGCTCAATCAGGTTGCAATAGTCCCTTCATTTTCTTACAGCTACAGTGAGTCACAAGTGCCATCATTTTCTGCGTGTGCATCTGCGTGTGTGACTGTCCATGTATCCCATCAGGCACATGCACATCTTCTGTGCAGTGACTAAGTCCTCCCACTCTTTCTTGCCCTGCCTCCCTCCCTTCCTTCACTATCAATCAGCAACTTTGTATTTGACCTACTTTTTCCATCCTACATGTGGTCATCGTGTGTTTTGTATTTTCAAGAAATTAGCCTGATTTCATATTTCATACCAACACTGTTCAGTGGATCTGACTAGCCTTTAATTATGTGCTTGTTTTGTTAGTCGCAGTCGATGCCTGCACAGTGACAGCAACCTGCACTACAAATATGGATCAACACTAACTGAACCTGCCCTGACACTCGTTCTACCACAAAGACTGTCTGTGTCCACAGTGCTGTCTGAAGCCCTGGTCCAATAGATACAGATGGTTTCATTCTCTCAGATGGGTGCAGTCTGTATTGATTGCAATTCCACAGCTGTCACAGGCGGATGAAGTGAGATTGAGCGGAGATGGATGCACAAGGAGAAAGAAAAGAGGGGTAGATCTGAGTGACATTGTTAGCCCTGGAGAAATGTGAGGAGGAGTATAATGATCCTCATTTGGTGGTAGTGGACTCAGAACCAGTGCTGTATTACATGGCATAGTGAGATGGACGTTATGGAGTAGGTTATGGTGGTTACAGGAAGCATTCTACAACGCTGTTACTCTCTTTTCACCTCGCTCATCTTTCACCATTATCTGCATCTACAACCCATGCAGCCATGCACTGTGCAAATGACATGTATGTTTGCAACTTTAGCATGGAAAAGCACACAAGCACACAAGCCTTCCTTTCTCCTGCTAATATTGATTACCCCCTACACAGAAACAAACCTGTACTCTTATGAGGCAAATAAACAGAAAGACGAGGCGTACATACAAGACACCTTCCGCCTGTGCTTTACTCAATCTCTGTTAACCTTCACTGTTTTTTGTATCCTACCACGCACATATCGATTTACTCACAGAAACACACAAGCATAGACAGCACAACGTTCACTCAGCAGGAGACAACATGGACAAAGATGCCTGAATTCACCTTATAAGAAGAACTGGGGTCCTTAAGGATTGAAACAGAAGATAACTAAGATCTTTAAAATGAATATGTAAGGGACAAATACACACACATAAAACACTTTATTTCCTGTAGCCTGTTGCCTCCTATTTTTTAAGAAGCAGCATATCATGGTTGTGTGGACATGCATTTTAAGGACTTACAACTTCAGGCAGGGTCTTACTGAGGGTTAAATCTTGGTTTTAAGTTTAGGTTAGGGCTATATCATATAGCTGTGATGGCTAATGTTAACTTAAGGAGCTAGGGAATGCATTATATCAGTGAGTGCCCTCATAACTATATTAAGCCCAAATATGAGAATGATAAAGAGACATGAGGCAAAAATATGTTTGCTCTACATGTTTATGTATACAACTTGAGATTTAAAAACTGCTCCTATAAGCATAAAAATGTGACCTCTATGAGACGTACATTCATAATAAATGACTGTTATATCAATCATGCATTCTGTATGTGCAGATTTTGATGATTTATGGCCAATATAACATATCTCATGTGCAGCCCTTACCTGCAGGTGTGGTTTTATTGTGTTATATTTGGCTTACTGGAAATCAGAGTTTCTTCAATATATATTTAATTTAACAATCCTGACAGGCTCCCAAAGTATTGTTTATATAAAACCATATAAAACTGATGTAGTCCTGTTCCTTTTATGAATTTTATTAATCTTCTTATTGTTAGAAAATTCTGACAATTAAAAATTATGACATGCTGTTTTCACTTTATTCATTTTCGCTGCAATAAATTGTATTAATTAAGACACCAAATGTCATAATGTTCTGTAATACAAATACATCTTATGTAACAGTTTCTCTATGTTCACATGGCCATTTTTACATCAAATTTCATTATAGTACAGGAAACTATACACAGATTTCCTTGAGTGTTTAAAGGAGCAATGTGAAAAATGTAGTGACATCTACTGGTGAGATTGCACAATGCAACCTTGTGACCGAAAACAAACAGCCGAGGGTAAAGAGTCCCCGGAAGTAGACAACACAGCAGTGGGTCATAAAAAATATTTCTGTAACGGACTTGTCTTGTAGTGATGAACACATCTGTTTAGATATTTGTGTAGTGTAGCCTACTGTGCACTGTTGCATGTGCACTGTACTCTGTGTAGTGATAATATGTAGTATTTTTTATCAGTCATTACCACCATTAATGGGATGCAAAAGAAGAATTTCCACAGGCATACAAGTCCACTGTCCTGTAGCCTCTACCAGCCTCTTAATTGCATTTAACTGTATTTGAGGGGAATCTGTTGACTTCCATCCAAATGTAAGTGTATACATTTTAAGTGAATTTTCAGTAAATCTACAAAGGAGAATAAGCACTAATGTGCATTTCCCTCCATCGCTGTTATATAAATAGGAGCACAATTGGTGACACTAATTCTTCAAGTTAGTGCCATAAAAGAAGGAAGGGCCCTGTCAGGTTTATATTGAAAAGATCTCCCATCAAACCTCAAACAAGGGATATTTTTGGTTTTGCCAGTGGAGTGCTAGGTTCAATAGGTCATGTTTTATGTAGGATACATCAAGACTTTACCACTAAGCCTGTTGTTTCATTTTGTTTTCAATGCTACACCAACTTTTCTACCTGCCAAAAATAAAAGTATTTTCTTTTTTAATTCTGATATTTTCCATTGCCTTACAAATACACAAATGAAAGGAAAAAACAGGTTAAAATTCATCTTGCACAATGCACCCAAATGAAAGTGGAGCCTAATGTAGGAAATACTAAACTCATGCAAGAGAGGCTACTATCATTTTAACCTTGGTAACTGTACCAAGTGGTCTCATATTAAGTAGATTATGAAGTAAAGATGAAATTTAAACATATTCTCACAGGACTTACCACTTTGGGCTTAAAAGGCGGCTGTATCTCCCTGTTCCCGAGGCGTTCCCAGTCAATGCGTCTGAAGAAGGCGTGTTCTCTGATGTCCCTCTCTCCCTCAGGGCCACATCCAAGCCGCTTGGATGGGTGCTTGGTCATCAGCTGTTCAAGGTGACAGACAAAAAGCAGGCCATGCAGTTAGACTAAAGAAACAGTACTAGTCTACTCTAGTAGTACTACAGTACTACTACTCTTCACGGTGAACATGTTGAACTTTGCTGTAGTCATATAATAACCATCTTTATTCACAAGAGGTCCATTATACCAAGTTATTCACTTGCACTATTAGTCCACAATGATTCCATGTTTTCTTACTACTGCTACTATACCACATACCAAAAATAACTAAATAGATACAATAACATAAAATAGCATGCTAAACTGGCAAAAGTTTATCAGGCTTAAGGTTTGACTTGCAGAGTATCTGCAAGCCATTGGCCACATCTGACCTAGGAGAGTGCATCCAGCTGGTAGAATATTACAGACAGCTGTTGACAAGAAGGAAAAAGTCATTTGAAGCATCCTGCAGCAAACAGTAGGCTGTCACCATTAAAATGATAGCCTACTTCTCACGCCTCAAAATGTCCTAGAAAGTGACTGCTGGCCTGCCAACACATCAATCAGACACGTAAGTCCCTTTTTAGAAATTTGAGTGCTTGAAATTGCTTTGCATCAGTGTAATGGATAATTACATCCAGAAAAAAAAGATATGGTGATACCATTTCATGAAGAGCATTTCATTATCCATTTTACAGTTTATTAGCACTCCAATCTCAGTTAATCCCCCACGTCATGAACTGTCAACAAATGGTTTAGACGTGTTCACAGAGTGTATATAACTTTGAAGCCACCCTGCTGTTTCTGCTGAGAACATCAAACTGTTAGACCTGACGGGACGAGAGGGAGGGAAAAGTGAGAGTCGGAGAGACAGAGAGAAAAAGAGAATCAGTGTGAGGAAAAGAGAAAACAAATGGGTTCTTTAAGTCAACAGGAAGCCTGGGCAGGTACAACTGTGCAATTCAGTACATCAAGGTTTTCAAAACATACACGTTAGTAGTTTGCTGTACTCTTCAAAACAAAGATGAAAAATAGCTGCTCAGAGACAAAACTGCACTTCTAAATGATGACAGATGTGCATCTACACCTGTGACCTACTTAAAATGTAATGAGTAACATTTGGGCTTATTCAGAATATAGAGTGGAAGTGTATTACACACTGTAAACCCACATGCCTAGTCTCTATTTACATTAAGTTTGGAAGACTTATACTAAACTAAACTAGTATGATGCCAACACTGAATGTATTACAACCGCTCTGCTTGCCTTGAATTGCCCCATGGGGACAAATGAATTGAATTGAAACTATTTAGTGTGTATTCTTTCTGCAGAACCACTTTTGTCCTTTGCCAACACTCTTTCTGTATGAGCATCAGTTTTCTGTCAATATCAGTTCTTTTCAGCACCACCTCCACTGCTCTCTGCCCATTGTATTCTCATCCTCTTTTGGATTTTTGGCTTCCTTTCTGTCTCTTCTCTCTCTCTTTCTCTCTTTTGTGGTTCAGGCTTTTGGCGCACACTGTGCATGTATTAAAAAGAAGTCTTGCAGCCATGCCAAACAAGGGTTGAGACAAGGACTTGGAATGAGACCAGGACACACATATATGTACAGTACACACATAGCTAGAAAAAAAAAAAGAACACAGAGATAAATAAGAGAAAGGCGAAAAGTGCATTATTGCACAGCTCTTTGACTTTTCACTGCCTTTAGACAGAAATAAAATGACCAACAGTACAAAAATGTGTGCTTTTATTTTTGTGAGCATCTCTGGACATTCCAGGTATTGTCAAATATGTGTCATCATTTTTGGAGTAACATCCCAATTAAGCTCCCAGTCCTGGATCAGGAGGCAGGCCCCTGCTCTTCTATTTTTAAGGTTTAGACTTAAAACTGTAGCTATGTCCCTGTACTTGCCTGCTTGGCTTGCACTGACCTACTGGTCAGTTCCTTCACTCTCTGGAGATCCAGCAGTCAAATATCTAAGGTTGCTAAAAGCAGCTTTCCAGGAGATGGGCTAAATAATCGATGGTCTTTACATGGAGCTATATATGAAAAACAATTTCACTGTAACTCAGAATGATGGTATATTAGTATTCCTGGTAAACACACCACAGGAGATCACTAACAAAGCAGTGCAGAAAAAAAATAAATATACAATTTAAGAAGAAGGAGTAAAGCATTATTTATTTAATAAAGGCAAACAATCTCTTAGTACTATGAAGAAAATATTGCATTTTGGCTGCACTGAACAGATTATATAGTGCACTTGTAGCTGACCAATGGGGTAATTAGTTTTGACCTGATTTATTCATGTGTATATTCAGAATGAGGATGTGCTAACACAGTTGTTGTTCAATTAGAAGAAAAGAAATAAATTTCATATAAAGAATCAAATTTATGTCACTGTTATTTTTAATGCTACTACAATTGTGAAATTGCTATATTGGCTTGTATTGTACTTTAATGTGTTCCTGAGTATTTCAGTCTCTGATATTTATTATTATTACAGGTATCTGGTCAAAGGCTCCCAGTAAATGAACACACACACACACACACACATACACAATAAGGCAACCATACATAATCCTGACCTAATAGGTTTCCCTTCAGTGTTTTAATAATGCAAGTGGGAACAGGAAGCTTCCATACAAGTTCCCAGACACTACTTTAAAAAAAAAACACTTCATTTTTACAGCAAATTGAGCGTGACTTCTCATATGCTCCTTCTAACTGTGGAAAACTTAGAAAAGCCTTACAGCAGCCTCTGATACAATGTCAGCCCTAGCAGGCAGGGCCCTTTGTACAAGAAGTTCAATTATTTTGGCTTCAGTGAAGAGCTTGAAAATATATGCAGAGCTTTAAATGTTTATTTACAGGCTTTAGTCCTGGTTGGAAAAGCGTCCATTTTGCCAGCTAAAACAAGAAATGGTTTCATGTCAGACCATTTAAATGCTTTTTTTCTGAATGTATTTAAAATAAATGGTCTTTAAAACATTTAATTTTAAACTGCCCTAACTGCCCCCTCGTTTACGACCAACCAAATATACTCACCTATTGGTATGTATACGGGTTTTACTCAGTCATTAAAAACACACTGGCGTAGAATGGCAGAAGATTTTTTTTTAAATGACAGTGTCCACTCACCCCTTTGCAGATGGAGACAGCTTCTTTAGACAGGGACTTGGGGTAGGACACATTGTGCTCCATGATGGACTGAAACAACTCATCTTCATCCTCTCCGTCAAATGGAGGCTGAGGGTGGAACATAATACTGAGAGTGTTTCCAGTGTTTCATCTATTATCAAATACTCTATAAAAAGTGGTTGCCATTCTGAAACCACTAACACTACAAGAGAAAACAACAAGGAGAACTTGTGCAAACAAATTTCTCAGAAAGACCTTGAAGGGCAAATGGAGCGAATGACCCAGCTTTTCCCCTCCTAGCTGGGTGGTCATCAGTAACCGTAATATGGTGTTTTGACAGTCTGTAAAACGAATTATTCGTCATTTCCACTTCACTGAACCATTCAGCTAGAGATAATCTGTCTGCGTTGTGACCCCTTTACCTGATTTCACACAAGGCAGACAGAAACACAGGAAGGGAACATCTGAATAGGTCAATAAATTAGTAATAGTTAAACAGCTTAAACTGACTCTGAAATGAAAAGCATGCCCATCTTTATGTTTTGCTTTGAAGCACATGCATACACTTGCACTTTGCTTTTGACCTATTAGAATGGGAGTCTCTTCAAAAACATCTTAATGTCATAATTGTCATTACTGTGTCCTGTTTTCTTGAAACCTGGTAGGATGAGATTTTTTGCTTTCTCAACACCATGTAACAAAGTCATTACATTTTGAAAGTGCTTATTGTTTTAACTGTAACTTCCAAAAAATGCAGCTTTATGTTGATGCTGGATGTTTAGAACAGACTGCTAATGCAGCAGTGATCATAAAAAAATTATCCTAGCTAATCTATGAAGAGGTCACACTATTCCAGCATAACTACAGTTCAACACAGAGCTTTGTCAGTCTCAGAGTAATGCTATGCTAGATTAATAAACATTACAGAAACAGAAAACATGTATAATTTGCATACATGAAGAAAAAAGATGTTCTTTATGCTCTTCCTGAGGACGCATTTTTATGCCAATATTCAGCAGAGTCAGTAGAGCAGACATTACTGTATGTAATCGTTCTCTTTATTTGGTATGTTTGATTCCAAGGCAAGAACTTCCTCACCACCCAATAAATGATTGATATGCTCACTTTAATAGCTAAGAATATTGTCCAGAATACTGACTCATGGCAACTGGCAGCACACCATGCTGTATCCAAGAATAAACAAAGAAACTGTGAAAAAGTAGGTTCTCCAGTAGTAACACAATAGGAAGGCATTTGTTGCAGAAACTGTGAAAAATGTAGGCACTAAAAAGCACAAAAGAAAATCTATGAAGAAATAGCTGCTACCTGACATTGGTAAAACATTTCAAATCATGCATTCAACTTTCACAGTCCTGCAGCACTCACACAACACACACACACACACACACACACACACACACACACACACACCGTAAAACCTGTAAAACCTGGCTCAAAAGTAAACAGCTGATTACATTAAAAGTGGGTGATTCGCTAACTTGGATATTCCCTATGATAAGAAGGTAGGAGTACTTGTGTAATTATTATTAGACATGGTGAGGAAGGTTTCAAGGAAGCACCACTTGACTACATACATTATAGCCCCCCTCAGTAGAACTTAAATGTGGAAATAATGTGGGTATAGGCAATCTGTAATAAGACTTGCATCTCTCTAAAGTTATTAATACCATACATAGTAGGCAATAGAAGCAGAGAAGTACCATTGTCTGTGTGTCTGTGTGTGTGTGTGTGTGTGTGTGTGTGTGTATACACTGCTCACCTGTCCTGCCAGCATTTCATAGAGCAGCACTCCATAAGCCCACCAGTCTACAGAGCGTCCATATGGCTGATATGCAATGATCTGTGGAGTACGGAGAGAAAAATTTCAGTAAGCTGTGTACCAGTGTGAAGAGCAGTGAATACTATATTATGTTACCTCTGTCTGCCCTATTAGAGCACAAAGACCGAAAACATTATTCACTCATAATGTTTGTTATATGTTCCCACTGTACGGTAATTCAGTCTAATTAGAGCAGGTACTCAACAAATCTCTCATATATCTTAACGTTTAACTTGGTGAGTTCAGTCAACAGCTGTGAAATCCTAGTCAAGTGTACAGACAGTTTGCCTTGTTTTTCACTGCACAGAGTGATTAGATTCAAACAAAGTAAACATATAAACCAAAGGTATGGCAGCAGAAAATATGTTTGCCATGACTGAGCAAATAAGATAGGAAGCTAAACATTTCTGACCAGAGGCAAGCATCTGGTGCATGGGTAGGGAGTAGATAACAAAATACAGGGAAAAGTCACAATTTAGTATTTTACAATACACAAGCATGCCAGAGCTATAAAAACAGTTCTCATAGAATGAAAAGGCTGCAGCTGAAGCCACGTTTTCACACAAACCAAATTTAAGACAGGAGTTAAAAAAACAGAAAAGCAATTGTGTTGTTTGCACATTTGGAAGGGCACATTTTGTTTGAATCATTTTGTCCAAATGTCCTAAAATCTCACAATACCAACTCTTTCCTAGGCTGCTGATTCTCATTGTATGATGGAAATGGCTGTGTTTCATGGGCCAAATTATTATTGATGTTGGCAATATGGTTTTAATACATGAATAAGTCCTGTCTAAATCATATCTTTTAACATTTGTGCTTACTGATGAACTTGAGCTACCACTGCCAAAAGCGTCTGACATTTAATTTGTAAAGGACTATTACAATGTGAGACAAAGTAGTCCAAAATGTTCTAATGGGATTACTCACAATACAGTCAACTACACTGTTTACATCCAAATGCACTGACAAAGGAAGAAATAGAAAAAAGACACAAGAATTCATGCATTTAACAAGCAAAAGTGTATAAACCTCCAGTAAGCCTCTTTCAACTATGGCATTTTCTTTGGTGACAGAAGGATTTCCTGGGGTTTACCTTAAACACTGCCAAGAGTAGTGTTTTCCCTGCTCTGACCTGATTTACACCACCCTGAAGACCTTATTCCTTACACTCACACACTCACAATCCAACCATTTCTCTGCAACATGTACATACAACCAAATCATATATTGTATGCACTTATGCACATACAGTACATATGCATGTTAAAGAGCAATACAGTGACCCACACACAGAAATAACTAAGAACAGTTCTGCCCAGTGGACACGTTGCTCTGTGACCTATGCTGAGTAACATCTGACCTCTGCTGTGCACATGCAGCCCTGGGACACTCCTGCTTAGTAACCCACACATATGTACATGCAAGGACAACATATTGTATATGAATAAACAAAAACTGACACGACAAACATATATGAACACACAGCCCCTAGCATGCCTAGGTATGTGAAAGCCAATGTATCCTGTATCACTGCATGACCTTCACTGCTTAACACTTGACCTCTGCCTTGTTCATGGGAGCCCATACACAGACACAAAGAAAAGACACACAGCTGGACAAACACTCCTCCAGCCCTGTGCTCTACTATCATGATGTTGTCCTGAGGATTGATGGTACCTGGTTGGACACACACTAGATTCACGTGTTTGCCCTCATGCCTGTGTAGATAAGTGCATGCACATATTCACAAATGTGTCTTCAAATCTTACTATAGAGAGTTATAGAAGCAGAAAGCGTTTATATGGCACACATTTAAATGTCACAGGCTGTGTGACTTGAGCAGTCCTTCAATATATCACATTTTACTATCTCATTTTTCATCTACTACTTTCAGTTGGCCATTAAGCTAGATAAACATATTTAAATAAAAATATACACCTATTGAATTATTATTCTCCCACAAGGGTTACAGGCTTTATGCTAAAAAGCAACATATTTTTACAGATTTTTTTGTTTTATTGGTTAATTATGTTCGTTATAACCTCACCAAACAGAACTGGTGGGCAGATTGAATGCCAAGGATCTGGATGACCAAATCAAAACAATGGAATAAAGTAAAGGTAATAAATCAACCACATTAATTCTTAATGACCAGTAAAGTAGAGTCCTTTCTTATCTCAGCTCGTCTAATCTCAGCTCATGATTTATATTCGACTGAATGTTTAGAAGTCATAAAGAATTTATTCCCTCATTTATAACACATGGAGTTAAGCACCAGGCTGACAGGACTGGGAAATAAGGATGGAGATGGAGATGTAGATGCAGGCTGCTCAAGGTATAGGAACTTTATTCATACAGATGATACTGAATGAAGGTAGAAAAATTGTTTTCTTTTCATGAGACAGCTTTTTATTTTTATCTGTGTCATTGTTCCAAGTAATACACAGAACCGGAGGTCAGGCTGAATGCCATTGTTGTCCAGACAGACAGAAAACTAAGTGGTATATTTACAGATGGAAATTTAAACATGTAGACATTATTATTATAGTGCAATCACTGTGGGCAATTAGAAGCCAACAAGCTAAAAACTATTGATATTAATGACCAGTGGTTCAGACTGGAGTCCAGTGAGAGGAGGACTAGAATGGCTTAAAGACAAACAAATCAATTATTAATGAATATTAAAGGAGATTCCTTATCACCTCAGCTCAACTAATAATTTATATCTGACTGAACATAATATCATGCATATTTATTTGCTCATATTTTGAAAACTAGAGCTGAACGTCAGACTGGCAGAGAAATAAGTTTGGAGATGTGGAAATAGAAGTGAGGTTTTTGAAAACTGCTGATCAAGGTAACTAAATCACATAAGCTCAGGTATGACTGCCATACAACATGTGTGAGAAAGTAAATCGCTTTATATTTGTAAATCATAATCATCCTAACTTCCTGCTTCCCCAGTGAGTCAAATCCCCTGATTTTCACACATTATAAAGAATTCAATAGATAACCAGTCTTGTAATAAGGTTTCAGAACATGTTCTTCTCACTCAAAAAAGAAAAGTCTAAATACAGGTAACACAGGTGGACACTGTATCATAAATTCTAGTGCTAAAACAACACAACACTGAATAAAATGTGAAAGTCTTCACAGCATTTCAGGTCTGTAAACAATATAAGGGTCTATCAGGCTGACTACACATTCAAATGTTCAGTGTTCAAATGACACACATGAGAAAATGAGGTTGATCCTTTCAAATGAAACTGAAGGTGTCTTGGGAAGGTGAGAAGTGCTAAACCCTAATCCTCAGCTTTCTTTAGCTCTTTGGTAAGAAAGCACAAAAGTGCAGAAAAGAAAAGCCCCTTTTCTCTTATTGTGCTGCCATGATTTTAATTAACTCCAAAATCTCCATAATAAGGGAACCCTCTGGGTGAAATCCCTGAGCCTGTTCAAATCCTGTTTCCTGTAGAAATCATTTAGACCTGACAGCTGCCACCAAATTCAGCTACAGGCTCTGAAGATTTGTTATAACATAAAATGTGCACTGAGTCTGTTGAAGTACTTTAATATGCATGAGAAGGGATGAGTCCTTAGCCGTGAGAATGGAACATTCTTACAGGGAAAACAAAATTGATTACTTCCTCTGGAGCTTTTTAGAAAATGAACATTATAAAATTAAACATTAATACTTTGACACACAGTGGAGCAGTTTAAGCATGAAAAGCATATAGACACATCAGGAAAATGCAGCATGGAGAACTTCTCTCCCACATAAGCTTGAAAACTGAAACTATAGGAAAGATAGACAGGGCTAAGAGACAGACAGATAAAGACGGGGAAAGTAAGAAAGAAAATCAAATGAGAAAACAATGAAACAAGACACAGTTTCTTTGCCAATGCTAAAAACATTATGTTAAAATTACTGCCATCAATGGAAAGAAACTCTAGCACTCTACCACAAAAAACACTACACCTGTCCCCTAAAGAATATGACTATGGGTGATAAAAAGTTGGTGGCAGTGACTACCTACAAATCAGTATTTTCATTTGTACAATATTTATGGCCAAATACTTCCAGAAGTACTGCAGTGCCATTAGCCTGTATTTTGAGCTGTATTTTCTGGTTAGCAGTATATAGTACATGATAAAAGTTCCTCGTCTTGTAGCCAATGGAAAGATAGAAGGAGATATGTCTTCCCAAAACACTACATTTGTACACATAAGTTCCATAGTAATGAATATTTACTGTTATATTCTGTGATACTGTGATAATTGCTAAATACATGTACATAGGCACAGTACAAAAAAGCACAGAAAGAAAACTCAAAGTCAGGCTGAGGAAAGAGGAAAATGTAAGAAAAGGCAGAGAGGACAATTAGTCCATCAGTAAAAAGCAAACTCTTTAGATCAGTTTCAGGCCATTCTGCAGAGTGCTGTGCTAATGTGGTGCTGCTGTAACTCACTACCCTTGTCTGTAGCAACACCAATGCACATTTACAGTTTCAGGCACAGTGACCTCTATGCTCTGAACAAGGATGTTGAGTCCAAATCTTTAGTTTTCTGCTTATTTAATATGCACAGTAACATTTGCGTTGCTGTTTGCATTAGGCTGATAAACACATGAAGTGCTCTCCTTTTGCCACATTGCCAGTGATATAAACAGACAACTATGACCTGTTCCTGACATTCCCTGCTCTCATCCTGTTTTATTTTTACTATATTGTATTAAAGCCTCTGGCTAGTAGAGCTTGGTTGATTCACTGAAGTACGTGTGTGTGTGTGTGTCTGATATTATTTCTATTGTGAAAACCTGTACACACTAACAATGTGAGGACTAGGCCTCAGTCATAGGGACGAGATGCTGGTACCCAATATGTAAATCACTGAATTATGGGGTGACATATTGTTTAAAGGTTAGGGTAAGGGTAGGGTTAGGCTAAGTCTTCAGGACGTTAATGTAAGTCATTGTAAAATCCCCAAGAGGAATGAAAACGAACGTGTGTGTTGCTGTGTGTGCATGGGCATTGCTGTAGACATCTCTCTCCCTAATGCTACATGACAGTTCTGGATCAGACTGCTAGCTATTCAAGGCTACTCTCCTCTACACATACACACAGAGCAACACAAACACTCACAAGCACCAACCTGTGCTCCAACTAACTCATCCTCAATATGGAAACAGATACAAAAAACTGGAACACTACAAAAACACTGGCCTTATGACCAACACTGCTATTGGGTGGTATGTGAACATCTGCCTTGTTGACATATCTACACAGATCTGAGCACAACAAACTAGAAAAAATAATAGTAATTATAATAAGTGTTTTTTACTATATTTCTATACATCATTATATAATGTGTAATACTTGACAGTTCACAAGTGGATACAACCTGGGGTGTGAATAGCACTGTCAACACATAGAAACAAGAAGGTTCTGTGTTCAAACCCAGAAATAAAGGACTCTGGGGCCTTTCTGTGTGGGGTTTGCATGTTCTCCCCATGTCTGAGTGGGTTTTCTGTCCTCAGAGTCAGCCCTGCAAGACTGGAAACCTGTCCAAGGTGTATCCCACCTCTTGCCCAATGTCAGCCAAGAGTGGGTTCAACCCCACCCCCCTAAGACAGGACAAGCATTATATATATATATATATATATATATATATATATATGATATATGATCCAGAACTGTCATGTAGCATTAGGGAGAGAGATGTCTACAGCAATGCCCATGCACACACAGCAACACACACGTTCGTTTTCATTCCTCTTGGGGATTTTACAATGACTTACATTAACGTCCTGGAGACTTAGCCTAACCCTACCCTTTCTCTCTCTCCCCTGGTTCAGGTAACCCTGAACCATCCCTTAGTTATTCTGCTATAGGCCTAGACTGCCCGAGGACCATCAGTGCACTGAGCTTCCCTACCCTAACCCCCCCCCCCTTTCCCTTCCCCTCCCCTCTCTTCCTCTCCTCCCACCTCATGTATATTCCACCATTGAATGTCACTAACCTTGTGCTCTCTCTCTCCCCTAGTTTGTGCTCTCTCCCTCTCTCTCTGTTCTCTCTGTACCTTCTGCAGGTGTCCCTGGTCCTGGAGCTGTATATCGCTGATGTGCAGTTACTGGTCCCACCAGCCTGCAGTGTCTATTTGTTGTTTATTGTTGCTGTTCTTTTCTCTCTGCTCTATCCACTCACCCCAACCGGTCGAGGCAGATGGCCGCCCAAACTGAGCCCGGTTCTGCTGGAGGTTTTTTCTTCCGTTAAAGGGAGTTTTTCCTCTCCACTGTCACCAAGTGCTGCTCATAAGGGAATTGTTGGGTTTTTAGTTTTAGTTTTTGTAAAGTGCCTTGAGATGATTTGTTGTGATTTGGCGCTATACAAATAAAATTGAATTGAATTGAATTGAATTGAATAATAGATGGATGCGCTACTCTGGCATATTATATATTAATGACAATGCAAATTACAGTATTTATTTGCATGTTGTTTTCAAACATGTACATGCATTTTATGCAGCAATGTCATAATAAAAATAAAAATCAGAAAAATAATGCTGTATACATTTTAAGCCCTGATATAGGGAGGGCAGGGGAGGAAAGGAGAGAAATAAATTTATAAAAGTTAAAACATTCCTATTATAACTGAATTATCAAAATATCTGGTAGGAAAATAAACTGTAATCAGAAAGTTTACTTTCCTGCTTTCATTCTCTAGCTCTCTGTTTTGCCAAGGCCACTGTCACTGTTTTCTTCTCACTTTTACTTTTTCACCTCCTTTTTCCACCCCCTTCTCTCTGACTTTTTCTCACTTCTCACTCACTTTTCCAACCACGGCTGAAGTGATTTTGTAAGACTCTTAATAGCTCTGATCTGAAAACACTGGCTTGAGTGCTAAGTAATTAGTGAAGAGTTTGAAAATGAAACTGCCACTGGAAAAGCATGTGGCCAGATGGCAAGTCCAGGATGACGCAGTGTTGCTATTCCCAGTCCTTGACTCTTTTTAGACAAATAGACTGGCAACAGTCATTATTCAGCAACACTAATGGGCCTGCATTTCTTAAACAACCCTCAACTCTGCCTGTTAAAGTTGCCTGAAGCAAACAACTGGCTCTGATTATAAATGAATAAAATATTCTTTAAAGTTGAGCTTATGTGAGAATTTTAATTTTGCTCTACATTTTAATAAAAAAAAAAATGAATGAGCTTCCTCCATACAGCAAATTGAAAGATTACAGAGGAGATCCATACCTGAGACTAACATTGCTGGTTGTGAAGGTCTGTATGACTGCCAGCAGCCACAGCCCTTGTGCCACTGGTTGTTTTTGTTGGGATTTGGTTTTCCTTGTCTCGGCTCATCAGCTGACCTGCCAGCTGACGTGTGGCTGATCAGCTGACTGTTGATTTATTTAATTGCTTTTTTTGTTAGCCATAGAGGATATTTTTGATTAACAATCTTTGTTATTATTTCTTATAATTTTTATGAAATAAATCCTCAGTAAAACATATTCCAGTTATTGTGCCAACACTGGCATGTAACACTAGATCAAATTAACACCAGACAGCTGTTGTCTAAATTTGTGCTTCATCTTTCATGCTAAAAGTACAAAGACCACAAATGCTTCTTCAGCCCACAGATCAGTAGACACCCATGTCTACTGATACCACCACAGTGGGACCAGACCAACTAGGGCATAGAGGGAAATGGCCCATGTCTGACATTTCAGTGTCCTCAAATGCTCTCCTGAAATGCCTCACCAAGTGATCATTAGGCAACTCATTTCAACTTCTGTCTTCTTTGCTTCCTTCCATCATCGTCTGCTCATAACTCACATACATCTGTCTTTTCCTTGTCTTCTCTCCCTTCTCTCTCTCTCTCGCTCTCTCTTCCATATTCTCTTTCTCACTGTGCCAGAGTCACTGAGGTGCAAATTCACATTATTGTGGGCATTCCTCCCAGTCAAGAATTACCAATGACTGGCTATATAGGTCAGAGTAAACACAGCAAAAACTGTGTGCATGTGTCTAAGTGAGGGGACTAGCTGCAGGGAAAACTACTGCATTTTGCCACGTGTGTGCTGACTATCAGGAGACACACTGTTACATTGAAACGTACTTCCTCCCTGACAGAGTTGTGAGCATGTGGGCAGGTGTGGGTGAGAAAGAGACGCGTGAAAAGATTTCTCACAGCTATCTCACACATACTGAGATACAAACATGCACAAACCCACCAACATGGTTATATTTCAGCAGGACCGCACTATAAACACAAACATACACTACATGTATATTGCAGACATTTTTCTTATTCAGGGTGGCAAGTGTTCACCACTCTTCTTATGTGAATAGATCCCTCTGGGGTTCTTTGGTGTATATCGTAAACTTGAAACATGCTCAATAAGGGCTGTGAGTTTGAGACAAGGAAGAAATAACTGTATCCATCAACAAAAAAGAAAGACTGAAAGTTATCAACCAGTTTGATTCCAGATCTAAAAAGACAAAACCTTAAATATTGAAATGTTGGTGTCTCTATTGACTCTGATTATCAGCTTCAGCAGTCACGTCAAGGTCAATATTAAATCAGCATTTTATTATTTGATACAAATATCAAGACTTAGATGTCTCATGTCCAGGGAAGATGTAGAGAAACTCATTCATGTCTTCATCTCCAGAAGGTCAACTTTGTAACTGTCTTTTGCTTTTTACAAGATTTTTTTTACAAAAACCAGGAGAACTGAGCACATCACTCATCACACATTTATGCTGGTTATCAGCTACCAACAGAATAGATTCCAAACTGCTACTGTTACTGTATTGTATAATGATATGGTACAAAAATGCATCTCTGATCTCAATGACAAATACAAAATGTAAAATGAAGACTATATTTTCCTATGCCTTTGATTCATTCATTTCTCTGACACACTTTTACTATTTTTAATATTTTTTAAGCCAAACAGCCTTGTCTACCTATGTGCTGCATGATTCGTTTTCTACTGACAGCATGTAGGCATTCTGATATTAACAGTGCATGCAGAAATCTGTGCCTGTGTAACTGTATGACATCATGCATGTGACATTAAATGTGTGGGTTGGGCCACAGTGCTATGGAAACATTAGCTGCTCCTACCACCTGCTGATCCCAGGCTGGTGCAGTAATGTCAGTCTGACTCTGAACGGTCACAGCATGTTCACCCTGTATTGGTGGGCAGAATTAACCTCCCTGTCTGTCACAGAATCAATAAAGCAGCTCACCATTAAACAGAAACTAAGTGATAATGGCCAGAGTTGGACAAACTAAGTTACTGCTGTTGGACAAACTATGAACTACTTCAGTGAAATAAAAGCTATGTGCCTTTACATTTCTCCACAATAACAACACTGAAATAAGCTGTTGCATTTGTTGGAAAAGCACAGCATTTCATCAGTGCCAGTTTCCTGTCTGCTTTTAGTGTGTAATGAAGTTATTACTAGGGGAACCTAGAAGGTTATCCCTGATGGACTATGTCTGTAGCACTGGCTATTGCTTATTGTAAACATCCAAAAGCTGACACCAGATGCTTGTTCCATAAGACTCCATCCATCCATCCATCCATCCATCATCTAGACCCACTTATTCCTAACTAGAGTCACAGGGACCTGCTGGAGCCTATCCCAGCTCTCTCTGGGTGAAAGGCAGGGGTCCACCCTGGACAGGTCCCCAGTCCATCACAGGGCCACATAGAGACAAACAACCTCACACACTCACACTCACTCCTATGGGCAATTTAGAGTCACCAATCAACCTGACATACATGTTTTTGGACTGTGGGAGGAAACCAGGGTACCTGGAGAAAACCCACACAAGCACAGGGAGAACATGCAAACTCCACACAGAAAGGTCCCTGATGGGTTTCAAACCAGGAACCTTCTTGCTGTGTCATCAGATATGCTCTTTAGACTAAAGGTCATTGAGGTAAAGATTTTATTCACATTTTTTAGAACAATTTAGGAGAGTCTTCAGTGAAATACACAGACCCCTGCTGGTATATTTGGGATAAATGTAGACTTGCCAGCAGACACACCGGGTGTCTGTCTGACTGGGACACTTACGTCATTAGAGAGTACTTGCGCATGCATGTGTGTCCTCCTCCTGTGTTTAACTGCCCTGAGGCAGTGACCTTAATCTGAATCCACAAGGGTGACACAGGCTCAGACAGCGACAGAGATGACCTCATGCATCAAAACATGCACGCACATGTCTCTCCACGTTCAGCTTTACTTACCTCTGGGGCTATGTAGTCTGGAGTGCCGCAGAAGGTGCGTGTGCTCACTCCCTCTGACATGTTCTCTTTACACATGCCAAAGTCAGCAATCTTAATGTGTCCCTCCGAGTCCAGCATCACATTGTCCAACTTTAGATCCCTAAGGAAACAGACATTATTTAAAACATCTGTGGAGCTGTTGACTTTTCTTTTTGAATTATTTTCAGTAGGTGGCTTTTACTGCTAAATACCATCCATCCATCCATCCATCTTCTATACCCGCTTTTCCTGGTTCAGGGTCACGGGGATCTGCTGGAGCCTATCCCAGCTCTCTCTCGGGTGGAAGGCAGGGGTACACCCTGGACAGGTCACCAGTCTGTCACAGGGCCACATATAGACACACAAAGACAGACAACCTCACACACTCACACTCACTCCTACGGGCAATTTTAGAGTCACCAATCAACCTGACATGCATGTTTTTTGGACTGTGGGAGGAAACCGGAGTACCCGGAGTAAACCCACGCAAGCACAGGGAGAACATGCAAACTCCACACAGAAAGGCCGGGATGCGAACCCACGACCTTCTTGCTGTGAGGCAACAGTGCTAACCACTCAGCCACCATGCTGCCCTGCTAAATACCAATTTCTTCTATTTATTCCAAATAAAAACTTGTTGCTGCTGCTGCATGTTTTTATGAAGAGCTTTCACTATAGGATGTCTGACTCTATAATTTGAGCTGTAGCCACAGTATGTGGTCTGTACTGGTAAACACTCACCTATAGATGACTCCTTTACTATGCAGGAAGAAGAGGCCAACAGCAATCTCTGCTGCATAGAACCTATAATAGCAATCACACATTAACAGACTGACACACAATCTGACCCGAAATGATAATTATCTTGTATCTGTGATATGTCTTACACTGCCTGAGGTTCCTTGAACCTTCCCACTTGTTGGATATGATACATGAGATCCCCCCCATTCACATACTCCATAACAAAGTAGAGACGATCCTGTTGTGTTAAAAAAACAGAGATGTGGAATAGTTAGGGACAGATGGCACATGGGGAGGGTAGAGGGAAATAATATGCAACAACATCACCATCATCATCTGTTGCACACAAACTGACAAAGCTCTGAAGAGAAAGATACAGCTCAGTGTTGCAGACTCCCCTAACCTTGCTGTCTGAGCCGTTCCATCGTTCCTACTACACTTTCCATGACAAGGTGACCTAAAAAATCCACAACAAAGCACTTCATGGAAATGAAAACACTCCACACAGACATCTGTCAGGAAGTATTCTTTTTGTCTAACAGTGCTGGTCCTTTACAGCCCATGACAAGTGTGGCCTAATCCAAGTCTAGCCTTATACCTCTCACATCTTTATAGTCTTTTATCTTGTGGACAAAATGGTGATTTTACCCGTAATGGGTCAGGAAAGAAATTACATTACTCCAACAAAAAGAAATTGTGAAAATGCTAATGGTTGTGAAAGTGTAGGTTTTGTTTAAGAGAGTATGTTTATTGTGGAGAACGAACATGCGTGTGTGTGAGTGTGTATTCATAAATATGTTATTAGCGATGCCAAGCTGCGTCTCTTCATATTTCCTCTGTCGCCTGGCTGGTGCTACGTCTCTAATCAGCTGCTACAGTTCAGCTCAGGCTCCCTGAGAGCTCTAACTCATCATGAATGTTCAGCTGCCAACGTGTAACCAGTGGCTGTGTAGAATTACCAAGTGAAATCCTGATTAAAGTAACCATTCACTTTTATCATATTGTCTAAATGGTGACTAAAATGTATGCAATGGGCGGGTTATGATTTATTAATGTGGCTGCCATTCTTCATTTCCATACTGGGGAACAATTCTGTCTCAAAACCACAGAGGTCCTTGCTGAGTGAGCTTCAAAGTCCCTTATTCAAGGTTCCAATGAAAAGACTCCAGATGATATAATCCACAGGTGGTAAACATACAGGTAAGTGGAATGACAGGATGCAAGAAATTACATCTATGTGTGTGTGTGGGTGTGTGTGGGTGTGTGTGTGTGTGTATGTGTGTACAACAGCTTAGTGTTTAGTGGTTAAGACTTGTGCATGACAAAGTCCCTGTGTGCAGAAAATACATGGATACATGGAAAATACATGGAGTGCACACTTGTTAATAATTGACTCAAGGTCAATACACACATGTATGCATATGAAGACATGTTTTTGTAGATTCTCACACACACACACACACACACACACACACACACACACACACACACACACATACCAGTCATCTAATTCAGGTTTGTTTGTTCTGTGTTATTGGTGCGCAGCCCTCTGGGCTATCGCTATGGGTCATATCCCCTGCGAAAAGTAACATGTTTGTCCACGGAGAGAAAACTAGCATTTTCTCTCTGTGAAAGCGGTGCACATTACAAGAGAGTGCAACGTGGCCGTGGATATCATGTCACGCAGCGGTCCTCGCGCAGGGGATTGGTGTCTCCATCCAAACCTGGTGGCTCAGATATGGAGACGGTTCGGACACGCAGCAGTGGATCTTTTCGCAGCTCGTGACAACGCGCACTGCGACCTGTGGTTTTCTCTGCGTGTGAAGGACAACCCTCCGCTGGGGATAGATGCCTTTGCTCATCGGCCTTGGCCCCGTTACCTTCTCTATGTCTCCCCGATCTCCCCGATCCCTCAGCTGCTGGCCGGGTTCAGGAGGAGGATCTGCAAGAGATTCTGATTCTCCGGACCGCCCTGGAGCATCGTGGTTTCCCCCTGGAAGTTTCCATGGAGGGAGGATGCTCTGTCGCAGGCAGGGTGCGTGATAGTCAGGCCTTTGGTAATAGGGCAGCACCTGTGGGTTTAGCTGCTGAGAGGAACCGCTTAGAGAGTTTGGGGCTTTCCGCCGGCGTCGTCGCCACCATACAAGGGGCGCTCGGTCCACCACAGCGTCGTATGGGGCTAAATGGGCCGTGTTTGAGAGATGGTGCACGGAGAACGGCGTTTCTTCCGTTGCATGCCCTCTCTCCACGATCTCCACGTCTTTTCTCCAGTTACTACTGGAGAGAAACTTGGCGTTTAGCACCATTAAAACATATGCTGCGGCTATTTCAGTTCAGTCACCCGCTCACAAAGCGTTTTCTGAGGGGAGTGCACAGGCAGCGCCCCGTCGCATGTCACCTGGCTCCGCAATGGGACGCAGTGGTTTTACACGTGCTCACAGACAATTACAGCAGGTCCCTCTCTGTTTTTTATCGGGTAAAACCTCTCTTCTGCTGACGTTAGCCTCCGCAAAGAGGCTCAGCGATCTGTCGGCCCTATCAGTATCCCCGGACTGTCATCAGATCAGGGAGGATCGCAGTGTGGCAGTTCTGTCCTAACCCTGCATACATGCCTAAATGCATCACTAGTTCTTTCAGATCTAGAGTGATCACGCTGGAGGGCTTCTTTCCCCCTCAACACGCGTCCGCGGAGGAAGCTGCGCGCTCTGGCATGTTACGTAGAACGCACCGCAGAGTGACGTCATTCGTAGCCTGTCTGTTCACTACAGAGAGCGCTCGCTGGGCTCCCCCCTCTCCATCTAGTGCTCCAAACTAGATACAGTGGGTACGGAAAGTATTCAGACCCCTTTAAATTTTTCACTCTTTGTGTCATTGCAGCCATTTGCCAAAATCAAAAAAGTTCATTTTATTTCTCATTAATGTACACTCAGCACCCCATCTTGACAGAAAAAAACAGAAATGTAGAAATTTTTGCAAATTTATTAAAAAAGAAAAACTGAAATATCACATGGTCATAAGTATTCAGACCCTGTGCAGTGACTCATATTTAACTCACATGCTGTCCATTTCTTCTGATCCTCCTTGAGATGGTTCTGCTCCTTCATTGGAGTCCAGCTGTGTTTAATTAAACTGATTGGACTTGATTAGGAAAGGCACACACCTGTCTATATAAGACCTTACAGCTCACAGTGCATGTCAGAGCAAATGAGAACCATGAGGTCGAAGGAACTGCCCAAGGAGCTCAGAGACAGAATTGTGGCAAGGCACAGATCTGGCCAAGGTTACAAAAGAATTTCTGCAGCACTCCAGGTTCCTAAGAGCACAGTGGCCTCCATAATCCTCAAATGGAAAAAGTTTGGGACGACCAGAACTCTTCCTAGACCTGGCCGTCCAGCCAAACTGAGCAATCGTGGGAGAAGAGCCTTGGTGAGAGAGGTAAAGAAGAACCCAAAGATCACTGTGGCTGAGCCCCAGAGATGCAGTAGGGAGATGGGAGAAAGTTCCACAAAGTCAACTATCACTGCAGCCCTCCACCAGTCGGGGCGTAATGGCAGAGTGGCCCAATGGAAGCCTCTCCTCAGTGCAAGACACATGAAAGCCTGCATAGAGTTTGCCAAAAAACACATGAAGGACTCCAAGACTATGAGAAGTAAGATTCTCTGGTCTGATGAGACCAAGATTGAACCTTTTGGTGTTAATTCTAAGCGGCATGTGTGGAGAAAACCAGGCACTGCTCATCACCTGCCCAATACAATCCCTACAGTGAAACATGGTGGTGGGAGCATCATGTTATGGGGGTGTTTTTCAGCTGCAGGGACAGGACGACTGGTTACAATTGAAGGAAAGATGAATGCGGTCAAGTACAGAGATATCCTGGAAGGAAACCTCTTCCAAGAGTGCTCAGGACCTCAGACTGGGCCGAAGGTTCACCTTTCAACAGGACAATGACCCTAAGCACACAGCTAAAATAACAAAGGAGTGGCTTCGGAACAACTCTGTGACCGTTCTTGACTGGTCCAGCCAGAGCCCTGACCTAAACCCAATTGAGCATCTCTGGAGAGACCTGAAAATGGCTGTCCACCAACGTTCACCATCCAACCTGACAGAACTGGAGAGGATCTGCAAGGAAGAATGGCAGAGGATCCCCAAATCCAGGTGTGAAAAACTTGTTGCATCATTCCCAAGAAGACTCATGGCTGTACTAGCTCAAAAGGGTGCTTCTACTCAATACTGAGCACAGGGTCTGAATACTTATGACCATGTGATATTTCAGTTTTTCTTTTTTAATAAATTTGCAAAAATTTCTACATTTCTGTTTTTTTTCTGTCAAGATGGGGTGCTGAGTGTACATTAATGAGAAATAAAATGAACTTTTTTGATTTTGGAAAATGGCTGCAATGACACAAAGTGAAAAATTTAAAGGGGTCTGAATACTTTCCGTACCCACTGTATGATTCATGAGGAGATATGAGGGAACCAAGAAATTTCAAATTCTCATCTATTGGCTGTGTCATAGATGGAAATTTGGAAATACTTCAAAGGCTCTTATCTAAACAAGTGTTGGACGTGGGCGGATGATTCTAGGAACAAATTAAAGCCTGTAGATTGTTGAATTAATGCAGCGCAGTTGCACCAACCTAGATACAACTCATGAGGAGAAGTGAGGGAACGAAGAAATTCCAAATTCTCATCAATTGGCTGTGTCATAGGTGGGAATTTGGAAATACTTCACGGGCTCTTATCTCACCAGGAGTGTGAAGGGGGCGGATGATTCCAGAACCAGATGAAAGCTTGTCAATTGATTAATCAATGTAGGGCAGATGCTCCAAACTAGATATGATTCATGAGGAGATATCAGGGAACCAAGGAATTTCAAATTCTCATCTATTGGCTGTGTCATAGGTGGGAATTTGGAAATAATTCAAGGGCTCTTATCTAAACAAGTGTTGGACGTGGGCGGATGATTCTAGGAACAAATTAAAGCTTGTAGATTGTTGAATTAATGCAGCACAGTTGCACCAACCTAGATACAACTCATGAGGAGAAGTAAGGGAATGAAGAAATTCCAAATTCTCATCTATTGGCTGTGTCATTGGTGGGAATTTGGAAATACTTCAAGAGCTCATATCTAAACAAGTGTTGGAGTTGGGCAAAGGGGACCCACCCTGGGTGGGCGTAAATGAATTTCTCTTCAGTGCACAGGTGTGAAGAGGGGATATGACTCATAGCAATGGCCCAGAGGGCTGATCTCACAGAATCTAGGGTTATGATACGTAACCAACGTTTCTTTGCTCTTTTTTTAAAATTGTACTTCTCATATACGTCCTCTGCTGCTCTCTACACCACTTTATGACTAAGCTGAATAGCTAAAAGCCTCTTCATAAATTAATTTGACCTGACCTGGAGTAATTTTTCCCATTGTGTGTCCTCCAGCATTTTTACCTACCACAGTCTGGAAGCATGAGTGGAGCTGTGTGAGGAAGGGCGGCTTGTCCTGTTGGGCCAGGACTCTCTTCTCCACCATAGTACACTCTACATCATCATCCTGGATCACCACGTCCTTCTTCAGGATCTTTATTGCATACAGCTCTTCAGTGGCTTTCATTTCTGCCAGCATGACCTTTAGAAAGACAGAAAGAGGGGGAGAGAACATTGGGGAAGATACATTTTTAATTGCATTGTGTCTTTGTTTCCAGTGACACTAAGAAATACAATTTCTTTTTTTTGAATTGATCACCACTGGCTCACCTTGCCAAAGCTGCCTTTCCCCAGGACAGCCAGGAAGGAGAAATCACTGAGCTTGACCTGGTCCAGGCTGTTGGATGGCACTTGGATGGAGCAGGTGTTGTCTGTTTCATCAATCACCTTCTTTCCTGGGCCTAGCTTTGCTTTCTGCACAGGGCACAGAAGACAATGTGTGTAATAGATCTTTAAAAAACTCAAATGTGAAAATGTGTTATATATGTAGCACAAATTTAAAAGAACCAATCATAAACTTATAAGAAACTTTTTTGAAGTGGACATCTCTGGCAGTGATGTAAAAAACACTTCCAGACCAACCTACCTGGATTGGATTTTTTAAACATTTACCACCACTTCAATGTACATACAGTAGTTCACATGTTTGAATTTCATCCCTTAAACAATTATCCTCTACATGTGATCACACCCTCACATTGCTCATGTGTTCACACGCAGCCACAACACACTAACTAATTTCAAAATTAATGAGGTGAAATGAGACTGCGTAGACACTGTTGAAAAATAACTTCACTAGAACAGATACAATTTAATAAAATTTATTGAACTATGTCAGACAAGAGGATACACTGACATTTATTTACAAATGTCATGTTGACAAATTATTAACCTAAAAATACCTAAAGCCTTATTAAAATAACAAGCAATTCTCATTAAAATGAATTCAAACCTCAGTGCCAACTGTCCTTGCTGGCTTACACCAGTAAAACTGAGTGATGACAAACTATTACAGTAAATAAAAGCAGAACATTTTTTTAAATGGAAAAAATAAATGAATTAATAAAACAAGGAACAAAAAAATATACATGAGACATGGTTGAAACATATTGTAGTAAAAACACTAAGCAAATGTCACACCAGTAGTAGCTTTGAGCCATGAAGATAACTGTTTATTTTACTGGTCACTTATTAACATTATAATTCTGAGGTTAAACTAGATCACTGCTATTAAGTATTTCAGTAGATATTCTTATGTTGTTTCTATAGCATATCATTTATATCTTATTGTGCGGAAAAGGCAAAGTTTAAAAGCTATTTGCATTGTACTCAAACCTTGAAACTGCTCTGATGATTTTTCACTAGGACTTATAGAGTACTGAAGAACAAGATGCCACACTGTGGCTATAGCATGTGATGCATGTCTGATGCTGACAAGTGCCTGTGAGGTTGATCTGGATTTGCAGAAAATCTTCTCATGCTTAATCTCCCAATAAGGCAAGATGCTTCAAGAAGCTTGTTAGAAAACTGTGTTGCATTATGCTGAAAAATGAAAAATGCACAACTATTTCTACAGTCAGGATGCTCAACTACAATCAAATACAATGTAACTTTAGATACATTCCTACCTCTGCACAAAAACACACGCAACACTGCC
Source organism: Mastacembelus armatus (assembly GCF_900324485.2). Classification (NCBI taxonomy): domain Eukaryota; kingdom Metazoa; phylum Chordata; class Actinopteri; order Synbranchiformes; family Mastacembelidae; genus Mastacembelus; species Mastacembelus armatus. The sequence goes on from NC_046633.1 coordinate 22,094,897, forward strand.
ATGTGGAGGTTTCACACTCAGCCAAGGCCAAACACAGATCCAAAGTCATGCTCTCCCCTGATATCACAGATCTAATCTACATCCACACGCTACAAAAAAAGCCTCTTGTTTAGCTGTAGCAAGGAGTATAAGACTGGAAAAATTACATTTCTTCCTGTAGATCTGTGAAACCAATAAGGCAATAACAACCTTTCTGAGTCTCTCAACCCACTGCATCTTCACCAGGAGTTACTTTGAGCCAATGAAAGATACTTTTAGTATAAACAATCACTAACAGTTATACAATATGGTGAGAAAAACCTATGTTATCTAAAATATTCCATGAAAGAAATCTATGATCTTCATCATAGTTCATCTGGTTTAGCGTGATCCTCAGGAAATAACACAAAACTGAATTATTCAATATGACTAGTATGAAAATTTATCATTATCATTTATGATTTATCAGGTTTCACCTTGATGAATCGAGCTGACATTCATTTTACACTGAATTCAGACAATTCCAAACTATTCTTAAAGTAAGACAATCAAGAAGCCTTAGTTTGGTTAATGGCTACAGTCTGCTCTTAATCTGGGAGAGCAGCAGAGAAATGCCAAGCAGAGCAGACCGCACCAGACCACAGCACACCTGTAAGGTTTAGCCAATGAAAAGAGCCTGGCCGAGCGGAGCGGGCAGCAGCCTTACTTCCTTCCTCTTAGACGCACCTGATCAGAGTCTTCCACAACTGCTTGGTCCTGAAACCACAGGGAAGAAGGGAGCCAAAAGGACTGACTCACTTAGTACACTTGTTTATAGGTGTGAGCCACAACAGCTGACTTTTATTAGCAGACAGTTGAAGGGGAATAGGAGTACAGCTCATACACACAGACAGAATTACAGATCTCAGCGCATAGTAAGCACATTACCAGTGCTGCATCAAGTTCACAGTGTGGCACAATACACATAAAGATACCTAAACTGAACTAATTACTAAATAGATGTGACCTGACATATATTATTTAGCTGATCAAGAAACCAAAAGGATGTGATCTCATCATTCTTGTGTTAAAATAAATTTGATATCACCAGGAAGTTAAAAAAAAAATGCCACTGAGAATCATGATCGTATTGAGGTGGTGTGGGAAAGAAAATTTCATGTATGAAGAAGATGCAGGGTGACAGTTTGTAGGTGACAAAAAAACCTCACAAGCACACTACATAAGGACTAACACACACACACACACACACACAGTGCCTCATTATTCTGCTTATTGCAGCTCAATCCTGACATCTAGTGGTCACAGTTGACTTGTTTCTCTCTATTTACCAAGCGTGGAATACTTCTTCAGTCTGCTGTCCTTGTGTTTGTTAAGTCTGAATTGTAAGCGATAGTTACAGTGAGACACAGAAGTGGTAGAATTTGACACATATGAAGCTTAAGCCAGTTCTAAGATGAGAGACATGGAGGTCCACAGACTTCTAGTTACATCTGTATCGATACGTGACATGAGCACACGAATGAAGACAAGCAAGACAGATGCAGAATACAAACACACACATGCAGAACAAACATCGAGCCATGAACTCTGAGCAGTGTACTGTCAGGATTTACTAACAATCATCTGACACACTCTGAGGAACAGGAAGCAGTGAAACCAAAGACCACCTTTTGTACACTCCCTGGACTCTAAGATTCACACTATCCCACTTCTCTCAAGGCCTCAGTTATATTTTCACAGGTGCAGAAAAGAGGAGTGGCTGAACATCTATTAGATCTGTACAAACACCCATATATTGGAATACTGTAGTTTCTAGACTTTTCATTTGTATTTGTTTTCATTAGCTACACAAAAACTGAAGCCACATTCAGAATAAATTGTTAGTAAATTGAATGTATTTGCAGTAGTTTGGGACCACATACAAATAATCAGACATGGTGAAGAGTGAAGGTACATGACACCACAAGACAGGAGAGGAGAGGAGAGGAGAGGAGAGGAGAGGAGAGGAGAGGAGAGGAGAGGAGAGGAGAGGAGAGGAGAGGAGAGGAGAGGAGAGGAGAGGAAAGGAGAGGAGAGGAGAGGAGAGGAGAGAGGAGAGGAGAGGAGAAGGCTACCTTTAGATTAAAATTAATTTGGCAATCCTGAGAGCGGGGACAAGAAGGGGAGAGAGGAAAAGAGAAACTCTTGCATTAAATATGACAATGTAACACAGGATGAAGAAGCATTTGTACAGTTTAAGTCTCACCAAACATACAGGAGGGAGCAGGAAGCTAAGGGAAAAAAGGGAGAGAACCACAGTGTGGGTTATGAAGGAGAAAATGGAATAAGAGGAGAGAAAAATATTCCAGGCCACACGGAGCCCAACAAAGATACATATAAAGTCAAGTGGACGGCACATTTTTAAGACCTGGAGCTGCAAAAGCTATAAAACACAGACAACAGCTTTGTAAAAAGGTGGAGTCGTGTGAGATACCATTCATGTTTCACTCCTGAGGTTGATGCTATGTGGGTCTCTTTAAAAATCTAATTAGATTATTGTTGTTCATTTCAATCAGTGTATTTGCTGTAGGATTTGTGGGCCTGTTACAATGACAACTACATGCAAACAGGTGGTAGAAGGTCAGACTTTAATGACAGTAATCAACACTACATTCTTCACCACTCTCCTCCTTCTTCAGCCCTCATACATGAACATCACCTCCTATGCAAAGACCTACAGTGGCCAACCTTTGTGTCGTCATTGAAAAACATGCATCTCTCAAAACTGGTTGACAAGTTGAAGGTTTCTCTTTGTAAATCTGTCTCAGCAGGTAATGGATGTTTTGTGTTGATGTTTTTTAAAGAAGCAAAAGGTTTGACGTAAAAGGTTTAAAGTTGCATTTTCCACAGTTACCAGGAATTACTTTCTACATTAATTATCAGATTAATAAATGAACTGATGGTGTGCAGACTGAGAAGGGTCTGTGGAGCCAGACCAGACACAGATTAACTGCAAGTAATGAGAGTAGTTTACCTTTTTCTACCATCACATTCTTTAAATTAGGTTTAGATTTCAGTCCCAACATGACCTTTATAGTATGTCTGCATTCTTTTTCATTCTATTCATAACTTCCCATTAAATGTAGCAGAAATGTCATGGAAAATGACTTTAGAAAGTGTCTTCCAGAGACCTGGGCTGAGAGGCTGAACAATATGACAGACAATCAGAGGACCACAGAGAGCACTGCCTCCTTCTCAGCAGGCCAGAGACATTGAAGCAGCACACTGGAGGAAGGAAAAGAGCATGCAGTCATGTTTCATCACTGACCTCCCATAAAAATAGACTGAGAATGTGTGTGTGTGTGTGTGAGTGGCATTTAAGAGGCAAAAGCTTATGATTTAAACTCTCCAGTAAGAGTCACTTATGAGAAGTGCATACAATCATCATTATCATTACACATCATTACCATTTGATTGAGGAAATAATTTTATATAAATCTGTTTGAATTATCTTAGAGCTGAATTCACCTGATTAAGAAGAAAAGCATCACACTGATGGACAAAGAGCTGATTATAAGTAGTGATTATTAGAAAAAATCTCATGGTTGTCCTAAAAAAAATCATTACCAGTGATAATATTCATAAAGAACTAACTCAAAAGGAGTCCGAATGTGCTTTAATTTAACTCCTGGCTAGAATTCTTCTGATATAGGGACATAATGCTAACAACTGACAACACACACATAATACACACATGCATCGAAGAGGTAAAATTTGCAGTACAAGCCGACCATGAGCTAAGGAGGCCTTTGAAAGCTGCAGCTGTCACCTTTAATTTCTAATGTCATCAACTAAGGACACCTACAATAATTATGATAAACATACTTATTTATAAAATGCTTTCAGGTTGGCATGACATATGGATGCATATACACACCCATTAAAAATGGATTCATTTAAACAGTATAAACAAGTGTGTGTTGACATAGGATAGACAGCGTCAGCCTGATGGCTGCAGTCACAAACCTGGACAAACCTGATATAAAGGTTCACAGTACCACCGTATTTCACATGTAAGCCAGCGTCATAGGGAGCTAACCGTGGACAACACCATGAGGCCAAACATGTACAGAAATTACATCAGCAATTAGTCAAACAGACAATCAGCTGAAAATAATACACAGCTATGGCCATCTTAGCACAATACTCACCTCAAATTTCTGTCTTAGTTCCTCATTACCGTCATTTTCCTCTGAGATGGGAACATTGTAATACTCCCCCTCCTCCTGGCACAGTAGCTTATACCTGAAAAAGACATCAAGCAAAGAGGAATGGGTAAAGACAGGGACAATGAGGACAGAAACACACAGATGAACAAAGATACAAATGTTGGATGATTTGTTCTTCTGCCTCTGCTTCTTCTACTCTACCAGTGTACTGGTGTTGAACTCCTGAGTCTGCTGGACTTCAAACTGGAAACCTCAGCCTAGTCAACCCCACACTGTGCGCATCCAAACAATAAATGAAGAATGAATAACTACAATTATTCCGTAAAGAAGGCAGTGTTACCAGCCACAGACTGGAGACTTCATGAGCTCTGACACGCCAAAGGAAAGGGCTCCCATGAAGTCATTCCTGGTGGTCCGGTCCCAGTCCCACACCTCCACTGACAGCCTGCGGTCCTTATCTGTAGGCTTCAGCTTGCTGTGCAACACAGAGACAGCATTATAATTATTAAACAAGAAACTAAGGAATTATAAGATGAATCAACAGTGTAAAAAATGTGCAGTTTTTCAGTTCTTAATGTACGTCTGACAGTAAATTGATGTTACAAATATCCGGTTTAGGGGAGCTTACTATTGGACAGAAGCTGAAGGTGACAGCATCTGCTTTACTCACAAAGTAAATGTCTCATTCCATTTTGGGTTCAGGTTGGAGCGGATGGTTTTGGTCTTCTGCTTGGTCTCATTTTTCGGGTCTGGTATGAGCTTGAGCTTGACATATGGATCAGACAGACCGTTGGGGTCCATGGGAATCAGGTTTCTGCCTTCCCCCACTGAAGGAAATGAATATTAGACAGAAAGATCAATATAATTACAGAGAAATAGGTGAACTCCACTTGTACATACAATATGACTGGCAGTGTATCAGCGATTGTAAAAGTAATGCTTCAGTTTGCATAAGTCACCGAGCACCGTGGTCCTCGTTTATCCCTTATTCAGCACACATCAAAAACATGCTGTAATTGCTGAAGGAAACAGATGGATTTATTTAATTTAGCTCATTTCAATACAAATCAAATTTCGTACAAATCACTGAAATCTAGAGAAACAGGCAGAGTCTTTTAACTAGCCGGTGAACAACAATAGAATAAACTACAGGTGTTGAAGTCACAGCCTATGAGCCTAATGTGTAGCAGATACAGGAAGTGTTACAAGAGCAATGAATCAAAATTGCAGGCTGTGTCAGGCTTAAGTAAAGTAAATAAAGGCACACCAGAGACATTAGCACTCCATTAGCCCTGAGCTGTGGAACACTGCCAGACCTAAGCTACCATACAACACACACGCACGCACACACGCACACACACGCACACACACACACACACACACACACACACACACACACACACACACACACACACACACACACACACACACACACATATATGCTCTACAACATCCCTGCTGACACTCAATGCACCCAGAGCCCCCACAGGGAAAGGGTGCATGCCTGTCTTGGTTGGCTAAATCTCAGGCCCTGGAGACCCCTGATATCTCTTCATGTGGCCTGAGCAGCAAAGATGCAAAATAATCTGGAGAGGAAAGTGCTAAGCTAGGGTGATAAAGATCGCATGACTTAACTACTAAAACTGAATGAGATATAGTATTGATGGGATTATGATTGATAAATGATTAAAATGAATGTTAATACAGCACCTGCTGCAATACTGCATTATTCTATTCCTAATAAAGAAGTTACACAACACAGCACAAGAGAAACTGTCATAGGTTATTGTTGTAATTTATGCTTGATGTGGTTATAGATAGGCCAAGAGGAAATAGCTTCCTGTATTGTTTTGGTTTTAATTTTTAACATTTAAAGGTAGATTTGGGTACTGCCCGTTGTTAGCAAGGTGTGAAGTTAGATGATGAGAACACACACACACACACGTTGTGCCAGATAGGGAGCAAACATGGGAAGAGAGAGACAGATGCTTATAGAAACAAGGGGTGGGAAGGTATTGAGTGATTTGGAGCCTGCGACGTTCTGCTTTCTCAGAAATCCAATGGGAAAGTGTTTACAGAGCAAGTTGCTGTGTACTGTATTGTGAGTGAAACACTTTTTTTTTTTCTTTATATGTTCAGATTAAAAACATAATAACCTTGTTGCAGCTCTTTATTTTCATTTCATTCCTAAACAGGCGAAATGAGATAGAATTGAATTTATTAAAAACCTCATTAAGGTATCACACATTTTGTGTGATGTATATCTTTTCTGGAAAAACAGATGGTCCCTAATAGTCTGTGTTACTAGAATAATAGCTGTTATAAAGTAACAACCATGGATAAATGTTGTGTGCTTTATTGCTGAAAAACCAGGTGGCTGCTTAAATAGTAGGCTGTATATTTGAAGAATTATTTTTAGTGTCAGCTTTCAGTAGACTAACGGGAGGCACATGGGGTGATTTCACAGTGGTTAGACACCTACTATCTTACAGAAGAAAACTCTTGTGAACATCAACATGACATATTTATGAACATTCATTCAAATATAGGGTCAGTTGTCTTTAGTCCTGTAACAATCTACAACAAACGTTATAGTCCAATGAGTTCCATGTAACCTACATAGTGCATGGAAATTAAAGGTCATTTTTTGAATATTTGTTTTGCTGGCCCTATGTACGCAAATCCCAGCACCCAAATTACATTTATAAATCAACACTACAGAGCACACCATACAAAGGGACATTGTTCAGGGGCTGTTTGCGTATGTGAATGTGGAATAAAATCAGTGGCCAACTTGGTGTGGAATATTATTTATCTGAATATAAAATGATCTTTTAATCTTTTTCGTCTTTTTTCATTATTTTTGATTTGTACATTTTAGGAGAACCCTTGTGTGATGTCTGTGATTTTATCTCCAGTAACCAGAAAAGTGATGTTAAACAATGCAAACAAAATAAAATTAAAACATATCAAATGATACAATGAATATTCCTGATAGGGATGGTAAAGATATAGGTTGCACAGTGTGTGTGTGTGTGTGTGTGTGTGTGTGTGTGTAGGCTATAATTTATTGACTGCAGACAGAACATTAGGTGAACTATTTGCCATGGTCAAACTGTACTTTCAGTCATGACCAGTAGGGGGTAATCTAGGCTGCCTAATTCATCTTGGCTGGCACTGAGATTCCATATAAATGCATGGCAGAAACTACAGCAGACACATTATCTATAGTGTTAAAATGTCACAGTTAAACATCCACTGGTAAATGAAAAAGCTTGGTTTTCTGCATTTCTGCATGGTTTGACATATACAGGAGCATGTGTTTGTAAGTACACTGTGCATATGGTGCTATCTATTTGTGTGGAAGTGAGTTTGGAAACACATGCATATATAAACAGACACACAAACAAAGGAAGCAGGGGTGTGAGGAGGGGATTTAACATAGTTGCTTAGATACAAGTCTTCACAACTTATCTTGGCTTGAATTTAAACCCAAGCAACAAGTCAAACATGGTGCTGCTTCTCCAAAAAACAACTTCTTGAACTCTGTTTAATCCAAATGTACTATAACTAAAACTAACCAGCCATGGAAAAACCAAACATTACATACATATGTCATTCAAAGGCTTATCAGCTTTGTCTAATCAAATTCTGATACAGCCAAGCTTTACTAATCTGTCTCTAATGCTGACTGCCACATGAAATCTGTTCCTAATGAGATCTGAACCTCATCTACCGTAAACTGGTTAACTGTTTTACTTACTGTGGTTATAAAGTTTGTCATTGACATGTAAGGTGAGTCTTCCTTCATCTTTCTATGACATGCTGCTGATGTCTGGACAGATTTCATTGCTAATTTTCAGTTGCAACTGTTGCAACATTTTACACCATTTAGAAGGCTCATTATGCAGGCTGAATCTACTTGGGCTAAGAAGAACAAAAAAAAAAAAAACACTGTTTTCTGTGTTCAAAAAAACGGCAGCTGATGATGCACTTGTCAATTTTCTGCTTTTCAAGATGAAAGAGAATAAAACAAATGAACAAAAAAACAAAGAAAAAAGCTAAGGAAGAAGAAAAAACCTGGGGCAATGAAAGTCAGGGGCATATGTTAAAATGGCATGAAGATAGTGTGCAACATGCTGAGAAGAGGGAACTGAGGCAGGATTGTGGAAGCAGACTGGGAATACCAATGACATGACTTCTGGGAGTCTGGCAGCAGAAATCACACAGAAAGTTCAGCTGTTCTCTGAGCTCCACAGAAACACGGAAAGAAGAAAGAGACTGGCCCATACAGTGTGCACTTCTCTGTTAATATGACAGAGACAAACTACAAACTGTAGTCCATGATTTTCATGATCCTGCTGTTTCATTCACTTGTTTAATAATCAACTACATATGTTCAAATATGTGGATGCTTTTTAGGTTAGTGATGGTATTGTAGCAAGTATCAAGTATCCCAGTATAATCTGGTTTGCAAACAGTGGTTTGAGTTTATTAATGATAAATTTGATTCAGTGAAAGATTTTTCAGATAAAAAAATAAAACAAAATCTGCGACATACAGTATTTCAGTTTAAAAATCTGAAAACACAGATTCTTATATTAAAACATTTCTTATATTGTGTGTATGTGTTGACATAATAATGTCCCAATGCGTTTCTTTACTATGAAACTATGAGCAAGTCATTAAATTTCACAGATTCCTCCATTCCTTCAGGAGTTTGCATAATTAGTAAAACACATGCTAACACAGAAAGCCTTATCCTCAGCTGGCATTAGATGGCACAACCCCCAAAATGAGGTCAGCTATGTTTGTCCTTCACCTCCCTGTGCAAATAGTCTTCAAACCTTAAACTTCTAATTAAGCTCTCCACCCTGTCAATGTAACTCTGTCCTCCTATGAACGCTGACTATTTAAAAACTGCTGTAAGGAAATGTGTTGACCAGCAGGGCTGTTTAGGTTCTAATGTAGTACTACCCCCCCACACACAACACACACAACACACAACACACACAACACGAAGAGATGAGACACTCCTGTCCCAGTACTCAACCCTCTGCAGTGGAAAAGTGCTGGCACTGGTACCACCACAAGTGCTGTCAGCTGCTCTATTTTAACACTGATTTACTCAAAAACTGGAATAGCTAGATTTTTAAGTACATTTTCTTCTGGCAAGAAGCTGTTGGATTTCCTGCACTATGACTCAGATACTACAAAGAAATGGAAATTACTGTAAGAAAATGCTGCCAAGTGGAAGCAATGGCAGTAAGTCAGTGGCATCTAGATCCCTGGACAGTGATCATCGATTGGCAACCTGCAGGCTATATTCTAACCCCAGATGCAGCCTTGATCCAACCACAGCTTTGCCTCCCAGCAAGATTTCCTGGGATTCAGAGCATCAACAGTAAAGAGCAGGATGATCACTTTTGTTTGAATGACTGACTGAATAAAGGACAAACATGGAGAGCACAGAAAACTGTAACGATCCATTTAAAGCTATTAGAAAGTTAATGAAATAAGGTAGAAGAACTCTGACATTTCAATAATATACTAACTCTGATCATCATGGTTGGTTCAATAGCAAGAAGTGGTAGAAAAAGGGATGCAGAGACAGACGAGTGGGAAGTAAGGCCAGACAGGCCATACATGTTTTGTATAAACAAATTAAAAGGAGTTAAATTCGTTCTTCTTTTATAGAAGGATGCTCTTAGTGCTATTTATTAAGTTTAAAATTTTACACTGTCTCTGTAAACATTCACCACCCAAAAATATCCCCTTGAAAGAACTTTACTGAGGTGATAAAGTGATGTATAATTGAAATTAACTTTAAAAATGGCTGAAGATACAAATACACAAGATGAAATGCTGCACAAACATTTATACACTAGAGTAGCAGAAGCTCCTTGAGCCCCTATAACAGATTCCTGGCTTGAATTTTAAAACAAGTTGTAGATTTGTTTTGTTTATTCAGTAATTTCAGTACAATGCTAGAGAACAGTCATTTTCTGTATGAAAGGACAGTATACTGCAGTAACTTTATCCAGAATACAAAAGTGAATGTGCACAGAGTGATTCCATATTATTTGCATGCAACCTACAACCAATTCATAAAGATGATACAGTAGCTGGGGATGCAGTGCATTTTGGTATTCCCTAATTTAAATGCCAAAATTTAACTTTTTTTTGTTCCAGGAGCACTGCACTTTTCCTGCATCTATTGAGAACATATTGGAATGATTAGCAAAATATCAGCCTATTTTATTACATTTTATTTAAATGTATTAAATATTAATGCTGATTAAGGTGAATTTTGTCTTTTTCTGTGTCACTGTAGCTCAAAAGCTTTGACTCTTCAGCTGGTTTCCCTGATCCACCCACTACATCCACTTTGAGCAAAAACACATAACTTCACTGCATCTATATAAAACTCACTACAGCTGCATTAATGCAACAGATAGCTGAGACACATCTGGACACTGAGACAAGTGGAGAAATGTAATGAAAAGGTGACAGCAGAGATAAAAATAGGGACGGAAGTGAGAGGGAGAGCAAAGGCCTTGTTAAATGAGGCTTTTCTGCAGAACTGGGTGAGTCAACGAGGGAACAAAATAGGAATGTAATTATTACCACTGTCTCTCGTACACTCCCATAGGACTTGCAGGCAGCAAGGGTGCATGCAAGCGCCTGCACACACATTCATGCATAGCAAGGAAGATGAGTGTAAATAAAAGAATATGGACAGAAACTACAGAAACATGCACTCCCAAGTGAGTATTTGCACAGAGTCAATGAACAATAGGGTTGCTGACAAACAGTAGGGCGGCTTCCTCAGCATCATCAGACAGAGGAGAGCTGTTTGTGAGCAGGAACGAGAGGCGGAGGACAAGGTAGTGGGCTACGTCTGCCTTTCACAGGAGAAACAGAAGTTGTTTTGTTTTGTTCAGCATGTGACCTTCACTCACCATTTCACCCTGACATAAACACGCATTCTCACAGCGCATGTTTCTGGAAGCTACACAAAGTTTGAAGTGCACTCTGTTTTGCTGGGTGACTCATTTCAATTTGCCATTTCAGGACCTCTTGCCAGAATGTCTGTCTCTTTCTGTCTGGCTGGAGTTCATTTGTGCATTCATGTATGGCTTTTAAGGACGGCTGCTTTCCCTGGCAGCCATGTCAGTTCCGGTCAAACATGTTGTCTCTGGTCAACTGATGAATTTCAAAAGAAACTGGGAGTCACTCATTTAAAATTGACTGTGTGCACATTTAAGAGGATTTTTGCACTCACTCACTCAATCAGCCAGTCCCTCTCGAAATAAAAGCACCATATCTATTCTGGACACTCGTGTCTATCCATAAGTTTTGTTAAATTATAAATTGGTAGTAGATTTGAATCTGCTTTAAGTGAATTGTGGAAAGAGGAAAAGGTTATCACAATAAGCCAAGTAAAATAGGCACTGGCAATCCAAACAGATGATTCTCTAGGCCAGAGCAATGGGAACTAGAGATTTGGGTAAGTAGCCTCACACTTTGTGTCAGAGCTGGACTCACAACAGGTTTCATGTTCATGTTACATGAAGGACGTAATTAGTTATTTCTTTCACTCTGCAGAAGTGATTGCATTACTTACTAATCCCTCACTGGCAAAACTAAGTAGTTACGATAGTTTACCACATGAATACACAGGAAATACTTTGGATTATCAATCAGTCAATTGGTCTGAGGGATTTACTGATTAGCGACACCTAGCAACTGTATATATGCAATTTGTAGCAACAAGGAATGCACGAATACACAGTGTATACACATCCAAATAAAAGGATCACACTTGTGTTTGTAGCATCACGTATTTGAAAATGATGTAACGCTTGCTCCTTCCAGCCATGCACCACAGCTTCTTTCTAAGGTCTTCACCATTTTGCTTGGCAGGCTGTCTGCAAGCCTTGTGCAGTAGCTAATGTAATCTGTGATACAATCCGGCATGTGTAGGCTGCAGGCTGGTACAGCAGTTCTATACGCACACCCACACACACACACACACACACACACGCACACACACACACACACACACAGAAATAGTAGAACACATGCAAATGATAATCTGCATGTTGATTTCACATTAGGAAATAGCTGTTATGTCACACAAAAGGACAAGAGGCTGCAATTTTTCACTCAAGCCAAGCACTATTGTAGGTGATAATGGTGGTCGGCCATTCCTGATGTTCCCACAAATGTACAATAATGCATACTGTACGAGTAAAATATGCATCCACTTTATCATTATCGTTTTGATAGCAGTGTGTTTCTGTGCACCATTCAATATTAGACTGGAAAGTTTATGTAGAAGATGTAGCCAAAAACTGCGTCAATTTCATTTCAAATCATTTCTATGTGAGAATACGTCTGTTTTTCAAATGTCAAATAATATTTCTGAAAGCCCAGCTTCACAGGGATGGTGTATTTACAGTATATAGTACATGCATTCGCACAGGCAACATTTTATGTGTTATCTATTTTTTTTAACTACATCATCTTAAAGTATCATACTCTCTATAGGGTCTTAAAAATGTCAACTAGTGGATGTGCGTATATGAACAAGCTGAGAAAGGTGAAAGTCAGATATTTGGAAAGAGTTTACATGTTACAATGTTAATTAAGGCCAATGGCAGGTGTCATTAGAATGAATGAAACTCGACTCAGCTCAACTGTGTATAAAAACACTAATCACAAGTATGGTGAGCAGACTTTGGTCCTCGAGATATGATAAAATTGACATGAATGTCACACACATGTGGAAGTCATTTTTATTACTAACATGTTTCCTAAGGTTTGTGTTGTATTAGCCTTGTACTGTATGTGGCTACTGTACCACCTCCCTGACTACATTTATCCAGTTCTTCCAGTGATAATTGGATAAGTAAATAAGCCAGTGAAGTTCACTGCCAGGGCCTTGTGATGCACTGACCCCTGTTAGCCAGCTAATTGAATGATTACATTTGTCTGGTGTCAGCTCCTTGCATTCACTACTAGAAGATCATAGCAGGTCATTACAGCCAGGGGATTTACAGCATGCCTGCAAATACTAAGCAAAATGAGATCTTGCACAAAAATATGTTATTTTATTTCCGTGGTTCCATAAAAACTAATCCAATAAAATAATACAGATCCAGTTTGGTTAAGTGCAAAGTCCACTATTTTTAGGTTTTATCTAAGTAAAAATGGTTTATCTACTTAAAAGTCAATGACTCACTGCACATGGTGCTGTAAAACTCTGCATTGTAAACTGTACAGCAACATTTCTGCACCATAACTACTTTTATTGCACTACAAGCTCTTGCAACCTGTTAGTAGTCAGTTATGTTCAATGATGTGGCAAAGTGTGGCAGCCACATCTCTTTAAAACCCTCATCACATATCCAAGAGTCTATACTCACAGCACTATCAAACAAACACTGCTCACATTGTGCATCATCACGACAAATAAATACATGAAATTAGCTTCACTTAATTATAAACTGTCAAATCATTTGTGATTTATAAACTGAAAGATATATAATGGCGTGTTTATTTTTGGACTACAGGCATGCAAACGATGAATATGCACTGAAAATAAAAAATACATTAACAGAACAGAAAAGTGTGCGCAAAAACCTTGGGGATTTTAGGGACTGACAAAAAGAGACATGAATCTCTGTCCACAACAATAATGTAAAGAATAGACATGGCATGCATCTTTTTCAGATAGCTAATGAATAAGGGAGAGACAGATAATGGTAAAGAGTGCTCACATCCTGCCTGTGTAATTCTGATGAGACATAAGAATAGATAAACTTTGCAGAGACAGTTACATGAGAAATTCTAACCAACACAGAGCAAGTCGTGAGAGTTTAAAGAAAGTAACAACACAAAGCCCACGCAGCAGACCACACACCACTGCAGGAATACATATTTGGATTGGGGTTGCCTTCCAAGTGTGTGCTTCTTAGAGGAGAATCTTTAGCAGGAGAGGCTCTATCGATCTGTGCACCAAAAGGAAATAGTCACAAGACCAGCCATGCAGTTAGCAGTTTGATTCACTGCATCACAAGTAGGGAGACTTAAGTCAGAGCTAATGGTGACCAGGATCTAATTCAGGTTAGTGGCAGCAGGGGGTGGAGAGAGTGAATATCTCTGTGAAATTGGACTGTCAGGATTTATTGACAGAAAAAGGTAAAGTGTTGAAATTGATCTTGGCTCACAATCGCAACAGAACAGTAACATCCATCTGAAACCACCTACATTCTCATCCCAGCACACCTGGAGTGACGCACACACACACACACACACACACCCACACACACACAAACACACACACACACAGTGAGTGTTTGAGTGTGTAGGCAACTAACAGGGTGAGTTAAGAGACCTACCTGTGACCTGCAGCTTATCTCCACTGACCTCACACTTGAGGTAAAGACGCCCCCTCCTTTCAGTGTGATCGGTTCCGCACAGGCTGGGCACATTCATAACACACTGCTTATGGACGTTCATGTCACAGGCTGGAAGGACAGGGGGCAGAGAAATCAGAGAAGAGGAGGTTTTTCTCCTATCAAAATGAGTTGAACTGACTGTTCAGGGCTTTGTCTGACAACTTATTTTTTTATTGATTAAATAGTTTGTGGCTATGATTTTTGCATTTTTTAAAAATTTAATTTAGGAATGTTCCTGCTCAATTTATATTGCTAAGACAATACAGCTTCTGAGAGCAATATGTGCAGGTACACAGCCTAGTAGGGCCTAATGTTCCAATACAGTAAGCTGCTTTAAAAATTTCTTCTAGATTTACTGTACTTACATAAGGACATATTTCAGTTTCATTCCAAATATCATATGTGTTTAGCACAATATTAAAGGATTGTTTTTTCAAAAGCTGTCTGAAAGAGAAAATAACAAGGTTATGACCCAGATTCAACCCTCTGATGCCAGATAGACATGTGTGCCAGCCAGCTGAGCCACCCTGTCATGGACTGAGAACAGTTTCAAATGTTACATCATCATGCCACAATGTCAGCATTCAAAATAATGAAAAATTATAATGCTGATGGCTTACTCTTTATCTGAGCAATTTATTTTTTGTGCCTTACTGTGGTTTAGCAGAGCCTAAACATACTACAGATCATTCTTATTTTGTGTGATTAGAGCTGCCAAACTAATTTACTTCTCTATATTTCTATTTATGCCGGCCGACCATCAGGCATAACTCTGTACTGGTCTGTAGTAGGTGGCAGATATTTTATTCAGGAGCTCATTAAGGCATTTAGACTTTAATCCACCAACACAATAGTGAAGAGAAGAGTGAGGGAAGGATATTAATAAACACTTGGTTCTGCAAGGCTGTTCAAGGTGCATGGACCATAGCTGTGAACTGAAAATAGACAATGTGTAAGTTTAATGAGTGAGAATTTCTGTGAAGAGGAACAATGTTTTTTTCAATTGATTGATGCTAATAAATTTGCTCTATAGAAATAATGTGTGCAGTAACACTTACAATAAACCACTCGTGTCTCACTGAGTTGGATAAGAGGATCCATTTTCTTGCTTTACTGTGTGTGATTTACAGTCTAAAGAACCAGTTACACCACTGATGAAGCACAGGAGCTTTGACTCCTTACTAAATATTGTTGTACTGACATCATTCTTAGACTGTTTATAATGATCACAGATGACTGTTTCATTTTAAATTGTTTGGCGTTTTGTAATAAATTAAAAAAAAAAAAAAAAGATACATCACTGACTGAGATGCTATAGAGATTAAACTGAATTACTTACAGTCACACTTCATTCCCTGGTGGATGAGGCCATAGAGCAGAGAGCCACAGTGGTCACAGAAGGTGGGGCTCCCATAGGTGTGAATCTTAAACTTATGCTTTGTTCTGGGGTCCTGGAGGAATCAAATGGGAAGCAGTCACATGGCTGTAAAAGCAAACAGCTACAAGAACACTACTACCCTTAATATAAAGGATGTCTGATTCATTATGATGCATCATTTCATTGTCTACCTTGATAATAGTATAATGTTTCATTGAAACATGTCTAATGGCTGCTTAAGATGCCACTACCAGTTTTAAAAGTGGTCTATGCAGTTTGGGGGAAAAAAACCCAAAAACTTTTACTGTATATAATCTCCAAATATATATCTCATGAAAAAAACCACGATATATTCACACATTACTGAAGAAAAATATGGCTCCTGAAATCAACCTACTGCATCACACGACACTAGTGTGTGTCATAAAGATGACAGACACTCAGGAGAGAATTCATTGCTAATTGCCAACTGCCCACAATCATCACTTTTTTTCTCATTCAATGTCAGAGTGTTGAGTTATTTGTCACAAAAGCTTCTCATTCATCATTAGTCTCCTATTATCAAGGTTCACAACACGCTCTCCTTAATGTATTAGTAGCCCAAACATGATATACATTAGCATTTAATGGAGAGAATAACACTGCACTGTGTATAAGACTGTTGTTTGCAAGGGGCTGAATGACGCCTTTGTAAAGATAAGACTGTACTGTCTTTGTTGGCTTCTGCTTGTAGACTGTTTTCTTCCATAGATCACAATGTCCAGTATGATGCCCTATTTTTATTCCCTATTCGTCTGACATGTTATTGTTTGCATACTTGCATGGAGAAGTTTGTTTGTGTGAAAATCTCTTAATAGGGAAACCGATTAATCTGCCCATCGAATGTTGTGAGTGATGAATGCTGTCAGTAGATTTTTCACTCATGGTAAACAGATCAGAAATCTTATATACAACATAGCAGCTAGGCATTGCATGACATCAATAACAGATTCATTCTGATGGAAAACATAGCACAACTTAAGGCACATAAAGTAAATCTCACTCTCTTTGCCATCAGCATGTCTGTGGTGTGTGATTTCACACATCTATTACAGTATACTCTTATCACAAGACACATACAATATGCTCACATTGATATTTGGATTAACATTGTGAGACAGTAAACCAATAAAATAACCTGTGCATTGTGATTCGTTCACATACAGCCCCAGTATTTGCATGGATAGCTTCCTTCCCCATTTCAAGTAAATGCAGCACTCTTTTTATCATCACGCACTGCAATAGCATCTATTATAAATTTGAATGTTCAAATGCTGGGGATATACAGCATAAATAGAGAGTGATGCAGGAGACAACAGAGTTAATGAAGGTCAAATATTCAACAGAGTTGATACTGGTAAAGATAAACCAACACCTGTTGACACATCAGGAGGTGATCCAGTAAGTTGCACAGAGGCAATTGTGTGTGCCTAACTGGAGATAACACATTGTGCCACTTGAAACCTCTAGAATTCATCCTCTCAGCATTTCACTACACAGTTCAGTTCAGTATTAAAACTGTAATGTAACATTAATGAGCCCAGTTGATTTTATTTGGCACTCTGTCTGTTCCTGCATATTGAATGGACGGTTCAATAAAATATGATATTGGTATGGTATTAAACTGAACAAGTGGCACTGGGTGCAAACTCTACCTTAAGTAAATATGTATGAGTGGTAAGTAAAGTCTTTTCTGATCTGTTGCACAAGAAGGACCAGTTGCCTCCCCATGAGTACTCCTTTGGTTTCTGCAGTGCAAACATAAGATGAAATGTGTAACATACACCTATGGTAAATATCACTGCTACTGCTTTAATATTTGGGTATTGCTTGAATGTAAGTGGACGAGTACAGGCTGATTATAATGCAACTGCAGCATGTACATTACACAGTGGTGCACCTCTTGTGACATATATACAATCTTCAGTCATTTTCTGCACTGAACCTGCAGCTCATGAAGCACTCTACACTGGAGTGAAAACTGGAGGACTGCCACTTTTCCAAGGGCCCAGTTGATCTGCTTTCCTGCTCATTCTCAAATGGCGCTGTATTGCAAATCTCTTTCAGAGTTAAAATCCCTCTGCATAGACATTATCCAGGCTAGTCTGCTCTTTTTTCACTGCACCTATTTGAAAGAACAACTTAGTTCTTAAAAAGTTTAGGAAAGACAGGACCTTATTAAGACTGGGGAAATGTATCAATGGGAAGAATATTGTCCCTGGTTCTCAGTATCTCATGAAATGAATGAAAATGGTTTGACTCAGGAGAAATAAATCATCACTAAGGGGTGCAACAGGTCATACAAATCTCAGTGAGAGCTGACAGAACCACGCAGTGAGGCGCCACAGTGATAAATGCTGCTGTTTCAGTTTATTTCAGTCAGTTTGACACTGGTCTCTGTACTAATGCAACAGAGACTCATTTAGGCCCCTCAGATTTTGCTTCTGTCTGTCATTTCCCTACCTCTCACACCTTTATATGAGAAAGAGAAATGCTTCCTCTGTCTTTCAGCCCTCTGCTCCTGTAAGTACAAAATAAGATGACTTTCATTTATTTTAGCTGAGTTAGACAACTTTAAATACATATTGTGGATATCCTATTATGAAACAGGTCATAGACACAGCTTGCATCTGCCTGAATCCAAAACAGAAGGTGACTAGCCATGTCTCTGAATCTTTACAATCAATCAGCAGCTCAAACCTTCCAAACAGATTTTGGTGATTTATTGCTAAAGGACAGTAAAAACATCTTATATGCCTTCCATTAAGTGTAAAGTATCTCAGGATATTTTAATCTCACGTTAAGTTGATCAACATACACCTGCCAAACTATTGTGACCAGAACAGATTAATGCTCATAGTCAAGGTATCTATCATTTTGAGTATCCTCCAACACACAGTTGATACAGTAGATGGGTATGCAGGATTATTTCTTAAGAGTGCAACCATATTATTTGTACAGGGTACAATAACCAAAAGATTCTTTCACTTTTACTTTTTAATACAATGATCAAAATAACTAAACCCGACTGTTTTGTGAAGTTACTGTTTTCACGCAAAGATAGGACAAATTACACATTCACATATTCACAGTCACAGTGCATATTGTCCAATTAGCAGCCCTAACCACACTGTGTACAGACCAGCAGTCAGCATGTTGGTTAGGGACAGACAAGAAAAAGAGAGAGGTAAACAGAGTGTGGAGAGAGAGAAAGAGAGAGGGAGAGCGCCAGCTGCACTTACTCATGTCCTCCCACACACAGCTGATCCTGAAGGATTATCCTCTCACCCCCGCCCCATTCCCTCCATCCACGGCATGAATGAGTGATGGCGACTAAGAGCCACATTCAGTTACAGATGAATCATGTATTTTTATCAACTGTAACATCAGCAAAAACAGCTTATATGTTCCTAGATAATGTGAAATAACACAGCTGAAGGCTGTTTGACAGGTGTGTTCCTACAATAACTAGATTTACCAAATATTGGCCTCTTTTCGATGAACGGATTAATCTTGTACTGTAGTCTATAAAACTATTAACAAAGGTCATCACATCTTTCTTTTTAAAGTATGACATCAAATGACCTGTTTTTCAGTCAAACAAGACTAAGAGTCTGCGTCCATGTTGTTGTAGCTGGTCTGTGAAACAGCTGTCATGATCCGCAGTCTGGACTTCCTGTTTGCTTTTACTTTGGTGGATCATGACGGGAACTGGTTTGGTTATTTTCTGTTCCCAGGATTAGTGATTGTTTTCACCTGCGCCTCATTTTTCCCCAGGGCTTCTTATACACCTGGTTGTGCCATTGGCGTCTGCCAGGTTGTCTGTTTACCAACCTCCGCGGTGCCTACGGCTCTGCTTAATCTGCGCATATCCGAATATGGACTGTTGGCTTCCTAGTCGTCGAGGGACTACGACTAGGACTTTCTTTTGCCGTCATTGACTCACGGACACTACAGGAGACCAGGGAAGTACCAGTTGTACCTGGGCGATCTCCTGTTGATATTTTGTTTTCCACTGAGCGGAGCGGCTCGGTTTCCTTGTGTTT
Source organism: Mastacembelus armatus (assembly GCF_900324485.2). Lineage (NCBI taxonomy): Eukaryota > Metazoa > Chordata > Actinopteri > Synbranchiformes > Mastacembelidae > Mastacembelus > Mastacembelus armatus. The sequence goes on from NC_046633.1 coordinate 22,115,013, forward strand.
TTTTCCTGTTATCCCGACTGGAGTCGGGCTTATGAGTCATGTGTGGTGAACAACGGAGATCCCGTTCGCAGAAATGTTTGGGAAGCAAGTCTTCTGGTCTGCATGTTGCCGGATGTTGTTCATTCATGTCTGACCTACCTCTACATGGACATCTACTGGTTGTATGTCATAATTGTCTGTGAAATAAAGCCCCTTTCCCTTCAGTCCTGTGGTTTCGTTTGTGGATGAAGTTTCCTCCGTTACTAAAACGTGACAACAGCAGTGTCTAGAGCCAAATGTTTATGTCAGTGTGCTAACATGCTCATAGTTACAATATTAATATGCTGATGTTACAAACAGGCATAATGTTTGCTCTGTTCACCGTCTCAGTTTACAATGTCAGCAGGCTGAACTTCAAATTATTTACACTACACAGATTACAACTGAGATATTACTTGATCCTACACCAAAACACTGAACAAATTGATGAAGGCATTAGATGAAAGATCTGGTGATCAGCAGAAGCAGGTGCAATTCATCCTGAGCAAGACACACTGTAAATTCCAACCAGATTTCATGTGCAGTACAGAGTTGTTGAGACGTTTGATTATAAATCAGATGGTGTGCTATAAATCACATGGTGTGCCACAGTGAAAACCTTATCAAGACTCAGCCTCTACAGAATATGGCGGTGATACAGTAGTTTTACTTGATAAATAATTTCAGTTAATATTAAATCGTTACAAAATCATTTTCTGATAATTAACCACTTGAGCTAACCTCTCAAAGTGAATTAATGCCAAGCCTCAAGCTTGGCTGATGAAAACTGTCTGCTCCAACTGATTTGCAAGGTGCAGTTTAAAGATTTACTGTGATGATCTGTGATGACTACACAACACTGGGCACAACAGGATCTCCATCACAGGTCTTTCCTGCGAGCCGTGGAATCGAGAGGTTTACCCCTGTGGCTTCTAGTCCCTGTTACAGTCTAATTAGGTCTTAATGGGAAATTCAAGACAGACTGGGTGGCGCTGCCTTGCCAGAACAGCAAGGAAACCAGATGCTGAAAAAAATCAGCTCAATCACTGGGCTCAACACAAGAAGGCCATAATGGGAATAACATGCTGACTGGATGATGCAGAAGACAGTCACTCTTTGAAAGCTGGTAATATGAGAAACAATGCAACTGCCCACAATGTTACATGCACCAACACAGAGTAATTTTTTATCAATAGAGGAGAATTACATCATTTACAGTATAATAGTTTATGTTTAAAGTGTTGTTGATATACTGTTTATTGACAATCCATAACACCCAATTCAACACTAAGGGCATAGTGTGAATAGGCTGTGATGGCATCTGTGCATTAGTCTACAGAAAGTCAAAAAAGATGGTGACAACTGAATCGAGGTTCTCAGAAAAACACAGAAATTCAACACAGTTAATAGAGTAGATCACACTGAGCTGGCACTGTAAAAATCTCAATGGCAGAAAAACAAGAAACACAAACCACTTTTGTTGACAACATTTCCATAGGAGAACAGAAAATTCCTTGATGAAGGGTCAACAGTGACTCATTTTGTATTAAATAGCAGTGATATATGTTGACTCTGATCAGGGTGAGGAAACAAATCTCGTTTTTCGACGTTTTCCTTCAATTTATGGCAGCAGAACAGGCATCTCAACCACAGATATACAAAGTTTCACAGATACATAAAGATGGTCATCTACACTAAATGCTATAGTCAAATTTTCTTTGCTAAAATAAGACAGTGCTTACTACTACCTACAGCAGATACCCTTTCTTACTCACATAAAAATACATGATATTTTTTTAGCAGTCTTGAGTATATATTCATTTAACTAATCCATAAACATATTTTGGTATTTGCCCTGTAGTAATCTCAGGCAGATCTGCATGTAAAGTTGCAGATCAAAAGCAGACACAGGGCAGAGGGCTGATCAAAAGACTGGAGGCAACCAGGAGATAGCGACAAAAACAGAAGCACAGGGGGTCAGCGCCATGATGTTGGCTAATTAGCCACACTCTCCAATGCAGCTTAATTGGCAAACAGGACGCCAACCAGCCCCTCTTAATGAACAGCTTTGCAAGATGAAGCAGAGCTGGGGCTTCCAAAACAGAAGGGGAGAGGTGATTTTAAAACTAGGGGTCACCATCCTGCATACAAGCTACTCACAATGCAATAACAAAGGTTCAACATGAAGCAATATGGCTTGTGTGTTGAAGCAATTACATTTATTAACATGCATGCAGCAACATCCATAATCCAATAATCAATAATAATTTCAATAATCCAATAAAAGCAAACATGTTTAAACTAATACTACTGTGGGACTGAACAGACTGCTTGATGCTGAGAGCTATGTTTAACTTAATTTAATTTAAAAGAACACTCCTGGAAGCCAGACTGTTATTGCACTGTGCATCTGGTCGGCCTGCAGCTTACACTGCGAAGATGCTTGGTTTGTATTATGCATGTACATGTATCTACAGTAGGAGCAGACTGGGCAGTGTTAGACACATTAAGAACAAAATGAATATGTAGATTCTAATTAGAGTGAATATTTAAGCTGGTCCCTAATTAATAACCCCAAGAAACACATTAATTCAGTTCAGGTTATTTTGGACTGAATTCCGACAGTTACAATGCAGTGCTAAAACATAGCAACTTTTAAGCATAATGAGAAACAATTTGACAGGTATATTTAACCGGAATAATTGGCAGGAAATGCCGATACCACATGGGCTATTGAGGCAGTAAATATTGGTGGAGTATAACGCATTGAGAAGTGAATATCATGCAAACTAAATAAAAAAGATTTCTAAATTTGCATAATGCATTCAGTTACCTGAAACACCTGAAAACTAAACAAACTTAATGTTTTCAAACTCCCATAAAATGATTTAATATGTTACAAAAATCTATTTTCAACTTTTTGTGTTGTACAGCCAATATATATTTGAGCTGTTTGATACATGCTGGAATCTGTACTGGGGGTTTTGGTGGTACAGATAAAAAGGCTGACCTGTGCTCTTCTCTGAAATAATCCTCTAATCAGACCAATTGATACTGTCATCATGGGGTAATGTTCAAATACCAATACATCCAACTGGTCAACATCAGATCCCAGGAACAACAACAGAGATCTCAGTCCAGAAGAGCGCAGTGTTAGGAACAGCTAAGATACTGCGAAGAACCCTCAAACTCCCAGGCCTCTGGTAGAGGACCCGAAATTGAGGAAGACACACCACCCATAGGGGTGAGACGGGAATTTTTATATATATATATATATATATATATATATATATATATATATATATATATATACACAGTGGGTACGGAAAGTATTCAGACCCCTTTAAATTTTTCACTCTTTGTGTCATTGCAGCCATTGTCCAAAATCAAAAAAGTTCATTTTATTTCTCATTAATGTACACTCAGCACCCCATCTTGACAGAAAAAAACAGAAATGTAGAAATTTTTGCAAATTTACTAAAAAAGAAAAACTGAAATATCACATGGTCATGAGTCTTCTTGGGAATGATGCAACAAGTTTTTCACACCTGGATTTGGGGATCCTCTGCCATTCTTCCTTGCAGATCCTCTCCAGTTCTGTCAGGTTGGATGGTGAACGTTGGTGGACAGCCATTTTCAGGTCTCTCCAGAGATGCTCAATTGGGTTTAGGTCAGGGCTCTGGCTGGGCCAGTCAAGAACGGTCACAGAGTTGTTCCGAAGCCTCTCCTTTGTTATTTTAGCTGTGTGCTTAGGGTCATTGTCCTGTTGAAAGGTGAACCTTCGGCCCAGTCTGAGGTCCTGAGCACTCTGGAAGAGGTTTTCTTCCAGGATATCTCTGTACTTGGCCGCATTCATCTTTCCTTCAGTTGCAACCAGTCGTCCTGTCCCTGCAGCTGAAAAACACCCCCACCACATGATGCTCCCACCACCATGTTTCACTGTAGGGATTGTATTGGGCAGGTGATGAGCAGTGCCTGGTTTTCTCCACACATACCGCTTAGAATTAACGCCAAAAAGTTCAATCTTGGTCTCATCAGACCAGAGAATCTTATTTCTCATAGTCTTGGAGTCCTTCATGTGTTTTTTGGCAAACTCTATGCGGGCTTTCATGTGTCTTGCACTGAGGAGAGGCTTCCGTATGGCCACTCTGCCATAAAGCCCCGACTGGTGGAGGGCTGCAGTGATAGTTGACTTTGTGGAACTTTCTCCCATCTCCCTACTGCATCTCTGGAGCTCAGCCACAGTGATCTTTGGGTTCTTCTTTACCTCTCTCACCAAGGTTCTTCTCCCACGATTGCTCAGTTTGGCTGGACGGCCAGGTCTAGGAAGAGTTCTGGTCGTCCCAAACTTTTTCCGTTTGAGGATTATGGAGGCCACTGGGCTCTTATGAACCTTGAGTGCTGCAGAAATTCTTTTGTAACCTTGGCCAGATCTGTGCCTTGCCACAATTCTGTCTCTGAGCTCCTTGGGCAGTTCCTTCAACCTCATGATTCTCATTTGCTCTGACATGCACTGTGAGCTGTAAGGTCTTATATAGACAGGTGTGTGCCTTTCCTAATCAAGTCCAATCAGTTTAATTAAACACAGCTGGACTCCAATGAAGGAGCAGAACCATCTCAAGGAGGATCAGAAGAAATTGACAGCATGTGAGTTAAATATGAGTGTCACTGCAAAGGGTCTGAATACTTATGACCATGTGATATTTCAGTTTTTCTTTTTTAATAAATTTGCAAAAATTTCTACATTTCTGTTTTTTTCTGTCAAGATGGGGTGCTGAGTGTACATTAATGAGAAATAAAATGAACTTTTTTGATTTTGGCAAATGGCTGCAATGACACAAAGAGTGAAAAATTTAAAGGGGTCTGAATACTTTCCGTACCCACTGTATATACATATATATATATGTATATTTGTGTTTGTTGTTGGCATAAAAAGCAGGATAAAGAGAAGACAGTGAGAAGGGTTACATACATACAAGCACCAAGATGTTTACTGTAAAGACTTGTGGTAGTGCAGGTTTCTGACTATAACCCAGTTACTTCAGTAATGGCGTCATGCTGAGTGAAAGACTATGACAGCTTTCCGGTCTCTAAACTGATGTTATTCTCATTTGCAGCCTAGAAGATACGAACAAGATAGCAGCCTACTCTGAAATGTTAACAAATTGCAGTTCACTCAAAATCAGCTCAAGGCAGCGAAATAGCAGCCATTCAGAATCAAAACAACACTGATGGTCCTATTTTTTTTTTATTTTACTGCATACACTAATATGGGATGAGTGTAGCGTAGCAAACATCAAAGAGGCATTGGTAAATAATACAGTCCGCCCGCATCTCACAGAGACAAGAAATAACCACCTGGTGTGTCATCAGCAGCCTCAGGGAGAGTGTGTGGATGTGTGAAATGAGATGCACTCATCCTCAATTCATCTCTGTCATATTCCTCATTCACTTACAGTATATCTTTGACCCATGTATTCCCTACAAGAGAAGTAGGTTGTGACAGTGATGCTTGAAGGTTTTCTTAATATATCCAGTATCAGACAATTATTTACCACCATCAAAAACCCCTCTCTCCCCCTCTTGTGCGGACTCTCTCAATTAAAACTGCAGTACAGTATGCGTGCCTGGTGAGCAATCTCCAAAATCAATAGCTGCATCTACAGATACTGTAATAGTATGCACTCAGCAGAATGACTGACAGGGAAATGGGCATTTACAGTAGAAGTGGGTCACTGTAACACAATGAATCCCTAAAGGTTTCATCTAAATTCCTGGTAAACCTGACTGGTTATATAGAATAGCAAAACCAGAAGAAAAAGTATTGTTTTTGTCATTTTATTTTTAGTGGATTTTTGCAGCTTGTTTAAAATAAACTAGTAATAACTTTATTCTCTTGAGCAGACACACAGGCACAAACATATACCTTTCTGCTGGCTACTTTCTAATAAATATCCTTGTCTTGGCCTACATGCCATGATACTAAGGTGAGGAGAGGCTTTGAAGAGGACAGAATGGAGCTATCATTTAGCCAGACATAAGGTGTAAGGCAAGGCAAGGTTACTATATTTAGCATATAAATCACCACCCTGATTCCTCTTGGCCTTTCACTAAGCTGCTGAGTGCTGGGAGGGAGGGCAGGTTGCCGCCACAGCACACAGGGGGTTTCCCTTGCTGTGTGCTATCTGTTAACACATCTGTCTACTAGCAGAGCTACAGATAATAGCTGACATTTTTAATCGTTGTCAGGGCGCAACTTGCCTTTTTTCACTGACTTTGTGTAAATGAATGTCATCTATCATAGCAGTAGTACCATGACTTTTAGTGTTGCTGTTACTGCTGCTTTATGCTCAAGGTTAACATCATGCAGTTTTCCTAAAAGGCCTACAGAAAAAAGGGAGGGTTGTTAAAAACAGGGTTGCAGAGGATTGCATCAGGAACGGCATTCGACATAAAATTTCAGCCAAATCAAACATGTGAATCACAAATATGACTTCCATACCGGATCAGTCGCAGCCCGGGTTAACAACGACCGCCACTGGTGCTGTTGACCTACAGGGTGCCAGTGGAAATTGGACTACTGTTGGTCGAAGAAGGAGAGGGGGAAGGTGTGTTCATGGGCAAAGAGAGAAGAGGAAGGACATGAGTCTAGGACTTAGAGTAGGGACTTTGAATGTAGGTAGGACTTAGAGTTGGTACTTTGAATGTAGGGACTTTGTCAGGGAAAGTAAGATCTTGGAGAGTGAGAGGATGCCTGAGGAATGGAGGAGAAGTGTACTGGTGCCCATCTTTAAGAAGAAGGGAGACGTGCAGAGTTGTGGAAACTAGAGAGGAATAAAGCTGATGAGTCACACAATGAAGTTATGGGAAAGAGTAGTGGAGGCTAGGCTGAGGTCAGAAGTGAGCATTTGTGAGCAGCAGTATGGTTTCATGCCAAGAAAGAGAACCACAGATGCAATATTTGCTTTGAGAATGCTGATGGAGAAGTACAGAGAAGGCCAGAAGGAGCTGCATTGTGTCTTTGTAGATTTGGAAAAAGCGTATGACAGGGTGTCGAGAGAGGAGCTGTGGTTTTGTATGAGGAAGTCTGGAGTGGCAGAGAAGTATGTTCGAGTGGTGCAGGACATGAATGAGAGCTGTAAGACAGTGGTGAGGTGTGCTGTAGGGGTGACAGAGGAGTTCAAGGTGGAGGTGGGACTGCACCAAGGATCGGCTTTGAACCCCTTCTTGTTTGCTGTGGTGATGGACAGGCTGACAGATGAGGTTAGACAGGAATCTCCGTGGACCATGATGTTTGCAGATGACATTGTCATCTGTAGTGAGAGCAGGGAGCAGGTGGAGGAAAATCTAGAGAGGTGGAGGTTTGCTATGGAAAGGAGAGGAATGAAGGTTAGCTGCAGTAAAACAGAGCACATGTGTGTAAATGAGAGGGACTCAAGTAGAGTGGTGAGGTTACAGGGAGTAGAGGTGAAGAAGGTGGAAGATTTTAAGGACCTAGGGTCAACAGTCCAGAGCAACGGAGAGTGTGGAAAAGAAGTGAAGAGACGTGTGCAAGCAGGTTGGAACAGGTGGAGGAAAGTGTCAGGTGTGATGTGTGACAAAAGAGTGTCAGCAAGAATGAAAGGAAAGGTGGACAAGACAGTGGTGAGACCAGCAATGTTGTCTGGTTTAGAGACAGTGGCACTGAGAAAAAGAGAGGAGGCAGAGCTGGAGGTAGCAGAGCTGAAGATGTTGAGGTTCTCTCTGGGAGTGATGAGGATGGATAGGATCAGGAATGAGGACATCAGAGGGACAGCTCATGTTAGATGTTTTGGAGAAAAAGCCAGGGAAGCCAGATTGAGATGGTTTGGACATGTTCAGAGGAGGGACAGTGAACACATTGGTAAAAGGATGCTGAGGTTAGAGCTGCCAGGAAGGAGGCCTAGAGGAAGACCAAAGAGGAGGTTCTTGGATGTAGTGAAGGAGGACATGAGGATAGTTGGTGTGGGGGAGGAGGATACAGAGGATAGGGTTAAATGGAGGCAGATGATTCGCTGTGGCGACCCCTGAAGGGAGCAGCCCAAAGGAAAAGAAGAAAGAAGAAGTGACAACAAAAGACCTTAACCAAAAGACATTACATCCCATGTGGTGTTCCTGAGGTAAGCTACCCTGGGCCCATAGCTGCTCAGTCTACAAGCTACCCCTGAGGGCTTCACAAAGACACATGAGTACGTTTTGTTCAGCTAGTTTGTGACTGAGCTAACTATAAGAATATAAAATCACACACAGCCTCGAGTCATAGAGACAAGTACTACTTCATCTAATTTCTGATTTCTATTAATGGTCACAGGAGCATAGTATATACCTGCACTTGAGTGAATTGTCCAATCTAATTGGTAATTATGTCCCTGTTATTCATGTCCAGTATAAAGTGGAGGCCAAGTCAAGCCAAAATAAAATTGTGACTTGAGTCATGCAGGTCTGGTTTCCTACTCTTCATAGCTGTTAGCAACAATTAAATTGTAACTCCTGAACAATAGCTTTTCCTTCACTAGCTATTAATGGTTATTTGCTCTATATCCGTGAATGTCCAGAAGCTTCTTGCAGTTGAATCAGGACTAAAATATTTCTCTTCATCACCCAACAAGAGTGTGTGTGCCATTTAACTCCAAATTGTTCCCAAACCAAAGATAGGTGCTGTACAAAGGTGACCTTAAAAAAAGTTTGGTGTTGGCACTCCAGCTGCTGTGCCATTGCTAACAATATGATGAAAAATATAATCTGGGTGCTGATGAAAACACCCAGTATGTGCCCTCCACCTCTTGACGACAGCATCCTAAGCTCCCGCTGTGGTTAGCAGACCTTCATGAATCCCCTGCTGTAAATCACACACATAACGAGCAAACACGCACAAACAGTAAAGACAATCCTTTGAGAACACTAATGTGTGTCTCTAATATTTGAATTGTTGTGATCACATTCATAAAGAGATGAAAATGCTGAACAATAATCCATACTCTTAAAATATACAAATTATTATTACTGTTTTATTATAAATGGCTGTTTAGAGAAAAGACAAACTGAACTCCAGCTCTCAGACCTTAGAGTCTTTTCAACCAGTTCTACTGATTGCCTTTTCACAGCTGGAGAAAATTGACCTCCCGGTTAATTCGGCACTCACACACACTGCAGAGTTTATTTCATCTGCAGCGTCAGATGAAATAGCCATACACACACACCATGAATGCTGTCCAGGGGGTCAGGAGAGGACAAGGGGTCTGCCATGGCTGTCACGTCGGCTGGAAGATGACTACACTGTTTACTACCTTCTTTGCCAACCTTTTCTCCAGCACGATAACAGGTAGGAAAGACTTAAAAAAGATGACCTGCTGGTTCATTTGGTCATGTTGCAAATGGTAAAAGCCAGAATAAATTGGCTTATCAGACACAGTCCATCTGTCAGGTGCTTAATAATTAAAAGAACTTCATAAGATGTGTTCCAAAAAGTTTTCTCTTAGCCAAAGTTTTGGCAGAGTCTTTTTTCACTGTAATGAGCCAGCTGACAGTGGCAATAGCTTGGCTGTTCAGCTCTTTCTTTCTTGGGTCTTTGCTCTGTTAGAATTGCAGACAACTCCATAAAAGTTAGCTATCATCCCTGCATCAGATTAGTGTCTGCAGCTGTGTGTGTGTTTAGGGATTTAATTATGGACTGGAGGAAAAATAATTTGGCTTCTTTAGCACTGAAAAACACAGGGAAGCCCAGGAGTTCAGCAAATGTACTGTACTGCCTGGTGTGAAAAAAAATGTGTGCACAGAGAAGAAAAAGAAGGAATAAAAGATTCACAGATTTATATTTAAAGTAGATCCAGATGCTGTGATGCACATAAATGGAGGTAATCTCTTATTTCTCCCTGCCTGTTTTTAACAATAAAATGGAAAATGAATCAGCAAGCAAGTCGATGAGCATAAAACCACTGGTTAATCAGGCGTCTTTCAAATCATGACGTTAGCATTGAATAAATAGAAGCAAGGCCTGAATCCTGGCCAGATAATAACAGGCTTGATTCAGTACATCTTTCTGTACTAAAACCAATTCCTACAGTAACCTTTTGGATCGCAAATAAAACAATCATCACAGTTCGTCTGATATTTAACTTTTCCACACTGATTCATTCTGTACTGAGGTATGAGACTAAATTACCTGAAGCAATAAAAACATGGCTGCAGCTACCTCTGTCCTGCCAAAGTTAATCTGCCACATGTTGAAAAAACTGCAGGACAATCACCTTTAATAAAACAGGCTTTTACACAGCTTAATGAGATGCAAGTGAACATGTAGTTACTTATACACAATCAACAACACACACACACACACACACACACACACTGAAAAATGTTACTTAAGTTACTCAAGGTACAGAAAAAGAAAAGAAGCAGGCTAACCTATCTTAACTTTCTATTTCTGGGCTTAAGCTTCTGTCCTATTGCTGGTTCAACTACAGGCCTCGCTGCTACATGTACATTCAAGTTTAGCCTTAAGACCCTCACAGGCTCTGTTTCTAGTGTTTTTGTGTGCACCAACATCCAGGACAGTTACAGCACGTTTGCATGTGTGACAAGACCTTAAGTATACCATGCCTTTACCTTGATGCCACTACATGTGCTATTAGCGTGCTCTGAACACACTAATGCTGTCAGTCAATCTGCAGCATCCCTTTGGTGAGAAAACAAAGGTAAGATCATGTCCAGAGTTATCAATTACTAATCTCAAGACAGTGTGACATTAATGGAAGTTTCTACAGCATACTGAAGTTAACTTAAGACAGTGGCTGCCTTAGAAATCACTGGTTTGCTATGGGAAATAGTGGTCAATGTAAAAAACCTACAAAGCCACTGGGTGCTTTCACAGTAAACACTGATACCAATGAGTATGGAGATGTCTTAACCCTAGTCTTAACACTAGTGAAGAAACCTGCCCTGCTGGATCTGTCACACTGGGTTGATTCAGGGTCAAGAGCAGTTCCAACTCTCCCATGTGCTAGCCATTAGTAATATTTAACATGGTTGGAAGCAAAGCTGGCTACCAGAGACTTGCTGTAAACAAACTTCAGAGGGATTGATCTGTTTTGCATCTATGCAATTATACTGCAGAATTTTAAGTAATGTGAACGTTTATTATTTATTTTTATGTGTGTGTGTGTTTCTCTATGCTTGTGTTGACAATTCTTTGGCCAACAGTATCACTGTGAGGAAAGTTTGGATCTGATTAGCTTTGGTACTCATCATAATGAACAAATGGGAATGTGATATGGGAAGTCCAGTGAATTCTGGGTGCCTCAGTTTTCTACGTGTATTTATGACAAAGTGTTTTATTCCCTTACATGTCATGCCCACTTTTCATTAACCTGCCTTGACTCCTCCTGAACTGCCTAGTGTGCAGTAATTGAACTTGAACTTAACTGGAAATAGATCAACTGAGCAGGTTGAGGGTCCAATGCAATTTAGCTGAGAAACTATTCTTCTGAATCTTGACTTGCTGACAGCACTTGAATTTCAGTGTGAAATGGAAACTCTAGAAAGATTCCTTTTATTCTCATACTGGGGAGATTGTCAAAAAGGCTCTGAGGAACAGAGGCACAGTATATCCACAGTATATTTGCTACAGAATTGAACAACATAAAATATGTGCAACTAAGTGTAACAGTATTGAGCAGGGGCTGCAAGTTAGGGTTAGTTATTAGCTGTTCTTTCATGAGGTTTTTGAGTTGTAGGGAAGAAAGCTGTGTTTGTAAATATTTTTAGATTCAGTGCAAGTCTTAGACCCTTTAGTTTATTATCCCCCAGAATAAACCAAGCTGCTGCAATATACATAAACTCAAATGTTATGACAGAAGACAAGGAACAGATATTAACTCCATGATCTGCAAAACCTGATCTGATGTTATTACAGGATAACTGAAAGTTAGATGATGAACAATTTACTTCACACACTGCTGATGACAAACTTCCCTGCCTGCAGTAAAGCCTATTCAACTGTATGCATAGAGAAGGAAAAGGTATAGTAGCCTGTTTTATTGCTTCATGCCATGAAGAAAGAAGAATAGTAAGTGAGTGTAGGGAAGAGACACATTGAACCTGCACCTTTCGTAAGGAATTACAAGCTTGTATGATCCATCCATCATCTATACCCACTTATTCCTTAACCAGGGTCCCAGGGATCTGTTGGAGCCTATCCCAGCTCTCTTTGGGTGAAAGGCAGGGGTCCACCCTGGACAGGTCACCAGTCCATCACAGGGCCACATAGAGACAAACAACCTCACACACTCACACTCACTCCTATGGGCAATTTAGAGTCACCAATCAACCTGACATACATGTTTTTGGACTGTGGGAGGAAACCTGAGTACCTGGAGAAAACCCACACAAGCACAGGGAGAACATGCAAACTCCACACAGAAAGGTCCCTGATGGGTTTCAAACCAGGAACCTTCTTGCTAAGCTTGTATCATTGTACACATAATATCCATACACAGTTGTTCATATATTGGTGTACGAAGGTAAAAATATGTAGCAAAAATATATAGAGTATGTTATTAATCCAGAAAAAACTATAAGCCTACTGTTGCCTACTTTCAGTACGTGAACCACAAGGGTCATTTACTTGATCCTTTTCTTTCCTTAACCAATTTTCACATTCCAGTGTCTTACTGTCCTGTTTTGTCTGTGTTTCTATCCATGCTGAACACTGTTCAATTATTTTTTGACAGATAATCAGAAATACTGTAAATGTAGAGTATGTGTGTAGCGTTCACAAGTTTTGAAGTAGCTTTTGGTTTCTGTCAACCACAAGTGATCAAAGAACAGATCATTAAGAACAGCTTCATTTTCGAAAGGGCAAGTGGATGACACCATAGAAAAATTAAGTTAAGACCAAACAGGTTTGTGCTGCATTAATACCAATTTTTTTTTTTTTTTTGTTCTTCCATGTGAAACATTTCCTCAGGACGTGATTCAGCAGTTCCCAGTGTACCCACCCATTTTCCCTTCAAACACACACACACTTCAGCGCATGGAAGCACTTCCACCTTTCAGCGTCATCTCCCCCCAGCAAAACCTTCATCAACCCTCTTTTTAGACAAGGATGTCACAGACCATTAGCAAGAGAAACTGAAAATCTGTTGGTGTTTGTTATGATCCCAGAGCATATAAATACCATCAGGAGGCAGCCCAGAGTACTCTACGCCACCACATCCCAGCTGTGACTGGAGGTTTTACTGTCACTTTCAAACTTCTTCACAAGGTATCATGACATTATTATTGAAGATAATCATTTCCTGTATGCACTGAAGAGCCTTGACACTAGAGGTGAATACCTCATATTAGCAAAGTGTTAACAGCATTCACATGCAACCTTTAGGGGCCAGTATTTCAATGTGACTTTCATTAACCAAGCCCGAACTGATTTAAAGTGTTGACAAAGATCTTAGCAGAAGGATCCTCATAATCCCATGAAGATAAAGCTGCGCTTGTGCAAGTAATGTAATTAGACATCAATGGTTGTTATTGTGTTTTCCTGTTTCTAGGGAAGCCTTCCTGAACACAACCCAAATACATAAACACACACATACATATTCAAACTGTAACAACAGCAACCAGGACTGCCTTTACTTTGATTCCCAGTACTTCCAGTATGTACAAGGTCAAAGCTCTTTTTGCCTGAAATAAAAGGCATACATGATAGCACATATAAGTACTATGTTAAAAGAGCAACAACCCAACTTTTACACTGTCCTATTCTAGTGGCTATGCTGCATAAATCTTCCAGGAAAGACAGTTCCACAGACTTGTTACAATTCATAGACTCCATAAACACATCCCAGACAGAATAATAACCTCTCATGTTCTTACTTTTTTATTTTTGTCTGTCACAGAGCATGGGAACTCATAAAATCTCATTTTCCTGTGTGCAGTTGGCTGTGTTTTAACTGACAAAAGCTTATTAAATAGCAATCTTTATTGTGATGAATTGTGTGATAATATCTACACATTTCATCAAGTGTGGGTATAAATCAAAGTTGTGAGAATGATATCTGCCCACACATTTGTTTATATTAGCTTCCATCCCCTGAGGAGACTTAATTCCCCCAGACTCGATGATGAGAAAGTTTAAGTCTCTGTCCAGTCAGTCTGCTTCATATGCAACAAACATCTAACTACGATGTACTATAAGTTCAACTGTTTGAACTTTATTACCAACAGCACGTTTCTCTTGGTATAGGAGAACAACCTTCGTTTTACCCAAGGAGATCCCTCTGAACCTAGATAGGAATAAGTGGGTATAGATGATGGATGGATGGATGGATGGATGGATGGATGGATGGATGGATGGATGGATGGATGGATGGATGGATGGATGGATGGATGGATGGATGGTATATAGATGGATGGATTATCCCCCAACAGTTGCAGTGTATCAGAAGGAGGATTTTCCAATCAGAGGAGGATGCAGCAGTACATTATAGCATTTATGCAGTTCTTTATGCTGTATCTGCATAACTATCTAAAAATTCTCTCACCTATGTCCTCCCACTTCTTCTCTTGTTTGTTTTCCAGTCAATCAGTAGATTATAAAGACGGTAATTGCTTTTTTTTTTTTTGCTTAATTCTGTGCAACTGGTGTTTATGTAAAGCTCAAGCGGTGTACTTTACACACACACAGACACACACACACACACACACACAGAGTAACAAACACATTATGCAGAGATGGGCTCATCTACAACAGTGAACACAGCTTGGCAAAGGAGGCCAAACTTCATTAGATGCACACTATGAGGAGAGCACATTCTCTTATTCCCTGTGGAAGGACATGAGTAGCTGTGATGTCTCCCTCCCTCTGCCCATTCTGCAGCCTGCAGCTATCGGTTCTCTACCAGCCATAGAGACGATCCCATCTTTCTGTGGCCATGTTTTCTTGGAAGCCACACAGCAGCAATAGCATGTGCTGGGATTCAACTTAGTAAGAGATGAGAGGCAGACTTACAGTACAATAACAGAGAGGTTATTATTTCACACACCATGGGTGGTTAGATGTGCAACTACAGAGCATGGATTGGACATTACTAAAACCATAAAAAGTGCTTTACAGAAACCACTACTAGATTTTAGTGTCCCACCACCAAAAAGGTTTTCTTTCTTAAAAACACAGGCCTGATTTAGTCATTGTCTTTATTTCTGAATTTGTTCTAAGAGATTTCTTCTGCAACAAACATATTTATATTTAAATATAAAACTTTAACTCAACTTTAACTCTTTTAAACCACTTGTTTTATTTTTATTGTTGATTGAAGTGAACTTGCTAATGTTGACGTGACTGTGTTGACAACTGAAAATGCCAATCATGTAGTAATTTATACAGTCAAGCATGTGAATGCCCTTCTACAGCCATTTACTACTGGCAGAAAGCTCTTTCTATATACTCAGAAAAGGTGTTTAAGTGGATTCCCAGTGGATTCGCTGCTTTGCAACACTGCCTGGTTGAGTGGTGAACACAATGACAAGGTATTTACAGACAACTTCTGAGGCCTGTTTAAAAGAGATGGCCAACACCCTTGCTAGAAGGAAACAGAGTATAAAAATACGGATGAAAAGCTCCATTGCCCATGACATCCTAAAATGCCTGTGGCGTAGATTATGTAATTTAGCTCCACTCTAATTTAATCTTATTTTCTATTCCCAGGCGGAGTCCTTGTACTGAGACGGTGCATGTCACAGGCCTTTTCACGACAAGTCCGATTTTTCCCAGACCTGCATGAGTCTGCCAAAATCATCTCCTCTTGTGCGATTTGCCCTTTTAAATATTAGATCACTCCTGCCTACGGCATTACTCATTAATATTACAAATTAGATTTTGCTCATATTAACTGTAGGCCTGCTTACACCTTATGACTCCATGCCTTTAACTGAGTACTTTAGAGGCTGATGTAGAGCATTACATTTTTGATAACATTTTGAACTGGCCGTACCTTTCATACATTATACAGACATGCAAAATGACACTGGTGCATTTTCTGGGGGTCTGTTTGAGTTCTGCCATTCTGCCATGTCATCCTCAGGTCACTTACATCTGTTAAAAAAGGCTGCTTAACTCTGTTACTCTGACTAAGCTATCCGTACACTGAACAGCCCGAGGGGCAAGGGGTGATTGTCTGTGCTTGTGAGTCAGGTATTACCCAAACGGCGGGGACCACATCACATCATCAGGACCCAATGCTGGTTCCCACCATGTTAATCGTTGAATATTACGGTGATGACTTATGGTTTAAGGTTAACGATGGATCAATGAATCAGTTAATGTAAATTAATGTAAAATCCCCATGCGGAATCAAAACAAATGTGGGTGTGCATGTGTGTGTGGGTGTGTGTGTGGGGGACTGTTTGGGAGGAGGGGGGAAATCAGAGCAAAAACACTTGCAGATTGGCCAGAGTCATTCATGCTGCACTGGTTAAGTGGACATCAATGATGCAGCAACAACACAAATGCAAGTACATCAAACCTCTCAGTTTCAACTGCTGAGCCCCTGTAGTGAAACAGGAAGCTTTTGCAGTATTGATGAGCTTGTCCTGTAAAGCTCTGAACCTGCTGGACCTGCTGGTAATGTTACACCTGGCAGCCAAATGAAAACATTTTGTTAAATTAAGTACTTTAATACATCTAGTTGATACTAGCATGGAATTTGCTTACAAAGCATAATAGTCTAGTGGTTATGTTTTACTTAAATGGTTACATGGTCAAGCTAAAATATTTTCATATGGAGCTTCACTTACACTGATCAATTCAGAAATGATTTATAAGTTTAGAGAAACCAAAAAAAGTAAATTTTATGCAGTTTCATTTTATGTTTCATTGCACTATGCCATTCTGTTTGCTTGAAAATGCAGAATTATGACAACTGGAGGCATGGACTATCAAAATAAATTTAACATTCATATGCTACAAATAATGCAACACATACAGAAGACAACTAGGTGTATTAAAACAGCTCTCAGTGCACTCATTTTTCATGTACCTTTTGCTGCAGAAATGTAACATCTCTCAAGATAGGCAGTGTTTTTGAGTTTTGAAGAGCATGTTTGTGACCCCACAGATACAGATTTCTATCCCTGTGACAATGGGGGATGAATAAAATGTTGATTCTTCCTCAAAAACAGTGCCATCAAACTGAATCTCAGCAACAACATTGACTGTGTGTTACTGGACTGGTTACATAGAGTAAGTCTCATGTGTGTGTGTGCTATCTGCAACCTGCCCTGCCTTCGAAACAACACCCTGAGGCATTTGCTGTGAGGTAGAATATATTCATGGTAGTCTTGCTGCATCAAGCCAAGCCTAGCTCCTTGTGATGAGATTGTTGCTGAAAAGATCTAGAGGCTTCTTTTGGCATCTTTGTGCACATTTTGTTTTTTCCAGTTTGGGAGTTATAAAACACAGACATGAGTCATAAAATGCAGGTAGCCTAGATACTGCAGATCTTCAGGATATTTGCTGGCCATGGGAGATATTGCCTTCCTGGATTACACACCCAGGAGGCAGCAAGCCATGTGATATGTGTGGTTGCCACTGGCAACAGTACTGCTAAGTGCACAGAAATGTACATTAAAACGGAGCATCAAATATTTTGATATGGTCAGTGATAACATACTAATGCATTTCTAAAAGATAGAGATTTGGTTCGTGGGCAACATGTGGTCACAGGAATTGCAGAAATTATAGAGACATTACATTATCCTGAGTGTCTGCATGAACAAAAGACAGAGTAAACACTCCACGTGAAGCCTTGTTTAGTTGGATGGGATCTCTACACTTTAGTTCCTCTTGTCCTAGGCACTGCTATTAGATCAATGTGTAACCCATCATCCTTATGTAGAAGCATCGAGAAAAAGAAAAGAATAAATAAGGGCTGATTAGCACCAACAAAATGCATAAGAAGACTGGAGGTGAGTTATGACCAGATAGCAAAGTCACAGTTAGTTGTTTATAAAACAGTATCAGTAAAGAAAATAATCTTGGAAACATTTGGAAAAAAGTTGGACTTTAGAGTCTTTTTTTTAATAATAAACATTTTAAATGTATCAGGGAAATGAATAAGGGGCTTCAAGTAGAATAACAGAAGTGTTTTGTTTGCAATTCAAAATTAGGGAATAGGGGTCACTGTGCACCTACAGGTCAACTATCTAGCTAACAATGAACCTGATATTCCTTTGCTCCTGGACTCCAGTGCCATGTTTGAATCAAGAATACCCCAACTCACACGATTATCTGCTGCTGTGGCTTCCATGTCATTTCTGGTGCCTCTATTTAAAGAGTCTGGGTTGATGATCTTGAAAGACACACTGACATATCTCCAGTTACAGAGGCCAGGCTGCGTCTCTGTAATACTCGGAGGTTATGTATACTCAGCAGGCAAGCAGGTATGTAAATGGAGTTTCACACTTAACAAGCAGGCGAGAGGTGGATGATGGCACATAGTTGATAGAAACAGGCAACAAGCAAACATGAGAGACATCACGAACGTCTCACCCAGAAGCTGATCTGTATCAAACATTTGAAATCATCTTGACTGTCTAGTAAAATAACTCATTTTAATGCAACAGAAAACTACATTATTGCAATATCCCCTCTTTTAGTTTAATATGCTGATTAAATGATTCCACAGAAAGCTAATATAAATTATGTAATAAATAATAATTAAATTATGATCCTTTTTATCTTTTTTGTGTTTTTGTTTTTTTTTTTTTTTTTTTAGGCAGTTGCGGGCAGCCAGGTGCCGGTTCAGTGAAAATCTCTTGATCTGGCCTAGACAGATGTGGGTCTGTTGGTTCAGGCAACCATTCCTACATTTCCCATCTGTCTTGGCTACTCAGCTTTTATATGAACTCAGTCATGGTGAATGAATTACAAATATTGTTTAATCCATGAACTCAACAGGCCTTCTGTAAGTAAAGGTTAAAGTCAGTGTATTATCAAGTCACACTCTTGTTTAGTTTGTCATTTAGAAATTTTGTTTAGTTCTAGTCTGTTTTTCTTCAAGTGGTTGGAGACTGTGACTCAGTAAGTGGAATATTTAAATTACTTTTCCCCGAGATGGCACCTAGTGATTTGACTAGAACGCTGATATTCAATGAATTGAATTAGCCACCTGCTGCTGCTCTGATTCAATCATGGATCAACTGAATTAAACATCTGAATGAGCTTTGGATAGATACCACTAGAGTAGAAGATTAGGGGTCTATAATTTGTTAGTTTTTTTCACTTTAATCATTTAGCTGTGGTCTGTATTATGTGAGCAACAAGGGCTGATTCAATCATGTCAACTACCTATACACTGTTCAAAGTGACATAGCAGTAAATTGCATTCAAGATGCTTAGAAAGAACAATTTTTTAGGCTTCACTGGTCGCTCTGCTGCAGACTGCTATTTCACAACCCCACAAAAATACAAGGCAGCTCTACAACTGTCAAAAAAGCCACTGCATTAAAAAAGAGGAAGGTCTGGATGGCATGTCTACATATTGATTAGTGTATGTACAAAATAATGACAGGAAAAACATTGCCTCACTGAAAAACACACAATGGGCTTTGGTTACTTACATCTGTGTCAGGCCCCTTATCAGCCCCAGGGCAGGAGAACGTGACAAATTCATGGCACCTCTTGTGGACCACAAAACAGCAAACTGTAGGGCAAGAAAAGAAAAGAGAGGCGAGTGGAAAGATGCAGAGAGATTCAGAGAGAAATGATTGAGACAGATGGATAACAAAAAAGAGAAAAAGAGTGACATGGTTAAAATACAGTACATCATTGTTGATTGATATACAGACAGACAGCAAAAAGACAAAAAGAGACAGAAATTTGATAACACTGAGAGGATTTGGAAAAAACAAAAAAAACAACTCATGTCTGGACTAGGCTCCTTATTCTGTACCCAGATGGCCAGTCCTGTCAGCAGGCTGACTGCTCTTATTACAGAGTACAGTGCCACCTCCTCAATGAGAGGACAGGAGCTAAGGCACACACTACATGCTTAAATGTAGACAAACACACATGAAACAAACACAATTACTGAACATGTATCTACAGCCAGGCCTACACACATGAATACATCTGTGCCTACACACTGTCAGAGCACACAGTGTAATTCTCATGGTGTAAGTGTCGGTCGGTGACTGCACTGCAGCCTGCAAGCAAGCAGCCAACTCAGAGCAGGGGAAGGCGCCTGTTAGTGGCTCTCAGGAACCAGCTGTCACCAGGATGAGACAGGGCGACGGGGTTAACTGTCTAAGTCGGTTGGAATAAATAACAAAAGCTATACATCCTCAGTGTTCTGTACGAGTGTGTCCAGGCTGACGCTTGTTCATCACACTGAATGAGGACACATAAATCGCAGTCTAGATAAGTCTAATTCTGCTCCTCTCTCCTTCTGATAGACAAGAACACCCCTCCCTTTCTTTCTAAAACTTCATGTTTTCAAGGCTAATACTTGCAGCATGAGATGAAAGCATCTGAATTGGTGGTTTTCAATACCCTTCACTTTGCACTGACTAACTGAGTAGACTCCATTAGTGGTTTGTGTTGCATCAGTGATGTATGAGACAAGTGAGTGTGTGTCTCATACTCTTGCACATACATTCAGCTACGGATCATGTCTCATCTTTCCACTGCATTCCTTTCAAACAGCTCCACACAAACACAAATAAAGGAGCACTTAAGATGAGCGTGCTGCCCACCATGGTTGAACAGCACTCAGACTTCCTCAACAGTAAATCCAAGAAAATGTATCAGACAGACATGCAGTCAGGTAAAATATGCGTAGTATATGTAAAAATATAGTGGAGATGACCAGTGGAGATGTCATCGTCATCAAACATCATTTAAAACCATTCTTTAGCATTATTATACAGACCAGCCAAACTTGAACTGTGTATTGTTACTAGTCGAACTGCGATTTATGTGACCTCATTCAGACTAAAACTGCATGCAAACACAAACCAAGTAATGACAGTGCCTCTGTTAAGATTATGGTGATTATTTTTGACACTGTTGTTTTGGCATCAGTCAAACACTGCACATCCATCTACCATCTGTCCTGTCACAGAGCTGCCACCCCTAAAAATATAGAATAAAGTCAGCTCTTTATGAATATAACACCCCATCATCAGAGCACATATGGGTAACACTCGCTGAGTATGTATTCTGCATTTAAAGCTGAAACATGGGTCATAAATCAGGTTTACCTGCCACACTTTTCTTCATAAGTCATAAATCTGTCTCCTCAAAATGTGCATTATCACCAAAATATCCAACATGTCTGTCCTGTCTACATTCTTTCTCGCTCTTTGCACTTGACTGTGGTCAAGCCCAATCTTGTCCACCATCAGGACACAACCAAGGTCAGGTCTGGTTAGTACCTGGACAGAAGCCCACTCTGGAATACCATGTGCAGGATAGCAAGAGTTGGGTATCAGTCTAGCAACCCATTTCCATAGAAATCGCACTGCTACAAAAACGAGCAAATGAGCATCTCTTCTAGAAAGACCTTTTCACCCGACGTGGTCAGGAAATTAGAAATGTGAAGCTCTGATAAAAACAATACAATAAAACATACGAATGTACATTTTCAGTTAAGATATTTTCATTTATAATTCTAGTAATTGTTATTCTATCTTAGGGTATACACTATGTTCTCAGTAGACCACTGTTACTATATGTGGGAGCAAACACCCGGTTAGTGTGACAGACAATGCTTAGGTCAACAGGATCAATATTTGGATTTCCACCCCAGATACTCCAGAAATGTGTCTTTTTGACAAACCTGTCAGCGTTTGTCTTTTTGCACGAAAGCTGTCAGAGTATCGACCTCAGTGGTTTCCTTGCTAAGTGCATCATAAATATTTGATTAATATGGTTTGCAAAAGATGCATCTGAACTCTTCATGCTTTTTAATAACTTGGCAGGACCTTCCAAGACCTTGCCAGTTATCTAAAGACATGTTCTTCTGCTTTCCAGCACCATGGCTACAGTTGTAAATATTCACACAGTAGCTCCAGTAGAAATGAAATAAATCATAGTGGTAATAGTTATTGTTGGGATAATTCACTTTTCCATCTCAGAATTCACACGTAAAGGGTGCAGTAATTGATCACAAGCCAGCTAATTCTATCCATGATGATCAATAATTAGAAATTAAAAAGATATATATACATATCCCAGAGTTTTGCCTGTATCTGTCTGCCAAAATGAGCTTATTCAGACAGAAAGAGCATTTCTAATCTATAGATACACTGTATGAAACAATAGAGTCCGTGTTCCCAACATATTGATATTATGTTGGTATCCACATGTATTTTAATGATGCCAAATGAATGCAGCCCCACCACACACACACAATCACCTCAGTCAGACCACCACCTCATGCCTCCTAGCTCCACTGCTGCCAACCTACAAACCAATGGGTCATAAATCTCAATGATTCAGTGTTTCCATTATTCATCCAACAGTAAACAGTCGATGGTGATGTGAGAATTTTATCACCTCAAACACATATGAACACGTAAAGTTCTCATTTCCAGACAGGATTGGCCTTCATCTCCAACAGGGTGGACTATTTTAATGGACTCATTTATTGTTTTCCAAATAGTTTTAACAAGAACCAGGGGAACTGAGCACATCCCTCCTGTTATTAAATCTTGACTCTGACTACATATATACAGAATACATTGGATAGGATCAGGAATGAGGACATCAGAGGGACAGCTCATGTTAGATGTTTTGGAGAAAAAGCCAGGGAAGCCAGATTGAGATGGTTTGGACATGTTCAGAGGAGGGACAGTGAATACATTGGTAAAAGGATGCTGAGGTTAGAGCTGCCAGGAAGGAGGCCTAGAGGAAGACCAAAGAGGAGGTTCTTGGATGTAGTGAAGGAGGACCTGAGGATAGTTGGTGTGGGTGAGGAGGATACAGAGGATAGGGTTAAATGGAGGCAGATGATTCATTGTGGAGACCCCTGAAGGGAGCAGCCCAAAGGAAGAGAAGAAGATTGCAACATGCTACTGCTAGTTTATATACAGTAGCAGTTAATAATATAGGACCACAGTACATCTCTGATCTCCTGGAAGAATACAAACCTAGCAGAGTTTTTGGAAGAACCTCAACTGAAAAACAAACAGGGTGAAGCTGCTTTTAGTTGCTATGCTGCACACATATGGTTGTTAGATGTGCATAAACTCTCCTCACTTTCAGATCTGAACTGCAAAATGCTAATGTTTTCCTGTGCCTTTGGTTTCTCTAGTGTACTTTTGTTTCCTTTGTTACAAATGAGGCAACTTAGAACTTTTCAATTATCTTTTATATGTTTTTATATGCATTTTATTTTTCATTTAGTTTCATGTTTTATCTTTATTTTGTTGTAACTTCTTGTATTCTGATTTGTTTTGCTTATTGTATTTAATGCTTTTCTTTGTGTATATAAATTACTTTGAGTTATAATAAATACCTCATTTCAACTTGTCTAAATGGATCCACAGGGTGTTCCAGTGAGCACTAATAATACCATAGTTTGTCTTTGTCTTTCTGGGTTGCTAGTTTCTATTTAGCAGTCAGTGCTCATCAGCAGTGCTCAGTGCTAAAGGTTTTCTCTTGTTTCTGCCAAACAAAGCAATGACTCTGCTGTGTATTGTGTTTACTGCATCACATACTTTACATTGTTGGTTTTCTCGTGTGAGAAACAACCACACAATGGGATTCAAAGGTGCTTACAAAAAAACACTTGATTGAACTGCATATAACTAGAGGCTGTATGTAATAGCAACTAGCACAGCATGTTAGCAGTCATTCTACATTCTGATTTGTACCCACAGAAATTACTAATCATATGTGCTTAACATCTTCAGCAAACAGCCAAATCTGATTTCAGTTAGCGGTTGACATGAGTGTGTTCTATTTTGACACTCCAGTCATGCTTTGTTGGCTGTTTCTCTTTTGTTTTTCAATTCCTGCCTCTTTGCACGACCCCTCAAGTTCAATTGCCCAGTCCAAAATCCATAAAGCAGAGTTTTCTGTCTAGAGCAACTGGCTTCCGTGACATGGAAACTGTTCCTCCTAAGGGTTTATGGAATTGCTTTGAGAGACAATTCATAAAGGCAGAGAGAGGTGATACAGAGGTGTAAAAGTGAGATGCAAAGTGACATAAAGAAGTAGGTCAGTAGATGCAGGGCTGAAGATGAAGGCGGTCCATGCTTATCAGCTGCTGCTGTTCTCATTAGAGCTCAGCCGCCTGTGATCAGTTGTCCCAGTCGTCTTTTTCAGCAGCAGATAGAGGTTCAGCACATGCATCACCTCTGACGCCATCTTAGGGAACAAACCTGATTAGGTGGCAACTAACTAGTTTCACACTAACTGCATCCCTGTCAGAGGATAATATATTCTGTATTTCAACAGAGGAGAGCGTTGATTAGACTGTTGCTCATGTAAAGTCATTGAGAAAGCTACTCAGCCATAATGATGCTGTAGCAGACAACCATCACACTGAGGACACCACCATCCAGTGAACCATTTTCTATTAAAAGCTGTTATTAGGAGCTGTTGGATTAAAACGGGGAGTTTGGGGACAGACAATTTAATATGAAGCAATACAAATTCCCTGAGTTATGTGAGTAAAAGAAGTAAAAGAAACACCTTCTTAAATCTTGCCAGAAATGAGATTTGGAGGATGTGAAGTGTTATCTCTGACAAAAACTTGGTCACCTTTGAGAGAGGAAAGCAGCAAATTTGTGATGTTTCCAATGGGTTTGTTACAATAACTGGAGATATTTGTCTGCTGCTGACCTTATAATTTCTTTACTCTCTAGACAGGACAAATTATACAGCAAGTGAGATCATAATGAGAGTTTTCAAATCAGTGCTTATTGCCTCCCAGCACAACACACAGTGAAATCATTTTCTTCCCAAAATATAACATATCTCATGCTCGATATTACCCCCTCTGGAAAATCAATTTCCTCCAAATCCTTTGCCTGTCACAAGTTGATAGGAGCAATCTCCTAAAGTTTTGTCTTGAATACAGACAGGGAATGAGAAAAAAGGGGAGGATTTGTATGTAGATGTGATTTACTGCCAAAGTGCCTCAATAATATAAAGAAATTGAAAGGGATAAAGCTTTGAGATCCAACTATGATGAGGCCCAGCAGCCCACTGGTGGCCTTTCTCTTCCCTTTCTTCTCCTTTACTGTCTGAACTATCTTCATCACTGTCACCAAACAATAACTCTGAAAAAGTTATTACAAAATCTCATTACTTACAAATGGTTTGGATAAAGTTTGCATTCACTGCTATAGTTTACAGACACATGCCAAGCTTGTCACATTAGAGCTCTGCCAAAACAGAGCAGGATTTAGATAACAGCAGGGTTTAGTAAGGACTGTGCCCCTACACCTTAAAATAAGCAGCCTTATAGGGAGGGATAGTGTTTACATGGGAGAAAGGGTAAAGGAGAAAAAATAAGGCCACTGAATTGCTAATTCTGTGATGGTCATGTACTGAAATATTTTCCACATGATGACTCTATTCCCTGTCAGGGTAAGCTAAAGTTTAGTTTGTCTGGCTGTTAAGGCTGACAGCACTGGGCATCGCTTGTCGTTTGAACCGTAGCCAATGGTATCAAGTATCAGAGGTCATAAAAGTAATACTATGAAATAGAATGAAAAATGAATAGCAGCATTACTGTGATCTTTGATTTGTTTTCTCGTTGAGGCTTCGGTCTAACATCTATCTCTTCTAAGTAGGAAGGGCTGTTGTGGATTAGTGGCAGCTATTGTAGAGACTGATTAAATTCCCTCTCCAATTCTCTTTAATGCCATCCATCCAATACTAAAAATCAATGACCACTTGTACTCAAAGAGTCTGCATTAAATTTTTCATTGTCATGGAAATATAGCAGCTGGTTTTCTCTAAAATTCTGTAATGACTGTT
This sequence comes from Mastacembelus armatus, assembly GCF_900324485.2. Classification (NCBI taxonomy): domain Eukaryota; kingdom Metazoa; phylum Chordata; class Actinopteri; order Synbranchiformes; family Mastacembelidae; genus Mastacembelus; species Mastacembelus armatus. The sequence goes on from NC_046633.1 coordinate 22,141,033, forward strand.
AACTGTAAACCAAGCTTCCTTTCTGCTGCTTCAATAATTACAGTGTAATGCAACTATATGTTTGAGACTGCCCTCCCATTAAAAAAGAATAGAAATCCCACAGGTCATTTATAAAACCAGTGTTTCTACTATTTGTGGTTAAGTGATATCTATCGGAACTCAATCTCTGAACTCAATATTAGGAGGAAAATTTGTTTTTGTTCAAGCTCATAATATATATAGTAAATATATAGCATATGTACTGTGTAGCATGCAGCTTGAGCATCAGGGTATAGAGCTTAACATATTGTAAATACAAAAACACTGACAAGTAGGGTTCAAAACTGGGAAACAACAGAGTATGAAAACTTGATATTTAGTGGTGACAAAACCAAAAAAAGTGTATTAATTATCAAATAACGAAGGTTCAATGACAATAACCCTAAAAGGTAACATCACAACAACACAGAAGAATTCAGAAAGTCTTGCAGGTAATGGCTTACTTGAAAATACAATTAAATATATTCCAGATAAGTATATTTCCATTCCAATTTCCACCTTCATTCATACACAATGTGTGCATTAATCACATATAACACATATCTAAAGTATTTTTTACTTACAGACACACACATGCACAAAGGGTAAGAAAAGGAAAGTGTATTTGTTACTAATGAAGCAAACCTGTAGACAGAACAAAATCCAATGGTGAGTTTGTGTTGTCCTTAAAGTGCCCACCTTGCTAAATGTAAGAGGAACATGGCCATACTGAGACAAAGAAAGAGGAGCTATAATAACGTTTTTTATTATAGCTAAAACAATGTTATCATAAGAAATTAGGGACTATATCTTCCTGCAAGAATTGAAGCCAAGGGCTTTTAACGCAGTGAAGCCACTGTCATTGGTGTGAGAAAGAAGAGCAGCAGTGAGTTTTCACAGTGGGGATGTAGAAATGAAGACGTTGCATTAAATGCAATTTTTACTCTCACATACAGAATAACGGTTACGTATTGTAACCCAAGATTCACAGAACCCAATCATCGTATCTCATTACGTAATTAATAACGTATCGTAACCAACATTCTGTCTCATGGGTGCGCAGCCCTCTGGGCTATCGCTATGGGTCAAAGCAATAGCCAGAAATACTCTACGCCTCTCTGGGACCGGCCACCCAGGAGAAGAGTCCGAAAACCAAAGGAAATGCGAGTAACCGCCTGACCCGAAGTGAAGCAAACATCAGGTGGGCTGCATAAGCACTGGTTTCATATAAAGCTGAAAACAGACAGATGCCTGTCCCGCATCCGTGTAACAAAACATGCCTCCCGGGCTTGGCAGCCTAATTACAACTGGGAGGCTGTCAGGACAGCGTGAGAGAGGGATGAGCTCGCAACATCCCGCAAATAGAAACGCACGAAGAAACACGGGGAGGCCCACGAGGCAAATGTCCCCGCTGACCAACGGTGCAGGAGAGCCGTGGAGGATGACACTCCTCTAGTGGAGTGTGCACGGATGCGACCGGAGGCTCCCTGCCCAACGCGGAGTAAACCTGTGCAATGGTCTCACATAGCCAGTGAGACAAACGGTCTGCAGAGAGGGGGGAGCCCAGCGAGCGCTCTCTGTAGTGAACAGACAGGCTACGAATGACGTCACTCTGCCGTGCGTTCTACGTAACATGCCAGAGCGCGCAGCTTCCTCCGCGGACGCGTGTTGAGGGGGAAAGAAGCCCTCCAGCGTGATCACTCTAGATCTGAAAGAACTAGTGATGCATTTAGGCATGTATGCAGGGTTAGGACAGAACTGCCACACTGCGATCCTCCCTGATCTGATGACAGTCCGGGGATACTGATAGGGCCGACAGATCGCTGAGCCTCTTTGCGGAGGCTAACGTCAGCAGAAGAGAGGTTTTACCCGATAAAAAACAGAGAGGGACCTGCTGTAATTGTCTGTGAGCACGTGTAAAACCACTGCGTCCCATTGCGGAGCCAGGTGACATGCGACGGGGCGCTGCCTGTGCACTCCCCTCAGAAAACGCTTTGTGAGCGGGTGACTGAACTGAAATAGCCGCAGCATATGTTTTAATGGTGCTAAACGCCAAGTTTCTCTCCAGTAGTAACTGGAGAAAAGACGTGGAGATCGTGGAGAGAGGGCATGCAACGGAAGAAACGCCGTTCTCCGTGCACCATCTCTCAAACACGGCCCATTTAGCCCCATACGACGCTGTAGTGGACCGAGCGCCCCTTGTATGGTGGCGACGACGCCGGCGGAAAGCCCCAAACTCTCTAAGCGGTTCCTCTCAGCAGCTAAACCCACAGGTGCTGCCCTATTACCAAAGGCCTGACTATCACGCACCCTGCCTGCGACAGAGCATCCTCCCTCCATGGAAACTTCCAGGGGGAAGTTGCGCTGCAGAAGAGGAAACCACGATGCTCCAGGGCGGTCCGGAGAATCAGAATCTCTTGCAGATCCTCCTCCTGAACCCGGCCAGCAGCTGAGGGATCGGGGAGATCGGGGAGACATAGAGAAGGTAACGGGGCCAAGGCCGATGAGTGAAGGTATCTACCCCCAGCTTTTAGCTTGGCTGGCTCCGACGCTGCAGTGGAGAGGTAAGGGGAAATGGTAGGTGATCGAGGCCAAACAGGTACACGGCGTGCCGGCCTGCCGCGGGTTGTACCGGCCGAAGCGGGCATCCTGAAGCGTGATACTGCCCAGGAGCTCTTGTAACAGCTGAGCCATGGCCGACAGAGGTGTATTAGAGGACAGTGTAGGCTGCTCAGCTAGCATGCTAGCGGCAGACATTTGCACCGGCTCCCCGGAAGGGAGGGGGTGGAGCGGGGAGACGTCCGGCGAGTGGCATAACATGGAGGCAGAGTCATCTGACTCTGGGTCCAAGGTTAATTCCGGGATGGGTTCGAGCTCGTCGTCCCGGCTGGGAGTTTCCTCGGCGGGGAGAGAGACGGGGAAAGCCGTGGGAGTGGACGGCAGAGCAGGGGGGGGAGGCCTCTGCTCGGTCTGCCAGCACTCTTCGACGGAAAGAATGAAAAGTCCGCTCTCTGGTAGCCGCTTGCAGAACACGTAGTTCGCCCTTGGGGTGAGGACTCTGCCGGCGTGTTCCGATCCCATGCGGCACACGCAGCGGTGGTGCAGGTGTAGCCGGTACCAGATTCGCCGCAGTCTGTCGAAGTCATGTCGTTCTAAGAGCTTGTTCTCAGTGCTTAGGCTGAAGGGAAGAAAGGGAAGAACTCGCTCAAACCGCCGCCTTACATATGGGAGCTGCGGACGTGTGGACACCCCGGGTGGGCGTAAAAGAATTTCTCTTCAGTGCGCAGGCGCGAAGAGGGGATAAGACCCATAGCGATAGCCCAGAGGGCTGAGCACCAGTGAGACAGAACTGAAAATGAGAACATAAACATTGTAATTCTTAACTGACTGTAAACAAAAAAACAGGCCCGTTTTATTCATCCACCAATGTAAATAAACCTTTAATATCACCAGAAAGCATTAATTATTTATATACATGAACTTCTCTCTTACAGAAAAAATAAACCAAACATGCAGAGGTGCTGGACTCACACACTTTGCAGACACAAAACAAAATATATACAACACTGAAAGAAAAGACTGAAACAAAAATGTAATTACTTGTAAACTAATGTTGTGATCTTTCTTTATATGTTATATTACAGTTTTTTCATTTATATCTATAAAGCACATTGAAGTGCATTAAGAAAGAAAGAAGTCCCAGAGAGACATTTATTTAACCACTGTTTAAGAGTCAGTAAGTAGGTAACGCTTTATTTATGTGGCACTTTTCTAAACATAGAGGAAAAGGAGGGAAAAAGTTCATTTCCAGGCACAAAAATGGCTTTCCAAGGCTTCAGCCTTGGAAAGATTGAGTTAGAGAGTGTGCGGTAAATTTTCAAAAGGTGTTTTTCCATGCACTGTAATTCTTGTTCACATTATGGCCCTGCTGAAGCATAAATTAATTCCCCTGGCTTTTTAAATCATTTATAAACCAATTAAAGTAAAGCTCATTAGATTTAAATCTTTTCACAAAGTTCTTGAGATCTGAAATAAATGTCTCCCTTGCAGCAAATGATTTTGAAGTGCGATACTGTCCCACCTGTTGGAGAGCAGGTCAATTGGTCAGGCTGTATATTCAGTCCAATCTGTTATCAAAGCTCCAGAGCAGTGCAGATTACCTGGATTTAAAAGACCTAATCGGTGCTCAGCCAAAACGATTGGAATGGCTGATTGGATAAGTGATTTCTGTAAAGAAAATATATATAAAGTATTTTTCCACTTGTAATTGAGGGCTAGTGAGAAGGAGTCTTATGTGTTCATGCTGCACACATAATGGCCCCTGGTAAAGGATGGAAGGATGTGTTTGTGCACAAATGACACGGGGCACTCAAGGGGAACGCTTGCAGGTAAAACAGCTATGCTGGCAGACATGTGCATGACAGTTCAGACAGAAACAGGACAGTAAGTCAGAGCAGAAGATACAGCAGTTGCAAAGGGCTGCTATGAGGTGAATGGGGCTGCATTAGTTATTCTCCATTCAAACTACGAATTAAATAAGAACACAGAACAGTAAGATACAATGACAGCAGGGAATAAAAGTTCTTTATGCTTGAAGAATTTGATTGATCATTAATTTATTAACCAACAATTAGAAAAGATGGAGCCCTTTGTATCAGTGCTATCAATTTAGGTACACTGGGGAATTTACACTTGATATTAGGGCCAAAATTATCATCACATCTTTTTTATATCAATAATAATCAATATATACATTTAATATCATTAATGAGAATAAAAACACAGTCCATAATGCCACAATATGTTGGGCAAGTACTGCACCAATTCATTTATAAACATGCTTTGTTTATACAAAAACCTCACATGACACTTTTGTAATTGGAAATGAAGCGGGTATGTACATCAATCACAAGGTTATGTTTCTAAATTATAATTTATTTTTGAATCAATAACTTGATCCTCTCTGCAGCCAACATGGTATAACATTTATGCTCACTGTGCTCACAGTGCAGCACCACTGTGTCAGATGTGGTTTCCCTGCATTCCTCATAAAGCTAAAAAATGTTTCTGTTGTAGGATTTTACACCCAGAGTCAACCACTGCCAATACCTTTTGACTTTAGCTTTCTCAATACTGGGGTTGGTACAGTAGTTTCTTTGAAAAGGATTTATTGTTTTTCCCATATTTAGGATGGGAGTGGTTGCCTATTTATCTCTGCTGTTGATCCAGCATTAATAATCCAACCATCTCCACAGACTTTGCATGAATTGTCTTCGCTCTGATGCAAACCAATATTCTATCTTTTCAGATAGTACCCAATTTGTATTTAATGATTGACTGGTTATTGACCATTGATCACCTTTTCTTGCTTATAGGTAAGAAAGAATCTAATCATGACAGGCAAATATTGACCCGATCATGGATTAATGAGTATCCATCCTGATGACTGAACTAAGTGATGCTGACTGAGCACACACACGTTTGGATGCAGTGGACTGTTCATTCATGTAATGAAACTGGTTTTGCATGATAAATGGATTGTTACTCATCTAGCTGTTTTCTATACTTTTCCAAAACCAAGAGCCCAATAACAATGGGTGGACTTGCCTTCCTCACAGGGACTACATATTTGTTCCCACAAAGTAAATCTTTGCATTTTAGGGTGATGAGTTTGACAAGTAGTGTTTAAGATCAAATGAAGTCTCCAGAAAAGTAGTGTAAGTCATTGTGGATGTGTGTGTATTCTCCTCAATATGCTCCTCATTTCAGCTAAACAGTCTATGATAAACACACACAAGTAATTAACTCACAAAACATCAATATATGTAAGAAGAGGTTTTCATTTTATGATGTGATTACAACTTTAAAAGGTTGCAGCAAACAGTGGCTACATTTTTGGGGTGCACATAACTGGACTAGAAACAGACTGAACACACCGTGAAGCATCTTATTGAATGTTCAGGGCTGCACCTTCTGCTACAGCTCTTCTACTCTGGCACTGACATCTAACCCCACAGACTCAAAGACTCAAGTATGAGTGTTGGAATTTTAAATACTTTACCCTTACTACATGTAAGACTGTGAAACTGACATGATGTCTGATCCATACTACAAGTAAGGTCTTTGCAGTGTTTAGGCATTATGGTCATGAACAATGCATACTTTTCCATCCAACACAGTGACTGGATGATTTTAAATAGTCTGAAAACCCTAGTGCACCATCCCTATCAGCAGGACTGTGAGGAGCAGGAAACTCCAAGTTTGCAGTCAAGCACAGATCTGCTCTGTAGTGTGAACAGGTTCAAGATGGCACTTGAAACGGACATAAGCCCACTGGACATGAACAATTGTTCTCCCATGAGGGCAGCAATGTGAGCCAGAAAGAATTTTTTTAGTAAACCCGAGTTGAAGCTCTTGAAAGACCGTTCTTTTGTAGAACAACTCAGGACTTCCAATCAAGCACGAGTGGATTCACCTGACCTGGCTCTGTGTCAGCTCTCACACTGTGTCTCCTCCACCACTTCTCTGGCTATGGACACTATGCAGAGTGGACACAACTCAGTTATGTGGAGCAAAAATAGAATCGATGGAAAACAGTCCTGTTCTCCAAACAAAGGCTGCAATGTTGGCTGGAACACTGATGATATTAATTAATAATTCACTGAGAACAAAAAAGAAGCAAAAAATAATAATAAACCATGTGAAATAACCAAGCAGCACATTCATAGAGAACTGTTAGGCTGAAATCATTATACAGTAACTGGTTTATTTGGTGATGTAAGCTATAACTGCTTCCTTTAAACCAGCAACTAATAGTAAATCTATGGGGGAAAGGATTCGTATGTGCTGAGACATTATTCATCAACTAATAACACTTTTATTTTGAATTTTTTTTTTAAAGAATCATGTTTTCAAGTTCTCTGGCAGCATCATCCAACTTACATTTTTAAGAAATCCTGAATGTTGCCAAGATCTCCCACACTTTGCAATCAGGGTGTTTGGCTTGTGGGAATAAAGAGTCCTGCTAATTTGAGGCTGCAACACATTCAAGCATTTCAGGGATGGCTGCATAACAGCACTGCATTCTTAAGCTGTCACAACACCTTGCCTGTCAGGTTGGAGCTAGATGGGCCTGAGCTGCCTTGACAAAGATAATGGTGAAGCAGAGCAGTTTTGCCAGTGGAAGTGTCCATCTGATAACTCCTGAAGGAATGTGGCTGGAAAGCTGGCATTTTAATTCACAGGAACAAACTGTTTCATTCATCCTAGATGAGCTACCTTTGTGTTCCTGATTAGATCTACATCTCTATGCTAGAAATAAACTGCTGAGAAGATCCTGGAACAACAGACAAACCTTGATCGGCTCAACTTGCTGGAGTTGGGGAACAAGATAAGCTGGTCTTTCAGGCACCCTGACTGCTGTGATGACCTTCCTACTCTGTTATATGAGGAGCAGGACCTTTGGCATCCTTGACTAATATGCTACAGCCCCAACTCTACATCAGAAAGTGACCTGGCTTTTGATGCATATGGCTAACACTGTTTGTAGAGGATGTATTTACTAAGTCATGTCTGTTTTGAGGAGGAAACAGACATCGAAGACATTCAGCTGTGTAGGTCATATCATGATGGCGAAAGAGACACCACATCCTGTTCCATTTTCAGACATCATGTCTAAAATCTTAGTTGATACTTTTAAAAGTGAAGCATCTAATGGACCCAGAAAATAACTCCTGACCTTTCTTCCTTTATTCACTGAGGATAAGATAACATAGTGCATGTCAACAAAGTGCTGAACTCTTTATTCATTCAGTTAATTCACTGTATAAGTGGGTGACTTCATCATGGGCAATAAAACGTACCACATGAAACATGACAACACGGGCGTCATAGCAATTACCTCACACACTTACACGCACATACACATTCTTTGACTGCTTACGCTAAGAACCCACCGAGTCACTGCCACTCTAGTAAAGAACATCACTTTATCTTATTTTCTTTCTATCTTCCTGTATATAAGTAAAAATGCAGAGCAGTGTTACCTTTAACTGTCTTAAAAGTGAATATGACTCATAGGACTACAGGCCTGCAGCAGATGAAAGAATGCCTTTTTGGGCACACTGCAGTGTTTTTCCAGAGGAGGATTTCTTACCAACCCCATAGACCTCCTCCCAGCAGACTTCCTGTTTGAAGCTCCAGGCTAGCATGAGTAGAGACACAGCTGTCTTTCCACAGCAAACACATAAAGTCTTACATTTTTTAAGCAGACAGATCTTTTTCTCTGTCCAGTGTTAGTGAACATTTGATTTTTGGATCAATTTAGAATATTGATCATCATTCAGATGTATTGATCTCTTAAGAGACCTTAGTGTCTGAGAGACACAGACTGGAATTTACTGCATTATTCATCCTCCACTGCCATGCACTGTGCAATGTGGATGATGTAATGCTGTAATATCCTGCACACCAACATTGTCTAATTAGTACCACAGCTACTGCAGCTGGTGCAAGCCCATCTTAAAAATGCAAACATTCTCATCACATTCCCAAATTTGGTGTTTTTGACTTGGCAGATGCTTATTTAAGAGATGTAAGAATTTAGACCCAATTTCAGTACTCTCTATATCTATAATGAAAGTTTGCATTGAGACATATCATTTATTCACTGTAGTCACTGCTGCGGCTACAATGTCTTCACCTCTTTACTGTACCAACCTGGTCATTAATTGCACAGGAATTTAACAGGTTATTGGTTTTAGATAACTAAATCAAACAGATTTGGTGCCACAACATGAGGTACATGTGTAATCAGCATACTTGAAAGCAAGCTTACCCTGGCTGAGATTTGAAGTAACTGATAGGGTAGAGACTTAATGGGATTTTGAAAAGGCAGGGCTAATCCAAAACACAGCCTGTAAACTCCCTGCAGCACAAGGAAAAGACACCCCAGGGAGGCAAAAAAAAGTCATTTCCATTTGCAATAACACAATGTATTTATTGACAAAAAGCCAAGCCTACTGTATTTTTTATAAAAAATGTAGATTTTGTGTGTAAAAATAGACACATACTCTAACTGCAAACAGATCTAGGAATCAAAACCTGCAGAATTTAGCACAAATAACATCCATCTATTATCCATTCATTATCTATTGCACTTCCACTGGACACTGGACACATTGTCAGTCTGGCAGGGCTGACACACAGAATCAAAGACGTTCACATTCACACCCTGAAAAGCAAATCACCAAATAACCTAACCTGCTTTTCTTTGGAATGTGGTAGGAAGCCAGAGCCAGGGCCTCAAACCCAGAACCCTACTGGCTGTGAGACAACGGTGCATACCATGAATCCCAAAGTTTTGTGAAGATGTTTCCATCTGCTCAAGTACTTCAGGATTTGGAACAGCTGTTGTCCACAAGGACATGACCTTTGATATTATGACCAAGGCAGAGACTTGCAGCTTATTCAATTTCAAAGATTTTATTATAAAACTGGAAACATTTTGCAAGATTTGAGGGGAACTGAAATGTATAGAGCACATTACATGTTATAGAGAGCACAATGCTTTTATAACCTTTTGATTAGCACACTCGTGGCTAACTGGCTTTCCAACACCTTTAAAACTAGGCCCCAGAAAGAAGCTTTTGTAAGAACCTAGAAGAGTCAACTTGACATTTTAAAGGAGGAAAACAGCCTTTGTAGCTTCACAAAGCACATATGTGAAGACATATTCAATGTATTTTTTATTTTAGCTATACACTGACAAAGGTGAAAATTTCCTTGTCTTGATGATAAAGGGTTCAATTTTTATCCCCATCAATAATTCACCATCGTGCACTGACATTTAAACCCTTCCATAGTGGATGACAGAGGGACACAGAGGGATATCTCTGTACCACGATACATTTCTGTGGCAGAGAAAAACTGTCACAAAATGGCACCATAAAATTAATTTTCTAAACCATTCAATGATTTTCTTCAAAACCAGGACATCAATACCACAGCGACTGATGAAAAAGCACCCTGCAGTTTACATTTTAATTGTTGTAGCAGGGGGCAAAAAGAGCATTTTATTGGGTATTTGATTTTGATCTGGTTTACATTCAGGGGGTATTGACTGTGATTCATTTGACTCTGTTGTGTGTTGTATTTTATTAGGTTAGAGGCTATGATTGATCAATACCTAAAAGACCAATAAATCTATTTGGCAATTATTATGTTACATACAATATAGACTGCAAATATATTATAGATATTATATATTTATACTGTATCTACTATATCTATTAATATTACACTGAAGTCCCTTTTCCAAAAAGTGTTTATGTGTTTGGGTGCATGAAAATAATAATGGAACAGCCTTTTATTGACCTTTGTTATTAACAAGCTGTTTTAATTTAGAATCACAATCCTCTGGGGTACCATGGTCATTTCTGTCACTGAGGTGCTATTGATAAAGGAGTGTCAGACATGTACAGGATGTCAGCTGAGGCCTTCTCAGATATCTGGCCATCTAATTAGTCAGCGTGTGTCTGCTTTGTGTAATTACAGTGCAGGGACAGTTTCAGTGACAGCCAGTTTTCAAGTATCACTAAGTTAATAAGGGGCATAACCTACTTTTAGATAAATTGATAAGATTTAGATAAATTACAAGGTTAAAAATATGGGGAGAGCAAAGGAGAGAGAAAAATGAGAGTGAAATCCTGAGGCTATACTTAAAAACAGATAGAAAAATCAATTTGATGCTTTCTGCAATTCCATGGATCTGCAAAATGCAACATAAGCACAAAACAGTTCATCCTTTAGATGGTGTGCTGGCTGAAACGACTCCTACAACCTGCAATTATGAGGTCAGACAATAAGACTCATGCTCAGACGGTCTAAAAGCACCTCATCAACTCAACTCAGCTCCCCAATTACATTTGACAGGAGGAGGTTGAAATTAGAGGGACCAACCAAAAAAAACAGCCACACAAGAAAAGCTGGATGTGTTAATTGATCTATTGTACAGAGGAGAAAAATCTGCAGAATTCCTCAAAGATAATGTAATGGTAAGATCAGAGCCACAGCCGCTCACTGCTCTGAAGATAAGAATGGAACAGCTCTCATCACATTAATGTAATATACTGTTAGGATCTGATAGGGATGTGTGTGTCTACAAAAATAAGAAAATATCATAAGAAAATATTTTATTGTGTTTTCACAAAAAACTGTCCGGAGTATGGTGTAATCAGACCTTAACTCATGATTTGAATGTGCCTGTGCCTCTGAAATATATGCATACATTACTCATTACCAGCTGCTACAACAGAACGGTAACTAACCCTCCATATATTGATTTCAGGGCACACATTTGAGAGAACACAGGTGAACCTTGAGGTGCAGCTTCTCTCTGTCTTCACAGGCAGCAGTGCTGGTGCTTCTAAAACAGGAGATCTTTCCCAGCTAGGTCATAGCTCCAGGCAGAGCCAAGTACATCGATCTCTGATAATGTCCCTACAGTTCCTGGTGTTGCTCTAGGATATAAATTATACTCGACGACAGTACTGGCAAATACATAGAAAAAAATGTGACACCATTTGAGAGAAAAATAGTTTTTTATTGGCAGCATTCTGGGGTTTCATTACTTCCAACGCCCCCAGGATGCCTCCAAACACTTCATTTCTGTCAGCTGAGGCCAGGATGCAGAATAACTCACAGGCGTGAAAGTATAGCCTATGGGTTTGGACATAATGATGGTAAATTTAACAGACCCACTGTTTAAAGATAAGAAGTAGATAAAAAAAGAGCTCATATTACATGATGAAGCGTCTGCACGTGAAGATCTAATATTACAGTTTCATCGACACTGCCCCCCCCCCCTTCACTGATTTACTGTACAGTGCTGGTCATGAAAACAGTGCACATTTCATTCTCCACTGTAAAGCATTTTAAAATCAAAGTAAGTTCCCCTGCTGCTTTGGTTGAAACTAGTTAACTGAACTAAAGGTGCAAATGAAGATGAAGTTTAGTGTCACTAGTTTCATGTCACGTGGTGTTTTTTGAAAATGTAAAACTATCTCAGTTGACTGAACGTGAGAAAAGACATTAAATTGATTGACTGTTCATTTGGTTTGACTTTACTGTGAGGCAGTCTGCTCCTTTTATCTCCCAGCATTTCATTATTTCAACTCATCATTTGAATTCAGAAGACCTCAAGTCAGAACACATAGGTAAGTGTTAATTCAATAATACATAACTCATTTTTGTTAGTGGTTTGTTTTGGGCTTGATGTGTATAACTAATATTCTGAATTGAAGCCAGAATGGAAGCAGACCAAACAAACTCACAATATAAAACTATACACACCTACTGTAGGCATAAAAAATCCAAAATATGCAGACACACACCTCTACATAAAGAAAGCACACACTCCCATACACACACTGTTTGAACTGCTCCAACCCCCCAGGGGGTCAGGCATTGCAGAGGTTATATATAATCATAGGAAATTACTGGGCGTGGTGCAGTCTATTTCATGTCACAACGTTGATCAACCAGCGTGTAAACACAGCACTAGATGTGCATTAAACTGTAGCTGCACAAATAAAAAGAGGTTTAGATCCATGTGAGGTCAGAACATCCCTCACAAAATGAGGAACAGATTCATTTGATTAAAAATTCATCCAAAACATATTATCCCAGGTACAGAATCTGAAATAATGACCGCTCTAATAATAGGTTTTAATCTCACCAATAATATATAGTACTACTTATTCATTCATGTAGACTAATTTTACTGGTTCACTGCTGGATAACTGTTCCACATATAAGGTGCCAGTTTTTCCCGCAGCTCTTGTCGGAAACAGTGATTTGAAAAAAAGACTGTGACAAGGAAATAAGTTTGTTGCAAAGACACTGACTGGATTCTGCTTTTCTCTCTGCAAAATATTCCAGACTCAAACACTAACAGTGACAAGGCACTGCTGGGTTTGACAATTCACCTGATGTTTAGTGCAGATCACAATGTGCTCAAGAAAACAATGAGTCACCATAGAAAGAAAAAAAACAAGCTTCAAAACACAGTGCAGCAGATGTATATTTACCTAGAAGAAGTAATGTGGTGAATTTTTTCAACAGTGAGGTCTGTCTTGAAACTGAAATAACAGGATACAACATTCACGCTGTCACTCAGCATCACTCTCTGAACCCACATGTACGCAGAGTCGAGAGCGTCTGCGAGTGTTTCTATGTGTCCTTTTCCACTGATTGGGTCCTGAAGGCAGCAAAACTTGGCGCATTATGTGACAGCTTGCTCTAAATGTAGGAAGAGATAAGCCTGAATAAACAAGTTCATTAATTTACATTTTCCACCAATACTTGACACCTTGTGATTAACAGTCACACTATATCACTGTCAAAATCAAGTCAACCTCACAGACCTGAAGCACGGATTCTTAAACAAGTTTCACCCTTAAAACCACATAATCACGTCCATATTTGACTTATTTTGAAATCTTAGCCCAAATGTGTAGAACTCTGACCTTTATGACCCGAATCATAAATCGCTACTTTCATGAATTTTGTAGTTCCAGAGAGCGAGGAGGTAAAAGAAGAAGAAGAAGAAGAAGAAGAAGAAGAAGTACTTTATTAATCCCCAAGGGGAAATTAAATTGTTACTGCAGTTATTCTCATTTAAAGTTATTCAATTTAATATTATTTAAATTATATAAATTGATAGTAATTAATAAAGTAATAAAGCAATTAACTTGTATGTAGAAAAGTAATAAAGTAATTTTTTGTTTTTGGGGGTTTGTGTGTGTGTGTGTGTGTGTGTGTGTATGTGTGTGCGTGCATGCATGCATGTGTGTGTGTGTATGTGGTGTGTGTGCGTGCGTTATTGTTTATATTGTGGAATTATAGTCTTATGGCCGTGGACACAAAAGACTTCCTGAACCTCTCAGTCTTGGCTTTAGGAGGAATTAGTCTGTGGCTGAATGAACTTCCCATTTGCCACAGTTCCTCATGAAGTGGGTGGGCAGGATTGTCCAGTATGGAGTTTATTTTGTCCACCATCCTTGCATTTTGTCCACCATCCTCCTCTCTGCCACAGTCTCCAGACTGTCCAGTTCCAGTCCAACAACAGATTTTGCCTTCCTGATCAACTTGTTTAGTCTGTTGGCCTCACCAGCCTTGATGCCACCTCCCCAGCACACAACTTCAAAGAACAGTGCACTCGCTACTACAGACTGATAGTAGCGAGTCTCTTCTGTAGCTTGTTGCACACACCAAAGGAACAGAGTCTCCTGAGGAAGAACAGTCTGCTCTGTCCTTTCTTGAAGAGTGAGTCTATATTGTTTGGCCTGTCCAGTTTGTTGTTAATGTGGACTCCAAGGTACTTGTAGGAGTCCACTATCTCTACTTCAACTGGGGTCTTCCTGCTCCTCCTAAAGTCCACCACCCGTTCTCTGGTTTTCTTAATATTGAGCTTTAGACAGTTGTCAACAAAGCTTTTTATCAAGTAAAAGAGACGAGGAAAACAAACTCAACACTGGAAATGCTACATACAGTTCACTTTTCTTATACCTTCGCTAGAAAAACTATCTGTTTTTATTTGGCAGGTGTGTGTTGCTGCATGATGTAACCAGGTGCTTCAAACACACGTCCGGTGAAAAGTGCATCAGGTATAACTGCAGGTAACCATAGCAACAACACTTTGTGCTACACCACAGACAATTTAGGAAACATTTATAAAAACTTTCTTGCCCAGTCGTAAAGTATCAACTTCAAATCCTCATCATATACATCAATATATCTTCTTTGTTTAATCTGTGCAAAAATATACTGCAGTTGTGTTACTACAGTGTAGTACTGGTTATATTCTCATCTTCACAGCTCTATTAACTTTCAGTGGTACTGTACAGCATGTATGGGGCAGGCTTTTTTTGTACAGGGGGTATTGACTCTTAGCTAAAAAATACATCCTGGTCATTTTGTGACTGATACAATAATACAAGCTTTCTGTTTAAGATTTCTTCTCATTCCTGCTGTAGATAACAGTGCATTTCTTTATTGTCGAAGCTAAAATAGGATGATGAGAGACCTGACACCTGATATGTTTGTAAAGTCTACATTCTCGTGCAGAGAAACGTCAACAGGTGGTGACACTGGATAAGCTTTCTGCTCTGTAAGTCAACCAAGTAATCTGAGTTTGCTCTTCACTGAGCAGACAAACACAGAGCAGGATACGTCCAACCAGCAGGCCTCTTTGCCTATTAGGAGCCTCTTTGAACTGCACAAGCATATGAAGCTACAGCGAGAGAAAGAAATAGAAAGAAAAATTAAAGGAGCAGAGAGACGGACTTCCTGACCTGGAACAGACTAGATGAGCAGGGAATAAAAGGTGCCGTGAGTGCACGTTAAGTAAGAATAGCTGAAAGGATGAGCACAACCCCATGACCTGTGAAAGAAAAGGTTGCCTGAGCTGAAAGGAGAACATGTGAAGCATATGGGTGGAGAGAGAGTAAGGAGGTAGAAGACAGAACACATCGCAGTGGATGAAACAGTAGAGAAAGTAATAGCTAGACATCACTAATGAGAAAAAGATAAAAGTTTAATGTTCCCTGTAGTTAAATTGGGTAGTGAAATGAAAGATCCTCTTAAAAGAGGAGGGGAAGAGATTGTGAAGAGAAATTTAAAACATGTATTCGCAGCTTAATTACGGAGGCCTGTTTCAGCTTATGGTCTGCTTCTCCAGACAGCATTTCCTCTGTGCCTTCAGCTCCCTGATCTGTGGTCAGCTGGCCAGAGAAACTGCTTATTGTGGTTCTTAGAGCCTGCAGTCAACAGGACATCATTTTCCACAGCCTTCCACTGAGTGGGTCTGTGTGGGTGGGTGTGTGTGAATATGAGGGGAGGTGTAACCCACAGAGCTGGAAAGGCTCCAAGCGATCGCTACAGCATTACTGGCACTTACATAAATGAGCCTCTCTCATCTTATTTCCTCCTTCTGAACCAAATCAAATTTTTTCTTTCTTTTTTCCTCTCTTCTCCCTCACTCACAGCGACTTTATCTCCTGCATCTCACACAATTTGCAAATGCTTATTGAGAGTACTTCATACTTCAGTGTCACACCAGCTTGCAACAAATGCCAAGGCAGCAAGAGTTTTAACAGTTACTCTGTGGTTTTGAGAAATTGCATTAGCCCACAGAGTCAAAAGGAGCGCAGCTATGAAGAGGCAGCCTGTCAGTGCACTGCTGAAATCAACCACATCCTTTGTCAATGTTGCAAACAAAAGGTGGAATAAGGAAAGCAGCTCTACCGATGCAAATAACAACATCACATGACCATGGTGCCTTGAATGCAAACAGTACTGGGTTGTTTGCTGTTGACAGTGCATCTTGAATGGCATGTGTGTGCAATACTGTTGAACATGGACTCACATTTGCACTAAAAGTAATATTCAAAGTCACAAAGATCTTTCTGTAGGATTTAATTTAAGCATAATTGGTTGAGCATGTTACCAGATAAAGTACTATCAGTATTTATACACCGAAAAATGAAACATGTACGTGATGGAATTTCCATTTTACTGTTATGTAGATCACTGGACATTTGAGATATTTGAGAGATGCCTTGTGTTTATATGTCTACTTTTGTATTTGCTTGTGTGTGTGTGTGTGTGTGCGTGTGCGTGTGTGTGTGTGGGTGTATGAGTGTGTGTCCAGTGTCTGCCCTTCATGTCATCATGTTTGGATGTTAACTGAAGCCCCTGAAACATACAGCTGTGGCCATCCATATCAGCTTACAACTTCCTGTCGCAGAAAATAGCAACCAATAATAGGAGAGCAGGAAGAAGCACAAGGAAGCAGTGACTGATTAAACATGACAAACTGGGCTTGGTCCAGTTCAGGTCAGTCGATAAACAGTATAATATTGTGCAACACAACTGTTGATCTCTGAGCTTGGTCTGAAGTTTGTTGGCTTGGGATGAGACCAGTGTTTTGGCATCAGGTCATACACAAACAAGCACAAATTACTGATTAATCATGTCAAGCATTTTTACATACAAAAACTGTTGTTGATGAATTTCCTGCTGATGGATTAGGTGATTTTCAGCGTTGGTTCAGTCAAAAACCACATGTGCAAAATGTGTACGACATGTGTACCCTAGTAAAAATCAGTCCAGTGTTCTCGTCCTGAAACTCATTCTTGTCGTGTCAGATGTTTTTCTGCAATAATATGGCAGAATGTAGCTGCAAAAGGGAGTGAACGGAGTTTATCTAAGAAACTAATTATTTATTCGCCATCAGTAATTCACACTTACACACAGTTTTTCATACACATTAAAACACAATAGAAAAAGTCATTCATAGTGCTTGTGAAGTCACTGGCTCATGGCTCATGAGCTGGTTCATGCTGAGTCACGTTTGCAACACAAGCACTATGACATTTTTTTCAAAGAGCTGTGAAGAATGTAAACAGTCTGACCCACAACGGCCACGTCTGACAGTCATAAGTTCACAGCCCTAGCATGCGCTCTCCCAATCTCTAGCTCTCATTGTCTCACATAGATGCAAACGCACACACAAACATACACACAGAGTCGGCATTGTCAAAAGTGTCACCCATTTAACCACCAGCAGGTCACGGTTGACACAAAGGAAAGCACGTGACGGGTGGTGCTAAATGGTGCGATGGTGGGGGGAATTGGGGGAGGAGAAGGATAAGAAAGACGGGGGTGATGATACTAAAATTAGCACACTGTGAGAAAGTGACAGATGACCTCATGCTGGCTGTCACCTCGCCTTGCCACAGAAATCAGGCCATCTGGCAAAGTCCTGTACCCTCTCCTTCTTCTTCTGCCACTCCTCCTTTTTTGTCATGTGTTTTCATGTGTTTATTTCTGTAAACATATCTAAATCTCTTGTTGGACCTCAAATTGGCTCATGTAAATGGACTTGGCTCAAAGTGTGTGTAAACGTCTACACAGGAAGTTGACTGATGTCGAAATCAAAGGGGAAAACGAAAAGTCTAATAATAATTTTCATTTTGGATGATTCAGCATTAGGAGTAAATAGAGTAAATGAACAAACCTGTTCTCTCAGTCACTGTACACTGACCTTTTCCTGCACCATCACTACACATATACACACATAATTATCACCACACCACCTCCCTGAGCAAAGTTCAGGTCTCAAAGGTGATGCATCATAAAAGTGTCACAATGCAGAAGGTTTTTATCCTAGAGCCAAGAGGCCTGGGGAAAGGCCAAACCTCTGACACAACAATACTATTGCCTTATTCAGCTCCCATTTTACCTCATCTTCCTCTATTATATGCCACTCATCCCTTTTCCTTGAGGCAGAAAAAGGTTCAATTAAATTAAGGTGCAGGAACAGAAGCAGCCACATACAGAGCAAAGCTTCACAGTGCCTGTCAAAGGTTGTGCAAGGCTGTTTGCACAACAGGGTGAAGAACGAGACAGCAGGCTATATGTTTGTGATAATGACGTCAGAAGGCATTAGCTGCAAGAATAACAGAGGTGAAGTGTGTGTGTGTGTGTGTGTGTGTGCATTTCGTGTTTACATAAAGCATTATTGCCGACAGTGCAACTAAGTGAAGCTGACAGAGTGCCTCTGAGGAAATGGATGGCTGTGCAGAGGAGAGGGAGGGGAAGAAGTGTCACTCTAGGCATTAGTGGTGGCCAACTACAGCTTTAGGGAGTTTTTTGCACACAGGAGACAAAAAAGCCCTGAAATGGCATGTTATACACATACAACCAATTTAATCATGAAGTGTTTGTTTTTACTTTTCAGGTTCAAATTTCCTGTCCGCCAGCTTGATTCCAGCAGCTGAGTCTAATCGTCTTCATTACTTGCTGATACGGCTGTCAATCGATCGATTTCCGAAATTCATCTAGCTTTGAAATTTCACTGAATGAAAACGTTGTTTTCCTAAGAATACTTGAGCTTTACTCAAATTAGTATCGCAGCCTCAAGTACTCGCTCAGCAAAACATGAAATGTTTGAGTAATGCACTCAGTGATAGCTACACTTCGTAATGAGCTCAGATTTTGACATTGCATAAAATAAGCACAGATTTATTTGACACACTGGGTGAATTACACGCTGGCAGGAGCAGTGAGCCCAAATTAGGCATGAAGAATTTGCATCTTCTTATCAGCATTTTTCTGTCTCATACTGTAGATGTTGAAAAGCTTCTTATCAAGAAACCAACCTGACATAAACCTCACAGATGCAGACAAAACTTCTTTCTTTCTGCTGACATTTTGCACAGTTCATAAATGTTCACAACAAAACATGGAGGCTGAACACACACACACACACACACACACACACACACACACACACACACAGATTTTATTCCTCTTGATTCAATATAATGGGGGTCTGTCTCTCCAAACTCTGGCACAGGACCATAATTTAATGTTAACACAGAGAAGCTCCTTGTGCTACACAGGACTTAAACCAAATGCACCATTTGGGCTGAAGCTAATGGGCAGAGTGTAAAAGTTGCAGGAGCTGTTGCCATACACCTGAGAGTGAATCAGTTCAGTTACTCTGAACTCAGTGGAAAAATATGACATCGATCTAAATTGAAAATAGTAACCTGTCAAATGAAAGACCACAAAGTGCATAGCTAGTTATGAGCCCTTAAGTGATTCTGAAGTTATTTTTAAATCTGATTTATTGCTGCTCTATAGTTTAAGTTAGCTGTAACTACACAACTCCTATCTTGTAGTCACACTACATTAAATGTAAATAAGTGTAGATATGAAGATGTTCCCCTGAGCACATAGCGAGTAGGAAAAGTCAGCCAAATAGTTTCAGCTGAATAGTTTCAGCTTCTTGTTCAGGTTGGCCGACTGATCACTCAGGACAGCCATCAAATTCAAATGAACAGTAAAGCATAATATCACATGATCCAAGCACAGAGAATTATATTTAACAACATGTGAAAATATGTATATACAGTACAGACCAAAAGTTTGGACACACCTTCTTATTCAAAGAGTTTTCTTTATTTTCATGACTATGAAAACTGTAGATTCACACTGAAGGCATCAAAACTATGAATTAACACATCTGGAATTATATACATAACAAAAAAGTGTGAAACAACTGAAAATATGTCATATTCTAGCTTCTTCAAAGTAGCCACCTTTTGCTTTGATTACTGCTTTGCACACTCTTGGCATTCTCTTGATGAGCTTCAAGAGGTAGTCACCTGAAATGGTCTTCACTTCACAGGTGAGCCCTGTCAGGTTTAATAAGTGGGATTTCTTGCCTTATAAATGGGGTTGGGACTGAATAGACTGTTAGAATTTGTATTATCGCAAGAAACAAGCAGCTAAGTAAAGAAAAACGAGTGGCCATCATTACTTTAAGAAATGAAGGTCAGTCAGTCGGAAAAATTGGGAAAACTTTGAAAGTGTCCCCAAGTGCAGTCACAAAAACCATCAAGCGCTACAAAGAAACTGGCTCACATGTGGACCGCCCCAGGAAAGGAAGACGAAGAGTCACCTCTGCTGCGGAGGATAAGTTCATCCGAGTCACCAGCCTCAGAAATCGCAGGTTAACAGCAGCTCAGATTAGAGACCAGGTCAATGCCACACAGAGTTCTAGCAGCAGACACATCTCTAGAACAACTGTTAAGAGGAGACTGTGTGAATCAGGCCTTCATGGTAGAATATCTGCTAGGAAACCACTGCTAAGGACAGACAACAAGCAGAAGAGACTTGTTTGGGCTAAAAAACACAAGGAATGGACATTAGACCAGTGGAAATCTGTGCTTTGGTCTGATGAGTCCAAATTTGAGATCTTTGGTTCCAACCACCGTGTCTTTGTGCGACGCAGAAAAGGTGAACGGATGGACTCTACGTGCCTGGTTCCCACCGTGAAGCATGGAGGAGGAGGTGTGATGGTGTGGTGGTGCTTTGCTGGTGACACTGTTGGGGATTTATTCAAAATTTAAGGCATACTGAACCAGCATGGCTACCACAGCATCTTGCAGCGGCATGCTATTCCATCCGGTTTGCGTTTAGTTGGACCATCATTTATTTTTCAACAGGACAATGACCCCAAACACACCTCCAGGCTGTGTAAGAGCTATTTGACCAAGAAGGAGAGTGATGGGGTGCTGCGCCAGATGACCTGGCCTCCACAGTCACCGGACCTGAACCCAATCGAGATGGTTTGGGGTGAGCTGGACCGCAGAGTGAAGGCAAAAGGGCCAACCAGTGCTAAGCATCTCTGGGAACTCCTTCAGGACTGTTGGAAGACCATTTCAGGTGACTACCTCTTGAAGCTCATCAAGAGAATGCCAAGAGTGTGCAAAGCAGTAATCAAAGCAAAAGGTGGCTACTTTGAAGAAGCTAGAATATGACATATTTTCAGTTGTTTCACACTTTTTTGTTATGTATATAATTCCAGATGTGTTAATTCATAGTTTTGATGCCTTCAGTGTGAATCTACAGTTTTCATAGTCATGAAAATAAAGAAAACTCTTTGAATGAGAAGGTGTGTCCAAACTTTTGGTCTGTACTGTACATATATTTCAACTGCTCTGAGCAGATGAGTCTGTAGAGCTCTGGTGTGTTAAAATAGACTTGATTTATTCAAATATGTTCATTCAGAATGAGGACATGCGAGCACAGCAGCACTATCTGAGTGACTACTGCTGCTCAAACAGAAGGACAAAGTGCCCCATGTGAAACATCACATGATATCATTGGTTTGCCGCTACGTTTGTATGGTGCATTAAAATAAGTGATAGACAAACCCAGACAAACCTGCCAGGGACCACAAAGGTTGACACACCCCTGCTGGTCTCCAGTTTCTGTGTGAGAGGCATTTTGTACTTCAAGTGTCAAAAGCTCCATTCTAGCTGTAAATGAACATATACATCATAGGGCGAACATGAATGGGCCTATAACAATTCCAGGGTCGTTTTTAAGCCATTTCTATGTGACAAAACCTACGAAATGACACGTTCCTGTCAAATTTACAGTCAGAAAGATGTGGAGGGATGGGCTCATACTCACACGTGTTTCTTACTGGCTGACATCTGCCTGGAGGAACACTTTAGTTCAGATGAAGGTTTCATATGAGACCCAGAGGCAGTGAGCTCTCACTAAGGAAGAGCTTGTACTTGGCTATTTTCCATTCTTATGCTCAATTTCATGTTGTGTATATCAGCTTTTGTGGCTTCTCTTTTTAAATAACAGCAATAAAGAATGAAAGCGAAAGGAAACAAAAGGCAGCTGTGAACCAATAGGACAGTTATTCTCAGTTACTCATGATCTGTTGGCCACAATGACTGTCAGCAAATTTCAGTGCACAATGAAAAGCATCAAATATCCATAGAATTTCTACTCTGTGTTTGGAAATAACTTCATGTCAGCAGTTTGACTGGGTTTTGCCTGTTAGAGTCTCTCCACCTGGAAGTAATGAGAATCTGTGCTCTGAATATCTCTGGCCTACAGCCCATCTTCACAGACGCTAATGAAGGATTTTGTTAGTTTAACCTATAAACCTTGAATGAGCGACACGTACTTTGGATGTTTCTCTCATATTCACTCAGTCCCACCCTGACCATTAACCGAACACACATGAGCAAACCCAAAAGCCGTCAGGGTTCAATGAAAGCTTAAAACGCTGAGTTGACACAACATTAACAGTGGCAGCAAATTTCAGCAGCCGGAGCCTCTCAGCCAAAGATCGTAACCGACTTACAGGTTTTTTTAATCAACACTGGGCTCTAACAAGGCATGATGTACAAAGACACATCAAATCCCCAGTTAATTGCTTAGAATGGCATTAAATCGCGTGTGCAGTAACAGCATTTAACACAGCTCCGTTAAGACACAACGTGCAGAGCTTTCTCTCATTTTTCACCCACCACACACACACACCACCCTTTACCCTGTGCTAAATGATCGAGTCAAACAGTGAGTGCAGTCCAATGTGTTTAGCACTCACTGCATAGCTATTGAGAAGACACAGCAAAGCTTTACCCTGAGACCTCAAAGTGATTAGACTGAACAGAACACATAATTATTGTAAGCTAAAAAAAACTTTAAAAGAAATCACAAGTGAGCTGCTTGTGGTATAAAGGATCTGAAAATTAAAAAAACCAAAGAGGCCAATGGAGCAACATAAAAGCTTTATGGACTTTCCCATTATGAGATGGAGTCGTAGTTTTGATTCTTTTTTTTTTTCTGCCTCCTGTTCTGTATTTTCACTTTCTTTTTAATTCTCTTCTCTTGTCAGGAGATCATCAGGGGATGAAATCCTTGCAGGACGTCTGATTGCCTGGGTGCGTTAGAGCCAAAGGAACAAGCTATGGGCTGTAATTTTCCACAGGCCAATGATCCCAGAAAATAAAATTACAAGGGTTATTATTAGGCTGTAGCTCTGAACCATGCATGCCAAAAAACAGTACAGGGCAGGTTGAAAAATGAGCAAAATGGATGAATAACTGAAATAAAAAGTGGGGATTTTATTTGACAGATAATTGATGCATGAATAAAGTCCAACAAGGGGATGCAAAGAAATTCATGTACTCCTAATAAAAAGAGGTTTACTTGGACATGTAAGTTTACAGACAGTTTATAAAAAGCCTGATCATTACACTCTGCTGATCACTTGGATTTGAAGCTTGAAACAATGTAAAGCTTCATTTTATCAGTGCGATTTTCTCATCATAAGACTAGAAGCAAAAGTTGAAGGAAAAAGTGAAGTGTGGATGCTTTCCAAGAAATAAAGCGTGGAATGTTTTGGTTGGACTGAAAATATGCTGATACAAACTCACAACTGCAGGAGAAGAAGAAAAACATTCCCGATAAGCCTCTTGTATATATAGAGAGACATCCCTCATTACCCACAGAGCTCTAAGGTGAGTGGATACTGCAGGAACATTATGTCAATGGGAATCACGTTGCAACTGGACTGCAAGCCTGTGTTCTGAACAGAGAGCACTGATGTGAAGCTTCAAACACACCTAAAGAACAGCTCAAAGCTACAGTACATAGACTGGAAAAGCCACATTTAAAGATTGTTTCCACCAACCTGAGAAACCATTGGAAGTACACTGTTTGCCTAAATAACATTTCCTATACAAGAAGCCTGTTGTAGTTACGGCATTTGTGTAATATTTGACATGTTTCCTGTTGAATAAAACAGTTTTCTGTCTTCATTAAAGGTAACTATCCAGAGTGAATGAGTAAATAGAGGCAGACAGATGTGAGGGAACTTTTTAAAATGAAGTTAACTTCAGGTAAAGCTGTTCATTTAGTGGTCCGGTCACTTTAAGTTACTACACATGGGATCACTGGTCACTGATGTGGTAAATCTACTTAATACAACATCAAGTAAAAGTATAAAATATATCTATACAGGAATAAACCTGACATATGACCACATAAACACCGCAGTATTTCCACCAAGAACACCACACTGCATGAAAGTTGAGCCAAGAGCTTATTGCCATTATGGTTCTTTCAACAGAATTAATTTTCTCTCATCAGTAGCAGGAGACGTAAAGATTGCAGGTGTGCAGTGTCATAGTCAGGGTGTTTCGAGGTAAAAGCTTAGCCAGATTGGCTGAAACGAGAGAGGATGTAATGAGCTCTGTGTGATTACAAGTGCTCTCAGACTCAGAACATCCTCGGCCTCAAAGTGTACTGGACTATAACATTATTACAATCCCCCAGTGACTCGCCTGATCAAGTTAAACAAAGGAAAAACACAGCACATCACCGCAACTCAATATTCACACCAACAAAAGTGTGCACGTGTGTGTGACGTGGCTTTGGTGAGACGTATTTATCCAGCAGATTGGTTCCTTGAGCATGTGCCAACAGGCTACTGGGCTGATAATAAGGACAGAATTAAAAATCAGACATGTTCTACGATAAAAAAAAGAAAAACAAAGAAGGGGTAAACAAAAGTCAGAGAACAAAGAACAAAATGTTAAAATACTGATTAAAATACTGTTTAAAGTACTAAGCTGATGTGTCTTTCTGACATATCCTTTCTCTCCCAGAAGAACTTTGTTCAGATCATAACAATGTACGCCATCAGCTTTAATCTTTAGCACTGAGGATTAAACACAGGGATTACATAGTCATACAGAGACTCAGCAAACAACAGAGACAGCAAGAAGCTGTTAGCTCAGTTGAATGACACACATGGCTGTCCACTTTGTGCAGGATGCCAGGAGTGCAGAATACACACACATGTTACCAACACACACAAGTCAGACGTTTTGGATCCACAGTTATGATAGGAGCCGAATAAACAGCACTAACACCTTTTCCCCCTCTCACACCGTATATCCACTGTGACTCATATCTAAAGGCCAACTATCAAATGCTGACTCACAGCGTGGACAACAACAAGTTCTCTTATCACACGTTAGGAGTTTATTTGATTTCCAGTTAACGCACAAACAGAAAAAAGGATTTAATTCTTAATTCAGTTTTTTGTCAGATCCAATCTCTCTGTGTTTATGGTTCACATGTTTGTAAGTGACATGCATGTAGCTCCACACTGTTGAGGTCCTAAACTACCATCCATGTGCAGACTTAACTGAAATATGAGCCACATGTATATGAATAATAACGATAACATTAAACATCAAAAACTGCTCGGTTACAATATGTTCCTTCCAGTTTGTCTTGATCAGGAGCTTCTCCATAAATGTCTAAGAAATGCGAAGCGTCCTCGACTCTCCACTGACCCCTATCATTGTTGTTGCTCTCCTCAGTGTTTATTTTTACCAGCCTGTGGGGGCCGACACTGGATGACGATGACATGCAGCATGCGTTTGATGCATGACTTTCAATCAGCTCTCACAGCGATTGCATTTTCAGATCAGATCTAGACACACAGCTGCAAGTGGCCCTGGTCGGATATGGAAAAAAAATTAAAAATCAGATTTAGTCTGAACCCCCTTTAAGTTAAAAAAAAAAAAAATCTGCATTTAATCACTTGGAGGGAGGGAAAAAATATCTAATTTCGGCCCCTTGAGCATGTGATCTGAACATGGTCGAATGATTTGTGATTCATCCAATGGGCACCTGAAACAACAATCAATCTACAATACACCAGGAGTTCAACAAAGTGAAAAACAAATGCTGTGGTGCCATAGGAAACCACTACCATTACAGAAACCTTGTGTTGTTTTAAATCATGATTTTAAGTTTTCTGCCACTGGTGCGCATTGTCTGCATTCAAATGAAGGACGGGTTAACATTCATATTACAAAACTCTTAAATAAAGAAAAATGTAGACTCTAGATATATTAAAAAAATAACCCTGCAAGTATCCTACAGCAAAATTCACTCCCAACTACTTGACTTAATGCCTGTCCTGCAATCACAAGGTGTTAAGGTCTCAATAAACTCCTACAGACAAGCGATCACACACTAGTTTGTGTCAGACTAACTTACTTTCAAAATGTCATTTCCAGACTAATATATTTGTGATTTGTCAGTAATGCTGTATTGCATTTCAAGAAACAGCAGCAGCTGAATGTCAGTATTGGCCAAGACAAGTCTTTTTTTAAGTTTTAAGACTTTTGTATATCAGTAATCTTCTCTTAAACAGCTGCATTCTTGTGTGTCGGTGCTGTTTCCTGTTGATGGTTTGACCAAGCTTCATCACTGTTTTATTTGGAGAACACAGTGACATATTTGAGGCATCTTAATGCATTTTAATAGATACAGGACTCATCTGCACAAGTGAATGAAAGCTTCCTACTGCAAACAAACTTTGGCTGCTTGCAGCAGGGTCAGTCTGGGTGGATGGATCAGTGGATGGTTATGTCCAGGGTGGGGATGGCTGTTCTAAGGAAACAGCTGCAATGGTTCTTGGTTCAAGTATGAACAGTTACAGTGGGTAACTTATTCCTCTCTGTATGTAGCTTTAACATATGCCATAGGCCAAAGTCTTGAAGGTTGAAATGCCATCTCATCAAAATCTGGTTCTTGTATCATTTGCGTTTGTACTACATCATGGTTGTGCCTGAACCTGAACCTGTGTTAGACACACAATCAGAACATTTGCTTTGGACAGGCTCAGCAGCCTTTATCATCAGCTTTTGCTCTATTCTCCTGATGACCTGGACGTCTTTCATGGATAGCAGCTGAAGGTCAACTCTTCTCTTAGCCAGCCTCATAACAAAGTCGTCACGCTGTGTAATCCATCTGAGTCACTCTGTTTTCATAATATTCCAGGTATTGCAATGAGTACATAAAAAACAGAAAGGTTTTAAGTTCAGTTGGTTGGCTTTGTATAACCCTTATTGAATTATCTGGACAGCACATGGAGAGAAAGTGATTATTGTTCCATTTACCTCTAAACCCCTCTCTCTGCTTTGACTGAATTCAGAGTAGCATCAGAAATGAGCTGCATGTTAATACTGTTTTCAGCGCTGGGTCAATTTTTGCCCCCAACATGCTGCAGACCTTTTTTATTTTTACAATATTACATCGGCTTAAAGTCACTTAAGTCTCATCTCGTCTTTGTGAAATGGATTATAAAGCACTTTGCAATCTGTAGCAGGATTAACTAGACATTTAGATCTAATAAAGGAACAAAGGGAACTTTTTAGAAAAGGACATTAAAATGCAATGTGGAGGGATGAACTTTTTATTATTATCAATATTTGTTATTATACTACACGTATGATGTGTTAAAAAGCCTGTAATACAATGGGAGAGATGCAAGAAGTGTGTTAACTCCTCATATGGCATTTAATCACAAGTGTACCTGTGATTATGATAATCAGTTTCTTCCCTCATACGCTTCTATAAAAAGAAATCAAATAGTTGTTAATTCTGACACACCTTGATTTAGGACATACATGTATATTATGATCAATAATGTATGTATTAATCATTTACTGTATCATTCTGTACTCTCAAAAAGGTGTGTTCATTTTAAATCCAATGCAAAAATAATTCATTTCAATTAAAACCATTCTGTACTATGAGAACTGGTGCAAAGTCCTTCGCAGAGTGAGGTGCTTAACAGACTTTCTTTACTGTAGAAATGTGTGACATTTATTGTCCAAGATGCCATTTCACTTAACTTACTGTAATAAGTGTGACAATCAAGGTTGGCACCAATGTTCAGTCTAACCCTTGACAATAAATGCCATTTAGAATCTTGAATGAAAGATGGGGTGACCCTGAACCAACCCAACAGCAAAAGAGTGACTTTATTCATGTGCAAATAGGCACCGTCACTGACAGACCCAGAGGTAGGCTGAATCTGTGTATTCAGGCTTAACCCTGAACAGACTGAATAATCATTAAACTGAATTCAGTAGCCAATGTGAGGATCTGTGAAGCTTTAACGGGGTTCTTTGTGGCATGGTATAAGACCAAAGGCTTTGCAGATGAATTAGTAATTCTGCATACTGTCCTCATGACCATCATCAAACACACACAGTCTAAAGCAGCATCGACTGAAAGATCCTATTTAATTAAGCAGACGCTTACAGACAGTTATCTGACACAAGCAAGGGTGGAGTGCAGCAAGGTTTCCAAGATGAAAGGGAAAGGATCAATATTTCTGTCATGTTTTTGTTAAAACAAATATTCCTGCAGGTTAGAGTTCAGAAAAGTTACCAGGCCTCAAGGTGCCTTAGTTTGCACTTAGGAAATCAAGGAAAATATGAGTCAGTGCTGTGATTTAGTAACTAGCTGTCAAGCATAAACAATAAAAGCCACAGAGCATTTTATCAAAGACGCTTCAGGCTCCAAAACACCCCTTTGGTGGCTTCATTGTTTTTGGTGACTGCAACTTTATATCCAAAGTCTGTTCAACCTGTGTAGTTTTTCTTACTTGTGTGAAAAGACACAAATAAAAAACGTGTCTTGCAGTATTGCAAGACTCACTCAAGTGCCAGTTTTATTCTGAGGATGTGTAATATTCTTTCTACACTGACATACAATAACACTGACACTGTGGTGTGGGCTCCCAGAGAGTCTCAAATAACTTTCACAGCTGCTCCAATCATTTAAAGTCTTCAATGTATTGACAGTTCATCAATTAAATTCAAAAATGACCATCATCAAACCTTCAGTATAGTTTCTTTAGTGCATCCTGTGACACTGAAGACTGGCATCTTGGATAATCTTGGATACATTAACAACACAGAGACTGTCGACTTTACAGTAGTGAATCACAGGCGAAATAATCAGACAATCTTTAAACTGGCTTTTTACTGAAAACTAATAGAAGGGCTGAACAAATCGATATTTAGTGTTTAACCCTGCTGCCAGGGCAACGGTCATTTTCCAAGACAGGGATACAGTTGCATGTGTGCTTGTGTACTTAGCAGTCACATGCAACTCCTATGTGTGTGTGCAGAAGCAGGATTATGTCCAAAAGATAAACTGCTTAATAAACAGTGTGCCCTCAGAAATTAACTGGAAAATGTATAATGTCTAATGTCATTTTTCTGTCTTTTAGTTCTCTGTGAATTGAATTTTGGCAACAGAATTATCACAGCCTGTGTCATTACGTAGTTTGAAAGGACCTACAGCATTACGCTTCATTTCAGTAGAGGGGCGTATATCAGGAAGAGCGTGCAAATCTTGACAATAGCTGGAAGACATGCAAACTGCACACAAACAAGATGCCTATTGCAAAAACAAGTGTTCTGTTTCCATGCTGTAAAAATGCACTTCAGCTGTATTCCTGCACAGTATAGGAAGTGGATCTACAGTAGCGAGGCATGAAGTCCTGTTACCTCACACTGAATGCCAGTTGAAAACACAGACCACATTCCCCTCCCACTACCTACTGAAACATGAAATGTTACCCTGACAAGTAAATAATGATAGAATTTTAAAAAATAGCTGCTTATGCACCAGACACACGTTGCACTTTATATTTGCACCACCAACAATGGTAGTTTTCCCATTCTTGACATTTTCACTGTTAAATAATATCCCAGTTGGAATTAAAGCAAACTTTGTGTAACTAAGGTCAAAAACATCTCATCAATTTGCCAGCATTTGTAATCATCCCTCAATGAGAGTCTCAGATCTGTGTCTGCGACTCAGTCCGTTTCATTTCTCGTGCCTATTGTTCCCTGAGCCAACCCTTCTACAGCTCTTCCATTAGATAATTCCATTATCACAACAAACTCAGGGCAATTAAATGCAGATTATGCTGTAATTCAGAGTCTGGTACATTAGTCTCTGCTCCATCATGGAGCTACAGTATCTAATACACTTCTAATGCATTCAGTCTGTAATATCCCTCTCTAATCCTTGGTAATGTTCACTGCTGCACCGCCCCATGGATTAAGCAAACCCTCTCAGTTTTAAAAGCATCCTGATCCGTACCCAAAGTGGCAGGTACACCTTTTATTAAATCGAATTCATGTCTCTCAAAAAAAGCTGTATTTTTAGTGATGTGCATTATTCCCTCAGTAATAATCTGCAAGGAGTAAATTCAGGTCAGTTGGTTAAAACAGTTCAGTCCTGTGCTGCTGGATGCTACTTCTGTTTGTTCTATAAAACTCTCAGTAAATTTAAGTTGATGTGAAATCTGAAGCGGACTCTCACATTTCTGCCGTGCCCTCCCATAAACTCTCTCTTGTTCAGAAAGGATAAATCTCACCACAGACAGACATGAAGAGGAGTCAAACTCACAAGGAAGTGTTAAGAAAAGTACAAGTAAATCTGGGACATTGGTTTTTCTCATGTTTGGAAAAAATGAAATAAATTGACGTAGACATGTGTAGTACAAAGACTGTGGGGGGTGGCATTGAGCACTAGGCTGCAACACTGTGTGTCTGTAAGGACACATCACATTACAACCTTAATGACGATGGTTAAAAGCCACAGAAATTCAATTATTCATTCAGTCGGAAGCATTAGCAGAAACCTTGTTATGATCACAATGCTTATGTTACCTCTGAATGACAAACTGTATGCATGATCTGTACAAAGTAAATTACAGAGAAGTAAACATACAGAGGGGACGTCTAGTTGTAAATAAAAGTCTTAAGAGTCATTAGATAAAACAGAAAACAGTTGTCATTGTCAGCCAGCAGCTCGCTGCCCTTAGAGCTGAGATACTAATGGTCCCTGGACTGTGTCAACAAACCACAGCATGGCTGAAACATCGCATGATATGTGAAATAAACCAGCTGTACCACTGTTTTGGCTTTTTATCTGTGAAAAGTGCAGTTTCATATCTACAGTACACGACAGTCGCGTATATAGTGTTTTACAAATTCCTGTGGACCATTACTTACATGACGCTATGTCCACACTGTTCTTCATCTTATTAAAATCAGATATAAGTGTAGTATGAGCTGTTCTAGGGCTATAAGGTGTTTGATATGTTTGCTGCCTCAATGGGCAATGAAGACAGACAGAGAAAAGAAATAAAGCAAGATCATTCCTCTTTAGGTAAATATTTATTTGGCTTTCTGTCTGCCAATGAGTAACAGTCACATGAATGCAACATTCTTTTGGAAGTGGAACTGAAAGTTTTCTGCAAATCCATGTGAAAAAACTACTGATCTTCTTGTGTTTTTTGATGAAAGTAGAGCCTTCATGAACCTAAAGAGACACTCACTGCTGTTTTTTCATGCAGATTTCCTTTTTATCGCATTCAAGGTAGGAGAATTCTGCAAAAAGCATGATACTTTGTTTTTTGGCCCTAAATGTTTCCATTTCAAAACACAAGGCAGCATATATATAAATAAAAATTAAAAAATGCAAAAAAAGTGTTATGGGGCCTTTTAATGACTGTACTGACTATCACTGTTTCTGCTTGTTACAGTAATTCCACTGAAACTGTTTCCTACACACAGAATCTGTAGGATTTAAAAAACATTTTCACAGTACAGTAGATTTTCAATGTACTGATCTATTAGTTGAAATCATCCAGGGAGGAAAGGGCAATAGAGAATAAGTTTATATAGACAAGAAATGAAGCAAAAGCCAAGGAAAAAAGTGAAATAATTACACATTAAGCCATATGCTCTGGATTACGTTGACTGCCATCACTCACTACTTTCAGAGAGCAAATGTGGACACACAGGCCTAAATGACCCTTTTAATAACTAAAAACTGATCTGATGTCAGTAGGTCTTTGTACATCCTGCAGTTTAAATGCCTATATAGGTTGTTTGTCCCTATCCTCGGATATGACCCATAGCACCATGCTGCTAGATGTACCAGATTTTCATCATCATGGAAGAAATTATAAAGCCACAAACTGTGCCAGCACTGGTAAAACCAGAGCTTCACGGTCATGGTTTCAATAAAACATACGTAAGATTATGGAACAATCATAGTAAGATGGTTTGGAATACACTTCTTGCACAGAAGGATTGTTTTCAGAGAAGTACAACAGAACAAGCAGCGTGCTGTGCATTTGGTCACACATGCTTAGTGGCTCACACGCGATTGTAACTACTGGTGATATTACAGATGATAGAGCCCAATGAAATTTATCATTATCCAGGATTATTCTCTACTTTGCAATCCATGAGTGATCTGGCACTTTAACGGTGGTATAATGCACCGGAGTGGGGGGTTGGTCGATCCACAGAAACAAAGCATAAAAGCCTGGAAACTGTTTAATCAAGAGAAATGTCTTGTGATCCATTAAAACATCTTGTCCCTCCTCCTTCCAAGATCAAATTTCAAAGGCAAGAGGAAAAAGATCAGCGGCAGAGAGTCATGTGGCCCAATTTTTACTTCAACATATTAAGAGGAATAATGGGGGAGGTGGACACATATTTCCCACACAATTCACCCTGCACATCATGGCAAACAATGAAAATAAGGTGTTTTTGACACCACCACATTCAAATGTATTGTCTCCATTCATTTTAAAGCCATGCTCACCATCATAATGCTGGTTTCTATTTTGAGGAGAACAAGGACATTCCATACATTGATTTTCTTCATGTCTTTATGTCAAGTTTGTCTTTTAAAACTGACAAGATAAATGCAATTCATTAAAGGGAAATTCCAACCTGCAGCTATAGATTCACAGTAATGTGGCAAACCCACACTGGTCAATATATTCTGAGAGAGCCAGGTCCTGAGATCTTGGCCACTGGGGATGTCTGAAGATCACCAGCCATCGAGATAAAGTGAAAGCTGCACTGAACTGCAGAAGGCAAGGCAGAAAGTGTAGCTCAGGGACACTGCAGCCAGCACAGAGGCCTACGTTGCATGCAGACAGATGTGGGATTTGTGTTACAGCCAGTGTTACAGCATCAGTTCAAAAGTGCAGGGAACAATTGTACTCTGCTGCTCATTTCCTGACCCAAAATTAATCCCAGTGAGCAGGTACACATCCTACGAGCAAATGACATAACAGGTGGTTTTATTCACAAAATGGGCTGAAAAACAATTTCATTCTAGCAGAGGTTACCCTTAAGCTCCCATTAAGTACCTATGATACCGCCACTGAAAGCAGTTTCACCACTGAAGCCACAGACAGGGCTTTAATCACCTAAATGGGTGATTTTAAGAACTATTACGACTGCCATCAGGTCAGTTTAATAGGTCAAAACTACCACGAGTTGCAGTTTGAAAGGACATTATGTATCTGCAGGGATAATGTGTGCTGACATTGGCTTATGTCAGTAACATTGTGAGCCACAATTCTGCTGTTTCCTTTTGCCCTCACAATGTCTCATCTCCTTCAAATCCAGTTATGTTCCTAAATACTGTCACATCTTTTACGGCTGGTTTATGGTTGTCACATGTTTTATGCTTGTCGATTATCAAAGATATTACAATCCTGAGGCCATTATCACAGAGTTGTCCACAGCTTCCTCCTACAGGAGCTCAAAGTCCAAATGAATTCAGGATCTAAAATGGAGTAGTGCTGGTGCTCTAGTACGAACAGGCAGTTTTGAGAGATTAGTGTTATATTCAGGGGAGACAAAATGTCACACTCCAGTAGGGGCTAATACAAAAGACTCAGGGGGTCACATTATTCCAGCAGTTTGTCAGTAAAACACAGAATGACTCTCTATGTCTGGTTATGTTATTAAGTCCCTTTTAGTTTTCTCACATTTGAAAAGCATGAGCTTAGTGACATGGCCATTATGCCTAATGTGTACACATTACCCTCGAATTTTATTATACTAATATCTGTCACCCTTTGACTACAAGGCCCAGAGAGAAATATCTGACCATTCAAACTCCACATGACATCTGCATGGCAGCAGGAACATGGATATGATCCCACCTGGGACTGCTCAGTCATTTCCCTTCCTGCACTCAAATCCCCTTAATCAAACTGTGAAACAGATTTAGTCTACATCATGATAGCACGCAATCAGGAACCGAGCAGGGCTCTATTATCTCATGGAACGCAGGTGTCAGAGTATGTATTTCCCATCCATGCAGGAGCTGTCTTGTGCCAAGAGACAAGTAGATTTGCATCTATATGTGGTTCAAGTCTCCACAGAAGCCCAGAAAATAATCTAATGCAAACTCAGCAGCATGGAGAGAAACACCAAACATCACATCTTTTTAAAAATTGAGATATTGGACTGAAAATCAGTGTTCAGTCACACAGATTTAAAAGTAATGGTTATGATGGATGCTCAGTCTATGAGCATTGGGATTTACATATTCCAGCACAGTCCCTGTGGGCAGACAAACACGACAAGCAGCAGCATTTTTCTGTGCAAACACAGCCTTTACTGCGCCAAACACATTATACACTACAAGGCACATTTTCAACACAACAACGGCATTTCCCTCAAATGCATAGTGGGAATTCAAGTTATTAATAATGCAAACTGCCATGATGGATTAGTCTAGCATTAATGCAGCTGCTCTGAACCAGCAATTAAGAAACAGGTAGAAAAGATGAGAGGCTTTCAGTGAAGCCCAAAATGGCCATGCAGCTTATTTGGTAACGCTGCCTGTGGTCTGTACAAGCTGCTAGCAACTTAAAGTTTTCATTACACTTTATTCATCAGCAGATTAATGGAAGAGACTTAATGTATGTAAGCAGTGCAGTTTATTTGTATTTTATTAGCTTTTCTCATATATTTGGACCTGTCCTTTAAAATCGGACTCTACCATGTCCGTTTTATCACATGCTTAACTGGGGAACATCACACAACATCAAGCATGACAGCAGTCCTGTCTACTGTGGAACAACTCACGCTTCAGCAAATCCATAATCCTCTGGTCATTTCTGCTAAGAGAATGCATCACAGTAAGTAAGTGCCAATTCACAGCACCAATCAAGGTAACAGCTAACACTGAAATGGTTTAATGCAAGGGCCCAAACCAGAAGAGCTTTCAGATATGTTCTACACATTTGTTTGGTGTTTGGAAAGAAGAGTGTTGCATCCCACCACTAGTGGTCCACAGACTGACTAAATGAAAGCACATCCAAGCTGTTCTGTAAGCTTGAAGTGTTGTAAAGCATTAAAATACGAAAAGACAAACAACCCATCTTACGTTTATTTTTATTTCTCTCCCATGACTGAATCCCTTGTGCTTGCTGTGATGATTCCAATAAATTTAAGTACAGAATGCGGCCTGGGACCAGTTATATATTACTGGTACGCTAATGGTGCTGCCCACTGCACATAATTATCACACAATTTACTGCTCTCTCCCACTGAAGACTGAATGAGAGCTGACCAGCCAGATTAAAATGAGCAGAGCCTAGTTGATGAGATTTTTGAGGGCTTTTGTGTCTTTAAGTGCTTGTTTTCAGCTGGCACTTAATATCTTTGATTAATATAACTACCACGAAGAAATGTAATGTTTATTTTATAGAAATCTTCACAATTCTTTTTCTTTTTGGTCACACAGTAGTGTGGACTGATATAAATTAAAGGCAATAGCAAGACGACTTGTTTTGATGACTTTGTATGGTGAAGATGAATTCACAGTGGAGAGCTGTGTACAGCCAGGGAGGCCTTAGGACTTTCCTGCTGAGCAGCATTAGTTATTATGGTTACTGTCAGAGATGCTATATCTCTCCCCGTGCCCCTTTACTGGCACCAGGTCATGGTCCTGATCTACGATGTAAAGGTGTCAATCACAGTAGCCACAATTACATTTTCTCTCAGTCTCTCTTATCTATAGATCCCTATGGTATAAGCTGGGTGCAGATTTCTGCATATATCAACATTTTTCTAATAATCCTAATGGCAGAAATACTTTCAAGGTAGAAAAAATGTATTTGCAATAGATTTAGCTTAAGTGTGTGTGTCTCCAAATAAAAGCCTTATGTAACCACATGGTGGCCATCTGAAAAGACAGAGCAAGTGTCCTCCTATAAACAGAACCAATGCTATGCGTAGCAGTATGTCTCTTCAGGGGGCTAAGGAGCAATTCTAAATATAGTCTATGTTAAACTCTAACCCCCTTCCCTCCCTGCCTCATAAACACACACACACCCGTACACACATGTGTCATGATGCCGCTGCTCTGCTCCATTCAAGGAGCCTCTAAATTTTGTGTCTTGAGAGACAGAGCTGTAAAAAGAAGAAACAGAAAAAAGTGGTGGTATTGCTTGATGCAGGTCCAAAATTCATTTGTGCAGCATCAAAGCCCTGAGCAATGAATCTGTGTCTTTGTACGCTGCTTTGCAACAGAGAAAAAAGGAACAGCGACAACGCTGCAAACAAAGGCACGGCCACAGAGGTGGGAGAGATAAAGCAACAGATGTAGCAGGACAGTCTGTGACGACACAGCCCTGACTGAGCCTGAGGGCTTATGAGAATCCCAGGACCACCATAAACCGGGCTTTAGTGTCTCTGTCATGAACCATTTGTTCACAGTCATTTCTTGGAGGGCCAGATGATTGAAAAGTCTTTTAACAGATTACACTGCTAATGAAATGAAAAAAAAGCTTCACCTTTATTTGTTTTTATGTTCAGGACACTTCCCTATATTGATATGAGTAAATAAATGTTGACCCTGAGATGAAACATTTTAGTATGTCAGGGGGGAGTGATAATAAAATGGTTACAAATCTGCTGTAATAGCCCTTTAAAGTTCCATCAGTGAACAGCCTTTGCTAGTTTTCTGCTCACTTCTATCACACCAATAAATTAGTTTAATTGCACTCCATTTGACAGATGCACACTGCTCGTGACATAAACTCTCTCTACTTTCACATATTAAATCAAACACTAGTGATTGTGTGTATGACAGATGTCTTGCTTTTGTCATAGCTTTCGCTGCCTAACAACTGAAAACATCCACAGATGTTTCCCAGTAATTTGACTGAATGGCATTACTCAGGCACACGTCACTATGGTCTATTTCAGGCCACATGAGGTTGAAATTGTAATAAACTCTCATCTCTCCCATGAAAGAATTGAGTTTATAATAAGCCACATAACACCCTGGAGAAATAAAATCATGAACCAATGTATCACTGGTTGTATGAAGCACAAACCTTCCACACAACAGCAATGGAACTGTGGTGCTCACATGCTCTTGAGGTCTGTATTTTCAGGCTCATGTTGGGCGACCTACAGTCATTAGCAAACACTGAACTCTGCCGTATGGAATGACTCTAGGCCAGGTTTTCTGCATTAGTGTTGGACCTTGTGCATTATAACCAGGCTTCTGATGCAATTTCAGGATGTAGTGCACAAATGGAAGAGAAAAAACACAGGCTAAGAATCACATAGTGTGTGAGCAGTATGAAAATGGAGAACAAACACAACAATAAGAGGTAGAAAACTCCATGTGCCAGAGAGCAGGGGCACTCAGCACGTTTATCTTTCCACAGAATGTCAACAGAGGCCTTGTTGGGATGACACTGTGGCGGATATACACAAGGATACACTAAGCACTGTCCAAACACTGAACAACACAAGGTTAACAAAGTCACCGTGCATCAATGGGTTTTGGCAAATGAAAACATTAGTAGTTATTCTTCTATGTTTGACACTATGTAACACATCAAACAAGACCACTAACCACTAAAGGATCAAAGAGAGAGGGTTGGTTAATGGGTGAGTAATCTATGCGGTCAGGTTTGTACTGAAGGACAGGTTTGATTCTGCAGAAGGTTTGTTGTTATTTTCATTCCCACTAGAGAATCCCAGCCACAACAGGTAACAATTAGCTGTCAGCTTAAACCAAGGGTCAAAAGTGTATCACCCTTTATTTCTGCAGGTACAGCTGGGCATCAGGTAGTCTTCTCTCCTGTGTGACAGCAGCATCAGAGAATACTGGAAAGCCACAAGTGAAATTCAGATGTATTCATTCTGCCAATAAATGCCCAAACCACTGGTTCTCCCCAAGAAGCTATTAGGAAAGTGCAAATTCATCAACTCTGCCAAGACTATGGAAATGATTAATGTTATGAGTAGAGTTTGGACCAGAAAACTTGATTCCTATACAGCACTGGAATGCTCTTTGTACTAGAATACCATGATTATGTTGTGCCGGCTTCTGGATCAATCCTAATTTATTCAGATTTTCCAAGCAAAGTTTTGTTGTGTAATGATTTCCTGCTTCATATCGGTTCTACTAATGGCTCCAGTGTTTTAGCTTATAGTGCCAAATTGGCCTTAAGGAGCCATCTACATCGTGTTAGAAAATCTGAAAAGCAAGAATGGAATATTATACTGACACCCCTCTCAAAAAGTGTCTACACAAGTGATTAAGCCTCGCTATGAATGAGTGAAGCATATCAGAGGATTTATCGCGAGGTAAGTCATAATTTTGAGGAGATGCAAACCAAATGAGAAACCCTAAACTCTGAGAACAAGGTCTCCACAGACAGAACTTTTGAGTTTATTTGGTAAAGCTGCTGAATGGCAGCTGACCAGTCTTCTATGTTCCTTTATGTTTTTCTATATCTAATCCCAACATGATCTCAAACATGACCACATAAGCATTAAATAAGCTCAGAAATACAGTCAGTTTGGATAAATAGACACTGAATCAAACATTAGTACTGGTGATGTGACACCGTGCAGCCCACTCTAAACTTAGAAAAGGGGCTTTTTCTAGAAAGCCTGAAAATTAAGGCTGAACATTAAATGTCATTCCTGTTACTCAAATGCCACTCTCCAATTTATCACTGTCACTTTCTAGTAATGACTGGGAGGCTCGCTGTCTCTTCTGGAGGCGCTGACCCTCATTTTATAGAAACTAAAGTTTAATAATTGATGTCTAAACAGATATTATAAAGTGGAGGCCTTTCTCCCTTTGAATGGCTGCAATCACCTTTATCTTAATAAGGCAAACATTATTTATTTAACAGGCCAGGGCATGGATCTAGGATGGAGGATGGAGGAGTGGTCAGTTGTTGAGAGGTGCAGTCAATGTTCAGTGCAGGAGAAAAAGCTCCATAGCACCATTTGTATATGCAACCTCTTTTATTTATGCCTTGCTGCTGTCTCAGACGTGTTTCCAATCATTCAATTTATCACCTCCTTTATCAAAAGCTATGACAGCATTAAGGAGGCAGAGGAAAAATGACAACTTGCTGTGAAAGCAAAAGAGGGGGTTGGTGGACACGCTGATGATAATGTCAGGTTATGCAAAAACATGATAAGCTGTCAACACTTTGATACCTTGGACTGACTCATTACTGAGCCTGGTTCCACCCAAGTCAGAGCAAATACTAGATCAAATGTTGAAGAGTGGGTGTTGGCTTGTTCATGGATTTACTTGAAGATGTGGGTTAATATATAAGTTCCTACATGTGAACACCTCCCAGCCATAGGCCCTTACAGACACAAGGCATTCTGAACCAGCTAAATTTATTAGTATGAGTATACTTCAGTTAAGACCTCTGTATATATTTCTGACTCTGACATTCTCAAGAGAAGAGCTTCTGAATCACTGAGATCAAACACCTTGCATGGCCAAGTGTTTATCTTCAAGTAACCAACAGAGAGAGACTGTCTGTTCTGTCTGCACAACAACTCCCAATCTTATCTTATCTTGTTTAACAATAATATCAAACTAATAGTTATCTGATAAAAACGATATTCAAAATTCAAAGTCAAAAGCAATAGTCTTTATAATCCCACTTCAACAAATTGCACCAGATGTGGAATGAGGAGAATTTTACTTTGTACCTTGTGGAGGTTTGGAGGTACTAGTAATAGTAGTGGTACAGACATTTTTTTTTTGTTTGCTTGTATGCAAGAAGTCAGACACTACTCACATCATGGTGTTAACTCACTTGATTTTTTATTTATTTATTGGTTGATTTTAAAAGAACTATACATATAATGACTACTTAAGCCATTTTACAGCCCCTTAGAAACTCTGAGATTGTTTGTTTACAGGACACCTGTACTTTATCTTTGGTCTGTGCATAAAACTAAAACAATTCTCCACTTCACTTTAAATGACAGCTTTGCATATGGTGTATACTAAAGACTGACCATTTGATAAACACATTTGGTCTGAATAAAAGTATCTACAGCTGAGCAAAATAGGAGCTAGACATTATCTACAGTTACCTGGGCCCTCGCAGCCACAGTCACACTTTGGCAAGCCCAAAAGTTTCCACATTAGATGAGGAATTCTGAGAGTCGGTGCATGCTGAAACTCACAATGGCAGGGTGATAGGAAATCCACCTTCAGTGTGAGGTTGGTGATTTGGGGCCTAACGTGAGCAACAGCATCTTTCCATATTTTCATGCTTTGTACTACTCTATTCATCCCTCTTCTCCTCGTTCACGTTCTTTACCAGCTTTACTCAGAAATACCTGTCATTCTTTTGTGTTCAGCTTGCAGACAATTAACACCCGACACAGGTCTGTTACTGCTGAAATGCTAACAGCAGCAAAAGCCTCACAGTTAAGAAGCACTTTACTGATAATAAGAAGTTAAAGACCATATTAAATTCCAGTTATAGCCCTCATAGTAATTGTAAATCCAATCTAGCACAAGCTCAAAGGAACTGCATGTTGTCTCAAAAATATACTGTAGTATCATTAAATCCATTTCAGCTCTTTGCTACCAAACTTGCTATACTCTAAAATAATGAAAGCCTACATTATTCTAGGCTCATTTCCTTCTGACCACATGATTTAGATGCAGTGTGACCATATTGACACTACCCTGACTGTGGGTAAACAAATAAAAATCAAGTTTGCAAAATAGCAAGCAAATCATGAGCAGAAAGGGAATACAGTTGGTGCACAAAAGTGAAGGTTAAGAAGATTTGTATGCAGTGAGTTTGATGAATATGCCATATGGACCTGGATTCTCTTCATAAGACAGCAGTTAGAAATAACCAGAGACACGCTCACAGACAAATCAGTTATTCTCACAGGCCCTCAAAAGCATCAGATACAAGAGAAGAAACTGAAAAGACACAACAGACACAAAAAGCAAAGGAAATAGTACAAGATGGACAAAATGAAAAACCCATAAATTGCTTTTTTCCTGACTCTGCCTTACATATTGTACATGTCACAATAAATGAGTGAGTTTCATTTTACCTTGGCACTGGAATCCTTGTTTTCCAAACCCCCTGTGAAAACAAATAAGGTTGAATTAAATAGTTGCTTTCTTTCTCCCTGTTAAAATATAGATGTACACACAATAAATCAATTGTTTCATTCATTTATTTATTCAAACACATACGCATTTATTATCTCCAAGGACAGGGTGCTGCCTAACGTACACCACTGAACAACAGAGCTGTGCTTCAAGCTTTTAGATTTGCACACGTTCCTGCTTATCATCTTCCCCAATCAAAACATTGACATGAATATTTAAAAAAACACAACCCTCATCTTCACTATACAAACACCACCTTATAGAAAGCTTTTCAGGAGGGAATGAGGTGTTGGACAATCATCCATCCATATATTCAGTCCACGTCAGGGTGACAGTGGGCTGGAACCAGTCCGAGCTGACACTGGGTGAGAGGGAGGGTCCACCACGGACAGATCACCAGTTTATCACAGGGCTGACACACCCCAGCCTGCATGTCTTTGGACTGTGAGAAACCCCACACAGAAATGGGGAGAACACCCAGAGTCCCCACAGAAAGGCCCTGGAATCCCTGAACAGGATTCGAACCCAGAACACTCTCGCTGTGAGGCAACAGCACTAAACACTACCCCACCAATATATGGTGTAACGTTTAGTCCACAACGTTCGGCTGCTGTCAAATGACTGCCCTGTATCCAATCTCACTGCCAAGGGAGAAACTGACACCTATGAACATATACACATATACAAATATATACACCATATGTATACTGTATGTCAATAAATATTCATATGATGTTTTACTGCTTAATGTGAGTTTCTGATATATTTATTATATGCGAAGTGAAACTGGATGCAGAATATTGTTTCTTCAAATCCATAACTGAAAGTGACACTAAACTGTGAGATAAATACTGAAAACTGCGCAAAATAATGAAAATGAAAATTCCCGAGCTGATTAGAACATGAAAGGGGAAGCCATGTTCTTTCATTTGTGAAGAAAAGCAACAGGCTGTTTGACTTTA
Source organism: Mastacembelus armatus (assembly GCF_900324485.2). Lineage (NCBI taxonomy): Eukaryota > Metazoa > Chordata > Actinopteri > Synbranchiformes > Mastacembelidae > Mastacembelus > Mastacembelus armatus. The sequence goes on from NC_046633.1 coordinate 22,183,542, forward strand.
GGTTTCAGAACATGTTGACCTTGTGCTTTGCTAAGGAGTGATGTTTAGGAGGGCACAGGTCATGCTGTAAAACTGTCACTGTTATAGGCCACTAGCAATAAAAGCCCTGAGATCACATTCCTACCTGCAGCAGCAGAGGACTGTCAACGTGTGGACAACTCTGCAAAGCTGCCTGCAACTTTTACTTCTCTCAAAGTTAAGACGTAACTAAGCTGATATCTCATTGGCAGAACGGCTCAGGGATAATATGTCCAACCCCCTAAAGCTAAACAGAAGATTAAACTGAAGTCAGAGAGGTTAGACGCTTCAATGTTCAGCTGCTTTGGGACTTTTAAATACTGCTTTTACATTAAAAACTGGGAAGGAAGGAAAAATAAAGCAACAAGTTTAGACATAATGTTTGGAAACTGTCAAACCTTCCATGTTGTATGTTGCATGTTCTGCCCATGAGTCACCAATGGAAAGTGCTGCAGCATAAAGGCAGAGTTACTGCCCAGTTCAAGTGTGTTTCAATGGAAGAAAATGTGCATAGGCTGAAACACTTTGCTGTAGAAAGTGAAGTTGCTTTGCCACACAAGCCCAAACAGCAAGTAAACTGCACAATTTCCTCCCAGTGAGCAACTAAGCAAATAGTTGAGCTGTTCTCCACAACAAAAACCAGTAGGTTTAGTTGGCTTTAAGAGCTCAGCTACGTGCCAGGAAGAGGAAACCTGTTAGTCATTAAAAGACTTTAACCAGGTCCAAGCTGCCAAGCTGCCCGACTGCACAGTAGTAATGTCTTAATCAGAGAGTACCAGATAAATGGATTTAGGACCAGGCCCAGCTGCCGTCAGGACTGATACAAAGCCAGTCTTGCAGATATGTGTTCAAGCTGGACCCTGATTTCTTTTAGGGGCAAGTTACAATGAGAAGAACTCACTGGGAATTTTCCCAGTTAGAGCGTGTGTATAAAGTCCCATTTCTGAATTAGAGAGGCCTCATTAAATCCCAAATTTTCACCCACTCAGTCTCTTTATACTCATTGCTACAGTAATAACAAAAACTACTTAACTCCTCCCATATGGGGCTGCCTGCACAAAAGCTCCATTAACTGGGATTCCCTGCACTACAAACCAGTAAGATTATGGTTTTGTGACTTCGCTAGCATCGCGTATGTCAGAAGACTACAGACTGCAGGGCTAAGGAAGGAAAGTCAGCCTGAAGTTGTGTTCTATCATCAAACAGAGTGTACTACACTGAAGTTATCCAATATGCAACAGGCAGCAGTCAGGGGGGTGGAGGAGCGAGGCGGAAGACTTACCAGATGAAGTCGGTGCAGTGGCTGCAGAAAGTCGGCTGCTTGAAGAACCTGGCTATGAATTTATGGTTCTTGACTTCGTGGACGTTTTTCTGCCTCAAAGCACCTTTGCGAGCAAACCTATTGGCCACGTCCGCGGTGGACGACTCGTTCAAACTCACATCAGCCATGTCCCCCCAAAGAAAAAGAAATCAGTGCCACAGTTTTAACGCGTGTTGGGTCCGTTCAGACGCGCAGCGTTGAGCCAGCAGAGCGCGGAGCCGTCACGGTGCTTACTCTCTGAGGGCTTTCCCTGCCTGTCGGTGCTGGGCTGCTCCACTGACAGCTCTGCACGCCGTCACGCACACCTGCTGCACACGTACCGCATCCGGTGCGACCTTCAAAATAAAAGCCTTTTTTCCCCACTCAGGATGTGTGTGTTTTTTTTTTTTTTTTAAATAAACCTGCCAGATGTCCAGTTTAACAAAAGTTCCTATGTAGGGCCATGACTAACAAAACAACTACTCAAAATAAAGAATTCATGTGTTGTTTTTTTATGCAAAATTACATAATCGTTCTCCCTTTTATTGCAGGAGTCTTTATTATCTGGATTTATTATCTTTTACGCGCATTTATTATATGTTAGGCACACATTGTAACTTGAGTGTGGTTGGAAACTACAGTCTAAATGTTATTTAACCCACACAAAGCTGACAATAAAGCAATCTAACACCATCGTGAAGAATAAAGATAATGAAGACTAAATAAATAAATATAAATAAAAATAAACACCTAACAGTTACCTGCAGCAGCTCAACAACACCACAAACTACAACCTGAATGAATCAAAGGAATAAAGTTTTCTATTAAAACCTTGTCAATGATGCAATGATGGGACGGTCTTTAATTGTGTGTCCACGATGATCGTTAAAGGAAACATGAAAACATCACCCACCAACCTTTAAAAACATCTAAAGAAACTATGAAACCTCTGCCTCATGTTCAGCCTTCTGCTTTTAAACACAGAGCTGACAACAATCCTTCACTGCTGTGTTTTACAGTGGTTGTGTGTGTTATTAAGAAAAATAAAAATAAATATACATGCATTTATAAAAGCCAGCAGAAACAGAATATTTTGAGTCTAATCACATTTTATTTATCATCTGAAATCCAACAACAGGCCAACAGCTGATTCCTTTGAAGTTGGTTTCTAATCTGTCCAGCTGTGGCACATCTGTAAAAAACACCAGCTTCCTGCCCGTGGTGCATGTGTCTGTGCAGCTTGACGATGCTCCGCTCCTCTTCCTCCGTGTCACTCCGGTTGATGTGACGCAACAGGACCTGCGGTGGGGAGGGAGGATGCCCCAAGGAATTTGGGATGGGGGCGTCATCGTGTGGCACAAAAGCGCACTGCACATTTTTTAAATACTCCGTGAAAACAGGCCATCCGTGTTATTTTCTTCAGCACTTGTACTTTTCACCAGGACTGGACTGAAACACTAATTGAGGCAGGAACTGGTCTCTATCCCAGGCCACAAACCACCAGACTGCTCTTTTTGTAGACTAACCCAAATGTGTTGTATGGAAAGTTATCCTACTACAAAACTTTTAAAAATGGCACTAACCAATCAGCAGTCTACCTGAATACAAAGTATGCTACAACAACCACAGCACACACAAATGATATACACACAAAACAATGAGCCTTGGCTCAAATAGTCAAATGTTTATCTTTACATTCAAGATTCACTCACATAGGAAGTCTCTGGTATTGCAGTTTTATACTGTTAGATGGTGTTAGTAGAGGTAATAGTTAGATCTACTTAGGTATTAGTTTTTATTGTTATATTACTGTGGTTTGTTTCTTCCACAGCCTGTCTGGAATGGACAAATGCTGGAAAATCCATAGTCTCAGGTTTTGTTTGTTGTTGACCACCAGTGCTACTGGCTTGCTTGCTATTTTACCCATAGGGTCCCATAGGTTCACTGACCTGAAGAGCAATTTGAGCAGCTCAGTCCATTTTATGTGAAGGACAAACATTTGCATCACATTTAAGCCAGATCTGCTGTTCTCTGAAATCATATTACACTGAAACGCACTGAAAGCAACTGCTACATAAAAAGAAAAACAGTACTGCATTTAATTAATGCAGCTTATCTCCCTGGATTTATGTGTAGCTTCATAAGGGAGGCACAGTATTACCAGTATAGGTATCATCTCTGGGATTTCAAAGGTCACAGAGTATCTATTTTTAAAATGAACCAGACTGTCTCCATTTCTATGCTAAGTCTCCCTACCAGGCCAAAAAGAAACATTTTGTTCACCCAAACAACAGCATTTACACAGAACCTCCATTTGCTTTTGCTTAGACATTGTTGGTGTCAAATTGTTTTTCATTAGAGCAGAAATTGAGCATTATTAAAAATAGTTCAGGCACTGCTCAGCATCTAACCCCCCACATGTAAATCATTCAGTTCAATGGTGCTGACTTAGTGTGAGTTGAGTGTGTATGGTTAGGCAGGTAGTGCTTATGTTTTAGGTGAGGTTAAATCTCCAGGAAATAAATGTAAGTCAATAATGATGTCGTGTGTATGTGTGTGTGTGTGTGTGTGTGTGTGTGTGTGTGTGTGTGTGTGTATTAATAAACAGACATTTGGGAATCTCTTCCTTTCATTATTTACTGCATGACTTTATATCATGCTGTGTATCTGCTGAGACTCGGGCAAAATCAAGACTATTGATCAACTCTAGGTAAACATGGAGGAATTAAGACCTTTGTGCTCAATCAATAAAAGCTTGCACTGGAATCTGACTGGAGCAGCCTATCAGGAGGCTGTTTACTCAGCACTGCTTATGTTGGCCTGTTCCCGACTCAGATGCCAGGGATACTGAGGAGACATCACTCCCAAGAAGATGGCTCCGACTTTGCCTTTCTTTCTCCTCTGCCAAGTAGCTTTATATGCAACTGTAACATCCAAGAAAGGTAAAATAGAGTGAGATTGTTTGTACTAGTATGAAGTTTTCCTTCATTTGTTTGCCATTTTGTTTATTATGTGCCTCATGTACATGCTTGAAGATTGCACATTAAAAGTAACTAAAGTATGTGCAACAGTTTGGACTCAAATGAGTTATCAGTTGTTGAATCCTGTGGTTGTGTTATGGTTAAAACATTACAGCTGTGACTCCTGTCACTATTACTGTACATTTATAAAAGTTAATGTCTTTAACAAGTGTGTGGCCGCCCACCTATCACTGACGGGATTGATGCCTCCACGCTAAAACGTGTGCATGAGGTTGGAGAAGAGATGACGCTCACATGTGAACGTGGATACTTGCCCTCAGTTGCGACCTCACAACGGATAACCTGCACAGCTACAGGGGAATGGACGCAGTCAAACCTGGCATGTTCCCGTGAGTTGCAGACTGTGGTGTTACTTGGTGTTCATTGTAGGTTTTGTCTGCTTGCTAACAAACCACCTGCTTGCTGCAAAACCATAGAACAGTTCTTACATTATTACACTATTCAAAAGTAGAAAGTGTTAGCAAAGTGGCCGAAGAACACATAAAATCAAAGAATGTCTTCCACATTTCTCAGAGAAATCACTGCATTGTGTTGGAAAGTGTACTTTACTCCATGATCATGTGACCTGTCACATGATAAGGTCCAAATGTTGTGACAATGGAGGATCAATAACTCTTTGAAAGAATAGAGATATCAGGAATCAGTCAGCCTAAAGATCAAGATACTAGTTTCAGCAAATCATACAATAAACAATATACTAACAACAACAACATCTTTCTGTGTTCCTGTCTATGTACTGTATGAAATATGCAGCAGGTTTATAAATTTAAGCCAAGAAAAAAAAAATTGTTTACAAGAAACATGAAAGTGAAAGACAAATGTAATCAAACAAACTATTTAGCTGTAAGAATAAGACCATAATAACACTGACAATGGTTTTATTAATTCAGTCAATTGTAGTTTGAAAAGTTAGTGAGATGCAATCTGTAATTAACCTTTTCTATTATTCTGCATTGATTACATGTTATTTAACCTGCAGGAGGTGCAGATTCAGTGTTGTCAGTCTTTTGTTATCTTTTTCTTCTGTAGCTAAGATGTGTCCAATCCCCAAACCTCTGCAGCCTTTAGCAATGGGAAGGACAGAAGCTCCATTCAAGAGTGTGCTCAACTACACATGCGATGATGGGTAAAACTGAATGACTGTACAAGTCAAAACAGATCATTAGACACTGTGTGCTTCACTAATGTTAACGGTTGTTGGTCAGGTATGTCATTCAAGGAGCCAATGAAAGCAGGTGTTTACATGACGGGACCTGGAGTAATCCACTGCCTCTCTGCAAAGGTAATGGAGGAAGAAATGCACTGTAAAGAAGTGGAAATGGTAAAAGACTCCATCGGTGTTCAATAAGCACATTATGTTCCATTTGAAAAAGGAAAATCAAACATTCGTAATCAAACTAAGAAGCACTGATGTCAAACTTAGGTTTTTATTCATTAGTCTACTGTGAATTTGTTTTTCAGAAAGTTACTGTTTTTCCTTTGTTCACTCTCAGCAAAAGGCATCTTGTGCTTGACTTTTAAATCAATGTCTGAAATTGTTTTTAAAGATTTAAATTATTGCTGCTTGTGTTACTAATAAAGAGTGTAAGTAACACAGTGAGATCAGCTAACTGTGTAGAATCTGTGTAGAGTAGAATCCAAAGTTTTCATGTTCATCACTATCCTGAGATCATTGTTTCTCCCTGCAGCTGTGAATTGTCCTGTGCCGCGGCCACCTATCAATGGGATAGTTGTCCATGATAAGCCTCTTACTGGAACCACCACCATGTATGGGCAAGGTTGGACATATGAGTGTAACCCACCGAACGCTCCAAGCTATGAAAGGGGATCCTGCCAGGCTAATGGCAGCGCAACTGAGCCACCAGTCTGCCGAGGTGCACTGAAGATGTTTTTCATATGTCCTATCCATCTCCTTCTTTTTCATCTAATTATTATTGATTTCTTTTACAACTCTAACTACCAAATACTACCTCCTCCCATTTTATGACCCTAGAGGTGAGTTGCCCCATTCCAGCAGGTATACCAAATGGTTTCATCACCTTTGCTGTGATGAGGCAACATGGATACAAGGAGAAGGTAAAATATGCCTGCAATGAGCACTATATTCTGGATGGGCAGGCTGAGATTCAGTGCCGAAACACAGGAAATTGGTCTGCCAAGCCGGTCTGCAGAGGTGAGCTGTGGGAAAATCCTGTGTTTAAAACTAACCTTAGGCTAAATATACATTAGTTTCATAGCTGCTGCATTCAGATATGCAGTAGTCACCTAATTAACTAAAAGTACTCAGTCTCAGAGTGTGGAAAAGGGAAGAGTTGGTTAAGAGAAACCATAAATTGCTTTCAGTTTTCAGAACAGCTTTTGTGTAATGTGGGAATTCAAATGAACTTTACATCAATAATAATTACATAATAGACTCACTGGATTTTCAGTGTCAGTGAAAACTGGCTTTAACTGCTCTGTTTTTTCACCCAGCTCCCTGCAAGGTTGGCATCAAAAGAGGTCGTATTTTCTACAATGCCAAGAAGCTCTGGATCGCAGACTTGAAACCCAACAGAGTCCTCCATGGGGAGCATGTTGTTTTCTATTGTTTGAACAGAGCTGAAAGTTGTGGATACCCTGTGGCCAGCACCTGTAATGATGGGACCCTCCCAATCCCAGAGTGTTTTGAGGGTGAGTTTTTGTCAGTTCAGTCAGTCTAATCCAAGACTGACCAGTGCACATCTTTCCAGAAACCTTTGCTTTTACAAATGCAAGACCTGTGCTTAAATTGTTTTCAGTGTGGTAGGAAAATGGTTGGAATGCATATAACTATGAAATAATTTTAAGGCAGAGGATAATAGTCTGTATACTGCTATACTGTGGTGGAGATCTAGATATTTTAATCAGAACTGAGTGTGGGCACAACTTACTGTCAGATCCATGTTTTCACTGGCAGCACTCTAGGGCTTTGTTTTTAATGTTATGTAATACATCTTAGATGACTTACAAATGTCAATGTCAAAATGAAAAGCCCATGTTTTCAGGTAGTCAGATAAAACATTTAATGGTTATAGTGATTTCTGCCTCTGTTTTTCTTGCTTTTAGAACCAGGAAAAATGGAGTACACATTAAGGCCCAAAACACTTCCATCAGAAATTGCAATGTGTGCTGCTTCTCCCCCTGCAAGCCCCACACATCCTGAAAGACCAGCTTGACTTTGCACAGAATGACCTCTAACACCATATACATCAGATACATGTGACTGGAATAAGAATAATTCATCTGAAGGAATACGCTGCAAGACACCGTTGTTATTGGTCAAATTCATCTCCTGTTTTTCACTGCCATTTTTAAATTTACTGGTAATAATAAAGTAATTCTGAGCATTTGTCAAACAATAAAAATCATTCTTACTGAGGCATGGTACCCATGAATAGTGTTCAGTCTGTCAATGCACCACAACTGGACAATACATATACACACATACATGTAGCTAGGTTACAGTAAAAAGAAATGGTTGAAACTGTATGTGACATGACCTTGACATTTATGCATTTAAGTATCTAAAATGGATATAATAGTTTTTTTATAGCAGAAGGCCAAAAATGAGACAATAAATAACAGAGGCTATTAACAGGAGAAGAGCTCATACACCTTACAATGACATCCTGTCAAAACGGATAGCAGTTCACCGCTTACTGACATTTGAGTCAGTATTTGAATTTAATGTGCATCTTGTTTAAGTCACAGGTGTGATCTTATAGAAACACTCCAAGAAATGTGAAAGTGTATTCAAGTTTATTTGTAGAGCACAATCTCATATGAGTGATTCAAAGTGCATTACTGAGAGATAAAACAATAAAATTGAACTTTATTATATGGAAACAAGAAGACAACCTGTACATACACACACACACACACACACACACACATACACACACTCACACACACACACACACACACACACGTACAGTCCTGTTGTATAAAGCAATGGGAACAAAATTGTGAATTCATGTCTGTAATAAACAGGGAGACAGTGGAGTAAATATGGTCAACAGCTGTTATCAGGAGGCCAGTAAAAAGAGTATTATAGTAATCCATTCTGCTGCCGACAAACACAGGAACAATTGTGTCTGCATCTGACTGGGAAAGAAAGCAACAGATTTTTTTCTTCTCTGTATTTGTACTGATATCACATGGTCAAATGTCCTTCACCTCACAATCATGGGGAAATTTGTCAGGACTGTACCACTTCATTGCACAACAATCTGCTCTTTTGCTGTATATCTGTCACATTATACATTATTTATTTAAACCAGAGCAAACTGGGGCTTAAGACACAAGGTCTGAAAAAATATATTATTTTTCTATTGTTTCAAAAAATGCACGAACATGGGAAAGTCCATCTGCTGGAGCTTTGCACTTCCTGTAAAATGTCACATGGTTTTTGATCTCTTATTGTCAACAGAAAAAAAAACCCCAGATGAGGAGTAAGGTGTTACTTCATTCAGTTCTTATCTGTTTACTTTTAGGAAAACACAAAGTAGGGAAAGAGGCGACAAAGATTCACTATTTGAACCAGAGACCACAGGAAAGGACTGAAGACCAGCTGTACTTGGACAAGAATGGAACTCACGCTGACTTTGATTCTTCTATGTCCATTTGTTTTTTTCACCACCGTGACATCCAAACAAGATGGTATTTACCTTCTTTTTATATGGTGTCATATGGCTTTACCTCCACTTTTTACTCCACTGTTCAAATTCTATATCTTTGTTAAAGTAGCAAGGATCATCTTTAATTTCAGAGAACAGGAATTCAAGGCAATTATTTTAATTTTGTGTTTACTTCAATATATTGTTCTTCCAACAGGACAAAAATGTTTTTTCCATCTTCTACATATGAAATACTTTAACCCCAAAATAGATTTTGACTTTAATGTCTAATGTTTATTCCCATTTTCTGTTATTGATTGTCAAATGTTTCCAAGTCTCTACATTTAAAAAGAAAATAACTACAATAGATGAATGTTTAACTATAAATGTCCTATGTCTCTTCAAGTTAATTTGGCCCATTATTTAAACAGTTGACAATAATGTGCAACAACAATTTCTATTGTTTTGGGCAAGAAGTGGAGAAAATATAATATAACAAAATAATCTGCTTTTGTTGGTGGATTGTTTTAGGAAAACAACACAAAGTACTGTGTGTAAATACACATTCCTTCCATTTTCAGAGAGAGAGCACATTAACACATACTGCATCATATTTAAGATCAGAGTGAATGTTCATTAGCTTCTTCCACTGGAGCATTTTTCAATATGAGAGTCTATACACAGTTCTAATTAAATCTGTGTGTCCTTGCAGTATGTTTTAGGCCTGAGCTGGCTCACAACATTGAGATGGAAGGGATCCAAAGGTTCTTTAGTCCTGGTGCGGAGTTAACGCTGTCCTGTAAACAAGGATACACCCCCGTTTCGGGCCCTCGGAAGATTGTGTGTGCTGCCAGCGGAGAGTGGACAAAAACCAAATTAATGTGCATACGTGGGTCTCCATTATTCTAGTGAGAACTTGTGACAGAAGATTTTGCACTGTGAATTAATACACTTATTTTTCAAGTGTATCCATAATGGCAGTTTCTAGGAAATAAAATTATTACATACTTTTAATGTCAGCATATTTCTTTATTATTGCAATTTTAACTGCATTAATTATTAATAATTAGCAATATAGCAATAACAGATTTTTATTATATTACTTCATTATATTGTCAGTCTTATTTTCTATTTTAATCACAACTCACTTTTTGATGTGGAAAAAAGACAATGCTTTAATAGACTTGACAGAGAATATATCTATTATTATTTCTATTACAAATATGTACATAGACAAGCTTGTGGCCTTAACTATATTGTAGATTTATATTCCATGCTGTGAAATCTGAATATGCATATTCAGCACTAGAGAAAGCTGCAGTAGCTAAAGAAAATATTATTATTAATATTTTTTGTATTATTCTTTAAATATACTAAACTGGAAAACCTTTATTTATGCATGTACTCTGTATATTTTCCCCTGCAGCAAAAAGATGTCCCTATCCTGATCCATTGCCTAATGGAGAATTGTACTATGACGATACCGTGTACCAGAGTACAATCAACTATACTTGTAATGAAGGGTAAAGCAAGAAAATAATGTTGAATTATTTTGTGTGACATATTTCCTTTTCTGATATGGTTAAAAAGTAAATTCAAAGGCTGCTGTTTGTGTTAATGATATAACAGGTACATCTTGATTGGAGGTCACACTGCAGTGTGCCAAGCCAATGGAACATGGAGTGCAACAGTACCAGAATGTACAGGTATGTAATCCATTATAGCCTCATACAAAACCTTGTGAAGAAAGACTACAATAAAATATATATTATATAGGCTAAGCTGCTCTTATGCTGCATTTTCTGCAGACTTCGAAGACAAGCACACAAGTTCATTTTCATTTGATATAAGGCCACAATAACACTCATACTTATAAACAACAGAAATCACAATTGTGTAATAAAAGCATGTGTGTAAAAGCCTTTATAGCTAAATTTCCATATTCTGTCTCTCCTCCCTTAGCTGTGTCCTGTGGTCTTGCTCCAATCCCACAGTTTGGGATGATAATTTATGACAGGATACTCAAAGGGAACACCACTGACTATGGCATCACAGGGACATACCTATGCCGCCCTCCATACGCACTTATTGGCAATGCAAGAACAGAGTGCACTGCCAGTGGTACCTGGACCAAGATGCCCAAATGTCAAGGTATGATGCTGCTGTAATGACAAAGAATATTTATAGTGGGAATGCAATAATTATTTACTGATCACAACCACTTCAAAGATCTACTGTAGGATAAGTAAAAGCAGGACAAATATGACATGTTGGCATTTAAATAATAAAATATGTTGAGTACTGTAGGTTACAGTACAGTCAAACCTGTTTACAGTACTGATAGTCCAAATTCATTCTTGATAGAAATATCAACAAAGTAGGAAAGAAATCTCACCTCAGGGTCTGTAAAAACTATAAATGGTCATGTTTCTATTTTATTCTAACACAGAGCCATAAATTCAAAACAACAAATGAGAATCATATATACACAAGAAATTCTATGCTGTAATATTTTCACATTTTAAAAGCTATGAACAGAGTTTAACAAAGTAAAGCATCATGATTTGTGTACCTTTTTGGCACAGACATCATCGTTGTGTGCATATCTTGTTAAAGAACAAACATGTTGTTCTACTTATTACGTACCAAACAGTCTGCAAAACAGTGTTGGACGATGTGGATGATTTCTTATTATCGTTTATTGAAAAATAAAACTCTTATATGCCACCCTCCCTTTTGCAAACAGTGGGAGCTGAAAAAGGACAGCACCCTAATTGGACAAATTAGACACAATTCTACCACATTTTGTCTCAGCCATCTTCTGAGGAAATTTGCAACTTGCAATAATTAATTGGCAAACAGTTGTTAAACTACACAAACACAATGTGATCAACAATAAGGAATCTAGCTACATTTTCATTAGTAGAGTTTTTTTTTAAACAACAAAGCAACTTGTTCCTTTGCAGTGGTGACCTGCCCTCCACCAGAGAATATCGAGAGAGGATACATGTCAAACAACGAAAAAAGAGACTACGACTTCATGGAAACTGTGAACTACGGCTGCCATGGAGACTATGTACTGGAAGGCAGCCTGCAGATTGTTTGTCAGAACAATGGGCACTGGTCTGAAAAGCCAACATGCAAGCGTAGGACTACAATAACTTTACAGTGATTTCACCTGATACATTTTGTGATTGCTATATTTCAACCAATGCTAATGTTTTCTTCAGTATAATTTTTTCTTCCACTTGTAATTTACAGCACCTTGCAGTGTTGACATAGAGAGAGGAAGAATATTATACAAAGGACAAAAACTCTGGATCAAAGACCTGACTCCCAACAGAGTCTTATACAAAGAAACTGTCTCACTCTACTGCATGAACAAGGACAGGAAGTGTGGTTATGCAGTGCCAACGCAGTGCATTGATGGAAAACTCAAGATACCTGAGTGCTTTGAACGTAAGGATTATTTCATGACAAAGCACAATAGAACATACAAAGAAGCCCAATGCTAATTTATTTATAATATATTTTATTGATATGTTGTGTATTCATCTTTTTTCTGTTATACCTCATCCTCACAGCCTGAGTCATCAACAGAGCCAGCTTTGTATTGTGAGCTGTTGGCCCAATTTAAAATGTTTTATTTACTCTGTATGTCCACTATAATTATCTAATTAGAATGACCAGTGCAGCATTATCTGAATTTCCCCATGGGGCTAAACAGATTTAAACATTATTTATAGCATTACACTCCATAACCTTTGTTTGTTTTAGAAAAGTATAGTGATTACTCAAACATAACACTGTTAATACCCTATAGGAACTTTTTAGATGTTTAACTGTGTTTAATTTCTCACAAACTTGACTTCAAATTTAAGGTAATGCAGCCACAGGATCCACCAACAAAAGCACAACAGTTGTTGACATGAAGCTACTTAGTATTATTATACTATATTATATACTATATTAAATATACTATATTATACTCCAACACTTGGAGTAGAGGAGCAGTGTTGTAGCAATCAGTTGATGGTGCAGTGTGCGGCGAGAGCTGCTAAATGAAGAGTACTGAAATAACAAGTAATCTCATTTTACATAGATGAAATTGGATTATGTTAGTGGCAATGTCAGTCTATATAAAATATTAAATGCAGACTTTTACTTGCAATAGTAAAAAAAAATTAAATGTCGAGATATATTTACACACAACATGGTCATAAACATTTGGAACTGTAAACAACCAGGGAAATCCATTATCAGTCAATGTGGAAAAAAACAACAAACCAAACAGGACGCTGGGATGTCCAACAAAGCATAATAATTCACTAAATCTATTCCTTTGAAGATATAAAGATTTAAATTTGTGTTCTGTGACTGTATGAATACCAAATCATAGTTCAGAGTTTTCCCTTTAAGAATTAATTTTCTATTATTATTAAGGAACTGGATAATAACTGTGGCTGTTCTAACCTGTTCTGTGTATCTGTGTGTGTCTCTTTTTAGAGCCCAGCTTGTCTGATTATAACCTTCATCCAGATTCTCTTCCATCTGAAATTGAACAGTGCTGAAACAGCAGCAGATAAATTTTCAGCTGATTATTAAGCCACGTATATAAAGGAGTAAGTGTGGATGTGTTCTGAGCTCTAAAATTAAAAAATATACTCTGAGCCAAGCTGTTTCTGATGTAACAGAAATCCCGCAAATCCAACATTTCAGACATGATTTTATTTGATTCCTGATTAATAATAATATTAATAACTAAGTTTGTTATTCTGCATCTCAGAATCTGAATAAACATGAGATCCACATTGCATTTATGAAAGGTTTGCATGGGTTACTATGGCCTCTCATTTTGTGTGTGTGTGTGTTTTGTCCTGCACCAAACACAATTAATGACAACACAGAATTCACCGACACCAGATCTCTTACCTAAGTAAGAAAGTACATTTACTCAACTACTGTACTTAAGTAAAATTGTAGTGAGTAATTTGTACTTTGAGTATTTCTATTTTCTGCTACCTCACTACAGTTTCATTTAAAAACATTGTACTTTTACTCCACTTTATTTATTTAATAACATCAGTGACTGGTTAGTTTTTGGAATCACTTATATATTAGGAAATGCAGTGTGATCATAAAACTTATCATACTGATCCTCAGGAGGAAATTCACAAACTGTCCAGCAGTATGTAAAGTCTTTCCAGTTAAAAGCATATACTATACCATTAGTTAACATTAGCTCCACCTTTACCAGCTGCAACATTAAATTAACGAACACAGTAATGCATCAATAGATATGATCTAATAATAAAAAATACATGAATGTGAGATGTGATATTGAGTATTTTTATTTTTGATACACCTGGTACAGTATATTAGGCTGCTAATACTTTTGTACTTTTATTTTATTTATTGTATTAAATGCAGACTTTTACCTGCAGTAGAATATTATACAGTTGTATGTATACTTTTCCTTAAATAAAATGCATGCATTGCCAACATAAATTACACATCTTAAATATAATTAAACTAACTATTTACTTTATTATTACCATCCACTACTATGTTTATAATGGTAATATAATAATTACAACTATTTACCTTAATAATTATCAAACTGTGAAACAAGGTTGTTTTCATAACCTCTGCCCATAACAGTAACCAATCTCCGTTCCGGTCTGCTCTCGCGAGATACTCCGAGATCCTCTTTCTTCTCGTCCAGCATGGCCGCGCTGTATGAGGGATACACGTTGTGCGGACTTGTTCCTGCTCAAAATCTGTCAAACTCAGGTATTCGGGGCATCGAAGAGGAAAGAGACAGCGACCATGTCGTCGTCACGGACACAACCAGATCTGTCATGCTGTATAAGGTACGGTCTGGTGCTTGTTTTAGAGGATCTCCTGTCCTGGGCCAGCTGATCGCCGGTGGCTATAACGTTAACTCGTGTAGGTTTCCTCGCTTCTTTTCAGCAACAGGCACAGAAACCATAGACTTTCCCACCGGCAGGGTGGTACTGTAGCAGTAAACACCGTCCTAGGCTGCAAAAAAGAGACAAATGTTATCTAACCGTCGTCATATCCAGGACTCGTTTTGTTCTGTAACCTTTGTGATTTTTATTCAGAAAAGAGTCAAGTTAGGGCTCTGGGAGGTTTACTGTCCTCCTTTGAGCACGGTGGGCTCAGGCTGAGGCACACACTGGCTAGGTTATGAACACACAAACACACTGGCTAGATTATGAACACACACACACACACACACTGGCTAGATTATGAATACACACACAAACACTGGCTAGATTATGAACACACATACACACTGGTTAGATTATGAATACACACACAAACACTGGCTAGATTATGAATACACACAAACACTGGCTAGATTATGAACACACATACACACTGGCTAGATTATGAACACACCCACACACTGGTTAGATTATGAACACACACACACTGGCTAGATTATGAACACACTGATTAGATTATGAACACACCCACACACTGGCTAGATTATGAACACACGCACTGGTTAGATTATGAACACACGCACTGGCTAGAACACACACTGGTTAGATTATGAACACACGCACACACTGGTTAGATTATGAACACACCCGCACACAGGTTAGATTATGAACACACCCACACACTGGCTAGATTGTGAACATGCACTGGTTAGATTATGAACACACGCACTGGTTAGATTATGAACACACACTGGTTAGATTATGAACACACACACTGGCTATATTATGAACACGCACTGGTTAGATTATGAACACACGCACTGGTTAGATTATGAACACACACTGGTTAGATTATGAACACACACACTGGCTATATTATGAACACGCACTGGCTAGAACACACACCACACTGGTTAGATTATGAACACACCCACACACTGGTTAGATTATGAACACACCCACACACTGGTTAGATTATGAACACACGCACTGGTTAGATTATGAACACACACACTGGTTAGATTATGAACACACGCACTGGCTAGAACACACACTGGTTAGATTATGAACACACACACTGGTTAGATTATGAACACACGCACTGGTTAGATTATGAACACACACACTGGCTAGATTATGAACGCACGCACCGGTTAGATTATGAACACACACTGGTTAGATTATGAACACACGCACTGGCTAGAACACACACTGGTTAGATTATGAACACACGCACTGGTTAGATTATGAACACACGCACTGGTTAGATTATGAACACACACACTGGCTAGATTATGAACGCACGCACTGGTTAGATTAGGAACACACACTGGTTAGATTAGGAACACACACTGGTTAGATTAGGAACACACACACTGGCTAGATTAGGAACACACACACTGGCTAGATTATGAACACGCACTGGCTAGAACACACACTGGCTATATTATGAACACACACTGGTTAGATTATGAACACACGCACTGGTTACATTATGAACACTTGCACTGGTTAGATTATGAACACTCGCACTGGTTACATTATAAACGCGCGCACTGGTTAGATTATGAACACACGCACTGGTTACATTATGAACACTTGCACTGGTTAGATTATGAACACGCACTGGCTAGAACACACACTGGCTATATTATGAACACACACTGGTTAGATTATGAACACACGCACTGGTTAGATTATGAACACTTGCACTGGTTAGATTATGAACACTCGCACTGGTTACATTATAAACGCGCGCACTGGTTAGATTATGAACACTCGCACTGGTTACATTATAAACGCGCGCACTGGTTAGATTATGAACACACGCACTGGTTAGATTATGAACACACACTGGTTAGATTATGAACACGCACTGGCTAGAACACACACTGGTTAGATTATGAACACGCACTGGCTAGAACACACACTGGTTAGATTAGGAACACACACTGGTTAGATTATGAACATGCACTGGTTAGATTATGAACACATACTGGTTAGATTAGGAACACGCACTGGTTAGATTAGGAACACGCACTGGTTAGATTAGGAACACGCACTGGTTAGATTAGGAACACGCACTGGTTAGATTAGGAACACGCACTGGTTAGATTAGGAACACGCACTGGTTACATTATGAACACACACACTGGCTAGATTATGAACACGCACTGGTTAGATTATGAACACACACACTGGCTAGATTATGAACACGCACTGGTTAGATTATGAACACACACACTGGCTAGATTATGAACACACACTGGTTAGATTAGGAACACGCACTGGTTAGATTAGGAACACGCACTGGTTAGATTATGAACACACACACTGGCTAGATTATGAACACACACATTAGCTAGATTATGAACACACACTGGGGAGATTAGGAATACGCACTGTGGTCAAATTAGGAATACACTCTTGCAGAAAGTGACATTATTAATTGTTCTGGCAGGTGTCAGACCAGAAGCCTCTGGGCAGCTGGACAGTCAAACAAGGACAAGCTCTGACCTGTCCAACTGTCTTCAACTCACAGACCAAGGAATATGTGGCAGTGTCAGACAACAAGGTAGACTTTTCCTAACACTCTTGTACTTTTTATATCTGTACTTTTCCTTGTCCATATTGTTAAGACAGTTCAAATTTGAGTTCATTTTAAGGTTTGAGAACTATAATTTACAATATATACTAACCATATTGACCATAAACAAATCTGTTTTTACTTATTGGCCAAGTATCTAGATGTCTCTGCAGTAACAGAAATACGTCACATTATAATGTTTATTGGGTTATTTTTATTTTATTAAGGTGATCAGAATTTGGAAGGAAGAAGACATCGTCTTGGATAAGGCCTTTAAAGCAACTGTAAGTCTGAACACAGAAATTCATCTCACTTCATGAGAACAAAACATCAAGCATCCTAAAGGTTGATATTTGTACTCCTAAAGTACTTTGTGTCCACTCCATGGTACTTAACCTAGGTTGCAGAAACTTGAACTTGAATCTTTTTTTTTTTATTTGTTTCCACTGCTGAAATGGCACATTGCATTTAACCTAATACTACTTTTTTAAGCCTCTCAATCTAACCATGTCCCATAGTATTTAGAATAACAAACCTTAAATATTATGAGTGCACCCACTGATTGTTTGAAAAAACATGAGCACATTCTAACTCGTGCCTACTATGTATGTATTCTCTGCAGGTGTCATCAGATGTCTGGAAGGTCCACTGTGTACAAGGAGGGGAGCCTGTGGTCTTGTTTCAGAGAGGAGCTGTGAGACTGCTGGACTCTCTGCTTTCTGCTCCTCAGCAGCCCATAGAGGAGGTCCTGGCTGAAGAAGAGGCTATCAGGTCAGTATTGTTTTGTCTTATGGCTCCAGTAAATCCTTGTGCTATAAGACGAGGGTTGAGAGTGAGGTTGAAAATCTGCTCCAAGAGACGTTCAACAACTTTGTACTTCGGGAAACAAATTTATATAGACTGACACTGAAACAAACTGATGAGTACTGCTGTGCCACAGTCTGATCGGGAGTCTCCTGAAATGTGTTGGTCATTCTTCTTTTTGTCATTAGGTGGAGCACTAACGTAGTGGCAGAGACACAGCAGTTTGTGATTTTCACAACTGAACAGGTAACTTCATATTATTAGTTTGGCATTTTGCTTTAGGCCTCAAATATAAATTCATTTTTCAGTGTTTGATGATTTTCTATCACAATTGTTTGTAAAGACAATTTGCTCCAGAATGTGTTTGTGCATGCATTTATTAACTCATTTTTACTCTTAAGGACGTGCATTTACTCTTAGCTGTTGGTCTTTCTGAATGCCTGTTTGTCTTGAATCTCTGTCACTGTGTTCCCACAGAAAGGAGATCATTTCCTCTACCTGCAGAGACTGAATCCCAACACTCTGCAGCGGTACAGGCTAGAGAGAGAGGAGCCTGGTCTCACTCCGCTCAGCTTCTCTGCCACCTACAGGGATAAACATATCCTCCTACTTTATCTCTGTAAGCCTGCATTTCCTCTGAAAATATTTTTAGTGTCAGAGTTTGGACTGGGAAATGAAAAGGGGGTTAACACAGTGGGTGAATTTGTGTGAAAAAAAAAAAGGAAAACATTTATTACTGAAAATGCTTGCAAGTGGCAGGGACTGGATTACTCTGTATTTAGATCTGCAGTAAAGACACATGTTACAGTGTTTAATAAAAATCCAGACCTGCACTGTGCTGGAACAATTAATGGAGCTCTGTCTTGCACAAGGCAGCCTACACATTTCACCATGCTGCAGGTAGAGCTGAAAATATATTTTGTGCAGACATTGCCATGGCTGCTAATGAGCACTACAATGAAATTCCATGATCTCAAACAAGAACAACTCTCAAACAGTAAAAATAATAGAAGAGTTGGCCAGTCCTGCCCCTCATGTTTAATCCTTCTTAATTAAATGATGTGCACTATACATCATGTTGAACAGGCACAGAGATGTTCCATGCAAGATAAGTGAGCCTGCCAGTCTCTTCTTTTAGTAACCCTTTTATGCCTTATCATTTTCCTGTCATGCAGACCCTAATGGTCATGTGTACCAGAGTGTAGTCTCTGTGCGGGGTCTGGGCGCTGACGAGGGAGCTCAGGCTCTTCCACTACCCCGTAGTCTGCTGCTGGGTCTACCAGTTGGTGAGGGCCTGCTGGAGGCAGCATCAGCCCTGGCCTTGGATGAAGCCCATGTAGCTGTTGTGGGAGTTCCTCACCCCTCTGCTGGAGGGGGTAAAGGTAAATGTGGTTTAATAACGCTGGCGCAAATGAAGACCAGGTGTTTTTCTGGGACATTTGTTTTTTAAAAAAATGAATCAGTCTACACAAGGCTTATTATTTCAATATGAAACACATTGCGGTTCTGATAGAAGCCTTTTTGAGTCCAGAGACCATCAGTTGGTGAGCGTTGCATTAGAATAATGGAGCTATGTGATGCTGATGTGACTGTCAGTGGTTCCTGAATGGCTCTGTCTTTGTTTTTTTCAGACTTTCTCTGCATCTGGAATACCAATTTCCAAACACTCCAAGCAGGAAAGGAGATGGCGGGTAAAATCTACGGACAGGTAGGAATGCTTTGTGTATTAGATGTGTATAACCCACCAAGCAGACTGTTTTATAATCAGTGAATGAAACCATATACAGTACTGGTTTAGCCATCCTGGCAGCAGGACCCTGGAGCTCATACAGGAAAACTAGTGTGTATGTAAACTGTTTTTGCTGACATAAGAAGTATGCATGAACCACACACCCAGCCTTCCCTCTTTGGTGTTATTACTACAGGCCAAGGTTCCCTGTCCTTCCAGCTGCTGGGTGCTGATGGAGGACTGTATGACTTTGGTAGAGCATTGTGTCTGCTCTCCACTGTGACAGGGCTCACTGTCCCTCCTCACGACTTTATGGCAGCTTACAATCTTAAAACTGAGGCATAAATAGACCATTTGGTCTGTTTATATTATTTATATTATCTGCCATGAATTTGTACTCTGTTTTCTTTTCTCTGATTTAGCTATGGAGTTATTCCAACAAGTTATTCATTCCACATGGGAAAACCCTCTCTGTTATTCCATATGAGTGTCCTAAGTCTTCCCTGGCCTCTGCCCTGGGGAAACTAAGACAAGCCAAGACTGAAGGTGAGCTAGAATGATTTTGTAATACTGTTACTGAAATAATAATAACTTTCTGCAAAGGAAATTACAGAAATATGACTTTTGTGCCTGACTACACTGTTTTTCTCTAACTGCCTCAGAGTCCAAAGCTCCATTGTCTGTACCATCTTGGAATAACATTCTTCATGGAGAGAAGGCTCAGCCTACTCGAACAATGGAGACCAGAAAGACGGTATGTTAGACATTTACATACAGGAAGGTCAGATTTTTGTACTGCATAAATTGTTAGTGCAGCAATCCTGTAACCTTGAAAAATGTTTCCCACATCCACAAATAATATAAAAGCAGGTGGTGCATCATACACACAATGTATGAAATAATGTAGAATTGCAAGGGGAATATTCATGTACTACAGGGTAACGCTGTTGTTTTACATCAGGTCTGTTTCTTTATTTGTAGTTTCATGTAAAATGGCAAATTGTGTGGGAGGTTAATTTTTAAAGACATTAGTCTCGACAAAAAATTTAGCCAAGGCCACCTGCTGCAACATAACACAACTTTTGCAAATTTCTTTCCATATAGAGAACAAGCCGTAAGACCCAGTCAGCATCCAATTTAACAACTGATGAAGTTCTGGAGCTCATAAAGGTAAAGAGTTGTTCTGTCATGGATCTCAAAAGACTGAAGCCCACAGTGTGTAACGTAAAATGCATATCAAACATTTCTGAAATTACTCAGTATATTATTTTTCTAACACAGACAGCACCAGTAGAAAAGGTCCAAAAAGAGGTGGAGGGGCTGCTCTCCAGGGCAGACATCCAAGACTTGCAGCCCTCGATGGGGCAGCTAACATCAACTCTTGTGTCTCGGAGCCTGGCTGATCCAGCATTCTACACCCCCAACACCCTGGCACAGCTAGTGCACACTCGGTGCCTCTGCCACAGGTCAGTAAGGCATGGCAAAGGGATCGGGATGATGTTTTTTATGTGGAAATTTATGGATAAAACTCTGAAAACTGTAAATTGCTCTTTAGTCTCCAGAATGTGCTTTTGTGCTTCTCAGTTTCAAAAATGATGCAGAAAACATGAATTCGAACGACAAAAAACACATGGGCTTGTAGAGTCAATTAACCTTTCTTAAATCCATGAAATGTGTTACTGTTATGACTGTCCACAGTGTCTGTCCTGACCTTGTGCTTCTGGCTCTGGAGCGGAAGGATTATTTTCTGTGTCAGCTCTGCTTGCAGTTCTTCCCTGATATCCCTGAAGCTGTCACCTGTGCCTGCCTTAAGGCCTTTGTCAGGTAAAGTCAAAACTTAAAAATAACATTAACTGATGATTTTGAAGGTTACAACCCCTGCAATAAGTAAGTGTGTTGTTCTGTCTTTGTCTTGCAGTATGCCAGACGTTGAAGCGGAGAAAGCAATCCTGGAGCCTGACAGCATCTCCTTCATGGAAACTCTAATCTCAAAGGATCAAGGCCAGGCTGGCTTGCAGAATGGTGTCAGCCCCACTACCTTTGAGGAGGACTGCTCAGACACCCTCAGTGGAGGTGGCACCCAGAGCAGAGCAGATGACAAGGAGAAGGCCCCAACTCCACCTGAACAGATCTGTCCAGTGGGACTACACAAGGCTGTTTTACTGTATCCTGCCACTGCACGATTGCTCTAACACAGGATTTTCACTATTCTATAAGGCAGATATTCATTCAACTCAGAGTTATTAGATAATTTCACACTTTGCATCCTGAGTTTCCACACATTTTTTTAAAACATTAAAGTAAAGCAACATTATAGTAAGATGTTTTGGTACAGCAGTGGGGAAGAAAACCACATCAGAATTTAATACCCTAGGAAACTGTAACATATGAAATCTTAACTCAAACCAAAAAGAAATGAGGTCCTGCAGACGGCATTCAGTGACACTTTCCTCCTCCCACACCTAAAAGATCTGTCTTCCCATCATGTTGTTGTAAGTAATAGGTTTACTCCCATCGCTGGTTTATCATGTTCAAACTGTAGGTGCATTTTACAGTTCTTCAGTGCTCATCTGTTTTACCATGCATAAGGCTCCATTTAAAATCAGCAGTAATTCTAGCACATATAGGGCATTTCATGTTGCATATGTAATAGGCTGTAATAAGATTTGTAATTAATCCCACTATGGCATATAACTAGATGTACATGAATAAAAACTGTTTACAATGTTAATTTCTTTCTCCTACAATCAGCTTTTCCTCCAGTACCTGCAGTTCCTCTACCAAAAATATTCCCAAGATGCTTTCCCACAGATGCATGGATTGAGATCACCAAGTCTGACTCAGGTCTGTACCAATGTCTAACTAGATAATTATGGTAGATAATATTTGAACTGGTTGGCCCAAATGTGGCCAATGTAAAGAAAGGGAAGGCAATACAGAACGAATGCAAAACATTGTTGTGCCAAGTGTGATTATAGATTTGCCAAAATCCCATTAATATGATCCATTTTCAAAAATCACATTTATTTTTAGATTCCCCAACATTTTCATAGAAATTTATATTCTCTAAAAACATATAAAAAAGCATTGCCATGCAGAATTCCTCAGATTCCCAGCAGTAATTCAAAAACTTTGTCAATTGTTAAAATGGTAGAATGCCATACATCAGGTGTTAAAGTTTGAAAAGAAGTCAATTTCTAACTCTTTCTCTTTTGTATTTGATTGTAGATTATGGATTGGGTATGCTTGGTGTTGGATGCCCATTTCACAACGTTAGTGATGACTCCAGAGGCCAAAGGCTTACTGCTGAACCTCCACAGCTTTGTTAAGTCTCAGGTAACAGTCTTCCCGTTTGTCCACATTCTGTTACTGTGTTACTATAAGTGTGTATTGTTGTGTATAAAAAGTATGCTGGGAAAGAACTTAGATGCCTTTGTGTCCTCAGGTGAGACTGGTTTCTGAGCTTGGAAAGATTGAGGGCAGCCTCCAAGAGCTAAATAAGATGAAGGGGAAGAAGGATGTTGGACAATACTCAATTGAAGTCATTGAGCTGTTTTAGAATCTGTACAGAGAACTTTTAATAAATCCTTGAGTATGCTCTCTACTTTCAACTTTTCACCTGAATTGTGTTTTCAAGGTTGTTTAACTGTGTTTGACTGTGCATTTTGGCACACATGGCTGGAAATCAGCAGCCATCAGGACTTTACAGTTAGATGTTGAACTAAATTGTAGATGCATTCAAATTGCATTTTAAACTATAAGCCAATCAAAAATTGACTACATGGATGGAATGGTTTGCAGAATTATTTTACACTGTGTGTATGTGTCTGGTTAAAAGTGGATTTGTAAAATATACACATAAGCAGTCTAATACAGTAATATGGTAATAGTTTTTTACATTCGTAATTGGGTTCTACCTGGGAACAGTGAATGGCTGTTTTTTGTATGTGTTCTTTTTTTGTAAATCTGTCAGATGTGACTTAGTATTTTTCTGGGTTTCCTCTTATCTGGAATATTATTCCATAATATAAAAGTGTTAAACCTTGTGACTCCTTATTTTTATTAAATGACCCCAAAAAAACAACAACAAAAAAAACAAATGGACAACGAAACACTGTTGGGTGGACTGAGTTTATTGCTGCTTGTTGTGATTTTTGTGAGCTTATCAAGTCAAGACTAAAGGTGACTATTTTAATACTGTATTGTCATTAGGATCTTTCTTACATAAGCACAGATGTAACGCTAAACATTTGTATGTACCAAACACCAACAGGTCAACACCAATCCCCTGCTGATTTTGTACGTTTGCCCACTGACAATGATCAGTCTATAATTTTAATGGTCGGTTTATTTGAACACAGAGACAGAATAACAACAAAAAAATCCAGAAAATTGCATTTCAAAAAAGTTATAAATTGATTTGCATTGTAATGAGTGAAAGCATGAGTTAGTAGTTGATGGCAAAACCCTTGTTAGCAATCACAGAGGTCAGACGTTTCTTGTAGTTGGCCACCAGGTTTGCACACATCTCAGGTGGGATTCTGTCCCACTCCTCTTTGCAGATCCTCTCCAAGTCATTAAGGTTTCGAGGCTGACGTTTGGCAACTCGAACCTTCAGCTCCCTCCACAGATTTTCTATGGGATTAAGGTCTGGAGACTTAGACTGATCATTTCTTTGTCAGTGGGAAAACGTACAAAATCAGCAAGGGATCAAATACTTTTTCCCTCACTGTATGTGTAAACGTGCACAAGAGGGGACCTTCACAAAATCACTAGATTAAATCACTGACTTAATCCAGCAGAGTCCTGGTATGTAAGATAGTTAGGAAGACTTTTCAGCAAATACTGTTAACGATTTTTGACATTGTTACAAGCATTTAGCAAAGTAAAAGTGATGCACCACAATTACTGAAGCATACTTAGTAATATATAGTTTTATAGTTTATATAGTTAGCTATAGTTTTAGAGCATTTTGTAATTAGCTGCTTCCAGGTCCGCATTAGGGGAACACACGGGTCAGGTGTCCTGGGCCCTGGGTCAAGGGAGGGCCCAAGAGAGACCACTAACTTTTAAATAATCTGCTAAAAAAATTGTCCAAAATTAAAACATTATATAAGAGCATAGTAGTTTAAGTCACATAAAAACGTATTATTTTATCTTCCTATTATTCTCTTCGACAAAGTGGTCAAAAACAATTTTATGTCTCCCCCTGGTGACACAGACAAATGGTTTGGTCTGTCAAACCAATGTCACTCCAGATAACTAGTTAACTTTAAAACTGGACCGTCGCCCAAAGTCCGGTCCCCGAAAAGAAAAGAAAAGCTGAGAAGAGAAAGCGACAGCAGAGATTTAGAGGACAATTTGAAAATATATAAATATTCAAGTGGAAGATGAAGTTCCAAGTACTAACGCTAGTTCAATCCCACTGTCATTAACGGAGAGCAAAGTGAGACATCAATTTAGCTAACGTTAGCTTAAACGTTTTTTGTGGTACGCTAAATAAAAAGTTATTGTTCAGTGAGTTTAATTAATGAAATAACTGCATGTCTTTTTGCTAGACAATAATAGTACGGTATTATATAACAGATATGGAGTCTGATTTATGCATTAAAAGCTGAAAGATTGTTGAGAAGCCAAAAAAAAGTAACGTTGTCGGCAGGATTCGAACCTGCGCGGGGAGACCCCAATGGATTTCTAGTCCATCGCCTTAACCACTCGGCCACGACAACCGATAGTGCTTGTTTGCAGTTCGGTGTAATAAAACTATACATAAAATAATGCTAGGATAATGCAGGAGCGGAGTTCTCTTAGGCACCAACTCAAACAGGGTAACACGTCGTAAAAGAGAAGAGGGTGTCACAGAACACCCTTGCACTTCTGTGCTACTCTTTGGTTACATATTATTGTGGACCTATATTGTTATATTATAGTACATATAGAGCATATTTATTCCCCTGTATTTCAGTTAATTGAACCGCAAATAAAGACAGGATCCTTAGTAATATATATATATATATTTTTAAACAGTACATTTAGAAAAAAAACAAATTATAATTTCTACATCCACGCCACTAAGACCCTTAAAATATGTGTGTTGTTGACTTTTCGGGCGACTTATTCATGTAATAGTGCTAAATATCGGATGCACGCTTATCTTTTCTCTTCACTATGCTGTGACGACGATGGCGACAGGGCCGAAATGAACGAGCGTGTTTCCCTCGAAGTGCTGGACCCGCCCGTGGTTAAAACAAGCCAGGGCGACTAATAAATGCCAACACTGTACTATCTGGATAGCGTTTGCATGGATAACTAATTTTATGAACTAGGACGGCATTTGCGTCTATTGTGGAATGGTGAGTCACGTGACCTCGCATCTACTCACGTCTGCCAGTGTCAAGTTGGGAAATAAAAACAAAACTTCCCATCCGCGATTAGTGAAGCCTTTAAAAGGAAAACGTTTATATGTCGTTTTTCAACACTGTTGCTCTAATGGACGCAAATAAATGAACCTAATCGGGTATAGTAGTTATGCTATGTTTTGTATACCACGGGGTTTAATTATCCTTTTAAATTTTTATTTATTTATTTTATTTTATTAATTAATTTATTTGTTTTTTATAACTTGCTTTTTACTGTGACTTCCGGTACAATCACGGTGCCTGTGTTTAGCTTGACGGAGCGCTGGGGCCTTCTGTGTTTTCAACGGAGGGAGAGCCGAGAAGAAAAATGGCGTCTGCAGGCGACCCAGAGCGGGATACCGGCCATTCAGTGTGAGCCTTCCGCCCTGAATTGAGAGCGGGGCTTGGCGGGGACTTAGCGGGATCCGTCGCCTGATCTATTGTTTTTTTTTCTCCTCTGTTTTTCGCCTGTGTGCGCGGCTTATCCGAGCACGGAGATTGAAGCGGAACAGAAGAGACTCTCTCCCACAATGAGGGGGAGAAGAGGAAGGCCGCCCAAACAAGCAGCCGTGATGCGGGAAGGTTCACCCGGGCCAGTCCGCGGCTCTCGGGGCGGCAGGAGTAGAGGGATGCGCGGACGGGGAAGAGGCAGAGGACGGGCACGGGGACGGGGAGGGAGTGGTGGCGTTTGCGGGGCTGGCTCTGCGGAGGTGGATACAGAAATCTCCGGCCGAGAGAACTTTCATTCGTCCCGGGGCCGCAGGAAAGTTGGAGCCTCCATCGCGACGGCGGCCGCGGCATCGCGGGGCAGAGGAAGCAGGGGAAGAGGCAGGGGGTCGAGAGGCATCCGCGGCAGCAGAGGCGGAGTGAGACGGCCTCAAACCAAGGTGGTCTACGACGACAACAGCGACGAGGAGGATGATAATTTAAGCTACAGGTCAGACGAAGATGAACTCCTGAACAACCCTTCGTCGGATCTTGAAGAAGAGGAGGCCTTGGGAAACGACTCTGACTATCTGGAGGAGCTACCAGATGATGAGGATGGCAGCTACTGTACCGAGAGTAGTTTTAGGAGCCACAGCACGCTCGGTAGCACCCCAGGTAGGTTCGTTTGCAAGTGCACGCACTTTAGCAAAGCACGTTTGCATTACTCAAGGTGTGCACTTTATTTTAGCTCAGTACAGAAAGCAAGCCGCATTGTTCAAAATGGAGCTTGCACTCAGAAACAGGCCTTTGTTTACCGTGTGCGCTGCTGGCCGCTGGCTTGCAGAACTGCTCCACGCTTCAACCGGCTCTCGTGTGTTTTTAACTTTTGTCAGATCAGCACATTTGTTGTTGTCAGTTTATAATGAAAATAATTGTTAGTGTTTTTTTTCTTTTTTAACCGTACTTTTTAAAACACGCCGTATTTGACGTTTTCATACCCAGTGCTAAACAAGGTGTATGTACAGCGTTTGCTACTTTCATTTCATTTCATTCATTCATCATTTCTACTTATATAAAAGCGTAGTAAGACCATTTTTTAAAAATGCTCACCAAAACACCTATTTTGTTTCCTGTTTTTAAAAAAAAAAAAAAACCCTTAATAACTTAACTTTTTCTAAAGACATAGTAATAAGGTGCTACCCGTTAAATAAATAATAATCTCAAGTTTTTTATGCACTCTTTAAGGATTTTCCATCTCGATTTCATAAGACCTGACTAGTTGCATAATGCTGCCAAATGAGTTTGACAGGCCTTTGTTTTGAAGAGAGGCGCTCTTTTTTCACTTGTTGCATTACTTACTCATTACAATATTACGTCGTGCCCTGTTACCATAGTAACCACTCTTATGTTTATCAGGTGAGCACATCAGATCCATCACGTTTCGCACTATGGACAGTCATTGTAATCAAATTGTCCCCAAAGACCAGTGGATATATCTGTTATGTAAACTAATGCACTGGAAAGTAGTGTGCCAACTACTGGAAGTAATTCTAGATAGGATTAGAAAAATAGTTGATCCAGACTGAAGTGTTTTATGCAGTCAAATATCTCTTTCACCAGAGAAGCTCACTCCTTCTGTGACATTAGATCTTTGTGTTTTTTTTTCACTGGTTGGGGTGCCTTTTCTTAGAAATAAAAGTGTCCATAGATTATTCAGACAGAACTGCTTCTGTTTCTTCTAAGAAGGTGTGCCAACTTGGCCATATTGTGCAGTCGAGTGTTGGTGGTCTTTCAAAAAAAAAAAACTTGTGACAGACAAACATTATGGTGCTTTCACTGTCATGGGCACATACTGTAGGCACATATATCACATTTCACATGCAGTCGCTTTGTGTGATGACGAATGAAGAACCTGCTGTCAACCCGTTTGACCCATTCCTACCAGTCTGTTGTCACTGTTTATCCCTGACCATCACCAGCCAGTTTTACTGCTGGAGTCCCATCACAGTGATGCTGTATAAACATCACCGTTGAACCACAGAATCATACCAGCATTTACTGCTACACACAGTTTATCAACGGTTAAGGCAGTGTTTACATTGAAGAGACTGTGGCTGTAGTGATGTAATTGTATCGGATTTGTTCATTTTGTCTTTGAAAACTTGATACAGCAACTAACACTTTACAGGTATGTTCCAGGCTTTGTGAGATTGGGAAGAGTGTATGAGAAGGCCTGAAGTGCACATCAGTATCTGATAAATAATGCTAGGATTTGTTTTGAGTGTAATGTAACTGTATAGTAATGCTACAGTGATTATAGAAATTCTTCTTCACACTTTCACCACCACTTTTACCAAAGGACAACATGTAATGCTGGTCAGACAGACAACTACGCTTAGTTGTCAGTTTATTAGGGACACTAAAACTAATGTAGTGTAATTCAACAGTCCTGCAATAAATGAAAAATGAAACTATTTTAGAGAAGCGTTGATCTAATTTGCAGTCAGGTTTGAAGTGTAATTTATGATTGTTCAAATGTATTGCTTTATACTGACGTGTGTTTCTTTTTTGTTCACCCCTTTAATATAAACATGACCAGATTAAATAAAAAAAAAACACCTGTGTATAATGCGTCACAGCCATACAGCAGCGCATTATTCCAAATTTATCATACAGTTGAATAAACACCTCTAAAACAATTTCAGCAACAACATTATAACCTTCATGAAGGAGGATTTATTGCAGGATTGTTGCATTAGACTGGTTCAGTTTTAGCTTGGTCTACCTAATAAACTGCCAGTGAGTGTCTTTCTCCAGCACAGACAAAGGCAGACTTATAATTTAAATTGGAGCATGTAGCTTATTGTCTTGGGACAAGAATGTTATTGTCTACCTTTTGTAGTGTATTCCAACAACCCCATGCACATTAGCATTAGCTTGTAAGTCCCTAATATTAAACATTCCCCTTGTCCTATTTATTACACGTAAGGTATCAGATTCCACTGGGAAATCCTTATTGTACTTTTATAAAGAATTTCTGAGTCTTTTCTGAGTCCAAGGGTTTTGTTTCAGCGCCTGCATTACTGCAGGTAATGTATGATTGCAAAGTCACAAACGAGACATCGAAGATGGTAATATGTTGAAGCATTATGTTACATTGACTAAGTGTAAGCAGGTATAGACTATGACTCGTTGCACTTTGGTATATTCTAGGACATTTGCAGGTTTTGCTATATACATCATATTGTCAGTTTCTGTTGTTAATGTGGTTCCCTTCTCTCTACTCTCTCCTGGATCTTTTCCTCTCACTTCTCACAGGCCGGAGGAGGAGTCGGGCCATACGACCGCGGTCTCCCATCCTTGAGGCAAAGGACATTCCTTCCTTGGAGCTTCCCAAGTCCTCTGAGGACCTCTTGGTTCCTACCTCACACCTCCTAAACGTGTCCGCCGTCTACGAGGTGCTCCGCAATTTTGGCTCAGTGCTACGGCTCTCCCCATTCCGTTTTGAGGATTTCTGTGCAGCATTAGCCAGCCAGGAACAGTGTACACTGCTAGCAGAGACCCACATCTCCCTGCTCAAAGCTATTCTCAGAGAGGAGGACACTTCCAACACCACATTTGGACCTGCTGACGTGAAAGACTCTGTTAACTCCACTCTGTATTTTGTGGATGGTATGACCTGGCCAGAGGTGGTACGGGCATACTGTGAGAGTGACCCGGAGTACCGGCACATTCTACCTTACCAGGAGGGTGAGGATTATCCATACGAACCATTGGAGAGCAAAATTAAAGTTCTTCAGTTTTTGGTGGACCAGTTCCTGGCAACTAACATTGCTCGGGAAGAGCTTATGTCAGAAGGGGTGGTCACCTATGATGACCACTGCAGGGTGTGCCATCGTCTTGGTGACCTGCTGTGTTGTGAGACATGTTCAGCTGTTTACCATCTGGAGTGTGTGAAGCCACCATTGCAGGAAGTGCCGGAGGATGAGTGGCAATGTGAAGTGTGTGTGGCACATAAGGTGCCTGGTGTGGCAGACTGCATCCAAGAAGTGCAGAAAAGCAGACCGTTTATTCGTCACTTACCCATTGGCTATGACCGACATCACCGCAAATACTGGTTCCTTAACCGCCGCGTTGTTGTGTAAGTTGACAATGTTTCTTTTTTTCCAAGATTATTGCATAGAATTTAGCATTAGAGGCTTCAGTGTTGATGACTTACTTTTTGGTACAGCCTTGTATATTGATATTATTAAAATAAAGCAACGATTATAAGTTCTAAGCAAATATCACACAATTATTTGTTTAGGACTGTGTAAAACAAGCTTTTTTGATCTTCATTACCATATTTTAAATTTTTTAAGAGGAACCTTGTGAAAAAGTTCATTACAGTACATTACTACATCTCACAGCCGTCCAAATTTCAATGATTTTACGATGTCAGAGATTTCAAGAAGTATTTAGGCCGTTAGAATAATCAGCAGAAAAGCTATTTAATCTGTCATAGCAAAACATCTTCATCAGTGTCAGAAACCAGCTATGAGAGATGTCCACCAGTCCCATAATTTTCTTACTACTTATACCTGCAATTTGCTGGCTGCTGTCTGTGTAGCTGATTTGCCACATTAATTGTCTCTTCTCTGAAAATTGCCAGTTCTGAGATTCATGATAATCTTGATACTTTTATGCTGTTAATCTCTCTAAATGGTTGGCTTTAGTTTAACCACAGTATTCTTTGTGAATGCCATTTAAATGTTGACATTAAATGTAATTCCCAACTCTAAAGTCCAAAGCAAAGCTGTGCCCAACCTGAGCTCAACCCAGGACTGGAGGTGGATAATGAGGCCAGGTTGAATGAGCTGCATTGACCATCCAGACAGACCACAACTTAACTGTCAGTTGGAAAAGCATTGGACAGTACTTGGAACATCAAACATTGACTACACACCACAGAATTGTTTAATGAGAATAGCTTTGTAGAATAGATACAAGGCTATTGCAGTAGTAAAACCAACAATATCATATGTAGTAAATCAAACTGTGATTTAGCTGGAGATACTCTAGAAACAAGATGCAGGATTGTATGTCACTGCTCACAGTTCCTAGAAACAAGAAAGTAACGAGCTCTTAGGTGTAGGGCTAAGCATGCCACAAGCTTCATTTTCTGCAGACAAGTACAAATGTGCATGGTGGTAGGACCAGCTGTTGAGTAAAACCAAAAATAACCACATTCCTCCATAGCATTTAACATAACCTGGTCATCAGCAGTACTGGGCAATGAATATGTTAGCAAATCGTTTTGTTTTGAGCTGAGACAGATGGGTGTGCGTGTGTGAATAGGTGGATGGGTGCAAGGTCAGCAGTTGAACCATAAGGCCTGCTACAAAAACCATAGGATCGCATTAACAAAAATAAGATTTAAGGTGGTAGGTGGTCTGTGGTTTATAATCACTACATTTTGTTCTCTTGTTTTGCCTCATTCTGTAGTCCAAATTAACTCTCAGAAGGTGCTGAGTTACTATTTTCAGTCTCCCTGAGGCCGTGTGTGTTTATGCGTACAAGTAGTATGCACAGGACGAAAGTTTGTATAGCTGGATGTATAAGCTATGAGTGATGTGCACAGATTTAAGGTGCATGTGTGTGCACACTAGTGAAGTGCTCGAAGGATGCTGAGTGGATAGTATTGTTACATGGCCTCAGGACCCAGGTTTCACAGTCCCTGGGCATGGACCATGTTGAGCAAAAAAGCTGTCAAGTGTCTTAGTGAAGTGTTTCTTCTTGTGCTGCACATTGCAGAAAATTAGGCTTCATTTTTAAACATAACTGTTTATCCTACAGATACACCAGTTTTCATGGAGAGGTTATTTCAGGGCATTGTTTGTCTCCCACATTTATAATCCTCACTGTCCAAAGTCATTTAGAAGAGTGTAGAGTGTGAAGAAGTTTAATATTATTTTTTATCCATCCATCCATCATCTGTACCTGCTTATTCCTTAACCAGGGTCCCAGGGATCAGCTGGAGCCTATCCCAGCTCTCTTTGGGTGAAAGGCAGGGGTCCACCCTGGACAGGTCACCAGTCCATCACAGGGCCACATAGAGACAAACAACCTCACACACTCACACTCACTCCTATGGGCAATTTACAGTCACCAGTCACCAATCAACCTGACATACATGTTTTTGGACTGTGGGAGGAACCTGGAGAAATGAAACACCAAACTCCACACAGAAAGGCCAGCTTGCGAATTCACGACCTTCTTGCTGTGAGGCAACAGTGCAAACCACTCATCCACCATGCTGCCCATTATTTTTTATCATTAGTATTTATACTTTATATTGTATTGATTTTATGTCATACACTTGGTGGTTAAAAAGGTACACCTCTAAAACTAATGAAGAATCCTCCCTTTATAAAGTTAATAATCAGTTTTTCAGTTCTTCACCACAGTTCAGTTAATCAGTTAGTGTTTCTGATTCAACTCTCATCATTTTAGAAGCTGTAGTTTGTGCTGTTGTTAAACTGTACTTCATTATATATAAAGGTGTTTGTATTATTTAAGGCTTATTGATGTAAATGGGGTGAACAAAATAATAGAAACATATGTCAGTATCACCCAGCCAGTGTATTATTTTATTATTTGTAATTAATAATTAAGTTATTAATGAAGTTATTAAAAACCCATTATTTATGCATTTTTAGTGAAAAAAATCTATCATCTATCATTTTTGCCCTGTGTATCCATGTGTATTGAAAAACAGTATTATTTTGTAATATTATTTTTTGTCGTATCACCCAGTGCCTCTCAGTGTGATTAAGTGTTAAAAACCCTTCTGTTGATTGAGAGGTTTCATTAATACATTGGATTTTATGCAGCCTAAATTTAAATAAGATTTACAGTCGAATAAATTCAAGGATTGTTGCTTTATAAAATGTGGAAAATGCGCCTAGAAAACACCCTCAATCTGTTAAGTCACTTGTTATTGGAAAATTGTTGCCAAAAACGTAAGCTTTCCCCTGTGATTGTAGGATATGTAGAAACATGCGGTGGCTCTTTGTAATTGCTGCATAAACTCACCAAGCATTTTGTTGCACATTTGTACAATTCACTGCTGAATTCAGTGTGAGAAGAAAAAAAAATGCATCTACTGAAATACAACAGATGGATAACATTAAAGCGCACACATACATGAACACATTGAAAGCACTCATATGTAGAATATACACAGTGTCTTTCAGTTTTATGTTCTTTTTTTTCCTGACCCTTCGTGTTGTCTTCTGATTTTCATTTTCCCCTCCTTTCTGTTCTCCCCTACAGTGAGGAGGATGGTGAGCAGGAAAACAAAGCCATCTGGTACTACAGCACCAAGGTGAATCAGACTTGTCTTTTTCTCTAACATGCACGCAATTAAATTTGATCATTTCTTTCTCTCACTTGTTAACTTTATTTTCATTATTATTTACAGTATGTCTGTCACAATCCTCTTTCTTTTACTCAACAAAACACATCCAAACATCCCTTTTTTTGGCAGTGTGGCTGTCATAACGTTAAGCCAGTCTTGCACTGCATTTAATGACCTCTTCCTAAATGCCATCTTTCCTAGGTCCAGCTGGCTGAGCTGATAGATTGCTTGGATAAGGAGTACTGGGAGGCCGACCTGTATACAGCTCTTGAGGAGATAAGGGACGAGGTGCACACACACATGGACATCACTGAGGACCTAACCAACAAGGCGCGTGGGAGTAACAAGTGTTTCCTCACTGCCTCTAATGGTAAATGAACTCTTAACTTATTTCCTTGATTTTTGTAAACCCAAAATAGTTTTTCTCTCCCAACTTTCCCTCATTCTCTTCCCCCTTCATTCCTCTCCTTGCTTTCCCCCCAATGCTCATAAATGCCAGTCATAGATGGCTAGGCCATAGGAATCAACACAACTATTTTGTAACATAATGTTGGTCCCAGTCTGGCCAATGTCCAACACCTGAGCACCCTTCATTTGTTCCTTTTTGTCTGTAGGGTGTCCACCAAATCCATTTTACAGTTAGTGTCCTTTGGCTTGCTGTCTTTATGAAAATGATACACTTGTGAGCACATAAACAGCATGTCATGTTTTCAGTCTGGTCTACAGTGGAAGTTCATTACACTAAAACCTTAGGAAATAGCACTACACTTAAATTGGTGCTACTGTATATGTGGCTGATGTTTGATGCAATAATTGTAATATATAAATATTTTAATACATTTGGCAGCTAACAACTGACAAGAGTACATTCAAATCCTGAGACACAAAAAATAATATATGAAATAACAAAACTACCATAATGTGTAAAGCAAATAAATAGCTTTTAAATGTAATTTGAGCCATGTTTAAGTTCCACTCATTGGTAAAGCGTTAAACTGATCATATAGACTATACATCAAAACTGAGAAGATACCGCTGGTCATGCATCCATCTGTTATACTGCTTATCGTTTAAGCTGACAAGTAGTCATGAGGCATGTGGTCAATATAACTAAAATGTTAAGTGATTACAAATCCTTTCCAACTTTATTAGAAATCAGAGATGCAGTCACTTTTGCTGCAGAGTTTAATTCAACAAAAAAGAGGAAACTTCAGTTGGAGGTACAGCTGTGTTTAAAGCTTTAGACACCAAAGCAAAGTGCTTTGTAATACCCAGACAGGATTTTAAAACTTTTCACATCATCACATAAATTATCACAGCAGCTGCTGTTTTATTAGTTGTGATAATCTTTAGGTAAACTGCATAAACACACACATTTATGCATGTGATGTTGGTTTGCAGAAAAAGATTTTCACACAGGGAAAATGTCTGTATCATTTAGGCAAAGCTAAGTTGTTATATAATTTACATACACATACATAGCTCATAAAAAGACAGACTTGATGTACTTAAAATCACTTGACCACAGAAACATCTCCCAGAGTGAAAAACAGATTCATTTTATGTTCAATTGTAATGGTGCCGCTGATTACTTGCCCTCATAAAGGTCTTTGAAGTCTTCCACTGTGTATCAATTGACCCACCATGCTTTCCCATCAATATTGCTATCACTGCTGCTACAAAAACACTTTAGTGACCAAACTAAAACAGGGGATGATATCATTATTGTCTCTGACCGCACTGTAATTTAACTTCATTGTGTTTTTTACAGCAGGATTTGATTTGCTTCCAGTCAACATCAATAAACATTTGCATTTTTTAAACATTTTACATGCAAATTATCTAGGATAAAACCTATAAAGAGCTTGCTGTTGCAATCATTTAGAAAGTTTAAACAAGGAAGTCAGTTGCAAGGTAATTCTGTGTTCTTGTTTTGAGGAAAATAAAAATATCTAAATATCATAATCTTAGTTTCCTCTGTGTTTCTTTTGTTTGTTTTTGTTTTGTTTTTGTTTCTCCTGTTTTATTTTACTGATCAGAACCGTGAGTATGATTATCATGACTGTTTTTAGACTTTGTCCTTCATTTTTTTGTCTTACAACTATCATCTTTTCCTCTTCCACCCAGAGGAAATCCTGGAGCGACTGCGGGCAAAGAAGGAGGAGGAGCTGGAGGAGGTGAAGAGAAGGGCTGCTGAAGAGGCCCAGAAAGCACGGCTGGAGAAGAAGGAGGTGAAGGAGGAGGTTGAAGAGGTCAAGGGTGAGGGACAACAGGAGAGCAAGGTTGAAGACATGACAAAGGAGGAGGAAGAGGCCACAGACGAGAAAAAGGGTGCCATCAAAACTGGAGGTATTTATGTTCGTGTTTCACAAAGTGCTGATAAAATCTGGACCAAATATGTAGCTCAAAGCAGCATAAAAGCATCTACCTGTTTTTATGCTGCTTTTTTTTCCTCTCTATTCTTTCTGTTTTTGAGCCTTGGAAAAAAGGACATTGTCACAATGGTATAATTAGGTATTGATTTAAGAATCAATTTTGCAGTTGGGCTCTGTGACCAATTTCAAATGCTGCAGCAATATGTTTAGCACTCACAAAGCACATATGCTAATTCTATCATGTGTTACTTACACAGAATAAATAGACATTTATTGCATCGGCAGCAGAACAAAATGCAGTCATCTTGGCATAAGTGTGTTGGGAGTAAATTTTATGGGTGTGGTGAAGGGCATCTAATTGGCCTTGAGAACAGAATGAATATAAATGTATTCCTATAATTGCATGGTTGTGTTCATCTTTAAAAGCAAATTCAAATAACTAAATAAGCTAAGATACATTTTAAATGTCTGAAATTAAATTATATATATATTTTTTTAACCATTGGTGATGGATGTTATAGATTTTATTACCATATGTGTTAGCTGCAAACATCCCCACCCCCCTCCAAGTTGTCTGTGTGTCATCGACTAATATCTACAATATTTTCAACACTGCTGTTCGTCTGTGGTCGTTGAAGCTCCACCCACTGGCCAAGAAGGCTGTAGTGGCAGTAACATCTCAGATGGACCTATACTTCCAACAACCTCTGCTCCAACACATACCACCACCCTGAGCTCTAACCTGACCACTCCAAAGCCCCCAGCCTCCACCCTAGAGCCTCAGCTAGAGGGGTGTTCCCATATGGAGGTCTCAAACAACAGTGAAGGTATACAAGGACATTTCAGGGTGAAGACACCCTTATTAAGCTCCTTTTGGGGATCTGCTTTGCAGCCACTGTCCACAGCTTCACAGGATTGTGTGATAGATGTCATACTCCTAATATCACTTGTGACTTGTGTGTCTGCAATATAATGTGGTGCTTTGGTGTTCCTCTTGGCCATTTCCCAGCCTGCCTCTCTCTGCATGTGGCCCTCATTCCATCTGCTGCTTTTTGTGCTTAATTGCCCAATTTTTATTTCTTGAATTCTGACTTTAGCCTTGGAACCCTTTCAGCCATTCTCCACTTTATCTCTTAATATTCTCATGCTTTCTTTTTCTTCGAAGAGCTGAGAGCCTGATTGCTTCTATTGATTTGCAGTCAGATGGCATTGTCGCTGCAATCAGCATGAGTAGAGCCGGGCCTCAGTCGATTCAGGACAGCCCACATCCCATTGCTTTGTGCAGTAATTTTTATAAAAAGCTGTTCTTCGACCGCTACCTTTGATTAGCTTTTTATTGAGTTAGGCTTCGCTATCTGCTGTGTTCGTGTGCACAAGCTTTGGTGAAGACTTGCCTTCCCTGGTCTGGGTGCTAATTTCTGTCCAGTAATCCGTCCCTCAACTTGAACTTGGTTTTTTGGTGCTTGCATTATGCATGACTCATCAGTAGAGGGAGCCACTGCCTTAACTATTACAGGAAAGTTTCTGTCCACTGAAACTGAGCTTCTAATTCCGCTGATCTTCGGAAGTATTGGTCAGTGTTGACAGCTGCAATTTGTGAGTGTTTATTTGGCACTAATACCTGCATCTTGCTGGGTAAAACTATTAATAAAAGATGTCTTGGATGATGACACCAGTGCAATCGTGGTTAATCTAGCTTTGTTTATCTAACAGTCGATGCTGTTTGTGCTCTTCTGTCTGTGTAGCAGGAAAACCATCATCAGGTTCCCTCCCTGTTAGTGAAGATGGTATTCCCAGCCTGAGCCAGCCCTCCCATATCAGTGAAGAGAACAGTAACAGCAGCATGGGAGCTGGGGTCCCTCCCAAGGGCCCTGATCCCCCAGACCTGGCTGACAAATCCTCCCAGTCATCCCTGGGAAGCCTTGAAGACACAGGTTTGACAAAAATGCATTTCATAATTACATATTTTTGATGTAATGCCATAGCTCTCTTCTATAAATGTTCATATTATGCTGTTGAAAACTAACTGTGCCCTCTAAATGACACTGGGCAGTTTTGGATAATTGTCTTTAGTTCAGGTACTATTGTGTGTGACCTGCCTGTCCTGCATTTCCAGGAGACAGTAAAGACTTAGCCAGTGATGAGAAAACAGGTCCCAGCTGTAAGAAGTCTTCGACAACTCGCATGGTGACACGACTGAGGAATCCAGACAGCAAGCTCAGCCAGCTGAAGAACCAGCAGGTGGCAGCTGCTGTTCATGAAGCCAACAAGGGGTTCAAAGAGGGGAAAGAGGTATCAGCCTTTGAAAAAAATGGTTTTACCCTTGAAAGTTTATTTAAAATCCCTAACTAGCTTATCACCAAATGGACAATGATTTTAGTGCCGACAAGTGAGAACAAGGACTCTATAGCTCATTAAAGGTTACACCCAGCACATTCAGAGAAAATGGTAGCAATCGTTTCTGACTGGATTTGATTAACAGTATGTATTTATTTTGGTTACCTCTAGGTACTTGTAGTAAATGCACAAGGTGACATCACCCGTGTAAGCACACGAAGCAGCAAGGACGTGGTGATGAAGGGGACCCTCAGTCAGTACTTCAAACTTGGCCAGGAGGGCAAGTACCGTGTCTATCATAACCAGTACAGCACCAATGCCCTGGCCCTCAACAAGCACCAGCACCGAGAGGCAAGTAGTGCAGTGACTTACTTTTGCCAGCTGAATGTTTATAAAAACAGCCTTCTTCCAATATTACAGTGTCATCTAAGGCAGATGGATGGGAGATGATAAATTGTGCATGTGTCTGTGCCCCCATGGTTAGCAACTGTCAAACTGGATCAGTTAGCCAGATATTAAATGGGGCAGTTAGCAGAGAAATGTCCCTGCTCTTCCAGATGCTTATGCTCAATTCCTGACTAACATCCATTTAATCTATCTGTCATCAGGACCATGACAAGAGGCGTCATCTTTCCCACAAGTTTTGCATGACTCCAGCAGGAGAATTTAAGTGGAACGGTTCTATTTATGGCTCTAAGCTTTTGACTGTCTCCACGCTGAGACACACCATCATCCAGCTAGAGAACAATGTTCCAGCACCGTTCATGCACCCTAACTGGGCCTCACACAGGTATAGAACAGAATAGAGAAATTATGTATTATCTAATATTTGTGTAAAGCTCACCTTCACCAGACTGAATGCTTAAACCAAATGTAGTCTCAATTTGAGAGTACCAAGAGTAAGGAAAGAAGTTGAAAAGCAATCAATGTCTCTTTTTATTTTGTAGGACCAATTGGATCAAAGCAGTTCAAATGTGCAGTAAGGCCAGGGAGTTTGCGCTGGCTCTGGCCATCCTGGAATGTGCCATCAAACCTGTGGCTATGCTGCCTGTCTGGAAGGACTCACTGGGCCATACCAGGTACACATCATAGACTGTATAATGTAATTAATACATTTGTGCTTTGAAATATTGCCTTTACACACATGGGTGTAATGTCTCCATAACCCATTAACAAATCAACAGTAAAATAATAATCCATCTGCAATTGCAGAAACTCAAACCCTCAAACAAGCATTCTGTGCATGTACAGAGGGGACGTGTGGTCAGCTAAGCAGGCAGACGCGATCATAACCAGATCAGATCAAAAGGCCCACCCTCGCTGTGAGGCAAAATATTTAGACTGCAAATCCACTACCAGTACCACCCACCTCAACCTCTACTACTGCTTCAACTTCACAACACCACTCTAAAGAAGTGATTGTCTAAGATTTCACAAGGCCATAGTGTATGTGTGTAACTGAGCTGTGAGCATCAAAGTGAGCTCCACAAGTTGGACTTCAGAAAATATCTGTGTCTTTGAGAGAGAGAAACATGGATCTGTTCCAAGAGCAATAGCAATCTTCACACAGTTAATCAGCAATTGATACTCACTCAGTAAATGTTTTAATTATGGTCAAGAAATTTAATTATGTGTATTTGAAAGATGTGAATAGTCGTGTTGTGACTCTCAATAAGTTATTTTGCTGAAACTCAACTTGGAAGTATTCACCAATCTTTACTTAAATACAATTAATTTGTAATACCAGAGTGCCAGTCTACCTTGTATGTTTATTTACATCTTCAGGTTAAATCGCATGACATCCATGGAACGTGAGGAGAAGGAGAAAGTGAAAAAGCGGGAGAAAAAGCTGGAAGATGAAGAGACTTTGCAACAGGCCACTTGGGTCAAGTACACCTTCCCAATTAAACACCAGGTAGGTCACATGTTCACCAATTTCACTGGATTAATTGAACTAGGATGATCTCCTGGTCTGTGACTCACGGACAGGACTGGGTAGTTTCATAACATATGTGTACTAATATTATTAGATTGTCATATAGTGGATATATTATTCTAGGTCTGTTGTCTGTGTCCACACAACATGAAACATTGGTAATGGGATGGTGATAATAAGGTAATAATATTTCAGTCTAGTCTGCTTCCAGCTTGAGACATTATTGCTTGGAAAACTGAGTCATTGCAGTGGGAAACATTAGTATGTTTTATGTACATGCATGAGTGACCATCAATGGCTCTT
The DNA here is from genome assembly GCF_900324485.2 of Mastacembelus armatus. NCBI lineage: Eukaryota > Metazoa > Chordata > Actinopteri > Synbranchiformes > Mastacembelidae > Mastacembelus > Mastacembelus armatus. Next base: position 22,224,801 of record NC_046633.1, read on the forward strand.
TATTCCAGCAAATTCAGCTTGGGTGTGAATCATTTCCTGAGCAATTAGTAATCAACCTGTGAATAGTCTCAAAACACTGCATCTTCATTTATACATTTGTTCACTCCTTTCCCAGCACTTTTTGTCTTTTCCAATTTACCTGTCTCCTTTTGAAACCCCCTCTGTTTTTCTCATTCCTCTTCTTCCTTCTTGTCTCGTGTAAAGGTGTGGAAGCAGAAAGGAGAGGAGTATCGCGTTACAGGCTACGGGGGCTGGAGTTGGATTAGTAAGACTTATATACAGCGATTTGTCCCCAGGCTTCCCGGCAACACCAACGCCAACTACCGCAAAGAACTGGAAGGTTTGGGACCCAAATGTGGTTTTTCATTTATTCGAAATTTGGTTTTCTGTAATTTGAAGCCTCCTTTGATTATGACAGTGAATTTGTCTCTCCTTTAGCAATTTCAGTGATGTCATTGCGTTTGCTGGCTGCCTTGAATTAAGTCTCTCTTTTGATGTGTCTGTGGATGTTATTGAGTTACATATAATTTCCAAAGACCAGTCAAAATTGTGCTGAAATTTGTCCACATTTTCAAAGCAATAGTGAACTTTCATGAGTTGAGTTTTGAAGGTATTCTTTCTGTATTCATGCCTCTTTAACTGGGAATTTTTTATATGTGCATCAAGCTGTAGCAGTGACCCCAAAGCTTCCACTATTTGAAGACTGTGAGATAATCGTGTTGCTTTAATAACTGGGGGCTTGTGCTCCTAAACTCCCTGATGAATAATCAATAATCCTGGATGTGAAAGAAACTAAATTGAAAAATAAACTGTCATTCTGTTTTCCCAAGATGCTAAACTTGGCAAGAAATGTACCCTGCTGGACTTGAGTCGACGGCCAAGCGTAGCCACACCAGAAGCTCAGGGATCAGCTGCCTTAAGCAGTGAAACAAAAGATCAAGACTCCTCTAGCCCCTCCGAGCCGACAGCAGATCGTCTGATATCTGTTGAAGATTTGAAGTCTACTGAGGGAATAGGGGAAGAAAATAAAGAAGAGGTAGAAGAAAAAGAAAAGACAGAGGAATTGTCAGAGGATGAATCAGCAGCAAAGATGGAGGCGGACCTCACAGACTCAAGATCAGACGAAGAGCAAAGTATGATGACTTGGTGTCTAATACCATTGTAATCAATTGGATGTATGAGTAGTGATTAATTTCTGACTTATCAGTGTAATTAACTCGTTAATAATACATTCATTTTTTATTTGGTATATAGCAGAAGACATTTTAATTTATTTAACCTCCAACTGACAAGAAATTGCAAACTGAATATGATTGCTGCTTTTTGTTCTCTTTTTTAAAATTGAATTTAGATTAAATTCCAAATTCATTTCCTCACTAGGGTCCAGTATTCAGGAGGATAAAACTTCCATGAAGGTGAATCCTGCAGAGGGCCCTCAGCGACCCTTTAACTATGATGTGGTGGATGTCAGCAAGGGCTTCCTCACTCGCATTGCCTACAAGAAGAAGGTCAAGTGTTCAAAGCTAGACAGTCTGCTAGAGCGCCGAGTGAAGCAGCATGCTATTGAAGAGAGGCAGAGGCATCAGGTGTCTGCTTCCAAACCCCAGACTCCCACACCAGTGTCATCCACTTCAGCACCCATCCTTAGCACTCCAGTGCGGCCACGGTCACCACTGAAGCCTCATACTCTCGCTCAGACACAGCTTGCACAGGGCGAACCTATGAAAGCAGAGGAGAAATCTTCCACGACACAAACGTCAGGGCCAGGAGAAGTTGAGGGGGAGAGTCAGGCTGAACTCTTTAGAGCTACTGATGAGATTGTCGCCCCTCGTCTTCCTTCTCCTGTTCTGGACTCCACATCCAAAGATGGGTGTAGTACAGGTACTTGTGGAGATTTAATTTCACCGCAAAACCAAACTGCCTCCCCACATCAGGAACTGGAGACAGGCTTAGTGGAAAGGACTATGGGGCCAAAAGAAACTAATTCAGACAGCTCAGGGCAAGAGGGTGTCAGACTCCCTGATGTAGAAGAAACAACAGTACAGGGAACTCATAGCTCTTTAGAGCACAAAACAGCCAGTATAGCATCAAATGCTACCAAGGCTGCAAATACTGAAAATGTAGGGTCTGAGATACCCACCTTGGACTCTGTAAGGACACCTAGAAGTGTTCTGGACCAAAAAATAAGTCAAAACACATCTACTTTTAAACCTATTCCACAAAACCTAGAAACTTTCAGTTCAGTGCATTCACACTCTGAGGAAAATGGCATGCAGCCAGAGCAGAACCAAGAAAATATGCAAGGTAAAACTGAAGGTGATAACACTCCCAAGCCAGTTTCTCCTCTCCCTCAGGTAAATGGTAATGATGGCTTGGGGAGTGAAAGCGTGTTGAATAACTCTGTAATGAGCTCAAATAATGGTGTTCTCACCAGCAGTATCCAGCCCAGGGTGAACAGCACAGGTAAAAGTGAAGAACAAGGACTGATTATGTCACTGAAGGATGCCTCTCTGCAAAAGCCTTTGGTGAACGGGGACTTGGCCCCTGTAAATGATAGTACAGATGTTGGGGTAAAGGAACCAACCCAAGCTTCTAAAGTAGAGGTAGAGAGTAAGATAACAATAATAGATCAAGACTACAAACCTCCACTGAAGATAACAAGGTTAGAGAACAACATAGACGCACTTGGTGCGAATACTCGGAGCACTCTTCAGCACAACAGCAGATCACCGTTTCAGTCTTTGGCGACCAAAACCAGTCCTGTGGTGAAGATCATCAGAATGGCACCCTCTCCTATACCTTCTGCCGAAGAGTCCAGTCTGAGCGACGACTTTGCAGAGGAGAATAGTAACAGTGGGACAAGAGAGTCACTCAAAACCATCATCACCCAGGTAACAACAACCTCCAACACCACCACAACAGTAGTTTCCACACAGATGAGGATAGCCAACGCACCGTCTAATGCATTTGGAGAAATGATGTCAACAACAGAAAGCAGTGCAGTGTCCACGCTTACAACCATGACCAAAACAACTGTGACCAAAATCTGTTCCTCCGAGCACGACAGTCAGTCAGAAGACAGCCAGAGTGAAATAGTGACACAAGAACAGAAGACTTCGCACTCGGCTTCTATCACCAAGTTAACGACTGACTCCAGTGGTAAAACCGCAGTAACTTCTGTTGTTGTCAGCCAGGACGACTCTTCATCAACGAAGGGCCGTGTCCGCCTCCTCAAGTTTTCTCGCACCAAGAAGACACGCTCAGACACAGCTCTTCCATCTTACCGCAAGTTTGTCACCAAGAGCAACCGCAAGAGTATTTTTGTACTGCCACATGACGACATGAAGGTGCTGGCGAGGAAAGGCGGTTTCTGTGAGGTGCCTGTGTTTAGTTACAATGCCAAGCCAGCACCGGACATCTGGCCATATCCTTCACCGAGGCCCACATTTGGCATAACCTGGAGGTAAGCTCTTTTTTTGTTTTTGTTTTTTTTTTTTGTTTGTTTGTTTTTTCTCACACACTATAAGGCTTCTTACCGTCACCCATAAAGGTTGATTGTTGGAAGTCTGGAAGTTTCACGGTGTTAATAAAACCCAAACTATATCTGTCATGTTCACTTACACATAATAATGCGTCTTACAAAAACATGAACGGAAAGGCAGCATTTCATTGATCCTCATGGTCAAATTCATTCACTGGTCAATGTGTGGGGAAGAGCTGGAGTTGTACAGTCAGCATCTTGATTTATATTTTATAGGGTGATCCAGACTAAAGTCTTCTTTTTACAATAGCGTGACTTTTGGTTTTTTGTTTGTTAAACTTTAACTGCACTTTCTGCACAAATCTAACAATTTGAAAGACCTGTCTCCCATGTTTTTCATATGAAGTGTTGTTAAAGTGTCCAGTTGATCAGAACATTGCAAAAATGCAAATGGGGTATGTCTTTTCTAACCATACTCTTTTCTAACTGTTTCCAAAACATATGTGTGATATTTTCCACAAAAAAAGGACTTCATGGATGTTTCCCTTCATCCCTGTCCTGGTTTTGTCAGAGTGCCATGTGCTGTTGATTTGTTGTTCTTCATGTCTTCCTCATCCCTGCGTGCCAGTTGTGGCTTTGGCCCTGAGTGATACTGTGGCTCTGAGCCGGGTGTCTCACAGGGACCTCTGGCTATTTTGACCGGACCTCAGAGTTCCAAAGCAGACATGAATCATCCAGCGGTCGGAGAAGTGTCAGGATGTTCACTTTGTGCAGTGACCCAGCCCTGCAACCCAGGGATATTTTCCCGCCCGTGGTTACACATGGGAAAGAGAATATCTACCAAACCTCACACCCACATGTAGCCTTGTAATGTTCATGTTTTCATAGATGTTCAAAATATTTTAAAGTCATTGTCAGAAGAGCAGTCTCAGCCTCAATGATGCAAGAAAGGAGTATTTCTTCTTTCGGAGTTTATAAATTGATGAATGACATCCTGCCACTGAATTCTATACAGAGAACAGTCTATTGCACCCGCAATTATTCCTCAATTTAAAAATGACTAAATATGTCCAAGCTTCCACTATAAACTTTCCGAGTTCAAACTCTTGTTTTATGTCTGTTTGTAGTAAGGCAATATACCTGTTCTTAAGCCAAAGCAGAGAATTTAGTGATTTATTTAATGTGGCAGCCAGTTGTTCTGTTTCAGGTGGCTGTAACATCACCAAAAACCTCATTCTGTTTTTATTCTGCCTGTGCTGCCTGCGTGTTTTGCTTAACGCTGACAATGGGCAGTGGGGGATGACAACAACTCACAGCTGTAGAACAACTGTTTCTGCTATTGCTCAAAAAATAAATGTGCACAACTGACATTTTACTTTTCCTGAGATTTCTTTCAGAATAACCATATTTTATGATCTACAGATAGTGTGTGTGTGTTTGTGTCTAGTTGTAAACAACACGGAATACTTGGAGAGGTGCTAGTGTGCAGCTTTATGTGACAGTATGATTTGGACCTCTGGGTTGTGTTTTAGGTATCGCCTGCAGACAGTGAAGTCCATGGCTGGTGTGAGCCTGATGTTGAGGCTCTTGTGGGCATGTCTGAGATGGGACGACATGGCTGTCAAACCGTCCGCTGCTGTCGGCACTACGCGTACAGGTAGACCCATGCCTGCCCTCCCAAACCATCAAAAAAAAGACATCCTTCATTTGTGGAGGAAGGGGGAAAATACTCCACATTAAAATAGTCTTACCTGTGAAATAGGTGCTAAATAAAGTCACCAGCTGTTTTTCTGGGTGGAATTACTCCTTTATTATTTATAAGATGGGCAAATGATAGATTTGAGTGGTAATTTACACTCTTACCTTGACTTTTTACTCAAACTGCAAATAATAATGACAGCTGGTGTTTCCCCAAAAATCACTAACTCCATTCTGTGGTGTTTCTTTTGTTTGATATCATGCTATATTCCAGTCTTTATGCGGGCTCTCCTCCTTGTCCTGTGTTGGCCCAATTAAACATACAAAAATGCCGGTCTCTAAAATGGCAGTCTCATTTGGGTCACACTGTTTTTATGTTGGAGTGCAGTTCCTCCATTTTCTCAGGATCTCTTCCTCATCACCATACCAACCCAGCCCTATCCCCACTCATTGCTACAGAGACATCTGATACTGAGATCACCACCACAGAGATCATCAAGCGCCGTGACGTGGGGCCCTATGGCATTCGCTCAGAGTACTGCATCCGCAAAATCATCTGCCCCCTTGGAGTACCTGAGACTCCAAAAGGTATGGTTTTTCCTAGCAGTGAAGATAGAGTTTAAAAAAGAAAGAGGACACTATGGAGTACCATAACAAAACTCTGTGTTTGAAACATAGGATGATAATGTTGTTATGATCTCCAACTGACACACATACACAATGTGTTATTATAATTTGTTTATCTGCCCACCGTCCTAGAAACCCACACTCCTCAGAGGAAGGGGCTGCGTTCCAGTGCCTTGCGTCCGAAGAAACCTGAGCCTGCGAAGCAAACAGGCCCAGTGGTGATCGAGACATGGGTGGCTGAGGAGGAGCTGGACCTCTGGGAGATTAGAGCCTTCTCGGAAAGGTCAGAGGGCCAAGAGTCTCCAGGGTCCTTCCTACATCTGCCATGTAGTGTCAATTGTATAATCTGTCAGACTAGTTAATAAATGTCTTACTGGGGAGTCTGAGATTTTTCAGTATAGCTATTCTGTCTCTTTCTCACAGATTTAGAAGTGTTGTAAGCCTGATTGGATCTCTTTTTATTATTTCACAGAGTGGAGAAGGAGAAAGCTCAAGCGGCAGAGCAGGCCAAGGTGAGTATCATTTAGTTCTCAGTCAAATTTCTTTAAAGGTATTTGTGTTACTTTTTTATTTTTAAAAAAGCCTTTTTAAAAGCTGTTTCAGCAAAGGCATACATCTTACTGTTGTTGGCGGAAAAAGCTGTTCAGCCTTAAGCACTATTCATTCTTTACACACACTTATCCTTTCAAGCAGTTAGTGCCAATACAACAGACAGTCCATTAATTTCTACTTATTTAGGCAGGTAGCAGACCTCCAAATATCCCAGTGTGTCTCTGTATACTGCCGTAAACCCTCATGTATGCACTGATTTAAAGTTCTGGCTTTTAGTTTCAGTCCTTCTTTCAATGTGTCCACCTACATTTATTATTTCAGAAACGTTTGGAGCAGAAACCAGGCTCGGTCACAGCCACTCCAGCAGGGACTCCCACAACACCTGCCGCCACACCTAAAGTCATTGTCGGTTCGCTGTCAGGCCAGGGCACCCCCAGCACTAAGGTGGTACTGTCCACCAAGATGGGCACCCCCGTCACATTCCAGCAGAACAAGAACTTTCAGCAGTCATTTGCAACCTGGGTCAAGCAGGGTCAAAGCACCCAAGGTATTATTTAATAGTTTCTGAATCAGAAAGTTTCAGTTTATTAGACATAGTGAAATTACAGTAGTAACAGTAATTGTTTGTTTGTTTTATTAGGAGGTGGTACGGAGACCACTGTGGCCACGTCTGGTGGGCACACCTTCCAGATTACGGGAACCTCAGTGGGTGGGAAGGTAGTGACCACGAAGCTGCCGCTGCCTGCTAACAGCAAGATCGTCACAGTTAATGTGCCAACTTCACAAGGAGGTATGGCAGATGTGAAAGAGTCACACCTCATTAAAGTCTAAAATCGCACCAGACAAAGGGCCAAAGATACATTCATTCAGTTTAGACATTTCTTTTTTCCATCCACAGCTGTTTCAGGATTGCTTTCCGTTTTCATTTCTTCATCTTGGACCCACAGCTGAGTCATTGTAATAAAATATATTAAAATGAGCCAAATTAGATCTGGCTTTTTAAATGGATGCCAGTGTAAGCAACTACGGTCACGGCACTCACAAAGAACTGAGCCGACGTTTTAAATGTAGTTGTTGCCACCTACCATAGGCCCAATATTTTGAAGTGTATAAATCAGACATAAAGTAGACATTCCTATGTCCTGAACTGCACTGTTGTTGAGCCAAGTATGCAAATAGTCATTTTTAAACCTTAAGTTTAGAAGAACTATGGGGCTGAAGTGTTGAGATGCTCTGTCTGAATCTGTTGCAGAGTTGACATAGTTTTATCATGGCCCTGGTGCAGGTGTGTTTTCTTTTTCAGGCTTGAACTCAAAACACTTCATTAACTTAATTGCAGTCCTCATAACCATTGCCCACCTTATTTAAGCTTCCTTTATAGGCTTAATTTTTCTGTATCAGTCTGTCCTGCAGTGATGGAACACCCTGAAACATTGCGCTTTATAAATTGAAGCGTAACTATCTAAACAACAGCATAGAATAAATAAAGTTCCAGTTGCCACAAATGTAAAATGTAAAGTGCTATCATTTCAGAAGCAGCCTTGCAGCCTGCTTCGCACCAGTCCCATTGTGGTGCTCACTATGTGCCAACCTCATGAGTCAGCAGTTTAGCTTGGTGTAGCACATAATGTCTGGTTGTGTGTTGTCGGCATGGTAATCTAATAGAAAGCCTTTATTTTGGTGAGATGGTTTTTTGGATGGTAGATTTGTGTAGTCTGAGGTTCTAAATCCAGACTCATAAGTTGGGTACTTTTTAAACTTTTTTGAAATGTCAATATTGACACTGCAGGTGAGGCAATGGTTTGTACGGAGTCTGTGGTTGTGTCAAACTATCATATAATGGATATTGGTCAAAGCTCACTGGAAGTGCTTCATCATATTGGCATGTAAAACATTAAAATGTACAATTTCAAGCTGGAATTCTGTTTTTGTCAAAGTCTAACACAAAAGCAGTATAGGAAAGGGTCATCTGAAGGTAAAAGATTTTTCTATCCAGGTGATCACATCATATAAATTCAGTTTATACAGGATTAAACCCTTTAAAAGCTCAAACAACAGGTCTTAGTTTTCTTATCTTATCCATTTCATTCAGTGATGACGACATTAAAGTAGCGTCCAAGTTCACATTACATGTGTCATTTAAGACCCGCTTAAATAAAAATGCAATCACCAAATAAAAAGTATTGCACCAAGATACAATCAAAGTGATTTTTCTTACCTTTGAAGTTACCATGAAGGAGAAACTAGCTTCAGGTGGAGTATAACCATTTAATGGACATGTGTATTTATCCAGCATGACTGTTGGGTGCCCTGTTTGTTTTGGAAGGGCTTAAGGAAGTTAGGGAGGAAAACAAGTTTACCCTGAGGTAAGCTTCCCAGACAGGTAGCCCTCTATAGTGGGACTTCATTTTTCCTTTTTTTCCCCCTCCGTCTTTTTGAATGAAAGTATACTGCTCCACTCACCAGAGTCCCAGCTCCCCTACCTCTCCAAACAGCCAGTCCATAGAAATGAACACTTGATGTGTGTGACCAGAGCAGCTACAGCCCAGGTCTTACGACCAGGTTTAATGTCCCTGTTTGAAGAGGGAAACCCTTGATGTATAGGTTTACCTGCGTGGTTGCAGTTGAAAAACCGCAGCAGAGGAAAAGAAGCAACACTCATGGTTTCCATTTCTGCCTTCAGCTTCACGTGAGCTCATGAAGGCTCAGAGCCTGGTGAACAAATATTCAATGCTCCCTTTGTCACATTAAAGTTTAAAAGTAGGATTCAAATTCATGCAGAATTTATTAGAGGGCTCGGGTATGCTAAGATTTCAGTGAACCTTTGAAGATTTTGTTTACCTGCTCAACTAATATTTACTGTTGCTGTGATCAAAAGCTCCCCATCCAGCAAGGGCCGAAACCCACAAAAAATGTATTGAGGTATGTCAATGCTCACTTCAAATATAAATTGACGAGCAATCCTACTTAGTATACATTACAAAATTGTATCTTAAAAACACACATCTTACCCCTGTCCATCTTTAAACTAGACCTACAGTATATAATCTGTTGCTTCCTTCCTTGCAGCATTTTGCTCTTTCTCACAACATCTTCCTCCACTCCTTTTTGTCATCACTCAAAGTATATTCTCTTCTTCTCTAGTTATGATTGAATTGTATTTCATACGTTTTCAGCCTCTAAACTTGTCTTTCTGCTCTTCTTGTCTTTGCAGGTGTGGTTCAGCAGAAAGTGTTGGGTATTATCCCATCCAGCACAGCGGGCGGCGCCCAGACATACACCACATTCCAACCCCACACCACCACGCTCAATATCAGGCCCAGTACCCCAGGCTCCCAGCAACAGGTACATCTGCCTTCTTTCTGTTCCAATATAATCAGCTTTCTGATTTTTATATGCTCACTGTTGTCATTGGCACAGTTCTGCTTTTCTTTTTCCCCCCATTGCTGTCTGCTTTTCACTGTTGTTTCCCACTGTGAGAAACTCTCTTCCATCTGTTGTCCTAGCTTTTTCATTCAGTAGGTAGCATATCTACTTTCTCTGTGCATCATTTCTTTTACCATTAAATGTCTGCATGTTTTTTCCTTAATCTTTGACACAATTTATCTGACAGTTAAGGAAGAAACTGCTCACTGCCCTAAATTATTAGTAACATTTAGATGAAAACATCCTTTTAGGTTCTGGCAGCTGGTGGTCAGATCCGTCCAGGAATGACAGTGATCCGAACTCCAATCCAGCAGACAGGACCTATGGGAAAGACGATACTCCGAACACCCCTTGTGGTCCAACAAGGTAAAAAAACCTCTTCTTAGTAATATAATACTTCACGAACAGTTGAACCGACAGCATCGTGTAAACAATCAGGAAGTTGATTTACAAACTAAAGTTTAACCTGTTTAATCTTCTCTCAACGGTCTACCAGTGTGAGTGTTTGCCATGCCCCTCTCTTCCAGGTCAGGGTGGACAGCAAGTTGTGACGCAGATCATCCGTGGCCAGGCAGTTTCCACAGCAGTATCTGCTGCCAGCCCTGTTGCCACAGTAACTGGGCAGGGGACAGGCAGCCCAATCACTGCAGGACAGGCAGCAGGCCCAACACCCCCTGGCACCCCACGGGCACAAGGGCAAGGCCAGGTTAAACTTACCCTGGCACAGCTCACCCAGCTCACACAGGTTAGGGAGGAAAACAAACGGCAGTAATACACAATTATTCACCTCAGCCATAGCACTGCTCTGTTTTATCCACCCAATAACAAGCTTCTCCTCTCTTGCTCCCATAGAAGCAGCAGGCTGGGTCGGGTGTTGATCGGCAGGCTGGTGTCGGCGGGACCCAACAGGCTCTGACGGTGATGGTTCAGGGCCAGGGCCAGGCGACCGGCCAGCTGCAGGTCATACCTCATGGGGTCACTGTCATCCCCGGAACTGGTCAGCAGCTCATGCAGGCAGCGTTGCCCAACGGCCAGGTGCAGCGCTTCCTCTTCACCCCCTTGGCCTCAGCCGCCACACCCACATCAAGCACAGGTAACAGGGAACAGGGAACGAGCAGGGATCACTCAATAGTTATTCATTGTGAATTTGTTTTCATCCATCTGAAATGAGAATGTTACATTTTTTTCTTGAACATAAAACTATAGTCACTATAGTCAAACAGTAAGGGTGTGTCTTTCAATAACATAGTTTTATGGCTGTGTCTAACAAGCTTAGCACATATTCATTTGCAATTTTTGGGGGGGATCAATCATAAAAACTATCAATAAACATGCTATTGCTTTGTTTTCACTAAATAATTGTGTGCTCTGAAGAGGTGACATTTAATGATTGCATTCTCTTCCTCATTTCTAATCCTCTTTCTGCTCTTCCCCTTCCTCTCTCTCCAGCCACCACAGTTCCCAGCCAGCCTACCTCCACCTCCACCAAAACCCCAGCCCAGCCTGCTCAACAGGCCGCGGCCCCCATCCAGGCAGGGGCACCTCCACTGGCCACTACCACCACCAGCCCTACTACGGCAACCCCACAGGGTCATTTACCCCCTCAGGCACAGGCCCAAATGCCCATCCAGTCTCCCACCTCACTGCAGGTGAAAACACAGGGAGGAGCAACCCAGGTGCAGCTACAGCAGACGCCTCAGCTCATTAGTATGCCTGGACTGCAGCAGCAGGTACATGTATGATCAGCAAAACCATAACTACAAGCCAGGCCCTCAGACAGATGGCCTGGATCAATTTAGCCAGTGAACACTTAAAACTGTAGTGGGAAATGTAATTTTCAACACTTGCATTACCACTTTGATCTATGAGCTGACTGTGTCATTTAAACACCTAAATACATGTTTTACATAAATGTTCAAATAAAACCTTTTTTTTTTTCTTTTGGTTTTGTTACATTTTTTGATCTTTTACTCATGTCTGCAGGTGCTGGCCCAGCTGCAGGCACAGCAGTCTGGAGGCTCTCTACCACAGCACTTCAAACTGCAGCTTCCTATCCAGATACAACAGACCGGGACCACCTCAGCTCAGGGAGGACAGGTAGTGCCATAAGCATGTGAAGCAGACCCTAATTTATGTTACCTTTTATATAGCTTTTCTAAAATCAGAGGAATTAATCTGATTTTTTTTTTCCTATTTTCTACTCAGTACCTGTGCCTTCTTGCGTTTGTAGTCCATATGTTTGATTAATGCACAACATAAATTGTGTGATCCAGCTCATAACATGATTGAATACTGCCCATATACACAGCTTATCTATATTTCTATAACTGCAGCATTTCCTAAAACAGAATCTTGTTTAAATTTGTGAATTGAAATTAAAGCATTAGAACTTTATTCATGGCATAAATCGATTGTCACTCTGTCTGAACAGATTGGAAACGTGGTGACCATCCAGGCAGCTTCTGTCCAGGAGCAGCTACAGAGGATCCAGCAGCTCAGAGAACAGCAACAGCAGAAAAAGAGACAAGCTGCAGAGGCCAAGAGAGAACAAGCTCTGAACTCAGCCAGCCAGAGTGACATTATTCAGAAACAGGTGTGTATGTGCACTTCCACCAGACAAATAGATGGATATGTGTGCTTATGTTCCAGGTTTTTGTTTCTAGTTGTTAAGCTAAATTTTGTTTTATACTTTCATATATCTTAAATATGCAGTTCATTACGAATGGAGCGATATATGTCATTGCTCCAATATAGCCATATTCTTTCAAACTGTTAATGATATTCTGTTGTTAAACATGTGCTGGGTTTCAGGTGGTGATGAAACAAAATGCTGTGATCGAGCACTTGAAGCAGAAGAAGACCATGACACCTGCAGAGAGAGAAGAGAATCAGAGGTTTGTAACCAGGATTTGTTTGTGTCTGGGATAAAAACAGTTTGCACATATTCAGAGTTGTCACTTTGGAAAGCGAGAGCTTCATAATGAAGTGCTTTGGGTCATGGGAAGGTCTAGACTTTCCTAAGCAGACTGAACGCGGCTTGGCCGTATGTTTTTGAAATATTATTTATTTAGATATAAATGAAGACAGTAACAGCACAGAAAGGCCATGATCTTTATACGTGTTCTCATATCGTGAGGCTGTAACTTCACCACTTAGACAGTCTATATGCTCTCCTCTCCTCTCCTCCATTTGACCTTTCATCACCACGTTGGGAGGTACTACACAGCATGAAAATGTGTGCATGTGTGTAATCACCCACAGCTGCATGTCCTCACTGTGATCTTCCACGAAGACCAATCCATTTATAAGTCGAGAAGTTCAATAGTACAATAAAAATCACCCCAAGACCCTAACAGCCCACACCAGTTTAGTTTAGACCACCTAAATCACCTCACTAGTATCTTGGCATCATAAGATAAAAACAGCAGAAATTTTGTTCTCAGTAAAAATTCGTTGGAAGTAGGACAGGCATTAAATTGATCTTCTAATTACTGTACCATGTCACTTTAATATCAAGGCTCTTTAATAGTGCAGTCTTGAGTAGTAATTACAGGAAGGCCAGGTACTGTAATTCTCAGGAGACTCTCTGAAGACTCAGTGTGATTTGTTTGACCTAGATGTTTGTCAGCCTGCTTTTACTTTTGACACGAGGAATTAAAAACAAAATAAAATGTATAAATACAAAAAATTACTATCTCCCTCCATCCTTCCTTTTTCATATGTTGTAGGTAGGTTATACTCTGACCTACAGCTGACCCTGACAACCATGTGTTTATGTCCACAGATGGTGTGTCAACACTGTGCCCATTCACACAGACCTGAAATACCAAACCCAGTCTTCTGTGACATCACTATAGCAGCTCTGTCTGTTGTCTGTCTCTTTGCTTACTTTTCATCCTGTTTCCATTTCTTCACGTCATCCTTTTCTCTCACTTTTCCTCCAAAACACGATTCTGTTAGTAATAACCTTGAAGTGTGACATCAACTGTGTTTGCATGTCCTGTTTCATTAGTCTCCTCCACTTTCACGCTGCATGTGTTTCAGCATACACGCCGGGCGAGCGCTGGCCCATCGCTGACCTCAGCAGCCGTGGATGTATTTGTGTGTTGTTCACACAGACGTGTACTGAGCGAGGCGTTCTGTTGCTCAATGTGAACCAGCAATTTTCGATCTTAGTTGGAATTTTAGCAAACACAAGTGAACGTACTCGAAACATAGAACCATAAATTATCTAAATTTACTGTCATATGCAAACATTTGAGTTTTCATCCACATATCTCCCAGATTTTTTTTTTTTTCGTCACTGCTAAATGTAAGAGCCTACACATTACCCCAAATCCCCATCTGCATTTAAAGTTGCTTGAATTTGTATGTGTGACCGCTCTGTCTTCTCTTCCCATGTTTACAAGAGCAGTGCAGTTTCCCAGTCATCCTCTTATCTGTCCATCTTCTGTCATTACCTCCCTTCTAACACTCAGGCCTTCTCCCTTGCTACTGAAACCCAAAGTCTCACACAATGAAATCCTGGACAACCTAACATCCCTCTGACATCTGTAAGACATGTGGCCCAGTAACAAGACCACAGATCACGAGAGAACAATACTTGTTATCGCTCTTAGGAAGTAGCCATGCTAGGTTCAGGATTTCAAAAGGCTGTGATTCATCTGTCAAGTCATGTAGAAAGTATTCACTGAAACCATCTACTGTTTACACATTCTCAAGCAGTACTAGTAGAAATGGGGAGAGCCGAGAGTTTGTTTTTCTGTAATTTTGTTTCCTTTTTTTGCATTTTGATTTTTATTTGGTTAGATAGCAGAGAACAGAAAGACTTACAGCCAGATAGGGACGAGATACAAGAGAAGTCCAGAACCAGAGTCAAACCCGGGACTTTGTAGTCGGATATCTTACACAACCACACCACCAGAATCCCTTAAGGACCTGTGCCGAGAGAAATGCTCTCATTGTTCACTGCCATTTTTTACATGTGGAAAGTTAGATGTTCACATTTCTGCAGTAGCCAGCATTCGTGCAGGTTGTGCTTTCTGAAACATTGAAGCATTGTTTGGATTTGTACTTTGCTCCTGCCCACTGGAGTGTCAGAGGGATAACTTTCTTCCTCTGTGACTTTGACTGTACTAGCTTTCTGAAGTCAAGATTCAGATATGTGACAATCCTTTCCCTCCCTGCTCTTTTATCCTCCTCTTTTCTCAGCAGGGGTGTTATTTGTATTTTGTCCCTGTAAAAATACTCTTAATAGGCCACAGCCCTATTTCACATGGGTCCTCATTAGCTTCAGTATGGCTGTTTCTTGACCAGTCTTTTTATGTTAGACTACAAATTTTCCTCTGCATTCAAGAGGCTTTTTGTCCTCCATGTACCTCCAGTACTTTACAGATCTAAACAATCTGCATTTGTGATCAACTGTAACTTTTTAAAGGTCAGGAGGACTTAAACTGTGTAATTAAGCCCCGTCATGTGTCTGTCCAGGATGATTGTGTGTAACCAGGTGATGAAATACATCCTGGACCGGATAGACAAGGACGAGAGGCAGGCGGCCAAGAGGAGGAAGAAGGAGGAAGTGGTAGAGGCAAAAAAGAGGATGGCCAATGCCAGCAAGCTCTCCTCGCTCCTATATCGGCACAAAGAGAGCCTCAAGATGGAGATCCTGAAGAAGCGAGCACTTCTGGACAAGGAACTACAGCTAGAGGCCCAGGTATGAAGACAGGAAGGGAGGGACAGGGAGGTGCAGATAAAATGATGTCAAAATCTTTTCAAATAATTTATCAGTGAGCAGTCATAAAAGTGCTGTCTGCCCTGTCATTGCACGCCTCAGGAGGAGCTAAAGAGGGACCTCTTGCGAATGCGGAGGGAGAAGGAGAGAGCACAGGCTGCAGCCCACCAGGCAGCTCACGTCGCGGCCACCTCCACCCAGAACCAGCAGCAACACACACTGGCACACACACATGGCAACACCACCAGTCAGCACCACCTCACAACAACCATCACCTCTACACACAAGAGGAAACGAGAGGAGGAGAGAGAGACTGCAGCATCAGCCAAGTCCAAGAAGAAGAAGATGATCTCAACGACGAGCACAAAGGAGACCAAGAAGGACACCAAGCTCTATTGCATCTGCAAGACGCCCTATGACGAGACCAAGTATGAGGATCTTTGACAAATACTCATGTTAAATACCTTATTACCCAGGAGGGAAGCATGGGTAACAGAAGCAGGCACATTTAAATACAGTTTGAACAATCAGAAGAAAGCAGGAAGGTTTTTTTTTGCTTAGTTTTACTTCCTGGACTTTAATTTTTGACTCTCAAAAAGTCCTAGCTACTGAGGTTGTATTTCCAATAGTCCAAGAACTAGTTTACAACACTGGACTTTGCTGTCTGGTTAAACACAAGTCTCGAGACTTAAACTTAAACACAAACGCCTTACAGGAGCTTTTACATACACCTGCTTTACACCCTTGTTTAGAGAGTAATCCACAGGATGTAAAATTCAACATCCTGTGAGCCATTATGGCTCTGTTATTAATCTGATATCAATGGTCATAATGACATCAGTCTCACAGGCAAGTTGCAGTCACTATTATTTAATACTATAAATCATTAAATGAGACTCAGACATTAGTGTTGTACTGTTACTGTTACTGTTAGTAACTGAGCCTTTGTGTCCTTTCTCTCAGGTTCTATATTGGCTGTGACCTTTGTACCAACTGGTATCATGGAGACTGTGTAGGCATCACAGAGAAGGAGGCCAAGAAAATGGACGACTACATCTGTGTGGAGTGTAAACGGTCCCAGGAGGGCAGCACAGAGGAGCTGTATTGTATCTGTCAAACTCCGTACGACGAGTCCCAGTAAGCAGTCTGACAACAGATATAAAGTAGTAACTTGCCAGTTCCTCCATTAGCTAACCAGTTTTGGTGCTAAGACGAATTCAGATTGTGGTGCTCTGTTGTCTTGCTGTCTTAACTACACCTCACAACCATCCCTCTGCCCTTTAAATAGAGTTAACCAAAACAAGACACACATCCCCATGCTTTAAATTTCAAGGTCCCCACATCACAAGTAAAAGTCCTTCCTGTCTTCCCAGGTTCTATATCGGCTGCGATCGGTGTCAAAACTGGTACCATGGTCGGTGCGTGGGCATCCTGCAGAGCGAGGCCAACCACATCGATGAATACGTGTGCCCACAGTGTCAGTCGACAGAGGACGCCATGACGGTCTTCACTCCGCTCACTGACAAGGATTACGAGGGTCTACGGAGAATCCTGCGTTCCCTACAGGTAACATCAGCGTTGAATAAATGTTACATGTGAAGTTTGTGATGATTATAGACTCTACAGATATTTTCCACGTGGTTCTTAATGTGGTAAGAAATAAGCACTGATACTTATTAATAATAATGGTTAAGAGACTGTCTGTCATGTTTTACAGGTACACAAATGCTCTCAGCAGTAGCTGCATCAGCAGTAAGACTGTAGTGGTTTTGGTATTGCTGATCACAAACATGCCTCCTCACTGCCCCACTGCAGTGTACAGCAAACAAAAGTCCTGTGTGCATCTTATCTGATGGGTTCGACTCCCCAGAGCGCTACTTGGAGAACTGCCTGGCCTCAGCGTTTTCTGTTTTTTTTTTTTTTTTGTTTTTGTTTTTTCTTCTAGCTCCACTTTCTCTGCTCTTCCTCTCATTTTCTCCTCCTCTGTCCAGCGGTCGGTGTGTATGTGAGAGCGAGAGAGAACATCTGTGTTGACCCACCTGCTTCCAGTGTCATTATCATGGTTTGTTTTTCTTCACTGGTTTCAGTTTTCTCAAGTGTCTTGTCTATCTCTTGTTCGTTCTCTCCCTCTCTGTGTCGGGCCCTCCCTCCTGTGCAGGCACATAAAATGGCGTGGCCATTCCTGGAGCCAGTGGATACGAATGATGCCCCAGACTACTACAGGGTCATCAAGGAACCAATGGGTGAGTGGAAGAAACTTTTAAAAGCTCTGTTGCTATAACACACAAGTGAATACTGACAAGTTCTGTCTTTGAGTCTTTCTCCTACAATACTTCAGCACTTCCCTTCCCATTTGACTGGGCAGCTCCTCAGGATCAAGTCCTTTTTCGTGTTCCTCCTGCCACATATTGAGCATATTAACTTTTCGCACTTTCCTGCATTCAACAGCTCCTTTATCACTGGCCTTTTACAATAAAATGAGTATCAGTGAAGGAAAACGTAAAATCTTTACAGCTGTTTCATGTTTTAGTTCATTGAAGTGAAACTGTGTGTACTTAGCTGGCTACTATTTCCCATAGCATACCTCAGTTTTTCAGGTTGACTAGCTTTTTGTACCTCAGTTTTCATCCCTTATTTTATTTTTTTTGTCTTGAGCTGCTGCTGCAGGGTAATACAGCTGGAAGTACAGATTTTTTTTGTACCCCTACAACATGACAGCAAAGTGCAAAAAAAACAAAAACAAATATAAACTATAAAGAAAAATAGAGTAATTAAAAAAAATCTAATGATCTTAAAATCCAGTGGTGTGAAAAGGTGTTGGCCCCCTTCCTGATTTCTTTTTTTTTTTTTGCATGTTTGTCACACTTTAATATTTCAGATCACTAACACCAACACTTTTTCACATCACTATATCTAATAAAATTGCATTCCTTGCTATTATCATATAAGATAATACAGAACAAAGTGCAAAAATTCAGGCAAAAGTTTCTGACTGACTTAATGTTTTTAACGTCAACCTGCTTATAGTGTTGTATTCTGTGATATATTGGTAAATATCACACAGTGATGAAGTGACTCAGTTGATAACACTGGATTAGAATTGGAAGCAGTTTCTGTTCAGCAGATGAAGTTACCTCAGTAGTGCTGTTTTCATTTTGTAATTGCTTTCGGCATTGGAGGTTACACCCAGTCTTTATATCTGAAACGCTGTAACACAGCCGCCAGGAGGCCAGCAGGGAGGAAGCCCTCCAACTCAGATCAAACCGGCCATGTAAATGGGGACTTGCGTCAACAGGGCCTTTTTGAACTTCCACACAAACAAACCGTTAATGAGCTGGTCCAGGTCTGCTGGGCTCTGTGGAAAGGGACCAGCCCCACACTTAGCTCCTGTTGGCCTGGTCCTGGAAACTCTAGTCCTCCCCGCTCCCTACCACTGCAAGAAAAAGACCTTGTTGGCTTTCAAAAAAATAAAAAGTGCGTTTGGCTGGTGCAGCTGCAGCAGTACGTAGTTTTTGGAGGGATTTGAGATGAAATCTGATGAGGAGAAGGAGGTCTTTGATTTTGACCATGAGGTTTGTAAACCCTTGGCCAGCTACGTGGGGGTTAAGGAGGTTAAAAGTCAGATATGTTTGTTTTAAACACAGTCTCAGGGACTGTGTACAGACTAAATCGGTGGCAGCAGCAGATTTTATGAAACTCCTTTATATCAAGCATTTGGAGAGACTTTTAAAGTTCATTTAATTTTATTTGGATTTTTTTTTTCCCTCCCAAGAATGACAGTTGGATAATGATGCTCTCCTCAGGAATGGCAAATTGGTCAGATCTCAATAACGGATCTGGAGGCTGAGTAGATTGTGGTTAGACCTGGCAGAGGTTTTGGATTTTTGCTGTCACAAATAAAATGATGAACAGTGCTCCCAAGAAACATATTTGAATGTCTGTCAAACACATCCCACAAAATCTGCAATTACTTTGAAGTCAGCCTGCTGATTAGTGTAATGGAGTACATTAGAAAAGCCAGATATTTATCTACAGCTTCTGCATATGTGATGTTTGTCTCTGGCAAAAACTCACAATTAAACTACTTTTTAAAAATTTCTATTACATACTGGTCATACAGTGTTTTTAAATCTCTTCTTCTTAGACCTGTCCACCATGGAGGAAAGGTTACAGAAGCGCGGGTATGTGAAGCTGACAGAGTTTGTAGCGGACATGACCAAAATCTTTGATAACTGCCGCTACTACAACCCCAGTGACTCGCCTTTCTACCAGTGTGCTGAGGTTCTGGAGAACTTCTTTGTCCAGAAGCTCAAAGGCTTCAAAGCCAGCAGGTAAGATGATGATGTGATGATGAGGATGATGGCGAAAAAGAAATGCAAAGGGGCAGCAAGTGACAAAAGAGTTACAGCCGTGAGTCAGAGAGCACCCGCCCTGCTCACTGAAGTGTCTGTGTCAGTGAAGTCTTCAGCAGCTCCAGCTGTGCTGCTGTGACTCGGACCCCCGACCTCCCTGTAGGTTAGAGAGACACTGACTCTCTCTGAGAGTAATAAGATTTAACTTATTAAAAAAAAAAAATACGTAGACACTAGTGGCTGACTCTTCTTTTCTGTCACCATCATGTGTTACTTCTAAACTTATTCACTGCTGGTTTTTGTTTTGTTTTGTTTTTTTTTGTTGTTTTTAGAAAGCTCATACTGGATCATCCATAAAATCTCCTTAAGATTTTAACGATGACATTCAATGCTTGGCCTCATTTTGAATGTCTCATGTTGTTTGATGTATTAAAGGGAGACAGGTTTGCTTTTTCCAGTCTTCAGTCACAAAATAGTTTCATCTTGGAGGGGTCTTCATTTTCACACTTTATACGTCCAGTCAGGTGATTTCTCATCCTTAACAAAATATGCTTCAGATTTTACCATGTCTTCAAGGTGCCTTTTGTGCTTTAATGTAATGTTGTGGATTGTTCTACCAAATGAAAACCAGACAAGGTTGAGACCTGTGCAGTTATACACAGCGTTAATAACTCCACTGTCTCCTTGTTTTTGGTTGTACCTGTAGACTCACGTCACTGCATTGCTTTACGTGCTTTAGGTGGGTGCACACTACATGATTTTGGTAATATTTAGATCCACATTGAGTGATTTATTTATATATGTAAAACTGCAGGTGGTGCAGTGGTTAGTACCGTCACCTCACAGCAGTTCTGGGTTTGAACCTGTCAACCAACTGGTTGTTTGCCGTGTTTTCTCCAGGTGGGAGGAGAATTGGCGACTCTAAATTGCCCATTGATGCGACTGTGTGTGTGTGTGCATATTTGCCTGTCTTTGTCTCTGGCTCCAGCCCCTGTAGCCCACTACAGAATTAAGTATTATCGGTAATGGATGGGTAGACTTGGGTCTGTCTTTAATCTTGCTATTGTGTTTATTACTGAAGAAACAGTAAAGCTGGTATTCATAAAGGCTCAGTCTCATCTCAACTCACACGGGGTGTCCATGATCATTTCAGCTGTTAGTTCAGTCCGTCTTGTGATTTGTATCCAGCTTTATGTGTGTAAAACGCTTATGTGCCTCACCCGCATGTATTTACACCATCCATTTTCTCTCTCTCTCTTCCCCTCTCTCCCCCTCTCTTGCAGATTGTGATGTCAAACTCCTGGGTGCCGGGGTCACTTTTAAAATAAACAAAAAAAAATTTTTTTTGGTATCCTGGATATTGCTGTTTTTACTTTTTTAAAACAGCCTTAAAAACTTTGTAAGAGAGTGCTTATATTAAACCACACTGTAGGTGTGATCCTTTTTTATTTTCAAAGCAAATGAAAGAAAAGGAGTTTCTACTGTGTAATAAGGGCAGCCATGTTGGTAACACATCATTCAAGGCAAAATGTATTTTCTTACACTTGTTGCAACAGATGACTGATATTTTGTTTATGTTTGAGTTGGATATAAAGCAGAATGAAGTTAAGCTAACGTTTTGACATCTGACTTAAGTTCACACAGATAACTTATCTTTTAATTTGACAGAAGTGTTTATTGTATTGGTCATAACATGCTGCAGCAGAACATTTTACCTCATTTCTTAGCTCAGACTTTTTTTTTTTAAAAAAAGCATGCAACAACTGTTAGTTTCTTTTTATTGGCTGTACCCATGTATAATGTTATTTTATGTGCATAATATATCTTTTTGTGAAGGACTATTTTTATGTTCCAAAGGAAATAATGGTAGGATCTGTAAAGATAGATTGGAGAAAAATGTAGTTTAGCTTTCCTGTTCTAAAAATGGTGAGCTTGACGGTCTCCAGGTTAAAAAAAAGTCCTTGTATATAGACTGTTGGGCTGACATCACATCATACACTTCAGTAACATTTCACCAACATGGCTGCTTGGTCTACGTCAAAGTGTCTGACCCACTGGCATCCAATACGTTTTCTTTTTTTGTTTTTTTTTTTTGTTTTGTTTTGTTTAGTTTTTTTTTTTTTTTTGTATTTCCCCTAGTGCATATTTTTGTCATATTGTAAAGCTTTTAATAAAAAAAAGGAAACAACATGAAGTTTTCCAACAGTTTCTTCCTCCTCTCTGTGCCCATCTCTGTAGGTCTCATAACAACAAACTGCAGTCAGCAGCCTCTTAGCTCCCTCGTTAAAAGCCAAGTGTCAAAAAGACAAGCCTTGTGGTTTCCTCTCAGTGGTTAAGGCCTGTGGTCCGAGTCAGGCTGCTCCTGAATCTGAGCCCTCTCTAGAGGAGAGCGGACTTGCTGCAGGAAATCAGCCTGCACTGGTGTCACAGCAGCCAACGTCCAACACCTCTGTCGCAGTGCTAAGAGGGAATGAATTGAAAATCCCTTTTCATCCAAAGCATCAATGGGACATTATGACAGAGAAGTCCTACCGGAGGCGGAGCAGCCTCAGACTCTGTTTGGCATCCTGTTTGATTCCGTCTAGTTGTCTCACTGGTGCAACCCGTCCATGAAAAGAAAGATCCGGTCAAGGAGCCAAGATGGCAGACAGAGTGGATCCGTTGGCAGACTGATCGCACGGCACCAGCAGACTCAAAAAGAGTTGAGTTTATTCTGTTGCTGACCACTGTTTTTGTGTATTCCTATAATTTAGTCCTGTCGTATTTTCATGATAAAAATGATATTCAAGCTTAGTCTCGTGTGAAATGAAAATGGCTGCAAATGTCCATCAAAATGCCCAGTTGATGCTTCCCATGATGAGGCTAAATCCACAAGATCTACACACGTCACATCCATGTGCTTGAAGGCAGCATTTTAATGGTGATGTATCAATATGTCACTCCAGAAAAATTAATCCCATTGAAACCAGTGAGCATTTCAGGTCCATTTTGTTGAATTGGCCTTTATTCATTATTACTATCTACTCTCAGGTGAGCAGGCACTAAGCATGAGCCAGTCTCAGTGTGTCCATCAGTTCCCTGTCACAGTAGCTTGATGCTGAGATGATGCGTTTAAAATAGAAATAATAGCATATTTCTGAAAAATCATGAAGAGATGGACATTTCTGTCGTATTACAATCACCACATGTGGGTGTAGACAGCACTTACTAAAGTAACTCAAGAGTTTTTCTTTTTGTCCGAGGGCTGCGTTGCTTTCATGTTAACTTCCAGAAGGAAGCACACAGGACAGGACATCCCACCCACCACATTCTGCCCTTCCGCTGGACTTTTTCCATTTTGTGCTTTTCAGAAATGAAAGTGAGGAGCGTTAACCAGTTCAGAGCTCCATTTGAACTTTTTGAACGAGGTCAAGGACAAAGCAGTAGACAAAAGAGTCTGTTTGGTGAAACTTGTACAAGGCTCAATTAACCCACATGTACTGTACGTCCATACACACAGTGTCCCGTCACAGCTGTGTCTGTTTCTGTCAGTGGCTGGGGCTCGAAGTCTCTCCTCTTATCTATCAGCCACTTCTTCCAGCATATTTCACTGAAGCTGACAGGTTGGCTCACATACGTCTCTCAA
The DNA here is from genome assembly GCF_900324485.2 of Mastacembelus armatus. Lineage (NCBI taxonomy): Eukaryota > Metazoa > Chordata > Actinopteri > Synbranchiformes > Mastacembelidae > Mastacembelus > Mastacembelus armatus. Next base: position 22,248,293 of record NC_046633.1, read on the forward strand.
CTCACCCTCAAAAGCATGGTTAAGTAATTCGATAATGGGCTTTTCCACTCAGCATCAACTTAGTTATGTTGCGGTCTGTGGCAGCATGTCTGGGAGCAAACCATGAGTGGGACTGGGGAGCCTTTATATCATGGGGTTTGTATGAAAATTTTATAGCTGCATATTTGGGAACATTTTTTGTAATCGGAGATTAACAGTTTTATAGGAGGATGGCAGTCATTCAAAACTGTTTAACATTTGTTTGAAAAAAAAAACATTTTCGGTTTCAATCAGGGTTTTTTTTTGTGTGTGTACGAGTTGAGAGATTATGGAGCCTCTGTCTTCTTATGTGTCTTTCACACTGTCACTTTGTAATCTGATGATGTGTTTCATCCACTGTTTGTAATCTCTATTGTATATTACTGCTGTCCAAATATGTAGAGAAAGATTTTTAGAGCAGTAGAAACTTTTATTTTTCACTCTTTAAACCAGCAACTAAGCCCACATATATTTTAAGTGTCTATTTTTTCTCTTTAATTAAAGTGAACTCTACATTTAAGGTGAAATTGCCCTTTATATTAAAAGTGCTGCATATTGTGAGCATAAAGGTTTTGAATGCAGTAGAGTGAACACAGTAACTCTTGTAAAGAGTTTTTCATTTTTTGTAAGAAACCAACCAGTTTATCATAACTTCTATATTGGCATTGCATTTCTTGTATTATTTATTCATATCAATGAAAAGTTCTCAGTTTTTTGAGTAATGTTGAAGAAACGTAACTGCAGATAAAAAGTACTCTATGTTTTTAACAGACTGTGTCAACTCCGAAGAGATTCTCTTTTGTACTTGATAGGACATTTCATCCTAGATAATAAAGTAACGTTTTTGACACCAGTTATTAAAAGAGTTGTGCTTCTGTTGGTTGTATCAGCTCATTTCAGGCACACTGTAGGGCAATTTACCTCACCTATAGAGAATAAAAACAACAAATAGATCTAAATAGATCTAAAAAATTATCACAAAAATTATGATTTGGATTCAGAGTTTAATGGGGAACCATTATCAAGATTGGTGCCAGAAGGCCTTTTAGAAGACCCCGTCAAACCTGCAGTCCAGGGATGTTTGTTATGGCTGTTGAGAAGAAACTGAGCTTGAGACACGATTGGCCCAGGACTGATAATGTTCCTCAGCAGACAAGAGCAATGTTGGTCAAAAATCTGCAGTTCATCTGGATTTCAGAAATAAGAACTTTTGCAAGAAATGACCTGGTTTCCATGTAAAATAGTTTTATAAACTGGACATGTTTCCTATATTGCATTTACCATTTAAACATTTATTATATTATATTTAAACAAGATGTATAGAGTATCATCAGCATAGCAGTGATAGGGCATACCTTTTAAATAACTGGGGGTTATGACCATGACCATGAACTGCCACCCTTTCCAGTTTAAGTCTGAAATCTTTGTTGCATCCTTTTTTTCATTTCAGTCATTTTCTACTGCTGTTTGTAGTTAAAAAACACAGAAAATGCCCCCAAAACACTTCAAATTATTGTAATTATCTTCCTAGCATACAAAAACTAGACAAACATATTAGGCCCAGGACAGAGCCCTGAGGCACACCACAATACAGACCAAATGACAATAATTCAAAATTATTTTGACATTGCCAATTCATTTTGTTGAGCATATCTTAAAAGTAAATATGTTCAAATGATTTTGTCATTTTTAATCTCGATTTTCTAACATAATTTGTGTCAAATACCATGAAAAAACTGCATCACAACAAGGTGGGATTTTCAACTTCAGGACGTCAAAGGCTTGCCCAAGGACCCAGGCCCTCAGGAGACCTAAAGTCTCCATGCTCTCTATGTGGCAATTGAGCTTCTTGTCAACTTGACCCTGTAAAGTAATTTCAAACCTCATCTAGTGTCACTTATCTGGAAAAGTGCTTTGAGGTTGCTGCTCATGAGCCCTGAAGGACAAGGTCAGGACCCCCATACATACACAGACAAATGTTTCTTGTGATCAAATTACCAACATGACACACAAGTGACACCTCTAAGGTTGACCTTTCATTCTCCTCTTGCACCCTTCTCCACCACCTCCATCTCTTATCTCCCCCCTTAAACCACTAACTGAATCCAGAGGTTCACATGCACGCTGAAAGCTCTGCAGATGACCACAAGCCCAAAGTGGTTTCAATCCACCACCCCTGTCTCTTTCTCTCACTCCCCCACCACCACCACCACCACCACCCTTGTGGCTTGGGGGCTATCACACAGGAAACAACTTGCAGATTTTCCCACCTCTCCCTCTCCTCTCCCCTCTTTCTCTCCCACCTCCTCCTCCTTTACATCCTCTGTGATGAGGAATGTCCTCCTGCTGCGATAGTAGCCAAGATGTGGAGCAGGCTCCTGTTTCCTGCCCGCATGCATCTGTTGCCTCCAGCACTGATCCCAGATAGAGGCTTCATCAAGCCTGGGAACTGACCGGCACAAGCTGACAGACGGACAGAGGGGGAGAAAAAGAGGCTCAGCCCTGCCTGCCTCAGCGTCCAAGTTCCCAAGTGGGTCTGTCTTCCAGGAGGCCAGACGGAAACCATGGTTGTTAAACTCTAATTAGAGTGTCTTAATTTGGGGCCTCCTTCTCATGCAATTACTGGGAATGATAATGAGGATCAATGTTTCAGTCAGTGGGCAGATGTATGTGATAGCGTGAGTAGAGGTTTGGACAAATAAATTGCTGACAGGGGTCATTCAGTATAAAAGAAATATACATTTTTATTGGGTTTGTCTATAGTAATGCAATGTGGAGCCTTCAGTGCAAATCTTTTCCCTTACATAAGAAGCAGGAGATCACGGTTGTTCCAAAATCAAGCCAAGGATTTCTGATTAACTAAAAAGCTGCACCTTCAGAAAAACACCAACTCTCCTCTTGCTGTGTCATTTTACGTAACTGTCCCCCCCCCCCCCCCCTTCTTGCTCTGATCCTGCCTAAATACTTCACATACCCCTTTCAGGTTTTGGCATTCCTGGAGGAGTGGGTGTTTGTGTGTAAGCATCCTAGAGAGGAGCTGTGACAGAGGCACTTTTCTGAGTCGTGTGTCCAGGTGCAGAGAGGATCAGATTCCTGTGATTAGATTTATGGTTTAGTCCCTACAACAACACCCTCCCTCCCATTCAGCATGGCCCTGTTTGATGTCCCAGTCTACTCAGGCAGACATTTCATCGTGGACACATAATTAAAGTTAGAAAAATAAGCCGCTCTCATGACAACCACTCTTGTGCTCTCTCTTTCCTCCCTACTGTACTGGGGTTTGTTGCTGTTTTTTCAAGCCCTTCATTCCCTCCCTTTGGTCCTTGTAAAAATAAAAGTGCATTTCCTGCTTACCAGTAACAACCACAGTGACATCATGCATGTGTCTGGATATTACAAAACAATCGCATTCAGTGCAACACAACATTTTGTATTCATACTGTAGATTAATCAAAAGAAACCAGATTATAAATGTTGGATTTGTACAAAAGTATACAAGCCTTCCAGTTTTGCAGCTGTGATTATTTTGACAAGCTAACAGTTTGAAAAATAAGGTCCAAAGTGTTCATTTGTATCAGAAATTCAGTTATTAAATATGGAAACAGGATCTGAAAATTTGCTCAGAGGAGCTACTGTGCCAGCTAGAAAATATCAGTGTTAAACGGGAATCAAGTGTAAACAGAAAAATGCTCATTCTATATGTTAACTTTGTGCTAAATGGAAAAACGAGCTGCAGATACGTCAGATTTCACTTTAAAAGTGGCCCATAAAGTTTAATTTAGGGCCTTCATGAACCAGCCATGAATGAATGAGGAGTCTGAATGTAGTTTCTGTTCTGTTAAAATAACATAGTGCTAAGAAAACACTACTGATCAGTCCTTAAACTCTTACTAAAATTACTACAGCAATAAATTCAATTGGGGATGCTTGTGTTTTCTATTGAAGAAACCGCAAGTCAGTACTGGATAACCAGGGTTATGTTACACCGTAGAACTCCATAAGAATGTAAATCCATGCTTTCCGTAAAATCTCTTCTCTCTTGCACAATGCTGAGGGTTTAGTTAGGATCAGTTCATGTAAGCTGCAATGTCTCTTCCCCTGCAGCAGGGGGCGACAGTCTTATCTTTGCTTCATCTACACTTGGAGTGGATGGCCTCCAGGGTTTTCTGGTGTCTCCGTTTGTTGAACCGTTTGACATAGTTGTTGCTTCGCAGGAGGCCGTCACCAGGCTTCAGTTTATTTCCCACCAGGTTCAGAAGATCACTGGGAAGATGGCGCCTCCGGTGGTAGATCTGGCCCATTACGATGTATCTGGTCCCTTGGGAACAAGCAGAGGGATATTATTAGATGAAGAGAGCTCAACTTGTGCAGGAATCATTTACAAGTTTATACATTTTATTTCATTTTTTATCTATATCTATATTCTCAAATTGGCAACCCTATACTGATGGCAGGTATTTTGTTTTAATTTCGAGCTAACGCTTGCAACACTTACCCATTTTGATATCAGGGCAGGGTTTGTTGCACCTGTATGTGTCGACGACCAGAAGGCGAACTTTGAAGAAGAAGCTGTCTGGGGTCACGTAGAGACGACTCATTTTGTAGAAGCCGTCACTGCTCACCATCAGAGTAATAAGGCGTATTCCTTTACGCAGCACATCGATGTCGTAAACTATCCCATTGACAGCTGTTCCAAGGACAAGAAAAACATTGTGATATAAGTTTTTAGATCTCTGCTTATTAAAGAAATAGTTTCACATTTTAAGAAACTTCATGTGACTGTTGGTTGGGCCTTTCTATTTACTGTACAGATGAAAGAGGTGGATCATCTCATCTAACTCAGTCAAAAAGAAAATGATAGTGTTTACCAGAATCCCTTTAGGATTTAGAGCTAAAATGACCTTGATGTGCACAGATCCAGTATGTGTCAAGAAAATAACTAAAAGTCTCAAAATTCCTGTGTAGCTTAATCTTAGAATGAGACTTAAAATCTACATAGGGAACGGGTCTCCTTTGACGGAGGCAGCCATTTTGCACCACCATGTTTCTACAGTAGCCCAGAAAGGACAAACAAAACACTGGCTCTAGACAGGGAATGGTGTTTTGTCCTAAAAGTAACAGCCACTGTGAGGTGTGAGGGGAGCTCAGAAGGTTGCTTTCTGCAATCTCACCACTAGTTGCCGCTAAATCTTTCACATTTTACACATTAAACCTTTAATTATTTTGTTACTGCTTCCAAGAAGTTGAGTTCACACTGTCTCCAGATGTTAATTACTGTGAACCAGTTCGTACTTTGAACTGATGCCACCCAAAGATCTCTGACAAAGTCCAATTTTGTCTCCCTCTAGTACGTACCGAACTCACTGAAGCAGTAATACTCTCTCTCATCCTTCTCCTTCCTGCACTCGCTCATGCAGAAGGCGTCATGCATGAAGTCGGACTCTGCACAGAGGAAGACAAGTAGAGGATGGGATGGAGGGATGGGAAGAAAAGAGAGTGACTGTCTGCCAGACTCATTCCAGCATCATTAGAAAGGATGAGGTTGTCATTGCAAACCTCAGTTGTCGCATTCTTCAGCGGGGAACTGGAGGAGGTGGTTTTACTGAGTGTAATGGGATCAGGTCCGTGTTAGGGTTTCCATCTTAATTACTATATCAGATCACTCCCTCAATCTTTGCACTGGCATCATTACAACCTCTAACTCCCAGAGGACGACACACAAAGGGACACATTGACAGCCCGATATGAGGGAAGTGGTTGTAATTAGTGCCAAGGGACACTGACTGACTTTAAGAGGAAAACCATAAAAAGATAAACTGTCATTATCGCTCTTTAACTTAGTGAATAAATTGAATCACCTCTAAAGATATAGGATGTCACTGTCTGATTACTGTAAACTGTTGGATAACCTCTTCCCAATGAAGTAACAAATGTGACATTATTAAGAACTTGTGGGGTCAATTTTGTGAACCTTTACTGCACAGGAGACAGTAGGAGCAGATGTGAAACAAAGGTCTCTGGCGGGCTTGAACCTGGGACCCCCTAACAGCTTTTAAATCGTACTTTCTGGTTGTTCAGAGACATTTTGGTAATGAAATTTGGTTTGAATGCTTCCTGTCCCTAACATTACAATGAAGCCAGACTCTAGAGTCTCTAAAGTAAAATCCTTAAGCAGCTTTGTTTCCTCCTGGAACTAATAAAACATGTTGGGTTTGGTTTAAATCATTTGTCAGTGTGATTGCTTTGTATTGTGTTGCATTATTAGTAGTAATAAATACTGTGAAACTGAGCATCAAAGATCTTCCCAGCTGGCTAAACTCTTATATAATTATAATCTGTAGAATCCCTAAAGGGTGTAACATTCAAAGACCCTTTCTAAGGGAACAAGTCCGTCTTAGAGACAGGACAGATTTCAAGGTCAGGGTCTCACAAATCCTCCCATACCTCTTCTCAGGATGTCAAACTGGTAAAGCAAGCTGGAGCTGCGGTGGTTATGAACCACGGGCGGGCGGCTGTTGTTCCGGGGTGCCGCACTGATACTTGATTGATAGAGACTGGATTTCCCCGGTCGGTTCTCCTCTGGGTCCATGCGTCGGTTTGGGGGGTCTCTCCGTGCAGAAGGGGCCGGTTGGTGCGGGGGAGCCTGAGGCTGTGTGTGGGGTGGGCCCCTGGGTCTGGAGTTGGGGTGTCCCTCTGGTTCGCTGGTGTTGGACTGGGTGTCTGGGCTGGTTTTCTGCACGGTGTGGTTGCTGGATGCGGTCTGAGCTCCAGTCTGCAGGGTTTTGGGAAGAACACCGACGACGTCTCGGGTTTTCTCGCCGTTATGCTTCAGCAGACGGTCGCTCTTGAGGCCCTTCTTGCTCTTGTTGTAGGGAGTGTGGTGTCGAGGGATGGGCGCCAGGTCCGTGTACTTCGGCCACCCAGCCGAGGGCAGAGGGTGGACGGTGAACTTGGGGTCTCCGTTCCTGCTGCTCTTCTCTAGAAGCTCGTTGATCGGGAGGGAAGGCTCTTTGAGCAGCAGCCTGCTGTGGTTGCCCGGAGCCGGATCCACAAAGCTGCTTTGCCCCTTTTCTACCAGGCTGTACAGCTCTGAAACAGGCAACAGCAGGATTACTACTGCAACCACACGTCATCAGCAGGGTAAAACTAACCTGTCTCACGACAACAAGCTGCACTTTTAGAAAGTATTTAAATGATCAACCAAAGTGGAAGTCCTTTAAAACTTACCTGAAATATTTCCTGACTTTATTTGAAATGATCAAACCTGACAAATATGTTTTTCTTTGCATTTAAAGAGTTCTCAGTCACTGTCTCACAACTTGACACTTTACACTATGACAGTCAGTCAAATCAATCAGTCATGACAATAATGTAACGCTGTATGTGATACATTATGATGACATCATTTGGTTTAAAAACAAAATGTTTCCACTCACCGTTAACATGCTCGTCCGCGTGGAAAAGAGGCAGCTCTATAGACAAGAGGAAGAGAATAATCCGGGTCATCCTGGCTGTTCAGAGGACGCACTTCAGGTTCTGCTGTCGAGCTGGGATTCCTGGGATTTTTATACTGGCCACTGAGAAAGAGATGGGATGGGGCTTGGTGGGACGTCCCAAACACAGAGGTAAACACTTTGACCTGACGCTCCTTTCATTCATAAACGTTCCCATTGTTATTTCCAACATACGAAGGAAAATGAGACTCTGCCGTTTACCAAGTAGGATTTTACATAAAAGAAAAGCAGTTTTCTTCATGTGTGGTGTTTAAAAAAGTAGAAAATCTCCAGTAGTTGTGATTTCTTGCCTTTTTGGACGATTATAAGAAATATTAAAATTCAATTTATTTCAGACGTGGACGAGCATTAAAACCCTTGGTCTTTTCCTCCCTCTAGTGGCCGTCTGCTGGAACTGCAGCACATTTGAATTTGACAAATGAGCCTCAACGCAGATAAAAACGTCCGCTGAAAACTTTCAAAATAATGTGATTAAACCGAAGCAAAGGAAAGGACGTGAAACGATCTGGAAATGGTTTTGTTAGTATTTATTTGTCGGCATTTTCTATATTTTACCGAGAACATGGACGGGCAGGTGAACAGTCAGTAAACATGATGCCTCCTATACTTCCATTATGTTATTTAATAGTGTAACAAGGAGATCGTAAAATGAGATTTACGGTGGTTGGCACTGCGGCACTTTCAAAAACAAAGGTTTCGTGTTCGACTCCCATTTGGACGGTGAGGGGCCTTTCTGTGCAGAGTTTGCATGTTTTCTCAGTGCTCCAGCTTCCTCCCACAGCTGAAAGACATGGAGCTGGCAGTTAGGTTAGTTGGTGACTCTAAATTGCCCATAAGGTGTTTGTCAGTTTCTATGTGTCGGCTCTATGACAAACTGCTGATCTGTCCAGGGCCCCTCACCCAACGTCAGCTGGACCTGGCGCCAGATGATAAATAAAATAAGCCATATTTTTTCTTGTAGAGATAATGAATCATTTATGTGTAAAAAAATATATATATATATGTTACAAGATGCATTTATTACACTTTGGTCATTGTCTAATTACAAATCAAAATGTACCACTGTATTAGATGAATAACAGATGTGCACATACATTCAATTTTATTTGTATAGCACTAAACCACAATACAATCATCTCTAATGGCACTTTACATAGAAACCCAACAAATCCCTTATGAGCAAGCTGTCAGGTTTTCACTCACCAGGGGGGGAAAAGAGTTCTTTAAGTTTGAGCTCAAGAAGGGTGTTGAACCAGAAGAACTGAGTTTTATTAAGAGGACAAAATACAAACAAGAATCTTCAAAACTAACATTCATACGAATTATGTGACTAATTCTAATTTACTATGGAGAGTCAAAATCAGGAATCCAGCTAAAACAAGAAAAGTCAGGTAGTCAGTGAGAAGGAACACAAAACTAGGCCTTGTAACCAGGACCAATCAGGCAAGAAAAATATACTCCCTACATGTCTAGGTTGGACACTTGAACGTAAAATAATAACACAAGCTTCATCTAAATGAACATATTTCTCCAGGTCATGTCAGTTTATCAAGAATCTACTTAGCTTTACTAACTACAGAATAGCAGTACTACATCAGGCAGTCAAAGGTCAGGTTAAATCACACAGTCAGGTAATGTCTTCAGGGATCTGATAAGCTCTTCAGATAGCAGCTAGTTCTCAGGAAACTAGTTCGTCTTTCGAGAGTCCAGCGATCTGCAGGTTCCAGTGCAGGAAACAAGCTAGGTCCATGAGGTTCAAGTTGGGACCTCAGGAGTCCAGTCACATCCTCAGGAATCCAATTAGCTCCACATAAGTCCAATTTAGACTTCAGTTTGAATTGAGTTGGGTTCTTGGGAGTCATGTCAGGTCAGGAACTAAGTTGAATCCTCATGCATCAAGTACTTCAAAAACAAAAGTCACATTCTGCCTTTAAGGGTCCCTTGAACTGCCAGGTAACAAGTTTGGCCTTCCATAAACCAATAAGGCTTTCTAGGGTCAAGTTTAAAGTTCAAAAAAAGAAAAACAGACTTGGCCTCCAAGGTTCAGGAAATAAGTGTCGAGGTTCAAATAATGCCTTTAAACATCCAGGTCGAGAATCGAACAATCAAGAGTCAATTAATACCTTCAAAAGTTCAAGTTCCATCTCCAGGAACAAGAAAGGCATTTCCAGGTGCAGGTTGAGCCATCAAGAGTCATATCATGGTTCAGCAGAAACCAAGTCAGGCAGGGGTGGAGGATGAGTACCATGTAGCAACATCACAACCAAGTAAAGACATGTGGCTGCTGCTCTGCTTTTATGCAGCCAGTCACAGGTGGGGTAGGTCCAGGTGATTACCAAGTCACGTCCAGGTGAAATCAGTCAGGATAAATAAATAAGCTACCAGACACTAGGCAACATGGATACAGGAACTGGATTTTCAAAATTAAAGTTTGAGGCCGGAAGTGCAAAATCCATGGTCCTAACAGAAGCACTTGGCAACAGTGGAAAGGAAAAACTCCATTTAACAGAAAAAACCTCCAGCAGAACCAGGCTCAGTTTAGGCGGCCATCTGCCTCGACCGGTTGGGGTGAGTGGATAGAGCAGAGAGAAAAGAACAGCAACAATAAACAACAAATAGACACTGCAGGTTGGTGGGACCAGTAACTGCACATCAGCAATAAAACAGGGAGTGTACATGCATCTTTTTTCCCACCAGACTGGAAAGGGCTTATTACTATGATATTTTTAATTTAAAGTCCATATTTTTCCATTTCCATTTTTCCCAAACAATATTATTGAACTGTACAGATTAGGTACACATCAGGCAAGAAAGCAGATCTTAAAAATGATGACATGAATTGTAACAAAAACTAAGAAAGACCTGTCCAACAATGTGCTGCTTAATGTTGTGATGGTCAGCTGTTGTGTATATTTCTTTATTATATACTGATTGTGAGACACCTACAGTACTTACAATTGAAATAGCACTCCAGTGGTTGCTCATAGAGGAATGGGCGAATTGATGCGGGCCTGTGAGCAGAAGACAACGCCTGAAAAGAAGTTAAAGACGACCCAGATGGGACTCGAACCCACAATCCCCAGCTCCGGAGGCTGATGCCTTATCCATTAGGCCACTGGGTCATTACGTAGCTCTTTTCCAAAAATAGCCTTTATCAAGTAAAAAAAACAAACGCATATAACACGTATATTGTATCGGTGGACAAGTAACACTGAAAGAAAATTATTTTAAGGTAAGTGTATATTACCCACGTTTAACTAGACGCGTCAACAATCGCTGCAAAAGCCCACAACTACAAAAAGCCGTCCGATAAAGCTGCGGCCACGAAATCTCGCGATACTCACAGCAGTTACTTTGACAACGGCTTTGTTGTTTGGGAAATGGGAGGTGTTTGTTTTCCAACTGACCAATGAGAAGTCAGGAAAAGACAGGGCGGTCTGTAGATGACGTCACGTCTATTAAAAAAAAACACATCTCTAACTAAGGTACGTATGTTGCACATGTTCTGCGGCTAAATATCCCTTTTAATCATATTAATGTGCTACTTGAATTGTTGCTTTGAAGGTTATTGTCGTCTCATATATATATGCGTATGGTTTGAATGTGTAAGTTTTGTTTTAATGAGTTTTAGCGGGATTTGGGTGTTGGTTTACCATGTGAGGGGCCACATGGTGTTAGATAACTGGCTTGGCAAGAAAAGCCAACAGTTAACTGCTAATTCGGCGACTGCTAAGTAGGCTAGCTCCCAGAGTTTAGCAAAGGACGCCAATGAAAGTGGCCTTTGGTACGGCCGTTTAGTTTTTAACGATAAATGATGATGTTTCCGCAGAGCGTCTGTAACGTTAGTGGAACCGATCGTCCTGCCCAACGCCCCGAGATGTCAGCTGGTCCCGACAGTGGAGCTCGACTCACCCAGTTCAAAAACAAAGGGAAAGATGCCAATGTAAGATCCGACAACAACACCCAGCGTCACAGCACAAACTATGCAGCAAACCCTACTGACTGCTGCCTATTGTTGTTGTTTTTTTCATGGGCTTCAACGTTTTCAGGAGCTAAGACGCAGGAGAGCCGAAGTCAACGTGGAGCTGCGAAAAGCAAAGAAAGACGATCAGATCCTGAAGAGAAGAAATGTCCACAGTCTCCTGGACGAGCCGACCTCTCCTCTGCAGGAGAAAGATCCCAACGCACAGGTAAATAAATCATCAAGGTCCTGATTCACACAGTAGTTTGTCTGGGAAAACGTCCCTGACATAAATACAGATGGTTTCCCTATGTTTTCCTATGAATGAACTATATTAGCCACTGGTGACAATCCACCCAGAGAAAAAGCATCAACAATGTGAGTCTTAAAGGTTGATATAAATTGAGGTCAACCTGCTCTGTTTGCACACATGGCCATATATCAGTGAGTAACTTAGAGCAAACTTGAGTGTCCACCTTACTGATAACAACAAGGTCATCCAGACTATTCCATTTCATTTTAAAATATAAAGTATATATGAATTCAGTGGGTATGGTCAGCAATTCCTTAGCATGATATAAAAGCTTTGAATTTACACACTTAAACATATTCCAAGCATGTCCCACTAATTGTTGTGGGGTAACTGCTATTTGATCCTTTTCTCTTTCTGTTTCCATAGCCTCCTCAGTACTGGTCTGTGGAGGAGATTGTTGGAGGTGTAAACAGCCAGAATCCAGATCATCAGCTCCAGGCCACACAGGCAGCCAGGTGAAAGGATTTTGACTGAAGAGTTGAATGTGCTACTGTAATAAACGCCATCCTGTCTTATTGTTGTTGCATTTATGCTTGAACAGACTCTAGACAACTATCCCCTTGGAGTATAGCACTTGGCTTGTTTCTGTTAAGTTGATGACCAGTTTCTGTTTTTGTGTTTTTTCCTCATATACAGAAAGCTCCTCTCCAGAGAAAAGCATCCACCGATTGACAGCATCATTGCTGTCGGACTCATCCCGAGGTTTGTTAGTTTTCTGGCATTGTCTGAATGTCCGCCCATCCAGTTTGAGGCAGCTTGGGCCCTGACTAACATTGCCTCAGGTACATCAGAACAGACCACTGCCGTAGTGGAAGGGGGGGCCATCCCAGCATTCATTAGCCTGGTGACATCACCCCACCCACACATCAGCGAGCAGGCCATTTGGGCCCTGGGTAACATTGCAGGTAGGCTGACAGTACTTGTCTCTCTGTGTTTGACATAACTGTTTATCTTAAGTTGCTGCATTACTGTGTCCATACGTTGTTCTTTTATTGTTATTGTGTGTAGTTCTGCTTCTTTTGTTTTAACTTAAGGTGTTGGTCTCTAACAGGCTGCAAAAATAAATCAATTAATGTATAAGGGCATGCTGTAAAACAAGGTTTCTTGAAAGGGCCACTGCTCAAAGGTGGTTCATGTTCAGTAATAAAAAGTTATGAAACCATGGTCTATTAAGAGTATGAGGATCATGGAAAACAGCCCTGTTGTGTTATGGTAATGTAATAATAACATGAAGCAAAGTATTTCAATGTAGGACTTCCTCTAAAATACTCAACCAAATTATACTCCTTTCATGGTAATGCTCATCAGAAACCCTTAGTAGTTTTCATGATTTTCATATGTATTTTTCAATACTCAGGTGATGGCTCCAACTACAGAGATCTAGTGATCAAACATGGTGGTCTCCAGCCACTGCTGGCCCTGCTGGCGGCCCCTGACCTGTCTGTGCTTCCCGTGAGTTGCCATCTCTAATCCTGATTCCACTGCTGGGTTTAATACATCTTTTTTGAGATGTTGTATGTATACAAACAGATACATACAGACGGTAGTTGACAGATACACAACTGACTGGATTGTTGTCCAGTGTGGTCAGGAGTGCATGTATAGTGTGTTGACATACAGAAAAATTCAATGGTTTGGGGTCACCCTCTTTTTTTTCCCACTTCAGTTGTCTCAGTTTTTATGTAAAAATAAAATAAAATAAACATTATTATTATTGTTATTATTATCATTATTGCTGTTGTCATCATTATTATTGCCATTGTTTACTTAATTTCATTCTACATTATAGTAAACTGCAGAGATTTTTATAGCAAACCCAAATTTGTAGTGATCTCTTACTTTTGACCTTTAGTGTGCGTGTTCCTCTTTCTTGTGTTTTGGCTGCCGTTGTACATCTGTTTGATTTGATCTGATGAGTTCCTCACTATACTTATCAGTAAATAGCAATGAGGAAGTGAACACACCAAGAAAACTTTGCAATTATTATTTTTTTACGTAACTAATTGTAACTATGAAATAAAACAGTGTGTGTATTGTTATTATTGTTGACTGTAACTTTTGATGTTTTGTTTAAATCCATTGCCTTTCTGTTGTTTGGCCTGTTACTCATATAATTACAGGCCTGGCATAATTGTGTTTCAGTTCACTTTAGACGTTTTTTCTTTTTGGCATCTAGTGTCAACAGGATTTACCAGCCTGTCATGTTTAAGCCTTTCATTCCTGTTCAGCTGAGAAGCCAAATTGCTCAATAGCTCCTACTGTAACAAAGCATTTACTGAGTATTTATTTCAGTTTGCAGTTGTACTTGGTAGTAAATATTTACTATTGAAAGTCATTGAAATCCTAGACCTTCTAAAATTCCTGAGGTTAAGGGTAAACACCGAAGTTGTTCTGTTTGGAAGTGGCAATGTGAATAAACATGAGTGTTGTCACTGTCATGTTTAATCTTACGCCAGCAATTTTTATGTTATGACACTAAAATATTTGCTTGATCCACCCTTCCAGTCCGGCTACCTGCGCAATGTCACCTGGACGCTGTCCAACCTGTGCCGGAACAAGAACCCGGCACCTCCTCTGACAGCAGTGCAGCAGCTGCTTCCGGCCCTGGTACGCCTCCTGCACCACGATGACAGGGAGGTCCTGGCTGACACCTGCTGGGCTGTTTCCTATCTGACCGATGGTTCCAATGAGAGGATAGAGGTGGTGGTGCAGGCAGGCCTGGTTCCCCGCCTGGTACAGCTTCTTGTCTGTGGGGAGCTGTCCATTGTGGTATGTGTCTGTGAGTTTTTGAAGCCTGAAAGTTACTGTTGTTATATTTGAAGATGCAGTTAGTGCACTGACTATAGTCCTCATGGTCATTTAGTACAACATTGTCAGAAGTCAGAAGAATTATCTTCACTGAGCCAGAGTAATTACTCTCTTTATTCAATTTCTGCCATCATAACAGTTTGAATCTCAGTGATCTTTAATACAACATACCTCAACATAAAATTGAAGCAAACCACTTCCACTCTTTGTCTTTCAAACATCTGTTCTCATTGTTTCTCTCAATATTTTCATCCGTCATATGAATTTAGGCTTATTAAAAGTTTGTTCACTCCTGCACTACGAGAGGAGGGTATTGTGTGCAGCAGGCATCCAAAACTGAAAATCAAGTTGTTCTGCTTTTTAGTTGTTCTGCATTGTTAGTGGCTTAAGATACGCATGCCAAATTATAAAAGCAACATGTGACATGCAGTGTTTAACTATCAAATTATAATCATTCTCATCACCCTCTTCTTTCCTATATATTATTTTTAAATAGTTAGTTCTTAAAGTAATTGATGTGATTTCCTTTATCACCCAGACTCCGTCCCTCCGGTCCCTTGGCAACATTGTGACTGGGACAGATGAGCAGACCCAGTGTGTGCTGAATGCAGGTGCCCTGGCGATGTTCCCTAGCCTGCTGCGCCACCAAAAGCCCAACATCCAGAAAGAGGCAGCCTGGACGGTGTCCAACATCACCGCTGGCAAGGACACCCAAATTCAGGAGGTCATCAATGCAGGCCTGATTCCCATCCTGGTGGAGCTCCTCCAAAAGGTAGAGTAGACAGAAAATATAGCTGAACATTTATCAATTGATAAGTCAAGTTATATTTTCATTATAGATTAGTGTGGGAAAAGGTTGTCCTCTGCATTTAAATACGTCACTAGTACATGTCTATGCTTTTCTCAGGCCTAAAACATCAGATGTATTTTTCTTTTTAGGCCGACTATAAGACCCAGAAGGAGGCAGTGTGGGCTGTCACCAATTATACCAGTGGCGGAACAGTATCACAAGTGGCCTACCTTGTCCACTGCAATGTTCTGGAGCCTCTGCTCAATCTGCTGACAGCCAAAGACAGCAAGATCATCTTAGTCATCTTGGATGCAGTCTACAATATTTTACAGGTACATTGCTAAGGCTTAAAGACAGTCTGTGTTTTTATACAGTTTGGTAGCTGCTAGTATGCATCTTAGCTCTGCTAATGATGATGAGATGAGAGATGAGATTGGAAGTTCAGGTACTGGCCAGCTCAGTTACAAATACAGCCTGAGAGCTGGTAGTCTGTTTGAAAGCAGCTGTTTTAATTATGAGTCACCTTGACGGGCTAATGAGTGAACATACCACTGAGCTACATAGTTTAGAGGCTGGTCAAAAAATGCAAGTAGGAGTTCAATTAGAGGTAACCTGGTTGTGTTATAGTGTGAGGGGTGTGCTCGTATATTTTCAATGAATAAAACACTCGCCTAACAATTATATTGGTCAATGTTGAAATCACAATTATTTAACTCACTGACTGTATAAAAATGTTGCATCTATTGAACTTAACATCAATAATACCAGGGAAATTTAAATGAATTTTATCAGATAAGGAAAATGAAGGAAACTATTTTTAATAGTTTTTTTATTTCCTTTCCTCACAGATGGCATTTAAAACTGGCGAGGTTGAGAAACTGTGCCTAATGATTGAGGAGTTGGGTGGTTTGGACAAGATTGAAGCACTACAGTCCCATGGCAATGAAGCTGTCTACAAGTCCTCTCTTAACATCATAGACAGATTCTTCTCTGAGGACGTAAGTCTTACTGATAATATGGGTCACTTCAGGCTACCTGCTAAAATTTGATGGATTAGTCCAGTAGGTTTAAGTAGACTAATGAGTTTACTCTGGAGAGCGATTACAACCAGTGTTGAAACCATCTATAGCAAACTTGAATTTTGAAAAGTGACGTTCCTGGCTGTTTCTAGGGATTTTCTTCTGTATATCTTATATTTTTGTTTCTGTTATTAAAATCCATGGTATAAGCTGAATTTGCACAGAGTATGTAAAGGACTATTGCGCAGTGTTACTAAATCTTTTTTGTGATACCAACCAACCACTTTCTTCAACAGTTAAAGTGTACAAACACAAACACTGAAAAAATGAAAAGACTGACAGAATACATATGTGAATTTTGCTGCATGTCTCGGTTTAAATGACATAAGGCTACGTTCATTGTACCAACATTATCATTAAAATTTTATTTTTCTCACATGATCTGCCTTTAATATAAACCAGTTCACACCAGATCCTTTGGTATCTGACAGAAATGGTCCTCATCCATGAAACCATCCCCATGCTAAACCACAGTTAAGCCTCTGTTTGTGCCCTTCATGTCTTTCAGAATCAGGATGACGAGTCTGTGGTTCCTGAGGCTAGAGCGGACTGCTATGCCTTCCAGATCCCCGACGACAAAGGAACTTTCGACTTTTAACACGTCCATTTAGATCTTTGTATCATTAAGAAAAGAATATTCTTACCTTGTTTATATTTTTAGACATTTGATCCTTGTACATAACGGTACAAAGACAAATAAAACATAAAAAAAATATTTGTAAATAAATTTTATTCATGCATAATGTTTTTGCTTGATTTATTTTGTGAAAAGATGTGTAGGAGTCAAGAACCATTATGACGGGTCTGCGTTACCAGTAGGTGGCACTGTGCTTATTCTTTACACTTTCTGTGAACCTACCTGTTATAAGGACTCTGTTGTGTCTTTAGTCCACGGATTTGGATTTGGAAAATTGATTTGGTGTTTAAATGTCACAGTATAGGTCCATGAGGCCTCAGGAGCGTCCAGGATTGAGCAGAACCAGGTCAATAAACTTGATGTCAGAATTATTGTGGACCTGCATCTACCTACTCTTCAGAAAAAAAATAAAACTACATTCTTCTTGTGGCTAATTGATTCATGGTGGAAATCAATAAGTTTATAAAAGCGGTGTGGTAATTTGATTGTTTAATGTGATTGCAGCTTGATTTTCGGTCGCTCCTGGTGTTTTTACATAAACCATAAGACATGGACTGGCATATATATATATTATATATATTAGACTTTGGAAATTGCGAATGGCACATTGTTTGAAAAAGATTTTTTAAAGCCCATAAACACTTCAGGGTTCGTTGAAACATTTACCGTGCTCATAACTGATTGATTTTCTACTGCTCCTAGTGTTGATTATATTCACTAGTGATGTATTTTGATTGGAAATGAAAATCAATTAACCCTGGGTAATAATACTCAGATATGTTGCTTGTTTCATACACGTCCAAATAATCCACATCAATATGTCCAGATTAAGACCGGAAAAGATTTTACATTCGAAAATAAAATCACAGAATCGTTGTACCTCTGTAGCAAGTTAAGAAAAAGTGTTCATCATTGTTTTTACTGGTGTGTAACTTAATACGAGACAATACCTGTAATTTGTTTGACTAAGGTTTCTCCACAGATGTAAAAGCGCTAAAAGTAGTGAATTTGATATGTTAGTTTCTCTAAGCAAATTCATTAAGGATGATTTAGGTGAATGAATATATACATTTACAATAACCATGTCTTTTGTTTCTTGCCAGGATGAAAAAAATGAGCACATTTGTTTGGCGGTGCTTTTACTTTGAACAATCGTACCGGATGTGCGGTTCCGTCCCTGCCGTAGCGCCACAGTTCTCCGTCAGCCACTAACTTCAGTCTGAGCTGCTCGGACTGGGTAGACGCCTGTCCCGATGGGGGGCAAACCGCTGACTGGGTTTATCTCCGCGGAATGAGCGACATTCGGGGATGCAACTGCTTGTATTTTTACGGAAGAGCGGCTGAAGATGAGAGAGTTGTCCCAGCGATGTGTTGATGACACGGCTCTGCTGCACAGACAGTCGGCGTGACTTGCTATGGTGATACAAGCTAACCCCAAGCTAACACAGGGATTGTTTTGGGAGATAGCTTTCTGAAAAAAAAAACTGACACGGTGACCCATGAAGTAGACAGTTTTTATGTGAATTTTCATCAAGCTGGAACACAAAGGGGAATGTCTAACCAAGGAGTGAGGAGAAATGGCCCAGTAAAGCTGCGGTTGACAGGTAAGCGAGTTTAAACCCCCTAGGAAACGCTAGCAAGTTAGCCTGCTAGCGAACCAGGCTAACCAACGTCTGCCGTTGATACAGCTGGGGGGGGGGGGGGCAACAAATCCCCTCATATGTTAAGTTTTGATTTTATCGCATTTAATTAGTTTAATTTTAACTGAATCTAAGTCGCTATCATTGAAAAGCAGCGAATGAGCCTGGCTCTTTCATAAACATTAGCTGCGGCAACAACGCTTTCCCTCCGCCGTTAGTCCTGACTGCTTTTCCCCTGAGCATCGTTATCACTGTTTTTCCGGCTGGTTTTAATGAAAAAGCTTTATATCGTCATGTCTGAGCTAATGCTCTTTAACTCCTATCGGCTTGGTTTGTGTGGATATTCTAATCACTAGTTTATCTGACGTTATGTCGCCATTCAAACGCTGCTAACGCTATATCACGACTATCGTTAGGACGTGTTCTCTTATGCCATGTTCTGAGGGAACTTCAGGATTTAGCTAACTTTAGAGGACATAGCTACTCTCTGTCTTAGAAGAACTTCATATTGCTTCCTAAAGTAACCCAGGTTATGCTTTTTGAAACTAGACAGAGGGTTTCTGGGTTAACCTGCGGAGATGTGGGTTTACTATGAGGAGAATTGCCATCTGTGGCATTTTATGTTTAACCTGAACTGGTGTTTGTTTATACAGGAAGCAGATTTACACATTTTCAGCCACATGGTCGTCTGGTGGCTAACACGTCAAATGGTAAATGTGATGGTGTGTAGTAGCCGTGGCTGCTCAAACCGAAGGACTAAAATTGTCTCATTCTCAGCTGATGTTTTGCATTTGTTGTATACCGTTTGATACCACATGATAGATTAGCAACAAGTATTCTGTTATGGTATGGTTATTGTTAGCGTGGGCTACATCATGTGAATGCATTGTCTTCTCCTTCTATCCAGTGGGCTGCAAGTGAACGGCAGGTTAGTTTACCCAGGAAAGTAAATTATACTGTGAAATGAACGCTCATAACTCAAACACCAACCCAGTTGTCCTTCCAGCTTAACTGCCCTGGGTGTCGTTTTTTTTTTTTTAACCCCTCCTTATGGGGACAGCATTTAAATGGGCCGCAGTGGTCTTCAGACAGAATGCCAGGAATGTGAGTCCTCAGAGAGGAAATGTGAGTCTTTCCCAATCACAGACATCCTCTGTCTGTCCTTCGTTAGAGATGAAGGATAAGGAAGAGGCTTGTGTGAGGGCAGAGAGAAATTGCGATTCAAATGGCAGGAGGAAACCTGATCAATGATCACTGATGCTTAGCCTTACATGTGTGTATGGTTGTGGCCACACTTAATTTATGTGTCTGACAGTGTGTGCATTTAGACCTAACATTGCAAACCAATGTAGTCCAGTTTCACTGTCTGCTCTGTGGTCTCAGTTTGCATTTTATTTTTTGGTGTGTCAGAAAGAAGGGCAATTGGCTTAACAATAAGTTTGGATCTAATGAAGTTAGGGTGTTTGGAACAATTATAGTGCCTCCAGGTTTTTTCAAGTTGTGTTTTGCTCAGGTTTAGCCTTTTAGGTTAATAGAGCAGTTTATTTAATAATCACTGCACTTATGGCACATTAGCTCAAATTATACTGTGCATGTCACCTTGTTTGTATGATCCTCATCTTTGTAAGAAAAAATACAATATATTAGTTAAACTTAATCACTCAACAGGCTGCATTAAAATTAGTATTTGAAGTCAGGTTCATACCAAAAGGTGTACTGTCATTATGGTTGTTGACTTGTTGAAGTACTGTTTGAATGCATCTGTCATTTGTAGTTTATAGCCTTATTTCTGTTTCCCAGTCCAGCATTTTTGTTGGTGACCATATGTTTCTAAGCATAAGCTGTTCAAATCAGACAGACAGTGGCTCTGTGTCACTTTTTCCTTTTGAATGTTATTTTAATCACAATTCTTTTGCATAATTATGAATTTCAAAGTTTTTTTTCTGATTTGCTAGTAACATTTTAGTAAATTACTGTTTGCTTTACCTCCAACCTTTCCTATTGGCTTTGTGTGGGTGGCTAGAGGTCTTTGGAGAGACACCACTAAAACTAATTACTGTGCTGTCACCAGTAACACTTATATCTCTTTACCACTGGGGCAAATTACCCCTGCAGTGGCTCTCACTTTATTCATTTGCATCTTGCTGTTTCAGCCACAAGTCTGCACTTTATCTACTAAGTTTTATTGAAAAATAACCATATTAGTATGGCTATTTCAAACTGAAACACATCTCCTGTCTGTTTTTTTTATGTGTTTTGGTCTTGAAATCCTCTTCCACCTGAGTGAAGCTTTTCCTATGTAAGTGTTAGAGATTGAATTTTAAGTCTGCTGTTAGTGTGGCACCTTCACTGGCATCCCCTCTCCTCACGTTAGTGGATTAAAATTTGCGTAGGGTTGGCTTACACACTGCATGATTTTGGCTTGACTTGTCCACAGTTTAGTCATCCCACCCTACATTTAAATGTGACAAATGCTTTTTTGGAGCTCCTTCTTGTGTCTAACACATTTATCTGGGACAGCTGCTTGTGATGCTGAAATTAATAATAATAATAATAAAAAAACTTTCTAGTTTTGAGCACTGGTGTGTCATCGTGTCCCTACAGAACTTGCTTCCAAGCTTGTAAAAGAGAGCAATCTTGGACTTTGAGTGCTGTTATTCCTAGCATTGCAGGGAAGTGACAGTTGGTGTAGTTTCTGTTTTGTCTCTTTCACAGTGAGAGCTAGTATATGATTTACTGAAATCGAACAAGAACACAGTGCTTTCCCTTATTGTGTTTAACTGGGTGGAATCTGGACTTTCTCTAAAGTGAATGACATAAAATGTACGAGGGAATGGATACATCTCTTGCCCTGTTTCAAATATGGCCTTTTTGGCTGCACTATGCAGTGTTTGCTTTAGTTCATAGGAAAGGAGTCATTCTATGTGATCCATTTCCTCCATTAGCCTCCAGTTGGCACGCAGTTAGCAGGGAATGACTGGAAGAATCATCTCAGGATTCTTCCTGTTCTGTTTGAGTGCATGACACTCAGGCAAGTTGGGAAACCCACATGTACATTTTTCATTTGCTGTCATGCTCGTGCGTGCGTGCGTGTGTGGTCCGTCCACCTCAGTTTAACGTTTTAGGCAGCTAGAGCTGGAGGTTGTGTGTTTAGAAGGGCAGGAAAGCCAGGAAGCTGGTGATTAAGATAAAGATCCAGTCTCTGGCCCTGGATTAGCACCAGGGCAGAGTGCATTTTAGGGAAATTATCAGGGGTCACTGCCTCAGCATTCACTGCCAGCCTTCAGAAGGTATAGCTGTGTGTGTCAGCTTGTTTGTATGTGCAAGCACAATGTTTGTGTTCTTAAAAAAGAAGACAAACGCACTTTCATGCGCACATGCACAAAGAACCACTCATACACAATTGAGCTGCCACAGGATGTACTGTCAGCACGCAATGCTGAGCTAAGTTAGACCTGTCAGCTTCCCAAAAGAATGAGGAATGAATGTTACTGTGTGATATGGTAGGAGGGAGAAAGTGTCAGGAAGCATCAAGTTATGATTCTTACTGCAAGTTGTAATATATTAGGTATTATAGACATGCTTTGTTCACATTACAATGCTAGAATTTTAAAAAGTATGATTAGACATGCCTTTGTGTATTATTTGCAACATCCAAATGTGTGTTTGCCTGACTCTGCTAGGGGTGTTATTCATGTTCCTTTGTATATAGTCCACAATGTTAAAATCATTATAACTACAGTCTTTGGCTCTTTTTTTTTTTTTTTTTTTACCCTCAGCTTGACTGGATTTAGTTGCCAGTATTATGTCAGCAGTATGTCTGCTTGGCCTACGATTTGAATGAAAGTTGATTGTATAGTGATAGTCACATTTAATCAAAACACTGTGAACTGATGGTAGTGTGGGGAGTTGGACTATGCATTTGCTCATGTAATTTATTTTGATATGTCTCTGTAACTTTTTGTCTTTAAACAATACCGAGTTTTGACGGTTAAAATGTGGACCAGAGTTAGTGATTATGATTCATCAGCACACAATGGATGTGAGTCATGCAGTGACGTCTTTTTGTATTGGTCGCTATTTTGTTTATCCCTGGCACTGTCTTAATTTATGGTAGAAAGTACAGTTTGACCTAGTTATGAGGCAATTAATAGCCACTGCTCAAACTTCCTGGTTGCTGCAGAAATTGCCTTTAGGGTTACTGGACTGGTATTTATATTTTCACCAAATCTGTCCATGTGTGCTACTGCACACACTCGTTAAGAAATATGGGGTGAAAATGTTAGAAAATATCAGCTGCATCAACATTACCTGCTGCCTTTCCAGAAAATCAAACATCTGACCTCTGAAATGAGAGAGAAGTGACGCAGATTCATAGCAAAAACACAGAACCCATGTAGAAGGCTTCTTATAAACCTGAGCTATGCATACACTCACATGCACTCATACTTTTAAATATTCTGTATGTACATCATATCAATACTCCACCACTTTGAAAATGCAGGGTGTTGTTTCTGGAGGTTAGTGGTGAATTTAATGGTCCACTGTTTTCCTGAAGCTGGATTTTTTTTTTTTTTTTTTTAAATCAAGAACACACAAGACTATGGTGTGTTGAAACTTTGATGCTCATATTTCCATACTGCTTACCTCTGGCTTTCCTTTACTCTTTGACCTAGCTCTGTTTTTTTCCTGAGCTTGTCTGTCACTGTGATTTCTGAACAGGCAGTGTAGCACCATGTGCACTCTTTGTCTCAGAGATTAGTGAGGCACGTGTGTCTATAAAGGTGTTTTCAACTTTGAGAGCCTGCACGTGTGTATACAATACACTGCTGCTTGATACAGTGTGTGTGTTAGTGTATGTGTATGTACTTCAGCTCAAACATTTTAAAAGTAATCTGTCAAGACAAGAGAGCAGCTCATGTGGGGCAGTCCTCAGATGCCGCTAGTAGCCACTCTCATGTCAGTGTTACTTCGATCAGCTCATCTTATCTCTTATAGCATTTGAGGTAGCACATTTTCTTTAGTGTTAAAGTCCTGTCCAGTTTCTGTCCCCTTCAGCTCTTTAACATGCTCCCCTTTGTTTGCTTCTGCCAGATTGCACTGGATACTAATTTCCTAAGTGCAGCAACTTTCCTAATACCCAGAGATCTTAACCCACGTTGTCACAGTCAAAATCTTTGTCTTTTCTTCCTTGAAATATTTCCACACAACAGTGGAGATATTTGTCGAGGTTTTCTGGGAGTGGCTCCTAATGTAATTGCAAAGAAAATATGAATTGTAGTTTGAAAGTGTTGACTTTGACTGTAACTGCATTTTTGAGGCTGATCTCAATATTAATGGTTAAAACTTTACGCCTCAATGTAAAACAGTGACTGCATCTTATTTGTATCCCAAGCTAAATATACTGATAAAACTTCAGCATACAGTGCATTCAGAAAATATTCAGATCCCCTTCACTTTTTTTCAGTTTTGTTATGTTGCAGTTATTTAAATTAATTTTTTCTCATTAATCCACATGACAAAGTGAAAAGAGAATTTATGTTGAGTGGACCCACCTGTGGTAAATTAAATTGATTGGATATGAAAGGCACACATCTCTCTATAGAAGGCCTCACAGCTGGCAATGCATATCAGAGCAAAAACCAAGCCATGAAGTCAAAGGAACTGTCTGCAGAGATCAGAGACAGGATTGTTGATAGGCACAGAGCTGGGGAAGGCCACAAAAAAAACTGCTTAACTGAAGGTTCCGAGGAGCGCAATGGCCTCCGTAATACTAAAATGGAAGAAGGTTGGCGAAACCAGGACTTTTCCAAGAGCTGGCCGCCCAGCCAAACTGAGCAATCATGGGAGAAGGGCCTTAGTGAGAGAGGTGACCAAGAACCCAATACTCTGACTGAGCTCCAGAGATCCTGTGTGGAGATGGGATGAAGCTCCAAAAGAACAACCGTCACTTTAGCCTCCCCTGATCTGGACTTTATGCAGAGTGGCTAGACAGCAGCCTCTCCCCAGTGCAAAACGCTTGGAGTTTGCAAAATGCACCTGAAGGACTCTCAGACTGTGAGGAGTAAGATTCTCTGGTCTGATGAAACCAAGATTGAAGTATTTGGCCTCAATTCTAAATGGTATGTCTGGAAGAAACCAGGTACCCCTTATCAGCTTAGGGACTATGAATGTCCTAGAGATGAGAAAAAAATGAATTTAAACAATTTTAGGATCAGACTGCAAAATTGAAAAAAATGAAGAGGGTCTGAATACTTTTTGGTGCAGAAATACAAGTTGTTGTGGTTTTTTTCCAGGATAAAACATCAGAAACGTCTTTAGAGAAAATACATTGAAATTTTATTTTTCTGCTGTGTAAGGACTGCTTGTAATGTGGTTTCTTGTTGTCTTATTTCATTTTAATGTAAAATGAATATACATGAATAACTGAGATGGTTAATGAACTCTTGATTCATTTGCAGTGAATTGAGCAATCTGGTTGTGAATGTTGTGCTGAATTATAATCTAGCCTACATTTTCAGTAGTATAGGTGAGTGGGGGGAGTGGGGTGTGTCTGCTTGATCTTGCCTCTAGCCTCTGGGGTCACTGTGTTGTGGTTAGGTTTTGTAGTGCAACACAGAGCAATATACTCAAACTTCCTCCAGCTCTGTTTAGTCTGCATCACTAGCATATGCTTCACTTGGCCACACACTACACAGATTCTATACACCCATTCAGTGTTCATGTGGCCCTACTCACCATATGGAAATGCTTATATGGTCTCTGATGCAGCTGTTCCAGCTGTATTTATCATTTCTGTTATCAGTCGATCTAAAAGGAAATGGAAGAGACTACTACCCTTTTCAGTTGCAGCAGACCAGACAAAATAATGTGATACTTTGAGCTTAATTTGTTGGCAAAACATGAAAAATTGTTACTGCAGATGGGGTAATCCCAAACAACATATCTATATCGCTTACCTTTGCAAATCTTCATATCACCTCATGTTTCTCTCAAAGTGTGTTGCCATGGAAATTTAAAGGCCTCTCATGTGTGAGCCCTTTTGAAACAGAATTTATGTTTGATTACATACAGGGTGAGATTATCTTGAGTCTAGCATTTTTTATTTATTTTTTCATTTTTTTTTATATCTCAGTTGCTTTATTGTTGAATGCTCTAATGTGTCAATGGTGCAATACTGTTATGAGACTATGCATTTGACTTTTTATAAAAATTAATGAATGCAGCACTCAAAATCACCTTTTGGCTCAGTAGTAGTGTTGCCGGTAGACCTGTCTTTTCTATTAATCTGCAGACAGTGGGATCAAGACAGTGTAGTGTTTGTCTAACCTGTTGCTCACCTGGGCAACAGTAGCTCAGGTACAACTGTGTGGTCACTGTGATGAGAGCATACAAAAGGCTGTCTTTGTTTTTCATTTCTGGGTAACACCAGATTCAGTGGAGCGAGTGTGTTGCAATGTAAGCAAAACTAAATCCACTGCCCTTTATAGCTAAGGTCTGTCAGAGTTTTGAGTTTTTGTGTATGTGTGGTTTTAAATTGGAAAATTGAATTTAAAATCTGTTTGCATCCTTTGCCTGGTGTTAGCATTTGGCTTTCTCCAGTATTTCTGTGACAGATTAATTTTGTCCCACAAGATTACACAACAAACAGAAGGTTTGTTATTGAGTTTGAATGAGTTTGAATCTAAGAATTTGTCAAGAGCTACATATTTTCCTTTCCTTACCCCATTTACATCTCCAATGAAGATCTTGGCATATGTTTTTTGTTTTGAATTTTGGCATTGCTAATGATTTACAGAGATGTAATGCCATAATGTGGCTGCAAAGGCACTGTTTGTGTCTTAGCACCTTTAACAGTTACAGTAAAGTAGACATAGAGGAGAATTGCGGCTCTGTGCAGGTGCTCAGTCCACTATTAACTCAAGATGAATGCTACGTGGTATCTGATCATGCCGGAATTATGACTTTCATACCAATACCTGCCTAAATATCTTATATACTGATACTAAAATGATATTTTCACAATGTCAGTGTGGAGGAGAAAGTGAAAAGAGGCCATAAAACCAGGGCTCTCCCTGACTAATGGCTACATAAGTGAAATAAGGCCATATTTCAGTTTATGTGTCAGCCTTGTGTACAAGCCATAGACAGTCAGGAAGAGCACTTGTAGTTGCAGCCATGCCTCTTTTTTACCATGAAAGCTGCTTACAGAGAGAAATATGAGATTTAAAAAAAACTAACACGCTCCCTCTGTCTGGAGTGGAACAGAGTGCTGCACACATAGCGCAGCCTGCTGTTGTACAGAAATGTAACTTAGGATATATTATATCTTATTTAAGAGCCATATATCCTTATATATCCTCCTTTATATCCTTAAACCTTATTTAAACTTATTTAAAATCAGTACTGGTACTTATGAAATGCGGCATAGTACAATTTTTAACGGCAGGGTATTGCAATACCTGTCTCGTATCAGTATATCATGCAGCACTAATCAGGCCCTAATAATATTTTTTATACATTACTGAAAAAAATCAAACAGCATTTTTAGGTATTGTTGTATCTTAACCCAGGAAGAATTTGGTAGATGAGGAGATTGGGACTCGCAGGGAGCTGCCAGTCTCATAACTCAGCTTTAATGTTGTCCACTCATGAACTCCATTTTACCACTTTATGCACACAGAGCGTACATGCTTTTTAATGGACCACAACATTTTGTGTGTAAGATATTTGGCTAAAAGATGAAACCTTCTTGTCTTTACTGAAGCAAACAGGGCCACTGAAAATAAAAATGTGTATCAGTGGCTGTAAATAAATACGTTATTTTGTAGTGGCTGCACAAGCCTATCAGCTCTCAGACTTTGTTTCAGTCAAAACCTTACTTTTATCTGCTTTTGAAATTACTTTGGAACTCGGTGGCATCGGTGTACTTCTGCACAGGAAAATGGAAAGACTGAACACCTCAGTATTGCATAACAGCCACTGACTGGAGAGGAGGTGGGCTTCAATATGCAGAATACATTAAACTTTCCAAGTGCTTCAGGAGGATTTTCCTGCAGAATATGGGGGATAAGTATCACCTTTTTCTTTTCAGATGGCTAGAGGGTAATATTTCCAACAACCTCTGGGAATTATGAGGGAAGGCAAAAACTAAGTCTTAAAAACTTAATTTGAAATGTGCAAAAGGCAGGTAGTTGATCTCCACATGTGACGTTTCTGCACTGTTGCTCTTGCTCTTTACTGCATCCTGCCCATCTCTCCTTTTTTATTGTCTGAACTTTTTACCTCCCCACCGCAGCTTCTCATGATGTGTCTCTGTATCCTGCGTTCTCTTTTCAGTCTTTTACTCGGTTTTCTTTTCTGAACAGGATGTCCCTCATCTCTCTGTCATTTCACTCTCTTCCTTCCTCTCCCTCACCCCCGGATCTAGTCCAGACAGCTGACAGACGACTCTGCTGGTGTGGCTCCAGTTTGGTGTATTTTTTCTTTTCCTTTATCTGTTTTCAACTTGTTATGTGCGCAGACATACACACACTTCCTGTAGCTCTGCATCACCGGTTTACTGCATTTAGTGTTTGCCGGGTGACCCTAAGGAGCCTGGGATGGGATTTCAGGGCACCTTAGCAAAAATAAAAGATTTATTTGAATTTTTATCATTTGAAAGAGCTTCAATAAAACTGACTAGTTTTGTGTTTCACTGACATCACTGTTGTCTGCCCAGAATTTAACTATCCCAACCCACTTCTGATTACCTGGATCAGGTGTGTTCAGCCCATCACAAGATGCAAGGGCAGGGATAGCTGGAAAAGAAGCAGGACAGTGTCCCTTGAGGACTGCAGTTACAGACCCCTGATCTAGAGCATGTCACTCATGTGAATACAAATACAAATAATGTGATTTAAAAAAAAAAAAAAAAAAAATGTTGCAGACCATTGATGGCCTCTATTCCTATCTCAAAGTTGAAAAGAAACAAGTCCAAACCTCTTTTTAATTAATTAATAATGCATAAAAATTAAACTGATGCTAAACTTGTATCATCAAAAACTAACAGGAATGCAATTAATTTGAGTGAAACTAATGTCTCTTCTATAGGCCTAAGCATTTTTCACTTTGATTCCCAGCAAACAAAAAATGTGGGCAGTGTGCAGCACCATAGATGTCTCTCTGTTGCTAGGCTAGAGTCGTAAATATTAACTAGTTTTGCCAGTGAATAAAGGAAAGCCTTTTCACTTCTTCAAAAGTGAAAGCAGGAATGCAAGTTAGACCTTATAGATCAGACTTACTCCTGCGGCTGTTTCTCTGCTTGGACTGCCCACCTTTCGTTGTGTGTGTGTCTGTCTGGTAGACCACTCAGCATGTCTACTGTATGAACACACAATGATACACTCACATGCACTGCCACTCAAATCACACCCCCTTCTCTTTGCATCTGTTTTAAGTGTAGCTGTGGGGGAGAGACAGATGCACGACGTGGGTGTTGCAGAGGGTTTTTATTGTAGAGATGAGGATCAGGTAACTTAGATGATACCTGTGTGCCACCACATCCCACTCAGCTCTTAACATAATCACAATAACAGCAGCATTTACCACCTTTTTATGAATGTCCAGGAGTAAAGAAAACTGACTCCTGTTTTTGTAGTAAGTGACTTGACCCTTTATTTATCAACTTCTGCCATGTTTAGGTATTGTTACTGAATCAGGACAATTACTGAAACTTTTGAGAGAACCCAGGAGGTAATATACTAATTATAAACCCACAATGAGGGACTGCATTCTTAGGCTGCTTCATAATGCTTTGTTTTTTTCTTAAATGCTATTTGTCATATTAGTGATTGCCAGAGATTTCACAACATTTTGCAACATAAATGGCAGTCCAGTCGCTTGATGACAAATTTATTGTTTGAATGTGTTTTAATGTCTCAAAATAGCTGTTAAATCTACCCCTTTAAGGACAGTTTTGTAGTGAAACCTTTACAGTGAGATTTCTGTGGTTTTGTGCTGCCTAAGAGAAAGCTAAGAGATGCTGGAAAGAAACCTGGCTGCTTTACTCCTTTAACATAATGTGGATTACATTAATTAGGCTCTGATCAATTGTATGTATGTTGGAATAACAATCATTCAATCTGAACAGTCTACCCATGTTCTTGATCAGTAGTTGGATTGTTACGGTTGATGCATGCAAAAAGGTTCTTGCTGCCTTCATATGGATGTGTTTTTGCGTCACACATCACCACCATCCACCCACACACAACAAAAAGCTCAGGATTCAACCATCACACTCTGCTAGGTTCAGCTGCATATTTATGTCTACACAAAGGTCAGTCTAAAGTAAATTCTCTCCATGCCATTCACGCTCACAGTGACAGGAAACACGGTTAGCTAGTCCTACTCCTACTCTTTGCTCCTTCTCGCTGTCTCTCTTTTATTCCCAATTTCAAAGCAGCTGCTTGTCTCTCAGCAATCAGTCTCGCACATCCAACCCCAGTGAGCGTGCTCTTCTTGTTCTTCTGGCAGCAGGGTAGTGTTGAATTAGTAATAAAAATAGAATAACAACATGACTGCAGAGATACTAGGTGCATGTGGCATATAGCGATATTTAAAACATAGACAAAGAGCTAGTGATTCAGTCCTCTCCCATCTGTTCTGCTTTACACTTTGATTAATTGGAAGACCCTGTGTGAATGGCTGGGCTCACACTGTATGTGTGCTACCTGTCCTGGGTAGTCTCACTCTCCACTTGAGTGGTATTACTCTACCTTCATTGCATCTAACACTTACATTACCAACCATGTTCAACATGGACTTGAGTGTCAATAGCAATTTAATTTTATTTCTGTGTGCCACCTGGAGAATTGCCAAAGCGGTAGAAGAGGAGGATGAATATTTTGAAACTTACGGTGTCTGTAAATGATATGGAACAAGATCACAGAGGAGTTAAGTTACAATGGATTTTGATCCTGTCCAGCACTTTATGGGCAAAAATACATTTTACAAACTGAAGTAGTCTGAGTTTGTTAGGTTGGTGGTGTTTAAAATGAGTGATGAACTGGAAGTTCTTTGCTCTGCCTTTCATATAGGGCCACTTTATTTGTAGAACTCCTCTTGTAAACAATGCTTTAGTGCCTTATTACGGCACACTTAACGCTTTTGGAGGTCTGTGTGTAAAGTCTGGTATTTTAACAGCTTCAGCCTTACCTTTCCGAAACTCGGTGGAAATGAAAATATATATGTATATTGGTTTGTGAGAATGTTGGGTGTGTCTGCAATGCTGTTGTACAGTCTGGTAGAAACCAGTTTATTCAATACACAGGGGGTCCCTTGTGAATTAGCGTATCGTATTGCCCAGAGATTCATTTCAACCTCCATCCAACACCATCTCTCTTTCTTATTGGCTTTATTTTAGTTTTCCTCCTTAATTTTCCTTGTCACATTTCTCAGCTTCTTGTTGTTCTGTTTTTTTTTTTTATTATTATTATTTTTTTGGGCAGTTTTTTGCCCTTATTTGATAGGACAGTGGAGAAAGACAGGAAATTAGGGGAGAGAGCAAGGGAAGACATGCAGGTTTATATGACAGCGTATATAGACGGGCACACTACCGCTACACCACCAGCGCCCCCCCCCCTCCTTGTTCTGTTTAAGTTGTCCCCATCCCCTCTTCCATCACTGCAGTTCTCCTCTTTTATTACTTTCCTTCTCTTAGTACTCTCTCAGCTGCTGAATACTGTTATCCACTAAACTATCATGGTTGTCATTTTCTTCTGCCCGTCTTTGTTCATTCCCTTGTTTCTGAAGACTAGTAGTCTATCTACATGGGAGTCAACAAACACACACAAATGTAGTGTGTATATATATATGATGTAGAAGTTGTGATGTAAAGCACTTCAAGAGATGACCGGAACAAGATTATCCTCACACCTATTGTTTTTTTTGTTTTTTTTAAATTATGTAAATATCACAACGACAAAAACCTTCTATACACACAACTTA
Source organism: Mastacembelus armatus (assembly GCF_900324485.2). NCBI lineage: Eukaryota > Metazoa > Chordata > Actinopteri > Synbranchiformes > Mastacembelidae > Mastacembelus > Mastacembelus armatus. Next base: position 22,280,040 of record NC_046633.1, read on the forward strand.
GCGTGTACAGTAGTGTGAAAAAGTGTTGGCCCCCTTCCTTATTTCTTATTTTTTTGCATGTTTGTCACACTTTGTTTCAGATCATCAAACAAATTAAAATATTAGTTAAAGATAACTCAAGTAAACACATCATGCAGTTTTTAAATGAAGGTTTTTATTATTAAGGGAAAAAAAATCCAAAACTACATGGCCCTGTGTGAAGAAGTGTTTGCCCCCTAAACATAATAACTGGTTGGGCCACCCTTAGCAGCAACAACTGCAATCAAGCGTTTGTGATAACTTGCAATGAGTCTGTTACAGAGCTGTGGAGGAATTTTGGCCCACTCATCTTTGCAGAATTGGTGTAATTCAGCCACATTGGAGGGTTTTTGAGCATGAACCGCCTTTTTAAGGTCATGCCACAGCATCTCAATCGGATTCAGGTCAGGACTTTGACTAGGCCACTCCAAAGTCTTCATTTTGTTTGTCTTCAGCCATTCAGAGGTGGACTTGCTGGTGTGTTTTGGATCATTGTCCTGCTGCAGAACCCAAGTTCGCTTCAGCTTGAGGTCACGAACAAATGACCGGACATTCTCCTTCAGGATTTTTTGGTAGACAGTAGAATTCATGGTTCCATTTATCACGGCAAGTCTTCTAGGTCCTGAAGCAGCAAAACAGCCCCAGACCATCACACTACCACCACCATATTTTACTGTTGGTATGATGTTCTTTTTCTGAAATGCAGTGTTACTTTTACACCAGACGTAATGGGGCACACACCTTCCAGAAAGTTCACCTTTTGTCTCGTCAGTCCACAGAGTATTTTCCCAAAAGTCTTGGGGATCATCAAGATGTTTTCTAGCAAAACTGAGACGAGCATCTATGTTCTTTTTGCTCAGCAGTGGTTTTCATCTTGCAACTCTGCCATGCAGACCAGTCTCTTTCTTGTGGTGGAGTCATGAACAGTGACCTTAACTGAGGCAAGTGAGGCCTGCAGTTCTTTGGATGTTGTTGGGTCTTTTGTGACCTCTTGGATGAGTCATCGCTGCGCTCTTGGGGTAATTTTGGTCGGCCGGCCACTCCTGGGAAGGTTCTCCACTGTTCTCCACTGTTCCATGTTTTCACCATTTGTAGATAATGGCACTCACTGTGGTTCACTGCAGTCCCAAAGCTTTAGAAATGGCTTTATAACCTTTTCCAGACTGATAGATCTCAGTTACTTTCTTTCTCATTTGTTTTTGAATTTCTTTGTATCTTGGCGTGATGTCTAGCTTTTGAGGATCTTTTGGTCTACTTCACTTTGTCAGGCAGGTTCTATTTAAGTGATTTCTTGATTGTGAACAGGTGTGGCAGTAATCAGGCCTGGGTGTGGCTAGAGGAATTGAACTCGGGTGTGATAAACCACAGTTAAGTTATGTTTTAACAGGGGGGTCAAACACTTTTTCACACAGGACCATGTAGTTTTGGATTTTGTTTTCCCTTAATTATAAAAACCTTCATTTAAAAACTGCATGATGTGTTTACTTGAGTTATCTTTGACTAATATTTAAATTTGTTTGATGATCTGAAACATTACAAAACATGCAAAAAAAAAAAGAAATCAGGAAGGGGGCCAGCACCTTTTCACACCACTGTATATTGACTCCAGTGAAAATACATACAGTGTGTTAGCAGCTTAAACTGATAATTGGAATCTAAAATTATTTATGAACTAAAGAGATAAAGTAGCTAAAGTATTTAAAATAAAATCTTTTCACCAATCTAAACTTGGATAAACATCAGGCAAGCAACTGTAGGTGCCAGATGCCGTTTGTGTGAAACTCAAACACAAATTATCACCTAGTCTCATTGCTTGAAGGAAAGCCATCTTCCATTACAAACCCAGAATGACCTCGTGTGAATCATAAGCAGTGGCCTTTTGTTCTCCACTATTGACAAGAAATTCCATTACTGCATTCCTGAGACAGTTGCATGAATCATATACATTAAGGTCAAAATGATCTGTGCTCATAAAGAAGCTGCTAAGGCACGTGGAGATAAAATAAGCTCTCGCAACCATTTGTGCACTTAATAAGTCATACTGGAATGTCTTTCCTGTTGTATGATATTTCAACCTGTCTAAATTACTAAAACTTCAATTTAAATGTTTCCTGTATGAATACTGCATTTACTTTGACTTTGTCAGTATCTGGGTTATTTCTCCCCCTTAATTTATTTATATCTTCATCCCTCCCTCCTATTTTTTTAAAATCTCTGCATCGTGTCACCTTTCTTTACAATCCAAACTCATTTGGCTTATTTTCCATGTTCTTTCTTAATGTCATTACCCTCTAATTCCTTCGTTAGATTTGATGGAGTAATAACTGCCCAGTTTTAATATAGTGTTCAACCCAAAGCCACATTTGTGGGAGCAATTATTATAAAATCAAACTGTTCCTTTTGTTTTATAGAAGCATACGTGTTGGTGAATAAAATTGCTTTTGTCAAACATGACCCTAACACAGTGAAACTGTTAAAGGTTGAGCGTTTGTTTGATGTCAGGGGGATTATCAGGCAATAAGATTTGTAAAAGCCACCTCATGTTCTCCTATTAATGCAACCTTTGTGATTTCAATGCAGACTTTTACAAACGCTAAATTTCCTCTGTGCACTACAAATTTCCAAACTGAATTGTGGTCTACTTTGCTCTTTCCTGTGTTCCTCTCTCTTCACTCCTGTAGTCTCCCGTCATCTCTTTATCTTGTTCGACCACCCCTGCTCCTCCCCCTACAGTGTTTACACTGTTGTCAGAATGGCATCACTGTCAAAATTGTTTGGTCCAGAGTAATTTGTTCGCTTTTTTTTTTTTTAAACCTCCCTCTGCTTTCCCATATTTCTTTGCTTTCACCCCCTCCACTGTCTGCGTTCCACAGATTTGTAAGTCTAGATAGAGCCCTGCTCACATTCCTCCCTCCTCCTCCTCCTCCTCCTCCATTCCACCGTAGATTCCTGCCTCCAGATGAACACTTTGTCTTTACCTTCTCACCCCTTTCCAACCCAACTCTGCCCCGGTGTAGTGACTACGTTCCAGGATGCACTCCAGATTCCTGACTCCAGATTGTTGGCGTCTCCTCGGGGAGCAGAGAGGAGGGGGAGTGTCAGCTGTAGACTGCTGGCCTCTCAAATGAATGACATAATTGGCATCCTGAGCATTCACTGGGCTGGAGAAAGGCAGAGGGTGGGAGGTTGGGAAATCGAGTAATGGCTTTCCAGGGGAAGTGCAGTGGAGATTAGATCCCCAGTTTGGCAACATTGCCCCAGTTTACAGGCCCATAAATATTAATTCATAACGCACCATCATTATTTTTTTTTGCAGTGTGCACTTGCTGAAGTAACACAGCTGGTCACGTACACACAGTGTCCTCATGTTTGACATCTTGCCAACATGTATTCTGTGTGTTCTGAGTGAATCAGTTGCCGCCAGGGAGGCCTGAGTAGAGGGGAAGAGGAAGTGTTTTGTTTAACTCTTGAACAATGCTGTGAATGAGACAGCATGGTGCTGTTGGAAGAATCTTAACAGGGATGAAGGCAAAGCATGTGAGCGTTACCTTTTAAATCTGAATGAGTCAGGTGTGTTGGGAGCAATTTTGCAAGGTTTTGAAGTTGTTTTTTTTAAACATTGAAATAGGTTTCAATCAATGTAGATGATCGTTTGTTTTGCTTTTTTGTTATTTAAGACAAAAATAAATATAGAGGCATACATGTACTGCATAAATGTGTGGATATTTGGAATTGCTCAAAGAAACTGGTGTAGAATGAGCACATGTCTATCTTCTGAAGCTTAGACCTTGACTTATGTGGCTTTGTGATATAGTTTGGCCTATTTCTAGTGAAGACTACTTGTTGTTTTCAAATCAGTTATGGTGTTTTGAAAATTTGTTGGAATCATTTAAGACTTCTGTGGCAGTACATGCCATAGAACAGACCCTCATAGTAGACCACAGACACATTTAATTACTTGGTAATAATCTTTCCACTTTGATAGCAATTTGATACAATCAGTGAAGCTACCTGAGGCATAACCCACTGTTATAACTGCATATTTGTGGCTTGCAGTTTTCGGTCATTGCATGCCTTGAGGAAGGTATTTCTCTAAGAAAGATTAATGATGATTATGTGGTAGACAACCACAGCCTCCTATACTTTGTGGTTTCCTCAGGGTGGGTGTGAATTGGCTTTAAACATTGGCAATTACGCGTTGGTGTAAAAGAATCTAGTTGAATATTGAATTGAATAAACTTGACAGCACACTGAATTTTTAAATGGTGTGTCAAAGGGTCATGACTTGGATCTGACATCTCCTTCACTTTGCTTGGGTCCCATGGGCTAAACAATATTTGAAGTAAGGTGAGGGGCCTTTTTTTGTCACCCTCAAAGATGTTGTGAGGGGCTGGGTGTTTATCAGTGTGACTAAATACTTCTTGAACAGCCAACGTCATGCTTCAGCGTGTTGAGCAATTCTTTTAAACATCCCACAGCCACACTGTTGTCCATGTTAATATTTAGTAACACACTACAGTCGTGTGCATAATGTGTTGATTTAACTCCAGAAGAGCAATAAACAAGCACATGAGCTTATTACAGAATCAACGACAACTTGGCCAATGGTTTGGACTTGACACTCATTGACGGGTCATTTAGATGACAGTTATTGAAGCTGGGTGTGTTTTTGAGTATTTTAACAACAAACAGTTCCAATCATGACAGATGCAAGTTGTGATCATCGGCTCCACCAAGAGGAACACAGCAGGAATATGATGCAGCTGCTGCCAGACATCACATGCAGCTCAATTCAGGCATGTTTTAGGGCAACGTTTTCATCCTTTTTGGCTACAATTTGCCTTGTTGTATTGCTGTATGAAAATAGTAAATGTGTAAAGTCCCTTTTCTTTTTTACATTATAAAATGCCTAAATTGAGCTACATGTGATATCTACTGGCAATAGTTGCATCATAGTCCTGCTCTGTTTGTCTTGCAGCTGATATCAGCCATGTACATGTATTAATTGCATCAACAATAAAATGGACATATAAGAAAATAGGTAAGTAAATAAGTAAGAATTACTCTAAATCACTGCTGTTCAAAAACAGCTTGCATTGGAGGACAGGAAGTAAATGCCGCTGCACCACTGGTTGACTGCTGTGTCCGTGCAGTGCTGCCAGAAATTAATAAAACAAATACACCAAAAAAATGGCTGTGGAGTTGGCAATCACACAGTTGTCTACTGGCCACAATCCCTTTGGTCTAGTTTCATGTGAACGCAGAGTGCAAGAGGCATGTTGGTGGTTCAGTGGACCACCATGCAGTGGGACAAATCATACACTTTTGTGAAGTCGACTACAGCTCATTTCATTGATGCCATTGACAACGATTACAAAATATTTTTCAGAAATAGAATGCATTTGCCAGTTAGTTGTTTGCAGTTGTGATGCACATTTTTCACACATCTCTCCCAGTCCTGTAGATGTGCTTGTTAAAAACTATTATAATGCTTTGTTGTGTGAATTCACATACTGTTCTATCTGTAAAAGAGTGTGCACTGTTACGATGGTGAAAGGTGATTTATCTCATGCCCTACCCTGTTTCCAACAAGCAGTTTGAGAGGTGTTAAGCAGCTGTTGCACATGCAGACTTAGAGACTCCCCTGAGAAAACAAACAGAGATCCCCTGACGTCCCCGCCCCTGTCTGTTTATGGCCTTTCACCTTTTGGCCAGAACTAATGCTAACATCCAGCCTGACCTGTTCTGCACCCAACCCTCTAACTGCCTCTGTTTTAGGTCAGGCACACATTTTGTGTTAAGTTTTTTTGTATGTTTTTTTTAATCATTACTAAGGGACCTGCTTTTTTTAATACACAATATAATTATCATACATCACAGTTTGATTTCTGTAAATTGACTGTGAGGCTGTGTCTATGTTTAGTTAAATTCCTACTGGAGAATGACTTTTCATACTATGAAATGCAATGATTGCACATTATTTCAGTATGTTTATATATAACAAGTTTTTGTTGTGTCCACCAATGTTGTAGCACAAAAAGCTTTCACAGTGAAGAATTGTTATTTATCCCAGTGGCAGTGATGACTGGTCTCTTTGTACTGAAAAATAAAATAAATAATTTTTTTACTTTATTTTCTTTTCTTTTTCAACCACAATAAAGATCTAGGTTTAAACAGAATACTACCAGTTCCCTTGGGAATGGTTGACCTTTGAAGGGTCTGGGACAGTGACAGGCTGCTGCCCCTGCCTCTCTTAGCTGCCAGACAGTGGTAAGGGTATTGTCCTTGTGTGGTGGTTGCTTTGATGGATTGGCTTGGTTTGCTGTGACTGTTACTTTGATTTATAGCTTGTTTTGGACTGTGATTTTGGGTGAATTACCTACAAATGGTCCCAAAACAGCAGCTGTTTCAATTCCTTAAAAAAAAAAAAAAAGGAGCACAGTTGCCCCCTTTTTGACCCTTCAACTATTATCACAGAAGATGAGGGAAGCTTTGGGTGGTCAGATGACTAAATGAGCAATATGCAGTAATAAATGTTGTTAATGTGAGCTCTTAAAAGTTTCCTTCCTTTCTTAAATCTGATTTTTGTTTGAAAGTGAATGCAGAATTACAGATACAATTAGACTTTGACACAATACTAAGAAATATGTGAGTCTTGAAGTATTAAAGTCACATTTGACCTCTCTCCTCCTACTATTGAAGTGATAGGTCAGCTTCACCTCAGGCCTGCCTGATCATTTTCTGATTCCTAGTTGGCCTAGCTTTTCGTGTTAGGATCTGAATGAGTCTGGTCCTCTGCCAAACCTGGGTCACCAAGGCCTGCCTGCTCACGTGGCAGCTATTCAACACTGTTGGATCCCCCAGGGTTCTGAGATGAGATTTGATTCTTCATTGATGCTAGGATCCACAGTGGCGGAGTCTGTATAAGCCCTAATAAGATTATCAACATATTTAGGTATGTTTATCTAAATCCTAAATACTGTAGCATGTTATTCAAACCTGTAGGGATAGTATCAGGTACAATACTTCAAATAGAGTTCTTCAAATCATACAAAATCCTGTAACCCTAAAGAACTAATATTATAAATTTATTAATAATAAATAAATAATAAATTCAATAATAAAAATAGCTAGTTGCAGCCCTGATGTTAATAGACATACTTCCCAGATGGCTGTTATTTTTGTTGTTAATGAGAGTTTTTTTTTTTTTTCTTCTATGGTAATTGTGGCTGAGACAGCAAATCATTGTGCAAGTTAATCCTGTAATCTTCATTAGCATAGTTTGGTTAATTAGAGAGCCAGTTTAATGTGGTGGCTACATACCAGTGTTGGATTTTCAGCATGGTGACCACTAGAGCCTGTCTGATGAATCAGTGTGCTGTTGTATTCAAACAATATGTGCTATATATGTGCTGTATTTGCAGATAAATCTGTGTTGCTGTTTATAATGGTCAATAAATGATTATTAAAAAGAAATGAAGAGAGAAGATGAATCCTTCAATGTTATTCAAGTACTGCTCAACTACTGGTCAGTACTGTTCAACATCAGTAAAACAAGTTTAATTTCAAGCTTTCATGTTGTCTTGGTGAGCACTTGTAAAATTTACTTAAAACAACTGTTAGGGTAAATCTTTGTTTATGCTACTTGTCTGGAAAAATGAGAATATTGGCTGTTAAGTTGGCATATTGGATTTTAAATCCCTTGAATATCAGAATCAGTACCGGTCTTGACATGATGGAATAGTTTATTAGCTTGGTTCCTTACTTTACTGCTCACATCTCTAGTTTACTCAATTACTCTAAATGAATGAAGTAAATGAATGCAGCAATTCAGGGTGAATATGAGTTTTGTGTTTTTTTCTTCTTCACTTTTTTCAGACAAGACTGAGCATATTCAGTGTATCCTCTGAGCTGTAATCTGCAATCTGGTTTAGCAAAGATATATATTTGGCTAGAGTTTAAACCTTTTTTTGGAGCATAATATGCTCCTGATAACATCAGCCTGCTTTCAAGCCAGTCCCTGTTTTGTCTCTGCAAACTTAATTTCATAGTCAAAATTGCTAAGTGTTGTCATGCTATGGAATTCAGGTTTCTCAGTGTGACATATGTCTGAAATGATCCCATAAATACACTGCTTTAGGATAGTTTGTCTTTGCATTCAGCTTTTACTGACTCACAACATGCTTGTCACTAAAGTCACTCCACCGTACTGTGAATGTGTATAAAATAGGTTTAAACATTTATCTTAGAGGCAAGAGTTTAGATTAAAGATGATTGATGCAGTGGTAGGTAACGGTTTCTGAGTTGGATTTTTGGTGCACAAAAGTTCCACCAAGAGATCAGGCCTCTGTTTGTCCTGTTATCCTCCTGTCAACAGGGTGTCCATTTTGTCCCACAGGAGGCTCTTTTGGCTCTGTCCGATTTGGCCTGCACCCCTGCTGTCAGCTTTGGCAGTGTAATTTCCTCTGACAAGCTGATGGTTTGTGTTCACCCATTTGGCCCAGTCAGTGTAATTTGGTTTGTGTTAAGATTGTCTGTTCCCATGTTGTCATTGTGTCATTTTGGTCACTGTAAAGGCCTCCACATTGAAAGGGTGTGATGCCAGGTTCATTTCCTAGGTCTGTCCATATCCTTTTCAGAAGTTGTGCTTCTCTTTTATCTGTGGCATGTTCACATTAGTAATGTATTGCGCTGGGACAGAACTGTTATGGTGTAATGATCCTAATGTGTTTGAATGATAGAAGCTTTGCCACTGTCAATCTATTATATACAGTATAAATAAAATGCAAAGAATAAAGGAAGATGTGGTATCACATAGTTTAGAGTGCTGCTTGTTTGTTTTTTATTGCCAAGGTAAATGAATTCTTTTTCCTATCATAAATAGTCTTTGGAAAAATTACATGACTGATAGAACTGACTACTTATGTGTGTTAACAGTGTATTTTTCTTTCAGATCTTGTTTTTGTTTTTTTGGGGAGGGGTCTGATTTTTTTTTTTTTTAACCAGTTATTAACATTTCTCTTTTTCTTCTGTTCCAGTCCTGTGTGCAAAGAACCTGGCGAAGAAAGACTTCTTCCGTAAGTAAAGCCTGTTTTTACATATTGCTATTCCTGTCCCATTCCCTCCCTTGTGCATCAGAATGGGCTTTGTCAGCAGTGGCAGCTTGCTGGGTTTAAAGCCTTGCTGTAAATGAAGTCCCTTAAGGAGCTGTCTGTCATACAACCCAGGAGGTCTGGCACGCAAAGGAACCCATGACTAACCAAATGTCTAGTAATAGATCAACTGGTACTGAGGCACTAGACTTGATGAAACAGGCTTTAGTTGTACTAGATAGAAATTATACCTTATTTAGCTGATCCCATGACCTATGAATTTTTAATGGCAAATTACATGAGAAACTACACTGTGTAGACAGTTTTTTTTGTAAAAACATCAATCTTGTCAATTGTTGCTGCATTAATGTAAGAGGAGAACTATTATCTGGTTTCACTGATGGTTTCACAAAAGAATATCCTTTTGCAGCCCACACCATTTACCTTAATTGCCACTTGTGGTCTGGGTAAAAGCACTTAATTGCAACAGGAGTAGGGTGTTTAGCCAATAGGTTGGATCACCATTAGCCTAGAAGTCACAAGGTTAATTTCTGGCTGACATGCATGCACACATACACACAAAGACACCAAACAGGGAAGTCTCAAGACAGCATAGGGGTGAAAGAACAGGTTTAACTTGCATGAAGTATCGGTGCCCAGAGGTATATACCTTGACACAGACTAACACAAAAATACACCAAGAAGAGTCACTTCTCATATTTCCAGCTGAATAAGATACTATAACAGCACTTTCCTTATCATTCTTTTACATATTGCAGCACCTGCATTCCTCTAATTTCTTTATAGATGTTTGACACAACTGGATTCCTGTAAAAGTTCTGCCCTCTAAAGCAAAAATGAAAAGTAAATGTCGGGGGAAAAGTCTTTTAACTCACCAAGAGTTGTTAAAAAGCCTTTTCTGACATATATTTTAAGAGATTGGGCATGGATATTGTTGGTTAGATTTACTCAAACTAGAAATAACTTAAATAATAATTAGAAACACTTCATTTGACCATTATCTTCTTTCTGGTGTCCATTTATTTATTTGTGTACCCCTCTCAGGTTGACACAGCAAAAAGTTCATGTGTGGTCACTCTGAATGGGTCATTGACCTGGTTTTATGACTTTGATCTCAGTCTTAGCTAAATTTGGGTCAGGCCCTGCTTTGGTCAAAAAGAGTTTCTAACAGATATAAAAAAATCTTTCAGAGCATTTATCAGGCAATCCTATTAGATCATACAGAGAGAACTGAAATGTGACTTTGCTGAATTATATTCTGGTTGGGAACTATATACATACAGATACAGTTGCCAATCAAAGTTTGACACAGAGATAAACTTGGCTGCAGTTTCTTATAAATGGGTCATGTTACAAATTATTTCCCGTCATGAAAGAGGTATTGGTGACTTCACAAGGTTTGTATATCTGCTAAAGAAAACCGGCCTCTGTGTACTTTTACAGGGTTGCCAGATCCCTTTGCCAAAGTCGTGGTGGATGGCTCAGGACAATGCCACTCTACAGATACTGTGAGAAATACGCTGGACCCAAAGTGGAATCAACATTATGATCTGTAAGTCATGGGACGTGTTACTGTGTGCCACTTATGCCTAAGTGTATGTGTTGCTCAGATGGGTCTGTATATTAGTGCATCACCTGAAAATTGCAATACTACAGACAAACATGGCGTACAGGTTTTGCTCTATAGTATATCTCTGTGTAGAACTGCTATGTGTGTTTCAGGAATGCAGGTGCAGTTGCTTCTTTTCAGTGCAGAAACATCTACACTACAATCCTTTTGAGCTGTTTTTATGTGAACTCAACATTTTGTTGAGTGAGATTTTAGACGTTCGATACCACAGGCCTCACCAGGTGCATTCAAATGGGATTTTTTTTTGGAGAAAAACACAAGTCACTGATATGAGTTTCTTCTTTCCAAATAACAGATTCTGTCTATTTTGGGAATTAGAACATGGGATTTGTTAAAGAGTTTTCACTTCTGAATAATGTCCTCTGTGAACTGGAGGTGGTCTAACTCCTTGGCTTCTGGCTTGTTCACTTTCTCTGAGCCAAGTGTGGCATTACATAGGCCAACACATGCTTTAAGTAATCTCTTTCAGGGTGAGCTTATGCCTTTGTGAGTCTATGCAAATACATTTTTGAAACCTTTTCTTTCAAAAAAATCCTTCCTTTCAATCAGTCTTAGAAATGTAAATGAAAACCAGTGGTATTTCAAACAAAATCTATGAATAATGCATCAGTCAGAGGATGAAAAGGGATGCCGGAGGGAAAAGATTCTCATATTTGCTGGCTACATTTTGGAGTTAAAACAACATGTGGTCATTATGTTATCCATTGGCCTCAGAAGCCAAAAAGAATGATGAGCACTGCACTCCAAGTGCCACTATGAAACCATGTACTTCAGTGTTTTCACCGAGGCCTTGTGGTGTGACTGATCCCTGTATTGAGGTCTTTCTTGACAGGCCATTGTAAGAAGTGATCAACCCAAAGGACTCAAAGGTCCCAAAAGGACCCAAAGCACCCAGTGGCAACCATGCATATGGGATATAGTGGAAGAAGGTGAAGGAATTGAAAAGAAGAGAGAGCTGGAAATATGTATTAGAGTCCCTGCACGTGATACAGATACATTTGGCTTTTTTGTGCACACAGTCGCCCCCCCCCCCCCCCGTCAAAATCGACCTCCTCTCCCTTTTTTACATAATTTTGGACCCTTTGAGAAGTTTGTTCCCCACCAGCGACCACTGGCCTCTCCTTCTGGTTCAGGAAATGGCTAACATGCCACAGAAAGCAGATGGGAGTGTGGGCTTGGAAGATTGCCACCTCACCACACCCCCATCTCAAGCTTCCAGCTTTAGGAGGTGGGGTCTTTTCCACACGATACTGCCAGAGGCCTCTGTGCCATATATTACAGATCATAAATACCCTGTAAAAATGTTTGCTTTTTTGACTACAATTGATGCTTTATGGCTCATATTGGTGTTGTGCACAAAATGTTTTGAGGACACACAGACCAGGTTATATTTTTTTAAAACATTTTGTGGGTGTTGAAAAGTTCATGAACTTACAGTAGTATGTAGGTCTGGTTTTGGCAGGGTGCCTGTGCATGTTTGGCCTCCAATTTTCAGTCTTTTCCGTACAAATCCTCACATTGTTTTGGGTGGAGAGTAAGATTTTCTCGCTCTGCCTTTGCTTCATATTAAGTGCTGTGCATGTTGTATAGTGTTGCTGTACCAGGCTTCATATGTCTTGCCTGGGCAAGAATTGGTTTGTCCCCAGTAATAACATCCTAAATATAGCAAGGCCACTATCACTGTTACAGCAACTTCTTATCATCCTAGTGGTGATCCATATTAAAATGCATTTGGTGTAATATATCCTCTCTAGAAAGAAACCATGTTATTGATTTCCCAATGTCCTGTATGTTCCCAAAATGTTTGGGAAGTACTGCAGTTCTGGATCTAGTATGTCCTGGAAAGCTAATCTGGATTTGAAGATTTTTCCTCTCTAATGTCTGTAGGATTAGGAGTGTTTATCCTTATTTTTGTTGTTGCTGTAACCACTTAATGTAATGTGCACGTGTGTGTATGCATTTAGTAGTTAATCATCTTGAAGTTTCCTGTGGATTTAATTGTTTTTTTTTTTTTTTGTTGTTGTTGAAATATAGAGGTAATATATAGGTAAAGGAACATGCCAAGAACACTAGATGAACCCTACACGTACTGTTCTGTTGAAAATGTGCAATATGCTTTAAAATAGTAAAGCTTTAAAGTAGTAAAAATGATCTCTTAATAACTTATTACAGCATTTTTTATGTTTTTTGATATTTTCCACAAATCCCAACTAGAGACTAAAAACATCAATGAATTTCATGTACTTGTTGTACTGACAGTGAATCCAGACCCTGGTTTAGCTTATTTCTCTGTATGTAACGTTATCTGGGAATAGATGACTTTACCTCTTATTGACATGAGGTGAATATTTATCCTTATGTATATATTTTTTTATTTTGGGCCTTCTGACAATATTTTTGTCATCATCTATCAGGTAGCTCCTTTTCATTTGGAAAAAAATCTTTATATAATACTTAGAAATAAAAGCATACATATGTTTTGACGGAATTAAAGGTAAAGTATTGGTGCAGAAATTATGCTGATAAACTTGAGGCAACATAAATTGTAGGTGATAACCAGTTTTAGATGGTTACAGAGTGAGAACTGGCCTGTGACGGCCTGCAGTCCTGTTTCAACATTTGGTTGAGTGTTTTGTTTTCTGTCAGAACACAACAAATGAATTTAATTTTCACAGTAAGTATGCCAGGCCCTCAGAGTTTGTAGCTATCTGTGGTAGTTACATTGCAGTCCAGTTATTAATCACTGCTGATTGCTTACTGTCCTTTCAGCAGTTCAGCTCACCCCATCACCACTAGTGATAGCATTGTTGTAATTACTTCAATACCTCCAGTGTTTTGTCAGAAAATAAGGCCTCCTATGTTTTAACCATGGAAAAGTTATAGTAAATGAGTAAATAACATTTTGCTCTACCTGTTCTGTTTCCCTTAGATGCTCAGTCATTGTCTTGGTTGCTTATTTCAGTTCCGTTTTTTTTTTTTTTTTTTTTTTTGTTCAAAGCGGTACTTTGCACAACACACCTCTGCATCACGGTGACCTCTCTCACAACAGGGACACTAATGCTTTCACACACACATTTGAAATGCAGCACAGTACACAAAATGGCAGGATATACAGAAATGGACAATGCTGAGCGCATCTGCTGTTCTAAGATTAGAATAATTAAGAATTCTAATTCTAGATTCTAGTCTTTAACTGTCCATTTTTTGGCAAATCAGCTTCTTGACAACTCCACTTGATGGTAGAAGAAAACTGTAGTTGTGGTGCCAAAAACAGTCCATTCTCCTACCTATTTGTCATCAAATCATGTTAAATATAGCAATAGGAGTAAGATCACCATCAACAAGGCCTAGATCCACCAGCATCTGCAGGGAGATAGACAGGATGCTAATCTCTGCTGCTGTGTCCTGATCAGACTTTCAGAGAGTAACTAGAAGCTAAATCACCGGACTGGATTTAATACAACCCACAACATATACATGTTTTCATTTAATTTCATTGAAACAATATCACTTTTAAACCAAGCCTATACGTTTTGATGTGTTTAGTAGCGAAACCCACTTCTCTCTCTTGGTATAGAGCATAACGTCGAGCTTGATCTTAGAGGTGTCGGGTAGTCTGTAATTATCTGTGTGTGTTGGTGAATGTGTGATTGTGGATTTGAATGTTGAACTCTGTGTTTACTGCGACAGCTGTCTGCATCTCAGACAGTGGTGCAGCACATCACAGGGACTTCCTCTGTTTTTCAACCACGACTAGACTGAACTCAGCTGTGCTAAGTCTGCACATAAACGAGTTACTTTAAAATCAGCCAATTTGCCTCCTTACACATTCTGAAAGTCTGCACCGCAAACATAGTGTGCATTGTTCTCACACAGTCAAAGAGAAGTAGTTGTGAAAATTGAAAATAGAAGTGTTTTGTCTGTTTGGATAATATTTTGAAATGTTTGGTGATCCCGGAGTTGTCTTAGCTTCTGATTTTCATTTAATTTCCAAGTTTTATATTCTGTCTATTGATTAAAACCTACTCTGGGCTAACTGACATTACAGAGTACTTTTTCTTATTTTTTCTCACATTACTAATCTATTTTTGTTCATTTCACCTCTCTTCCATTCAGATACATTGGAAAAGCAGACTCCATCACTATCAGTGTATGGAACCACAAAAAGATCCACAAAAAGCAGGGTGCAGGCTTCTTGGGCTGTGTCCGCCTCCTGTCCAATGCCATCAACAGACTCAAAGACACTGGCTGTAAGTACCTATGTGTTTTTAAGTGCATGCTCTACGTCTTTTTCACTGAAAACAGGTTATTTGTGTCTGGTCTTTGCATGCTTACTATGGCCTTCACTCTTTGGTGCCAGTTACATTAGTTATAGCCGATTAACACCACAAGAACAAGTCCTAACCTGGAGCTTCCCTTACCATTGATCTAATACAATCAGTTCCACTTTGCTATTCCGTTTGTCAGTCACTTTTTACACAAGAGCCATGCTCAGCTCATCCACACACACGACTGAGAAGACGACATCAGGGCAATGACCACAGTGCTCGTTAATCTCAACAGTAATACAGTAATAGAGACTGTATCGAAACTTTATCAAGAAGCAGCAGAAAAGTTGTGACTTTGCTTTGCCGTGAGTCAGCCCACTAAAGTACCCATTTTACCTCAACTGTGGTGCTGCTAATACACGATGACTTGGCACACTCAACTATTCATGTCGACAGCTCTGTAAGCAGTCACACCCCCACCCCCCCGGTACCTGGAACTCGATTTAGTACTACCTCCTGATGGGTGGTGAAATTTAGCTTATGGAACTTGTTGGCAAAGCAGGTGGAAGACAGTGGAAATAAAAGCAAAACCTGGACAAGGGAAAAGACCTATTGGTGACAGGTGATGGGGAGCCTCCACAGGAAATACAGAATGAATAAGTGGATAACTAAAACAGCAGCTGGCTAATGTGGATTGCGAAATTTGTTTTCACAAACACAAGTATTCTGATGTAAGATTGTCAGATAGCTGGAGTCAGACTGCTGCCCCTGTGTTGTGCCCTTTGATTTCCAAGTGTTTGACTGTTATTTATTATTTTTTTGTGCAGTGCACATGGTTACATGCTTGTTAGGCCTCTGTCTTTTTGGCAGTACCAGTTGATACTGACACACACTTAAATGCAGTCCAGATTCTCAAATTAACATTCCTTCCACTTGTTCTTCTCATTTCCTTCAATTCATCTTCTTGACCTGTCTTAAACATAGACTGTAAGATATGTGCTAAAACCACCACAATGAGGTACATTTTTCCCAGTTTTATGTATCCGGCCTTTTCCTCGTCTCCATTCATCCATCGCATGCAGCCACACTCAACCACTTTAGAAATTGTCTGTCTGAATATAATTGCTATTTGTTGGATGCTTCATTCAAACTGCATAGTTGGATACTTTCATGAAAGCAGACAGTTGTAGTTTGTTTGGCCCAGATCTAACAGCCTCTTAGACCAACTCAAAATTGTCAAGCTGAATACTTCATGTAAGAGTTCAGAATGGTTTCCAGCAACCTTTATGTCTGCTCTTAAATGCCATTCTTGGCTCACTCCTAATCCACCAAAAACCACAACAGCGTCAGCATTGCCACGAAAGGAACCTTGACAGCCGTGGAGTCCCGATGCCATACTTTTACCCCACTGAGTGCCAGATGACTTGCCCTTAGATTTACCCACAGAAACAGACACTACAGGCTCCACTTAGGCTCCAGACCAGCCACTTACTATCCAGTCAACATGGCACAAATTATACTTTTTCATGGCCTCAGGAAGTGGACAAGGAGACATGAGCTATGACAAGATACAAGTTCATATATTATCCCTTTGTCCTTATCCTGTGTAGTACAGAAAACGTGCCCAGTCTGTGGTTTGACCAAGATGAACACACTCAGACATAAATGTAAAAACAACACAAAAAAACAATAGATTTTGCTGGAATTACCCTCACATTCATATATATTTTTTGTTCAGTGCAAACAAAAAGCTGTTTCACTCCTGCGCGCGTGTACACGCGCACGCGCACGCACACACACACACGCACGCACGCACGCACGCACACACACACACACACACACACACACACACACACACACACACACACACACACACACACACACACACACTTGCAAACCAGAAGGGGATCTGGCATGATTTTCTAGTTTACTAGAAGTCTGTCTGGCTCTACACTGAGCTGCACTTCCTGTAGCAACGCAGACACAAACCTCTAAGTGCTATGCCCCACTTCTAAACCCACAGAGTCAGTAACACATACCTCACCAGTTTCTCAAAACAGCTTGACTGACTGTACATGCTAGTCTACTTAGAACATTACTCTTCTTGATGTCACTGATTCTGTTAACTGATTTGCTGATTGTGATACTGCTGTTACCACAGTTTTTCCATAGGTCTTACATGCTGAGACAGACGCACTAGAGCTAAATGTGATGTGTGCTTCAGCTTATGGGCTTCTTACACATATTGACACAATTTTATGTACTTACTTTATTTTAACATAGTTTTCATAATTGAATTGATTTTGCATTTTGGCATGCCTGTTTTAAAGTGATATTTCAAGATACACTTTAGATGTTTATCTTTATGTGTGCAATCCCATTCAATGTGAATTTATCCTCAAATTCATAGTCCTATAATTATTTTGTGATTCACTCAGTTTGTGGCATATTAGTAAATAAGTAATAATAAGTATTAATAAAATCTGTACACAGATATTAGAAGGTAGCCCTTCAACTTGGCAAGGCTTTCCTATCCAGGGAAACAGAAAGAGGGACATTTCTTATAAATATACTGATGATTTAGCTTAGTTGGACTGCCTAAGTTGTATATGAGCCTTGGCAGAACCCTGGAGCACATTTTTGTACAGAGAGAGCTGTGCAGTTTGTCCTCATTTCTCAGAGTGTAGTCTTGTTCCAGGTGAAAAGCTTCAAGGCTGCTGTAAGAATAGCTGCAGAAACCAATACATATCCTTATGCACACATGGGCACATCTATATTGTTTTATGACAAACTTGAAAAATCCAAAATACATCTTTTAAATGTCTACAAATGTTCTGTTTTCAGCTTCTCTTATTAAAGAGAGAAAAATCCTCTGTTGCAGCCATGTAAGCCGTAGACCATCACTGTTTAGTCTAGACGTGTATCCGGAACAGATGTATACATACCCGCACATGTGCACACACGAACACGGAAAGTCTGGATCCAAGCTATTGGTTTCTTTAAATCTGCTTAGCCTATACATATTAACAGACACACCATTGCATAAAAAATACAGGCAAGCCATGACAAATACAGTCTGACTTGGATTTTAGTATTATCTCATAGAGAACTGGGCCATCTCTTTATCTCCCTTTCTCGCTCTTCTTTTTTCTCTTTCTTCTGCATATTTCCCTACCTCTCCCCCTGCTCCTACACTCACACTTTAATCTTATGCCTGAATATGTATTGGTTTTCATATTAAATTAAGCCAATGGCCCTGCAGGACTCTTTTCAGACACACACACTGATTGTATTGTTAATGTGTACCAACTAATATCACTCCTCTGCTGGTCAGCTGGACCGGTCATGCACAAGTTTTCCTGTGAGATTTTGTCTGTGTCTGTGTCTGTCTGTGTGAGAGAGAGAGAGAGAGAGAGAGAGAGAGAGAGAGAAACAGAAACAGAAAGAGTGCAGTGTATCTGTGTCTGGATCTTGTTCAGTCTTCCTGGGTTGTGTTCCTGTGCTGTCTGTGTCTGGCAGTACTATCCACTGCTGAGGAGACAATGCGTTCATAGACAGAATTCATATTTTATGTTGTACACTCTTTTATTTTTAATACTATAAAAGTGCACTGTCATGCAGACTTAATTAATTACATCAGGGCTTTGAGTCATTACACCAGTATGTCAGCTTGAAAGTAAGGAAAATTTAAAAAAGAAAAAAAAAAAAACCTTTTTGAGATTGTAACATCCTCTCCATATTAACAATGGATTCTTGGAAACAGATTTGTTGTCATCTGAAGCAATACACTCCCATCAATGGAACATTTTGTGTTTCTTTAAGCTGCAGTGTTTCTACAGTAGCCCAGAAAGGAATCGCGTTTCTTTTTTAATTTGACAGCCACCGTACCCTCCCTCACGCCTGGAAACACATTTACTGCAGTAACTTTTCTAGTCTTAATGTAGTGAACCACAGTGTAAAAATGTATGAGTTACACTTCAGCTTAATACGTGAGTATGTTCATGGTTATAAATGTTTGCTTTTTTAAAATATATTTTTCCCTGCAGATCAGAGACTGGACCTGAATAAACTAGGCCCCAATGACAATGACACTGTGAGAGGACAGATAGTAGGTAAGAAACACAACTATATATATATATATATATATATATATATATATATATATATATATATATATATATATATACACTGTATGACATTAAAAAAAAATCAAAAAAGGGAAGCTGTTAATATGTACATAGATTGAGTAATCCTGGTTGTTAACATAGCATACAACTTCAGTGGGACAGCGTTGAATTTATGACTTCAACTTAAAGCTTCTGACAATCTGAAAACACTGGACTAATTAACTGTTAGAACTAGTCCCTTGCATGTCTCTCAATTCAAAAAATGAACAGAACTAAGTTATGGCAAATAGAAAAGTGATCCTCAATTAACTGTGCATAAGTTGGAAGTTTCTTATTTTTTGCCATACATTTGTACATGAGATTTTTAAGAAAAATGTTAAACCAGTGTTTGTGTGAAACAAACTCTGTGTATCTGAATGTCTGAGAGTATTTGTGTATTTGAACATTACAAAAGACAATCTGACCCAGACTGCCTAGCCTTTCTCAATACTCTGACTCAGTACATTACCTAACCACTGAACCACAGACTGGAATTTTTTGTTTTCTTTGCCTAAATAATACAAAAACACAGGAGTTCATTTAATATGTCATACTAAACAGTCTTTTTATTTTCTTATTTTTTACTTTCTTCTACGGTGATGAGGAAAGGAAATGTAAAGAAAATGTTTGACAGAAAAATGTAGTAAAAGTATCAGTGGAATTGATATACACATATGATAGGGTTACATCACTGGTATTCCAAACAATGAAAGTAAACAGTATTTGTCATGATTTTGTTGCATGGTGAGTAAAATGTTACTGAGCTACAGTTTTCTTTGTCTTTAACTGCACAGTAAGTCTTCAGTCCAGGGATCGTATCGGGACAGGAGGGCCAGTGGTGGACTGCAGCCGTCTTTTTGACAATGACTTACCTGATGGGTGAGTATTATCACAGGCTTTCCTTCAAAATGAGCTATCCAGATTTGAACCAGGAGCTGGGTCTATTAAATATAAACCCTTTTGTTAATCTTTTTTTCCTCTACACTTCTTAAAGTATTTAGAAGGCTCAGGTGTATGCTGATTGGTGAATCCCAGTGCAATTACAAAATGAAGAATACTCTTGACAGTGATGTTAAAGAAGCATATGTGGACAGAAAATTTCTTTATAAGAAATATGATGCATTTCTCACCGGGTTGTTATACTCTGTCATGTGAAACAGCTGGGAAGAGAGGAGGACGGCTTCTGGAAGGATACAGTACCTAAACCACATCACACGTACTACTCAGTGGGAGAGACCCACCAGGTACATTTACACTCATCCTCAACTATAACTTTAAATAATTAAAATTTAATAAAAATTGAGCAGGCTTAAAATGCTAGTGTTTTCTAATGATCCCAAATATACTTTTACAAAAAAGTAAGGGAATCTGTTTTAAGTGCCAGTACTTTTCTGTACTTCACTTTTCCTAATAAAAAAAATCCACTCAGCTCCACTCTCAACACAATAATAGTCAGCAGTGAGTGAATAGCTGTCAGTTTCCTTATCCCCCCCATGTGTGTGTTTCACTGCACCCCAATATGCACACAAAACACACACCTAAATATACCAGCCAGCCAGTCAGGCAGCCAGGTTTTGCTTGGCCCCTGTTCGTGCAGGAACAACTGTCGCCTTCCTACTTGGCCCATATCAGCAGAGCCATTATGGAAGTAAGAAAACAAATATCACCTCCAAAACCCCCATCGCCTCACCTCCCATTCTACTCCTCTGGTACATATCTCTAGTGGCTGCCAGGCCAACCATAGCAAAACGGGGTATGACAGACAGGAAATAGTGTGCCAAAGGTTAAGTAGAGGCACTGAGGGGTTGGATATGATGACGTTAAGGAGAAAGATGAGAAAAGACTGTGTGGGAGGAAGAAATGAGTGACTGAAGAGTTAATGAACCAGAGGAAGAATAACAATAGGAAGTGGAGAAAGGAACATAGTACTTTGGTCTCTTTTTTTTTTTTTTTCAATTTATGACTTTAATATGCAACAGTGGAGAAATTTAGATTCTTTATATGTAAATGTACCACTTTGAGACTTTAACAGAAATTATGTTGTTGTGAATAATTGTTTTTCTGACTCTGGATGGGTCTTGTCACTGCTGGTCACTCACAACAAATGTAATATGGTCTGTGACCTAGTCATGAGAGGTCACACTGTAGGAGTGCGCAGGGAAAGTGGAGGTGGGAAGTAACTGCATGGAGAAAGAGGAAATGGGAGGGAGGAAGGGTGCATTGAGGGCGGAGGGTCGTGGGATGACAGACAAGCGTCCAGAGTTTTAGATTGCCATGGCGTCAGTAACTCTGAACAGCCAGACAGTGGTCAGACATGCTACATGCACACACACGCATACAGTAATTGTCAGTAAGCCACCCTGTCTGCGTTTGTGTCTGCTTATCAGATATCAGCTCTGGAAGTCCTGTACACATACAAAGAATCTACTATAGTATTATGAGTACTTATTTTCATATAATTCAACCCATAATACTTCATATGAATTTCATTTTAAACATAGTGATCAAATATGTTTTTCCCTGAGAAACAATGACGCTGTTTTACTGTTTTAACTTTACTAATTGCTCTAACCGTCTTGTCACAAAAAGAAATCAAGATGCTACGTGTAAGACTTGACTCAGAGCACACAAGTAAAGTACACAGTAACATAACTCTTTGCACCCTTCACACCCAACTTCCTGCAAGTAGAGGAACACAGTCACATGCATTCACTAAAAAGCTGACCACTTATTAGTAACTCGCACCATATTTGACTCTTAAGAATGCAAAAAAAAAAACTTGTAGTGTCAAAGGTTGTAGTTTCAATTCATTCATCCAGTTAGTTTGTTTTGAAAAATGTTTTATCTGTTTACATATTTGGAAGCTCTAAGTAACAAATATTGGATAAATGGAGCCAAAGCTAAAACTACACTCAGAAGAACATGGGGAAGATAAGAACAAGCACACGCTTTGTTCTCTCTCTCAGGCCAGCATCGGAGTACTCCAGTCCATCAGGGCGCCCGCTGAGCTGTGTGGTGGACGAGAACACGCCAGTGATGACACCCGTTAATGGGGCCGAGGCCAGCGGACCACCAGGCGAACAGCGAGTCCAGGAAAGACGGGTTCGATCCCAACGACATCGAAACTACATGAGTCGAACACACCTGCATACACCTCCTGACCTGCCTGAGGGTTATGGTGAGAGACTCCCTCTATTAAATGATTACTAGATTTCAGTGTGTAATGTTAGAAAAATTGATTGATTCTGTTATTTTTACATCTGTCTTCCTGTTTGTGAACACAGAGTATGCCATGGTTTAAAAAAAAGTATACAGAGCTGATAATAGGAGGTAACACCTGTGTTAAAACAGTAATCCTGACATCTGGATCACTTATGAGTCTGTGTTTGAAGTATTTTAGTATGTTAGCAGGCTGTAGTCATATTGTATTGTAAATTTACCACAGTTACTGATCTAAAAAAAGGAAAGATGATTTGAAGTTCCAGACCTAACCCACAAAAATACAAGACGTGAGACCAGATCAAAGATGTGGTGAGCTGCTTCTTGGGCTGTATCTTGTCTATAACCAGTGATACTTTGAACAGTTTTTCTTTTATGGATGAGAATAAAGTTTAATTGCCCTTTGTATTATTTTTTTCTTGTTCCCTCTCTGTCTGTCTCCATGCTCTGTCCTTGGGCTCACTCCCACTTTCTCTGTTACCCCCCCTCTGCCTCCTCTCTCCCTCCTTCCCACAGCACCACATCATGACAACTTCAGTCAGCACTTGCTGTGTGTTAATACTCCATCTCTCCACCCCCCTCCTCTCTTCTCCTCCTGTTTGCAGACACTTCCAGTGTTGGAATGTTTTAGGTTTGCAGACTGATACTCCCATAGTGAAGAAGAAGAATTCATAGTTTGGGGTTTAACACAGAATAGGCACTATTTTTTTGTGTCTGTAATTCTTAAGCTGGTATTACTTACATACTTCAAACACAATGATATACAAGTAAAGTTTCCAACATCTGCATGCTTTTTCAAAAAATGTGTACTTTTCACAGTCAGCCACAATACCCACAGAGTCTGTAAAATGTTTTAAGTGTGGTGCTGTATGCCAAAGATTTAGAATGGCACTGTTGGACATGTGCCCCAATTGAAATGTCCTGCTGTGTCCATTGAGGCTGGCCAGGGTTGGACCCAATGAGTCACTGATGCCCAGCAGCCAGTGAGCTTTCCTCCTCTGCTGAACCCTCTGAACCAGTGGCTGGGTGTGGTGAAGAGCGTGAGAGAGAAAGAGAGAGAAGGGGAATGTGTGAGGGGAAAAAAGGGAGAGCAGGGTAGGAAATTACTTGTGCCAGTAGGAAGTTGGGGTGGGGGGTACTGATTGATTAGCGGGTGAATATGCTCATGACCACCACGCCTGTGCAGCACACACACTTGGTGCCAACATTCACATACTTACTCTCCGTTCATTCACAAACTGGAGGGAACCAAAGACCAAACAAGCCAGCAACAGATTACAGATGAGAACCATTCTCCTCAGATTTTGTCTTGGTGTCCTTGGTTTCTTTATTTATAATATTGTATTAGTGGGTTTGGCGTCAGCAACAGCATTTTCTTTTCCATTTCATTTGGTACAGATGAGACATTAATAGGAGTGGATGAGTTTCAGAGCACATGCTTAGAGAGAAAACAAGGCAGCTAGAATGCATCAAAAAACACTCTGCAAGGAAAAACAGTCATGGAAGTCTTTGATAAATTTCCCTCACATTTTATTTTCCCCATTCTCCTGGGATAGGCCTACTGGAGACTGGAGAGGAACTAATTGATTACCTTGGCACACGCCATAAGAAACTCTTAGTTCAACAATGTCCCAGCAGTTTGCCTGTCACATCAATTATAAACAGACTTCCTCTTGTCCAGAATACACAAACACACTAATCCATGCTTATACCCACCTGGACTGCAACAGTCCCAGCAACAGTTCCAACCTTGTTTGAATGCTGTTTTTACTTTTTTACATATTCATTCAAATCAGTTTTCTTCATTTTTTTTTTTCAGAGCAAAGAACAACTCAGCAGGGCCAGGTCTATTTCCTCCATACACAGACTGGAGTCAGCACCTGGCATGACCCCCGAGTACCCAGGTAATCTGTGTATATTGTTTTTTCCTTATCGCACTTTCTCAGTTTCTTTTGATAAATGTTATTAGGAGCTAATATTATGAGCTCAGTTCTCTGAATTAACAATGCATTATATGCATAATAAATGCACCACAGTGCTGACAACCTGCTTTGTTTTATCCGTGATAGAAAAACCTTAGATATATTCCTAAAATTGACAGGACCAAACTGGACTTGGCTGGATTGGATCAGACCTAATGTCTCATTAAGTTGCTCAGGGTTGTGTTCAAAAACTGTCCTATTATTTAAATTTCAAGCTGAAGTCAGGGTTAGCCAGACTCATGACCTCTGAGTTCGATGTGGAGTTGGAAGAAGGCTTTTGGACAGATTTTGAGCTGAACACACCATGGACCAGTGGTTCTGCATTCAATCATCTTGTTTCATCAACTCTCAATAGCCGACTAGATAATTCACCAGAGATTGCAGGCATTGCTATTGCGTTACCTTTTTGGCCATGTCATGGTGTAGCTGCTGCTCAGTAATGAAGCACGAGTGCAACATCCAACTCACAACAGCCACTTCTGGGTTTGGTCATTTTGGACAGAGCCACTATAATGACCCAGTATGTTTTGATGAGTGCAGCAAGGCATGTGCTTTTTCTCTGTGTGATGTGTCCTTACTTCACTCAAGGACAAAGTATTTACACACATACACACACATGCACAAAGACTTCCTTGGGCTAAGGTGTTGTCCCAGATCAGGACTTTAATTTCTACTGACAAGACTGTCAAGAATCAAGAAATTAGAGCAAGGACTTGGTACTTTGGAAGGTTGTAGTCCTGCGATCTCACTGGCCAAGTTGTTGCATACAACCTTTATGTAAATGTTAATAGTAACCCATCTAGTCCTGTTTGTTTTATGTAACATTAAACTGCATTTAATTTGTTGTGTTGTTGTTATTGTTGTTGTTGTTCATTGCTTTTAATTGTTTTGTCCAGGGACCTAAGCAATGTGAACTGTGAGGAGCTTGGCCCACTTCCACCAGGCTGGGAGATCAGAAACACAGCCACCGGCCGCGTCTACTTTGTCGACCACAACAATCGAACAACACAGTTCACAGACCCGCGACTGTCTGCTAACCTGCATCTAGTACTCAAGTGAGTGCATCAGTAAATTATGTGTTTGCTAATTCTCTAATTGAATCAGAGCCACTTCTGCTGTGTTCATATTTTTCTGCCAAGGACTATAAGCAGCTCAGTGTTTTTAAAAGTAACTTCACAGTTACGCCATCCGTCCTGGAAGTAGACATGATGAGTCTTGTCTGGGGATATTGGAATACACTGAATAGAGGGAAAATGTGTTTGGGAACTTGTGATGCACACTGCAGTCATGAATCCTCCAGCAATGAATATGTCTGCTGTAAGATAATCACTAATGATGGTCTTGGCTTCAGTCATCTCACCTTGTGTTTTTGTTCTCCTCTACTTGTCCTTTGTTCCTGTCCTCTGTCTGTCTCGGGTATCTGCCAATGGTCTTTTCCATTCCACTTTCTGCCATTCTCACTGACTCTGCTGTCTGATCATCCTTATCCCCTCTTTGGATTTGTCCATGTTTTGCACTTTGTTATTGTTTTTGTCTCCTCCTCCTTTGTATTTCCTTTTCCGCTGTCCTTCTCCCCAATTTTGTCTCATGCTCCTTTCTGTCCTTTCTATCCCTTTACTTGTCTCCTCTGTATCACTTTCCTGTTTGTCCTCTCTGTCCCGTCTCACTTTTCCTTTTTTAATCCCTCCCTTGTTTTTAATGCTCCAATCCCCATCTGTCCTTCACCTTACCCTTTATGTCCTCTTTGTCTTTCTCTCTCTTTTTCTCCCCTCTCCCCTCCTGTTTTCTCCAGCAGCCCGAGTCCAAATGGTTCCCGTGTGGCCATGGACAGCCAAAACACTAACCTCAGGTAACCCACGCACACACACACATGGACAAACACGTGCATTCATGTACTTGCATGCAAACAATAAACTGTATATCTATGCACACACTTGCACATGGTCCAACATACATATGAACACTATAGCCAGCACACAGGTTGACATAAATCCTCATACTCTTACCCCAGCTGTCTGTATCGAGCAGTTTCAGTAGAGTTACTCAAAGCCACACACACACAGCTACACTGTCATAAGAGAAAATGCTGACTATGATAGTTTTCCACAGGGAAATGTCTTGTCGGTGTGTGTTTATGTATACACGTGCACATTTTGTGTAGCCTTCCTCAGGGTTCACTTTCCTGTGGATGTCATTCAAGTACAACACACACACTGGCGAGCTGAGTGTATCTGGAGGTTTTCAGTCCATCTTTCAGTGTGTTTTGTTCACTGTCAACAGTCAGGTTTCTCTGAAGCCCAGCTTGTAACCAGCTAAGCTAGCAGACAGGCTTTGTTACACCAGCCCCCTCTCGGGAAATTAATGCTGAACACATGTTAGCATAAGTAGCTGTTAGTTTAGCAGCACTTCTCACGGCCTTGTCGAACACACATGGGCTAGATCAGTCAGCAGTGTTAGCTTTGAGTGAGAATGAAGGCTAGGCAAGGAAGCTGAGAGTATATGAATCCTTGATGAAAACAAAATGATAAACTAAGTTCTATGATTTTTTTCTCAGGTATTTTGACTCTCCTGTCGTTTACTTTTCACCCTGTCATTGTATGAAACAAAAACCGCTAGAACAAGAAAAACCATAGAGATGTGGAGTTTTTTGTTTTTTTTCCCTTTTGCTTTTTTAGTGCAAACTGTTGCAATAACATCAGCTGGCATGATAGACATGTTTGGGAAATCAACATTGGTGATTTGGTCAAATAGTGTCCATATGTGTCAGAACAGGCTTTGGTTGGGAGTCGAGGCTCAACTCTGTTATTTAGTCAACATCATTAAAAGGATGTCTGGCTGCTTAATAGGAGACATTTGAGAGTCCAGACAAAGTTGTAGGTCTTTAAATAACTTCTTTTTTATGTCACTTACATCTGCAATGTGCAGGACTCTTGAAACATGAGAGAAAATACAGATATATATGTTAATATAATTATAAAGGTAAGCATTTGCAGTATTTAGAGTTTGGAGTTCTTATATCTCATATTCTTAAGGTCTAATTGATGCTTAAGAAAAACATATTTTTATTCTGGCTTTAAAACTATTATGAAACTTAACCATGTTTCAGACAGATCAAAAGTAGAACTTGACATGGTGTCAAAAATAAATTTAAGTATTTTAATCTCAGAGGGAAATGTAAAAGAGGTTAACTGCAAAGGTAAATTGCTCAAACTCAAATAGCATCTGTTGAGTTAGTGTTGACTGACCATTCTCGTTTTTACGTAATAACCAAAAACACTGTGCCATTGCTTCTGCCTGAACACTGCTCTTTTGATATGAAATTATTTTACCATCGTCTGTGTCAAGAAAAGTAGCTTCAGTTTGTCATAAAGCCTCCCATGTAGTATATTTAAAGATGTTCTTTTCTCAGAGTGGGAGAGAAATACGTAGAACAGACTATATACAGTGTAGGCTGTCGTAATGAGGCTGCCTACTGACTTCAGCTCTGCAACACAAAATTTTATTGGCCATGCTAAATGGTTTCCATGCAGACATAATGTTTGATTGTTTGCTGTGCAAGAGGCTCAAAGCTAAACACCCAGTGTGACCAGGCCCATAAAACCATTAGCAGGTAAAAATGTAGTGGCAACAAAGGGAGATGCATGGAGGAGACAACAATTTCTGTATACATACGTGTGAAAATTTGAACAACTTAACATACTGTGGAAGTTCGAAGGTGATTATACACTCTCCTCAGATCGACCATGGCCTTAGGTATATAAAGTGAAGCCATTAAAAGCAATCAAACCACATTTTCCATTTCATCATTCCTCCTTCTTACTGTCCTAATTCATGCTCTACACCTCCTCTCTCCTGTCATCTCCTCTGTCGTCACTAATTCTCACTCTGCTGCCCCCGTCCTCTGCTGTGTCCCATAAACTGTTAAAGGTATTAACCTTTTTACTGGCTCAGTGTCAGGAGATCTGTCTTTCACTGTTGCCAGGATTTGAGAATATTTCACCCAACATCCATGTACACCACTGGTACACCACACATTCATACACAGAGACAGATCACTCACAGTCCTTGCTGTAATGCGGCACTGTTGATGCGGTGTGGTCATGTGGTTGCTCTTTTACCTATTGTTATTGTTCTTTTTCCTGGCAGATAGCCACAAAATTAAGTGAGGTGGATAACATTTAGCAGTTGGCAAAGGAGAAAACAAAGATGGCCTGTCAGTCTAAAACCTACAGGGGAGAAACTTGCTTTGATTAAATTAGAGTGTGAAAAAACTGATGTGATTTAAAGTCAAAACATACTGCAAGTCAAATTCTCACCATCTACCTGAAAAAAACGTGATGTCTCCTCATAATACAATGATTCATGTCTGTTTCCATCAGTGGAAACTGTTAGATTGTGGAGATGTGGAGCTGTATATCGCTGATGTGCAGTTACTGGTCCCACCAACCTGCAGTGTCTATTTGTTGTTTATTGTTGCTGTTCTTTTCTCTCTCCTCTATCCACTCACCCCAACCGGTCGAGCTAGATGGCCGCCCAAACTGAGCCTGGTTCTGCTGGAGGTTTTTTCTTCCGTTAAAGGGAGTTTTTCCTCTCCACTGTCGCCAAGTGCTTGCTCATAAGGGATTTGTTGGGTTTTTAGTTCTTGTAAAGGGCCTTGAGATGATTTGTATTGTGATTTGGCGCTATACAAATAAAATTGAATTGAATTGAATAGATGCTGACAGGTGTCACTGCTTTGGAGTTGCATAAGTGCAGCTGGTGTTTTGTCAATACAGACTTGTTGCTACCTCCCAGTGCAGTGCTTTCAGAAAGTATGCAGACCTCTCCACTTTTTGCATACTTTAATGCATTAGAATATTGAACTTTAAATTTACAAAAATGTACATGGTGCCCATCATCTGCATTCATTTGCCTTGGTCATGAAGGTGACAATGGTTGCTCTAACAGATCTACAGACATACTCTATGCCTGAAGAGACAAAAAGTGAGCGCTTTGGGTAGAAATATTAGTATTTTGTTTTGCCAAAATAGAATGCATGGAGCATTATTACAACATTGAATCTGCAGCGTGCAGTTCAGTCTACCAGTCCTTCACGGCACATCTTTGTTCAGATGTGACTCAGACAGCCCCGCTGCCTTCAACCTCAGACAGATGAAGGCCTTGAATTGTCAGACAGTCAGGCGCAGCTACATTACTGTGGTCTGCCACACTGTCTCTCACATACTTCCTCCTTTGCACCGGCACATAGTATATGTCTGAAAGATTACATCAGTGTTTGCTAAAAGTATTTTTAGTTGATGCTGGATTTAGGTTTAGTGGGCATCAGCAGGTATTTTCCCAACCAAGTAATAAGTCACCATGACAGTTATATCAACATTGGCACTAAACATTATCATATATCAACATTAAGCAGTGATGGTTTTACTTGAAACATTTTGTGTGTATGGTATATTTAACCTGTGAAAGATGAATAGAAAGGCATTTTATTTGGTTAGCAACAAACCCTATTTATATGTGTATAGTATACAGTATTTGAATTTTCCTGCAGTACTTAGAATCCTTGAATGACTTGATGGTACTGTGAAGTCATTAAAAGCCATCTACTTGTATAACAGACTAAATGTTCTGTATGTGATGCATTAAATAGAAGTTTGTATACAAGTGAACAGAAGAAGAAAAGCTAGGTGAAAGCATAAATTCCTACACAAGAGCCTTCTGAACTATTGACTTCTGTTTTATTCATATGTACAATGTACTTTTACTGTGTAGTTGGTGTGAACTATTTTTGTTTTGATGTCCTGCAAACGACTATTTCTGCCTGTACTATGTTAGTACTGGCCATCTTTTAGACATATAGTTCACTGAACATTGTACACAGAAAATTAATGAAAGCAGAAAGCATTTTTTGTTTTTTTGTTTTTTTTTAGGCCCGAGCCCCCACCGAAAGGTGAAGGCAAGGGACTATTATAATTGCTCAATTAGCCAGGAGTGCAAAACTGCAAGGGTTCCCCCCAGGTAGCATGGAGGACTGACCCACACCCCACCATGACGTGGGGATGCACGAGGATGCACCTTTATGAAAATGTATATATTATGATTGACAGGTGGCCGTGAGCCTGGAAATCGTTGATTTATTATTCTTCTACATTATTATTTTCCTGCGTAAAAAGCCTTAATTTGACCCCCTGATCATATTCGAAAACTCACGAAAATTTACACCCAAGTCAGAATTGTGTGAAAATTTAGTTTTTTAAAGGTTTGATACACGACCTCAAAACAATGGCTCTCCAGCCCCCTGAGAAAAGTCGAAATACATTGGGCCTATGGGTGGCCGACCAACATTTTTTCCGTCACACAGTCACCAAACTCGGCACGCCTCTTCTTCCTTTCGAGGCAAGAAAAAAAGCTTATCATGGTGACATTGTACGCACAACAGGAAGTCCACCAGTCTGGATTTAATCTAAAGGTCATGAAGTTCGCCGTTTTTGCTCACCTCGTACCCTTTTGAACTCGTCCTAGGGCTTTCGACCAATTTAGCTCATTTTTGGTCAACATCACCTAGACACATGGGGCTGCAAAAGTTATCCAAATTTTTTTGCTCAATTTCACAGTTTGTGTACCCCTGTGTACTTACACTTACTTTGCCAGAACTGTACCAAATTTGGCACAAACATCCTTCAGGGCATCCTCATCAAAATGGCTGTCCATTATTCGGGGAGGGGGGGGGGCGCTTGGGGAGGCGGTTCGCTCCAGGCGAGGGCCGTTCATCGCCGCTTGTGGCTATATTTTTTTTTTTTTTTTTTTTTTTTTTTTCGTAATTGAAATATCAATTTTTTTTCTTTGCAGCATATTGTATATTGTTGTATATTGTATATTGTATATAGCATATTGTTTCTTCATGAACTTTTGGAGAAGGTAGAAATGTGCAGATGTGGGAGCCTGGCGGTCATGAAGGATGTAACAGTTCACATATTCTCTGGCAAAACACACATTTTACTCAAGTAAACAATTCTCTACGTACACACTTTGACTCTGTGTTCTGCTGAGTCAGCAACATTGGCTTTTTTCTGTCGCTGACCTCACAGTACCCTGCTACTTTTTAAGCAGGTGCACAGAGCAGGGCACCAGCTGATACTCTGAGCAGACAGACTCATAAAGGGCCCTTTGATTCTCTGGGCTCCGTATGTTGTTGTGGTTGGTGCCACTACACTTACTCAAATCTCATTCCAGTCCACCTGTGCCAAGCTAGCATTGAAAAAAGAAAGTACACATGGTGACTTGCTCTCTTGTGCGTGCGCTCTCTCACTTAACACACGCCCAGTCTGCCTCCCTGCAAACACAGAAAGAGGATGTAGCAGGTTCAGGTTCAGGTGATCCTGTTCTGGCAAATGTTGACTCCCTCTTTTCTTGACTTTTCCAGCTTCTTTTCCTCCCACTTTTTCTACCTTGGAATAACAATAATAAAATTCTCTGGCTCTTCGATTGAATTTGAGTTTATATTTCTTCTCAGTCGTATTTCACCCAAGCTGTCACAGCAATAGGAACCATCTCTCTCTTTTGGCTCAGGCAGATTTTCAACTTTGCTGTAGTTGTATTTTCTATATTTGCTATCAAATATGCAGAGCTTGTCGCGTTTGGAAACCAGAGATGACAAACTATCTTGAAACATATTTTTAATTACACTGTGCCCTTAGAATGAAAAACAAGTGTGCTGAAATTACGAGTTATTATATGGTTCTTGAGCCTCCCAGCCAAAAGCAACTCATTCCATTTTGTTTTAAGGCCATCTTTTCTTCCCCTCCTCCTTCCTAAAGTGGTTTTCAGGACTGGTCTGCTGCAGTCTTACCCTTTCTTTGACATGCTAGCAGCCCCAGCGCCTGCCAATAAAATAAATAGCGGCGGACTTGATTATATAGGGATAGACTGGCGAAACACTGCACCCGTTTAGTTTGGAAAGCCCAAATAGATGAGGCCTTTTTCAACCCACTGAACCAGAGAACCCAAGGGTACAGCAAGTGTTGGAATAGGTGGGTGGCTATGTGTTGCTACCTTGGCAAGCCTCTCCTTGCTTTTATATACCAACTCTTGGTGTGCCACCTTTGTTTGGCCAACAGCAACCTTGACACCCAGCGGAGGACAGTAGCTTCTTTTAAAGAAGCTGTTTGCTGGCTCAGCATCTCCTCACAGGAAAATGCGGGCTGCTGTCCTGTTTCAGGGAGAGATGGATTATGTTATTATGGGGCCCACCCAGGCATCTCACCACTAATACCACAGCAAGGGCTGGAGGAGGCCAAAACGAGAACTGACCATGGGGCCCTTGTGCTTACATTGTATAAGATTGTATCACATCTTTTCTCAGAACATACAGGCCCTGGATGTCAAAAGAGCAAACAGTGATAAAGGTTCCCTGGCCCCTGTGTGACATTCTTCCTTGCTCACACCCTTTCCCACACATGTTCTGAAAATGTAAAACAAGGCTGCACTGAGGCCAGTTAAACCTCAACTCAGAGCAGCAGTTGTATTCTGCTTTTACCAGAGCATCATTTGTAGCCCAGAGAAAGGCATCTTCAGTGCCATGTTGACAGAAACACGACTGTGGGTCTACTGAAATATTTGAGTTTTTTTTTTTTTCCTCCACCTCAAAATATAAGGAAGGGTGGCTGCTCCAGTGGGCAGATGATGGGAGTTCCAGCTGTGGTTGGTGGTGGACAAGGGTAACTACTGGGAATCAAGTGTAGCTGTCAGCTTCTTTAGGCTTTAGACAGGAATAAAGATGTCTAGAGATGTATAAGACCCCAGACACATGCTGGAGTAATGATAAGTGGGAAATTTGGAGAGGTTACACATAGAGACAAATGTGTGATGGTGAAGAGAGGAGGACGCATCGACTTATCCGCTCAGCTGAGCTAGCCAGAGGCACCAGCTGCTCACACACCACTCTCCTTGTATATTTCTTCTCTTCTTTTTTTTCCCTCTTCCTCTGTGTGTTTCCCTCTCTGCTTACTCAGGGTTTTTCCTCCCGTGCTTTGTCTTTCCTGGTGCCGATATTTACCAAACATCTGGTCAAAGGCCTAGCCTGTCCACAGGTCTGGTTCCGATTTATTCAGGACTTATGGCTCTTTGAGGCAAGCGAGGGATAGAGAGGGAATTTCTTACAAAACTCCCCACTTCAGTAGTTAAATGATGTTTGAAGTGGAGAGGATGGGGAATTCCTGCAAGACATATAAATCATTCTTCTGTTTTTGTATAAATGTATTACTCTACTGGATTTAAACCAGTACATAAAGTTCCTATGACCATGCAACACTAAACAGCTGCAATACACAGAATGGAATTTGCCTTTTAGAGCAGGCAGCTCAGGGCAAACTGTTTAAACTGCTGTTTTATGTAAATGATAAATCATACATTGAACTTTTCTGTCTTTGTCCTTCTGTCCCCCTCATCTCCCCATTCATCCCTTGTTGGTCTCTCTCTACTGCTCTTCCACCTCCCTCCAGTCATCCGACTCAGTTGAAGGACCAAGGTGGTCCTGGGGGCCCTCAGCAAGCTCTGTCCCCAGCCCAGTTACCTGAAGAGGCAGAGTGTCTGACAGTTCCCAAATACAAGAGAGACCTGGTGCAGAAGCTGAAGATCCTGCGGCAGGAGTTGTCTCAGCAACAACCCCAGGCTGGCCACTGCCGCATCGAGGTCTGCCGTGAGGAGATATTTGAGGTAGAATAAACGTATCACACACCTGACAGGTGACCTTTTTCATACACAAAATGATAACAATGTTCTTGCTTTTATTAGCCTAATGTGCCTGAGAGCATGTATGCTAACTAGATTGCAACATGAACATAAACAAGTACCATGGTTTATGTTCACAGATTAGGAACAATCATGCATTTAAATTCACTAAAACATTCCTCTTCAGCCGTACATTTACTTATGTAAAAAACAGTTTGGGATGTGCCTTCAACCATAAAAGGAAACATCTTGAAGGGCAGCTGAGCACAGCTACACACACATTCTCAAAAATGAATGCATAACAACATTTACCATAAGTTAGCATAAAGTACCTTAATTGTGTGTTTATAAAATTCTTCATCTGCCATTCAAAGCATCATGCACTGGCAGGCTAATGTCTAAATGTCTGTTAAAACAATCGCAAAGCCAGATCTTTGCATTTTACTGGCATTTATTTCACCTTATTTACAATGTTTGCCAGAAAAGGGCCTGGGGCAGCACAGAACCAGTACTCAGAACCGCTTTATGATTTCCAGAGAAAAGCAGAACAGAAAGGCCTTCACAACAATGCAAAAAAAAAGATTTTTCTTTTTTCTTCTCTTCCTCTTTCTCTTTTTTTCTTGCTCTCCCAATCATTTGTTCTACCAAGGCAAAGGCATTCTTTCTGGATGATTTCAGCAGCTAAAGAGATTGGGGTTGGGGGTTGGGGGTTGGGGGTTGGGGGGGGGGGGGGGGGGGGGTGAATGAGCAAGAAAAGAAAGGAGCTAAAGCTGCAGTGGCAAGTATTCGGGGCCAGACATAACTTCATAACTACAAGTTGAGCAGTGAAAATATGACTTCATTCCCCATCGACGTGACAACTGTGGAAAGGGAAAGTTAAGCGTGAAAAACCAGCTCTGCAGATCCAATTGAGGTTTTCATGCAGGAACCAGAATTGCAGTTTACCACTGGCAGTATCACACTCGTGTGTTCCCAGTTGTTCTAGTGTGATTTATTATTTACCTGTTCTGTGCCTCAAGTTGGCACATTATTCACACAAATACCAGGTGTCAATTGATGTATATTCAGTCATTAATACAGTGATGGTTTTTAATGTTTTGGAGACTTTTTATACAATCTTCCCACCTATCATGAGATGAGATGGCCTGAGCTCTGGCAACATTCTGGTTTTGTCACTGAAGAAACTGCATAATTTGAGTGTTTAAACCTTTGGACCTTATACTAGCAAGAATTAATGAACAATTTTGACATGTGCAGCACAGCTCTACCGTGCTTTAGCAGCTGCAGCAAGACAGTTTCTGCGATAGGAGCTTGTTTATCATGGCACAATCTTTGAGTCTCCGGATTCCCCCGAGGACAGACGTAGATGTCCCTAATCTGTTGCATCTTTCATTTTAAAAAATAATTTAGTTTTAGGTTTGTTGTGTTATTACTTTGTGCTAATCACAAGCAGAAATAAGCTGTTTTGAAATGCACTCCAATGTTGTTTTCAGCTTCCAATCTTTATGTCTGTCCTTGCTTATGCCTGTCTCCAACAGAAACATTAATGTTAAGCTTCATGCTTATTCTCGAGTGACATCTCACAGCAGCTCATCTCTGTATGTGTTGTTTTTGCTGCGATAACATCCAGCAATTCATGTTATATTTTTTTAAACTATGAATAGAAGTGAGTGATTATCATCCACTAATTCTTGCGCTTATGTGAGAAAACGTACAAAGACTGAGTCGGGAAAGATGAGTTACCATGGTTACAGCATTATTTACATATTATTTACACACAGGAGCAGCTGTTAGCTTTACAATGTAAGACACCTGAAATCCCCCAGGAGCTGAGGAGAAAGAGGGTGGTGAGGGGGAGTGAACCGTCACAAAAAAAAACAGACATTATAAACCTTGTCCCCCCTTAAACATTATGGATCTATCCCCATTAAACTGGATGAGTGAGTGGAGCTGATGAAGGACCAGAGAGTTTCCTGGGATCACAGCCTGTTATGTTTTTAGACTCTGTCAGTAGATCTGTCTTTGTACACCTCTGTGTTCATGTTAAACTACAGACTGACACCATCTGACACTGGCATCTGACACTGGCATCTGCCAGGGGATCAATAAAGTGTTATCTAATCTCATCTGATGTAATAGATGGATCATGACACATCCACTAACTTAATCTAACCAAAGTGTAGTGAGCTGGACAGGCCAGGCTGCTTTGCTTTAATCCTGCACACATCATCAGCACCTGGTGTGTCTGAAGTTGTGTGTTTGTTCTTATGCTTGTAGATCTTATACACCAAACACACCTATGCAAAAAGTTAGTGTTACCTTGTTGAAGGCCAGTGATTATTTAAGCCAGTCCTGTTATGTGCAATGTTAAAGTTTTTGATGTGTTGAATCGTAGGAGTCGTACCGTCAGGTGATGAAGATGCGTCCAAAGGATCTGTGGAAAAGACTGATGATCAAATTCAGAGGAGAGGAGGGGCTGGACTATGGTGGGGTAGCAAGGTAGTTTGGCATGTTAATTTTTCTCTTTGTATGGTTTTTAAATGTCAGTAAACATTTGCACTTGTTTTAACATTGAGTGAGGTGCATTTAACTGGAAATCTGTGTGTGTGTGTTTTAGGGAATGGTTGTACCTGCTGTCCCATGAGATGCTGAACCCCTACTACGGCCTCTTCCAGTACTCCAGGGATGACATCTACACTCTGCAGATTAACCCTGATTCTGCTGTCAACCCAGTAGGAATGATTTTATTTTATAGTCTGACATTCATTATTAATCCAGTGGATCATCAGGTGCAGGGAGGGAAAATTAAGTTAGTTTTTTTTTTTTTATTAGAATATTTAATAAGAATGCTGCTAGGACATCTTGAGATGAGCAAGATGGAATCAGAAACAAAATTTCTAATTCTCAGCAAAAAAAATGAGGCTGTCATTGTTGGAAACAAAAATATGGGGACAGAAGGCCTGGAAGTTGTCTGACCACACTGACAACTTAGAAACTGTCTATGTTGTGGAATGAAAGTGTTTGTATTGACATCCTGGTTTATTCTGCAGGAGCACCTGTCGTACTTTCATTTTGTGGGTCGCATCATGGGCATGGCAGTGTTCCACGGCCACTACATTGATGGAGGCTTCACCCTGCCATTCTACAAACAGCTGCTGGGAAAGCCCATCACGCTGGATGATATGGAGTCTGTTGACCCCGACCTCCACAACAGCCTTGTCTGGATTCTGTAAGACCCCTTTTCCACCCAACCCATTTTTTTTCAAAAACATCTCCACTGTTAGTCCAAAGATACAGTGATAACACATATATACAGCAGCTTTCTTGTTAAAGGATTCAACATTATAAACTATCTTAGTCAGCTTTAACCTTTTACTGTTTTTTTCATTCTACCAGTAAAATAAGCATAACTGCTTTGCTGACTAGTTATTTGCCTGTGTTATGTATACAAGGGAAGAAAAGAAAACGTGTACAGAGCATTTATAAACAGGACAGAAACAACATCCTTTAGATGCACTGACATCTGAGCACACTGTCCTCAGCTGTTTGCAAAGCCCAAACCAATTCTAGAAACTGTGGCGCCCCCTGCTGCCAGTTCAGATGATTGTCTGCTCTCTAAAATGAACATCCCTGTTGGTTCATTCCTTTTCCATATGTTGATGCAGCAATGAGGTATTTTAAAAGACAAGTGTTTTCCATGTGAAGATGCACAATGATAGTACCTGAAAGTTTACATTTTTAATGGTGAAGCAAATAAAATGAAGTTGCCTCTTTCACTCGCTGCTCAGGGACAATGACATCACTGGCGTCTTGGACCACACTTTCTGTGTAGAGCATAATGCCTACGGAGAAATCATCCAACATGAGCTCAAGCCCAACGGCAAGAGTATCCCTGTCACAGAGGATACCAAGAAGGAGTATGTCAGGTATGGAGAGGGACGAGCACAAATACACACCAAACAACAAGCAATAAAGTGAGCTCAATTTTAGCATAGGAATTCCACATATTCTCACATTTCACTGTGCTTACATGTATTTTCTGTCAAATGAGACATTGTCATATGTGGAACCACTTCAGTGTCATAATGATAAATCTATACTTTGTCCACTGTGTTTCATTACTTCCGTCCTCCCTTATGTTTTCTACAGGTTGTATGTGAACTGGCGTTTCCTGCACGGCATCGAGGCTCAGTTTCTGGCCCTGCAGAAAGGCTTCAACGAGGTTATCCCCCAGCATCTGCTCAAAGCATTTGACGAGAAGGAGCTGGAGGTAGAGTAGAAGTCGTCTAATAAGATTTACCGTCACAGCTATCATTTTCATCTATTCTCACACACACTAACACAACCAGCTCAGTTGTCATCATTTTCATTGTCGCTGTTTGACAGGAAAATTACCTTGAATTCCAACTTCCAAAACAGAACATACATAGATCTGTGGTACACGATGATTCAGTAAAGTACACA
Organism: Mastacembelus armatus; assembly: GCF_900324485.2. NCBI lineage: Eukaryota > Metazoa > Chordata > Actinopteri > Synbranchiformes > Mastacembelidae > Mastacembelus > Mastacembelus armatus. Next base: position 22,318,626 of record NC_046633.1, read on the forward strand.
TGACGGTGAATCTGTGATAATATTACAGTTCTCCCTGTCTGCTTTCAGCTGATAGTGTGTGGCCTGGGGAAGATTGACATTTCAGACTGGAAGTCCAACACCCGTCTGAAGCACTGCACCCCCGACAGTAATATCGTCAAGTGGTTTTGGAAAGCTGTGGAGTCCTTTGACGAGGAGAGGCGTGCCCGACTGCTGCAGTTTGTTACGGGCTCATCCAGAGTGCCCCTGCAAGGCTTTAAGGCTTTACAGGGTACCTGTGTGATTCTATGTGTTACCCTGTCTTCGTGGAGCTGGTCTAGCTTCTGTTCAACTCGTTGCTCACAGAGAATCTTTCTTCATACTTTCAGACACATAAAGACATGATGCTGTTTTTACATTGGTTATCCTGTACTGTACTGGCTACTAAAGATAGTTGACCTATTATATTGCAGCCTTCACTAGGTTTATGTCAACCATTATGTGGACTAGTTACATTTTATAAATATACTGTTGAATATGTTCCACAGTGAAAATTGTCTTGTTTATGCAGGTGCTTAAATCTTTATTATCTTATAATACAAACAATTCCAGGAATATTTTTATCTTTTTCAAAAAAAAAGCAGTAACCCTCTGATACAAAGGTGGATTGTGTTAGGTGCTAGGTTACAAAGCAGTAGGACTTTATTAGCAGAGACGTTGACAGTGGAATTTGATGCTGAATTGATGGATCCTGTTTTTATTTTTGAGTGCAGGTGCTGCAGGGCCCAGACTCTTCACCATCCATCAGATCGATGCCAACACCAACAATCTGCCCAAAGCCCATACCTGGTGCGTGTCACATGTAGATTGCAGGCACAGACACATGCTCTTATTTTGTCATGGTACAGCACATTACCGTCTCTCGTAGCTTCACTTATGTGACTGTCTTTGTCTGTTCTCCAGCTTCAATCGGATCGACATTCCACCGTATGAGAGCTATGACAAACTGTACGACAAGCTGCTTACAGCGATTGAGGAGACTTGTGGCTTTGCAGTGGAATGAGAGACACATTGGAGTGTGTGTTTATGCGGGAACATGAGTAACTGTGCAGAACCTTGATAGACCATTACTGTCACTGGGACGTGCCAGCAGGCTTACTCAGAGCCTGGCACAGGCGCCTTCGACCAGCCTGCAGTCTTCCTTTCCTCTCACTGTTGTCCACATTCTTCTCTTATTGATATCTGTTTGAACAGCTGCTAGAGAGTCATCCTGAGTTCAGTCTTTTTTTTTTTTTTTTTTTTAGGTTTGTGTCATTTATGTGAAATACAGAAAGCAAAAGACGAGCTGTTACATTAGAAGCTGCAGATTTTCAATAACATGTTATTGTGAATTTTGTTTTGTTTGTTCTTTGTAGTTTTTTGTCCCTTTGCAGTTAGAGAAATGAAAAGACCTCGCTGTCTGGTCCGCCAACTTTAAATGTAATTAAATCAGGAGTCAGATTAGCAACATACAGCTCAAAATCTTCAGATGCATTACTATTTAGTTTTACAATTTGAACTGACTGAATTGATCCTTGTCATGCTACTGAGTCTTTAACATTGCAGGTAGCCATATCTTGCCCTCAACCAACACACCATGCAATCCTCGTGGCTGTAGAGCTGTTGTGCTTCGACTCTGTGAAATGCTTAATTTTTGAAGGGTTTTCTTCCCAAAATGCTATGGATCATTTTGTGGAAAAGTTAGTAGCTGATGTTATTCAAATTCAGAACAGAAAGTTTTTTTGTTGTTACAGAAATGTTCCATAATTAGTTCATTTTTTTTTTTTTTATATCAGCAGTTATTTTATACCTCTGAAAGCATATGATTTAAATAGTGAATATATCATTTTGAAATGGAACTCACACACCGACTTGCACACTAGGTTTGATGTTTTGTGGCGCTTTTGAGTCGAACTTGTGGTGGTTGTTCGAAGACGAGGGACTTTGAACTGGTGAAAAAGAAGCTATAAGTCTTTTTCCCCTGAATCACTGCACACTGTGGCCACAGCTCTTGTAAATGTGTGTCTTTGCATGTGTATACAAATGTACTCTTGTATGCAAGGAGGTAGAGATTTTGTAGATGAGTTCTCTTTCAACTTCACTAGCACAGGATCCTGCTTGTTGCTGCAAAACTCTTTGAGCCTGGTTCGTCTTCCTTTTCTCTTATTCACCCATTTGTCTCCAGCAATTATAAGTATGCATGTTTTTTATTCTATCTAGCCCAGCATAACTCAGCAGACTTCCTTTCAGTTCATATGTGAAAAGGGCACATGTGTACACAGGACCAGGCTTCACCCACGTCAATTTAAAAAAGCTGAAGTATTTCTTTATCGCTTTCGTCACTTTAGTGCACTTTACAAACTGAGCAGTGACAGCAGGAGTGCTTTCTTAATGTTAGATTAAAATGTATCATGATTCATTTGCTATACAACTACATTAGAAGCAAACAGACTAAAAAAAAGTCTAAAAACATTTTAAAAAAAAAATCTATACACCTGAAATTTTTGAGTATATATGTACAAATACATAACTATTTTGTATATTGTTGCTTGTTCTTTCTCTTCGATTTAAATGCAAGCATGTTGTCTTTCACGGACCTCTTTGCATTCTCAGGTGAAGTTGTCATTTGTTTTTAATTTTACATTTATCGGTCTAGTATTTGAGAAGGGGTAAACAGGTTTTAATGGAGATTATATTTCAGAGACCCTGTCTTTAAACCCACAGTAGAGTGTAAAATTTGGAAAAATTTAAAAGTGCTTTTCTTTTGGTCAAACACTTTCACATTTCTAACCCACAGATAACAAGACACAACAACAGAGACCATATTTGCTGCTTTCACAGTGTCACCAACACTGATTACCAAACAGCACAAATGACAATATTATGTCATACACACATCTACAGTCTGTTGGCAACATGAGTTTTTAAAAGCGAGGAAATAGACTGAGTGGTGTTGGCAGCCTCACATCGTCAGAGCTGTAAATGATAGGCTGTTGACTAATGCGAAACTCCTAGGTGCTACACGGTGAAAGTGTTCAACCAAAATGAAAAGTCAGACAGTGAAAAGCAGCTCCATCACCTGAGCCTCCATCCAGAAAACCCTTATGATTGGATCCTCACGAGATGAAGCCAATTTATTTGCATAATTATTACTCTTAGAAAAACGTTTTATCTATACTGCCTGCATTTATTTGCAACCATGAACAGTTTGTTAGGTGATATCAGAAAATGTTTTTGCTTTGTGTCATCATGAAACAGTACAGTGAAATGGTCGTCTTTGTACAGAGAATTTATTTGATTTTACCTAAACTGACTCAGAGGCAGAAAAGAAATGCATTAAATGTTTTTTGCACACGTTATGTATACTTGGGCTCCAAGTTATAATCAGACACTTCCTTCTATTTACCAAATATCTATATGTAGATACACACGTTATCAATATGCACACATATGTTTGTCCAGTGCACACAGTCCACTTCTGCTCTTTCTTACATTTTGTTAGCACCAAGTTTTCTGGCTGGTTCAGTCTTCAGTGCATACTTGTGGGGTTCAGTGCTTCCAGACAAGGGGTAATCACACTTTTCCCCAATTAAGCAGCCAAACTGGTCAGACGTCTTTCACAGTTTTGCAGGTCATTGTTAACTTTATTAAGCTTTGAACTTCTGCAATGGAAAGATGTTTTTTGTCTACTCTGATTGATCTGATGAATCTACTTGAATAAATTGTGAACCAGTTCTGGTTGAAATGATGTATTGTAATGATGGTTATAAACCACAATGAGCTCCCCCCACACTTTTAAGTACAAATTTACAATTTCCTTGTGCAAATTCTTTTGTGTGTGTGTGTTTGTGTGAGTGGGCGCGCATGTGTAAAGGACTTTTGATTGAATTCAATACAATACAGAAAAATTCATAGATTTTTTTTTTTTTTTTTTTTTTTTTTAAACTGCACCGTGTTTTATTTCTTTTAATTCTGTTTTTGTATTTATTATTATAGTATATGTGTTCATAGTTTTTCACATCAGCTGCTCTGTGAGCTTGTAACAGACATCTGTACATATGGACAATAAAGAAGCAAAGTATCACACTTCTTGTACCCTTGCAGAAAGCTGAGCAATAAAACTATGCTGTTTGAACCTCACAGCATTATGTTTTATAGAACCATATGCACTACTGTCTTCTTTGTCCCACTGCGGCATTAAGATGAATTTAATATGTAGTCCTATGAAATGAAAAAGACATTCAGGTTTGCATCTTTCTGTCATCAGTGATTATTTGTCTAATTTGTTCAAATCAAAGCCTTTAGAAAAATCATGTCACAGATGAAGAGAGCTCCAGTGTTTCCAATACAAAGCCGTCAAATAGTAGATGTGAAAATCAATTAGAATTAATCCTTTACAAATGTTCCTCAGTCCTCAGAAACATATATCATGTATGTATATCTATCCTTACCAAATGTGTTTTTTAAATTGTTCATACAGAAAAGATTTCTCTGATAATGCTCAATTACTTCAAATATCATTTTAAGTACATTAGTATTATTAGCACTCAAGAGTATCAACATTAGGGAGCGCGTAGCATTTAATGTAGCTGGTCAAGGTGGACACAATTGCAGTGTTTACAGAACGGTTGCAAATAAACATATTTTGTAACATTGTCTTCAATGTGGTGTCTAAATTTGCAAAATGAGTTGTGGACTTAAAATGTACCATGTTTTCACATGATATGTAATGGAGCATAAAGACAAAGTAGAAAATGGATGTAAGCATATTAACATATATCTTGAGAATGAATTTCCACTTCTTTTGTTAGTACAGTGACAATGCCACCTGTGCTTTTACCCTGCTCTTAATAATTTATGTATTAAAACATATGTTAAGTACTTTCTTTTGTTTTTAAAATTGTGTATTAATATACTGATGTAATGATGTTTTGGTTTGGGTAACTGTTCTGTTATGTGACACCTTTTAATAAAGTTTTTAAAAGAGATTCTGTCTTATGGCAGACAGGAGGAGACAAAAAAAATCACCAAAAGATGTCTTTTGTGTCTGGTCCTAATTCCTGGCGTCTTTGAAAAATCTCCAGCACTATTGGAAAGGAGTGATAGTACGTCAGACAGAGGTTCCGATGCCTCCTTCTCGCAATGAACTTTTGTAACGATGTTTGATGGGTTTTTCTTAAACCTACTTAACCAATTAAACCAGATTCACATTAATAAGTCTTTGAATTAGCTTTGACATTGTGTATTATTAGGCTCTGGTTTAAAGGCACAGTGGGATTCCTGTCAGAAACACAATTTGTTACATTTCTTCCGTTCTCCGCGTTGCCGTGGCAACATTATCAATCCAACGCCCTGACAACATTAGGAAAACATTCTATCACCCATGGCAACCGCTGAGCTCAACGACGCCGGGCCAATCAATTTATTCGGCCCGAGAAATCCCATTGGATGGCCGACCTGCCTGTCAACCCAACTTCCTACTTGCGCGCACTCGGCCGTTGCAGCCAGTAGTTTCCCACAAGGCATTGCGGGCAGAGCTTGTGTATTTTGTATTTAGCAGTAGCTAGCTAGCTATCTATGGCAGAGAAGGTGGCTGCAGCAGCTCCGGGTCGCAAACGGAAGACAGTGTTTGAGAAAGCTACAGCTAAACAGAAATTGGATGCTGCGAGAAATAAAACCAGAATCAACATTGGTAAAGCTTTTCAGCAATGGAGACAAGTGAGGGAGCAAATGGGGCTGAAAAGTGACGCCATGATGGCAACATTTCTGCTGGACAGGTAACTAATTGTCAGTCTTATTTTGTTTTTATTTTATTAGGGGCTGACGGCTGTGTCTGTGACGTTAGCCGATGTGTCTGTATCGGTTCACATCACTCCGTCATGTGTGCGGGCTGCAGAAAACTGGGTCCGTTGTTCCGGTGTTGTCAATTGTAAACAAAGTTGTGAGCGACAAGGGGCGTTCGTGCTCGTGCCCAAGACAGCGGGAGCGAGCGGGCCACGGTTGCGAGCGGCGATAAAGCAGGCACGCGTGAACCCGCTGCTATTGCAGCTTTGTTAGAAAGGAGACATGGCCAACAAACACCCGAGGAGAAGGAGGTCCGAGCAGCAAAAAGCCAGGAAGAGGATTTATGAGCAGGCGAGGGCGAAGAGCCGCGTTAACATCGGGAAGGCGTTTCAGCGGTGGAGGAAGCTCCGGGAAAATAAAGGCTTGAAAAACGACACGGAGGTGGCTCTGTTTCTCCTGGACAGGTGGGCTCCACTAGTTTTGCGGTGTTACACGTTAAATAGGTCCGTGTTGCTTTGTTCACTTTAATGTTTATTCAAGCTAATACCCGCTATTTTGTTAGCAAGCAGGCTAACCCGCTTCACTGTTTACTTTCTACGTTAGTTTGCGAAGCAATGCTGCTGTCGTGCTGTTAGCCGCGGTGACGCTGTTAGCATCGAACCTGAAGTGTCGATACTTCCGATCCCAACGTTTCTGGTACTGATTCTCTTATGGGAACGAAAACTAAACTAATTTCTTTGGGTTGACTGTGTATTTCATCGTCAACTGGGGACACAGCAGAAATTTTTACTACGCTGTCACCAGTCTAGGAACTACTTGTCCTTCCGCCTGTCATAGTCACATGCGTACTACGGCTCAGTGAATAGCTGAGCCGTGAGAGCTGACAAAGTTTGCATGAAATAAAAAAATATCACAGTTCGTTTAGAAAGATCACCTCACATCGCTGACATTTTCTTTCAAAAATGTTGGTATCGACTCATTTATTGTGGTATTCATATTTGGCCTTATATATTTCACTGACCTTTGTTTTTTATATTGGTTTTAATAACATTACGCCTGTGTAAGCTTTTAATTCACCTCTTCTCCTATTGTACTCTGAGAGGCTGCATTCATAACCAAAGGTTTAGCATAAAATAAAAGTGTATTTATAGTTTGTAGATGGTCCATTAAAAGCAGCAACACTCACAGAATGCCTGAGAGAGATGATCACCTCTGCCCATAGGGGAAGATAAAGGTTTACAGGGATTTGTGGGAGCTCTTGATCCAAGACATAAAGTCCCACGCACAAAAAAGGTGGACTCACCTGATAAATATGATTTTGAGCAAATGCAAAGTAAGAACAACTTGTTAAAGTGTTATAATTACCACCACTATATGGACTTCAGTGTCCACAAAGGCGTACTTGGCTGTAACATGACTTGTCATTCAAAAGTGGCAAATCTGGGACATTGTTTTGGATGCCAGCTTAGAGCTTAAATGAATCATGGATGAATGAGGTATAATTGACAGACATTAGTCTGAATATGGTTTGTGGAGTTCAGAAGGCTGGGTGCAGGCATCGTCTTTGTTATACACACACATTCAGTTTAGAAGTAAAGGACAGTCTAAAAGTTGTCCCAGAAACAGTGTTGAGCCCTGTAGTAAATGGAGACTAAGGAAAAGCTAATTAGATGGAGTGGCAGCATGTTAAGAAACAATACAGTATCAAAATGGAGCCATATGCTGGACAGGTGGGTTAGTTGATGACAGGTCTGCATCATGTGCATATGTATAAATTAACCGGCAAACTAACTGCGGTGTTTGGTGTTTGTAGTTATCTTCGGACCAAGTCGGAGAGTCAGTCTGAACAGACGAGCCTTGAGAGGACTTCTTCAACTGAAACCTAGTGAGTGTCTGCGTTTGTTAGTCTTGTTTCTAGTGCTATGATCTGATAACACACACTGTTAGAGGCTTTACAGGCTGTTATAGTTTGATTAATGGGTAGTAAATTGTTTACTTATTCTTTACAAACTAGACAAGCCGCTTGGCACAATGTAGAAAATTCTTCTTGAGCATGATACTTAAAAGTATTCAAGTCTGCAGTTGTAAATGTTACTCATAACATAGTATGATGTTACTCATAACATCATACTAATAACAAGTGCATCACCTTTACATGTTAATAAATCATTAAGAAACGTTATCTACAATAATCATCATGACTCCAGCTGTAAATGTGAATAAGCATTTTTTATTATTCAGTCCAGATGTCCTGCAGCACTTTTCTTGAAGTCGAGCGGTCAAACAACTAATTTCTAATAAATGAAAGACCAAAAGTGTCATGCTGAAGGAGGATTTTCCACAACCTGGAAACCCTAAAGTTATTAATGGCTTACTATCAAGGTATAAAGCATTAGTGATCTATTAACCAATAAGAGCATAGATTACATCTTTCAGAAATTGATACCCATTATTTATTTATTTATTTACTTATTTTTTTTGAGCCACTTGCCAATGTTACTGTCTATAATTGGTATCATCCATGTGATTGCAACTTTGTCATTTTTTTAACTATAAAGTAATTAGAATGAATAGCGGTAAAACGTATTAATGTTTCCTGGTAAAAAAAGAAACAAAAAGCCTCCAGTTTGGCTAAATACTCATGTGTAGGTCAAATGAAGTGTACCTTTGTGCTTGTCTGTGTCCATCTTAGTAAAAGTGTGTATTATGAATATCCTTTTATGAGTTCGCCAAATGAAGCTGAGCAGGAAATGTGTGCTGCTACTTCTGTCCAGTCCCCTGAAAATGGAAAGGTAAATGTGATTGATTTGTCTTGTAGCTGATTTTTTTGTTTTTTGGTGATTGTGTTACACTGACAAAAGATTTGAGCAAGTCTGTTTGTCCTTCAGTTCTGCTTCCACATCTATTGGTGGTCTCTTAGATGTGTACGTTACATTACATGTTCTGTCAATGTAGAAATGCTATTAAATGTATTGTTAATATCATTATAATATACAGTTTTGTGTTTTCATTGTATTTCACATGATGTGCTGTGTAAACACAATTGTGTTGCCTGTTTCCACTAAGCAGTGTCCTGATGGTTGTTGCTGTTCCTTTCCCCATTTTTAAGGAGCTTGAGAAAAAAGATGCTGCAGATCAAAGTCCAGAAGACCAAGATGCGGTGAACCCAACCAGCCAGGCAGAAAATAAAGACAATAGAGGTGAGAGGTTTTTGCAGACTCAACTCTCAAAAATCTGAACATTTGAAACAGACGATAGTACTATATGAGACATGTTTAAAATGGATCCACAGAGACTGAAGATGAGGATGAAGAGTTTAGCACCTCATTAAGCGTGGGAGATGGACATTACCTGGTGGACTTGGGGAGGTATGCTAATGTTAATATGAGGATTTTGTTGTCCTCCTTTCCCAGTCAGATTTTCATTTTCATGATTAGTGTTATCTTTAAAATGTATTATGTTGCCGCTGTTTATAGAACACATTCAAATGGTAACTTGGCATCTTTTTTGAATCTGTCAGTTCGTCAGAGTTCATTGTGGACGAAGAGTGTATCCTCCAGCTGTTCAAGTCATGCCGGAAATGCAACAGACGCTGTAATGTTAGAAAACATGTCAAGGGACTGAAGCTCGTCATTTACCAGGCATGCCGTTTCTGTCACAGCCGCTGTAAATGGACTAATCTGCCAGACAATGAGGACAACAAAGACGATAGTGACTTTACCATCAATGGGAAACATGCAACACATGGACAGAACAGCAAAGCAGCATCACCAAGCAGCAACAGTAGTAGCTGAGATAGTGTCATGGCTGAAATGATGCTCCAAGCGGACACTGGTTGTGCAGGGTTTACACAGTGGAACAGGAATACGCATAACTTTGTTTGTTTTTTTTTTTTTTTACCTGGGACACAGTGGACTAAGCATTTGGACTTCTGGATATTTTTTTTTTTCTTGGATTGTCATTGTACCATTATCAGTATTACAGCATCTTCCCCTCACCGGTTTTACTGATGTCGTCTCACACGCAAGAACAGTCTGATGGTGCAACATGCCACAACCCTCTTAACATCACTGCAGTGAAGAATATTTAATACTGATTGGCAGGTAAGACAGAGGTAAGGTACACCATTAAATCGTTGTTGGTCAGGAGGGAGGGGTTGCAGCAAAACAGGTTGTAATAACAGGTGGATGGACTGTTCTTTTTAAGTTCAGTGTTCCTCCATGTATATGTTTTTTTTAATCTTTTGTATGTGCTTGAACAAGGATCGTGAAATTGTTAAGCAATGTTGAATTTAATAGTCCATTTACACCTGGTATTATCATGCTGCCTTTTTGTGCCATGTTTGACAAGCCTTAAACAAATCCCACCTAACTAAGTGGAATAGAGATCTGATCAGCACAGTAACACAAACACATTTTATTGCCAGGACTAAATGCAAAGGATTTCATTATCCCAGTAATGTGATACAGATTAACCAGGTGTAAATGGGGATTACATCATCAGATCTTATTAGTTAACCACAATTTTGGTTTTCCTGTCCACTTCCATCCAGTATATTAAAAGAGCTGCAGCCAATCAGAAACTAGCATTTAGTTAGTGCAGGCACAGCTCAGAGCAGAATGTTGTTCACCTTTTTAAAATAAACGTCATCTGATCTGACTTGATCTTTATGCCTCTTAAATTTGAACTTTCAGCTTGTAACTGCTATATAGGATTTCTATAATGACTGTGTTTCTGATCCTCTTTGGTCAAATGTATTAAGAAGAGCTTAACCTTAAAGATAAAACAGTACCTGACACAAATAACTTAAACTGTGACACATTGCAGACACAGGAGAAGAATAAGCCCACACATTTAATGGGTGGTGACAGGGCATTCGTGTGCTTATTAGATACATTGCACAATTATCAGTAGACAGTGTTCTATAATTGCAACCCTTGATGTTTTGGTCCAAAACTAAGTTTCAGCTGAGATTTAAAAAAAACAATCAATTAAGCTGAAGGAAAGGAAGACTGATTATCTTCGCCCCCCCAGTGATTAATAGAAATCAAACATTAGAGTTAAAAAAATAAATAATCCACCGGCATGGTTAAAACAGTAAAGGAAGACATCACACATAAAAGGGGGAAAAAGTTAAAAAATGTGTGACATTTATACTTTTTAACTTTGCATCAGTGGTCCCTATTTGGGAAGAGGAGTAATGTTTTTGCCAATTTTCTGCTACAGTAACAGCACACAAAGACTTCTTAGTTATCACACTCCAAAACCATGGAAGTAGCTGACTTGGTCCAAGGTGTCAAGCTGATGTGCAGCAGCTGAGGTGAGAATTAGCTAAATCAGCTCAAAGCTACATCTCGTCTGAGTGTGTTGAGTTCATTATTCATCACTAATCAGGTTGTGGAAGTGTTCTCTGTGCAAATCTGTGGAGGAGGATGCCTGAGGAGACAGTACGGTTCAGCTGGCAGACTCTCTTGCAGCATGTAAATCCAGCTGTGACTGAGTGGAACGTTAAACAGACCTGTGGTCAGTGCAGATAGCTAGTGTTGTACTGGAAGGAAGTCATCTGGATCTGATTGCGGAGCCTCTGGACCTCGAGATCCTGGATGTAGTCGTCGTCATCGTTCTGGATGATGATCTTTTGCAGTTCAGTGATCTCGCGCTCCATCCTGGAACGCAGCTCTCGCTTCATCTTCAGCAGAGCCTGCACATAAACAGTAAATGTTATTCTCTACAATACAGTGTTTCTGTTTAGCTGTATCAATTACCATTATTAGCTGTACTCTGCTTCTTGTAGATAAAGATTTGGACAGAAACACTAAACTAGGTTTGCGGTAGTTTAGAACATGTCACTACTATGTAGTTTGTCCATCAGAGACTAAGATGGTCTGCTTAGTATTCATTTTGTTCACAATACTGAAAATCCTGGAACAGATTTGCTTTTTGAGAGCGTAGGAATTATTTCAAGTGGAAAATTTATCATCCAATAAAGAATCTGCTCTATGACAAAGGGCACTCAGTAAAATCCACAGTAATATTTTTCCAAGGGTTCACCTGTTCTTGAGCTTTTTTTCGAACTTGGATCTCCTGCCGTTCTTGTGCAAGTTTTTCAGCCAGTAGTGAAAACTGAAAGAGAACAGGTTATAGCTCATCTGGAATTTATACAAACAGCAGCAGTAGTTATGTATAAATGTTTATTGTATTGATGTCTTGTGCATTTTGGTCAGTCAGTGTGTATATGTCTCTTACTTGGTCTTTGTAGTAGTTCTCCATGGACTTAATCTGGTCCTGGTGTTGTCTCTGGTGTTGCATTCGCTGCTCCCGGGCGTAGGTTCTCTGTGCTCTCAGCTGGGCCTTCTGTAGTTCCAAACCTTCGTCCAACAGCTGCCGAAACATCTAGGAAGGACAACCACACTGCATGTCAACTAAAAGACTTAACTCTAGGTAATCCAGTGGTCTTTTATTTAATCTTTAATACTTAATATCTGAATTTATTCTTCTACAGCTCCCAGTTAACAGTCTAACAACCACAGAGAGATTTAGATGCAGGGACTTCTAAAGGACAAGAACCAATCTGCCAAATGATGTTTGGGTTTTGGAAAGGAGACAGTCAGTTGCAAAGGATGGTTTGCAGCTTTTGTCTGGTAAATTACTGTTGCTCCAACAAAACAAGCAATATGACATCACATTGACTGTCACATTTTCATTTAAAGAACAAGATTTTGTCCTTAAAATTTGGACTTGAGTACTGTAAGTGTTCATTTGTAAAGTTAGTATGTGTATGTTGTATGAGACATAAAAGCAGGAATTTTGTGGAAAAACTGGACGACTTGAACAATACTTTTCAAATAGTTTTCTCACAAGTGTCATATTATTTCATAAAAATCATTTGTCTGCCTCAGAGCATCGAACATACCCACAGAACTGTGTCACCTGGAGTACAAAGTTAGGAATGACCTTCTCTACTTACCCTCTCCTCCTTGGTGCGTGCTCTCATCAGGCGAGCACGGTGCTGGACATGGTACTCGTTGTGGTACTTCTTGGCACGTGCTATCTGCTGCCTCTGTTCCCTCAGTCTGTTCTGTGTCGACTTCTGCTGCTGGATCCGCTCTTTGAAGTCCCTCTGGAGGATCAACATTTTTACTTGTACATGGCCATCTTAATGAACATTGTCTGTCCAGAACAGGCAGGTAGATTCTGTCTGTTCTGTGAGGGCATGCAGTTTAGTGTCTAGAGTTGTTTAGCCATTTCAGAAAATGTAATCAGGTTTTGTTAGGACAAAGGTTATTAAATGGGAAGGGATTCTGCGATTGTGTTTTTAGAGGTAGATGCTCACCAGACGCCTTTTGTGGTCCTGGTCTTTGCGGATGATCTCCACCAGCAGGTCATGTTTCTGCTGTGCTTCTTCCATCTGGAAAACAAGCAGGTGTTTACAAATCCATTCACCCATTGAATCATCCCATATTGTAAAGGGCAAAGAGCAGGGACATTGCACTGCATTTGGTCAGTGGGTTTTGTTGTGGCTTATAATGCCCACACTACCTCGCTGGAGACTTTGCTGCAGCGCCGGTGGCTATGAGAAGATGAGAGGGCGTGGAGTCTGTCCATCTGCTGCATCTGCTGCTCCCACATCCGGCCCAGAGCGTGAGGGGAAATGTGAAGATAGGGTAATTCCTCCAGGAGCACAGGAAGAAGCTCATTCTCCTTCACCTTCACTGAATATGGAGGACACAGACCAGAATATTATTGGTATGATTCGGTATGGTGTTACATCAATGTCAAAACTAGAGGGTGCAAGAACACAGGTTACAAGTGCAGCTGTGCATATGTCATCTCAAAGCTCATAACAACCAGTTCAGAAGTACAGGTGAGCTGTGGTTTGCAGGTGGATGTGTGGTGGTCCTGTGGCACTGATGACGGTGAGCACTGAGCATATGCGTCAACTTAAGAGACGACATTGCTTCACAAACCTCCACATGTTAAATGTAGACTTCATTAACATGTTTATCCACAGTAGATGTGTTTTTGTTTTGCCTACTCTTTACATGTAATGAACTTACTTCTATAATGAGGGATTGATCAGGGTCCCAGGTTTTGTTGTTTTGGGGATATGCAACACTTTATGTTCGTTGAATGTTTAAATACTCCAGAAAGACTGAACATGCCAATATTAGTCCACAGATATTGAAATGAATCTACCTGAGGCATGCCCTCCAAGGTAAGGTAAGTCTGAAGGTGACTTTACTTTAAGTACCTTTAATAATCATTGAATCTAGTATGTTCATTCAAAACTTTATCACTGTTGCTCTTGTGACACTTTGCCCATAGTGTCAGTGTCTGGAAAGGATCTGACATCACAGCTAAATAAGACAAGAGTTTCTGAAATCTCAGTCTCAGAGTCCCACAGCCCATTAGAAACCTGAATAACAGTCCCAAGGCAGTATTAGATATGACTGACTCACAGGGAGTAATCTGGGCTTGAACCCAGTTTCAGACGTGCCGTTAAAACAGTGAAAGAAGAAGAATTAGAATTACGTACAGTTTAGCTCACTGCTATAGAGAAATAAATCTAGTAACATTTAAAGGTCCATGTGGTAAATAGAGAAATCTTAACTTACATGACTGAGCTTTCCTGGGGGCCTCCTGTCGTCTCCGTACTGTTGTGGTTTGAATGTTACGTGGCGACCTTTGCTGGGCCTTTGTTTTAGCAGGGGACGGTCTGGAGGCTTGGGAAACGTGACTTAGTATGGCCTCTCTGTACTGTCGCTCCTACACACACACACACACACACACGCATCCACGCACACATGCGCACGCATACACAGCTCAGTAAACTGGAAAAAAATTTCCCAGCACTCAGCATCCTACTTAAACATGTACAGGGCTGTTGATATTTTCACTTTTCACCATTTTATACCAAGTCATGTCTTGGGGTTACGCTGGCATTTACAGATTAGAGAAACGTTATTCAGTTTGAAGTAGAAAGTACCATCAAACAAGGTTAAATTTATTTATTTATTTTAAACAGGTGAGGTTAAGAATTGATTCAATGCTTTCCTAAACCTATTTGGTTTGAATGCCTATTTTTATGTTTCCTGCAGTGCTTATACCTAACTGGACTTTTCTCTAAATACATTAAAACTTTGCCTTCTCTTTGATCAATGTGTAAACACACTGATTGTATTAGTGCAACATAATTTGCAGGCGCCATTTTTATCTGTTATAGTTTTACTTTTTTCCATATTAAACGGAAAAGCATTGCACTTTCTGCCTGGATAGTTTCTTGGAAAGAGATCAGTGTGAGGTTTCTAAGTGTAAATGTCACAAACAAAGAACCAAGCAGCCATGGAAAATCAGAACAGACAGAACTAGTAGATATGAAAAAACTCCAACTGAAAGCAGAGTTGAGATTCCACTTCTTGAAACAAGGTATTAAATCAGAAAAAGACAGAGTTCTGTTTAATGTCCTGAACAGAGGGAGGGAAAAGGCTAAGGGAGGGGGTCCTTATTACTCTAAACAAGATTTTAGACTAGTAACTTACGGCTTCCTGAGCTTTGAGGCGTGCCTCGTCTAGATCTGCCCGTTTTTTATCTTCATATCTTTTCAGCTCCTCCTCATAGGTGTTATTCTCCAGATACTGAAAAAGACAGGTCATTTAATCTTCTAAACATATACCATTTAATATGAACATTATTTTTGAACTGTGGTTTTCATTGTTTTATATATGCTCAGAAAAGGTTGAAAATGAAGCAACTATACTAGTATAAATGTCTTTATATAAGTAGAACAGGCACGGTAACACTTGTTTTGATGCATAAAGGTTCGATGTAAAAGGAAAACCACTGAACCTTGCTGTGTTTTCTGCGAGATGGCCTGTGATGTGGCTCTCCACGCCTTGAATGAACAGTAGCTGTGAGGTTTGTTTGTCTCCCATCATTCAGGTGTGAGGCCTCTGCTGTGGTGTCTTCTAACGGTCCCTCGAGGGAATAATGCACCCGTGGAGGGGAGGGGGATAACGAGCGTGTTCGGTGGGTGGATTCAGTGTCCGGTGTTCCTGAGACTAAATGTTAGACATCTTAAATGGTTACAATATAAATATTTATATAGAGAAAATTATTAAAAGCATTTTAGATAATAAACTATAAAACCCTGCAAACTGAAACATACAGTTATGAGTGCATTTCATTTAATGAGCATCAGTGTCATCCTGTTAACATGATGTCTACTGTAATTTGCAGTTAGCAGGCTAAAACATCTAAACCTTGGCTCTTTCAGGCTACAGTTTGTGTTACTCTTCATAGAAAAACATATTTATTACATTTTAGTGATGTGTACCTGTGTGTTGCCTGTTGGGCAATCTGTGACACTCCATGATACTGTTGCTGTGGTGGGACTGCTTGTCGTCTTCTCTGACCTCACTGGACTCTCCAGTTTCATCCAGAACTCGTTTAAGCATCTGCAGGATTTAAATATAATGTGCAGTTGCATGCATTATAGAATATATTACACAAACGACCAAGCTGTAGTACATGTCACCAGATGTGAAAATGCACAGACCTGGTCAAGCTCCTCAAGTCGATGGGAGAGTTTTTCAGAAATGTGATGCAGCTCCTCTTCTGCTTTCCTGTTTTGCTGTCTGCGGTAAGAAAGAGGCTCCTCAAGACCCTTCTCCCATCTGCTCAGGTGGATGATAACGACATCACAATCAGAAAGTAACCATTACCCAACAACATTACTGCCTCATCAAATTCTCAGTGGATATTCTATAGTCGCTTGTTGTTCTCTGTAGCTCAGCCTCTTACCTGAGATCTGTCCTATCTTTGTAATCTGTTCTTCTGTCCTGCAGTCTTTGTTTATATCTCAGATCCTCCTCATCTTGCTCTTCCTCTTCCTCTTCAGTGTCTGGTGGAGAAGGAGTGAGGGCCATCTCATCCTGCAGGGTGAGGAAGAGAACATCTGGCTGGGTGCGGAATAAAACTCTCCTGGGACCACCATTTGTTGGCTGATATTAGGAAAAAAGACAACTCATTTAATGAGGTAAAGTAATAAAATCAAAGTCAAATATAAACTGGGAAAGAGACTGTGTCTCTGTGACATTTGTCATATACATGGCACAGGTTGGAAATGGACTGGCAAAAAGATATATACATTAAACCCTGATTCATATGTAGGACCAATTTTACATTCGGGGACAGCTATATGGGCATTTCCAAGCATCAATTTACATGAGCCATTTTGAAATTGTAGAAAAGATGAGACTTGTTCCTCCTACCTCTAGTGTCTCCCCTTCCACTTCTGTCCTGGCTCTTTGCTGGCTGGACAAAGACTTCTCGCTCATAGCTGGAAATGAAGAAAAATGCAATAAGAAGTATGTGACAGTCCTGCTGGGAGATTTTCAATCGTTAACAAACACATTGGCAAAGCAAGTAAACAGCTAGCTGCACCGGAGAGCCATTGTGAGCTATAATCAACTCTAAATTTTTGAATAAAAACCATAAGAATGAAGGTACATTTGTACTGACTGACCAGGACACTGATGAAGAGTAGGAGATTGTAGCCCATTGGTCTCAGCTACTGGTTTAGAGGCCTGTGTGAGAACAAGAAGAGATAGTTACATGCAGTCTGCCCATATTATGTTTGTGATTATTGTTTAGTACATCTAACATGTCTGCCCTCATAACATTGGTATTATGTTTGGACTGTTGTTGGTCCTGTACTAACATATTGTACCTGGAACCTTGGGAAGATCAAACTGTGCTTGTCCTTTCAAATGTACTATAAGTCTACCTCTGTGGTGACAGGAGTGGCTTCCTCCTCTGTGTGCCTGAGGCCAGTGGATGACTGACTAGGCTCATGCGTGTCTTTGTCTGGTCTTTGGAGAGTGTTGCTCTGATTGGGGGGCTGCAGAGCGATGGCTGAATACAGTGGTTCAGTCAGTGGAGTGTCCTGGGTGTCCAGAGGAGCAGAGGTGGTGACTGCATCTGAGTTTTGGGGAAGGGCAGCTTGTTCTTGCAGAAGAATAAATGAATCATGACATTTATTAGTTCCAAATTAAAATCTTTGGTCATTTATTAATAATAAATGAATCAAATGATTGATGATGCAGTGATCAAGTACACACATGACAGTTTTCTGGTGTATTCAGACAGGGTTATGTGTTGTCAACCAAACACACATGTTGAAGTTGTTTCAGAATATTTTTGTGGTTTGCAAGACAAACATGACCGTTTGGTAACTAATGTCTGCAATAACCAGACTAACAACTTTAATCAGTGCATAAAGCAGCTTATGTTCCCTCAAGGCCTTCTTTTAAAAATGTTTACCTTTTAAATACGAGAACATTTTGAGAGTTCTGTTCCACTCAGGGAACATGAATCCCGACACTGTTTGTGTGTCTCACCTTCTTGTTTGTCTGTAAATGTGCGCGTTGAGACTCCGAGCTCTATGAGATCACTAGCTGATCCCATCTCCTCAGCATTGCAGGAATGGAGAGAATGTTTAGTGGTCTGGACAGTAGACCTGAATGATAAAGACATAATCTGATCAACCACAGGTTCACACAAATACTATGTAACAGTACAGACATAGGGTCATTTGATAAATGTTCTCTGTATTTAAATCATGAAATAAAGTCTGTTAGTGTGTTTTACTTTTGCATGGCCTTGTTACAGTAAGGAAAGGTATTAATGTTAAACATGCTCTAAATGTCTTGAACAGATAAACATTGAAAGATGGTTTTATAGTTACTTCAGTTGAACAGTGTGAATCAATCTGAGAATTTGTTCCAACTCTTTCAAACCTCTACAGGATAAGCGGTATATCTACTGAATGGATGGAGAAATACACCAGCGCTATTACTTAAAAAAACTGAAAGAAAACCAACCACAATGAGCTGACTGACTGTGCCTGTTTTGACAGCTGTCTTTAAACTCTTAATATTTACACTACTGCTGGGACATTTGCACAGCAACAGGATGTACAGCCCAGATCTGAGTTAATGTTAGTCAGGTGAAGCAAACCTGACTGTCCATCAGTGTTTTGGTGGGTTTTCTTTTTTTCAAACTTGTTTGAGATTCCTATTAATTCTACAGTCTTGGTAAAGGAGAATGGAGTATGTATGTATGTATGAAGTCTGCAGTTTGAACCTAAAATAATATTTGATACAGAGCAGTTCATATAAACACTTTTTTTAAAGTCAGAGAAAAAACATCTATGTGTATATGCACACATGGTTGATGAACCTCCTTTGACAAAAAAAAAAATGTTAAGACTGATAGAGTCTTGTATTGTCTTACAATGATGAGCCCCAACACAAAAAAATAAATCTTGCAGACTGACTTCACACAGTATGAAAGCAAATTAAATGACCTTTTGCTATCTGAAACACATGCAGTCTGGCACGTTGTTCTAAAATTCTCTGGTGCACAGGGAATTGTGGATTTAAATTTTTTTAGCAGCAGTTAAACTGTTATTTGGCAAATACATGTCACCTACAGAAATTCAACATTTATCAACAGAAAGGCAAACCCTTCTGTTGATCTTGTGAATACAATATAAGATATTTTATCAAGTTAGTGTGTGTTTCCTTGTGTTTGTGCAGGATATGCAGCAGAGGCTCTTACTCGCCAGTGGAAGACAATGATGCTCCCTCCAGTTTATTCTCCATCTGCTCTGTGCCAACACACGTCGGCTCCTTGGTTTGACCGGGCACATCCTCAGTGATACTGCCATTCTGTTCTTCTGGAAAAATATGGGAATAATACAGATGACACAGGAGGAGAGATTGAAGACTGGTCCCTTTCAGCCTTTACAACAGACTCAAAGGTATTAGTATTTTTGAACATATGAGAACACTGCAAACTGAGATGAAATGTACTGACAACACCTTGGACAGTGGTCTCTTAATCTGCTAAGAATGTAAAGCACTCCAGGTTTGCTTTGCCATTGTATTTTAGTCCTCTAGGCTTAATAAGCATAGTTGCATTAGCACAGCACTGCAGTGTCAAAGTAAAAGGGGACATTAAAAATATTCCACTACACACGATAAAATGAGAACAAGCAGAGAATCGCCACATAAAAAACACACACAGCCCTTTTTTATGACAAACTGGACAGTGTTGTGTGTGTGGAAGAGCCTGTGCATACCCTGAAAATGTCACTGAAGGTGGAAGAGTTGACCAGCATAGTACCTTTATTTTGAACAGAAAGAGCAGTGAGACCCCATCGGAACTAGACCAGAAAGAAAAAAGTCCCTTTTCTTGTTGATCCAATTTCCAGCGAAGACCAACGTAACACTTTTGATTACAACATGTAATCATTTCCTCAAAAATTTAAAGAGGAACAAACACATATGACCATTGATAATTTGATCGTCATATGATTGACAACATTTCAAAGATTTACTGCTATAAAAATTCAAAATTCTTTTCAAAAAGTAATAATTCAAGTAAACCTCAAAGACTCAGCAAAAACACCATTAAGATCATGCTGAAGTTTTTGGCAAAAGAAAAACTGCCACATTCTGAAACTCCAGACCAAAGTAAGTACTAAATGCAGAAGTGCAATTTGTCTCCAGTGTCACCACAGCTTAGGTTTAAAAAACATTTCAATCCCTACCAAAAATGAAGAGTGGCTACACTAGGCCTTTCATGAACACAGATCATTTCTAAGTGCAGACAGTCATTAACTGCAGTTTGGTCTGAGGGGTGGTCCACTCACACAAAGTCATGCTCAGTTCTGCCAAATGAAGAGGACTGACTGTTTCTTATAAAGTGCTGCACAAGCCAGTCTTAACCTGGGTTTGAAACACATCATGTCCAGTTCATGCTGACAGACAGACAAACTTAACTCAGCTTAAGACAGGAGGTTTTAGTATGTTCAGTTGATTGAGGCTTGATTCCAATTATGACATAAATCCTCAAATAAAATTCGGAAAGCTTATACACCTAATAAAGCCCAAAAACAGATGATTAAAAAGGATACTAATTTGTAACAGCACACAGTAGTATGTAAAAATACAGTTCAAATCTATTCCTTCATAAATCCCTTTGTTCAAGATGAAACTGCATATTATCTGTCGAGTCGTGGAGGGATAATCCAAATGGGTGTACCTACCATCATTCTGTGACTCCTCGCTTATCTCCTCATTGAGATATTCCAGGAGGCCATCAAAGATTTCCAGGAGGTTCTTGACAGACTCTCTGTTCCCTCTGACAATATTTTCTCCTGCAAACATACAACCATCCTCAGCATTATACACATTGCTCATCAAGCTTAATGAAAAGACAGATGACAGATAACGGATATTGTCTCTGCGTTTCTGTATATCCCTTTAGGAAACATTAAACCCTGGAACCGACTGACTTCATGTACCTCTAGTCAATCATAGTGGAAGTTACACAGATACATGTACCTACTGAAAGTAGTTGTTCTCTTCTTACATTAGATGTTGTCAGTACCTGTAATGTGTGACAGGCTGATCTGAAGGTAATCCAAGGACAGTGAATCAATCACAGACTGAACATTATGGATGTCATCCTCTTGACTGCATGGTGCTGCAATATAATCTGAACACATACATAAATGCACACGATGTGAATAACAAAAGTATGTATCCATAAGACAGACAGACAGAAACATTGACATGTAGACTTTAGTGTTTCCTGTTGTTAAAAATGGTCACAACTTTGAGTTGAGCTACTGACAACTTGCATGGCCTTTAAATGCCAGGTTGTATATCATGAAAATGCTTATTTTGTACAGTAAACACTGAAAACTGCCACAAATGTGAGGCTGGACTCAAAAATTTACTTGCTAGGGAGGAAAAAAAAAAAAACACAAGAGAATGGTTTCCAGCTGTTGGATGACTGTTCAGTTAATCAACCAGCTGTGGTGACATTTGGCAGCTCTACAGCTTTGGTCTCACCTGGAACTTTCTCCCCCAAAATGTTCTCATACAGAGCAATGAAAACATTTGCGTCACAGTCGCTCGGCTTCCTCAGCCTCAGGTTTATGTGACACTTGCTGAGTAGATCATTGGCCACATCCACCCAGTCTGTCGAGGAGAACGGTTAGTTAGTCCAGTTAATGGCCCAATAAGAATTTTAAACCTGAAAAGTTGTTGTTTTTTTTTTTTTTTGGTGACATTAACAAACCCGGGTCAGTGCCTCCTCTGGGCTGACCGTCAGTTCAGTCATGAGACACCGCCCGCGGCAAACTTAAGTCTGGGAGCGGGGAGTCATTCTGTCCCACTGAGCCGAGCTAGTTACTATGGCCACCGCCTGAGAGGACTCACGTCCCGTTTACAGTGGATAAAACCAAAGACAAACTGTGGTCTGGAGTGACCTGCCTCCTTTAAGTCCCTCTGACGTTATTTACCGCCCGGCTTCACTCGAAAGTCGCTAGCTAACAGTGCTAACTAGTTAACTCGGTTTGTTTGCGTGTTAACGGGAACCTTACCAGAAACCGTGGCTGTGTGAGCTCTCGTCTTTAAGTGAACATTGTTATTAAAGCACGAACACACAACGTGGATCTCAGTCAGTGACAACAGGGACACAACAGTCACCTAAGGCTAACGCTAAGCTACTGTTAACGTTAGCTGAAACTTAGCGTGTCGTATCGTCAGCTTTCTCGGCCGCCTCACCTCTCTCTCCCTCCTGAGTTCCCATCAAACAGCTGTCGAGGACGGGCAGCTGCCAAAGAGTGATGGACACCTGAGGTCAGTTTGAATGTTGTTGTGGTTTTCAGAAACAGGGACAAACGACTGTCGATTCTTATTTAAAACTGCAGTCTCGCGTGATTGAACGTTACGCCCGGTCTTTGTTTGCGGAAGTGCCGTTGGTTGGCAGCGTGCGCCCTCTGCTGGTGAACGTGTGTAACGGAGGGAATGAACGTACAACGTGAGCACTGAGTCAAGACCCACAAATACGAAATCAATGATAAATAAAATCAAGAAATAAATAATGGCTGTTAGTGTTTGAAGAAATTCAAGCTGAATGTGGTGAGTAGAGATTTCACGGGTTTTATTTAGAACCCATAAACCTCATTACAATTTCTGTATTTTAATTGAAAAAAACACTACAAACAGTATGACTCCTCCAATTTTGTCTGTATAGATAAACAAATTAGGAAATGTTAATGTAAAAGAAAATCAGTGAATTAGAAATATATAATTTTTGAACATCACGGTGTCTTTAAGGCATCGTAAAACGTCTGTAACCAGCTGTGGTGTTGCGATAAACGTGGTGGAGTTAAATTTCATTCTTCAGTGAATTTACAGTAGATTTCCACTACACGGTTACTAAAATACAGTCACACTGGTATCAACCTCTCTATAAAAAACACTTTTACAAAAGAACTTCTGTATTCAAAAATAACAACTTCACTTTTATCTGCAAACAAACATTTTTTGCATAAAGTAGGTTTGTAGACAACAAAGACCTGTGTGGTCATAATTTAAATGTCTCCCAAGAAGAAACTTCAGCACACAAAAAGTTTCTGCACCACTTTAACATGATAGAGAGCCATTTACACTAAAACTGGAGTATATATGTGGAAAAAACAAGGTTGTGTATTATTTTATTTACCATTTAAAAATCTATATATTATATCTATATTAAATCCCTTCATCCATTTTCTATACCTGCTTATTCCTAACCAGGGTCCCAGGGATCTGCTGGGGTCTATCCCAGCTCTCTTTGGGTGAAAGGCAGGGGCACACCCTGGACAGGTCACCAGTCCTTCACAGGGCTCTATATAACATTAGACACTAAAACACTACTAAACATATAAACCTTAAATAATGGGTATATTTAAAAACATGGTTATCATGACAGTAATCTGTTGGCACTGAAATATATTATCAATAATAGTTTGTATGTTGGTCTTTTCATGATTTCTGGTAATCAAAGCAGTGAGTAGTAAATTCATATTTGTTCTTCAGCTTGACTGTGTTCAATGTTCTCCTACTGTCTTAGGTTCATCTAAAAGTGACATATACATTATTCTCCGGTCAGTTTGAACGCTGAGTTATAAAGCTATTGGTCCATCATTCAAGCTGTTTTCTTCATCATAGTACTTTATTTCTCCACAGTCTACCTCCATTCCTTGACCACTGTTGGGGTCCCCTCTGCCCCAGTAGCTAAAAACCAAAAAATCAAACAGTGCACTGTTTACAGACAACACAACCTGTAGAATTTTCCGTTGACAGAAGGTTACAGCTAAGTTAAATTTTTGACAGTAGTTAAAATGATACTTAAAGTGTGAACCTTGTGGTCAGTGGAGTCCCATCCACCCATTTCAATTCAATTCAATTCAATTAAATTTTATTTGTATAGCGCCAAATCACAATACAAATCATCTCAAGGCACTTTACAAAAACTAAAACTAAAAACCCAACAATTCCCTTATGAGCAAGCACTTGGTGACAGTGGAGAGGAAAAACTCCCTTTAACGGAAGAAAAAACCTCCAGCAGAACCGGGCTCAGTTTGGGCGGCCATCTGCCTCGACCGGTTGGGGTGAGTGGATAGAGGAGAGAGGAAAGAACAACAAATAGACACTGCAGGTTGGTGGGACCAGTAACTGCACATCAGCGATATACAGCTCCAGGACCAGGGACACCTGCAGAAGGTACAGAGAGAGAACAGGGAGAGAGGGAGAGAGAGAGAGAGAGAGAGGGAGGGAGAGAGCACAAACTAGGGGAGAGAGAGAGCACAAGGTTAGTGACATTCAATGGTGGAATATACATGAGGTGGGAGAGAAGGGGGGGGGTTAGGGTTGGGGAGCTCAGTGCACCGATGGTCCTCGGGCAGTCTAGGCCTATAGCAGCATAACTAACTAAGGGATGGTTCAGGGTTGCCTGAAGCCAGCCCTAACTATATGCTTTGTCAAAGAGGAAGGTTTTAAGTCTAGCCTTAAAAGTACAGAGAGTGTCTGCCTCCTGAACCCAGGCTGAGAGCTGGTTCCACAGGAGAGGAGCTTGATAACTAAAGGCTCTGCCTCCCATTCTGCTTTTGAGAACTCTGGGAACCACAAGTAGACCTGCACTCTGAGAGCGAAGTGGTCTATTGGGATAATATGGTACTATGAGGTCTTTAAGGTATGAAGGAGCTTGATTATGAAGGGATTTGTATGTGAGAAGAAGGATTTTAAATTCTATTCTATATTTTACAGGGAGCCAATGAAGAGAAGCTAATATAGGAGAAATATGATCTCTCTTGCTAGTTCCTGTCAGGACTCTGGCTGCGGCATTCTGGATTAATTGGAGGCTTTTTATTAAGATATTAGGACATCCAGATAGTAATGAGTTACAGTAATCTAGCCTTGAGGAAACAAACGCATGGACTAGTTTTTCTGCATCATTTTGAGACAGGATGTTCCTAATTTTGGAAATGTTGCGCAGGTGAAAGAATGCAGTTCTAGAAATTTGTTTTATGTGTGAGTTAAAGGACATGTCCTGGTCAAAAATAACTCCAAGGTTTTTTACAGTAGTGCTGGAGGCCAGGGCTATGCCATCTAGAGTAGCTACAATTTTAGAAAAGTTATTTCTGAGATTTTTTGGCCCAAATATAATGACTTCTGTTTTCTCCGAGTTTAAAAGTAAAAAGTTACTGGTCATCCAGGCCTTTATGTCAATTAGACAGGCTTGAAGTCTGGTTAACTGGTTTCCATATCCCTTCTGTTTCCTGGTCGGTCAGTCCAATCCAGATGTTTTTTTGGAACTGTCTTGTGAATTCCTGTTTACACAAAACGAGAAAAAACTGTGAACAGAAATCTAAGACACACAATAACTGTAGGGAATGAAGTCGTCCACCTTCATTACCTCACATTTATTTAATTTCCACTGTTTTTACCCTGACACACAAATTCATAGTCATGCGTAGTATACTCACCCTCTTTCTCTCTCTCTTTCCAGAATTATGAGGACACTCAACCCCATCCCTTACACCAACTCTACCTTAAACCTCATTTTAACCTTAAGACTAAAATCAAGTCCTGACCCCAAACAGTGATGTGTAAAAGTGAGTACTGGCCAATATGCCCTAAGTCCCACAGTATTATGCTCAAACTGGCCCTCACATAGATAAAAGTACAAATGCACACACACACATATGTTTATATACCATTTCTTCTTTGCTGTTGATAATCACCAGGTCTGCATGCCTCTGCAGACAGCCTGTCCTGCTGTCTTGCCAGGATTTCCTCAGTGAAGAAATGTAGTAGAAGCTGCCTTTAAAATACACCCAGCCTTTGCAGGAATATTCATCTGTTATGAAATAACAAAACATTTCAATCACTTACAACACACACTTTTGGCCACATCTTCTAGTGCTGTGTGTAACACTTTAAGTTGCCCCATAAGATATTGTTGTATTGTAAAGAAATTTTTAAATGTACAGTAATTGTCTAGAACTTTCCCTTGAAAAATAATAAAACACTGTATATATCAACTATAAGTTTGTATTATTAAAACTGTGTCTTACTAGATTTACTAGATTGTCAATCATGAATTGATTTCCAAACACTTATGCCTGTTTAAAACTAAATTGCATTTTGTTTTTTCAGTTTAAGTGTTGTTGTACGTGTGGTTACCTCTGCAATACAACATGACACTACGTATTTTCTTGTGGTGTGATGGCCTGGTTTGGTTGACTTTTGATCAGTGTTATACGCAATACTTTATAATTACAAAGAGGAAAATGAAAGCCAGTACCTTTGCTAATTTTATCTGTTTTTACCAGCCCACATTTCCTTATCTCGCTCCATCTCAGTCTCTGACACCTACACAGTTCTTCTGATGTCTTGAGTATTCAGATCTTAAATTAACATTATAAATGTTTAATCAGCAAACACAGATTTTATTCTCATTTTGTTAAGTCACTCAGGTCAAAGTTTTGTTATTGTGAAGTCAAACTTAAAGATTATGATATCATTCATGTGAGGTCTCAGAGCAAACTGAGCAGCAACCAGTTGCGTTGGTTTGAGTATGAGGCCTGTGAACCAGTAAGCTGGTCGATGACTTCCTCTGTTGACAAAAGACTTTTTTGCACCACGGCAGCAAAACACAGTTTAAGTCACTTCTGTGGATACACACATTTAGTGTCAGAAAATATAACTGCATTAGTGCTGTTGGTTAGTTATGTCTTTGCTGATGATTTAAAAAAAAAAAAAAAAAAGCTGTGAACAGAACGCAGCCTGATAAATGTGAGTGATTGAATGAAAAACACAGCAGTTCTGTGAGGTGCTTTGCATCTGACAATCCCAGAGAAAGTGTCAGAATAACTACAGACATTTTGTGATTAATGAGGTGATATAATACACAAGGGATTTCTGTAGCTCTGAAAAATTTGTTGGCTGTGCACCACTGTTTGATCATTGACCAGACCTGGGCCATATAATAATATTAGCACCAGCACTGGTAACAATCTAAGTGTATCCAAAAGCTCAGGCAAGAAATTATTTACAAAAAATAATAAAATTATAAGAATATTTAATTTCATCCTCACTCACCAAAGATATTCAGCTTTTTCTTTAGCTAATCTCTTTCTTTAGTCATGTTATTTAAATTGGCCTCAGTGTCTGATGTCTCAGCCTCAAAGTTGTCTGACAGAGCAGAAGGATTTAGTACATTTTATTACTGTAGTTCAACAACATTATCTCAGGCAGTTTGGGGAATTCTTCATTCTCTGAGGGAAGTTGATCTAATATTTAACATGTAAAACATGTTCATTTTAAATGCTCTCATTCTGGAGTTACAATAATCAGATAGTAAAGTTCAATGTAAGTTGGAGACACAACCGTGTGAAATTCTAGAGAAAACTGAACTCACAGAGTGCAAGACGCAGTGAAATGTTGAGACCAGCTTGAAGGAGACACACAAGTCCAAAGCTCAGAAGAACCAGCCTGTACAGTTTTCCTGCTGTTTGCAGAAACCGACCACAGACACAAAAAAACATGATAGTAACTATTGTTGGGCAGCAACGATTTTATATAGCACAAAACACTGACAAAGCGTTTTCATTTATTTCTACTATGCTGCTTCAATGTAGGAAACAGTGTTAGTTAGATTTATTGATGTGCGCGTGCATGTTGCTGAAGGTCCAGGTGTTGAATTTTAAAATTGGTGATAAATATAAATGTACAGTCTGTAAACAGAAGTGATTTCCTTTAGTGTTTAACCTAAGTACAGATGTTTATCAAACTGGCTTGATACAATATACAGGTCTTCTTCTTTTTTGTGTGTTTGAAATATTTTTAATTGAATCAGTAATAACATAAAATGTAACACAGAGAAACAAGACACTTTATTTGAGAAACAATCTGATATAATAAAGCCTTTATGACAAAAAAGCATTTCTGAGACCTTACCAACCCTTCGTACTTCATAAATATTCTTACCTGAACATCTTTGTTGATTGTTTACAGCGCTGGTGTCTTCATAGTCGTCATGGCCCTTTATTTCCTCAGACCTGTTCACATACCGAACAGAAGTGGCCATGTGAAAAAACATCAATCTTCTTCCACCTTTAAAAGTTTTCAGAAGGTTTCATCCTTTTTTCCTTGTGTGAATATGTGATGATTTCCTATGATATATCAATTCAATTCAATTCAATTCAATTTTATTTGTATAGCGCCAAATCACAATACAAATCATCTCAAGGCACTTTACAAAAACTAAAACTAAAAACCCAACAATTCCCTTATGAGCAAGCACTTGGCGACAGTGGAGAGGAAAAAACTCCCTTTAACGGAAGAAAAAAACCTCCAGCAGAACCGGGCTCAGTTTGGGCGGCCATCTGCCTCGACCGGTTGGGGTGAGTGGATAGAGCAGAGAGAAAAGAACAGCAACAATAAACAACAAATAGACACTGCAAGTTGGTGGGGCCAGTAACTGCACATCAGTGATATACAGCTCCAGGACCAGGGACACCTGCAGAAGGTACAGAGAGAGAGAGAGAGAGAGAGAGGGAGGGAGAGAGCACAAGGTTAGTAACATTCAATGGTGGAATATACATGAGGTGGGAGAGAAGGGGGGGGTTAGGGTAGGGGAGCTCAGTGCACCGATGGTCCTCGGGCAGTCTAGGCCTATAGCAGCATAACTAACTAAGGGATGGTTCAGGGTTGCCTGAAGCCAGCCCTAACTATATGCTTTGTCAAAGAGGAAGGTTTTAAGTCTAGCCTTAAAAGTACAGAGAGTGTCTGCCTCCTGAACCCAGGCTGAGAGCTGGTTCCACAGGAGAGGAGCTTGATAACTAAAGGCTCTGCCTCCCATTCTGCTTTTGAGAACTCTGGGAACCAAAAGTAGGCCTGCACTCTGAGAGCGAAGTGGTCTATTGGGATAATATGGTACTATGAGGTCTTTAAGGTATGAAGGAGCTTGATTATGAAGGGATTTGTATGTGAGAAGAAGGATTTTAAATTCTATTCTATATTTTACAGGGAGCCAATGAAGAGAAGCCAATATAGGAGAAATATGATCTCTCTTGCTAGTTCCTGTCAGGATTCTGGCTGCGGCATTCTGGATTAATTGGAGGCTTTTTATTAAGATATTAGGACATCCAGATAGTAATGAGTTACAGTAATCTAGCCTTGAGGAAACAAATGCATGGACTAGTTTTTCTGCATCATTTTGAGACAGGATGTTCCTAATTTTGGAAATGTTGCGCAGGTGAAAGAATGCAGTTCTAGAAATTTGTTTTATGTGTGAGTTAAAGGACATGTCCTGGTCAAAAATAACTCCAAGGTTTTTTACAGTAGTGCTGGAGGCCAGGGCTATGCCATCTAGAGTAGCTATAATTTTAGAAAAGTTATTTCTGAGATTTTTAGGCCCAAATATAATGACTTCTGTTTTCTCCGAGTTTAAAAGTAAAAAGTTACTGGTCATCCAGGCCTTTATGTCAATTAGACAGGCTTGAAGTCTGGTTAACTGGTTTCCATATCCCTTCTGTTTCCTGGTCGGTCAGTCCAATCCAGATGTTTTTTTGGAACTGTCTTGTGAATTCCTGTTTACACAAAACGAGAAAAAACTGTGAACAGAAATCTAAGACACACAATAACTGTAGGGAATGAAGTCGTCCACCTTCATTACCTCACATTTATTTAAATCATCCAGGCCTTTATGTCAGTTAGACAGACTTGAAGTCTGGTTAACTGGTTTGTGTTAACAGGTTTAATAGTCTGGTTAACTGGTTTGTGTTAACAGGTTTAATAGATAGATATAACTGAGTGTCATCCGCATAGCAGTGGTAATTAATAGAGTGCTTCCTAATGATATATCCTAAAGGAAGCATGTACAGGGTGAACAGAATCGGTCCTAGCACAGAACCTTGTGGAACTCCATAACTAACTTTTGTTCGTGTGGAAGGTTCATCATGGACATGAACAAACTGGAATCTGTCCGATAAATAGGATTGGAACCACTTTAACGCTGTTCCTCTGATACCAATCACATGCTCCAGTCTCTGTAATAAGATGTTGTGGTCAATGGTGTCGAATGCTGCACTAAGGTCTAGGAGGACAAGTATCGAAACAAGTCCATTATCTGAGGCTAAGAGAAGATCGTTGGTAACTTTCAACAGTGCTGTTTCTGTACTATGATGTGCTCTAAATCCTGATTGAAAATCTTCAAATAGTTCACTCCTATGTAAGTGGTCTGATAGCTGCTTAGCAACAGCTTTTTCTAGGATTTTAGAAATAAATGGCAGGTTGGATATTGGTCTATAATTAGCCAAGACTCCTGGATCAAGACTAGGCTTTTTGAGTAAAGGTTTGATTACTGCAGTCTTAAAGGCCTGTGGTACGTAGCCTGATACTAGAGATAAATTTACCAAGTCCAATAAAGATGAGTTCATTAATGGCAGGGTGCCTTTAAGCAGTCTAGTCGGGATGGGGTCTAAGAGACACGTTGATGATTTCGATGAAGCAACTACTGATGTAAATTCAGAGAGATCTATAGGAGAGAAGCAGTCTAAACATAACTGAGGTCCTACAGATGATTCAAGAGCTACTGTAGTAAATCAACACTGTGTTTTATCTCTGACACCTGTGGCCTTTGTGTGGCTTCTAGGCTTTTACTAGAAAACTTCAAGGTGTTTTAATATAATCTTTAAGTAACTTGGAGGTCAGAGTTGTCTGACAGAGCAGAAGGACTTAGTACATTTTATTACTGTAGTTATAATGGTATATATACTGTAATCAACACTGTGTTCTGTTTACCGCTCCACTTTAATTTACAGGCACAGTAATATTGTTGAAGCCCAGTCAAAATGTCACGGTTTGTAGTGGTCTGGACCAAGGATCCAATAGCAGGATCTGATTAGGAAATAGGCAAGGGCGAGAGATGAAGCAGGGATCTTGTGGTTGTTTTACACAGAATGAGTTATAAAGTGGAGTTTAGGTCTTACTTCTTTTGTGTTTCATGGTAGAATTTAACAGATGGTCAAAGGGTCAGTTAAATGTGTTGGCCTAAAGAATGTATGGTATGGGGGCTTTAGTGTTTTAGATTCCTGTCAATAACTGCCAACTGTTTTAGTGCTGTTAGATGCCTGAAGATGGATGACACCTGAAACAACATTTGGAGTCTTTTCAAGATGAGTCCACCACTTTCCCCAGCTATAGAAACCTGAAACTGTAGGGGAGAAGTCAGAGAACAGTCAAGCATAAGCGATGTGTGCGGAAGCAACACAGAGGACCCAAGTGCAGATGCAAGTTCAGATCTTTCTTTATTTCGGAAGTGAGGGGGGAGAGACGAGGAACAGCCGGCTTTGATGGTAGATCTTGGTGGCTGGCGGAAGATCGTGTTGCCGGCGTGCAGGACAGGTAGGTTAGCTGCCTCACGCACCTGTGCCTTGTTGACCTAAAGAAAGAGAGAGAGAGGAAGAAAGAGAGAGACCACAGGGAGAGGACCTGCCGCCTCATGACAAGAACACTGTAGAGGTCTTTTCTCCATGCACATGAATTTAAATGAGATGATTCATCACACTTGTGTTTGTTCTTGAAAATTAGCAACTCTAACTCTCCCAACCTAAAAGAAATTTCCACGACAATTTCCAAAAAGGGACTTGGAATCCGAGGTTGATAATGATAATGGTGTGCATCAAACTATCAGAATTGAAATCCAAAAACCAAATAACCAAGGTCCAAGAACAGGGGAAATAAGTCCAAAATACAATAAATAAATAAGTTTTCCCTTAATAATAAAAACCTTCATTTAAAAACTGCATGATGTGTTTACTTATCTTTGACAAAAAAATAAGAAATCAGGAAGAGGGCCAACACTTTTTCACACCACTGTAATTACACTTTTATTTTAAAAGTGAATCAAATATGACTAATACATTACAGTAGTTTCATTATTTTCTGCAGCCAAAGCTGAAAGCTTAGTTGAATATTTGTGTCTAATGTGTCTAACCAGCTTTTAGTGTCTATGAAGTTGAGCTTAAATCAGTAAAGGCATCTAAGCAGTAGCTGTCGTTGTGGTGTGTATGATGAGTTATAGAGCCATTTTCTTTTCACAGACCCAGAAGTTTTCATTCTCACAGTTTACATCATTCCAGCTGTCTTCACTGTCATAGTAGTTAGTTTCTACACAGTCTTCATTTCTGCCATAGTAGTTGTTGGGCTCGCCAGAGTACCAGAAACTGAAACCCCAAAACAAAGAAGCTTTTAAAAAAAGAGCACAAACTAACAAGGATTTGTCTAAAAGTAACACACAGAATGTGACCAAGTAAAAAAAATAAATAATAAAATGCATGATTTACTTTAAATAATGCTTAATGTACAAACCTCAGAGTCAGCAGAGTCCCATCCACCCATTTCCATACTGCCTCGACATCACTATCAGTCAGTCCGATCCATGTGACTTTTTGGAACTGTCTCACGAATGCCTTATTTACAAAGAGAAACATACAGTAAACAAATATTTAACTAATGTCAATTCACAAAACTTATCTGTCTTATACACACACATACCATTTCCTCTTTGCTGTTGATAATCATCAGGTCTGCATTTTGTAGCAGACAGTTGTCTCTACTTTTTTGCCAGGTTTTCTTGATTGTAGAAACATAATAAAAACTACCATTGAAATACACCCATCCTTGATGGGAATAGTGTGCTGTTGGTAAATAGAAACAATGATAAGAAAAGGGATAATGGAAAAGCTACTGCTGCTACTTTGGTCACAGCTTGAATAGATTTTCTATCAGAGCAAATAAGAACAAAGAACTGCTGTTACAATAAGTTAGTTCTTCTTATTGACTGTATGAGCCACTCAAATGTCCTCCCTGTGATTACTGGTATGAGATTCATCCTGACACTTACCAAACTCAGTGAGCTTCTTCGTCATGTCATCTCTCTCTGTAGTCAGGGAAATCTGCTGTAAGACTGATTCAGATTATTCAGATTCAGATTTAGCTTCAGATTCAGTGTATTACTGATTACTACTATTAATGGACTGATGTTGTGTTAAGTAAAGTGTCATTTGGAGTAAAGATGTTCCTATTTGCAAAATTGCAGCATTTCAGCAACACGTCACATCCATCCATCCATCCATCATCTATACCCGCTTATTCCTTAACCAAGGTCCCAGGGATCTGCTGGATCTTTGGGTGAAAGGCAGGGGTACACCCTGGACGAGTACACGTCACACATTAAAACTGAATTTCCATATTGCTGTAATTTATAGAGTGTATGTAGTTTGTGTAATACATGGACTATATGAAAGTGAGTTGTACTTATTTGTACTTAACTAAGAAAAATGTGCGTCAAGTGTATAACTGGAAAGTGACTTCTTCCTGGAGGTGACTGTATAACATTAGTTTCATTGACACCACTGGTGATTAAGCAAGTATACTTTTTGTTTGCCCTTGTGTCTCTTCCATTGAATGTTAGACTCATGCCAAGCTCTGAATGTTAGTGAATTAAAGCAAAAGTACCAATGCAGAAGTGTTCATGTTTAGACAGAAACTGACTTCATTAAAAACTGTTACTCATTTCAAAAGTCCCTATTATTAGTTTTAGAGTGACAATAATCCAATGAATATTAGTCCTTTAACTGGAAACATTTACTAAGAGTTTTCATAATATATGCAACACTTCTCTGTTATATTTGCCCTGTGTTGACCCTGTGGATCTCTGTTCTTTTTGATGATTTTTACTTACTCAGTTTTCTCTTCAACTCATCTCGCTCTTTAGTCAGGTTACCTGGTGAAGAGATTACCATAATTTAAAAAAATCATCATCACAGTAAGATACAGTAACGTTCAGCAGTGTGCACAGGTGTGATAGCTCTGTGGTCTTTTTCAGGACATGTTTGTTGCCCATCATAACTAATGAAGCAGAGTAAGACACATTTCCAGAGTTTTGGACATTACATTATTAAGTATCATCATATTTAGTGCAGCATGGTGGATTAGTGGTTAGCACCGTTGCCTCACAGCAAGAAGGTTCCTGGTCTGAAACCCAGCAGGGCCCTTTCTGTGTGGAGTTTGCATGTTCTCCCTGTGCTTGTGTGGGTTTTCTCCAGGTACTCTGGTTTCCTCCCACAGTCCAAAAACATGTATGTCAGGTTGATTGGTGACTCTAAATTGCCCATAGGAGTGAGTGTGAGTGTGTGAGGTTGTTTGTATAGATGATGGATGGACGGTCATATTATATACCAATTTCAATCCTCTTCAGCTCATCTCTCTCGTCACTCAGGTTATTACATTTGGCATCAATGCCTAATGGGAAGATTACCATCATTTTCAGGAGAATCAGATTGCGTCCACAACTAATACAATGATTCACATTAAAATAGAATTTTCATATTGCATTCATTTATTTACAGTATCTTAGTAGATACAAATAATAGAGCCATGGATACCAGATGCTAACCAGTTTCATTTCTAGCATTAAAATAATATATATGTAACAATGTAAATAAAGTAGTACTTTTGAGAACTCACAGAGAGTAAGACGCAGCCAAATGTTGAGAGCAGCCTGTAGGATACACAAGAGACCAAAGCTCACAGCAACACATCTCTGCAGTTTTATTCCTGTGTGCAGAAACCAAAGACACACACTCACAAAGTGCAAAACCTAGTTTCCTGTTTTCCATGTATGTAGTTGGGATTTAATGAAGTACTTTCACCTTCATTGGTCCAATAGTGAAATATATAATATAATGAGTAGTTTACCAGTCAAATGAAAGTTAAAAACTACACTACATGTTTAAAGGTATGTGGTCACAAAATACAAAAAATACATTAACATCAAAGATGAGAATGTTAAAGGATCTTCATTCTTCCACTTATAAAACATACAGTCTTTGAACTATTTTTATAAAACAATTCAAACCAAAGTTTTCTTTCTTGTTTATGTTACTTTTATGGACAAAACAACCTTAAACTCACCAGGCATTGCAGCAGTCACTTCATTATCTTCGCCTGTATAACTCTTCGTAGTCTGTGATTTGCTTCCTTTTGGATGTTGCTTACGCAGCAACACACACTTCTTCTTCCTCATTCTTAACTAAATTTTTTCTCTGACTTAGAAAAGTTTGTCATAGTGAGGGTCCAACTGCTGCTCCAGCTAAAACCCACATGTATTGTTGCTTCATGTGAGGGGAAAAAAACTCTTCCGCAATGTAAGTGTATGTCATACATCTGTAATGGGGTGGAAAAATGGGGAGTAGATGTTTTTGGTAGTTCAAGATCCTGCTCGCCCTGTGATGGACTGGGGACCTGTCCAGGGTGGACCCCTGCCTTTCACCCACAGAGAGCTGGGATAGGCTCCAGCAGATCCCTGTGACCCTGGTTAGGAATAAGTGGGTATAGATGATGGATGGATGGATGAAGATCCTGCTCCTGCATTGTCAGAGTTTCAAATGAATCTGAGTCTGATAAATCTTGTCCCGTTCTCCTTGGTCTGAATGTGATAAAGAGATGTAGGCAGCTTGCAATAGTCAGTTTTCATATCAATTGTGGGGCAGAATTGGATTTGGTTTAGAGAGATACTTTCCAGAAGGTGCAAGTATGTGAGGTAGCTGTGGAGACTGCTGTGGTTAGGATAGCTGGTACAGACATAACATATGCAAAGGCAAAGGCAAATTTATTTGTATAGCACCTTTCATACACTACGCAATTCAAAGTGCTTCACAAGGCATATAATTACATTAAAAGCATTGAAAAGAGCATTTAAAAATAAAGACATTTAACATAAAATAAATTTAAATCAAGTAAAGTAAATTAAAATAAAACATAAAAGCACATTAAGAAAACAAGGATGAACAATTATTTGAAGGCAGCAGTAAATAAGTGTTTTCAGTCCTGATTTGAATGAGCTGACAGTTTGAGCAGAAGTTTGTTCCACAAGTGAGGAGCATAGTGACTGAATGCTGCTTCACTTTGTTTGGTTCTGGTTCTGGGAACACACAGTAGACCTGTCCCAGATGACCTGAGGGGTCTGGAAACCTCATAGGGAACCAATATATCTTGGATATATTTTGGTCCACAACCATTTAGTGCTTTAAATAAGATTTTAAAATCTATCCTTTAATTAACGGGAAGCTAGTGTAGTGATCTGAGAACTGGTGTGATATGGTCCAGTTTCTTGGTGTTTGTAAGGACTCTGGCAGCAGCATTCTGGATTAGCTGCAGCTGCGGACAAGCTTCAGGTCATAAGGTTTTCATGCTTTTGTAGCCCACTAATACACCACTGCCCAGTGCTCCAAGTGTAATTCCCACCCTGGCTGATGCTGCCAAGTGTGTTTTCAGTCCAAGTAGTAAACTTTACTCAAGAAAATCTGTTACAACCAAGGACAAGGCTGAGGATGCTGATTGTTGTTGAATGTATTGACAGGACAACTAAGGTGTATTTTAATCGTATCTAAATGTGGGAGCCTCCCCTGAGGAACAGGCTAAATTATCCACCCTCTTAGTTTGGGTAATGCAGATAAGGTCAAGCATGAAATCAACCTTCCTGATGATGCTGCAGTAACACAGCCTTATTGGCACATACCCCCTACACAATATAAGGAGGTTAGGGACCATATAGCCCAACTTCTCAAGAAGGCAGTCGTCAAAGTTGTTTACCAGCAACTTACTGACTTTCTCCTGTTAAACAACTGCTTTGATGATTTTCAGTCAGGTTTTAGGCTCCATCACAGCACTGAGACTGCACTTATCAAGGTGACAAATAAACTGTGACAAGACTGAAATAATCATCTTTGGACCACAGAAACAAAGAG
This sequence comes from Mastacembelus armatus, assembly GCF_900324485.2. Taxonomy (NCBI): domain Eukaryota; kingdom Metazoa; phylum Chordata; class Actinopteri; order Synbranchiformes; family Mastacembelidae; genus Mastacembelus; species Mastacembelus armatus. The sequence continues at coordinate 22,355,629 of NC_046633.1, forward strand.
AAACTCAGCAGTCACCTTGAGTCTCCTTCTCAAAATCTCAAAATCTAAAAATCAAGTTAGAAATCTAGGGGTAATCATGGACTCAGACTTGAATTTTAACAGCCACATTAAATCAATAACATCGTCAGCATTTTACCATCTCAAAAACATTTCCAGAATCAAAGGGATCATGTCTAAACCAGACTTGGAAAGACTCATCCATGCTTTTATCTCTAGCAGGTTAGATTACTGTAACGGCCTGTTCACGGGGCTCTCAAAACAAGCTGTAAGGCAGCTACAGTACATTCAGAACGCTGCTGCTCGGGTCCTGACTAGAACCAGGAAGTACAACCACATTACTCCTGTTCTCAGGTCTCTGCACTGGCTTCCTGTCCCTCAGAGAATAGACTTTAAAACAGCACTGCTTGTGTATAAGTCTCTTCATGGCTCAGCTTCACATTACATCTCTGACATGTTGATGCCATATGAACCATCTCGAACTCTGAGAACATCAGGGACAGGCCTTCTGCTCGTGTCTGTTTGATGCTATACAATTATTTATTTGCTTAGGTGAGACTTTGCTGCACTGTGCTAGTCTTTGTGTAGCATCTTTTATCATCACAATGTGATGGTTTAATGTTGAATACGTTAGTTTGGTTTGATATTATTCAATGTTTGGGGTATTAGTCAGTTTACTTGATTTACTTGTTTGGTTAATGTGCTTGAGGCTTAATTTGATTAGTTATGTTTTATTTATGATATAAATATAGGTCAAATGAGGTAAATGCATTAATAAAGTGGTCTAAAGATCTTACTTGCTAAATTAAAGTGAAAAATTGCTATAATGTTAAGATGCACCTGCTTATTATTTTCTCTTGTGCTTGTTACTTTATGTTAATTTGCATTGGTGTATTCTGTGATTTTGAAGCATCTGAGGATGTGAAAATTATTGGTTATTATTTCACCCACAATTCACAGCTATAAACAACAAAATGATAAAGCTTAAACATTAAGACCTTACAAAAACACCACCAAAATATTACATCAGCTTTCAGAGCATTTAAGGAAATTCAGAAAAAATGTTGCACTAAGCAATTTAGTGAAATAATAGTTACCTTTAATTGTCAAGGGGAAAGATTTGATCACAAACTGCACTTTTACTGTGTTAAGGTAAAACATCAACACCTAGATCACTGCCATTACTATTTTAATTTTAAACAGTTTCAGAGAGACTTCCATTTTTTCCTCTTTTTTTCTTTCTTTTTCTTTGTTTGTTTGTTTGTCGTTTGTTTGTTTTTTCTTTTTGTGTTTCCATCAGCATACAACAATATCACACACAAGCATTAAATACTGAAACAAAAACTCCTCACTCATGATAGCAAAATGAAACAGCCTTTTTTTTACTGCAGAAAAGCCATTGATTATTTGATTATTCACAGTTATAGTTATGTCTGTGCTCCAGTGCCACGTGCTGCACATTTAAACAGGTGAATCAGGTTTTCTGACATATTCCTATTAAATCTCCAGTTAGGGCTGTGTGATGCTGTGCTTACTGCAATAGATCTAAAAGAAAATTTGACTTGGTATTCAAGAAAAAGCACATAGCAGCTTAAACACAAATAACTGCAACAGTTTTCTAAAAGTATATGACAGGCCTGTATTTATGCTCTACATATTATTAAAGATATTGTTGTACAGTACCAAGCTGATGACAAACTTGATGACAAACTTCTTTTTCCAAACTATACTTTAAAAATATCACTATTATTCTTTGTAATATAATGGACATGGGTGTTTAAACAACAGCTGAGCAAACTTTAGAAAGTCACATCTGACTGGGTGAAAGGTCTTACAGTCTTTAGTGACACTTACAGCTCTACGCTGCAGCCAGTGGGCACACGAAACCATTTGGTTGTTCAAAGTATGTTAGAGATCTTTTGTCCTATCAGATGTTAATGTCCACCTAGCTCTTTCTCTAGCTGACCACTGACTTTTCTCTTCGCTTATTATAACTGGCCATTGGCCATTGGTCTCTTTCTCCAATCAGGTTGTTGTAACTGGTCTGTAACTGGTTTCTTTCTCCAATCAGGTTGTTGTAACTGGTCTGTAACTGGTCTCTTTCTCCAATCAGGTTGTTATAACTGGTCTGTAACTGGGTTCTTTCTCCAATCAGGTTGTTGTAACTGGTCTGTAACTGGTTTCTTTCCCCAATCAGGTTGTTGTAACTGGTCTGTAACTGGTCCATTTCTTCAGTCAGGTTGTTGTAACTGGTCTGTAACTGGTCCATTTCTTTAGTCAGGTTGTTGTAACTGGTCTGCAACAGAACCATCTTACGTTCTTGCTTGAACTTGCTCTGGATAACTGTGTTTTGGCACATAAGCAAAGAAACATTATCAGCCAGTCTCATCTTACTGGTGCTTCCTCAAGTGTGCTAACAAAGTCTACTCACAGTGGACAACCACAGCTGTAAGCCCAGCCAGGAGGAGAAGACACAGCAAACCCAGAAACACTGTAGCGGCTCTGCACAAGCTCTTCTTCACATCATCACCTTTACCTGAATGTGAAAAGCAGTGCCATTTGTATTGCATTCTCAATTCAAACTGAAGGAAGTCAGCGTTTGTATTGTGGTGTCCCATAATAACAGACATTATTAAAAGTCATCTGTGAACAGGGCAGTGTTTGAGCTACTTTAATAATGCTACCACTACTGGGAAATTTGTGATTAATATTAATAAAGACCCTAAAACTATTAGTTAAACATAGTCTCTATGTTACCATGTCCTAAAGGTGTTCAAATAAGATAAGATAAGAAAACCCTTATTTGTCTAACAATGGGGAAATTGCATTGTTGCAACAGCAAAGTACAAGTACACAGCAGAGTGCCAAAAGTAGCAAAGATGTAAGATAAATAAGAAATTTAACATATTTTAAAAATAGTAAGTGGAATAAAACTATAAAGCTACAAAAACTCTAAGTGTGTACAATATGTGCCTATGAGTGTGTACAGTATATAGAAATCGGTGGGAATCAGGGAAACAAAGAAGAGGAGAGAGTCAATAGTATAAATAAACACAATCTCATCCTCAAAAATAAGTTACGGACTTGTGCCATACATGCACAGCAGCTTTTAACCACAACAACGGTCATCCTGTGGCCCGACACAGAGCAGAGGAGCAACAGACAGCTACTTCTGCAATCACGTTAAGTCAAAGCTTTTCTTGTGTGTGTTTAAACAACCACACAACTTTAACTCTAAATTACTGCCACACCCAAAGGTACCAATGGAAGAAAACCCATAGGCCTGACATTAATCAGAAAATGATGATATGCATGTGCAGGATACACATGTACCAGTTCGCATGTGTTTGTTTACCTGAAAGTACAGGTTCAGTCCGGTCTTGCTCCAAAGAATGGATCAACACATTTTCATAAATGTTTTGTGATATTTTCATCTCCCCAGTCCTGTTGCTGCGATCATTGGAGGGTCTCTCTACATTGGCGTAGATATTCCATTGCTGATCCATGATGTTCTGATGGTTGTAAAGCACCTGAAGCTATCAAAGTCTGCCAAGTATGCAGAAATTAAAAGGTATCACTTTGAACTGAGTAACACTTTCTGTTGGTCTATTCTTAACAGGAAACTGATGATTAGCAGCATGAAGCTATTTTAAAATCCACCTTGTTTGGTCTTGAAAATGCATGATGTTTTCCGTTGTGGTTAGCGCTTGTTGCACAGCGTCTGTTGAAATTCTATCTACTATCTATATATGTATTATTACAGCATGGGTAGTTTATATATATATATATATATATATATATATATGGGTAGTTTATATATATATATATATATATATTTACTGTATATATGGTGACCCCAATGAAGACTGATCCTCTACACTCAGCTGAAGATCCTCTCCTACTACCTGTAGTATGTAGATCCCATCACCTCAGGATATTGAGCTTACAAGAGACTCTATCAACTAGTACGACCATTCAGTTAACTTAATCAGTCATCAGCTGAACAGGGTCTTTCCCATTCTTAACAATGAGGTGGGTTCATTAGAGCTGAACTGTACTGAATGGGACTCTTGGGACCTTGTTTCTGCCTGTAAAATACCTAATAGTTTATTTAAATCTTAATAGAAAGAATATTTTGTCAAGTGTAAGATTCCAAAGTTATTTAGCATCAGATTTTGTATTTGTCTGCTCGTGCAACAAGAGAGAAGTATCTTTTAATTAGAAATACTGGATGATGGAACTTGAGTAAATTAAAACACCTGGTGTGTAAGAACTAATTATTCATAGGTCTTTAAGTTACTTGGGACTATGTTGCACATTATTTTCTCTGTACTTTGGCTTGTTGGGAGTTGGAGTTTTTATTCTGTATCGTTGCCTGTTGGACCCGAACCTTCTATCACAGCCCCCCATCTGTGTTTTCAATAAACACTCAGTTCTCCTGTCAAGCCTCTTCTCTGAGCTCAAACCACAAAACCTAATAGAAACAGCAATTATAGTCAGAAAACTATAAGATGTAAAAATGTGAGAATAAAATAAGTAAATATTTAGAGCTCATCATAAAGACATATATTATGCAGTGTTTTCATTTTTCTGTGACATTGTATGTTCATGCTCTCCAGGGTTGCAGGAGCCAATCCCAGCTGGCACTGGGCGAGAGGCGGGGCACATCCTGGACAGTTTGCCAGTCTATCACAGGTTTGACACAGAGAAACGTAAACACACAACAGTAATTATTGTGTCTAATGCCTGTACGGCAGCAGTGTCTGCATCATGATCACCTACATGAAATCAAGCTCAGTCACATGGGATTGTGAATATGCTGTATTTAAAGTCTGAATTTGATCTTTGCATTGATTATAAATAGATGTGTTACGACCTACTCTAGAGAAAGAGGAAGTAAACACATGAGCCAGATGTAAAATGACCAAGGGGATACATTCATTTTAACATTACACACTAAACTAACAAGGACTGGGTTTTAAAAAAAGAGGTCAAACTCAAAGTGTTCCCCAAAAGAGGGAAGTTCCTTAAGTAAACCAAAAGAACTCCAAAAGAAAAAACATTTAAAACCAGCCTACAGAAACTAAGACAGAATCTCAAGGAGATCTAGCTGGATAAACAAAAGAACAGTGTAGGCCAAAACAAACAATTCACGAGCCAAACTGAGTCCAACAGCACACTAAAGTTTACACAATACACAACAAAGTTTCCTTGTGTCCAGACAACTTAAGGTTTTACACAAACCTATTACAAAAGCACGAGGATGACTACAAGTTCGAGTCTTCTTACAAAACAGTTAATCAGCTAAGTCACTGCGTGTATTTTTTTAAATGCAAACAAAGAGGACAGCATGGCAGACTGCTCACATCAAATCACAGCTGGCCCAAATGGTGGTAATTAGACCTCTTTTAAAGGTCCACTCTTGATGATGTCACTTGAATTTGATTGGAGTACCAACCCGAGATGAGTGTTAGACGAATCAGGAAACAGGTAATGGATCATGTGGGTTAAGGGCCGGAAGAAGGGAACTCCAATGGTAGGTTGAAGGTTGTGAAACACCGATCAGCTTCAGGTCAGGGCGGGATGTTGAAAGAACATGAAGGGCCAATCACAGATGAGCAACTGGTGCAGTTGATTTGGATTTTCACACACAAGGCAGCAGGTGAGAGAACGAGAGGAAGAAAAAGAAACAAAACAAGGCCAGGGGCCATAACAAGACGACTTCATTAATCCCAAAGGGAAGTTAAAGAGTTAACAGCAGCACAACAAAGTGTGTGCTCCAGCTGACTTAGAGAGTCACTGTTTTTTCACAGATCCAGAAGTTTTGATCATTGCATGGTATGTCATTCCAGCTGTTTTCTACATCATAGAACCTTATTTCTGCACAGTCTTCAATTTTGCCTTCAAAATTGTTGGGCTCCCCACTGTGCCAGTAGCTGAAAAAATAAATCAAGTTATGTTTTAACAACAAATACAACCCATGAAGATTTGATGAAACTGTAACATTTTGTTTTGTAACTGTTTGTTAATCACTGATTTGAGATGAATCATATGTCATGTGAGAAACCTTATGGTCAGTGCTGTGCCATCCACCCATTTCCACATTCTCCTTTTCGTTCTGTCAGTGAGACCAAGCCACATAACCTTCTGAAATGTTCTTGTAAAGTCCTATTTATGAAGAAGAAAATCAATAGGCTGAACTGGAACAGGGCTGATTTTTGGCATTTCACATTTTTGACTTTTTTATTGTATCTTAGATTCATGCACATTCACATATAAGCATATACACAGACCTGTTCTTCTTTGCTGTTGATAATCACCAAGTCTGCACCTTTTAACAAGCAGTATTTTCTGCTCTCATACCAGGATTTTGAGACAGAAGAAATATAATAGAAGCTAGAGCGGAAATACAGCCATCCTTGTTGATGATAGTACTCTGTAATGTGGAAAAAAAGACCTTTAATACCACAAAAATGTATAGAGTCTAAACAAAAGATAATGGAGCCTGAATCCATGTATCTTAACTTCAGTCCATGTAGAAATATTTGTTATACTTACCAAAATTAGTCAGTTTTTGTTTCATCTGGTCAATCTCTTCAGTCACGTTTCTGCAGCTGTATTTGGTACCTGCTGTCTCATTATCAGAATTGTCTGAAAGTGCAGAAACATTTCACTTTACATTTGGCCAAAGGTTTTTTATGTTCTGGGAGGAATTTTGGTTCAGCATCTTGTTCAATGAATTTGGGCATGTGTACAGGAGGAGCACAGGGAATAAATCAGAGAACTTAATCTAAAGTTGTGGCTTTCACAAAAACATTAGGAAACCTTCAAAGTCATATCTTATAACTGAGATTGTTCCAGCTGCGGTGGTATCCTTATCCACCTTCTGGTCTCATAAAAACTGTGAATTTCAGTGAGTAAAATTAGAGACACAAATCACTCACAGTGTGCAAGACGCAGAGAAATGTTGACCGCAGCTTGTAAGATACACAGAAGTCCAAAACTCACAGCAACTATCTTGAAGACTTTTGTCCCTGTGTGCAGAAATCACAAAGACACACACATATTTATATTCAGCTGGCTGCAAGAAAAGGTTTATAGACACATCCAACTTATTTCAGGAACATGAATTTATGTGAAGGATCTACAGTAAAACTGTCACTGCAACAAGTGTAAAAATGCAGATATGGGCTAATATGCAGATCAATATCATTTTTATACATGTTCACACAGACACACTCCAAAATACAGACCAATACTGGAAATGTCCCTCAAGCTTACATTTTGTACATATTGCTTTCAAGGTTAAAACTAAGAATATTTGTTTTACCTCGCGTGGCAGGAGTCAGTGCACCATCTTCATCACGATGGCCCTTTGAGGCAAGACTTTGGGATGGTGCATTCTCATAGTTCATAGTGATCTCTAATTGCCCTTCATGGAAAACACTCACTCATATTTGTCGCAAGAACTGAAAATGGTGACAGAGATGTGTTTTGTAAGAATGAAACTGATGTGTAAGCCACTCCTCCTTTCATACTTTTGCGTGATTGTTTTTCCTGTTTCTTAGTCATTTCCTGTTTTTTAGTCATTTTTCTTAAACAATTCCTCTTTTGGCTATGTGTCCAGCTTATTATTTAACTGCAATTTAAAACACCTTAAAACTTCAATTGCCTCAGTTTTACGTCAGGTGCTCATTATAATCTGTATTCATATATTTTTCATTAACAAACTTAGGGATTAAAATTACCATAATATTTTATCCAAATCTTTGTGTCACATATTCTTTGTCCTTTGCAATTGGTGCATTTTTATACAGTTCTATTGTTTGTTTTCAATGATGAAATTGATTTGGACCTAAACTCTTGCCCTTGCAGAACAACCCTTAACATCCTGTTTCTGTGATAATAGGCAAGTATTACCTTACTCAGTTGCTCTCAAAACTCACATATATGCTACAGTAATATTACTTACATGGCTGTGACATGAGGGGCCACTTAGATCAAAATAACAGGTCGAAGAAGCACATTTTCAGTATTTCTTACACAGCTACAGGCCTCATTTTGTTTCATATGATGACAAATCCTAAAAAATGCTTTGTTTATTATTTTGTACTGCTTGATGCCTTGTATCTGCTCAGCCTTGAGCAGGTTTCAAGAATACAGTAATCAGTAGTACAGACCTATGTGTGTGCACAAGCTCAAAAATAAAGCACCAAAAATCTGTTTTGAAAGGTAAATGTTACAATCAAAAAGTCAAAATGGCTATAAGGTACCAAACAATACCTTACAGAGGCACGAACATGGTACAACTTTAGGTTTTGCTTCCCATATTGTTTTTGGTATAATACAGAGATATATGACACTATGACGCTAAAAATGATCTTTTTGCGTTGTTTGGAAGAATAAAAAGAAATAAACTGGGTAATTCAGCCTAAAACACATCTGTCTGATGGGTGGGATGTTGTTTAAAGGGAGAAAGTAAAGGAAAAAAGTTCATGAGTCTATCTGGTCCCTGTTTCCTGAGCTCTAACACTGATCCTGAAGTGTTGTACTGCATGTCACTACTGAGATCCTTTGGTAAAATGCAACTGTAGTAGTATGGTCAAGTGTAAGCACAAGTAGTCCCACATGATGCAATGTGTGTGATTAAGCAGTTTTTAAAACCACCTCATACTCTTGCATCCTGGTTCATGTCTACTTGGATTTAACTGTTTAAATATTTTATTATGAACATGGAGGCTTCTGTTGACCTTTTAATTGTTTTACCCAGAGGAAGTTTGACACCATTTAGGGAAATTAGGGAAATCTAAAAAATTTTAGAATGATTGCAAAGGTTTAATGGTGAGTAATATTATGATTCATATTCATCTCCACCACAACACAAATAAACAGCTTTTTGTTTATTTCGGGTAACACGCAGTCAGTCATACATGCAATTTCCACATGACAGGAAGAAATTGTTTCTTCTGCTATTTAGACCTTTTCTGGAGTAATAGTTGCAACAATAGTCACTCTTGAGGAAGACAAAAAAGGGAACAGGTCACTGTGAACTACTGCTTGCAAACCACGAAGATGCAGCAAATGGAGACACTGGATTATATTAATGAGCGACCAAGACATCAGCAGAAACGCAGCAGGGACAGAAATCCAACAGGTAATTCCACGTCCTCTCATTAGAGAGACAGATTTTACTAGAACATACAATTTTAGCAACATATAGTACAAACCCTCTTTAAATAAACATATCCCAAAATCTTCACACAAAAGAAAACAAGTAGTATAGTCAACATTTATGTTGTCGATACAACATAAACAGAGACTGATAGGGTCCGATCCTTTAAGCCAAGCACTGTAAACTATAATACAACCAATCTAATAATCTTCACCTACTAAAACTTACAACAGCTTGTGTGTCCAATATCAGCAACACACACGGCTCCTGCTGTGTTTTCTTAATAAATGTTTAATGTTGTGTGTTGATTTTGCAGGAAAAGGAGTAATTCAGCTGCTTTTTATCAGCTTTGGTGTGCTGTGTATTACGCAAGCCATTCTCAATGTTGTTTTACGCCTCACATGTGAGTATGGTTTCATGTCTGTGAATATGCATTTTAATAGCATGCTGTTGTATAATTTAAAATCTGCTTAGACAGGACAACAGTATTGCAAATACTCTACCTTTGTTTGTGTTGTGGTGAAACTTCACATGTTGCTTTATAACTTCCACACTTGAAAACATGAAAAAATATTTTGATTTATTTAAAAACATAACGATTTTCTGTTTCTCTCCTCTCAGTGTACGTTGGAAAGGAACTGAACTACTTGAACTGCAGCTCAGATAATTTTTGTCATTACAAAACATTACAAGAAAGAGTCATAGCCTTGACCAGAGACATCAGCCTGCTTGAAGAGAGCAACAGTAAACTCAACAACATGTTAAGGACAGTGAGGGAGGAGAGAGACAGGCTGAAAATGCAGCTGAACGGTAAGAAATAAATCTTCAGATCTCATCAGAAGCAAGACATATTCTATAAAATACACAAAAACATATTAATAACCAGTGCCTCATGTATGTGGGTAATGCAAATTAACCATTATTGATTCTGCCTAGAAAAGTTTAAAAAACAGTTTAAAAAAAGTCTATGCTATTTAAAAATCCAATAAATCACCCCTTACTGAATTGCAGTGTCTTTTCTGATATTACCACTAGGAGTCACTATAGTCATGAGGTTCATAGAAGAAATGATTAGGTGTTTTAATTGTTTCATTAATATGTCATTGTAATTATATTGTTTATTTCATCTTCCAGATCAAAGTTGTTGTCAGTGTCCTGCAGACTGGATGAAGATCAACTCCAGGTGCTACTTCCTCTCCAGAGTGAGTAAGAACTGGGAGGAAAGCAGAAAGGACTGCCAGAGTAAAGGAGCCGACCTGGTGGTGATTAACAGTGCAGAGGAGCAGGTGCAGTGTAGTAAATCTGTGTGTGTGTGTGTGTGTGTGTGTGTATGTGTGTGTGTGTGTGTGTGTGACATTCTTCATGAGGAAGCAGACGTCCTGCTTACATACTCTGTGATCTCACTCTCAACAGACAGCCATATACCGTCTGAATGGCGAAAGTGTCCTCTTGTTCTGGATTGGTCTGTATAACCTGGATGGGACTTTTAAATGGGTGGATGGATCTGCACTGACCGTGTCGTAAGGCCTTAGATTAACCCTGAATCCTGTTCTTTCTGCTACACAGGTTGATTCAACTAAGATTTCCATTTCTTCAGAGATGAATTAGGACTTAGGCACCTGTGGCTCACACAAAATCACCAGGATGATGATCTTTATGTTGGAATTATCACAGATGAGTTATGGTGTATGCAGGGATCATTACCATGTAATTCAATACATTTTGTGAACACTACAAAGGGTTGTCACTTTTTCAGGTATTAGAATGACAAATACTGTACATGCATATGGTAGATTTGCAAAGGTTGTAATCAAATACATACCTGTCAAAGAAAGGCAAGAACAGAGAGGGAGTGTAGTTTGTTCTCCAGTATTTATTTCAATAACACCCAACACCTCCCGCCGATTTTTCACACTTAAAGCCTGTAGCATTTAGCTGCTGGGCGGCTTTTAAAATGTGAACCATCTGTGCAGGAATTTGTACTGTGGAAATATAAATTATACTCTAAACAACCTGGTTTACAGCTTGTAAAGATCCCTGGTGCTTTATACAAATTGTGATCACTGCATCTCCCTGACCTCCATCATTTACTGTCCTTTAGGTTTTGGCAGTTGGGTCAGCCAGATGGTGATCCTACAAACAGACAGGACTGTGTGGAGTCGTATCACTTGAACCCAGTGCTGGCCAACTGGAATGATGCCCCCTGTGAAAAAATACAGCGCTGGTTGTGCGAGAAAGATCCATCTAGCAGTTCATAGTGTGAGCTCAAAAATAAAATATTGTAAATACATGTAATTTCCTTTATCTACTTTTGCTTTCTGTAGTAAAACATTTGCATAAAAAATATGAATAAAAGCTTATTCTTGACCTTATTTGTAACATAGAGCAAAATTGCCATCTTGTTTTTCTTATACATTCAGTTTCTGTGCAGTAAGCAACGCAAAGTCATTACTGTGCAGAATATGTTCAAAGGTCATAAACACGAGTTATATACCTTCCGCACGAACAAAAGTTAGTTATGGAATTCCACAAGGCTCTGTGCTAGGACCGATTCTGTTCACCCTGTACATGCTTCCTTTAGGATATGTCATTAGGAAGAACTCTATTAATTACCACTGCTATGCAGATGACACTCAGTTATATCTATCTATTAAACCTATCTATTTAACACAAACCAGTTAACCAGACTTCAAGTCTGTCTAACTGACATAAAGGCCTGGATGACCAGTAACTTTTTACTTTTAAACTCAGAGAAAACAGAAGTCATTATATTTGGGCCAAAAAATCTCAGAAATAACTTTTCTAAAATTATAGCTACTCTAGAAGGCATAACCCTGGCCTCCAGCACTACTGTAAAAAACCTTGGAGTTATTTTTGACCAGGACATGTCCTTTAACTCACACATAAAACAAATCTCTAGAGCTGCATTCTTTCACCTGCGCAACATTTCCAAAATTAGGAACATCCTGTCTCAAAATGATGCAGAAAAACTAGTCCATGCATTTGTTTCCTCAAGGCTAGATTACTGTAACTCATTACTATCTGGATGTCCTAATATCTTAATAAAAAGCCTCCAATTAATCCAGAATGCCGCAGCCAGAGTCCTGACAGGAACTAGCAAGAGAGATCATATTTCTCCTATATTGGCTTCTCTTCATTGGCTCCCTGTAAAATATAGAATAGAATTTAAAATCCTTCTTCTCACATACAAATCCCTTCATAATCAAGCTCCTTCATACCTTAAAGACCTCATGGTACCATATTATCCCAATAGACCACTTCGCTCTCAGAGTGCAGGCCTACTTTTGGTTCCCAGAGTTTCCAAAAGCAGACTGGAGGCAGAGCCTTTAGTTATCAAGCTCCTCTCCTGTGGAACCAGCTCCCAGCCTGGGTTCAGGAGGCAGACACTCTCTGTACTTTTAAGGCTAGACTTAAAACCTTCGTCTTTGACAAAGCATATAGTTAGGGCTGGCTTCAGGCAACCCTGAACCATCCCTTAGTTATGCTGCTATAGTCCTAGACTGCCCGAGGACCATTGGTGCACTGAGCTCCCCTACCCTAACCCCCCCCCCCTTCCCTTCCCCTCCCCTCTCTTCTCTCCTCCCACCTCATGTATATTCCACCATTGAATGTCACTAACCTTGTGCTCTCTCTCTCCCCTAGTTTGTGCTCTCTCCCTCTCTCTCTGTTCTCTCTGTACCTTCTGCAGGTGTCCCTGGTCCTGGAGCTGTATATCGCTGATGTACAGTTACTGGTCCCACCAACCTGCAGTGTCTATTTGTTGTTTATTGTTGCTGTTCTTTTCTCTCTGCTCTATCCACTCACCCCAATGAGGCAGCATGCATATTAAAATTATATTTGTTCGAGGCAGATGGCCGCCCAAACTGAGCCTGGTTTTGCTGGAGGTTTTTTCTTCCGTTAAAGGGAGTTTTTCCTCTCCACTGTCGCCAAGTGCTGCTCATAAGGGAATTGTTGGGTTTTTAGTTTTAGTTTTTGTAAAGTGCCTTGAGATGATTTGTATTGTGATTTGGCGCTATACAGATAAAATTGAATTGAATTGAATTGATTTATTATGAAAAGTTTAAAATAAACTAATACTCTGGGCTTGACAACGGGTGGACTAAACCAGAAACTGTGAGACAGGGGAACTAGACGTGGGGTCTGGGACACACACACACTCTTGGGGTCACACCAGACCTAAGGGGAACAGGAGCTAAGGGAACGGGGGCATGAGAGTCTGGGTCACACACACTCTTGGGGGCTCACCAGACCACAGGGAAACATGAACTATGGGACATGGCATGGAAGTAACATGGACAGGGGAACAAGGCATGGGAGTCTGGGTCATGCACACATACTAGGGGACTCACCAGACTACAGGGAAACATGAACTATGGGACATGAAGGTAACATGGGCTAGGGATCAAGGCATAGGGGAAACATGGATCTAGGGGACATGACAAAGGAATCCTGGACAATGAACACAAAAGTAAGAGCAACTTAACTGAGACGAAGGCAACAAAGGCAGTCCGTGGGCAAACAATCCAAAAGGAGAAATCCAGTGGCGTGAGGGAAAAAGCAAAAGCAAACTTGGAGCGTGGCAGAACAAACCATGAAAATCTAGGCACTAGCTGAACAGCATTTGACAAGGTTTGGCAACATTTGACAAAGCAATCTTCAGCAGACAACCTGGCGGTTTGTCTATGGCTGAGTCAGGGTATATAAACAGTGAACAAAACAAGACACAGGTGAAAACAATCGATAATGAAATCAAGATAAAACAGAACAGAACCAGATCCTGCATGATCCGCCAAAATAAAAGTACAAAACAGGACGTTAATGTGCGGATCATTACAGAATATGGACCAAATCAATAACATCATCAGCATTTTATCATCTCAAAAACATTTCCAGAATAAAAGGGATCATGTCTAAACCAGACTTGGAGAGACTCATTCATGAATTTATCTCCTGCAGGTTAGATTAATGTAACGGCCTGTTCACGGGGCTCTCAAAACGAGCTGTAAGGCAGCTACAGTACATTCAGAATGCTACTGCTCGGGTCCTGACTAAAACCAGGAAGCACAACCACATTACTCCTGTTCTCAGATCTCTGCACTGGCTTCCTGTCGCTCAGAGAATAGACTTTAAAACAGCACTGCTTGTGTATAAGTCTCTTCATGGCTCAGCTTCACATTACATCTCTGACATGTTGATGCCATATGAACCATCTCAAACTCTGAGAACATCAGGGACAGGCCTTCTGCTCGTGCCCAGAGTCAGGACTAAACAGGGAGAAGCAGCGTTTCATTCACTTTATGAATAAATTAAAAATAATGAAATAAAGTTAATCTAAGGCATAAAAATAAATTATGTCGCAAAAAGGGAAAAGGGTGTCATCATCAACTCTGGGTTGCCTTTGGCATCTGTGTTAGGCACAAAAACAACAAAAGAGCAAACTCTGTTAACCAGAATTATCCACTTAGTGTTTTATCCAGTGTTAATTTCGTTGATGAAATATTTTCATTATAATTTTCATTTTACACTGATGAAAACGAGACGATAACTAAATAAAAATGAAGTGAGGATGACAAAAACCATAATTAAAATACACTGACCTTTTCGTTAACTAATAAAAACGAGACAAAAATGTGAGTGAGGGACGTTTTCGGAAAAGATCCAATCAGAATTCAACTTGTAAGATGTGTAAGACACACACACACATTTGAAAAGTAACTGATCCACCTGGCGACACGGGATGCACAACTACACATCATCATCTTGCATAGCCCACATTGGGTTTCTGTCTGACTTAAACCATAATGAAATGGCAACAGCTGGGAGAAAACAAAGAGAAGATACATGGGTCAATTTCACATTTGATGCAATGGCATTACTGCTAAATACAGTTTTTCTTTAAAATATTTTGTTGTCCTGAGTTGCTCTTTTGCTTTAAAGAATGAAGAATGTCATATGCAGGTGGTAAACAATGCATATCTAATTTTTGGTCTTTTATGGAAAGGCCATATTCCATATACAGTGGGTACGGAAAGTATTCAGACCCCTTTAAATTTTTCACTCTTTGTGTCATTGCAGCCATTTGCCAAAATCAAAAAAGTTCATTTTATTTCTCATTAATGTACACTCAGCACCCCATCTTGACAGAAAAAAACAGAAATGTAGAAATTTTTGCAAATTTATTAAAAAAGAAAAACTGAAATATCACATGGTCATAAGTATTCAGACCCTTTGCAGTGACACTCATATTTAACTCACATGCTGTCCATTTCTTCTGATCCTCCTTGAGATGGTTCTGCTCCTTCATTGGAGTCCAGCTGTGTTTAATTAAACTGATTGGACTTGATTAGGAAAGGCACACACCTGTCTATATAAGACCTTACAGCTCACAGTGCATGTCAGAGCAAATGAGAATCATGAGGTCGAAGGAACTGCCCAAGGAGCTCAGAGACAGAATTGTGGCAAGGCACAGATCTGGCCAAGGTTACAAAAGAATTTCTGCAGCACTCAAGGTTCCTAAGAGCACAGTGGCCTCCATAATCCTCAAATGGAAAAAGTGTGGGACGACCAGAACTCTTCCTAGACCTGGCCGTCCAGCCAAACTGAGCAATTGTGGGAGAAGAGCCTTGGTGAGAGAGGTAAAGAAGAACCCAAAGATCACTGTGGCTGAGCTCCAGAGATGCAGGAGGGAGATGGGAGAAAGTTCCACAAAGTCAACTATCACTGCAGCCCTCCACCAGTCGGGGCTTTATGGCAGAGTGGCCCGACGGAAGCCTCTCCTCAGTGCATGAAAGCCCGCATAGAGTTTGCCAAAAAACACATGAAGGACTCCCAGACTATGAGAAATAAGATTCTCTGGTCTGATGAGACCAAGATTGAACTTTTTGGCGTTAATTCTAAGCGGTATGTGTGGAGAAAACCAGGCACTGCTCATCACCTGCCCAATACAATCCCTACAGTGAAACATGGTGGTGGGAGCATCATGTTGTGGGGGTGTTTTTCAGCTGCAGGGACAGGACGACTGGTTGCAATTGAAGGAAAGATGAATGCGGCCAAGTACAGAGATATCCTGGAAGAAAACCTCTTCCAGAGTGCTCAGGACCTCAGACTGGGCCGAAGGTTCACCTTTCAACAGGACAATGACCCTAAGCACACAGCTAAAATAACAAAGGAGTGGCTTCGGAATAACTCTGTGACCGTTCTTGACTGGCCCAGCCAGAGCCCTGACCTAAACCCAATTGAGCATCTCTGGAGAGACCTGAAAATGGCTGTCCACCAACGTTCACCATCCAACCTGACAGAACTGGAGAGGATCTGCAAGGAAGAATGGCAGAGGATCCCCAAATCCAGGTGTGAAAAACTTGTTGCATCATTCCCAAGAAGACTCATGGCTGTACTAGCTCAAAAGGGTGCTTCTACTCAATACTGAGCACAGGGTCTGAATACTTATGACCATGTGATATTTCAGTTTTTCTTTTTTAATAAATTTGCAAAAATTTCTACATTTCAGTTTTTTTCTGTCAAGATGGGGTGCTGAGTGTACATTAATGAGAAATAAAATGAACTTTTTTGATTTTGGCAAATGGCTGCAATGACACAAAGAGTGAAAAATTTAAAGGGGTCTGAATACTTTCCGTACCCACTGTATATGGAATATGGCCTTTCCATAAAAGACCAAAAATTAGATATGCATTGTTTACCACCTGCATATGACATTCTTCATTCTTTAAAGCAAAAGAGCAACTCAGGACAACAAAATATTTTAAAGAAAAACTGTATTTAGCAGTAATGCCATTGCATCAAATGTGAAATTGACCCATGTATCTTCTCTTTGTTTTCTCCCAGCTGTTGCCATTTCATTATGGTTTAAGTCAGACAGAAACCCAATGTGGGCTATGCAAGATGATGATGTGTAGTTGTGCATCCCGTGTCGCCAGGTGGATCAGTTACTTTTCAAATGTGTGTGTGTGTCTTACACATCTTACAAGTTGAATTCTGATTGGATCTTTTCCGAAAACGTCCCTCACTCACATTTTTGTCTCGTTTTTATTAGTTAACGAAAAGGGGTCTGAATATTTTCCGTACCCACTGTATATTTAATGAAACTTGTTTTTCATTTAATTTTAATTTAGAATATTTTGTATATTACAATAGTTTTACTAAATTACACTTAAATTAAACCCAATAGATAGACTAAAATCTTATGCTCTATAGTCAACTAAAACTAGACTAAAACTAAAACAAAGCAGATGAGTAAAATATGACTAAAACTAAAATTGCATTTTAGTCAAAAGACTGTGACTAAAACAAAATTAAAATCTGCTGTCAAAATTAACACTGGTTTTATCAAGATGCTATTGAAGTGCACGCATTCATAGAGTTTTTATATTTATATACACATTTTTTATTTTATTTTATACATATTTTCTACATATGTATATTATATATTACATGCATATTATAATTATATTTGTTCCTTTCCTATTTGTTCCTTTATTCCACAGTGATCTGCTGGAGCTACCCCAGCTGATGTTTGAGGTGCTCTGACCTTTGTTACACATCTTTGCATTCACAGAAAATGTACCACTGGAATTGGGGTTGTAGATCAGGTGAAGAGAGTGTCTGGTAGGAAGTTGAAGGTATGATGTTGAATGTTGTCAGTGGTTATGCCCCACAGGTAGGATGTGAGTTAGAAGAGAAGGAGAAATTGTGGAGGGAGATGGATGAGGTGATTCAGGGTATCCCTAGTGGTGAGAGAGTGGTGATTGGGGCAGACTTCAACGGACATGTTGGTGAGGGAAACAGAGGTGATGAGGAAGTGATGGGTAAGTTTGGTATGTAGGACAGGAATGCAGACGGACAGATGGTGGTAGACTTCTCAAAAAGGATGGAAATGGCTGTAGTGAACACATTTTTCCAGAAAAGGGAGGAGCATAGGGCGACATATAAGAGTGGAGGCAGGAGCACACAAGTTGATTACATCTTGCGCAGATGTTCCAACCTGAAAGAGATCAGTGACTGCAAAGTAGTGGCTGGGGAGAGTGTAGCCAGACAGCATAGGATGGTGGTGTGTAGGATGACTCTGGTGGTGAGGAAGATGAAGAGGACAAGGGCAGAGCAGAGGACCAAGTGATGGAAGTTGAAAAAGGAAGAGTGTTGTGTGGCTTTCAGGGAGGAGCTGAAACAGGGTCTGGGAGGTCAGGAGGTTCTTCCAGATGACTGGGCAGCTACAGCTAAAGTGATCTGGGAGACAGGTAGGAGGATATTTGGTGTGTCATCTGGAAAGAGGAAAGCAGATAAGGAGACTTGGTGATGGAATGAGGAAGTTCAGGAGTGTGTTAAGAGGAAAAGGTTAGCTAAGAAGAAGTGGGACACTGAGAGGACAGAAGAGAACAGACAGGAATACAGGGAGATGCAGCGTAAAGTGAAGGTAGAGGTGGCAAAGGTCAAACAAAGGGCATATGAGGATTTGTATGATAGGTTGGACACTAAGGAGGGAGAGGTGGATTTGTACAGGTTGGCGAGGCAGAGAGACAGAGATGGGAAGGATGTGCAGCAGGTTAGGGTGATTAAGGACAGGGATGGAAATGTGTTGACAGGTGCCACAAGTGTGATGGAAAGATGGAAGGAATACTTTGAAGAGTTGATGAATGAGGAAAATGTTAGAGAGCACAGAGTAGAAGAGGGGACTGTTGTGGAGCAGGAAGTAGCAAAGATCAGTAAGGATGAAGTGAGGAAGGCGTTGAAGAAGTTGCTACAGATCTTCATTTTTGTCATTACGTATATTAGGTAATTTACGTCCTTAAGTTTAAGCATGACAACTACTCTGTTAACATTTAGGCATTAAAACATGTTGGTTAGGGTTAGGAAATAAAATGTCTTAGTTATGGTTAGGCCTTAACCAGTTAGCTTTAGGCAATGAAATGAAAAAAACGTACATTTATGTCAGTTGCTAATACTAACTGCCACTCTCATTGCCTCCAGTAGGTGTAGTAGGCTCCTACTGACCTATATAAATAGGACTGATGTACGCTGATGACACTTACTCAATAGTATGACAACAGTCAAATGGGCTAATCTATCTCTCCTACAGGAAAAGTGGCGATTGCTTTCAAAGCCTTCCCCACATTGCAGATATTATCTAACCTTCCTTTATTTGTCAAATATCATTGATTCCATACTTCTAAAGAAAGAAACCTGTCAATCTGATTTTCATAGAGGCATGGTTTGCTCATGAAATAAATATTTACCCTGAAAAACTCCCTGGAGATGATTACTCTCATTGGTCACGTCTTCAAATCTTTTCTGGAGCTGGTCTCACTCTTTATATCCGACAATCTTTGGTGATATATCTGGACATAAAATCCTTCTCCCGCCCACGGTAGATGGAGGACTAACAGGTTAATTAGATTCTTGTAACTGGTCTGTAACTCATTTCTTTCTCTAGTCAGGTTCTTTTTACTGGTCTGGAACTTGGTCATTTCCATTTCCCACATAGAGTTGCCTCTGATGTCTGTGATACATGAACAGTCAATAAACATAGCTATCCAGTGTCACCTGCAGAGTAATTTATCAGCAAACTAGCACTTACATTGGATAACCAGAGCTATGAGTCCAGTCAGGAAGAGAAGACACAGCAGACCCAGGAACCCTGGAGCAGCTCTGCAGAAATTCCCTTTTCTTCTTTGACTATCTCCATTGTCGGAAATTTAAAGATAACATTGGCAATGCGTTTGTGTTTTAAGTCAGTATTAAATCAATCTTGTATTTTACATTTACACACAATAGACATATACTACAAAAAAACAATAAAAAGATAAAAAACAGTGTTAAGAGAAATGAAGCAGATTACTAATCAGTTTGCTACAGAACATAAATTGTGCACAGAATATAAGATCTGCACTAAGCTGAATCCATTGTTTTTAAACCTAAAACAAATTCAAATGCCCTCATCTCTTTCAGAGGTAAAGACTAAAGACTTTAAAAGCTGTGTCTCAAGAGGTTTTAAAGATCCTGCTTCAGAACTGCATTTCAGATGGTCACAACTTCTCAGAAATAAATATTTAACCTTATCTCACATGGGTTGCAGGAAACTCAAAATAAGTCATACCCCCTTCGTGCTGTCATCAGACATTCAGAGGTGAGTAGGTTGGCAGTGTCTCTCATTTTATTCTTCATACAGTTACACACACTTTGAGTGGACAAGTACAACACTGAATCCCTTCCAGGAAAAACTGATTATTCCTATATTTAAATCATTATTGTCTATTTATGATAGCTGACTTCTCACCTTGCCTCATTATGTGACCCTTCTGAACAGTGGCAAAATAAAAAATTTTTTTAAAAAGACTTCTGATAGTTGTCTGCATTAGTTGGTGATAAAATGTGATCTGATCTCCCTCTAGGTCACAAGACATTAAACATTCACAGTGCTGGTGGAAATAGTGGTTGAATTCTTGCATTTATAGTAATAACTTCTGTGGCAGCAATAACATCAAATAAGCACTTCCAGTTCACAAAACTTTCTCTACTTTACTCGACTTTTGGAATCATAACTAATTCAACTTTAGTTTAATTCATCCTTAAAATACTGTTTCACTAATGTTAAGTATTAAGTTCTTTGGAAAATGTTGGGCACATAGTGAAATTGTTCTTTATTTCAGTACGTTCAGTTCTGAACTAGAGCACAAAAGTAGATTAAGGTGGAGAAAGTCTTGTGATCTGGGAGCGCTTATTTGATGTTAGAGCACAATGAAGAAAAAAAACACAAAATATACATAAAAAATTGTTAATCACCGTACTCTTATTTTGACATATATATCTATTTAGATAGATAAATATTCAGGTCAGCTTCTTATTACAGGATGTGTGCTGTGCTGCTGTGCATGTGTCTGTTTGCAAGAGTCCATTACCTGATGGTACAGATCCAATCTGGCTTGGGTCCACAACGTTGAAAAGACTTTTTTTGATAAATGTTTTCTGAACCTCTCACCTCCCCTTCCCCCTGCTGCCATTATCTGATGGTTTCTCTACAGTAGTATGAATATCAGTGTGATCCATGATGTTCAGCTGTATTGCCAGCTCAGTTGCGGTGTAGCCTTCTGTAATAAATACAAAGCTTTACTAACACTTTTATAATAAAGTGTCATGGACTTCCTGTTGTTTTGCCATCATTTTTTTGTTGTCTTAGTTTCTGTTCCTCAGCTTTAAGATTTCATTTGTCATGGTGTTCTCTGCGGTTTAACTATATTGTCATGTCTGTGTCGTGTCTGTTTGCTCTTCACCTCCTGTTTTGGGTTATCCTGTTTGCCTTTGTCACTCTTCCGGATCTGTTCTGTTGGTGTTTTGGACTATAACTACACTCCTAGGTGAATGCTTTTGTTCCGTGTTTTTTTTCCCCCCTATGTTCCCCTGGACACTCTGTGTTAAGTTAATAGTTAATTAAATTGCTGACTTCGGCACCCTGGCTTGTCTTGTTTGTGTCCCCATTCTTCAGCCCTGTTGTTTTGTGTGTAAAGTTGTGACAGAATGATTTACGCAGAAATGGTCTCAGCAGATGTATATTCCCTGAAAAGGACTGAACAGGAACTGAAACAAGGAATAGAACAGCATCCTTGGTGCATATGTGACCGATCTTGCCCTCTTTGTCACTGTCAGTTTTGATTTCAGGTGATACCCTACAGTACTACCATTAGGATAGTTACATTTTGACTCTTTGCCTAATCCTGTTATTTCTCATGTTCCAGCAACTCCTTTCCAGACAGTAAACAAATACATGAACTTTTTCTCCCATTTTAGAAATTAGGTTTTAGAATAAACAAATTTTTCTAGCTCTGTTCCTGATTAGGGGCAGCATGGTGGGTGAGTGGTTAGTACTGTTGCCTCACATCAAGAAGGTTCCTGGTTTGAAACCCATCAGGGACCTTTCTGTGTGGAGTTTGCATGTTCTCCCTGTGCTTGTGTGGGTTTTCTCCAGGTCCTCTGGTTTCCTCCCACAGTCCAAAAACATGTATGTCAGGTTGATTGGTGACTCTAAATTGTCCATAGGAGTGAGTGTGAGTGTGTGAGGTTGTTTGTCTCTATGTGGCCCTGTGATGGACTGGGGACCTGTCCAGGGTGGACCACTGCCTTTCACCCAAAGAGAGCTGGGATAGGCTCCAACAGATCCCTGGGACCTGGTTAAGGAATAAGCGGGTATAAATAATGGATGGGTGTATGGAGGTTCCTGATTACTGTTGTGAGGACACAGACATAGATTCGGATTTTTAGAGACAAGGAACTATGCCCTATCCCAACTTCTCTCTGTCTCACCACCCACCAGTCGTCCGACTCAAATGTCACCCCAACTATCAAGTGGACTCTCCAGTCATCATTGTAGCCAGCTCTTCAGCTTCTCTATTCATGATGCCACTGGCATCAAGGACCACCACTACCCCAGCTTCCAGCCTCCCGGTCTAGGACTTCACTGTCTGAGCCAGAGCCACATCTCAAGCGTGATCTGGTGTTAGCCTTCTGATGAAACTGCAGCAGCAACTGGCCTATGCATGCTGAAACAGCCAGTCACCATCATCTGGGGTAACACTGAATCACCTATGCCAGAGTCCCCAAGTAAGCCCAGCCACTGTCCTCGACCGTTGCCCAAGCCTTCACCTGAATCTCAGTCTCTGTCTACTCTTCAGCAACCCATCCAATGTCTTTGCACCCTGGTGTTAATCTCTCTCCTCTGGTCTCTGCTTTTTGGTGTGTCAATGAAAGTGTCTCCTCCAGAATCCAATCTGGTTTGCTGATGAAAATATTCACAAACTGTTCTCAAAAAGACCACAAAGCTACATTATTATTCAGAGTTACAGTGGGTATACAGAGATCATTTCCCTGCAGTCCCTTCCCTGTGTCGGTTCAAAGACAATCTTTATGGTCCTGCTGCAGTCAACGTGTTGGCAATTATTCCTCTTCCATTCCTTGTTCCGCGTTTCTGCATTTTCAAGCTGTATGTGTGTAAAAGCATGACAGTAAGTAGCATGTGATCATGTGGCTGCATTTAACAGGAGACTGGGGATGACAAGGAGAATCTCTTCAGCCTTTTTGTTGTTGATGCATGATGCAAATATGAATCTTTCAAATACTGTAACAAATACTAGTTAATGTCAAAAACAGACACTGAATACATCTCCTGTTGAAATTATGTCAAATACATGTATTGTTGAAAAAAAAAGGAGGGGGTCAGTAGCTCTAGGTTTCTGGCAGAGACTGGATAGCTCCAATGAGACATGTCCAAATCCAAAGTCCATCTTCATTGGCTGACATCAAAAGCATGAATCAACCCCCCTCAGTCATAAAAATTATCATGTTCCTCGAAGCACAGGTCGAGGTGGAGGAGTAGCTGCAATCTTCCACTCAAACTTATTATTAAACTTTCATCCTCAGAACAGTTATAACTCATTTGAGAGCCTCACTGTTAGTCTCTCACATCCAAACTGGAAAACACAAAAACCAGTTCTACTTGTCACTGTGTACCATCCACCTGTCCCTTACTCAGAGTTTTTAACTGAATTCCTAACTTCCTGTCTGATCTAGTGCTTAGATCAGATAAAGTTATTATAGTGGGAGATTTTAACATTCATGTAGATGTTGAAAATAACAGCCTCAGCATTGCATTTAATTCTATATTAGATTCAATTGGTTTCACTCAAAATGTTAATAAACCCACCCACTGTTTCAATCACACCTTTGATCTTGTTCTGACCTATGGCATCGAAATTGAACATCTAATAGTTTTTCCCCCAAATCCTGTTTTGTCAGATCATTCTTTAATAACTTTCGAATTTAAAATGATGGATCATGCAGCCTTTGGAAGGCAAAGGCAAAGGCAAAGGCAAATTTATTTGTATAGCACCTTTCATACACTACGCAATTCAAAATGCTTTACAAGGCATATAATTACATTAAAAGCATTGAAAAGAGCATTTAAAAATAAAGACATTTAACATAAAATAAATTTAAATCAAGTAAAGTAAATTAAAATAAAACATAAAAGCACATTAAGAAAACAAAGATAACAATTATTCGAAGGCAGCAGTAAACAACAGAGTTTTCAGTCCTGATTTGAATGAGCTGACAGTTGGAGCAGACCTCAGGTGTTCAGGAAGTTTGTTCCACAAGTGAGGAGTGTAGTGACTAAATGCTGCTTCACTTTGTTTGGTTCTGGTTCTGGGAACACACAATAGACCTGTCCCAGATGACCTGAGGGGTCTGGAAACCTCATAGGGAACCAATATATCTTGGATATATTTTGGTCCACAACCATTTAGTGCTTTATAAACTAGCAATAAAATTTTAAAATCTATCCTTTGACTAACGGGAAGCCAGTGTAGTGATCTGAGAACTGGTGTGATATGGTCCAGTTTCTTGGTGTTTGTAAGGACTCTGGCAGCAGCATTCTGGATTAGCTGCAGCTGCCTGATTGACTTTTTGCTAAGACCTGTGAACAAGCCATTACAATAATCTAACCTACTGAAGATAAATGCGTGAACAAGTTTTTCTGCATCTTGTGTAGACAGAAAACCTTTTATTCTAGCAATGTTTTTCAGGTGGTAATAGGAAGATTTAGTGATGGATTTTATGTGGTTGTTAAAATTCAGGTCTGAGTCAATGATTACACCAAGGTTTCTGGCTTGATTTGTAGCTTTCAATGACATGAAGTCAAGGTGAGCAATGACCTTTGACCTTTCATTTTTGGGGCCAAAAACAATCACTTCTGTCTTGTCTGTATTAAGCTGGAGAAAATTCTGGCACATCCATTCTTTGACTTGATTAATACACTCACATAATGAAATTAGAGGACTATAATCATGAGATGATACTGATATATAAAGTTGGGTGTCATCTGCATAGGTATGGTAGTCAATGTTGTAGTATTCCATAATCTGAGCAAGGGGCAGCATGTAGATATTGAATAAGAGAAGACCAAGAATAGACCCCTGAGGAACCCCACATTTCATTTTTGTTCGCTCAGACTCATAGTTACCAAGTGAGACAAAATAGTCTCTATCTTGTAAGTAAGATTTTAGCCAATTTAACACTGAGCCAGTAACTCCCACCCAAGCTTCTAGTCTATCAAGCAGCACATCATGATCAACTGTGTCAAATGCAGCACTGAGATCCAGTAGTACTAAAACAGAGGTTTTGGACTCATCATTATTTAAATGTAAATCATTTAAAATTTTAATAAGTGCAGTCTCTGTGCTGTGGTGTGTGCGAAATCCAGACTGAAGTGCATTAAAAAGATTGTTTTGCACCATAAATCTGTGAATTTGTTGAGAAACTACTTTTTCAATTATTTTTCCCAGAAATGGAAGATTTGATATTGGCCTGTAGTTACTTACTGCTGAAGCATCTAGATTAGGCTTTTTAAGAAGAGGTTTTATAACAGCAGTTTTTAAGGCCTGGGGAAACTGCCCTGACTGAAGAGAACTATTGACAATCTGCAATACATCTGGAGCTAAGCTGTTAAAAACATTTTTTAAAAAATGTGTTGGTAAAATATCAAGGCAGCATGATGTAGATTTTAATTGTAGAAGCGTTTCTGCCAGAGCTCTGTGATCAAGGAGATCAAAATGTTCTAGATTCACTGGAGAACAAGGAGGCACAGGTGATATTGTCATGTTCCTAGGACTGCAGCTAGATATAGTTTGTCTTATCTTTAATATTTTGTCTGTGAAAAAGGCTGCAAAATCATTGCATGACTTTTTGGACAGTAGTTCAGAAGGAAAAGAGGGTGCTGGGTTTGTGAGTCTGTCTACAACAGAAAACAATGCGCGGGCATTATTGCTGTTTCTATTGATAACCTCTGAGAAAAATGATTGCCTTGCATTTTTTAGTTTTTGGTTATAGTGTTGAAGACTCTCTTTGTACAAGTCGAAATGAACCTGGAGTTTGGTTTTTCGCTACCTGCGTTCTGCTTGTCTGCATATTCTTTTCTGAATTTTAACCACTGTGGCTTTTCTCCAAGGTGACTTTGACTTTTTTCTTGCTGACAATACCTTGGTCCTAATTGGGGCAATGGAATCAATAACAGTCATAACTTTGGAACTGAAACTGCTTACAAGATCATCAACAGGGGCTGATGGCATGGTTGGTGATGATGTAAAAGCCTGAATGAATAATGCACAGCTCTTCTCGTTGATGTTCCGCTTTTTGACTACCTCTGTTTCGCCTGTGTGCAAAACAGAAGGGGTGGTTGTTTTAAAAAAACACAGTAATGATCAGAAAGAGCAACATCGGTCACCACCACCTCAGAAATATTAAGACCTTTAGAAATTATTAGATCCAGTGTGTGTCCCTTGATGTGTGTTGGATCTGTTACATGCTGAGAAAGCCCAAAGTTGTCCAGGATGTTCAAGAGTTCATTTGCACTTGCATCATTGAGATTATCAACATGAATGTTAAAGTCACCCACTAAAACAATACAATCAAAATCAATGCATACAATAGATAGTAATTTAGCAAACTCGTCAAAAAAAAAAAAAAAAAAAAAAAGAAGAAAACTCCACTACAGCAGATGTTTATCTGACTGCGCTCTTTAAATTTAAGAAAATGATTCCATCTTTATTTACATCTATGCCAAGTATAAACATAGTGGAGGGCAGCTGCTTCAAACCCACTCCCTACCAAATTGATCATGTTGTTGACAGCGCTGTAACCTCACTGCATGAAATGCTTGATTCTGTGGCCCCTCTGAAAAAGAAGTTAGTGAATCAGAGAAGACTAGCCCCATGGTATAATTTACATATTCATACCTTAAAGCAGACATCACGAAGGCTGGAAAGGAAGTGGCGTTCCACAAACTTAGAGGAAATTTTTCTAGCCTGGAAAAACAGTCTACTAACATATAAAAAAGCTCTGGATAAAGCCAGAACTGCATACTATTCATCACTAATAGAGGAAAATAAGAACAATCCCAGGTTTCTTTTCAGCACTGTAGCCAGGCTGACAAAAAGTCACAGCTCTGTTGAGCCCAGTGTTCCCTTAGCTCTCAGCAGTGATGAATTTATGAGTTTCTTTACAAATAAAATCACAACTATTAGAGATAAAATTCAGCAGATGCTTCCTATACCTGCAATAAATGAATCTTTTACTACAGTAGCTCTTGAATCATCTGTAGGACCTCAGTTATGTTTAGACTGCTTCTCTCCCATAGATCTCTCTGAATTTACATCAGTAGTTGCTTCATCTAAATCATCAACATGTCTCTTAGACCCCATCCCAACTAGTCTGCTTAAAGGCACCCTGCCATTAATGAACTCATCTTTATTAGACTTAGTAAATTTATCTCTAGTATCAGGCTACGTACCAGAGGCCTTTAAGACTGCAGTAATCAAACCCTTACTCAAAAAGCCTAGTCTTGATCCAGGAGTCTTGGCTAATTATAGACCAATATCCAACCTACCATTTATTTCTAAAATCCTAGAAAAAGCTGTTGCTAAGCAGCTATCAGGCCACTTACACAGGAATGAACTATTTGAAGATTTTCAATCAGGATTTAGAGCACATCATAGTACAGAAACAGCACTGTTAAAAGTTACCAACGATTGTGCTCCTAGACCTTAGTGCTGCATTCGACATTATTGACCACAACATCTTGTTACAGAGACTGGAGCATGTGACTGCTACCAGAGGCACAACATTAAAATGGTTCCAATCCTATTTAGGACAGATTCCAGTTTGTTCATGTCCCTGATGAACCTTCCACACGAACAAAAGTTAGTTATGGAGTTCCACAATGGTCTGTGCTAGGACTGATTCTGTTCACCCTGTACATGCTTCCTTTAGGATATGTCATTGGGAAGCACTCTATTAATTACCACTGCTATGCAGATGACATTCAGCTGTATCTATCTATGAAACCTGTTAGCACAAACCAGTTAACCAGACTTCAAGCGTGTCTAACTGACATAAAGGCCTGGATGACCAGTAACTTTCTACTTTTAAATTCAGAGAGAACAGAAGTTATTGTATTTGGGCCTAAAAACCTCAGAAATAACTTTTCTAAAATTATAGCTAGCTCCAGCACTACTGTAAAAAACCTTGGAGTTATTTTTGACCAGCACATGTCCTTTAACTCACACATAAAACAAATCTCTAGAACTGCATTCTTTCACCTGCGCAACATTTCCAAAATTAGGAACATCCTGTCTCAAAATGATGCGGAAAATTAGTCCATGCATTTGTTACCTCAAGGCTAGATTACTGTAACTCATTACTATCTGGATGTCCCAGTATCTCCATAAAAAGTCTCCAGTTAATCCAGAATGCCGCAGCCAGAGTCCTAACAGGAACTAGCAAGAGAGATCATATTTGTCCTACATTGGCTTCTCTTCATTGGTTCCCTGTAAAATACAGAATAGAATTTAAAATCCTTCTTCTCACATACAAATTCCTTCATGATCAAACGCCTTCATACCTTAAATGCCTCATAGTACCATATTATCCCAATAGACCATTTCGCTCTCAGAGTGCAGGTCTACTTTTGGTTCCCAGAGTTTCCAAAAGCAGAAGCCTTTAGCTGTCAAGCTCCTCTCCTGTGCAACCAGCTCCCAGCCTGGGTTCAGGAGGCAGACACTCTCTGTACTTTTAAGGCTAGACTTAAAACCTTCCTCTTTGACAAAGCATATAGTTAGGGCTGGCTTCAGGCAACCCTGAACCATCCCTTAGTTAGTTATGCTGCTATAGGCCTAGACTGCCCGAGGACCATCGGTGCACTGAGCTCCCCAACCCTAACCCCCCCCCTTCTCTCCCACCTCATGTATATTCCACCATTGAATGTCACTAACCTTGTGCTCTCTCTCTCCCCTAGTTTGTGCTCTCTCCCTCTCTCCCTCCCTCTCTCTCTCTCTCTCTCTCCCTCTCTCCCTGTTCTCTCTCTGTACCTTCTGCAGGTGTCCCTGGTCCTGGAGCTGTATATCGCTGATGTGCAGTTACTGGTCCCACCAACCTGCAGTGTCTATTTGTTGTTTATTGTTGCTGTTCTTTTCTCTCTCCTCTATCCACTCACCCCAACCGGTCGAGGCAGATGGCCGCCCAAACTGAGCCTGGTTCTGCTGGAGGTTTTTTCTTCCATTAAAGGGAGTTTTTCCTCTCCACTGTTGCCAAGTACTTGCTCATAAGGGAATTGTTGGGTTTTTTGTTTTTGTAAAGTGCCTTGAGATGATCTGTATTGTGATTTGGCGCTATACAAATAAAATTGAATTGAATTGAATTGAATTGAATACATAAACAGTTACTAAACATAGTTATCCAGCATCGCCTGCAGGATACTTTATCAGCAAACTGGATAACCAGAACTATGAGTCCAGTCAGGAAGACAAGGCACAGTAGGCCCAGAAACACGGCAGCAGCTCTGTAGGAATTCTTTTTCACACCTCCGGCACCTGAAGGTACAGTAATAGTTAGCATATATGTGTTCATTCTTTAGTGTGAAATAAATAAAATCATGTCAACTGTGAATGGCTCTATCGTTTCACAGAGCTGCTGACATGCCTGTTGATTGATACACCAAGGTAACATTTATTAATACCAAACTAATGCCATCAAGTGACAGGAAGCTATGCATGTTCCCTTTACTCTCTCGCCCTTTAACCCTCCAATTGTGTGTTGTTGGTTTTTTTCTCTTTCTTTCTTAGAAAATACTGTATTTTCTGTGCTTGAATGCCTGGCCCTATGAACCTGTTTCCTTGTGCGAGACAGCAGATCCAATTTTGTTTGGCTCCAGAGTGTAGAACCTGTCTACAAAAATATTATTCTCCCTTTTCCATTTGCTGTGATTACCTGATGGTCTGTCTACATTCTCATAAATATCCAACATTTGGTCCATAGTGTTCAGCAGTTGTGCTGGTTCGGCCTGGTCCTGAATCAGAGATTTTTGACCGTGCTTCGGAAACTCTAGGTTATCTTTCTGAACTGTGCTCAAATGAAGTAACACCATCAACAGATGGAAGGATCATTTTCAACCTCCCGATTCTGTACTTAACGAAACTGTGGGCATGTGAGACAAATTATTTTTGGTGACTAGTTTTACATGTCTTGCAGCTGCATGAATATGCTTCCCCATTTTGTATAGAGCCGTACTACAGATCAATTTTTGTTGTACCTATGTCCCACATATTGTTTGCACATCAAATAAATAACAGGGCAAATACTTCTACACACCTTTAGTTAGTTAAAAAGAAAAAATAAAAGAATCTTGAATTCTGTGAATTGGTCACATCTCTCCCAGCTTATGGGTCTTATCTGTCACTTCTGCATGTCCCACATATTTGAAGTGTTTGGACAGAATCTTCCCTGAAGAACATTTTTTAAGTACAAACCAAGTAATTAGAAATATAACCACTTGTACATAAATCAACATGACAGAAATCAGCTTTAGGAAAAATGTAGGTGATTGTTTGTCTGATGTGGTTTCACTGATTTCCTCTTTTTTCTTCCCTTATAAGAATTTAGGTAACCTCCTATTATCTTCTATATTTCCTGTAATATAAATACCAAAACTAGAGTATGGTGACATAAGTACTAAAATACAGTTGGACCTGTCCAAGCAGAACAGAAAGTCTGAGTTGTATTAGAAGTCAGAAAACCATAGGTGCTATGTCTGAGGATATTTATGCTAGGCCAGATCTCACCAAGAAAGTTAGATTTCAGAAAGGTGAGAAGGAGGAAGACAGGAATGCAGATGTCTATGATAACAATAATGCAACGATTTATGAAAACAGCTGGAAAGAGAGGAGCACGCTGCCAAAATCACAGGAGAACACCTCCAAGGACCAACAACAAAGTATCTTTCTCTGTCTGCCTGTCTCATATATACTCACATACATAAAGAATTTAAGATTGTTTCTTTGAGTTATTGACAAAACATTACATTTTGTTCATGCATTTTGTGTTTTAAAATATCTAAGTTTACATAAAACGAGTAATTTTATTAATGCAGAAGTTTCTACAGTGGTTATTTATTAGATGGAAATTCTAAGTAGGGACATTAATTGTTTTTGAATTAACCCTCAGCACTGTTTACTTATGCTCCCAGCAGCTTCAGTCAATGTAAGTTCAGGAAAGAAGAATCTTGTCAGAGCTGCTGTTTTATTTCTGCTGCTGCTGTATCTTCTCCTCCTGACTGCCGTCATTGTCCTGCTGGTCATTGGTAAGTTTCCCATCAATTCAAACCAACCATTACAAAACGTTACTTAACAATATGTAAGTGATACATATTTGGCATGTTGGACTCTTGCTATGGCAGTGATTCACGACAAAGACCTGAATGCCAACCTGACCCAAAAGACAAGCCAGTTAGAAAACGCTAATGTCTATTTGATGGATGTTAACAGCAACCTCACCAAAGAGAAGATGGAATTACAAAAGGAGATTGGTGAGTAACAATATGAATATTTATTTTTACACAGACGGATGAAACACACTGCTTTGTCTTTGTCTTACAGTAATGAGGCTGAGGTATATCATTTTGTGTTAACAGAGAATTTACGCTGTCCTGCCGGCTGGAAAAGGATTTCCAATAGTTGTTATTTCATTCCGTTAATTTTCTTAAAGCAAAACTGGAATGACAGCAAGAAATACTGTGAAAGTGTTGATGCACACCTGGTGATCATATCTAATCATGAGGAACAGGTGAGTGGACTAAAAATGTTCCTTTCTCTTGAAGCTGTTTTATCGTTTTAGAGATTATAGAGTACTTTTATATGGGATAGAAAAATGACATGTTCAAAGTGACTTGTCCAAAGCTGCAGAAGTCAACATACAAGCAGGGTGAGAGGGAGATGAAAACAGGCAAAGGGGGAATAAGACTTTCAAACCTGCAAATATTGTGAGAGAGAAAGTTAATTCTGCTTTTTAACCTGCATCATCACAATAGGCCTTTTTACAGCAGAAAGTCTGACTTGTCATAGCAGGAAATCACAGGTAAGATCAATGATTCAAGTTTCCCAATAAGTCATGAAAGTGTGACAGTGAGCCACCATGAACAAAAGGGGGTACCAGGACACTGAAGAAGCTAAGTGGAATTAGGCCATAAATAATTTAATTATAGACCTGTGATTATACATTGACATGCAAAAGCTCTTTAATGTCTCAGAAAGGACAGTGAAGATAAAAGACAAATAACAGACTGACTGTCTCCTTTAAATCCAGGAATTCATCACATCATTAGTTCAGACTACAAACTTGTACTACTGGATTGGTTTGACTGATCAGGAGACTGAAAGTCAATGGAAATGGGTCAATGGAACAGTGGCCACCACGACGTAAGACATTTTCTACATTCTTAATTTGTCATTAAATCATACTATGCATACATAGTAAAATCTCTTGTAAAGAAAATATCAGACTGGAATTAGAATCAATCTCACATATTAAATCATACTATACATATTATCAGACATTTTCTACATTCTTAATGACTGTCAGTGCTGTTTTTGTGTTTATCTTTAATGTTCTGTAAATATCAGAATTATGCAGAAATTGACATAAGTTGTAAGGTAACTGTTCAGATATCTACATTACTGCTGATATTTCAGTGATAATTTTTTGCCTTTTGTTACATCCCTTTTTGTCTAGGGGATATTTTTAGGGAAGAACACAATGACCAGATGGTAAAAGGTCGGCCGATATTTATTTACAAAGCAAAGTAAGGCCAAAGGGCTTGAATACAACAACGAAAAAACAGATTCTGGTATGGGCACAGCCAGGTATTTAACAAAAACGTTTAACAAAAACTCTCAGGCTCAAAGGCATTCTAAAATGAACTAATATTTCCAGATCTTTTTAACTATTTCAGAAAATCAACGCAAATACTAATAACTAAGCGAATCTAGTTTTAACAAGAACTAAAGTAACTAACCCGACAAGCGGTATACAAAACACTATCTCGACAACTAGGGGTTTTGAGGCAAAAGTCACAACACCGAGGTGAACTGACCATGGGCAAGGCACAGCTCACCCCGAGTGACGGAAATCCTGGGCCTTAAATACATGGACGTTGAGGTGTAGTCAGCTGATTGGAGGGAGGCTGGTGAAGGGGAACCAATCAGGCGAGGAGGCGCGGTCCATGGAGACGTTCTGCAGCTGCTTTCCGGCATCCTCCTTTAATGTTGGTCACCCGTCCACAGCTCCACCCAGCGGACGGAGGTTAGAAGGTGTGGGTGAGGATAGCCCAGGCATCCCTTCACTGGGTTCTCAGTCAAATATAATATCATAACAACACACACACGGGGGGCGAAAACCCAAACGGCCCGTGGCCGTCACACCTTTATTTGTAGGTACTGGAAAATCAAACAGCTGTATAATTTAAATGAAGACTGTGCTATGATTGCAAATATACCGTATCCTCCTATATATAACTGGATTGCTTGTTCATGCAGTGCACAAATAAATTTTATCTGTGAGAAATTGATTAAATAAAATCAAATTATGTATGTTCTTAGACTGATTAAGGCTGTTTTAGTCTCACGTAAAATACCACACTTTATTCATCTCTTATGAAAGCAAAGCAGTGCATGTCTGCTATTTTTATTTGTGATTGTGATTTGTGATTTTTATTTTTAACTGTTATCTTTTATTTTTTGTTGAAATTATAAAAAAGCCTTTTGTATCTGGGATTGTGTTATTAATTGTATGATTGAATTTAAGTGATTGATATAAAACATCTCATAACATTATCACTTTCAGGAATGACGCAATGGTACAATACAGTACTGACAAAAGATGTAAAATGATGATATATATCATTTATAATGTGAAATTAGTTTATAACGCTAAATGATCCATCCATTATGTTTCATTAAAGAAAAATAATTATTTATATTTGACATCTTTCATCGCTGAGTATTAACATCTGGATCAGAAAGATGTAAAATTGTCAGTTTGTAGGTGAAAACTAAAACAGTTATATTTTCACCTGCTCCACTGATGTCTACATTTCTTAAATTAAATCCCATAAATTACAGTTTAAATATTTTCTAAATATAACAAAATACAGTCCATACAGTGGAACTATTTCATGTTATGTTTTTGTTCCTCAGCAACAATTACATTTACTATACTGATAATAATAATAACGCAGTATTTTGCAAAGTTTACAGTGTAGTTTACCAAAGCATTTAGGGAAAGTTGAAGAGTCACATGGTTTAATCCACAGATATTAAAGGTTTCTGCACATCCACATAGGTGGTTTTCAGTTACTTTGACTATTTGATTGGTTTCACCTGTGCCTGATTAACTGGACTTATTATACACCTGCCCCAGTTTGCTGCTCAGTAATAAAAGCCTTGTTTTTTTGTTTTGTTTTTTCTTTATCTTTACCTGGTTACCCATCTGTGTTTGGTTTTTTTGTGTGGAAATAACAGAACATAACATTTCCATTCATCAAGAAAAGGGAACAAGCAGATGCCCAAAATGGTAATTAGCTTTACCTTCCCATTTTTCTGCTTTTCACCTGCTTTTTTTTTTAACCCTACATCAATCTGAGTGTCCAGCCTCTTTCAGAAAACAGATTTGGCATGAGATTATAAATGAACTATGTAACACCAGTAATGCAGCAGTGAAAGCAATGGTTGAAGGGGATCTTTTGTGTATGATAATCATAAAAGAATGTTTGCCCTGAGTAATAGGCTGGAATCTGAGACTGAAGTTTGTATTCGTTTTAACAGTAAATAACTGTGTTTTACAACATAACCTGTCACGATCCTAGGCTTCTCTGGGACTAAGCTTTTATTTTGGAACTAGTTCCTGTTTCTGACCTTCCTTGCGTCACTTGAGAATCACCATCTTAACACTTACCAGTGTTCAATTACCACAACCACTGTGACTCTATAAGCTGGTGCCTCCTTTTAGCCAGTGCCAAATTGTAACTCATTTTTCGCACTTCTTTTCAGCCATCACCCTAAACCCATATCTTCACTCTGACCTGCTGCCTTCGGTTCTGCTTGTTTGTTGCTAAGTTGTGGATTCTGATTCAGCCTGGTACATGTGCCTGACTTTTTCTGATCCAATTATTCTCTGACTCCTACCTGCCCCACTACAGAACTCAAGAGAGTTATTTCCTCTTTGTCATCATAGTGCTGAGTGCGTAGCTCAGGAAGTTTTCCTGTTAAACCTGAAGGACCATCTGTTCTCCATTAGCTTGTATGTCTGCAAAAGTCTCTCACCTCACCCCGATGATCTTTCACATTGACTTTCTTGTCACGTTCCCTAATTACCTCCCACTTTGCTGTCTCTCTCCCTAAACATCTCTCTCATACCTGGATTCACTGAAATAGCTTTTCAATGGTCCCTCCAACTTTTCCCATGGTGCACCATTGTGGGTCAATGTCATGAGTGTGTCGGCTTCTCGTCTCACTTCACACTAGAGTTCTTCTTGTCCCTCTATTCCTCTGCAGTACTTAATACCTCCATCTCTAAGTTCATAAGACATCTCATACTGTTGGAGAGTTGGTTAATACCCAACTGACTGACTGCTTGTAGAGAGATTTATTAACTGCATATCAGTCACACATCAGAAGTCCACCACCAGCTCCTTGGTTTTCCCCATGTTGATTTGGAGATGGTTCTGTAGGCACCAGTCCACAAAGGCCTGGATCAGATCTCTGTATTAGCCATCATCCTCGTCTGAGATGAGGCAGATGATCGCAGAGTCATCAGAGAGCTTTTGCAGGAAACAGTTCAGTACATGACGTCTACACTATACACGGTGAAGAGGAACAGTACCAAGACTGTTCCCTGCAGGTCACTTGTACTGCAGGCTACTATATCGGACACACAGTCCCGTACCCTCAAATACTGTGTACGGTTGGTGACGTAATCCAAAATCCAGTCTGATAGATGGAAGTCCACCAATATGTATTCCATCTTGCCTCTCAGAAGCCTCTGCTGTATGGTGTTGAAGGCACTGGAGAAAAACATAATCCTCAGGCTTCTCCAAGTGAAAAAGAGCTCTGTGTAGCAGGTAGATGATGTCGTCATCCACCCCAGTGCCGGGCTGGTAAGCAAACTGAAGTAGGTCCATAGATGAGATCACCAGAGATGGACAAGGACCAGCCTCTCCAGGGTCTTCATCAGGTATGATGTCAGTGTCACCGGCCTGTAGCTGTTTAGGTGCTATAGGTGCTGTTACTGTCTTTGGTACTGGTACCACAAAGGATATTTTCCACAGGTGTGGTACCTTCCCTATTCCCAGGCTGAATTGCACAACTAATCCACATAGCTGGTCTATGCAGGACTTGAGGAGCCTGGAACTAATTTCATCTAGACCTGCAGAAGGCTTATGAAAGACAAATTGAGATCCTTCACCCACAGCCTGAAAGTTGGACTTTCCATAGCCCAAGATGGATTTGAGCGAGTTGTATTTCCTTGTTCTTGTCATAAAATAAATCCACAAGCTTACAGTGCCCTCCACAACTTTTGGTACCCCTGATTAAGATGTGGTAAAATTGGTCGTTATTGGGTCTTTCAGCAGGATAATGACCCAAAACATGTGGCAAAATCTACTAAAAAATGATTCAGCAGACAAAATCAAGCTCTTCCAATGGCCATCTCAGTCCCCAGACCTCAACCCGATTGAAAACCTATGAACTGAAAAGGAGAGTGCATAAAAGAGGACCCCGGACCGCAAATCAAGCCAGAAACCTTGGTGTAATCATTGATTCAGACCTGAATTTTAACAACCACATAAAATCCATCACTAAATCTTCCTATTATCACCTGAAAAACATTGCTAGAATAAAAGGTTTTCTGTCTAAACAAGATGCAGAAAAACTTGTTCACGCATTTATTTTCAGTAGGTTAGATTATTGTAATGGCTTGTTCACAGGTCTTAGCAAAAAGTCAATCAGGCAGCTGCAGCTAATCCAGAATGCTGCTGCCAGAGTCCTTACAAACACCAAGAAACTGGACCATATCACACCAGTTCTCAGATCACTACACTGGCTTCCCGTTAATCAAAGGATAGATTTTAAAATCTTATTGCTAGTTTATAAAGCACTAAATGGTTGTGGACCAAAATATATCGAAGATATATTGGTTCCCTATGAGGTTTCCAGACCCCTCAGGTCATCTGGGACAGGTCTACTGTGTGTTCCCAGAACCAGAACCAAACAAAGTGAAGCAGCATTCAGTCACTATGCTCCTCACTTGTGGAACAAACTTCTGCTCAAACTGTCAGCTCATTCAAATCAGGACTGAAAACACTTATTTACTGCTGCCTTCAAATAATTGTTCATCTTTGTTTTCTTAATGTGCTTTTATGTTTTATTTTAATTTACTTTACTTGATTTAAATTTATTTTATGTTAAATGTCTTTATTTTTAAATGCTCTTTTCAATGCTTTTAATGTAATTATATGCCTTGTAAAGCACTTTGAATTGCGTAGTGTATGAAAGGTGCTATACAAATAAATTTGCCTTTGCCTTTGGATGATCTGGAGAGATTGTACAAAGAGTAATGGTTAAAGAACCCTCTCTCTGTATTCTCCAACCTTGTGAGATGTTAGAGGAGATTAAGTGCTGTCTTGTTGGCAAAAGGGGGTTGTACAAAGTATTAAGATCAAGGGTAATTGATATACCCCGATAATTGTGGCACACATGATTTCATATAAAGTCAATTGTTTGTTAATGTTATTTTTGTTTTTTGCTGAATAATTGTACTTCAATTAAAGGCTGGATTTTTCACTTTTTTTCTGAATTTTGGTTCTATTTTTAAAAAGAAAATGAATTTATTAGAGGCTTAAAATCCAATCATAATCAGGGGTGCCAATAATTGTGGAGGGCACTGTATGCATCTGGATGTCTTAGATTTCACTGTTCCAATGAAAGCAGAGCTAGACTGTTTATTCTCTGTGAAGCAACTGGTTACTTGACATGGTTTAGCCTAGTCCTATACCTACTACATACCTGGTCAGCCTGTTGCAAAGCATTGAAGGAGGAGCTGTCAGATCCAAATGTCCTCAAAGGTGTACAAGGACTTCACAGCAAACATTACTCCACTCATCGCCACTATGATAAGTGTGGATATCCCACTCGTTGATTCAGCTTTTGTGAAAGTGCAGGGTGTTAGTCTCATCTCCTACCAGCTTTGGTGGAAGTTCTATGTCCTACAATTATCCATTACCAGTAAGCTGGGTTGTGGTACACCACCATCACCATCCACAATTACCTCTACCTTAGATGGTTTCCAATACCTTAGGCTATAGGCTGGGGCCTAATACTTGACAGCATGTGTTCAGTCACCAACACCACTTCCAATTACAATCACTTGGGACTACATTATGGCAAGGAATATAGTCATTACCATTTCCACTAGGGAGCGAGCATTACTGCTGAGTCTGCATGTTCTCCCTGTGCTTGTGTGGGTTTTCTCCAGGTACTCTGGTTTCCTCCCACAGTCCAAAAACATGTATGTCAGGTTGATTGGTGACTCTAAATTGCCCATAGGAGTGAGTGTGAGTGTGTGAGGTTGTTTGTCTCTATGTGGCCCTGTGATGGACTGGTGACCTGTCCAGGGTGTACCCCTGCCTTCCACCTAAAAAAAATTTTTTGTAGGAAAATCCTTCCCTACAAGAAAAAAATGTAGGTGATTCATACATTTAATTTTTAGTTTGTCTGATGTGGATTCATGGAGGGGCCCAGATATCAGATAACAGGAGGCGATCAAGTTGCAGTGGCTTCACTAAATGATCACTTAACTCTGCTTGGTGGACAACTGATTCCTCTTTTTTCTTCCCCTTATTAGAATTTAGGTAACCTATTATCTTCTATATTTCCTGTAATATAAATACCAAAACTAGAGTATGGTGACATAAGTACTAAAATACAGTTGGACCTGTCCAAGCAGAACAGAAAGTCTGAGTTGTATTAGAAGTCAGAAAACCATAGGTGCTATGTCTGAGGATATTTATGCTAGGCCAGATCTCACCAAGAAAGTTAGATTTCAGAAAGGTGAGAAGGAGGAAGACAGGAATGCAGATGTCTATGATAACAATAATGCAACGATTTATGAAAACAGCTGGAAAGAGAGGAGCACGCTGCCAAAATCACAGGAGAACACCTCCAAGGACCAACAACAAAGTATCTTTCTCTGTCTGCCTGTCTCATATATACTCACATACATAAAGAATTTAAGATTGTTTCTTTGAGTTATTGACAAAACATTACATTTTGTTCATGCATTTTGTGTTTTAAAATATCTAAGTTTACATAAAACGAGTAATTTTATTAATGCAGAAGTTTCTACAGTGGTTATTTATTAGATGGAAATTCTAAGTAGGGACATTAATTGTTTTTGAATTAACCCTCAGCACTGTTTACTTATGCTCCCAGCAGCTTCAGTCAATGTAAGTTCAGGAAAGAAGAATCTTGTCAGAGCTGCTGTTTTATTTCTGCTGCTGCTGTATCTTCTCCTCCTGACTGCCGTCATTGTCCTGCTGGTCATTGGTAAGTTTCCCATCTATTCAAACCAACCATTACAAAACATTACTTAACAATATGTAAGTGATACTTGTTAAGTAATGTTTTGTAATGGTAAATGATACTTTACTTCCACATGTTGGACTCTTGCTATGGCAGTGATTCACGACAAAGACCTGAATGCCATCCTGACCAGTGAGAGACACCAACTACAGATAAACTACAGTAACATTGAAAGAGTCAATGCCATCCTGACCAGTGAGAGACACCAACTACAGATAAACTACAGTAACATTGAAAGAGTCAATGCCAACCTGACCCAAAAGACAAGCCAGTTAGAAAATGCTAATGTCTATTTGATGGATGTTAACAGCAACCTCACCAAAGAGAAGATGGAATTACAAAAGGAGATTGGTGAGTAACAATATGAATATTTATTTTGATCAAAGTGTTAGTTTGACAAGTAATACATTGGATGATCTATAATCGTCTCACATATACACTCCCCGCCAAAAGTATTGGAACATTCTTTTATTTTTGGTGTATTTTTGTTTTATGGACTGATCAGACAAAGACAAACCTTTACCAAAATGATAGAAAGACTAAAGTTTGGAGAAAGAAAGGCTCTGCTCATGATCCCAAATATACAAGCTCATCTGTGAAACACAGATTGGACCTATGTCTGTTCTGACCAGCCATTTGCTTTAGCAAATTAAGTCTTATTCACTTTATCTATTTTAAGTCTGTCTGTTCCAATACTTTTGCTCACCTAAAAATTTGGTGTTCAGTTACAAATAATGCAATCTTCTAAGGTGTGTATCAGATCCAGATGTAAATACCTGGAAATAAAAGCTGAAATGTTGATCTCTTGTCTCATATTAATTTTAAGTCAAACCCAAATGTTTACAGTCTACAGCAAAAATAAAGGAGTTGGTCCTTACTGTTCCAATACTTTTGGAGTGGAGTGTACATAGTAAATATGAAAGTGGACCTACTAACTGTTAGTACAAAGATGGGAAACAGCTCCTAAATTAAGATAAATTTCCCAAATGTACCAAAATCAGAAAAGTATTCATGAGAGCTGTTTAGCTAATTCACACAGACGGATGAAACACACTGCTTTGTCTTTGTCTTACAGTAATGAGGCTGAGGTATATCATTTTGTGTTAACAGAGAATTCATGCTGTCCTGCTGACTGGAAGAGGTTTTGCAATAGTTGTTATTTCATTCCCACTTCAAAACTAAACTGGAGCAACAGCAAGAAATACTGTGAAACTCTTAACGCACACCTGGTGATCATATCTAATCGTGAGGAACAGGTGAGTGGACTAAAACAGTTTCTTTCTCTTGAAGCTACTGTTGCTTACTGAGTATCGTACCTCAGCATACAGTGTGCTCTGGTTTTAGAGTTTATAGAGTATTTTTCTGTTTTAATGTGATTTTATACAGGGTAGAAAAATTAAATTAAAAAAAAAAAAGTGCTCCTGAAATACAGAGGTCCAAAGCTGCAGAAGTCAACATACAAGCAGGGTGAGAGGGAGATGAAAACAGGCAAAGGGGGAATAAGACTTTCAAACCTGCAAATATTGTGAGAGAGAAAGTTAATTCTGCTTTTTAACCTGCATCATCACAATAGGCCTTTTTATAGCAGAAAGTCTGACTTGTCATAACAGGAAATCACAGGTAAGATCAATGATTCAAGTTTCCCAATAAGTCATGAAAGTGTGACAGTGAGCCACCATGAACAAAAGGGGGTACCAGGACACTGAAGAAGCTAAGTGGAATTAGGCCATAAATAATTTAATTATAGACCTGTGATTATACATTGACATGCAAAAGCTCTTTAATGTCTCAGAAAGGACAGTGAAGATAAAAGACAAATAACAGACTGACTGTCTCCTTTAAATCCAGGAATTCATCACATCATTAATTCAGACTACAAACTCGTACTACTGGATTGGTTTGACTGATCAGGAGACTGAAAGTCAATGGAAATGGGTCAATGGAACAGTGGCCACCACGACGTAAGACATTTTCTACATTCTTAATTTGTCATTAAATCATACTATGCATACATAGTAAAATCTCTTGTAAAGAAAATATCAGACTGGAATTAGAATCAATCTCACATATTAAATCATACTATACATATTATCAGACATTTTCTACATTCTTAATGACTGTCAGTGCTGTTTTTGTGTTTATCTTTAATGTTCTGTAAATATCAGAATTATGCAGAAATTGACCTGACAAGTTGTAGGTGAACTGTTCACAGATATCTACATTACTGCTGATATCACAATAACAATAAATCATTTTTGTCTTTATTTCTAGGTACTGGAGAAGTGACCAGCCAGATAATTGGTCTAATGAAGACTGTGCTACGACTGAAATGACTCAGTTTTCTCCTTTATATAACTGGAATGATTTGTCATGTGTTACACAGTCAAACTTTATCTGTGAGAAAATGATGAAATAAAATCAAATTATTATGTATGTTCTTAGACTGATTAAGGCTGTTTTAGTCTCACACTGTTGATCTCCTGTGAAAGCAAAGCAGCAGTGCATCTGTATTTTTCATTAATACAAAAAGCTCTTTAACTTATCTTTGTTGTTGTTACAATTATAAAAAAGAGTTTTGTCAGACTGGGATTGTGTTATTAATGGTATGATTGAATTTAAGTGATTGATTTAAAACATCTCATAATGATGCAATGGTACAATACAGTACTGACAAAAGATGTAAAATAATGAATGATGTATCATTTATAATGTGAAATTAATGTATGATGCTAAATTTTCCATCCTCTCCATGAACCTTGGTAGCAGGAATATTCAGTAGATAATGGGGTAGTTAGAGCAGGGAGCAGGTGGAGGAAAATCTAGAGAGGTGGAGGTTTGCTATGGAAAGGAGAGGAATGAAGCTTAGCCGCAGTAAAACAGAGTACATGTGTGTAAATGAGAGGGACTCAAGTAGAACGGTGAGGTTACAGGGAGTAGAGGTGAAGAAGGTGGAGGATTTTAAGTACCTAGGGTCAACAGTCCAGAACAACAGAGAGTGTGGAAAAGAAGTGAAGAGACGTGTGCAAGCAGGTTGGAACAGGTGGAGGAAAGTGTCAGGTGTGATGTGTGACAAAAGAGTGTCAGCAAGAATGAAAGGAAAGGTGGACAAGACAGTGGTGAGACCAGCAATGTTGTCTGGTTTAGAGACAGTGGCACTGAGAAAAAGACAGGAGGCAGAGCTGGAGGTAGCAGAGCTGAAGATGTTGAGGTTCTCTCTGGGAGTGATGAGGATGGAGAGGATCAGGAATGAGTCCATCAGAGGGACAGCTCATGTTAGATGTTAGATAATTATTTTAGTGTTTCCATAGAGTTTATACTGTGAGGGAAATTTATACCTTGACAGACAAATCTGCTACCAAGTCTGCTACCTCCCTTTTGTGTCCTATTTTAATTCAATAAAGACTTTTAACACGGCTTTGAAATCACAAGGAAGCAGACGGAAAGTCAGGGAGATGCTAATTATATTATGTATGCCATCCTGCCAGCATAATTTACAT
Organism: Mastacembelus armatus; assembly: GCF_900324485.2. NCBI lineage: Eukaryota > Metazoa > Chordata > Actinopteri > Synbranchiformes > Mastacembelidae > Mastacembelus > Mastacembelus armatus. The sequence continues at coordinate 22,398,834 of NC_046633.1, forward strand.
GTGAGTGACTAATGTGTAAATACAAAAGATACAAAAGCTGATCATTTTCTGTTTGTGGTCAATTGGTATTGACCCGTTCTGCAGAACATATGCTCTGTTGTGACTCTGTTTTGCCCGTTGCCTTGCGTATTAAATTTGCCATCTTTTAACTTGAGATTTGCCTCCAAGTATTTTTTCCATGACATATACCAGAAGTTGAATTTATTTAATCCAGCATCATTTGCTCATTTCTAAAAAAGGTGTTTGTGATTAATAAATTTGACTCTTGGCTGATACTCATGTTGTTTCATTAAAGAAAAATAATTATTTACATTTGACATCTTTTATTAACATCAGTATTAACATCTGGATCAGAAAGATGTAAAATTGTCAGTTTGTAGGTGAAAACTAAAAGTTATATTTTCACCTGCTCCACTGATGTCTACATTTCTTAAATTAAATCCCACAAATTACAGTTTAAATATTTTCTATTTTTGTGTTTATCTTTAATGTTCTGTAAATATCAGAATTATGCAGAAATTGACCTGACAAGTTGTAGGTGAACTGTTCACAGATATCTACATTACTGCTGATATCACAATAACAATAAATCATTTTTGTCTTTATTTCTAGGTACTGGAGAAGTGACCAGCCAGATAATTATTATAATGAAGACTGTGCTACGACTGAAACATTGCAGTATTTGTTAGAGAAATTAAAATGTTTACCTTCCACCTTACTTTAGTATAACTGAAGCACAGTTGAATAGGCCTGTTATCTCTTGTCTCTCTTTCTAAGGTCAGTCTGTTCTGAACTTCATTCTCTGATAAGACATTTAGTATTGAAACCCAGATGTTTTTGCAGTTTCGTGGGAAACTGCCTCCTCTTTCTTCTTTTATCACATGACTGTTTGTATCATAGTATTAAATTGATGTGCTACCCAACTAAGACCCAGTGACTCTCATGCTGTACTAAGGTGCTGTGTGACTGTTACTCCTTGCAAGTAAAACTTCTATATAATCTTACCGAAGTTCGTCCTCTGAGTCTATTTGTTAAAGGAATTTACCCAACAATTTTCTCCTTTATATAACTGGAATGATGTTTCATGTGTTACACAATTAAACCTTATCTGTGAGAAAATGATGAAATAAAATCAAATCATTATGTATGTTCTTAGACTGATTAAGGCTGTTTTAGTCTCACATATGTAAAATAACTTTATAGGAAAGCAAAGCAGCACATCTCTGTGCTGTATATTTTATTTATACATAAACTTATTTAATGGTTATCTTTTCTGTTATCTTTTGTTGAAATTATAAAAAAGAATTTCGGACTATGTTATTAATTGTATGATTAAAATGAAGTGATTGATTTACAACATCTCGTAACATTATCAACCTCAGGAATGACAAAATGATACAATACAGACTTATCATGGACTTATAACTGGACTGTATACTTGCCAAAAGTTTGCTGCTCAGGAACAAAAGTCTTGTTGTTTTAAACTTCTGGTTACCCACCTGTGTTGAGGTTCTTTGTTCTGAAATAACAGAACATAACATTTCTATTCATCAAGAAAAGGGAACAAGCAGATGCCCAAAATGGTAATTAGCTTTACCTTCCCATTTTCCTGATTTTCACCTTTTTTAAGCTTTCATCAGTCTGAGGTTCCAGTCTCTTTCAGAAAACAGATTTGACACAAGATTATAAATTAACTTTGTAATACCAGTTATCTAGATGTTGAGTCATGGCAACTGGACTTCTAGTTTTTTTAGGTTGAAACGTTTCACTTCTCATCCAAGTAGGTTCATCAGTCTAAGAGAAGGCTGGTAGGAATCTCAAATGTATCCTTCAGGTTGGTTTCACTCCACCCTTAGCCCAAATAGGCTTATTAAGTGAACTGTGTCACCTGGCCGAGAGTCATTAGACCCACAGTCCTGAGTTAGTTTCACTTCCCACCGGTCCTGAATAGGTTCTGTTAGGTGAACAAAAGAAGTGAGCTCAGGTGAGGGTCGTTAGGATCTAATAGTGGACTCATGTGACCCCTCTGATTCACCCACTGGCTGCAGAGTGTGTCCTCCCTGGAAGACATTTGATTTGTTCCTTAATTTCCTGGGAACAGATGAAAAGGCAGCCTGGTAGATTGAAGACTGGTTACGTCTGAGCCCTCCAGCCCTGTTAAGGGAGGGTTTCTGTAAAAGATGTCTGTGTACAATATACAATGCTGCGTTTTACTGTACTTCACATTACGCAATATCTTCACATTCTTGTCCTACGTTAAGCTGAATGTTTTGAAAATCACATATTTCTCAGTCACTGTGATTATATCAGTGATTCAACTTATTTTTACATCTGATGTTCTAAAAGGCTGATATTGTGTTTTTATGTCAAGGTCACAGGAGTTAGTGCCTTGTTTTACATTGTTTTGTCAAATCCTACACTCAAAAAAATAATCCAGCCTAAAACATTGACTTTATGTAATTTAATTACATGTAAATTTTCCATGGAATTTTATAACATAAATTCAAGGTAAGGGGTCACATTTAATGCAACGTTTTTCCTTCATGTTGTGTTGATGTCAATAAATTACGTAACTTTGTCAGATAGGATTAAATTAAGTTAATGCAAACTTTCACATAAACCTTATGTGTTTGTTCAAATATTTGATGTAAAGGTAATGAGATCTTCTGCATAAACCTTATGTGATTATTCAAGTATTTTACATTAAAGCAATTTATGTTAAATTGGTTATTAGACATCCTGTAATAAATCCAAATGCAATACAAAGCACAGTTCAAAGAACTTTATTGCCAAGTCCAGCATAACATTACAAACATGACAGGCAAATAACAATTAGCAAAATTACAAAAATGTAAACATTTGTTCCATCTGCTACTCAAACTACAAATTATGCATCGGCAAGACATTCCACTGCCATGAAACCCGAGTAAAAGCTGTATGTTTTTGTATGGTTTTCCAGTGTACATTAAACCCACCAGTACTCAAGGAAATCAAAGGCCTAAGCCGTCTACTGTATTCAGTAATCTGTAGTAACAGATTTTTATCTTTATCTGAGAACCACACTGACCATGTAAAATGCAAATGTTAAAAATTCAACACCTTAAAACTTTAAGGAACACAAATTACATTAAACATTTACAATTAAGAGAAATACAAAACGGCTTGCAAGTATATTACACCAATCTGGAATACAGGCACAACATTCAGTTTTGTTCTGTACCTAAAACATCATTAAAAACAAAAAGCTTTCCAAGGTGTTAATACCATAAACAAAAATTAAGGTACAATACACTTTCATTAGGCACACCCATAAACACCCCTCTAATGCAATTTCATACAACAGCCATAAATTCAAATTAATCAATTTAATTGAATACTAAACTTCTCACCTGTTGTACCCTAGAAATTACTGTAGCAAAACAGAGCGAGTGGTACAGGAATGAAAAAAGAAAAAACATTCCACAAATCACCCCTGTGCTGATATTAGTTCAAAAACATCTTTTACAGTAAAAGAAGAAATAAAGGAACGCAAGTCATTCATCTACCAATCACTCCATGAAAGCAGTTTTAGTTTTGCTTATTACTCTCCATCTATAACCAAGAGTTTGAAAGCAAAAAATGACCAGTGGAGGTGGCAACAAAACAAACTGCTCCACAAAAGCACATTCATTAGTGAGGGGGCTTCATTCAAGGTCATCAAAATGACAATGTCCAAAAAGCCAAAAAAAGTCCACCTCAACTGTCCTGCTCACTGAAGCATCTTTATTTTAAGTGTTTGAACCTTCGGAGACAGTTTTTTGCCATCCAAATTCATCAGCACCTTCTGGAAGAACTCAAATGTGAATCTGAGTTCTGATGGGTAGCTTAGGTTGAGTGCATAAATCAAACCAAAAAGCATGATAACTCCACAGGAAATGCTTCTTAGGTTGTTTAGCAGTTCCACACCCTCTATCACCACTCCAACATCCTCTGGCTGTTCGTCTTCATCTGCTCCTTCTTTAAGCATCACATAAAGACCCACTGTGGTCTGTGCGATTGCACTTTTGGCATCCTCAAAGTTGGCAAAGTTGGATTAAAAACACCATTTATAAATAAATAAAATATCCCAATACTGAATTAATCCTGAGAGATCACAATAAAATGTCACTACTTACCAAGTACTCCTTGATGACAGTGTTGCTGTCCTCATTTAGGTAGCCGCACAGACTTTTAAGGTTGCAGTCCCTCTTGAGTTCAATGTCATCACTCTGCAAAAGAGGGGATCTTAATGTTTTGTGTAAGACAGTTTCGAGGACATTGTTCCCTAGAGTTTTATGAAGTGGAGAGATGTGATGTTCCTCAATTCTCACTAGCCTTGAGTTAGAGGGTGGTATGCAAAGTTGGGACAGACTCCAATTACATAACTTGCCCACACACTCATGATACCATGCACACCATTGCCTTTTTTAAATAGAAAAACACAATGTAGTCTAGTTAATTTTTGCATATATTCAGTGTGTTATCAATACTCAGTCACACAACAGACATCACAATTAGAAACTGAGGCCCTGATCAGACCTGGCAGTTACATACAAAACACAGACTCAGACAAAAACACATAAGCAAACACATAGGCTGTCCTATTGACAGCGCTGTAACCTCACTGCGTGAAACGCTTGATTCTGTAGCCCCTCTGAAAAAGAAGTTAGTGATTCAGAGAAGACTAGCCCCATGGTATAATTTACATGTTCGTACCTTAAAGCAGGCATCACGAAGGCTGGAAAGGAAGTGGCATTCCACAAACTTAGAGGAAATTTTTCTAGCCTGGAAAAACAGTCTACTAACATATAAAAAAGCTCTCCGTAAAGCCAGAACTGCATACTATTCATCACTAATAGAGGAAAATAAGAACAATCCCAGGTTTCTTTTCAGCACTGTAGCCAGGCTGACAAAAAGTCACAGCTCTGTTGAGCCCAGTGTTCCCTTAGCTCTCAGCAGTGATGAATTTATGAGTTTCTTTACAAATAAAATCACAACTATTAGAGATAAAATTCAGCAGATGCTTCCTATACCTGCAATAAATGAATCTTTTACTACAGTAGCTCTTGAATCATCTGTAGGACCTCAGTTATGTTTAGACTGCTTCTCTCCTATAGGTCTCTCTGAATTTACATCAGTAGTTGCTTCATCGAAATCATCAACGTGTCTCTTGGACCCCATCCCGACTAGACTGCTTAAAGGCACCCTGCCATTAATGAACTCATCTTTATTGGACTTGGTAAATTTATCTCTAGTATCAGGCTACGTACCACAGGCCTTTAAGACTGCAGTAATCAAACCTTTACTCAAAAAGCCTAGTCTTGATCCAGGAGTCTTGGCTAATTATAGACCAATATCCAACCTGCCATTTATTTCTAAAATCCTAGAAAAAGCTGTTGCTAAGCAGCTATCAGACCACTTACATAGGAGTGAACTATTTGAAGATTTTCAATCAGGATTTAGAGCACATCATAGTACAGAAACAGCACTGTTGAAAGTTACCAATGATCTTCTCTTAGCCTCAGATAATGGACTTGTTTCGATACTTGTCCTCCTAGACCTTAGTGCAGCATTCGACACCATTGACCACAACATCTTATTACAGAGACTGGAGCATGTGATTGGTATCAGAGGAACAGCGTTAAAGTGGTTCCAATCCTATTTATCGGACAGATTCCAGTTTGTTCATGTCCATGATGAGCCTTCCACACGAACAAAAGTTAGTTATGGAGTTCCACAAGGTTCTGTGCTAGGACCGATTCTGTTCACCCTGTACATGCTTCCTTTAGGATATATCATTAGGAAGCACTCTATTAATTACCACTGCTATGCGGATGACACTCAGTTATATCTATCTGTTAAACCTGTTAACACAAACCAGTTAACCAGACTTCAAGCCTGTCCAACTGACATAAAGGCCTGGATGACCACTAACTTTTTACTTTTAAACTCGGAGAAAACAGAAGTCATTATATTTGGGCCTAAAAATCTCAGAAATAACTTTTCTAAAATTATAGCTACTCTAGATGGCATAGCCCTGGCCTCCAGCACTACTGTAAAAAACCTTGGAGTTATTTTTGACCAGGACATGTCCTTTAACTCACACATAAAACAAATCTCTAGAACTGCATTCTTTCACCTGCACAACATTTCCAAAATTAGGAACATCCTGTCTCAAAATGATGCAGAAAAACTAGTCCATGCATTTGTTTCCTCAAGGCTAGATTACTGTAACTCATTACTATCTGGATGTCCTAATATCTTAATAAAAAGCCTCCAATTAATCCAGAATGCCGCAGCCAGAGTCCTGACAGGAACTAGCAAGAGAGATCATATTTCTCCTATATTGGCTTCTCTTCATTGGCTCCCTGTAAAATATAGAATAGAATTTAAAATCCTTCTTCTCACATACAAATCCCTTCATAATCAAGCTCCTTCATACCTTAAAGACCTCATAGTACCATATTATCCCAATAGACCACTTCGCTCTCAGAGTGCAGGCCTACTTGTGGTTCCTAGAGTTCTCAAAAGCAGAATGGGAGGCAGAGCCTTTAGCTATCAAGCTCCTCTCCTGTGGAACCAGCTCTCAGCCTGGGTTCAGGAGGCAGACACACTCTGTACTTTTAAGGCTAGACTTAAAACCTTCCTCTTTGACAAAGCATATAGTTAGGGCTGGCTTCAGGCAACCCTGAACCATCCCTTAGTTAGTTATGCTGCTATAGGCCTAGACTGCCCGAGGACCATCGGTGCACTGAGCTCCCCTACCCCAAACCCCCCCCCTTCTCTCCCACCTCATGTATATTCCACCATTGAATGTTACTAACCTTGTGCTCTCTCTCTCCCCTAGTTTGTGCTCTCTCCCTCTCTCTCTGTTCTCTCTGTACCTTCTGCAGGTGTCCCTGGTCCTGGAGCTGTTTATCGCTGATGTGCAGTTACTGGCCCCACCAACTTGCAGTGTCTATTTGTTGTTTATTGTTGCTGTTCTTTTCTTTGAAAAACAAAAAACACAGACAAAGACAGTAACACAGTGGCATAGCAACTCCTCAAATTTATGACATTTGATTATCCAGTAACCACCATTTTATATGTAGAGAGGTGTGATGTTCTTCAATACAGCAGGTATAGTTTTCCAGGTGTGTGCTGCTCTATAAGAAAAGGCTGACTGCCCAAAGGCACTTTTCCTACATGGTATTGTCCCTTCTGGCAGTAGGCTTGGTAGATGAGTTTTGATTTTGTTTAATTCTTTGAGTGAAGGAGGTGCCAAACAATGAAATATTTTATGCATACACATGCAAACTGTATTATGTTCTTTCCAGTTTGCAAGGTCATATTAGATTAAAACGATGATTTGAATTTTACTTTTTATCCAATGTCTGCAAAGCCTTGTAGTCATATACTGATTGTAACAGGAGCCTATTTGTCTGCATCCAGCTGGTAAGACAATGTGTCTATATATGAAAAATAATATTTTACTAGACTAAATAATTCAACTGTACATGCACTTGCCTTAGCTGTTGGAGCCATGAGGAAATGGATCTTCTTTCCAACAGCTCCTCCTCTTTTGCTGAAGACATTAACCAAGTTGGGTGTGTATTTGTCAAGTTGGGCCAGGAACGTGGCTTGAAGAGGCAAGGTTGTTCTATGCATGAATTCTGCGTTTATCTATGGCAGAAACAGTGAAAGAGATATGAGAGCTAAACAAGTAATACAAACTTTCATTAAGGCACGACACTACAGGCAATTTTATTAAAACTTGAGCAAGTTCAGGGGTGTCTGAACTGGTTCCCATGATGACCATGTTTTAACTTGCAATGCTTTAACAATTCATACCTACTTACTAATTACTGATTTGCCACACACTTTACATTCCCACACACCCATTCACATATTCTACCTAGAAAAGAAAAAACAAAAACACAAGATTTAGATGTAACTTAGCGAAGACTTTTGCACAGCACTGTGGCTTGGATAATACAGAGCATACTAATGCAATCACATGTATTCACCTAAATTGAGAGGTTGCCCTTAGATGTGAACAAATTCTGAAAGACAATAACAAATATTACAATGTTAGCTCACAATAGTTTGATATAATATTCCATTTGTTTCACAAAGAGTTGCGTATTGCATGCACATGCTCCACTGAGCCAGTTTCTCTCACACACACACACACACGCGCATGCATACATACATACATATACTACGTGTATGTTTATCTTAATATGATGTGACTAATATCTGCGATTGTCCCTACCAAGGGCGCGGTTGGTCCATGCTTAGCTAACACACACACAGAGAAAAGTAGAGGAGAGAGGCTGAGTGAGAGAAACGGAAGACGAAGGTGTTACGTGCAACAAAAAAAATAGATAAATAAAAATAAAAAAAAGACAAATGTCGATCCCCGAGTGAAAACCAGGAGAAAATATCTAACGCGCCACCACCCAACCTGCTGCCTACTACCGCCCCACCGCGGGCCCTCACGACGGTCAAGTTGCTAGCTAATGATAAGCCATGTAACAGAGCTAACAGCTAGTGCATGAACAGACGCTGCCTGAGTGTCAGTAGTCTCATAAGCAGTATTCTCCACCGCAGACCTACGTCGCCAAAAAAACATACATAAACAATGAGCCCGGGGTCGAAGTGGCGCTGTTAGCTCCTGCTAAACTGATAGCAGGTGCCAGTAAAACAAGACAAATCCGAATTTACCTAGCTAGTTAACACTTGCCTAAATTCATCAACGTCTCAAACATAGATGCCACATCAGTCATATTCGTCTTTGTGAACCGAAAGTGTAATTTAAGGTAACAGAGAGCAAAAAACTGAACTTACCTTATCACTTGCCACTTGAAAAGTCAAACATAGGAGAGTTCCCGCTCAAGATGGTTTTCTTTTGATTTTGCGCATGCGCAGTATTCCTCTTCATCTTGACCTGTTGCTGCCCCCTACATCATAGCCCTATTTAGCTCTATTCAAATAAAGAGTATTTGATCTGTTTACATTCAGCTTATACATAAGTAAATTTACTTTATGTTTATTTAAATTAACGAATAAACAATTGATATTGTACATTTCAGTTAGATTTTACTTAAAAATATTGTTTATTGTTTATCAGGGCCATGAATCATTTTTTTGAGTGTACATTAGCTTTAAAATTGATAAACTGAATGTGGACTCCTGGTCTATGTGTCATGATGTTTTGTGAAAATTTGAGCCATGACTTGGACATTCACTCATTTGTAAAATCCGTGAATTTGATTTTTAGGATTTCAACCTCATATGTAGCCAGTTACCAAACAGCATAAGGTTTACAAGGTTCTGTGGAGATGAAGATCAGTAGGATTTGTCAAAATGTTCGTTGCCAGAAGAATTTACTGAATACCTCTTTTTAAAATTGTATTCATTGTGTTACATCAGTAGCTTTATGTTTCACATAAATATTCATGTAATGTCAGCTGCTAGTACAGAAATTTATTAGCTGTATATTTGTCACTCATCATTGAAGCCTGAATTAGGTTCAGTGGTGCATTTCTTTCTTTATACTGCAGAGATTTCAAAGGGAGTTATTTAGTCCTTGAGGGATTACTGGGCACAGGCCGAGGCCCAAGAGAGGCCCTTTTACATGTCTGTGCCCAGGTGTCCAATTCCTCTTGATCTGTCTATGTGGTCAGTGACTGGTTGTTTGTACAATTTAATTTCAACTGATGACAACTGCCAGCTGATTTCCTCTTTTTTCTTCCCTTATAAGAATTTAGGTAACCTCCTATTATCTTCTATATTTCCTGTAATATAAATACCAAAACTAGAGTATGGTGACATAAGTACTAAAATACAGTTGGACCTGTCCAAGCAGAACAGAACGAGTTGTATTAGAAGTCAGAAAACCATAGGTGCTATGTCTGAGGATATTTATGCTAATTCAACCTCACCAAGGAAGTTAGCTTTCAGAAAGGTGAGAAGGAGGAAGACAATGGGGAGGATTATGCAACGATTTATGAAAACAGCTGGAAAGAGGGGAGCACGCTGCCAAAATCACAGGAGAACACCTCCAAGGACCAACAACAAAGTATCTTTCTCTGTCTGCCTGTCTCATATATACTCACATACATAAAGAATTTAAGATTGTTTCTTTGAGTTATTGACAAAACATTACATTTTGTTCATGCATTTTGTGTTTTAAAATATCTAAGTTTACATAAAACGAGTAATTTTATTAATGCAGAAGTTTCTACAGTGGTTATTTATTAGATGGAAATTCTAAGTAGGGACATTAATTGTTTTTGAATTAACCCTCAGCACTGTTTACTTATGCTCCCAGCAGCTTCAGTCAATGTAAGTTCAGGAAAGAAGAATCTTGTCAGAGCTGCTGTTTTATTTCTGCTGCTGCTGTATCTTCTCCTCCTGACTGCCGTCATTGTCCTGCTGGTCATTGGTAAGTTTCCCATCTATTCAAACCAACCATTACAAAACATTACTTAACAATATGTAAGTGATACATATTTGGCATGTTGGACTCTTGCTATGGCAGTGATTCACGACAAAGACCTGAATGCCATCCTGACCAGTGAGAGACCAACTACAGACAAACTACAGTGACATTGAAAGAGTCAATGCCAACCTGACCCAAAAGACAAGCCAGTTAGAAAATGCTAATGTCTATTTGATGGATGTTAACAGCAACCTCACCAAAGAGAAGATGGAATTACAAAAGGAGATTGGTGAGTAACAATATGAATATTTATTTTGATCAAAGTGTTAGTTTGACAAGTAATACATTGGATGATCTATAATTGTCTCACACATACATCGTAAATATGAAAGTGGACCTACTAACTGTTAGTACAAAGATGGGAAACAGCTCCTAAATTAAGATAAATTTCCCAAATGTACCAAAATCAGAAAAGTATTCATGAGAGCTGTTTAGCTAATTCACACAGACGGATGAAACACACTGCTTTGTCTTTGTCTTACAGTAATGAGGCTGAGGTATATCATTTTGTGTTAACAGAGAATTCATGCTGTCCTGCTGACTGGAAGAGGTTTTGCAATAGTTGTTATTTCATTCCCACTTCAAAACTAAACTGGAGCAACAGCAAGAAATACTGTGAAACTCTTAACGCACACCTGGTGATCATATCTAATCGTGAGGAACAGGTGAGTGGACTAAAACAGTTTCTTTCTCTTGAAGCTACTGTTGCTTACTGAGTATCGTACCTCAGCATACAGTGTGCTCTGGTTTTAGAGTTTATAGAGTATTTTTCTGTTTTAATGTGATTTTATACAGGGTAGAAAAATTAAATTAAAAAAAAAAAAGTGCTCCTGAAATACAGAGGTCCAAAGCTGCAGAAGTCAACATACAAGCAGGGTGAGAGGGAGATGAAAACAGGCAAAGGGGGAATAAGACTTTCAAACCTGCAAATATTGTGAGAGAGAAAGTTAATTCTGCTTTTTAACCTGCATCATCACAATAGGCCTTTTTATAGCAGAAAGTCTGACTTGTCATAACAGGAAATCACAGGTAAGATCAATGATTCAAGTTTCCCAATAAGTCATGAAAGTGTGACAGTGAGCCACCATGAACAAAAGGGGGTACCAGGACACTGAAGAAGCTAAGTGGAATTAGGCCATAAATAATTTAATTATAGACCTGTGATTATACATTGACATGCAAAAGCTCTTTAATGTCTCAGAAGGACAGTGAAGATAAAAGACAAATAACAGACTGACTGTCTCCTTTAAATCCAGGAATTCATCACATCATTAGTTCAGACTACAAACTTGAACTACTGGATTGGTTTGACTGATCAGGAGACTGAAAGTCAATGGAAATGGGTCAATGGAACAGTGGCCACCACGACGTAAGACATTTTCTACATTCTTAATGACTGTCAGTGCTGTAGTCAAAATGTGTGAAAGAACAAACAGACAAACAAACAGTGCCTCTGTAAGTAAGAAGTAGTGTGCATGTAAATTTTGCCTACAGTGACACTCTGATATTGAATATGCCAGAAAAAATTGTCAATTTTTGTGTTTATCTTTAATGTTCTGTAAATATCAGAATTATGCAGAAATTGACCTGACAAGTTGTAGGTGAACTGTTCACAGATATCTACATTACTGCTGATATCACAATAACAATAAATCTTTTTTGTCTTTATTTCTAGGTACTGGAGAAGTGACCAGCCAGATAATTGGTCTAATGAAGACTGTGCTACGATTGGAACGATTCAGTTTTCTCCTTTATATAATTGGTATGATGTTTCATGTGTTACACAGTCAAACTTGATCTGTGAGAAAATGATGAAATAAAATCAAATTATTATGTATGTTCTTAGACTGATTAAGGCTGTTTTAGTCTCACACTGTTGATCTCCTGTGAAAGCAAAGCAGCAGTGCATCTGTATTTTTCATTAATACAAAAAGCTCTTTAACTTATCTTTGTTGTTGTTACAATTATAAAAAAGAGTTTTGTCAGACTGGGATTGTGTTATTAATGGTATGATTGAATTTAAGTGATTGATTTAAAACATCTCATAATGATGCAATGGTACAATACAGTACTGACAAAAGATGTAAAATAATGAATGATGTATCATTTATAATGTGAAATTAATGTATGATGCTAAATTTTCCATCCTCTCCATGAACCTTGGTAGCAGGAATATTCAGTAGATAATGGGGTAGTTAGAGCAGGGAGCAGGTGGAGGAAAATCTAGAGAGGTGGAGGTTTGCTATGGAAAGGAGAGGAATGAAGCTTAGCCGCAGTAAAACAGAGTACATGTGTGTAAATGAGGGGGACTGAAGTAGAACGGTGAGGTTACAGGGAGTAGAGGTGAAGAAGGTGGAGGATTTTAAGTACCTAGGGTCAACAGTCCAGAGCAACGGAGAGTGTGGAAAAGAAGTGAAGAGACGTGTGCAAGCAGGTTGGAACGGGTGGAGGAAAGTGTCAGGTGTGATGTGTGACAAAAGAGTGTCAGCAAGAATGAAAGGAAAGGTGGACAAGACAGTGGTGAGACCAGCAATGTTGTCTGGTTTAGAGACAGTGGCACTGAGAAAAAGACAGGAGGCAGAGCTGGAGGTAGCAGAGCTGAAGATGTTGAGGTTCTCTCTGGGAGTGACGAGGATGGATAGGATCAGGAATGAGTCCATCAGAGGGACGGCTCATGTTAGATGTTTTGGAGAAAAAGCCAGGGAAGCCAGATTGAGATGGTTTGGACATGTTCAGAGGAGGGACAGTGAATACATTGGTAAAAGGATGCTGAGGTTAGAGCTGCCAGGAAGGAGGCCTAGAGGAAGACCAAAGAGGAGGTTCTTGGATGTAGTGAAGGAGGACATGAGGATAGTTAGTGTGGGTGAGGAGGATACAGAGGATAGGGTTAAATGGAGGCAGATGATTGGCTGTGGCGACCCCTGAAGGGAGCAGCCCAAAGGAAGAGAAGAAGAATGGACAGATTTTCAGAACAATTATTTTAGTGTTTCCATAGAGTTTATACCAGCAGTTGAATTTATTTAATCCAGGATCACTTGCTCATTTCTAAAAAAGGTGTTTGTGATTAATAAATTTGACTCTTGGCTGATATTCATTTTGTTTCATTAAAGAAAAATAATTATTTACATTTGACATCTTTCATCTCTATTAACATCTGGATCAGAAAGATGTAAAATTGTCAGTTTGTAGGTGAAAACTAAAACAGTTATATTTTCACCTGCTCCACTGATGTCTACATTTCTTAAATTAAATCCCATAAATTACAGTTTAAATATTTTCTAAATATAACAAAATACAGTCCATACAGTGGAACTATTTCATGTTTTTAACGCAGTATTTTCCAAACTTTACAGTGTAATTTATCTATAGGCAGGTATAGATGATGGATGGACGGGAAAGTACTACAATGAATGGTGACAAAAAGTCAGTAAAGTCAGCAGAATGACTCTGCTGACTTTTCTGACTTTTTTGTCTGACTTTTTGTCTGCACTTTTTTTGTCTGACTTTTATTTTGGTACATTTCCCCACTTCCTGTAATATCTGTTATTTATTTTGCGGTTCCTGCTTATCGTCACTGATAGTTTTCACTTGTCCCTGATTAACTGGACTTATCATGGACTTATAACTGGACTGTATACCTGCCAAAGTTTGCTGCTCAGGAACAAAAGTCTTGTTTTTTTAAACTTCTGGTTACCCACCTGTGTTGAGGTTCTTTGTTCTGAAATAGCAGAACATAACATTTCCATTCATAGAGAAAAGGGAACAAGCAGATGCCCAAAATGGTAATTAGCTTTACCTTCCCATTTTTTAAGCCTTCATCAATCTGAGGTTCCAGTCTCTTTCAGAAAACAGATTTGACACAAGATTATAAATTAACTTTGTAACACTAGTAATGCAGCAGTGAAAAACACAAATAATGTCCGTCCATCTGTACGCTGAGCCAGGCATCACTAAGAAGATTCACGGAGATCAGGACGACAAGGATATAGACATCTATGTCAGTACAGAAAGCCTGAGGGTTTATGAATGTCCATGGGTGGAGGGCGCATCACCAAATATACCAGGACCTGCAGAGGCTCAGCACCCAGGTATGGACACAACGAGTGTGAGCACCAAGCTTGTGAACAAACAGAGAGGATGAGACAGTTTGATTTTATATTTAAGTTTTTATGTTTAGTTCTCTGTGTTAATTGTTTGGTAATTGGTGTAAAGTTGTTGCCTCTGTATCCTAAAAATCCTGCAGTAAAATCCTTATATGGATGTTTTTTGTTTTAAGTGTCTGTGTTCAGTGAAACCTCAGGAAAGAGGACTCGTATCAGAGCTGATTCAGTGTTTCTGGCTGTGATGTGTCTTCTCCTCCTGGTTGGAATCATTTGTCTTGGTGTCAGAAGTGAGTTTTCTTGTTTCAGTGTTGTGGTAAGAACCACAAAGAGATGAGAGTACTTCACCTTTCAAATAATACGGTATCATATGAGAATATTAATTGTTTTGTTTTTGCCTTTGTTACAATAGTGGATAAAGACAAAACCTACTGGAACTCAGAGAAATTACAGCTAATGGCAGAAAATGCTGATCTGAGGCAAACAACAGGCCAAATAAGAGCCAATCTGATTAAAGTCTGCAACAGCTTGAAGAAAGATATCTGTAGTAAGTAAAACATTATCACATATATTTTGCTATATTTTTTAACAGATTTGTTATTTGTTTAGTTGTATGCTTAGCTTGGTGTCTATAATCAGAACATTAAACTTAAACATTACTGGTGTTTTGCTTTAAGGAGGTAAGAAGAGAAGTAAGAAGTTTGTTTGACTCTGCATTAAGATTGAACAGTTTAGGACAGTGAAACTGACATGAAAAGTGAAGACAAACCTATTTTCCCTTTTTTTGTCTGCAGACCACTGGACCGACACAGATAAATGTATTTGTCCTTGATAAAGACTGAGACTGGGAACAGGACGATGGGACAACACTGAACAAACACCAAATCTTGGAATAGTTACTCAGGGACATTTTAGAATATCACTATTTGTATCACAGTCCACATCCTGAGTAAAAGGTCAAACTGTGTGACTGCAGTTTTTATTCATTTTAACAGTAAATATGTTTTACAACACACTCTTAGCAACATGACTGTAAAAGAAACTTTGAAAAAACTGATTTTTGAGGATTGTAGAGAAAATACTACAGATTACACAAGATCTGATGTTTTAAAAATAATCACATATTTATTTCTCAGTCACTGTGATTATATCAGTGATTCAACTTATTTTTACATCTGATGTTCTAAAAGGCTGATATTGTGTTTTTATGTCAAGGTCACAGGAGTTAGTGCCTTGTTTTACATTGTTTTGTCAAATCCTACATTAGCTGTAAACATTATAAACTGTATGAATGTGGACTCTTGGTCTATGTGTCATGATATTTTGTGATTTTGCACAAGAAAATTTAAGTCATGACTTGGACATTCATTTCTAAAGTCAGTGGATTTTATTTTAGGGGATTTCAACCTCATATTTTCTTCTTTCAGCTATTGCAGTTAGGGATCAATTGATTGACGTGATTGATTTGGCACAAGTTTTACACTGGATGAATCACTTCCTACCTGTCCAGGGTGTACCCCTGCCTTCCACCCAAAGAGAGCTGGGATAGGCTCCAACAGATCCCCGTTACCCTGGTTAAGGAATAAGCGGGTACAGATGATGGATGGATGGATGAATCACTTCCTGATGCAACTAGTAAATTAGGACATTCACTCAGGCTTGGGACCGACACTAAGACCCCACTGGCTTGTGCAACCTCAGTGCCTGAGGCTAATGGTCCCTGGTCTTCCAAGAATAAATATTCATGTAATGTTACACTGGAGTTGGTCAATACTCGACTATCTGACTGCTGGTATAGAGATTTATTAGCTGCATATTTGTCACACATCATCGAGACCTGAATTAGGTTCAGTGGTGCATTTCTTTCTCTATACTGCACAGACGTCAAAGGGAGTTTATCTAGTCCTGGGTGGATTACTGGACCACTTATTAGGCACAGGGTGAGGCCTAAGGGGTCTGAGAGCCTTAGAAGGCTGTGAAGGGACCATTTCAAAAATCTATAGACAAGAAAATGCAGTAAAAACATGAATGCACAACAACTACAAAGAGATACAAATTTGTTAAAAACAGACACAAAAGATAGTGAAAACAACCCCAAATGGTCCAAAGAGATAAACAAAATATGACAAACCTCAGGAAATAGTGCAAAAACATGTAAATAATGCAAAATGACAAGATATAAAATTTGTCAAACTGGTCACAAAATATATATATATGTGGCCTATAGCTTGGTTCTCATCCTATATAGTGCTGTGTGTCAGATACATACATATATGTATATATGTGACACAGAATATAATTAAAATATTGCTAGAAAAATGTTTCAAGAGATTTCACTGCTCAGTGCAGCTTCCATTTCTGATTACAGATCTGTAGACAAAATAGTACCACAGGTGTCACGGGATCATGCGCATTGATACGCTGTTATCCGCCTCCAGTGACGTCACATCCGCCTCTGTAGACAGATTTCAGTCTGCCGGCATTTTCTTTTTACTTTCCCTGTGCCGACTTTAGCTCTTAGAATAAACTCTTGTTTTGCTACAGGGATTTGAAGGGATTTCGACGACAGCAGCTTTCCCCACCGTACTCTGGAGCACAATGCCTGGGTTTTCAGACAGAGATCGCGGCAGAGATAGAGGGTGAGTGCAGCAGTGCTTATTAACGGTAGCTGGCTTAGCACTCGGCTGCTAACTGCTATGGCTGTCATTCCCAGGACCAAACAAGTTTCCTCTAAACAACATCCCTACGGTTTATTATTTATTACATTCATGTAACGTTATGAAAGCATAAGTAACCAGCTTTGTGTGGTCAAGCTGCTCTGTGTAGATGCGTCTGTAATGTTCCCCGGTTTCTTGCCGACAGGAGGTAAAATGGCAGCTGAGGTTTGTGTCGTAGATGCTCGATTTATTTTTACCGAGTGTGTTTCCGTGAGCGCTGTCCCCCAGGATGTCTCTGAACCTGAGCCCCGGTTACCGTGAATAGGTCCGGTCATGACAAACTAAAGTTCAGAAATGATTAACAGTGATAGTTGTTCTGAAAACATGTTTGTTGGTTTTCAAATCCTGCAAAGATGCCAATGCATTTTTCTGTTGTGGTTGTGTGTGTTATTTCTAATGTTATGTTTATGTTTTGTAAGTGTTGATTGACAGATTTAATGGCTCTTCTGTGGGATTTGTTTGTGTCTATGTGGTGCTAGGAACATAGAAGCGTGTATATAGTTTCCACGGTTGTTTTAAAATGATTTTAAATGTCAGGCTATGAGGTCAAGTGTCTCACAGATGACAGATGGAAGTGAAATGTAAAAAATCAATGTTCAGATAAGCTGAGGTGTTCAGACATTTAGATAGATACTTGATTCATCCCTCATAGGGGAAATTCATTTAATCCCAATTGTAAGTGAAGCTCCAGAGACATCGAACCTCACACTTCCCATTATACCAACAATAGCATCTTTTTGTCTTTCTAACCAGTCAAAGGGCTGCAAAGCCTAGATCAGATAACCCTGTTGATGTCACTGCATGTCACTTGACAACTGAGCACCCTTAACAATAACTAGTTAACTGACCACATATGTGAAGAGCAGGTGGAGCACACCTTTTACTAATTACACTTTGACTGTTCTCCATGTTATGTGTCCATGTCTTTGACATAAGGTATGGTGGAGGGCCCCCTCGTTTTGGTGGGGGAGGTGGAGGCAACAGGGGTGGACCTCCTCCAGGAAAGTTTGGCAACCCTGGCGAGAGGCTCCGAAAGAAGCACTGGAACCTCGACGAACTTCCAAAGTTTCAGAAGAACTTCTACCAGGAGCACCCAGACGTCACCCGCAGACCACTTGTATGACTTCCCTCATCAAATTTCTCTTTTCTAAGTTTAAATTAATATGCCTCTTTTTCTTTAGTCTTTATTTTAACACCAACTTTATTTCAGTAAAACAAAAGAGGAAAACAAACAGGTTTAATACTTAAAACAAGCATTCTGGCTAACACAATTAATAGATTTCCTTAGTGTTAGCATGTCAGGCTATGTGTATGTGTATTAATAGTGATACATTTTTTTGATTCCTTCTTCCAATTACAGCAAGAGGTTGAGCAGTACCGAAGAAGCAAAGAAGTTACGGTCAAAGGCAGAGATTGCCCGAAACCAATTGTAAAATTTCATGAAGCTGCATTCCCAAGTGAGTAGAAATCCATGCTCCAACACCTAAGCAACGAAATGTCCTATGTGTATCTACTGAATTGTGTTAAATACTTCAGCATACTGTGTCCATTGTATATACTGTGCACTTCTGACAATTAAACTTGAATATCTTACTTCTTCAGGCTACGTCATGGATGTTATAGTAAAACAGAACTGGACTGAACCAACTCCAATTCAGTCTCAGGGGTGGCCAGTTGCCCTCAGTGGCAAAGACATGGTTGGCATTGCTCAAACTGGGTCTGGAAAAACCCTTGCTGTAAGTGAAGTGTTTCACAGTTAACATTTTCCAACAAAATACTGTGGATGTGGGCGACATGGCCATTCTGGCAATGTGATGTGGGTTTAGCCATTTTTCTTAGCCTCTGTTTTTATTCAAATATTTTTACTATTACCAATGTAGTGATGGCAACATTACTGTCTGTAATGCAAGAACACACCTTTTGGATGTTGAGAACGTAGATTTAGTCTTGTGCACTGTGAATTCAAATTACATGTAACATTCTGTGCTTTTTATTTGTTTATTTTTCTAGTACCTTCTGCCTGCAATTGTGCACATTCAACATCAACCATTCTTGGAACATGGAGATGGACCTATTGTAAGTATATTTCAAAATATATTGTTATAGTTTTTGTTTCTGTTGTCTATTACAGAAGCTTTGTGGGAGTAACCACAGATAGTGTGTTTTACGTATATGACCTTGAAGACACCAATGTGGCTTTGTACAGTCTCTGGGAAAGACTGCTAAATCTTATCAGACTTTCATGAATACCTACATTTCAGAGAATAACAAGTATTTGGAACAGTGTTCCCTTTATTTTTCCATCATCTGCCTTGTGTTGAATTTGAACCTGGGGTGCTGAACATACTGTATCAGAAAGCCAGTAAAGGTACTGCTGTTTGTGCATGTCTTGTGTTTCACAAAAAGAATTTTACCCTTGTGGACATAGTTGCTGAAGTACTACTATAATAGTATGATCTCATAATATAATCCTTCGAGGAAAGCCTTCTGTGAGTAGGCTGTTGACAACATAGCATTGCATGGTTCAGCTAAAGCAAGCAATACTGAACCACTTGAAATGGAAATTTGTGGGCTTGGTCTGCATCGATCATTGTTTGTCAATAGTGATGAATGTTACTTGGCTGTGTCTATGGGTTGATAATGCCCAATGTATATGTATTCATTCATAAAAATTCAACGTATGTCTCTTAAGTGCTTGGTGCTGGCGCCAACCCGTGAGCTGGCTCAGCAGGTGCAACAAGTGGCTGCTGAATATGGCAGGGCTTCTCGTCTGAAGAGCACTTGCATCTATGGTGGTGCACCCAAAGGACCCCAAATCAGGGATCTTGAGAGGGGTATGCTAAATTTTCTATTTACTAAGGGTATATAATAAGAGGTTTACATTTATACATAATGCTAATCGCTTTCATCCTGTTTTGTTTAAGGTGTCGAGATTTGCATTGCTACTCCAGGTCGCCTCATTGACTTCCTGGAGTGCGGAAAGACCAATTTGCGACGTTGCACATACCTGGTGCTGGATGAAGCTGACCGCATGCTGGACATGGGATTTGAACCTCAGATCCGCAAGATAGTTGAACAAATCCGGGTATGTTATATTATTTCCTTTCTCTTGGCATCAGTTGACATAACTGAGACAGTGTTAGAGCAAATTATACCATTTCTGATGTTACTCCTACATAGTTGTTGTGACAAGTTGCACCAGAAGCTGAAGTAAATATCTATTAGAAATTTGAATGTAAGTTTGTCAAACAACTAGAAACCAATACTACTCAAATTAAACCTTACTCATACAAGATTAGTGTTTTAACCCTCTGGGGTCTGAGGGGGTTTTGGGGGCCTGGACAAATTTTGACATGTCCTGACATTTGTGCTTTTTTCAGTGTCTTTTAAACATATTAATGTCTAAAGTCTAATAACACTGTAATCAGCACAAAATTGGCTACAATAATATGTGAGCAGCAAGTTTATACATTATTGTGTTTTTGAGAAAAAGTGTTTATGCAAAACTACAATTTTTTACTCACTGAAATAAGACCATAAAACACAAACAGAACATTGGTTCACAAGACTTTGGAGACCTGCATGTTGTAGGCTAAAGTGTTTACTTCAGAGTGCTGTGAATGTCATCTTGTTCACACATTCACAGTAAACAATACACTGATTTAAATTTTCTAAGACACTTTTTGTCCAGAAAGGCCATATGCAAGAGGGTGTGTCTCAGGATGAATAGTCATGTGATTTACCTGAGAACACAAAAGACGCACTGAACGACCAGACAAAGAGGCGCATAATGAGCCTTTCAGTCAATGTAGATGGGAGGGGATTAGTGCAGCACAATAAAAAACAATGAGGAGACTTGAATTGTTTCACTCAAAAGAAACCATTTCAAGCTTTCTAGCCATATATTCTAGCCTTATTTTTATGAGGCAAGTATTCGCTGAGATTCTGGTTGTTTTATTTACGCATCTGTGAAGAGAAATGACAGACAGAAAAGGCCGAGAGCGCACCCTGCCGGCTTTCTTTATTTAAAAAAAAAAAGCACAACGTTTTGTTGTTATTATGATGGTATACAACTAAAAGTAAACCCTTTACAGATTTGAATGATATATTTCTTTTATCTGTACGATCATAATTGACGGCGTAATTTAAGTTTGTTTCGGCGTTATCAGGAAAAGATGCGTCAAAACGCGCCAGCGTGTGCGTCGACCCCGAGGGTTAACAAGGCAATGTATGTGTTGGCTTTAGTTTGAAGTTACCAAAAATGTTGTTTTTTTTTTTTGTTTGTTTTTTTTTTGTTTTTGTTTTTGTTTTCCTTTTCCTTGTCTAGCCAGACCGTCAGACGCTGATGTGGAGTGCCACATGGCCTAAGGAAGTTCGCCAGCTGGCTGAGGACTTCCTGAAGGACTATGTTCAGATCAATATTGGAGCACTGCAGCTCAGTGCTAATCACAACATCCTGCAGATAGTTGATGTTTGCAGTGACATGGAGAAGGAGGACAAGTAAGTTAATGATGTCCAGCTTTTTATCTGGATGAATCGATCAACCGATGTAGTGAAAATTCTGCTTCAGTCTTTTTTTGTCTTCTGTCAGACTGATCCGACTACTGGAGGAGATAATGAGTGAAAAGGAGAACAAGACCATTATTTTTGTGGAGACTAAAAGACGTTGTGATGAGCTTACCAGGAGGATGAGGCGAGATGGGTAAGGAGCTCCTCTTCTCTCTCTTCAGTCATTTCCTTGTATGAATTCTTCTGTTCGTTTTTAAACTTAACATTTTGGCATTGCCAAATGTAAATTTACTTATGGTTCCTTTGCATTAGAGACAAGCAAAGAATTTTGCCCCCACTGGAGTAGCAATGTTTAATACTCAAGATGTCTGTCACAGGTGGCCAGCAATGGGAATTCATGGAGACAAGAGTCAGCAGGAGAGGGACTGGGTCCTTAATGGTGAGATTTAATAAAACAAGGGTTAAAATGTATTTAATAATTGTCACTGCCCTGTAATTCAGCTAAATACTGTTTGTCTCCCTCAGAGTTCAGATATGGTAAAGCTCCAATCCTCATTGCTACAGATGTGGCGTCCCGTGGCTTAGGTCAGTATTTCACTGAGTAGCCCCACTTTCTTATCAGTGTTACACTTATTTTAAAGAAAGTGGTTTTGCTTTCTTTAACTTTTCTATGCATTTTCTGAGTTTTTCTCACGTTAAGGTGGAGTCTTTGTGGCAGGCGCTAGGCATGACAGTCCCAGGCCTCGAGAGGGAGAAGGAGGACATATTGGAAGTGCTCAACTGGCTTGCCACCCAGTGGGCCTAGAGAGGTGAAAGCTCTTGTGTGCCAGTGATCTTCAAAAGGCTGTGTGGCTAAGCCTTTGTCTCTGATGTTGTTGAAATACACACACATCTGTTCTCTGTCCATGGATTTCACCTGACAAATGCCATCCAGCTGTTTCCAAATCAAACGTAAAAAAAAGATGCTTGATGCTGTGACTTTTGCCTTGCATGCTGTTTTGTTAGAGACCGCTGTATTGCAAGTCACTTGTTTGAGATTTGGAACAATTGTTCCCTTACGGAGCTTGAATCACAGCATGGGTGCTCGTGAGCCTGTCAAAGCTTTCAGTTTTCTTTTCCCGTCAAAATGCTGGATTTCTTGAAATGGAGAGAGCAGTTTGGAATATTTTGTCTCTGAAATTTGATGAGACCTGGCACATGTGTTTAGGGGTAGTGGGAACACCTAGTGAGAGGAGACAGAGAGAAAGAGAGAGAGAGTGAGACAGCTCAAACCAAAGTTCCTCCCTCGCCTGCGTTTTATAGTCATGTCGAGACCTGCCAACGAGAGACATTTTCTCAAGTGAACACTGGCTTCTTGGAAAATCTTGCCTTGATGAGACTGATGAAGGGGGTGGGGGTGGAGAGGGGATTGTTCTGTGTTCACTGAGGGGGTCCCACAGGGTTCAATGCTTGGGCCTTTTTTATTTTTTTTTTAAGGGGGCCCCTGTTCAATTTAGTACTTGGTCTATTTTGTCTTGGCAAGACGTGCAGTGCGGCCTTTAATATCAGGCTTCTTTAGAGAGTGTACTGGGAAAAACTCACCTGCAAAATGTACCACTCTGGTCCTATATTGGCACATGAGGAGGACCCAGTGCATATCGTGGCCCAACTGCGTAGAAGCTCCTGGATGTCACTTGACAATTTGTGGGGGATTTCGCTGCATTGGGAAAGGACTAGTGAATGCATACTCCTTTATGGTAAGACTTAAATCCATCTTTTTCTCCCTTGGTAACAAAAAGGGAGAGTGAATGTGTTTTGGATTGTTTTGATTATGGTAAGCAAGTGGAGTGTGCATCGTTTCTCTCTTCCCACAGTAGTATTCCCATGGAGTAGATGTGTACACAATGTTACGTTGTTTTAACACGTTTTTTTCCCCCACAGCCTAATGACCACTTTCTCCCTCCAGCCTTCACAGTTGCTAACTTTTCCCTTTGATCTGGCTGTTGTGGTGTGCAAAATTCTGTGGCCTCCATGTTTTGTTTTGCCACACTGCAACACTTTCACAGATGTGGAGGATGTGAAATTTGTCATCAATTATGACTACCCTAACTCCTCCGAGGATTATATCCACCGCATTGGGCGCACAGCCCGAAGTCAAAAAACGGGCACAGCCTACACTTTCTTCACCCCCAACAACATGAAACAAGCCAGCGACCTGATCTCTGTGCTCCGAGAGGCCAACCAGGCCATTAACCCTAAGCTGATCCAGATGGCAGAGGACAGAGGAGGTATATTCTGATACACTTATATAGATAAACATATACTGTATACCCTAAAGAAAATCTGAACCTGGTAGATGTGATTTCACTGTTAGCCTTGATTTTTATAAACAAAACAGACCCCCTTTGCAGAGTCAAAATGTATGATCTTTTCAAGCAGTTCTTGTGTGTTAAATCATATAAATTAGGAATCAAAATTTTTTTTATGAAATTTAAAATAGATTAGGAAATTTAATTTTAAAAATGTTGTATAGTTCTGATCTAATAAGGACTTTGTAAGTGTTGTTCTAGGTTTATTTTATTAAATATGAATCTGTTCTACTCTCTCTCCCATTTGTCCCACTCCTGTTTTTCACTCATCCAGGTCGTGGAAGGGGGGGAAGAGGTGGCTACAAAGACGACCGTCGGGATAGGTATTCTGGGGGCGGGAGGAGCAATTTTGGTGGTAGTAGCTACAGGGATAGGGACAGAGACAGTGATAGAGGGTTTGGGAATGGGCCAAAGAGTGCATTTGGTGGCAGTAAGGCCCAAAATGGTGGCAACTACGGGGGCAATAGTGGAAACTCCAGTGGTAGCTATGGCAACAATTATAGCAACAGTAATGGACAGGGCAACTTTGGTGCTCCTGCAAACCAGGTGGGTGCCTTTGGTAACCAAAACTTCCAGGGCCCCCCACAGTTCGGGGCCATGCAGAGGGCAACTCAGAATGGTATGAACCACCCACCATTCCCGTTCACCTCTCAGCCACCTCCACCACAGTCCCAACAGCCACCGCCCCCACCACCAATGGTGCCCTACCCCATGCCACCACCCTTCCCACAGTAGATATGATACACGCACAAACTATGGAACCAACATGATTTCTGTTTAGTCCTGCAATCTTACAGTATGATTATTGTTACTATTATTGTTATTGTTGTTATAATTATCCTTTGTACTGTTTAACTTTGTTTTGCTTACAGCAGGGTTGGATTTATTCACTATACCCCAAGCATTAAATGGAGTCATAGACATGTCTCCTATAGTGCAACTATGAATGCTGCACTTTTCCTTGACTGTTTTGTTACATTCCTCAGTAATTTATTTTTACTAGGTAATGCCGTGTTTTCAGTTGTGGTATGTTTAAAGTGGTGTTAATGAAGCTCATTAAAAAAAAAGGGTGTGTCGCCCTTTTTAAATAAAAATAAGGAAATGACGACCATGTGTTCTGTGTGGGGGAAGTTTGGGTTGGATGTTTTATTAGAAGTTTTGATGTGATTCTTGATTCCCCCTGACCCACATTTGTGAACCACCCCGCCCCCTTTTCTGCAGAACAACACATACCCAAATTAAACTAGCTGCTGTCTTTACGTTTTAAGGGTTATATTGATTATCTTGGTGTCATTTAAAGGAAAAGCTTTCCGGTTTATTATCTGACGCTGTACAATATGAAACATGACTCCCCTTCCCCTCTAGCTTCGCCCGCTGTGCGCCCACCGTTGTCAAGGAAACTTACAGTAGCGGTGGGGGCCGTTTAAATCCCCCTTCCCCCTGGTCGTCCATACAGTGTGATACATTGGTGGAAAGGGCTTTTCATTGGCTACAAGATACGTCAGTCATCATTGACAAACAACGCGACTGGTTGATTCTACTGTCGTTTTGTTGAATAAACGGCGAAATCAACCCTAAAACGAACCAGATTAAAACGCTTCATGAGGACGATGGTTTTATGGATTTAGTCTGGGATAATACATCTTTTGGACTGAAACATGGATGCACTATGTTCCCTGGATTCTAACGAAAAAATGATATGCAGTACTTAATGTTTCAATACATGTATGAAGTAACACGACAGTAAAGGTAAGAACTAGTGTTTTTCCAATATTTGTAATCTTGTTAAACATTAAGAAACTGTAGTCGCTGTGATAATTCAATCCTAAATTGCTTTATGAATCGTGAGACTTTCTGCTTTCATTTGATATATAGTTTGTCGGACTTCATTCAAATTTATCTGACGATCTTTGGTGACACATCTGGAAATACAATTTTGGTCCCAGGCTTATCTATTAAGCCCCAGGCCAACGAAAACCTTTTTGAGAGCCTTACTTTGCATATCAATATAAAGTAGCCATGCACGAAACAATGCATGTACTGTTGGATATCATGGATGTTTGTAACAGTGTGTGTCACTGCGCCTCCATAGGAGCCACAACCCTTATCAGATGAATGTACATCATTATGGTAAGCAAAAATCATTTGGGGATTACTCATTTTGGTCTTTGTATCCTACCAATAAAAAGTGTCTTGTTTACTATAATTTAGCTTTTTAATACCCAATAAAGATTAAACTATTTACCCTAATGTCTGCCAGACAATGGTGACTGGGCTTGAACAGCATTTAAATTTCCATGGTGGTGACACTGTAAATAAACTTAGAAACACTGAAAACATATCTGGTGATAAAACAGAATCACTTCTGTGACCAGGTATGTTTTCACACAGAAGGGCTCTGATTCTGGTAAAGTGGATTTCAGTGTGCTTTGTTGTAGAGTCACAATATATACACACATAATGGAAAAGTATAAGTAGAAATGAACATTGGTTGCGCATCCAAAATAATGAGTATATTGTTTATCTTACTGGCGCTATTTTTTGATGCTCTTTGTGAATTAACATAGAACCAAATATACCAAACAAATGCACCCGAATTGTTCATTACTGAAATAAACACTTTTAGACACTTTATTTTTTTCTGTGTGGTCAATATTCCCCAGGGCAGTGAAATAACCACAGCAATGAAAAAAAAAATCTATGAATGTTAAACACTGCGTTGTACGTCAGAAACCTAGACATTAAATACACCACCTGACCTGCTCTGTGACCCGGATGTGAAAAGTACAATATCCGGATTAGACATCACGTGTTACGCTAACTCGTGTGAATTTGAAAATCTTGTCCTGTGGTTATTACTGAACATAAACTGAGAGGCAGCTCCATAATAATTGACAACCTCCAGGCCGGTGCCGTGTTTTTTCAAAGCCCCGATCAGAACTGTAACCTGCGGTATGTAAATACTCTCAGCTACCATAATATACTGTCAATGTAAATACTCTCAGCTACCATAATATACTGTCAATGTAAATACTCTCAGCTACCATAATATACTGTCAATGTAAATACTCTCAGCTACCATAATGTACTGTCAATGTAAATACTGTCAGCTACCATAATGTACTGTCAATGTAAATACTGTCAGCTACCATAATGTACTGTCAATGTAAATACTGTCAGCTACCATAATGTACTGTCAATGTAAATACTGTCAGCTACCATAATATACTGTCAATGTAAATACTGTCAGCTACCATAATGTACTGTCA
The DNA here is from genome assembly GCF_900324485.2 of Mastacembelus armatus. Lineage (NCBI taxonomy): Eukaryota > Metazoa > Chordata > Actinopteri > Synbranchiformes > Mastacembelidae > Mastacembelus > Mastacembelus armatus. Next base: position 22,426,281 of record NC_046633.1, read on the forward strand.
ATGTAAATACTGTCAGCTACCATAATACACTGTCAATGTAAATACTGTCAGCTACCATAATATACTCTCAGCTACAACAATATACTGTCAATCAGCACTTTACACTTAGTAGTAGTTTATACTATTTTAGTCTGAACTTTCATTTACTTGTTGAATTGAGTACTGTCTAACTGATTTTAAAATTGCATTCTGTGTTTTGTTTATTTGGATGATCAATAGTGGTTTTTACTCATGAGGATCCAGCACGTCAATCAACAGTCTTGGGATCTCAGGGCCAGGCCGTCACCCCTCTCCAGTGTCTCATCATGTTAACCTACTGTGTCCTGTCCAGGCACGCATCCATGTTAAAATGTTCACAGTATAGTATAGCACTGGCTCTACAACACACCAGAGGACACTGCACTCAAGTGACATCAATGCATGAGGGTTTGGATCATGTCAGGATTTTACTGCAGCTTTGTGTGGACAGGTACTATATCTCACCTGGTCAGACCAATGCTGAGCTGTTCCAGCGTGGGCTGAGCTGCAGCTATGGGCCTCTGGGCATGGAGCTGAGGAGAAACCTGCTGGAGCAGTGGTGGCGCTCAGTGACTAGCTCCAGGGCTCAGGTGTTTGGGATTAACACTCTGACCAGCAGCAAGGACAGAGAAACAGATGGATGGGAACAACTGAGGATGGTTGAATCTGAAAAATTAAGACAAATACTAGAACAGAAAGAGCTGAACAAGGAGCAGCTCTCCCAGCAGATACGAGTGCTCCTGGAAAGTTCTCCATCTGTGAGAACAGACTTCATTCAAGGTAAGGAAAGTTTGTTCTCCCAGTGGTATGCTTTGGCAAATAATGGCTCTCCTAGCATATGTTGTATTGTGGTTATTGCTACAGTAAATTCAGCTTTGATAAGACAGTCAGCTTGGCAGGATGCTGGATCCATAAATGATTTTTGAGTTTTAAATTACTTTTTTAAAGTATATATAATTTATAATTTTTAGGTTTACTGTTTGCCACTGTAGTCATCGTCTCTGTTAGAGTATAAAAACAACAGCCATGAAGTCTTTAATTCAAGCATTTAATCACAAAATGTGTGGCCTAACTTCTTAATCCAGGAGTCATATTCTGGTTTGTTGTCAGGTGCCTTGGAGCAGTATGTCCCTTCAGTGGAGCTGGTGAACCGGAAGCTTCCTTATGGGCTTGCAGAGACTGGTCTGTGCTTCCAGCCATTAGATGGTTCTGGTTGGTGAGGCTTCATCTACTGTCATGTCTAAATGTGTCTCTCTCCGTGTGCAAGCATGTCAATGTGAAAAACAGTGTGAGTGAAACTTCATTGTTGCAGCTAATTGTCTTGATTGATATAATTGGGATAATTAGTCTTTAATTAAAATAGCTTCTGCAATAAAATTAACATAAAATGAAAGTCTGTGACTTTATTAGCCAAACTTCAGTATATTTAGTATTTCTTTAAATTATTAATAGTAGAACATGAAGTGTTTAATATTGCTCATAGTGACAAGGGTTATTTTATGTTTTTGTGGTCCAGACTGCAGCATGTAGCCTGCGGTCAGCCCAGAAGATACCACTGTAATTACATGTTGTTGTATATTTTTCAATATTTATAATCTGAGGTGTCTGGTGGCGTAATGGTTAAAGCACATACCATGTAACTACAGTGTTCATGGTGTGTGCTTTAACCTTTGGAGCAAGTCATACTTGTCTTATCACTGCCCTTATTTCCTGTCTCTCTTTAAACTGTGAAATAAAAGCAAAATATCTAAATGAATCTTTTCTAAAAACCGTTGAGCATTAGGTTTATTTAGTAAGCGTTTGCCTATGGTATTTTATTTTTATAAAAGAATTTAAATAAATGTTTCTGGTGCTACTGTAATTATAACAAAACGGCTCCTTGTGCCAGCCCAGCTGAGTTCACCCAGACGTCTCTGGTGTGGTTCTGCTCTCCTCGCACCTCTTCCCAGTGGCTGGATCACTGGACCCGACAGAGGCTGAAGTGGTGGCGAAAAGTGAGTATTTGAGACAGTGCCTCCTCAAAAATATGATTGTACCATGACATGTTACATGACTGTATTTAAGCTGAACACATTTTGAGTATTCCTCAGCTATACATTATTGAAATGTTGCAGATGGCATGTGGAAAGACTTATTGTATTTCTGTGATCACACAATAGTTTGTTTTTATTGTTTGCAAATATTGCACAGTGTCAGCTGCAGGACACCAAGGGTTATGCACTTGTTTTTTTTGGGGTCTCACATTAAAAAAGCAGAGTAGACTGTTGTGAGCCCGGGTTCCTGAGTGTCAGTTGATTGATCATCTGTTTCTATAGAGTTGTAAATATCTGATGCTGTCTTGTTTTTGAGTAAGCAAACTTTAACCTTGTCATAGCCTTAGATTTCCTGTGAGATGTTTTTGAAATTCATCAGTTCAGTTTAAAAGGTGAGATAGCAGGACTTTTGTAGTGCTGCTGGTTATAAAACAAAGTCTGGGAGTCCATAGGGATAAATAAGAGAATCATTTCAACTCATGTCTTATTTTGTTCCTCATGTTTTTTGTTTTTTTTTTTTCTTCCCAATTTTGCGTGTCCAGTTTGCTCTGTCTCCATCTGACTTCAGCAGCAGTGAAATCCAAGAGGAGGAACTTGTAAAGATAGCGTCTCGTGGTGTGAGGATCAGCTATGACTTCCCATGGGGACAGGAGACCCTGGAGACGCTGTGGAGCCGAGGAGATTCTGAGCTGCTACAGACACACAAAGGAGCCCGTTCCAAACTTCAGGTCAGTCTGTGATAGTCCTTTAATGTGGACATGAGCTTTTTGTAGGAGTAATTGAAGCTTATTATGTTTAGTTTATGTTGAGACTGACATTTTGACTAAACTAGTAAGTATAGTTTTTTTTTAGGTCAGATTTTGGGCCTGTGTTGATTAAACATCATGTCAAATGTCTTTTAGTATTTTAAAATGATTTTAAAAGAGACACAGTCTGCTCTATATTAAAATTGTTGCCTTAACATTGTTGTACCATTTGTTCAGTGTCATCATATGCCATGTTAGCTGTCTAAATATGTTTCAGTGTCGAGATGGACGCAAGTCAGTTCCTCATGTTGTCTCTGTAACCGGGAACATGGACCGAGGTTTGATGGCCCTTCTGTCGAACTCACTCCAGCAGATGAAGAGAGAAGACAGCAAGCAGAAGCTGCAGCAGAGAAAGGTGGTGATGCACAACAGCTGAGCCACATTTAATGTTTGACATTACTGTCTGTCTGGCAGTGTGACTCCTTCACTGACCTTCGGTTCTCTGTTCATTTCAGGTTCTGAAGTTGCATCCAGTGTTGGCTCCGGTCAAAGTGGCTTTAGACATTGGCAGGGGTGGCACTGTGGAGCTGAGACAGGTGTAACAACAGTTAATTATTTTTTTTATATCTTTATTAAATCTCTTTGAATAAACTTCTAAGGGTGATTCGGGTGTTGAGTCAAAAGGACATTTAAAGTAACTGAATCATCACAGAAGCATAAATTGTATGTGCCCATCAATCAATCAGTTGTTTGTGCTTATTTTTACTGTTTTCATAGGTTTGTGAAGGGCTGCTGCAGGAGCTTATGGAGACTAAGATCTCTGTGTGGCCTGGGTATCTTGAAACTATACCAACATCAATGGAGCAGTTGAATGCCAAGTAAAATGCTGTTCATTGTTGGATGGATGAAAATGAAAAGTCGCTCATTGGGAGCACATTAGTGCTGTTTCCTTAGGTGTGGACTAATGTGTGTCTGTGTCGATGCGTTCTAGGTATGATGAGATGGGAGTGCTTTTCACTGTGGTGATCAGTGAGAACACACTGGAGAGTGGCCTCCTTCAAGTCCGCAGCAGAGACACTACTATAAAGGAGACCATGCACATCTCTGAGATCAAGAAGTTTCTCTCCAGATACATTTCTGCTGCCGACAACATATAAATGCAGCGTCTGTTTGGTTCATTAAACTGCCCCAGTCTTGACATAAAACCATTGTATCTCATTGACTTTGTTGTGATTAATATTTTACTGACCACAGAAAAGTACGTCCTCCAATTAGAAATGATGTATTTTTCTACCAGAGATAGTCTGTTAAGAGCATACTGAAACGATGATGTTAATCTCGCGAGGCTTGAACGTAGCTTTGCTCCTACCTGTGATGTCACGGGCCCCTGGTGAGCATGTGTATGTGCCGCTGAGCTGTTAGCATCTAGAGATGGCCGCAGACAAGCAGAACGAAGCTAAAGTTTCTCCCGTGGATGAGAATAAAGAAAATTTACCGGATGGAGGACTGGGACTGGAAAGTATCCTTCACAGGAAGAGATGTGAAGCGACAACTTTGTCTTTGTTTCAGAGAATCTGGCTCAGGCTCGGTGCTAACGTTAGCTTGCTAGCTAGTTCAGAGTTGAGCGGCGTTAGGCTACGTGTCACACTGAATCAGGCTGTAAGTAGCAGGCATGGGTTTACATCTTATTTTGCTTTGTCACACCAAGTCAAAGGATAGGCTAGGATACATATTAAAAATCTCATGTATATGTGATCCTGCGACTTGTTGCTTTCTGAGTTGATTGTGAGTACCAGCTAGCGTTAGATTGGCGTTAAACAGCTGAAGTATAAAGGTTAGCTCACAGCTAAAGACAAACCTGCTAACTTATACAGCAAGTCCTGACGTGGGTTAAAGAGTCACATTGGAAATACGAACGACTCAAACTCCCATTTGGCCTGATGTCTGATCAGATTGACATGTGAGTTAATCAAGTTTCATTGACAGTGAATGATTATAAAACTCAAGACTGACCCTTAACAGTGAATCGCAGTCTTGCAAATCATTAAGGAGTCGCAGCAGCAGCATGGCCTCAGACACGGAGACTACCAGAGATACAGGTGAGTCCACTCAGATATGTGACACATATAGACCTGAACATGTGTCTGTGGAGGTTTGTGCAGTTTTTCCTCTGTCAAAAGACACTCACAGGGCAAACTCTTCACTTTCTGTGTAAATGGATGTGCATTTGACATTTTACATCAGTTTCACCAAAGTTTGGTGTATATAAGAGAGTTTATTGTTCTACATTGAGAATAAATTGTATGCATGGAAACGTCTTGCTGCCATATGGTGAACATGAGGCTGTTGGTATAAAAATAGCACATTGGACCTTATGGGTTAAAGTACTTTTGAAATGCAGTGTGATTCAAGTGCACGTTTCTAATGTTTTGTCCACTGCATGAGCAAAACACAATATTAGCATTATAATAAAATATAGTGCAGCATCATGTGACTGCTAACCTCAGTACTGCACTTGCACTGGAGCTGACACCTTTCTGAAATTAATGTAATGCTCATTTTAATTAAATGAAAATTGAATTGACAGTTAATATGTCAACAGGATAACACTTGCTAAGATGTAATTTATGATTAATCAGTTTTATTGGAATAGACTGCGCTGTGGCTACTGGGCATACTTTGTACACACTATCATTGTCTACTTCACAATGACAAAGTACTTAGAAAACACTTCATGTCTGTAAAAATAGTTGAATATGTTACTATAATGCTTGTATCATTCATTATGATGATTTTAGATCAAAATGGCCTTGTGAGCATTATTCATTTACTGTAATATAAACATGTTTCTATAACGTTTCTATATTTTAGGGGCTACTGCTCTCGAAGGCTGCGTCGCCTGCGCAAGACTCTTGGCTTTAAAATGGGAAACCGGCACAAGTACATTGGGAAGAAAGTAACAGTTGAAATACTTTCTGACAACAGGTAAAGGAATCAGTAATCTGACACAGTCAGTCATATCCAGTTTACTGACTGGTGTTATGACAGACATTGTGTTTGATGTAGGATGTGTCTGTAGCAGTTACTTTCTACACATCACAAGATGGAACTAGACATTGTGTAACTACACTCACTTGCCACTTTATTAGGAACACCTTGCTGGTACCGGGTTGTGGACCTTTGCATTCAGAGCTGCCTTAATTCTTCGTGGCATAGATTCAGCAAGGTGCTGGAAACATTTCTCATTTTATAATATAAACAGTGTGATCAGAGGTGGCACTTGTGTGAAAAAAGACTCTGGTAAAAGTAGAAGTACTGACTCAACTCCTTTACTCAATTAAAAGTTAGAAGGTACAGGGTCTAAAATGTACTTAAGTAAAAAGTAAAAATCATCATTGCCATCAATGATACACAATACATATTTTGGTAACGCCACAGAAATAAAAAAGTTCACCACAAAGAAAAGGAAATTCTTCTTTTATTATCAACCTGCACAGTGCTGCAGGGAACAAAACACAACACATACACCACTAATCATTCTTGAAGCCGACATCGAACAGTTCTTTGAAATACGGCCATGGATGGGGAATGTTTTGCTTTTTCCATGTCTTGAACATGGTGTTGCAACCAACCACACCATGTTCAAAGTCACTTAAATCTCCTTTCTTCCCCATTCTGATGTGCAGTTTGAACTTGCTGCCATGGGACTGGCTGATTAGCTGTGTGTGCAATTGAAACATACAATTGAGCAGGTGTATGTAATAAAGTGGCCAGTGAGTGTGTATTTACTTCACTGAGCTCTCTTTGGATAGAATGAATAAACAGTGGCTTCAGAAAGTATTCAGACACCTTCACAAAGTGATCACAAACAGCTGATGCTAAACCATCTTTTCTTTTAGGTATCTGCTGCTGGTTTTGATGGAGGCAGAGCGTGCATGGAGCTACGCCATGCAGCTGAAGCAGGAAGCCAATACAGAGCCACGTAAGCGCTTCCATTTGCTGGCACGTCTACGCAAGGCAGCCAAGCACAGTGAGAAGCTGGAGAAGCTCTGCGAAAGCCCCCGTGTTGATGCCAAGACTAAACTGGAAGCACAGGTATGCAACAGAGGGTCACCAACCGTCTGCAATCACAGTATCAATGCATGTGCACATTTATTATGAAACTGCCTGAAATGTCTAAAAGTGACATTGTCATTCAACTCTCCACCATTTTTTGATGGTGGATGTTTTTTTTTCCGCCAAATATCAAACAGTTGCTAACAATAAACTGTTTTATGACTAATGTGATTTCAGGCCTACACTGCCTACCTTAGCGGCATGGTGGAGTTTGAACTGCAGGAGTGGAAGCGTGCCATGGAGGCCTTCAACAAGTGCAAGTATGTTTTTGACTTCACTAGTTTTGCTTGTACATTGGCAGCATAAGTGGATGTGTGTTGATCATCTATGAAAATGTATGACTTTTGAGAAATGTAAAATGCCACCATTTTTTGTTTGTCCTGTCTTGTCAGGACCATCTATGAGAAACTAGCCAGTGCGTTCACAGAGGAGCTGGCGGTTCTGTACCGCCAGCGTGTGGATGAGATATCACCCAACATCCGCTACTGTGCTTACAACATCGGTGAATAACACACACACACACACACATATACACATACATAAATACTGGAGGCAGGGAAAGGGATCCTCCTCGACATAATTGACTCTTTCAGGTCACCTGAGACACATACCTTAAAGTTTGCAGCCCCCTCCTCACACACACGTAACTTTTTCTTTTCTCCTGCCCCAGGTGACCAGAACGCCATCAATGACCTGATGCAGATGAGACTGACAGGTGGAGGAGGTGGCATGATGGCTGAGAAACTAGAGGTGAACAGCAGCTGAACATTAGTTTATGTGACTGTATCATCTGTGTCATCTTTTAAATGTTTGTGATTTTTTATAAAAACTCTTTGGCTTTTCCACCACAGGCCCTGATCACTCAGGCAAGAACCAAGCAGGCAGCCACCATGAGTGAGGTGGAGTGGCGAGGGCGGACGGTGCCCGTCAAGATTGACAAAGCCCGCGTCTTTCTTTTGGGTCTGGCAGACAACGAGGCAGCTATTGCTCAGGCAAGTAGCTCCTGTTTTGTTGTCTTTAAAAACAAAGGGTCTTACCTTTACTGGAAAAGCATTGTTGTTAATACTTCTGTGTCATCACATACATAACAATATGTGGCTGTGTCTCCATTATACTTTCCAATCCATGAGAATTAAAGTTGCATCTGGACCAAAATATGACTGTACAGACTGTTCTAGTTCAGTGTGGGTGCTCTTTGTTGACACATCAAAAGGTTTCATCCTCGAGCTCAAATGCCACATTGGAGATGGATGTTTTTTAAGTGCACAGATCTGTTTTTGAAAGTGGTTAAGAGCTTTGTTCCTCACTCTATGTCCTACACCATGTCCTCAACTACTCTTCCAGTCTACATACTCTTCTGTCTTTAAAGGTTGAATTAAGACATGAGATGTTAGAAATGAGCCTAGAGAATATAAAGACATTTTTCCTAAAATGGTCCATGCAGTTCCTTAGATTTCCAGCAGGTGGCACTCTCCTCTTTAGCCTCACACTCCGCTCATTGTTACCACAGTTCATTTCTCCTGTTTTCTTGTGCCATGTGGCTCAGCACACCCCGTGGACAAACCTGTCACACCCACAGTCACTCAGATGTCTGGCATGCATCTGCTGTCATTCTGTGCATTTCAGCCCACACTAATACTAGACCACACCCAGCAGGTTTCTGTGGACAGAATACTGTTATCACCTTTCAGTTTCAAATGGTCCTTCTGGGGCTGAATGTTTTTGTTACAGTCATTGTTAAATTATATTGGCAGTGGTTGAAGGCATGGGAAGCCTCTTTTGAAGTGCACAGATATTTTTCTCTTGAAATTTTAGGACTTGCATAACAAAACACCCTCATCAACCATCACAACTTTACTATTGTGAAATTAGGAGGCTTGGATGCCACATGTCCCAGATCACTCAATAGAGCATGTCACACCAACACCCCATTGTTTAACCTGATCTTCAGCTCTTGTTCTCTGGGGATGGGAAATGTTGTAGTGTCCACACATCGGTCCCTGTTGAAGACTTCCACCTACGCCTCCCTCCTCTAATTGGTTCATCTGTTCAGTCCTCCCTCTGAACAAAACAGGTTGAGCTGGTCGTCCATGCTGTTGCCAGGGCGTTGACACGATAGTGTGGCACTAAATCATATCAGCCCTCTGGGTGGATAAGAGCAGCTATTGAGTCGTCTATTATCAATTATCACTACGAGGAATGTCCTTGTAACATTCCTCCTCTGTGTTCCTTCCTAAGAGTTTCTGCCCTTCTAAAGGCAACGATGTGACAATAACGACATTCACAGAAGTGGTAAAATATGTTTACAGGAGTTTTCCTGACATCTTCCACATTTAAACTGGTCCCACATAGTGTCTTTCCAAAACAAGCCAAATAGGTACTGCAGATTTCTAAGAAACTGAAGCCTGTTGTGTGTCCGTGAAAGAAAAGTGAAGAACAATCCTGTAATTCACAACAATCTCAAAAAGACTTGCAGTATGTGCATTGAATGTATCAGGAGCCTGCCGGGCCACATAGCTGTCTCTCCCTCATTGTGCCACAGTTACATTCCTGCTTTCACTGTTGCTCTTTGTGTCAGAATACTATGACATCTAAATGCATGAAATATTTGTGTTTGCATGATTGAATTTTTGTTAGTGTTAAGTGTGTTTCAGGTGAATGTGTGAATGAGGTGAGGTGAAAGTGAATGTGTGTGAATGAGTTCAAATATTGAGGCCAAATGCATTTTTTTGAAATCAGGTTTTTTGGCATAACCATTTAAGAAAACCTTTTCTGCAGAATGCAGCTCAGGGTCTGTCTATAAAATGTTTAACATTTTTTCTTATTAAATTTATAACTCTTTAAACCTGAGTCTTCTCCCTCACAAATGCCTCTTAACTGTAAAACCTTTTGACATAGTTTATGAATTTTTTTTCTTCCTTTTAATATTCTTTTATTTCTCTACCATCAAAAACATAAATTACCCCAAGAAGGGAACAGAAAGAAGGATGGTGGAAGAACATCTCCACTGATCTTAATCAGTTTCACATGTGGGAGTTTGTGGGTTTAAAGTTTGGCACACTAACTTTGGCTGTTTAGTGTGTACTGATTTTGCTAAGTGTTTGTGTTGTGCAGGCAGCTAATGAGGAGACCAAAGAGCATCTGTATGAGACCCTGCTGGCCGAGTGCAGAGACACCATCCAGGCTGTGAGAGAGGAACTCAAGAGTGAGGCGGTACGATACACCACGGTCATAAGTTGACATATTTAGGTGAAGGGAGGCACCTGATCTAATGACCAGGGTGTCTGTTAACAGGTCTCAATTTACAGCCTACCAATATATTTATTCTGGGATATCGAAACAGAAAAGTAAACATTATGTATTTATTTTGTCATTGGTTGTCCTTGTAGAAGCAGCGAGAGAGAAGCTCTGATACTGATAGTGGAAAGGTGTCCAATCTACAGTTTCTGCACAGGTAAAACAAACTCTTAAACTCAAAACACAGATTTCAATGAGACAGGCAGACTTGTCTGATTGAAATCTTGTCTGATTGTCTGGCATCTACAGACAGACGTCACATAATTTTTTGTTTTGTTTTTTTTCCCCCAAAACGTTCACTGCAATGATTCTAAAGTGATTAGTCGATCAATAGTTGCACATGTTCAGTGGCAAATAATAATATTTCATGGAGTGTAGACCCCTGAAGTGTAGGCTACATTTTAAAGAATGCATTAATCATGTCATTAGTTCTGACAGATCATACCAGGATGTAGTAAAAAAAAAAAAGTCAAAATCCAGTTGGAGTGGATGGTTCAGCCTTGTCACATCCTACATAATAGGTCATATTAACAGCATTTTCATCTGTACAAGTTAGAGGTAATGTACAAGCCTGTGGTTCAGTAACGTTAGGCATATCCAGACCTACAGATGACTTATTCCATCCTCTATGTCAAGGACTTGTCTCTTTAGTAAGTGAAAAATAATCGTGCTGCTGGTATCCTCTGCAGTTACCTGACCTACATCAAACTGTGTACGCTGGTGAAGAGGAACGAGAGCATGGCCCAGACTCTGCACGCAAAGCTGAAGGAGACTCAGTCAGATGAGAACAAGAGGGGCCCCCGTCCACAGGACCTCATCCGCCTCTATGACATAATCCTGCAGGTAAATGCCTGAATAGGATAATATTGTGATCTTTGTTGATATAAGCTTCTGTCTTCATGGAAGGCAGCTGTTTAAAAAAAGACCACTTTATTTTCTTTTTAAATTTCTATTTCTCCTCATGTTGTCGCCACCACTCTAATCTCCTCTGTCTGCCCTTCTCTCCAGAGTCTGGCTGAGCTCTCGACCCTGCAGGGACTGGAGGATGACCACACTTTCCAAAAGGAAGTGTCGCTCAAGATGCTGGTGTACAAGGCCTACAGGTATGATGTTTTTCTTTTGCAACAACACGTAAATATTTCATGGAAAAATCCCCAAGTTGAGTGTTTATGAGCAATATTTACAATCTCTGTGTCAGTGTTAATTCTCCATCAGCTGCTATGGAGACTTATTCCATTTTTTCAGATGGGGCCACACACAACAGGTTTTTTGTTTAAAATGAGCTCCTTGAACTAGACCATGTTTCTGATCCTAAAATCCTTCATTGATTTATACACAAGTTGTTAATAAACTCACTTGTTTAATGTGTTAACATGGAGTTTCTCTCCTGTTTTTTCCTCAAAGGTGTTTCTTCATAGCTCAGTCTTATGTGCTGGTGAAGAAGTGGAGTGAGGCTCTGGTGCTGTATGAGAGGGTGCTGAAATATGCCAAGGAGGTGCAGTCTAAGGCCAAGAGCCTCAACAACCGCCTTAAGGTTTGTAATGCTCACAGACACACAAGCACACAGTAGTCAACTTCATAATAGCATTAATCATTTCTGTTGCCACAAATTTCTGCAGGATCTGCCTGACATTCAGGAACTAATTGCTGAGGTCAATGCTGAAAAATACTCACTTCAAGCTGCTGCCATTTTAGGTGAGAGCACATTCTGAAGTAACAGTTGTTTTTTATAATCATATAAAAACGAAAAGCCTCATTCTGTTCGGTTCTGCTTGGTTGTGTGTTCAATCCTGAGAGGAAATATGTATGTTTCAGACACTGATGAGACTGCTGAGGTTCCTTCCCAGCAGCTGGTGAAGGACAATATGGTAAGTGGACTTAAGCAATTAAAGGAAGATTTTTAGAAATGTGCTTTTTATGACTTTGTCTTCACGAGTCAGATAAGAAGACAGATCTCCCTCTCATTTCTGTAGCTAGAGCCTGGAAGTGATTGGTTCATCTTGGTAAATACTGACTGGTGCATGTTTATTTAGACATAACCAGCAAAAGTTATTCTTGGAGAAATCAAGACCAGATTGAATTTACAACATGAGAAGAAGATAAAACCTTGTGTGTTAAAGATTTGATTATTCTTGTCTTTTGTTTCCTTTTTCTCGATGACTCTTCTGAAAATGATTTACCTGTCTTCCCAGATGTTTGGTCACATGTTTTTGTATCTTCATTGAAACCTTTCTCTTCTCTTAAAACTTTCTCTCACTTTCTTACTTGCAGCCTCTCTGCGACCGCCTGGAGGCCTTCCGTCTTGACCCTTCCCTCGTAGGAAAGCAGCCCAATTTGGTCCAGTTTCCCCCTGATTTCCAGCCAATCCCCTGCAAGCCCCTGTTTTTTGACCTGGCTCTCAACCATGTGACCTTCCCACCATTGGATGAGAAGGTGGAGCAGAAGGGCAAGGGCGGCCTGACCGGCTACATCAAGGGCATCTTTGGCTTTGGCAGCTAAATTCCCTCCCCAGGCTTTGGCAAGAAGATCCACAAGACCCATAGTTTACAACAAACAACCAGACTTGGGTCAGTTGTTAATTAGAATAATTTCAGTTACTTTTAGTGTTTGATTTTAGAGCCTGAGTGCAAGATGAGTGGTGTTTGCAGTTCGGATGAAGACAGTGAATCTAATCTTCCAAGAAAGATTATAGAAAAGTAATTGAGTCAATTTCAAGTCGCAATATGATCCAAGTCCACCTGCCTCCTTTAGTAATAACATCAGACTGCATGGTTTCCTAGCATACAGGCTCAGTGTGCTGTGCCGTGCCATTGTCCTGATGCAAACCACAAAGTTGTCAATCTCAGTGTTACATAAGCGCCTTCATTTAATTATATATCAATTCTTTCTTTGTCTTTTCATATTGTTTCTTAAAGTGCAGTCTTATCTCAGTAGTCTCTGTAGTGCTCATGAAATATGAAATATTTGTTCCATCAGCCCACCCCATCTTCCTCCACACAGATGCTTTTGTCACCACAGCGCCCGTAGCAGCTCCCATTACAGAACTGTAATGTAACTTTAAACTGGATATAATAGCAGGCTGCTAAGAAGCACAAGAAGATCTATATCCTGATACCGTTATCTGTTTTTTTATAAGTGTCTTCTGAAGTTGTGGGTGCATTGAAGTTACCAAGGCCTCTTTAACAGAGGAGACTGAATTATGAAGAGTTAAAGGAAGAGTTGGGATGAAGTCTGAAATTCTTAGATGCATCAACAGGACGATGATGGATCAAGTTTTTTAAAAAAGCTCTCGATAGTTTGGTGTTTTCATTTGTCTACCAGCTGTAACCCACGTGTCAAACTGTGTGATACCTTATGATATTTGGGACTAACAAGGGTCCAACTGCTTCCCTCAGCGGTTCTGTTTTCTACAAAAGGCCCTGCTGGCTGATTTGTTGTACCTGTGCATCAGACTGTGTGTCATCCAATGTTGGCTAGTGATAATGCGTATTCATGTCTTCTTCCTACACCAAAGCCCCTTATTTCCTCTGACTCTTAGGGGCCTGGTTTACTTGTGACAACTGGTTAAACACTAGACGTGTAACTCCCATTTAACTGTATTGCTTAATAATTTATATCTTATTTTTAATTTCCCCCCCTTCAGTGTTTTATGTTTAATAATTAAGGTGGATGTGCTGGAATTGTTCCAGCACTTTACCTGGAACAGCCTGGAAAACAGTTATTTGTGACTGGTAACCGATGGAAACGAAGAGAAATTAAATGATGTGAATGTTTGATTTGATTTAGTTTCCAGGGCCATAATTAAAATATGTTTGCACCAAGTACTTTAGTCGTCATTCACGTCTGTGGAAGTGGAGTTGGTTCTTGATTCAAGGATATCCTGACAACCAGCAGGGGGACAAAAAGTGTCATCATCATTGACAAGTGTAACAGGTGGATTTCTGAAGGGAAGAATGAGCTATGACTGTTTTGGGTGTGGCTAGGAGTGTGTAGGATGCCTGAGCAGGGTGTGAACCTGTTTAGACTTACTTTGTTTATATGCAGTTTCATGAGTATGAATGATTACAGAGGCATGTTTGTCACTCAATAAAAAGCTGATAAGTAAATTACCTTTTTTCTGACCTGCAATTAACATCAAATTCACAAGAACATTTAGATTAATGAATGCATTGTCCCCTCCCCCTGCACGACAGCAGCTCAACCTGATTTCTTATCAGGTTCTCATCACTGCCACACATGCAGTATATTTGTTGCTTTAGAAATCAGTGCTCTTTGCCTGGATGGTCTGAAGGTATTTGTGCCTAGATGAAGTGGAGATAAGTGTTTATCTGTTGGAAGAAACTATTAAGACACAGTCTGCTGCACATTTTTAGTTAAAGAAGCCACAACACACAATGTTTTTTCCTTTCAGCTCCGCTCTCCGAAATTAGAAGACATGCAGATCATTTCTTGTTGTCCACCAGACATTACTGGAAAAACCTGGAGTGCAGCATGTACATGTAGATTTACTGCTTTTTGAATGGAATGCTTGTTATTTGCCAATAATTTTCCCTTTGTTCTCAGTTTGGAGATAATTTATTGCTTCTTGAGCTGTAACTATCAGGCTGATGGCAGGGAAAGTTATCCTGAGCTGTTAATTGTCAGATATTTCAGTCACTTACTGTTTGCCTGTTTTATATCAATATAAACTGAGTATCTTTAGTTTGGGCAAAACAAGGCATCACCTTGAACCTGAACACACGAGGGACAATTAGAATGTTTCGGACATTTTATTGGCTTGATTATTTAAATTCCATTAGTTATTTTCTGGCCATGGCACTAGATGGCTGGTCACTCAGTTTGACCTTCAACAGTAGTCATGCACATATTAATGGTGTCATCATCGTCATCATCAGGTCAAAACCTTCATTTAATGTTTTGTTCCGTCAGCCTCAGCTGGACTTTTACTGCGAATTAGCTAATGTTACTGCACTAACGGGCTACGCTGTGATGATAAACCTGCTAAACACCAGTAAGCGAGCATGTTGGCCTGCTGTATTAGCATTCAGCTGAAAACACTGCAGAAAGCAAACAAGGCCCAGCATTCATGATATGCACGCTCTTAAGGCTGTGCAATTGGGCAATTAGTTGAAAGGGGTGTGTTCAAAAAAATAGCAGTGTCTGCTGTTGACTGTACAAACTCAAAGCTATTTTGTACAAACATTTTTGTTTCTAGGATTTAGCAATCCTGTGAATCACTAAACTAATATTTAGTTGTATGACCACAGTTTTTTATAACTGCTTCACATCTGTGTGGCATGGAGTCAACCAACTTGTGGCACCTTTCAGCTGTTATTCCACTCCCTGATTCTTTAACAACATTCCACAATTCATTTACATTTCTTGGTTTTGCTTCAGAAACAGCATTTTTGATATCACCCCACAAGTTCTCGATTGGATTAAGGTCCGGGGATTGGGCTGGCCACTCCATAACATTAATTTTGTTGGTTTGGAACCAAGACTTTGCTTGTTTACTAGTGTGTTTGGGGTCATTGTCTTGAACCATTTCAAGGGCATGTCCTCTTCAGCATAAGGCAACATGACCTCTTCAAGTATTCTGACATATGCAAACTGATCCATGATCCCTGGTATGTGATAAATAGGCCCAACACCATAGTAGGAGAAACATGCCCATATCATGATGCTTGGACCACCATGCTTCACTGTCTTCACTGTGTACTGTGGCTTGAATTCAGAGTTTGGGGGTCGTCTCAAAAACTGTCTATGACCCTTGGACCCAAAAAGAACAATTTTATTCTCATGAGTCCACACAATGTTCCTCCATTTCTCTTTAGGCCAGTTGATGTGTTCTTTGGCAAATTGTAACCGAGGGACTTTGCGGGGGATTCTTGAAAATAGGTTAGCTTCACCCAGACGTCTTCTAACTGTCACAGTACTTACAGGTAACTCCAGACTGTCTTTGATCATCCTGGAGCTGATCGTTGGCTGAGCCTTTGCCATTCTGGTTATTCTTCGATCCATTTTGATGGTTGTCTTCCGTTTTCTTCCACGTCTCTCTGGTTTTGCCCTCCATTTTAAGGCATTGGAGATCATTTTAGCTGAACAGCCTATAATGTTTTGCACCTCTTTATAGGTTTTCCCCTCTCCAATCAACTTTTTAATCAAAGTGCTGGCTTCATCCTTAAATAGGGGCCACCTGATTCACACCTGTTTTTTCACAAAATTGATGACCTCACTGATTGAATGCCAGACTGCTATTTTTTTGAACACACCCCTTTCAACTAATTGCCCAATTGCACAGCCTTAAGAGCGTGCATATCATGAATGCTGGGTCTTGTTTGCTTTCTGAGAATCTACTGCACCTACTGGTAACTTGTTTGCCATGTAGCAATAAAAAATATACTAAAAACCTGGATTATTCTGTTAGTCACATTGTACTGCTATTATTTTGAACAATACTGTATTTTAGGCTGTCTTGTCTTAGTGCACTCAATGGTTGGTTTACACTTAATGTAAAAGCCAGCCTCTTCACTTCATTGTTTTGACTGCATAAACATTTACCATTCACAAATATTTCATGGAAACCATCCTTATCTCTGTGTGCAGTATTTCCTGTGCCACAGGTCTTCACACAGCCTTGAAAAATAATATTTGCTCCCACATGGTCAGCAGTTAGCAAAGTGTTGCTCTGGACTTTGGTAGCTTTGGCTTGTTCAGATGTTGCTGATTTTGTGATGAACATGCCCGTAAGGTCTCCCGATGCCCCGTCCATGTAGTCACTGTGCAGTCCTATGGTGCTCAGTCCCTCCTGTGTCAGTCATATTAAGATTTTGATTTGCTCTTCTGTCAGGCCTGCAACCAAATTTATCTGTTTTCTTCCTTTTACAGATTTAGTCTTGATTTCCACAGTTTGGCTTCACTGCCATTTCTTAATGACATTTTGCACAGCTGAAATTTCAAGATGGAAGAGCTTTATTGTGTTTTTATAGCATCAACTGACCTAATTTGAAGTTTCATTCAGTTTTGATGAGTTCAAGAAATTATCAGCTCTAGAAATGTCATCAAATGTGAGGCCTAACAACTGGACTAACAAAATACCCAACTGTTATTTTCTTTTCTTATTTCAGTTCAGGAAATAAAAATTACCATTTGAAGCAAGGTACATTTTTATGTTGCTTTTTCTTTTTTCTTTTCACTTCAGTATTCAACAAAATGTGTAATTTGCTCTTGGGTGCTCTGATTCCTGAACGTTTGGGCGCTTTCAGGACTTCACATCCATGTTGGCATGAAACTTATCTTTGAAAGCTATGGATAAGATGCATTCAGTCAATCAGAAACTGGAAGATACCATTTCAGATGAGGGTGGAGTGAGGAATTGGTATCTTCCAGCTTCTGACTGACTGAACACACCTGGCCCAGGTGATCAGCAGTGGGTAGGGCAGGGATAGTTGTTAAACAAGCAGGGCAGGAGAAAAGTAAATGTATATCAACTTTTAACCCAAGTGCTGAAATAATGTAAACCTGAACATATAACTTGACCTGGGCCTTTTTGTGTGGAGTTTGCGTGTTCTCCTTGTGTCTGTGTGGGTTTTCTCCAAGTGCTCCAGCTTCCTCCCACAGCTCAAACACACACAGATTGGGGTTTGGTTAATTGGTGACTCTAAATTGTTCGTAGGTGTGAATGTGAGTTTTAGCCTGTCCCTGTGTGTCAGGCCTGTGATGGACTGGAGACCCTGCCTGTCACCTAGTGTCAGCTGGGATTGGCTCCAGCCCACCGTGACCCTGGGTGCAGGATAAGATGATGGTAGATGATACATTTCCAACCATCGCCAGCTACATCTGCAGAACAAGGTCATGTGATATGATTAAAATCATTGTGCTAAGGTTGTTTTGTCAAACCATTTGATGATGTTTTTGACATTATTAAAACTGAATTATAATGAAAATGACTTTCCTTCATGCAACATTTTTTCCTCACAGAAACTGAAATATAAGGTCAAGATAAAATAACCTGCCATTTGTATTGAGCTTGAGCTGAAAGTACAAATACAATAAGTCCCTAAACAACATAGAGTCTGTTTGTTCAGAGAGCTGGACGCACCCAGAGAGAGAGAATGACTGGACACATCAAAAATGTGTGCTGCCTCTGCTGCAAACAAGCTGCCTCACTGCATTCCTCAGCATGGTGTCCTATTGTTGATAAGCTGCAGAGAGACGCCCTGATCCTGAATGAATGTCTGTGGATGCTGCACATGAGACTTTGAAATGTTTGAACTTCAAACATTAACATTATAATGTGCTTCTTTATAAAGGCATTATGTAATAGACACTCGTTCTGGTCCACAGGCTGTCGGATACTTTTCCACTGTTGACTGTACACACATCAGGTTTATCTGAGCCTTGACTGAGGTGAGGTGCGCGGTGGGGTGTGTGTGGGCAAGTTAAACTCTTATCATCCAGCATTTGGCCTTAAACGCTTTAAATTTAACGTCATGGAGGAGAAGAAATCAAGGAAAATAAAACATGATTTGGTTTAGTATAAGCTACATCAAAGGTCCTTTCTTCTTCACTGTTAACTTGCTAATTCTATCATCCAAAAGTATTAATAAATATGTTTTTTTGTGGAAATTGACCTATAGATCTACAAAAACAAAACAATTGGGACATAGAACAAGGCTCTTTTTTTTTTCTTTTTTTTTTTTTTAGACTATTCCCTGCAGTGTCCCTACAGCCCCATGAACTATGCATCCTGTGTAATTAAAGCTCACCTGCTGTGAGAGATTTGAGATTTGAGACTGTGACAGGGCCCTGATGAAAGGGACGGGCAGGATTGAAGGTGGGAGGAAGACAGATAGCGGGGAACAGGTCGGTCTGGTCTTCTTCTGCAAAGTGGATGTCTGAGTGGTGACACACCTGGGAGGAGCTGTCACTGCTAAACGCTGCGCTGACGTGAGCATGTCTATGTTTGAATGTGCTGAGAGGAAGCAAAGGAGAGACAGAGTAGGAGCCACAGTGTGAGGAAGACCGAGACGAAGAAGGAGTAAAAGAGAGAAACAGATTTCTGTGGGATCCAGGCTTGACCTCCAACAACCTCCAGGATGTTGAAGAAGAAGGATCCCAAGGACAACTTGCTCAAGCCCAGCAAGTGAGTCTTTCCCTGAGGACTTCATGAATGCATTTGTGAATGTATAAAAATATGAGTGGGGAAGCTGTATCTCAGTCATTTCCCCTTATCTCCTGTTCTCTGAGAACTGTGTTGTGTTTCCTTCGTGTGCTGTTGTCTTTCTGTCTGTGTGCTGTGGTTCCACTCGAGTTCTGGTTGAAAGACACATTTGAAGACATATCTTTTCAACCAGCTCTAGGGGACCCAAACCTCCAGAATGTGGCTTCAGGGCCAGTTTTTCCCAAAACTGAATCTAGATTTAGGAGGCTTTTAATGTGTAGCAAAATATCCTAATCAGTGATCATATTTCAAAGAAAAAAGCTTATTGAAGGACTCTGCATGTTGATTGAAGTATCAGAAAATAACAGCTACTCTTCATCCAGACATGAGTATGCTATCAGGCACAACAGCTTTTTAAAATGCAGAAATATTTAACACCAATACATGTTGGAAAGAACAATGATTTTTCAAAATAAGTTTAAGATTTGCAACCAATTTTAAATTTTTATAAAAACATAAATCAAATTTAAGGTGATTTAAATGTATAAAAAAAAAGTCTGGTTACTCTGAATGATTGTTCTTGCAGAAGATAAGAGGGATGACGACAACACTAACCTTTTTTTTTTTGCAGCTTTCAGGAGAGTTATATTAAGCTGACCTTTTTGTCCCTGTCTGATGTCACAATACTGATGTGGTTCCACCTTGCCCCTACCCAGGACATGTTGTCTGTCTGCTGGGGTGTGATGAGGGCTGGGCAGTCCATACTGCTCAGCTGGTTTCTTTCTCTTCTGTGGGTGTTGGTTCCCAACTGTACTTTATGCTGTGACATAGAAGAGCTAAATTCATTTGGCCGTTAAGAAATTTCCATCACAGATGAATGACATCAATTAAAATATGTCTGCTGTTAATGATTATTCTCATTATTAATACATCTTTAGATTTTTTAAATAATTGGCATAATATTTAGATTAACTAAGTCTATAAAATACAAACAAATGCACAAAATCTTGAATTATTTTTTCTGACCAGAAGTCCAAAATTCAGATTCATTAAACATCTTGTACAATGATGAGCCAGTGCTCACATTTAAAAAAACGAGGACTCAGAAATGAGCAAATGTTTAACATTTTTGATTGGCTAAGGATCAATCAATTAATGATCAATATGTTTAATTAATTGTCACAGTGTCTGACTTTACAGACCCACACCTGGTGTCACTTTCCAGGTGAGTGGACTGGACGGACAATGTAATAAAATAAAAAACTTCAGCCATCATTTATAACAGGAACCAGTGTGCACAGGGAACATGCAGACCATAGTGGCTGTGTGTGTCTGTGTGAGCACGTACTGTATGTGCCTGCATTAGATGTTATCTCACAGCTCACGTCGCCCTATTACAATAATGGCAAACGAGCCAACACACAAAAAGCAGCACTTTTATAATAATATTAAGTTAAATTACTCTGGAGGATTTGCAAAGCTTTTCAACCTCTTTAGCCCCAAAATTTAACATAGGGGAATTTCATAACTTGAAACCAAAGCTGGCAAGAGATTTACAACCATGTTAGGGAGTGTTTGTGGTGCGAGTTTTGTGATCTTGAACTAAAAAATGCAGACAAGCCCTTCTAAATCATGTGGGTTATCCAGTTACCCTGCTTTCATGTCAAATCTGCCTTAGCTTTTCCATCACGGTCATTCATTAGTGAAATAAATTTTTATACTATGTTGTATTTCAGTGCAGTTTTCATCATTAAACATTGGTAACTAAGGTCAGAATATGGCACAGCAAAACAGAAGTGCTCATTTTCAGCAGACAGCAACAGTCATTCATTCCTTCATTCTTTGGGGGTTTAATTCAACAAAGCTCTGCTGTAACAAACCCATTTCCCTTCTGGGTAAAGTACAGCAAATACCTGTCTCTCCTGCTGAGTGAGCAGGGATAGAGAGGCCATTGTCACAGCAGCTGCAGAACCAGATCAGCTTGCAGTTCAGTGAGTCAGGGCAGGTGGAGTGATGGCCTGCAGCTTTACAACATGCCTTCACATTCCTCTCTCTCCATCATTAAACAGCTGACTGGGATGAACACTTAACTGTGACATTTGCTTGTTCCCTCCACAGGGAGATGTGACTGAAAGTAGCTTAAGTGGGTCAATTGCCAGCATGTTGACAACATTCATGGGTTTGGTCTGCACATCTCATCAGAGGTGTCAGAGCATGAATGAAGTGTTTTCAGGTTATATGTCAAGGAGAAGTAAAAGACTAACATGTAAAGTGTCTTACATACTCTGATGTCAGTGGAGAGTTTTGTGTTAGCTTTAGTTGCATGTCTTTTTAAAGGGACGCAGGTCCACACCGTTTGTAGAAAACCTCATTTATTGTCAGTGGGAAGAAAGAGACTATTATATACAACACACATAACCACAATCAAAGGTCTGCAAAGTTCCCTTCAATTGTTTAAACACCGAATGTCTCAACTTCTGTTTGCAAATTACTTGATTTCATTTACACCCACTCTGATGGAGCTCTCACCTGACACTTCCTCTAACACAGAAACTTTATTTATTTACTAGAAAGGCTCTTAAACAAAAAGCTATTCTCAGTAGATAACCACAGACTGACCACATGTTTACCTTTATGGGTGTAGTTCATCTCACAATGGCAGCCAGTAGAAATCTCGTCCTCCTTTTCTGTCTGAGCCATCGCGTCACCTTTTCTCAGTAAAACACCTGAGTATCACCTGAGAGCAACACAAGCAGAGACAGAGGGAGTGACTGTCCCGGTCTGTCGTAGTGGAATTTTAACATTAAGGAACGCTGTGGGTGTGGCTCAGACAGTGAATGGCGTACCCTGACCGTGTGACCGTGTGTGATTTTGTTATGTAATGACATGTAAACAGCCTGTTGTGACATTTAACCCCCGTCCCAAAGAAATATATCAAACAAATGAAAACCAATATTGAGCTGCTGACTTTAAATTACATGTAAATTTAAATGAAAACTAAAGGAAATGATCCCCATGTTTACTGGTGAGCACTCTTAGGATGTGGCACTGTGACATGGGGCAGATGATGATATGAGTGCCTCTGCTTTAACCTTTTCTGGCCCCTTCTCTTTCCTCTACAGGAGCAACTTGGCCTTGTTGATTGCCCAGATGCAAAAAAATGCCGACCAGGTGGAGAAAGATGTCCTCCGGGCGGAAGAGCTGCTGACTGTGGTGAGAAAAGACACCAATGCACTAAATAAATATAGTCACAATTACAGGAAATAACATCTTATCTGTTGTCTCCTTCCACCAGGAGAGAGAAAATGAGAAGAAAGAGCTGCCCTTTCAGCATCAGAATGAGATCTCAGAGAAGCTGGGCGAGGCTGAGGGTCTGCTGAAGGACCTCTTTCTGGACGTCGACAAAGCCAAGAAACTCAAACACCCACAAGTCGGGGAGATAGAGAGCGAGTGAGTGGTTACAGAATAAGTGCAGCACTGATGGTGTAGCTGCCCCAGACCCAGGTTGAAATATTTCTTTGTTTCTTGTTTCTCCGGCGACTCTAGCGTCATCCTCCTCCATGAGCGCTGGCTGAAGGACTGTACCTACTACAGAGAAATCTACGAGCAGATTGATGACGTGTCACTGATGCCCAGAATCGACTGGGGGCCTGTTTTCAACAAGAAACAAGTAAGTTTAATACCACTGTCTGAACATTTGGGCATGTTGCTTCAGTATGAGGCACCTTCCTGCCTCCAGTGTATTAATCCACTGCTGAGAACAAAGTCCATAAGAAATACACCATTTACTGCAGTTTTTAGTAACATTAGCTGGTTTCTAATGTTTAAATCAAATCGATAGTGATAGACAGGATTCAACCAAGCTGAAATACATAGATTTCTAAAAAATATCTATATAAAAAAAACACGTTTTATCCTTTAAAATCATCATAACAGAACCAGACTCCCACATCCCTGAGCTGTTCCTTTGTGCACGTCCAAATTTGTCAGTTGCCTCCACAATAAACACATTAACCAGAACTGAGTTCACAGCCCACATAAGTACTTCATCCAGTCTACCCTGCCTTCTGTCTCAGCATATAGCATTAACTCAGTTCTGCTGTCTTACAGAAACAGGTAAACGTGGAGGAATATGGCCCCACCATGGCAGACCTGGAGAAGCAAATCGCTGCTCACAACATCCTGCACAAAGAAATCGAGTCCTACAACTCACAGCTCTCCGTCAGCTCCGCTGGCAACAAGGTGAGCAAGTGTATTCATAGGAAAACATATTGCCATCACAGTGTGGGTGTCTTCTGTTTGCACTGACAGCAGCTGCTCTTAATGTTGTGTTTCTGTTGTTTAGGAGAAATACACCGATCTAAAGAAACAGTACAACAACCTACTGGTGAGTTTAGCTGTTATAACAAATTTCTTGACTATCTTTCACCTTAAAGTCACAAAAAAGTAAAATATGCAACAAAATCATTATTTTCTCGTCTTGAAACTGATTTTGAGCTGCACCTTATTTCTCCCTAATTGACATTCCTTTGATTCATTAG
Source organism: Mastacembelus armatus (assembly GCF_900324485.2). Lineage (NCBI taxonomy): Eukaryota > Metazoa > Chordata > Actinopteri > Synbranchiformes > Mastacembelidae > Mastacembelus > Mastacembelus armatus. Next base: position 22,450,195 of record NC_046633.1, read on the forward strand.
TTCTCTTGACTTGTTTGTACTTTCAGAGTTTCTCAGTTTTATTTTTTTGCATTTACTAAATTTTTTTTTTCCCCTCCCAGGACAACTCCAAGTGGCGTCGCCATTACTTGAACAGCCTGTACGAATACATGCAGGGCTGCAAGAAGGAACTGGTCTTCCTGGGAGAAGAACAGCAGAAGATCAAGAAGCAGGACTGGAGTGACCAAATGGTGGACCCACCTGATGTCCGCAGGCAGTATGAGGTCAGAATTAACGGGCTGGGAACAGTGAAAGTTATCGTTTCTGGCTGCTGAACTGTCAACACATACTGTACAGAAAGGCTCACTTTGATTTGATCTCAACCAGATCTTCAAGAACAACAGTCTGCTGTCCCATGAGAGCGACGTGAACAAATTCCAGGATGAAGGAGACAGACTCATTGAGCTGAAGCACCCTGCCACTGCAACAATACAGGTACATATCATCACCAGAATCCAAATCTTTACCTCTGTAACCATTATATCTTCATCAGTGTCACCATTCAAGTCACATGTTAAAATAAACCCATAATGTCACACTGTCTCTAGACTCAGAGAGATGCTGTACGAAACGAGTGGCAGAAATTTCTCAATCTCTGCATTTGTCAAGAGACACATCTGGACAATGTGGAGGAATTCAAAAAGGTAAATATAGGACATTGGTTTCACAAGCTACATTTTGTATATGTGTATGTATGTATTTTATATGTTTTGTAGAAAATATAAAACTGTGTTTTGGTGTTTGTTTTTTTTTTCCAGTACCAAATGGACACTGATCAACTGTCGGAGACACTGACGAAACTCAACAACAGCCTGGACCCCAAGTCCATCAGCAAAAAGAGCAACTCGGAGACGCTGCTGCAGCTCGAGGTACAGGGGAACGTTTTCCTGTTTTTGTTATTGAGAAGCACTGCAGCTTCTATCCCCCAACAAGTCGGTTTAATTTAGGGATTAAGGAAGAGGAAAAATTGGTAGAGAGAGGGAGGAATGGAGGCTGGTCATATGAAGAGAAAAAGGAATAATAAATAAGAGACAGGAAATCGACAATAAAAGAGACAATAAGCAAAAGAAGTTGATGAAAGGTTAAGAAAACAATGATGCCTGGTCTTAGTTCCAGGAAAATGCATCAGGTGAGGACTTGTTACAAACACATGGATTATTCTAAAATATATTTTCTTTCTGTGTCTGCTTCCTCCAGGGGGAGGAGAAGGCTTTACAGAACAGTGAACAGCTGCTGGCCGACCTGAGGAGGCGCAGCACCACCATTGCACCTCTGAAGCTACGACGCAGCAACACCACCAGACCCATCACAGTGGAGGCCCTGTGTGACTGGGAAACTGACAAGGTGAAGCAGAGACATTTCAGCTCAGCTGTTTTGGTTCATACACCCTGATGTGTCTCATTGTAACTTTTGGGAACTGGTTTTATTTATTATGACTATCTAGGCTTCTCTGTCAAGAGGGGAGAAGTTCACCCTGAAATCAATCTCAGACAATGAGAACTGGAACGTTATCTCCACTGACGGGGCAACAAAAACCTTCCCAGGAGTTTGCTTCCAGATCCCACCACCTGATCCAGAGGCCATTGACAAAGTGGACCTGTAAGTAATGCAAGGCTGCATGATCATACACTTTGACTCAACAGTGCTATAACACGTCAGGAAACCTGTTCCTGTTTCTATCTGCCTCAAACTCTGCCTTTATGTTTTCGATTCATCAGATTGGGCGGTGAACTGCAAGATATTAAGAAGAGAAGAGCTGCACTGGTAGAGTCCCTGAAGAATCACAAATCAGATGTCTCCAGGTTTCAACAATCAGGTAAATATCCTAATTCTAAGGTTATTATTGACACCATGATAATTCAAATTATTACCTGCATAAGTTGTTTTGTCCTTAAATTCAGACCAATCAGTGAATCCACTTCTCTGTTTCCTTATTCAGCGCCAGTGTCTTCTGGCCCTCTGGGCCCCAAAGCAGCAACCCTGGCTCAGCAGCTGGATAAGCTGGACAAAGACCTAGCCAGCACCGAGCAGGGCATGCTGAGCCGCATGAGAGCCCCACTGAGCCGCACTGACCCAGCTGGAGATCTGGCCAACAGGCTGAGGGAACAAGAGGTGAGACGAACATGATCAGATCAGCTCAAACAACAGTTTTAACAGTTAGAGCTGAAACTGTTCATATTATTCTGCAGACAGGCATTCTGTCCGCTAATTTATGAAACGTCATCCATACACCCATTATGCCACAATGGTTGCTTGTCAAGTGGGAATGAAAATGTTATTCACAACAGCTCAGAGGTGTCAACAGAGGAATTGCATAAATTGCATATAATGGCATAAATTATGCAGATGTTTCTTTCTAGTGTTTATAGTTTGATGAAGGAGAAACTCAAGGTGATTTGATGTCTGTATTTTAGTGCAGATGTTTAAAATATCTACATTTGTTCCCTTTAGCAAGCTGCCAAGGCCCTAAAGGCTCTGGAGCAGCAAAAGCTGGAAGCACAGACCAACCTGCAGCCCATGCTGTCTAAAGATCCCAGTGTTACCGCCTCTGCACTGCCACTCCAACTGAGTGCTGCCAACAACAAGCACGACAGTGTCACTGCACTTGCTGACCTTTACTCTAAAAAGTAAGTAGTTGTCTCCATTTTAGGAGGATGCATATATACAGGGGTTTGTAGTGCTGTTTTAAATATACATTTTAATTATAAATGACTTTTAAAAATTGAGCAAAGCATTAACACCTGTCACATCTTATAGGTGTAGACCTATCTTTGTTTAGCTCTGCTACAGAAAACAGTAATCTAATTGCAGTTCACTACATTTGTCTTGTGTTTGTTTTTCAGAGCAAATGCATCTCTCAACCTGGAGAGACAGATTAAGAAGGTGGATGGCCTTGTGTCTGGGTTTGAGAAGAAGCTGAGTGAAGATGGTCCAATCCCTGATGACCCTAATGCAGTTCAAGCTCGTCTTAATAACATTCAAGTGAGGAAATGCATGTTTCTACATTCCCTTCAAAACTCTGTCACTATCATATAAAAGGGCATTTTATCTTATGCATACATTCAACTCATACACACCTCCTGTGTCATGTTAGAACCAGCGTAAGTCTGTGACAGCAGCTCAGGACGATATGAAGAAGCTAAGTCAGGACCTGGAGACCACAGAGCAGCTGTGCAGCTCTCTGCAGCAGGGATACCAGGAGTACTGCCCCGACATCCCGCTGCAGAGGAAAAAGGTCAAGCAGCTGCAGAGTCGTTACACGAATGTGGTCAACCAGCTGAAGCAAAGGTGAGAACCAGACTACAGACAAATTCAGTTTGAACAGAACGTCAAGAAGAGAAAAACATTGTTTACTAAGCAAAAAAGTTCAGTTGAGGTAATTGAATCTACCTCTTGAATCTAGGCTTTGATGACTACTACAGAAAATTAAAATGGATAATAGGATAGGAAAGAAGAAAAAAGACTGTATTGTCTATATATTTTTAGATTTTCTTTAAATTTTTTTTTTAGATGCTTTATTTTGTGAAATCCAGGTTTTGCCTCTTTAGGCCTGTGAAACATTTAAATCGCTTTTTGGTTATACTGATCAGAGTTCAACCTGCAACGAGGCTTACTACTTACTACATGTTTTTGTTTTGTATGTATTTGTGTATTTGTTTATGTACAAAAACAATTGTTGTTGTAAATGAAAGGATAATGCTGATCCTTATAGGCATTCATGTACATTAGCAAATATAGATATTTTATAAAAGATATTTTATAAAATGATGTGGCCACGCAAAGATTTAAGATAATAACACCTTAGTTACAAATTAATCTTCCGAAAGTACACCACAGAAAACAAAACTGGATGCTGAGTTTTACAATGCCAAAATTTAAAGTTTCTTATAACATTGATTCATAATTTCAGAGAAAGCATCTTACAAGAAACTGCATCCAAGGACCAGGAGTTTCAGAGCACATGTCAATCCCTGAACTCCTTCCTGGACAACCTGCCGGCAAACCAGATAAACTACAATGACGGTCTGTCCCAGGTCACTGCTAAGCAGAGCTCCCAAGAGGTGAGGTTCTCCCGTGGAGAGAAGTTGATAATACATTTCCTGTTATAAAATATAGAAATAATGCAATATGTTATCAGAAACTCACAGTAATTCAATGCTGCTTTTCACTGCAGAGGGTGATGGACGACCTGAAGAGGAAGGGAAATGACATGGACAGAGTCTCTGATTTGTCTCTAGACCTGCAGAATCTACTCAGTGTAAGTCTCAGATGGACTATAATACAAAGCTCTATATACATGTCATAGACGTTAAAAACCACCAGATAAAATTGTTTTATTACCTTTATAACTCATGGCTGCTATTTTCAAAAAGTGGTTAGAAAATAGTCACAAATGCCAGTAAAAGCAGAACTGGATAAGTGAATGAATGAGCCAACGTCTAACCTAATATTCACATCTATGCAGGAGTACAGCGCCAATGTTGATAAATACAACAGTGCACTTGAGGATGCTGGCGCCACTGTTGTAAAGAAGCCTCAGACACTCACACTTTCTGATGCTGTTCAGAAACAGGTAACGGGTCTTATTCCAATTTAAATACATTTGCATTTATTAACATATAAAGGGGCTGATGGTTTGCTGAAACATTTTTATTACAGGAAAAGAATCTAGTGAACCGTTACGCTGGTGCAATGGCTGAAAACACCCAACGCCAAAAACAGATGGGATTGGCTAAAAATCTCATTTTACAAGTAAGAAAGCAGGACATGAGTAAGACATTCAGGTTTTATTGATGCTGTAGCATTTCTCATGTCTTCCACTGCAGCAGTATGTTCAGTTTAAAACAAAGAAGCTTAAAAAACAAATCACTTGATTACTTATTTGCACTGAATTCATTTCCCCCCCTACAGAACGAAGACAAAGTTCAAATGGTGTCACAACAGCAAGTGCAGGTTGAAAATCAGCAAAGGAATGCGCTTGAGCTTGACAGTCTCATCAAAGAGCTGCAGGAAGAAAAGGAGAGGAAGGTTCATGCTGAGTCAAACCTGAGGTCCTTCAAAGACAGGCTGGTGTCACTGAAGAGTCGCAGAGGAGTGGAGCGTATTCAGGAGAAAGAAGTGCTGCAGTACTACCGCGACCCAAAGCTGGAAACTGATTTGGCTGATCTGAAGAACAAATTGCATGAAGAGACCCTGAGACGTAGCACCATCCAGACTGAGGTTGAGGTGTTTAACAAGAAAGTCACCATCTTGGAGGACAACACGAAAAATGCTAAACCCAAACTGGTGACTAAAGAGGTGACGGAGTTTGAGAAGGATCCTCAGCTGGATGTAGAGGCTGCTAAGCTGAGAGATGAAATAGCAAGGATGAGAAATGAAATTCGAGTGAGAGATGGGGAGCACATTCAAATGAAGACAGAAGTCACAATTCTCCAGCAGAAGAGTCCACCCATCAAAGAGATGGTGGTTAAGAAGGAGGTGGTGAAGGTGGAAAAGGACCCAGAGATGTTGAAAGCAGTGAAAACATTTGAGTTGGCAATTTCTGATGAGAGCAAGAAGAGCAAGCTCCTCAATGATGACATCTTCCAGACAAGGAGTCAAATTAATGCACTCGAGAGATTGATTCCTAATATCCCACCTAAGATAATCACTAAGGAAGTCAAAAAGATTGAACAAGACCCTGACCTCATCACTGAATCTCAGAGGATTCGAAAAAGCCTGGATGACGAGAGGTCTGAAAATGACGTTATATCTAAAGAGGTGATGAGCCTCCACAGTCGCTACAGGGAAGTTCAAGACTGGAAACCAAAAGTCGAGGTGAAGGAACTTGTTCAGGAGACCTTCCGGATAGACCCAAACACAGAAGTGGAGATAGTGCGGCTTAGGAAAGACATACAAGACTCCAACAAACAGCGTTCTGACCTGGAGAGGGAACTCACCCGGGTCAAGTCTGAGCTGAATATCCTTCGTTCTGAAAAGCCCAAGGTGGAGATGAGGGAAGTGCTCCAAGAGGTGGTAAAGGAGGAGAGAAGCCCTGAAAACGAGAGAGAAATTCAGAGGCTAAATGACCAGGTTAACCAGTTGCACACCACTTTGAGCTCCCTCCAGGATCAGGTGAATCAATGCAGGAGAGAGAGAGATGAATGGAAAGCTGAAAAGTCGAAGATAGAGACCAAACTCATCAACAGAGAAGTCGTCAAGTATGAACCTGATCCACTGTTGGAGAAAGAAGCTGACCGTTTGAGAAAAGTTGTGCGGGAGGAGGCACAGGTACGGCGCAGCATTGAAGAAATGGTGTTTGACCTGCAAAACAAATACATCCTTTTGGAGAGACAGAAACCTGAGGAAAAAGTGGTTGTGCAGGAAGTTCTGCGTTTACAGAAGGACCCAAGGCAGATAGTTGACCATGAACGGCTCAGCAGGGACCTGGATGAAGAAGTAAAGGTCCGGCGTCAGCTAGAGCTAGAGTTGCAGCAGCTGAGAACAAAGTTGGAAGAAAAACAGAGGATACTCAGGGAGAGTGATGAGCGACAAAGGAGGATTCAAGTCGAGTCTGAAGTCAGAGATATTCGACTGCGTATCACACAGCTGGAAAATGCTCCGCCTCCTGTTGAGGAAAGTATTATTGTTGAGGAGGTATTGAAGGTTGAGAGAGACCCAAAACTGGAGAGGATGACAAATGGTATTCGGTCAAACATGGACAATGAAACCAGTGAGATGCTGCGTCTCCAGAGAGAAATCCGTAACATCACTCTAAAGCTAGAGATCCTGAAGAGGGAGAAGTCTGGTGAGAAGACGGTGTACAAAGAGATTGTTCGTGTTGAGAAAGACCAGGCTGTCGAAGCCGAGAGGGATCGCCTGAGGGAACAGGTGTCTCAGCAAAGGTTTGCCAGACAAGACCTGGAGGATGAGATCAGGCGTGTCAGTGAGAAAATAAACCTGTTGATGAGTAGCAAGTCCAGCACCTCAAGAGAAGAGACCTCCCTCGTTTTGACCAGAGATAGCCTACAGAGGGAGAAGGACAACCTTACTCGGGAGCTCAGGAAGTTTGAGGCTGAGAAACACGACACCAGCCTTTCTTTCCAGCAGCAGACCCGCCTGATAAGTGAGAGAACGCAGATGAGCAGGCAGAAGAGCCTTAAGATGGAGTCTGACGTCCAGCGTCTAGAGAGGGAGATCCTGGATGAAAAAGACAAGATCCATATGCGAGACAGCACCATCCGACAACTTCGGATGAATATGCAAAGAGAGGAGCAAGCAGAAACAAGAACCAAAGAAACCAATGTCTCTACCAAAATCACCATTTTGGATCCAGCCACAGGCAAAGACATGTCTCCTCATGACGCCTACCTGAAGGGTCTGATTGATCGTCAGCAGTACCTTAATTTGGAGGAGCTGGAGTGTGACTGGGAGGAGATTACTTCCCTGGGACCTGATGGGGAGACATCTCTACTGCAGGATCGCAAGAGTGGTAAGCAGTACTCCATCAAAGCTGCCCTGAAGGAAGGCAGGCTGACAGAGTATGACCTACAGCAGTACAAAAAAGGCAAGATTCCCATCTCAGAGTTTGCCTTGCTGGTGGCAGGAAACTCTAAACCACTGTCGTCCACAGATTCTGGCTACAAATCTCCTACATATGCAAGATTCTAGATATGTTTAAATACTTGGAATGATCTGGTCTGTGAAGTGATGTGGTAAAAATGTTAGATATGAGAAATCCATATAAAATCCATACATTAATTACAATGTACATTTTGACTCAGGAAAAGCTTTCTGTCTAGCCAAAATGATTGCTGCTGTTTGTTGCCTTTGTTTACGAAACATGGCTGATATGGGCAATTGTTTTTGATTTAATTTAAAAGAAAAATCAATCTAAATGCAGTTTATCCTTCACATTATTGTATTATTAGGGATACTGGGACATGGTGCAATGCTTTTTCTAGGATTGATTGATTCTGTATTACTTCTGGGCTGTCACTAACAATGTTCACGTTAAACTCAATCTTGTTTGATACTTTATGAAGACACATATATCAATAAATTTAAATTATGAAACTGACTCCCTCTCTTTTAATGGTGTGTAGTCTCTTAAATAAAATACTACTCTGAAGAAGATGTAAACATAAATGTAGGTAATTTTCACTTCAACAAGAGTCCCACAGGCTGTGTTCCTCTACTGATAATAAATGACAAGAATCGATCACCACAGCACCCTTTGTTAATGCCAAAATAAATCTGAGATGAGTACACAGAGAGTAAAATATGTTACAATATTATGTTGATTATTTAATTTTTTTGATGATAGTGGGTGCAATAACTGCATGAAAATGCCATTTTACTTTAGTTGAAACCCTAAGATTTCCCAAATTTCAAACTGACATCCTCACATTGCTTGTTTTGCCTGACCAACAGTCCAAACCCTACATGTATTTATATTTGAATCATAAAAGTTAAAGGCAAGAAGCAGTTTTTTACATTTGGCAGGGTGGAACCAGAAAATAAACAAAGCTACTGCATGAATACTGCACTATCTCAATAATTAGTCTGTTATTACTGTTACTATATAGTAATATATTACTATAAATTGTTCTTCGTTGCTGGATTAATACATTATTAGGATAATCCATTAAACTCTAGTCTACATAAAGGCCACAATTTATGATGTGATGAAAGGTAACAATTTAAAAAGATTAGGAACCACTGCTTTAGCAAATAGCCCAGGGTCTGTACAACTCAGTAATTAAACCACACAGTATATATTTTTCATGAGGACAAATTTATACAATGTGTTTAGAGTTGAACAAAAATATATCAAATCTTTTAGTTTTAATGTTGGTTCCATATATACATACAGTGTAGAAAAGGCCCTCCGCTCACTCAGAGAGAGAGAGAGAGAGAGAGAGAGAGAGAGAGAGAGAGAGAGCAGGACAGTTTCCCAAGTTAACAGCAAACCTCTCCTGCGTGTGAGTAGATGACTAAAAGTAAGTGAACTGTTAACTGGTTTAGGCTTTAGGTCATCTTTGCTGGATTAATAACTAATGTCTCTTTAGTGTGTTACCTGGTAATTAGAATGTTCTATGTTAATTCTAGGCAGAGTGATTTAGTCTGTTTATCAGTCAACTGTTAACAGAGTTATGGGCTTTGGTGTATTTGTTGGTTAGCATCTTCATTTATTCCTAATGTACTGTGTACTGAGTTATATTATTTACTTTCTGTTTTAAATACACGCCCCCGCCCCCCAAAACCAGCTGTAAGTAAATCGTCTCAGAAGCTTCTGTCTCCGTGTCCTAATCCGACACTCCATAGTGGTGAAAGTTCCCTGACCAGCACACTCCTTCGTTACATACAGCTTTATTTTTTTTATAGTTCCTATACCATCTATATTGTTTATCTTGTACAGAGTCACAGTTTGGGTTGAGCCAATCCCAGCTGACAATAGGTGAGAGTCAGGGTACAGCCTGGACAGGTCAGCAAAAAACAGTCTTAAAGTTCAGTTGAGCCTACAAAACAATCCTCCAGTGCACTTTTCCCAACAAATTCAGTGCTGTAGTTCTGCTTGCTAGGACTCTTAGTTCTGTTTGATGAATGGAGACCCTGATCACGTTGCATCTGCAGGCTGTGCAGCATCATGCTGTTTGCACTCTCGCTCCCTGAAGAAGCTCCTTTGCTCATTGATGGCTTTCTGTAGAAGAGCAACGTTTACACCATCAACACAGTTCAGCACACGAGCGCGGACCATCACACCGACCCCTGTAGAACAAGAGGATGTGTATGAGGCAGAGTGTCTTGGATACATTGAAACAGGCCCAGGGAGGTACTAAGAAAACAAAGAAAGCATTCATTGACTAACATCAGGTCCACCCCAGATGTATAACCAGGTATCTACTTGCAGTGTGTGATCTGTGTAGAATAATTTCGCTAAAGATAAATTATACCCTGAATTAAGTATACCATAACATGTTTTGCATAGGAAAAACATTTTTTTATTACAGATAAACTGCTGTAACTGTGATGGCTTAAATGCCAATATACATAGCCTACTAATCATGCTTGAGCAATATATAGCTCTTAATAGTTTCACATTTGAATTTCAGATTGCCAGTTTCTGCTTTGTTCAGGAATCTGCTGTTATGAAAATCCTGATGAATTCAAACTTCCCCAGTCATAATGGATCATAAAGTCTTTTCTTACCCTCAGCATTTTCTATCTCTCCCAGAACCACATACTGTGCACCAATTATGGGGTTAAAGGGCTCAACGAACAATGTGTGAATAACCACGTTGTGTTCTTTTGAAGCATGTTGAGCTGACAACGTTGCCTTGGACTCCTCAGGCTGATAGCACACAAGTCTGTAAAACAGAGAGCAGATCTTTACAAGTTTCAGTGGTAAGTAGTTCAAAGTCCAAGTCAGTCTGGATTTTTCTTCTTTATACTGTAAAATTTTGTCTATAATGTTTTATTAATTGGAGAAATCATGCAGACGTGTTGCTGTTATCTGATGTCTTAGTAAGCTTTAGCATTTTAATAAACTGAAAATTAGAAGACAATTCTATTCTATTCTCGTTATTAATAAAAACAGTAATGATAATAAATAACGTCAAAAACAGTGTAATACAAAATAAAATGCATGAATCACAAGTACTGCACAGTTTTACAGTTGTAAAAATGTGTATTATCTTATTTATACTTCTTCATTACATTTATCTAACAGTTATAGAACTAGTTTCTTTGCAGATTCAGATTACATAAACAGCAAAAAGAAAAAGCTCTGCTTTGATCTGCTACAACATTGAAATGCTGTTTACGTGCTAATGCACCATCAATAGTAATAATATTAGGCTAGTATGACCAGGGTCACACTTTCATGTTTACTATATTCCCATTATTTATGTAGGGTCTTATAATAGGGAGAGACAAAATGTTGATTTTCATTGTTTTTCTCCAGTCAGAGAGGACCAGGTCTAAAAATTATATTATAAATTATAGACTTGTCAATGTTGCTGCTTCAGCCTCTGTTTACAAAAAATATAACAGAAATAAAACATAAAAAACCCACCGGCCAAATGTTCTCACTGCCTCTCCTTCCTGCACGGCTCCAGACTTTATTTCCCAGGGGAAGTGAAAAACTGCAGTCGCGGGAAGCATAGTGGGGACCAGAACAGAGAAAAAACGTCTCCTGGACAAATGTGAGAAATATGAGAAAACGTGTGTTAACAGAAGACCGGGTGCTACCGGGGTGCTGGTCACATGACTGTTCAGGCTCCGCCCCCTCTCCTCCTCTGCGCCTGCGTAAGGAGGCGGAGGCCGTTTGAGGTAACCCGACAGGTAGAGATAAGTTGGTTAGCTAATTCAGTTCTTTACTTTTCTCAATAAACATCGTCTTCAGACCGACAGAGAACCATGAATCCTGATATTGTGAAAGAGCGGCAAAATGCTACCTTTGACGTCGAGAAACTCACCAACATTTTGGACGGAGGCCCAGAGAAGACCAAAAGAAGACGAGAGATTGGTGCGTTTAACATGTCTTTCTGGATTTAAAGGTGTTATTATATTCATTATAGTTACTGGCGACACTTAAAACCGAATGGCAGTAAATTTATTTGCTAATAACGAAGTTATAGTGCTGAAAAAGGAGCTAAACCTAGCATGCTTTGCTTTTAGCTATGGAGTTGCTAGCAACTGTCCTTTGTGCGGCCGCAGGGTATCTTGAGTCCCGTTTGTCCAGAACTTCAGATGTAAATTCGGCGTGTAAGTTGTTGGCAAATATGCACAGAGTAGTCGAGCAGTCCGCCAAGAGTCCAGTGATCTTTTTTTTTTTAGCTTATACAAATCAGCTTCACAATGCTGCTCATTGTTATTGCTAAAAACAACCTTTGATGTGTATCTGTCTATCTAGTTATTCATGCCTGTATACAGTCAGATATGTCAGCATGCATGCATTTGTAAACCTTTGTACTGGGCTCTACTAAGGCTTAAAACAATGATTATGTATATTAATATATATGTGCCATGTTGATTTGGTACTTGTAATGCCAAGATTTAAGAAGCTGAGTCTGGTTTTGTGCTTGTGGAGTTAGATCTTGTGTTTACATAGCACTGTCAAGAACTTTTTCATCATTCTAGTTTAAGTGCTATATTTACTTGTGACAAATCCAAATCCAAATGTAAAAAGTGTATGAAGTTCACGAAAACTCTCTTCTGAACTAATGACTGACGTGCAGTGGATTACAGGATGCTCAGGGCAGCAAAGTTTATGCTGGCTCTGTGCTCCAAATTTGGACAGATGAAAGCTTAACTTCTTTTTAAATTTTCTTGGTGTAGTAATGTGGTCTTGGCCATCCCCTTCATTATGACATGGGTACTGAAGGAGTGCTACCTTGATAAATAGCCATCTTGTGCTGGGAGACAAGTTCACAGAAGTCTGGAGAAATTCATGCAAGACAATAAAAGAAAAAAAAAGAAAAACAAGGAGATGTACTTGGCTTCATTGCTTTTCAAAGTTGGAGCTCATACAGTCTAAAGGATGTGGTCCTTGTCCGTGCAGGAATTTTTCTTGAAAACATTGAAACTATAAGATGGTCTGTTCTTCATTTTCCTAACAATGTAAAATTTACTCTCTTACTTGCACGTTTTTGAGTCCTGAGAAGCACTTAGAAATCTTCACGTATGCTTAGCATGTTTCACGTGGGTACACACATGCACACATTTTAATTAACTTTGTTCCAGTTGTTTAAAATTACATTTCAGATGAGATTACTATTATCCATTGTAGAGGCACTGGTTCAGAACGACCCGGATTTTGAAGAGGATGACCCAAACTTCCTGTCCCGCAGTGAGCGCTATGACCAGGCTGTACGAAAAAGTGCCCAAATGATCCTGAAGATCAGAGAGTACGGCATTGCTGACCCAGAGGAGATCTTCTGCTATAAAAAGTAGGAAAATGTTAGGAAACACGTGGATGTATGACACACATTAAAAATCCACTGTAACTAGTTTCTAATACAAAATACTACAGTATGTAGTATACACGATTGCCTCTAATGCTTCTATACCTTGACTGCACTGTATGGCAGTAATTGTTCATTAATGGATATTCAATAAACTAAATTACATTAGCAGTGTTGGTTTCAAATATCCATGTAGCCCTGTGTGGCTTTGGAACAAACACATTTGGTTCGTGCAAAGTTCATCATGAGATTACAACTGTGTCAGAGGTGGGCAGATTTTCACTGTACAATGTAAAAGAAGTGCTGCCTTTATTAACCATGTAAATGTAATTTTATTGTCAGCAGTATCAGAACAATATAACTTAAGTTCTGTGATGCAAGTCTTTTTGTGGGTTCTAATCAGACTTTCAGTGTACTTTGTTTTGTCACTGCCAAGCTTTCTGTCAGCAGGTTAAATGTCTGTGCAGTGTGTTTTTCACAGTAAGCATTTTAAATGCTGCTGCTTGTAAAAAAGATAGATATGGGTGACATTATTACCTCTTGCACTTTGCTTACAGAATGAATGGCTATAGGATGTGTGTTCAGTGGTTGTCAAAGTATGTCACTTACACATTTACATAAACCGTCTGAACTTCGGTATTGTATGATTTACCTCCTCATCACCCAGTATGGTTAAAGGCAACCTTCCTGAGGCCATGTCGGTACACTTTGCCATGTTCACCCCGACCCTGTACAGCCAGTGTGACCCTCTGCAGTCCAGGAAATGGTTACCTCTGGCAAACTCCTTCCAGGTCGTGGGCACATATGCTCAAACAGAGCTGGGTCACGGTCAGTCTTGGACTTAGACCTTAATTTATTTACTTCATTGTTGTTCGAGGCTCTCAGACACAACATCATTGTGTTGGTATAAAACAGCATAAATTGCTATTGCTAAATTGCTATTTGTTTTTAAAATATTTAGACAAAATTATATTTGGCTTGAAAAAAAAAAAAAAACAACAGATTTTCTCAGAAAAAAAGGCCCATTTCAGCTGGGCCTTTATCACCAGGAGTAGTTCTGCTGATTTCTTGTATGTGTTTGACAGATCTAAATCACCGAAAACTTAAAGCAGTTGCATGTGTAAGATGTGTAGACATAGGTGTGTTATTAACCTTGTTTCACTACTGGTTGTCTTATACACCCTTAAGATCAGTGGTTAGCTAGTTTTGGCTTGTCTATTTCCAGACCTACTCCCTTTCCCAACATTAGTTAGTTTTATTGCTTGTGCACCTACAACTCTCTCTCTCTCTTTCTGTAAATAATGAATATGTGCAGTTTAATTGCTTTATTTCTTTCCATCTCTTTGCAAATGTTGACCTATTACCAATTAATTCTAAACTGTAATTTAGTCTTAATCAGTTTGACTGGGGAAATATGAAGTGACCAGAAACAGTGAAAGGTTATGCTGGTGCACGAATTAATATGTAGTGTCAACTTGGAACAAGAGCTAGTCAGAACAATTGGTCACTTGTATGTAGTCTCACATCAAAAAAAGAGACGCTATGTTATGTTCTGCAGAAGTAAGTGATCCGAGGATTATTCAGGCTTCTGAATGTGACTTTGTTATCAGACAGACTGACAAAGCTGTGGTGAGAAAAAAGCCAAGCCAGTTTTTGTTTCCTGCCTTTCTGTAACAAAGCCAAGTGGATGTTAATATGAATTTGCATGTAATGTTTGCAGTTTTTATAAAGTTCACTTTAAAAAAAAAAATCACCAAAACATATTGGTGGTTTTAAGAAATAGTAGAAAAGAAAAAGAAGTTTACATGTAAGCAACGTAAGAGGCAGCAAATCTGTATGTTCTTTGATATAAAATCTTTAAGCTTTGATTTGATCAGCTTATGGCCACAAAGACACACACACACCACCAGCAAAGCCTAAAGTGAGAACTGGCTAACACTTTCATACAGTGCAGAAATAAGGTTTTCAAACTCACACTGAAACTTTATTGATGCAGATACTAAAGAAAGATTAAAATCATGTAAGTGAAATATCACCTCAAATTATGACAATATGATCAAATGAATCATTTTAATATGTATGACATGATCACAAGCTATTTTAATTTGTCTTTGTCACTTCTGTCTTCATTGCATGCTTGCACATTCTTTGCATTTTCCTTTTCCCTTTCCAAATTACCACCTGCTTTTTTCCCCCTTTTACCTCTGTCCTTTATGGCCTAGCTGTGTGCACCACAACAGGCCAGAGCCCTTGGATCTCCATCTGGGGATGTTCCTGCCGACACTGCTAAACCAGGCCACCCCAGAGCAAATGGACCGTTTCTTCATGCCTGCCTGGAACCTACACATCATCGGCACCTACGCTCAGACTGAGATCGGTCACGGTAAAATAAACAGAGCAGTCCAAAGTACCAGACCTGTTACACACAAAGCAGTGTTTTTTGACTGAACCTCCACTAATCATTAAATGCAACCAAGCAAAGTGGTAAATTGCCAGAGGTAGAAACATTTCTACAGGTGTCCATGCATTTGTTAGGTACCCAAAACAAACTGCGTGTGTATAAAGGCAAAGTTGGACTGTTTTACTACACCCTCTGAAGCATTATGTGCACAATACAGTAATAGGAAGTTGTACTGTACTTTATTACAATTGTCAAGAAAAGGCTATTAACAAAGGACATCAGGACAGCAACCCTTCCAGGCTGTGTTAGAAAAGAATGATGGAACGACAAGACAGTCTCCAGGTTCTCCATGTGAAAAGTGAAAACGAAGAAACTTAAATGGCTAAAACTGTCAAAATAATACCATGTTGGTACAAAATATATTTTAAGCCCTTAAAATAAACTCAGACACTAACTGTTGAGCAGGCTCCATCACATAGTTATTTTACACAAACGATTTTTTATGTTTCTCTTAGAACTCCTTTTTTATCTGTTTTTGACTGCAGACCAGTATAACAGCTTGAATAGGCCATTCAGAATCTGTAAAACAAAGGTGCCATGGTATACATACAGCACGAATTGAATCATATTAAAATGTGATTATTTATTTTTGGATCTGTCAAACACCTACATGACATTTATCTTTGAAGTACCTTCATGGATTTTATTTTTCACTGGAAATTAATAAAATATCTATTCAGGCATATATGAACTTCTGAAGGGCTATATGTTTTTCTCCTCCATTATCTAATTTGCTGTTGCAAGTTATATAATTATGTTATTGTTAGTATTCTGTAAGATTAATCCTTAGTCTGTTCATGTTCATTTAATGCCAGTGATTATATTTGTGGTTAATTATGCCATTATGACATGTATGACAGATTAATGTCTTGCCGTTGCTAAAGAATAATTAATTTTTTGTTTGCAATTGTGCATGTGTGCATTGTGCATTCTCTAGGCACGCACCTCAGAGGGCTGGAGACCACTGCCACATATGACCCAGCCACGCAGGAGTTTGTCTTGAACAGTCCTACAGTCAGTTCCATCAAGTGGTGGCCTGGAGGACGTAAGTACATCTAGTGTTTTGAGACCACAGTGTGTTTTTGCAGCCTGTGATCTGCCTAGTACCACTTCCTGTGAGCATGAATAAGGTATTTATTGATGTAATATTATTATCAATGTTTTTTTTTTTTTCTAGATTTTTTTTGTTTGCCAGCTTGGAAAATCTGATTGACATTCAAAACAAACTAGTTCAACCTTATCACTCTGTCTCTTTGTAGTTGGAAAGACATCAAACCATGCCATCGTTCTAGCTCAGCTGTATACTCGGGGAAACTGTCATGGTCTGCATGCTTTCATCGTACCTATCCGTGACATGAGCACACATGAACCACTGCCAGGTAACCAACGTGTTAAAATGAGGTCGACAGATATGGGTTTTCTCTGGCCGATGCCGATATTTAGAAATCAGGGCAGCCGATGGCCGATATATGATGCCGATTCTTTTTGCCAATTTTAATTTTCCCCCTTCATCTCTTTCCTGTGTCGGACGCAGAGACACATTTATTGAGGAAAGTTATCCTGCGTGTTTTAGCAAAAATATTCATTTGAATTGCAGCGTTTCTACTTTCAGATTTGTTGCACACATGATAAGCACGGTCATCATCAATTTTAATACACTACAATGTAATTATGCGTTTGAAACGAATGGTTTCCCCCTGCCATCAATATCTGAAGCCGTGTGTGTAAAATGTAAACAGGGCACGGCTACAGTGTGTGCATCGCTCCGTCTCTCACGCAGAGGGAGAGAAACTCTCCGGTACAGAAACAGAATGAATAACATGAGTTTATCCATACAACTCATGCTACTATTATAATTTGGCCGCTGGGCTTGTTAGCATGCTTTGGTACCCGTGCCTACAGCCTAAACTACAGCTTGCTAACAATACAGATCCAAAAAGTTACTCGCAATCGCTCTCCAAAAGTGGCTTCATATTTAACCAATGAAATGTATAAGGCTAAATTGAAAATGAAAGATAAGTGCTTTTTTACTATTTTTGGAGGCTTTTCAGCAGATGGGAACATCAGCTTAGCTGGTCGCAGATGTGCCTGCCTATAAATCGACCTAATGTGCAGCGAAATGGGCCGATGCCGATTAATTAAAATGTGTGTTAAAAGCTGATCACTCGGGTCGGCCAGTCGATCGGTCGACCTCTAGTGTTAAGCGTCTTTGTGGATGTGGAGTTTGTGGTTGAGTCAGACCTTGTTTGCTTTCCAATCTCTGCCTCTGGTCTTCTTGTTAGTTTGTGTTTTTCACACTCCACTCTCTTTGTGGGTCTTAGGTATTGTGGTTGGTGACATTGGCCCCAAGTTTGGCTTTAATGAAGTTGATAATGGCTTCCTGAAACTGGAGAACGTTCGAATCCCTCGGGAGAACATGCTGATGAAATATGCCAAGGTGAATATGCCAGCTGTGGGATTTTTGGTCTTTATGAAAGGGAAGGTTTTAGTGCACCAGTGCCAGCTTCAAAGTGTTTGAGTTTCCACCATTTCTTATCTGTTGGTACTAATGTTTGTAGCACATGCTGCTCGTTGCATAAGCAAAGAACTATGCTTCTGTGTTGTTGTTGTTGTTCTACAGCTTCTTTTGTCACAGAAACAATAAAAATCTAATGCAAACTTTGCATCAGTAAATGTTGTGTATACACCTATGTACATACTTTGTTCGCTTTGTAGAAAAGTACAGAAATATCTTTACATATTTTTCGAACTGTTCTGTCTTTCCACTAGGTGGAGCCAGATGGCACTTACATGAAGCCGCCAAGTGCCAAACTGACATACGGCACTATGGTGTTCATCCGCTCCATGATTGTTGGCGCGTCAGCTTGTGCACTTTCCAAAGCCTGCACAATTGCCATCCGCTACAGTGCTGTCCGTCACCAGTCTGAAATCCGGCCAGGGTACGTCATTACAAAATCAATGCATGAAAAGCACTTCAACAAATGGCCCTTCAAACATTGCATTTCTCTTAGAAAATGCAAAAAAAATACACACATGCAAAAGGCTTATTTCTCCATTACTCATTCATTGGTACTGTATTGTACTAATGCTTTCAAGTTTTCTAATTTCTAATCTAAAATGTTACCAGAGTGGAAAAGGATCCAGTGACGCAATGATAAATTGTTAAAAAAAAAACAAACAAACAAAAAAAAGGGCCTTTCTGATTCTGCATTCTTGTTTGTAGTTTTGTTCTTGACTTGTGAAATGTCTCCTGCTCAAGTACTGTTGAGTTTGATGACCGGATGGATTTTCTGGTTAGTTGGCATGGCCAAAGGAGTATAACAATGGTGATATGTTCTATTATGCACGCCATTATATGAGAAAGCTGTCTTTAAAATGGTGACAGTATTGTTTGATTGTGTCCATTCTCAATTGTACTGATAATGAAACTTCAGACTGGTTTATACAAATAGTGTCCTGCCTCAAGCCAGACACTCCCAAGTATGGGAGTCCGAACTTGGTGTACTTTTTATTGAGAAATGTGCATTGTCTTGAACCAAGTGCTGCACATATACAGAAGCAAGAAATCTAAATCTGTTCAATTAAGTTATATTTGGTACAATAAAAATATGAATAGCTTATAGCGTAAATATAGTGCAGCGATAGTGGGGACAGCAATCAACACATGAACTTTATGACAGTCTCACTGGTCAGTCTAGGTTCAGAAATAGTAATGTAATTCCAACAGCAAATTGAAATAGCACTGGTTTTGTAATAATTCAATCTCTTACCATATTCTTATGTATCACAGGAAAGTGCTGTGATTTATGAGATACTGAAAACTCAAGCCGCTGTGTTTCTGTCCTGCAGAGAGCCAGAGCCCCAGATCCTCGACTACCAGACACAGCAGCATAAACTTTTCCCTCTGCTGGCTATGGCCTATGCCTTCAGTTTTGTCGGCCAGTATATGAAGGCGACTTACCACCGCATCACTGAAGACATCAACCAGGGGGACTTCAGTGAAATGCCTGAGGTACTGACCAGAAATACTGATGTAGGCTTAATGAGGATGATGGATATTCACTGATAAGATGATAGGTTAGTGTAGGCCTTCCCAGCCATTCTTGGGTAGATGTGGTGCATATGTGTCTGTGATTCAAATGACTTATCAGAGAGGTTTATTTACTGACTTTAATACTTGGTGAGTTAGTCTGTTGGTACATTCTGCAAGTTCTTAAAATCAAGTAGTGTAGTTATTCTGCTTTTTACTGACTGCTCAGCTCTTACTGCTATTTCTGGTTGCTCATAAGCTTCAGTTTTTTAACATTGTCATGGGGGGTCAATGCAGCTTTGTTTATACATTTTACATCATAGCTAGTGGTTGGTTTGTACCGAGCTGCATTATAATATATTGTAAGAGGTGTTTTTAATCATGTCCCCATAATGTATGTAAGTTCTGAGGACAGAAAATTATAAGTCAGCAACCTTATGGCTAATTCTCATTCATATAGCTTGATATATGCTGTACATATATTATGTATTTTAAAGCTTTTGTTGAATGAGCTTTTAAAGCTATTTTCACCTTCTCACCATAGCTCCATGCCCTCTCTGCGGGTCTGAAGGCTTTCACCACATGGGCAACCAGCTCGGCCATCGAAGTGTGTCGTATGTCATGCGGTGGTCATGGCTATTCTCGATGCAGTGCCTTGCCTGATATTTACGTTGAGTTCACCCCTATGTGCACCTACGAGGGAGAAAATACAGTCATGATGCTGCAGACTGCAAGGTAGGTCCTTGCACAGAAATGTGTGACCACAAATGTGACATCATAACCAGACCCAATTCACAGCTTGGCGAGCTCTCCACCCACTTGTGACAAAACTATAAACTGGAAATGCTTTTGTTACTGTCAGGATGTGTATACAACATGGCAGATGTTAGCATTTCAGCTCTATATTGCAACACCACAACTTCTGCTTTATTCTTAAATTGACAGAGGTTGTCAAACAGTACTGCTCATACAAAGTATTTACACAAAAGAATTTGCTTCTTTTTTGCCACATGCTTAAATAGAATGAAACAAACACAGAGACATCTACATGCACCCACACAGCAGCCCACCATACCACAAGTGCAGGCAACATACTCACACTGTAAGTAAAGCACAAACAAACATCGTAATTTATAGCCCTAAATGAGAGCTGTTGTGGCTTTGATGTCATGTGCTCCATAAAGTCAGCAACAGAGTTTCAAACTGCCGAGGTGTTATTTTGTCCTTTTGAAGGATATTGTTTCAGTTACACATTGTGCATATACTTGAACATGAAGTATACACAGACACAGATGTGTTTCGAATGGGAATGAATTAATAGGTTGCTATACATTTATAGGTTGCCATACATTTATGTACCAGACTTGAATCTGGCGTTACTAAATAAGAGTTACAACATACTGGAATTACATAGCTTTTTTGTGCGTTTATATGAATGCTTTCTCTGCAGCACCGAAACTTTTTTAGGTATTGAGCATCATCAGCACAAAACCTCTTTCCAAAATCATTTCCCATACTGAGATTAGAAAACACGAAGACTTTTGAGTGCATCTGATTTTCATGATTGTAAACACAAATAGTCCATTAACCAGCTCATGCACCTATGTCTAATTATGTAACCCTCACCTATGTCTGCCCTTATGTTTTGTGTATGCAGGTACTTGGTGAAGAGCTACCGACAGGTTAAAGATGGCCAACAGCTGAGTGGCATTGTGTCATACCTGAATGAAGCAGAGCATAGGAGGGTCCAGGCCCAGCCTGTCACTGCCAGACCAACTGTAGTCGACATTAATGACCTGGCTAGCCTGGTGGAGGTTTACAAACTACGAGCTGCCATGTAAGCAGTCAGAGCAGTAGAGGAAATAAAATGATCTAGTTTCTTGGACTGTGGTCTTTACTGTATTTCTGTTTTAATCATTAAATGTCATTTGATATTTTTATTTGGCAGATTTGTAGTAGCATTTTTGTTTGCAGCTGAAAGTAGTTTTTAACTGTATTTGTAGGACTGTTGTTTATTCTCCCTTAATGAAGACCTGCTTTAGTGAATGTAAACCTATTACATTTTGAATTTGGTGTTTTGGAAATATGTATATATGTAAGTGTTTGTGCCTAGAGTGAGTAGGGATAGAGGTTAACATACTGTCCATTGATTTTTATTTATTTATTTTTTTCAACAATATTAATAATCCTAATAGTCTAATCATTGTCTGCCTAAATATGCTGTTCTCTGCTGTTGCTCATATTTCTGCCTTTGTTCTTTTATGATATGCTGCCCTGATCAGATCGCTGCATACTGTTAGCCTTAGTCACATCTAAATTCAGTTGGCAGGCAGTGTCAGCTGTGTGGGGAGCCTCACAGTGGCAGTCTGGTGGAGGGTGATAAATTTGTTGCTTGCCAGTTGAGACCAGCAGAGAAATTAGAGGGATAAAAGACAAAGGATGATGATTTGTTAGCAGTCGTTTCTTCTGATTAGGCAACATTTTATTTATTTAGTATTTCTTCCTTCAAAAAAATAAATATTTGTTTGATGATAGTCGGCTGGTTTTAAAAAAAAAAAAAGACCAAAATCTCTGTTGTGCCAAAGATGATATGTGTGTTAGCACAGATAATGCAGATGATATGTGACGATATGTGTGTTTGCAGTCTAGTGGAGCTGGCGACTAAGAGCATCCAGGAGGAGTTGCAGCACAGAAAGAGTCAGGAAGATGCCTGGAACAACAGTGCAATTGACCTGGTCAGAGCTTCAGATGTAAGTATGTTGAATCTTAAAGTGAGTTATACCTAACTTTAAACCAGGAGTCAGTGTATTATTTATAAACGTGTTCTCTCAGCCAATATCTCAGCCAATCTTTGAACACAGTCCTACATCCAGAGGTCTGAAATTAGAATCTTAGAATCATCACTATGTTGTTGCTCACACCTATTTTCAATCTCACATTTTGTTAGGTTTCCACACTATGCAAGGGCTGTGTTGATATTTACTTTACTTTTTATGTGCCTAATATTTAAAGGTGTAAATAATAAATGAATAATTGATAAATTCAGCTTATCTTTTTATATCAAAATTTGATTAAACCAAAGTATCCCTGGTTTTGACAACAATACACTTATTTTTTGTGTACTCTGTGTTGGTCAGATGCAGTTGGAGGTCAAACTTAAATCCTTGTCATGCATTTCTTTGTTTTTCTTTCTTAGTTGTTGTTTTGAGTCTATTTTATTCATTTACATGTCCCTCTCATTTTATTGTCTCCAGGCTCATTGTCACTATGTTGTAGTGAAGCTCTTTACTGACAAGCTGGGGGAGATTGGTGACACAGCGGTACATTCAGTGCTGTCATCCTTGGCCCTGCTCTACGCACTGTATGGCATCACACAGAACTCTGGAGACTTCCTGCAGGTCAGAAAAATCCTAACATCCATTCATCAATTATCTGTATCACTTGTATGTGTTTGGTCTGCGGGACTAAACTGGAGTACCTCGAGGAAACACAAACAGTCATTGGGAGAACATGCAAACTCCACAGAGAAAGACCTGTGTCGAACAGGATTTGAACCAAGAACCTTCTTGCTGTGAGGCAACAGTGTTCACCACAGCACCATAATAAGAGAAATAGCTTTTTCCACAAATGTTCCACAGTGAATGCAAGTGTTGCAGACAAATTGTTTGTGTACCTCTTGTCTGTCAGTTTTGCTTCCATATGAAAACATTTTGTGTTGGATGTGCATGGGGGGCAGATGTATTTTTTGCTGTGTAGATAAAGTTTTTGGAGTTTATGAGAATGCACAGGGACAGTCTTGTTTAGGCAGCTAAGTGAGAGGCAGCTTTCTTCATCTGTTTTTCCAGGCTGGTCTGCTGAGCGTACCACAAGTGCTGCAGATTTCAGGTCATATCAAGGAGCTGCTGTCTCAGCTGAGGCCTAATGCTGTGGCACTCGTAGATGCTTTTGACATCCATGACAAGAGGCTGAATTCGGTCCTGGGGCGATATGACGGAAACGTCTATGAGCAAATGTTCGAATGGGCTCGCCGCTCACCCCTAAACTCCACAGAGGTCAGTCAAAGCCACAGAAGTAGTAACAGTCGTAATAAAACCACAGCACTGACAGTACTCATAAAATGTTTTGCTGTTAAGTCTAAGGGATCTAATTTCCACTGAGCCTTATGGCTTTACCAACTTTTAAAAGGCTACAATGTGCTGAAATAAAGGATCCAGACATTACTAAACCTGAACCCTGAACCCTAGTGAGCTTGGTTACAGTTAAACAGACTAGATGACAACACATGACCATGACAGAAGTAACAAATAATTGTCAGTCTGAGGTTCAATAAATTAGCATTTTTGGCTGATTTAGCATTCAGTCTTCTTGGCTTCTGAATTTGTATGTGGGTATAGATTACAAAAATAACTTTTACAGTTATAGGATGTACACTGCCAAAGGGTTCAGACACATTTTACCACTAAATGAGAAAGTGTGTAATTTTAATATTTGTAGCATTTTATACTTTGAATTTTTAATGACTGGGATATGCAACACAAGACAGTACAGATAGACAAAGAAATTATTTCTTTTAGCTAAATAAGTGCTCATATCTTCTTTCTTCTGCAGGTTCACGAATCCTTCCACAAGTACCTAAAGCCCCTGCGTTCCAAGCTGTGAGCTGACCTTGCTCCTCGATTCCTGGTTTGACCCTTTAACCCTTCATATACAGGCACAATCATAGATGTTATAACCCATTATATCAACCCCATGATGATCTTCACACACCATCAGTTGGAGTTTATTAGTCTTAAGGAGTTTAGCCTGCCCTACTCTTTTATTTTATTTGCAAAGAATTATGGACCAATGTAGACCACAAGCTTATCATCCTGATAGAAGATGGTGGAAGTCACAATAGATAACATAAAGGTGTAAGGCAGGGAATGAAAAACCTAAAACAATTATTGGGGTTATTAGAAAGAAAATTTGGTGTGAAAATTATATCTAAATGTCAGTGATTTTTATCCCAAACATTTGCTTTAACAATACTGGAAAATAATCACATTTCACAGTTTTAGCTGTTTTCTTTCATTTCCACTTTAAAGCTTCATAGTATGTCAAGATTCCTTATCTTCTGTACACATTCTGCTGTACGTCTGATTGCTTCAGTGTGTGAGCCAGTCAAGATGGATTTGCTATCTCTCTTTTTAACAGGAACAGAATGTTATTATGAATGTTACATAATCTAAGAATGAACAAAGCAGCAGCTAAATCATTTGTGGTTTCCCCTGTCTACAAGGACCAACATGTTAAAAAAAAAAAAGACACTGCGTTGTTTCTCATAATTGTTATAAAAATCTGTCAAGAATCAGGAAGAAATTTCACTAGGTTGCTTCAGCAGACTAGAGGTAACTGTTCTATGTTGGTAGTTTCCTCCTTTGTGGAGAACAGTGGTTGTGGTCAGCTTGACTTCATGTCAGTCACAAAAGTCTCCCATTTATGAAAAATACCTGCCTTGTGCCTTCAGCAGATAATGGTGCAAGGTGAAATATGTTAAGTGTGATGCAAATAAACCAGTGAGGACGAGTAGTATGAATTTCTGAAAGGTGAGTGTTTAATGAGGCCATATATGCACATATACTGTATGCGCATTAGTATTCTCCCTCCCCGCTGTGTGGGGTTGATATTATAGAGAATGGTGACACCCAAGCTGGATGAATGGATACTTTTTTTTTTCCCAAGTACATTTCCAATTACAACACGTGTCAATATGACATGATATTCATATACAACTGGCTGAATTATTCATATATAGCTATGGCTGAAATGTTCACAAAGTGGATGCCTTTTTCAAAATGATTTCTTCCTGGTTTTTAATCTATAGCCTGATTAATTGTAAAGCAGATTTATGCCTGAGGAAGTTGTGTTTCTTTAACTGAGAATGTTCTCACAAAGCTCACAGCATTTCACTGCTATATTAACATAAGCATTTAATTAGGTTATTTGTGTAAAAATGACAAATGACAGAATTCTTTAATTAGGTAATTTGTGAAAAACATCACCATTCTGTAATAGCTAAACTGTTTAAGCATATTTGTGTGATAATTTGTTGACAGCTTGCATTGAATAACTGATTTTAAAGAACATGATTTTAACGGTTGGTAAATAACTTGACCTGTAAGAAATATTAATAAAGAATGAAATCATCAGATGGTGTGTTTATCTCTTCTGATTGTGATTAATGAGCATGACATGACATTTATCATCTTTCAGACTAACTTGACAATGGAAACCTGCTGCAGGAGTGCACAGTGAAAGAGTACAATACCAGGTCATTGTGCATAGTCCATAAAGAACCCACTAGAGTTCATGAACTATTTTCAGAGGCAAGAAGAGCCAGGAGTCCTGCAGCAGATGGTCCGACCCCCACAGAGCCCTGATCTGGGCTGTGTGGAGTCAGTCTGGGATGACGTGAAGAGACAGAAACACTGGGATAGTCTGAATCTACAGAACTGCAGCAGCTTTTCCAAGGTGCTAGAAAGTACCAGGAGAAACTGTGTGCAGGTCAAACCAGAGAGAACTGCTGGTTTAAGGGTAAAGGGGAGTACTGCAAGATTTAGGTTTCGTTCCCTTTACTGCACTTTGTATGAAGTTATTGATACTTTTTTTTTTTTTTATATATATTAAAAGCATCCCCTGTGTATTTAAAATGACAGTTTCAGTGCTACATGATAGTTATTATTTAAATGATATTGCACAGTGATCATCCACACAAGACGGTATTGTGAGTCACTATGAGAAGTGGAGCAGAGGATCCAGAATTCTTTAGGCTTGGCCCATAGGCTGTTCTGGGGTCAGGATATTTCAACCACTGCTGCATGTTTTGATTATTCTTATTTATTGTTAAGGCATTTTCTTCATATCTTCCCAAGTTTGTGGAAGTGCACCACCACTTCACATATTGCCATCAAAACCATTTGCCTCAAGTGTCAGAAGTCAGCTGGTATTAGAGTAGGCTTTTCAAGAAGGTGATCAATATGGATATTAGACAATTTTTCAAGAAGACAGTACCATCCAATGTTGTTTCAGGTTGGTAATTTGATTTCACAGCTGAGTTGGGATACAATGAGTCTGATTCATCACCACTTCCAAAGTGAAAAAAAATTGATATCCTCCTATAAGCCCCTCTACAGCCAGCCAAGGTCTTTCACTGCTATTCTGTTTAGATATGTAGAATCTGTTAAGGGTTAGTCTCACTTTTTTTCAATTTCAATCCATCCATTAGTAACCAGAAGTCCGTTTTTAAAGGGTTTTTTTTCCAGAAATTTCTTGTGGGGGAGTATGCCCTAGGACCCCCTAGCATCACTGGGCTAGGCTCCAGATGTTCACCCCTGGTTACATTAGTTGAAAGGTCATAGTAAGTAGTTTTAATCTTAAAAGCAATTAAATATGATTTTGTTAAATTTAACAACAGCAAAATGGTTTATTTGAAAACGGTCATCTTGATTAGTGTTCTGATAAAAATAAATAAATCTAAAAATGTTTTTAAAACAATCGTTACCTTCAAATCTGAAATTCCTATGTCATTTCCTAACTCCCATATATTTATAACCCCGCTGTCAATAAAAGGTAGCTAATTTATTTTATTTTAAATTTGCGCACTGGGTCTCGGCCCCGGGGGCTCGGAGGGGCTGTGCCCGGCCCAGCCCTTCTCCTCCGCGGATCAGTCTGGACTCCGCCCCCTGCTCCTCCGTGGAGCTGCAGTCAGCGATGTTGGGAGAGAGGAAGAGGGAAGTGGCGACACGCTGGTGGACGGCACCGTACGGTGTAGTGGCCCTTCGGACATATCCCCACAGCTAATGAATAAAAACCTGCTCATTTCTTCTCGCAGGTGAGTGAAACGAGACTTTTCAGGCCTCACACTCTGGAAGCAGAAGATTTCGGGTCGTTAGAGACGTTAAAAGTTAACCTTTTTTAACGGCTTTAAGTTAAAAATGCGTGGGTCATTACCGAGTTTTAAAAATGAAAACAAAAGATCAAACCTAACAAACTGGTGTTGTAATATTTGTCGTGGACGTAATTTAGGCAAGACGAAGCTCTTTAAAGAGGAGGAATAACACAAGCTAACGTTAATAACATTTATTAGACAGGGTTAGCTTTAACGGTCGGCGTCGACTAAAAAAACGTGTACCGACAAGCCTTTTGTGTCTGTACAAGCCGGGACAAATGCTATTATTCATCCCACGTTTCCCTGTTTTTCATTGATATTTAATCATAGTCACCATGTGCCGACAGTATCTGTTTGCTACAACCCTCCATTTGTTTTTAGGAGAGTTTTCGAGCGGGTGTTCACACAGGACAACACCGGAATCTAAGGAAGGATTACCGTAAACTTCAGTTTATACAGGGAAGCGGTAACGTTCCGGCGTGGCTGATGGTGAAAACACCTGTTTGTAAAGTGGTGCTTTAAAGTTACTGTAGATACCAATTATTAACACTTATATTGAAATGATTGCTGTGTCCAGATATGGATACAGTCTTTACACTTTACTCTTCCAACTCGGGAACCGATTTTGTTTGGCAGCAGTTCTCAGAAGAGTTTGTTGAAGGCAACACCTTCCCAGATGTTTATCTTTGGTTGAGACAGAAGTTTTATGTAGGAGGAGGAAAATGGCAACACCTGTTTTGCAAACCTGTTAGATTCATAGAGTTGTTAGCTAGCTAGTTCATTTCAAAACGTGGAGATGTAGGTGAGTGTTCCTCTGTTGTTATCTGATGTGGTGAAATGGGTTGTTGTTGCTCAGTTAACACAGAACTAATATTGAAGTCATCCATTATAGTGTGTTCCCATAGAGGTGTTGTGTTCTCATATTATTTACTAGTATTCAAGATCACATCATTAAATTGTAGTTGTTTAAACCACTTGTGCATTTTTCTGGAGCTTGGGAAACATTGAGAATGTATACAAAGTCAATTTACAGCAATTACTTTAACTATATTGTAGTAGATTTGCAAAAAAAATCTATTAAATCTTATATAATTAATGTCAAATGCTAATTTCTCTAAGAGCAAAATATCAGACTAAATATTTTTGGTTGAAGCAGCTGGTAGTCATCCTGTCACTTTTATGTTTTTTTTTTTTTTTTTTTTTTTTTTTTTTTTTTTTAACCTATTTCAGTGTTTATTCTGAATCCTCTAGTAAGTGGCCTACAGTATGTGCATTCATCTGTGTACAGGAGGAAGCAGTGAGTAAAGAAGTGTTATGTCATAATGTTTTCCGTTACAGTTTATTTTAACACATCACAGTAACTTTTGGCAGCTGTAAAGACTCCGCAAAGAGGAATGTGTCATAACTGTACAGGACTGTGTGTGTGTGTGTGTGTGTGTGTGTGTGTGTGTGTGTTGTACAACATTCAACCACCCTATAGCTGCATCTGCATAGTTGCACTGCCATGTTGACACCGATTGTGCACCTGTCAGTGAGTTAACAGATGACAGTCGCCCCAACCCACCATGACAGACACACACTGCTCACCCTACACAGAGAGAACATACAAGGCTGTTTCACTTGCACAGTGACAGCACACATGCATTATCATACTATTTATCCAGTAATGCTGTGACAGTTTTTCCCAATGGGACCGTATTTTCTGGCTAAACCAATGCAAACTTCAAACAAACCTCCCTCTAGTTAAAGTTAATGGGTAGCATGTCATTTGCTGACATCTTTGTGATGAGGGCTGTTGGTTGCACTGCATGTCAATCACCAAACTTAAGTCTTCTGTTGATCTGTGGACCGAACTTCACTTTCTGCTGGATGTCTCACCTCTAAGTCTCTGTGAATAGTTGTTGTTGTATGGTAATTTAATCTGGCAGAGTTTGCAGTACTTGTTTCTGTAGTAAAATTATATAATGGCCTTGTAATCACAATATTCCCAGGTGTAACCAAAAGCGAGGGAAAACCGTGGCTCTTTATTTTTAAAGAAAAAACTATAGTCAACTGAGATGTATAGTTTTTTCTACATATAATAACTGTTTGAATATTCTAAAATCATTGGCCATACTTGTGATTTGAATTTTGGAAATCCCTAAGCTTGTCCATCTGTTTGAGTCTGTCACAATCTCACAGTTAAATCTTTTCTTCACTTCCCTCTAGCTGTTTCCTTCCGCAGTCTCTTCTTTCAGCTGCTTCATTATAAAATGCCCAGAAAACACAGTGGCTTTTTCTTTTTATAATAAGAGTTTCACTAATGTGGAAATCGGCCTTCTGCTGTAGTTCATGCTCCTGCACTTTCATGACATTGTTCCACAGTACGTGGCACTGTGTCTCAAAAATACTGTGACACTCCAGAAGTGCTTTGAAATTCAGAGATTCATAAACCTTAAAAGGATTTTGTGGCTACTTTCACTATAAATCTCCTATAGGTGCAGAGAGCCGTTTACAGAGATCAATTACGTTTATTGTGGCATTGAAAAAATACTTTCGCTCTTTGTTGCTTGCCAGATCCAGAAGGGGACTAAATGTCTTTACTCAAGTTCTGTCTGGCACCATGGTGAATTTGTGACAGTACAGCACTTTGTCTATCTCAGTTTAAACAGCCAAGCTGGGAAAGTTGACAAGAATTTCTTTGACAAAATCCCCAGAAGTTAGCTGTTTTGGGTGACACACTGAAGCATACACATATCTATACACACACTTGTTGCACCAGTGACAGAGACACAATGGTATGGCAGTACCTTCTTTTATGTCCTGCTGTATGAACATTAGTTATTTAGGTCACATCTTGAAGATCGTGAGGAATTTTTGGACTGGGAACAGACTGTTGCTGAAGCACTTGCAGTGCTCTCTGGCTGTTATGCGGGTTTGGGCATGTAGGCTCTTGGAAAATGGTGCTGTGTTTTGAACGGTTTCTGGAATGGTAAGGTTTAAGCTAGGGTGCTTTTCAAAAAAAGATGCCACAATAATGAACTAGAATTAGTCTTCTGAAAGCTTTAAAATGGAACTATTGATTTGTTTGAGGCACCAAAGTGCTGCTAGCAGCCAAAGAAGGGTAATGGGATATGTAAGGAGTCCAGGTTTTGTTTAAAGAGTCAACATCAAGAGATATTGTGCTTGGAAGTGAAGAATGAGTGGGCAGTTTCGACTGTTGCTCTGACTGGGTGGAAGCACACACTAAAACTCACACACACTCCTTCGCCTTCAGTAGCATTCAGCTGATCAAGCTCCTGCTGACATGATGGCTGTCTGCTCAATCATTATCAGTTTGTAATCTACACAGACAGCAACAGTACATTCACACCAAAATGTTGTCCACCATTTGTGTTTACAAAGTCTCACTCACACTGTCATTTCAACTCTACAATAAAGGTTGTGATTGTCTTAAAAAGGTCTCCTTAAAGCAGATCACTCCTTGATTCTCAAGGCTTTCTGCCAGCTGACTGATGGTCCATAATTTAGCTCTTACTGTAAGGCTCAGGCCTGTCTGGTCTTCCTTTACAGCATGGGACTGTCAAGCTCCATTTGGTAGATGTTAGAAAAACAAAAAAAGCCTATATAAAAATGAATGAACATTAGCAGCATTTAATTGTGATTAAGTGCTAAAGGGGTCGCACAGTAGTTGAGTGGTTAGCACTGCTGCCTCACAGCAAGAAGGTTCCTGGTTTGAAACCCATCAGGGGCCTTTCTGTGTGGAGTCTGCATGTTCTCCCTGTGCCTGTGTGGGTTTTCTCCAGGTACTCTGGTTTCCTCCCACAGTCCAAAAACATGTATGTCAGGTTGATTGGTGACTCTAAATTGTCCATAGGAGTGAGTGTGAGTGTGTGAGGTTATTTGTCTCTATGTGGCCCTGTGATGGACTGGTGACCTGTCCAGGGTGTACCCCTGCCTTTCACCCAAAGAGAGCTGGGATATGCTCCAGCAGATCACTGGGACTCCAAAAAGGAATAAGCGGATATAGATAATGAAAATAATTGAATTGCTTCTTGCTTGGAAAATATTTTAGTACAGAAAAGATTTTGGACTTTTTCAATTTTTTGGACTTTTTTTGCAATTTTTTTGGCATTTAGATTTCTAGTGAAAATAATTTGGCCACCTTATGCCACAGCATTTGGGGTTAAATATCAACTAGTGTAGCTGGAACTTAATGTAATACCTTGAAAGCTGTAGCTGACAACACTAGTATGGTGTTGTGCTAAAGTATGCATGCTGTGACTTACAAGCTGACATTAACATGGAAACCAAAAAATGAAAAGTGTAGAAGCTTTGGTGAAGGTGCCAAATTAATAGTAAGTTAACACAAGATTACGATTCATCTTCTGTGGACTGAACATTTGATCAGTGGAAAGTTTTGATAGAGCAGGAAGGCTGACCAGGTGCTCATCAAAAATTCTAAAGTTGTGCTCTGGAGAAAATATATATCCACACCCAATTTCATCGTGGCCTGGCCATTCTTAGTGGAAAGACAAGTCAGGTCACTTTTTGGTCCACAACTTTCTTTTTAAACTGAATTCATACTTGCTAGGTACATAACATCTCCTTTTGTTACTATTCAAATTCACACAGTTAGTGTGGGCAAGTCCCACATACAAGTTTACACTTAAGCAGTTGTCCACACACTTCCTGGCTGTGTGAAACATAAAGCCTGTTTGTCTAGACATCATCTCTTGTATTCAGTCATAATTATGAAATACTTAAAATTACGACTATGAATTTATTCCTTACTCATTGATACCCTAATGGTTCAGAATTTTAATCATGCTTATTCTGTAAGCCTCTGAATAATTGCATATATGTACTTATCTTTAATTTTAGGATTACTGTCTTTACATAACTGTACCTTCTGCTGTTTATAACATTGGTAAAATGGCATTTTTACTTAAAGATGTGATGTGTAAAAGGTGAAACATCTAATGGTGAGAGGGCAGAATGAAAGAAAACACATGGTGGTGCAATGTGGCTGTCTCTGTGAAAGGAGACCCAATTTAATCTCATTATAAGATTAGATTATATTATACTCCATTTCTGCTAATAGATCCTGTAAATGTTATACATTGTACCTTTAAACAGCTGTACGTGAATTCATGCAGTTTAATATTAATCGTACTCTTGTTAATTAACAGTCAGGCTTGAACAGTTACACATGCTCAAGGCAGAGATGTACGTAAAACCCGGGAGATTTTAAGAAGTGGTGAGGGATTTATCTGTAAGTCAGTTCCTTATTTACCCTTCAGACTTTTCAGAAAAAGTCCCACAAAATCACCAATTGCAATTTTTTTTTTTTTTTTTTTTTGCTGCGTAGTAAAGTGAGAGACAAGTGCTTCAGAGAAGACTGGACTCAGATGCTGAGTGCATTCACAACATTTGTGTGGAATGTATTTCAGCAAAATGATAGATGATCAAACCTTTGCTCATTGGGTCTGAGTATTGATCATGAATATTATGATATATTACAATAAGTAACTTATCTAATAATTAACTTTATTTAATTCTTGTACATAGAGAGAGCTTAGTGAACCGGAGTCAGATTCCTTCTTTGTGTCCACAGACTTGGCCAATAAAGCTGATTCTGATTAAACTTCTCAGCTGTACACTGTTTTGTTGTGGGGAGAATTACCTCTTTGTCTTGAGCTCCTATTTACAGTTCTTCTGAAGTGAATAAGTTTTCTCTGGTCAGGGCGAGTGTTACTGTGGTAACACTGGCAGTTTGCAATACTAGTTGCTTTCACAACTGAAGTAGATTTCCTTTACTTGACTCCTACAAGTCATGCAAATGCTTAAAATAGAAAAGTAGTATAAGACTGGCACACACAACATTTTAGTTCAGCGAAGCTCACTCTTCTGCACACAGTAAGCTGCAACAAGCATTTTGTTTCTATGGAGGTGCACAGTGTAGGCTAGTTTCTCAACCATTCCCCTGGGTCAGATGTGAGAAGAATTCCAAAAATACACAGCAAGTGAGTTTGGTTGCTTTTGATGTAGGTATAGTTGATGTTTTCTATATGATAGGCCTATACAGAGGGTATGAGGCTATATTTCAACATAAAGAACTGTACCGTAATCGATTTTGTTCATTATCAAACAATGCAACTACATTTATGTTAATAAGCTTAAGCCTGGCAAAGCACTTTTGTTTTGACTGTTTGAACAGTGCAGCCTGAATTTAACCAAAGTCACATGTGTGTGGTCCAAGTGAAGTTGGTAAGCTGCAGAAAATGAAACAGGATATCTACCCCACACCCCTACATGCACGGTTTGTGTGAGCTTTGTCCTGAATTCCCTTGTAACGGGTTACATGTATGTAAAGCTCTGATTGAAATAACTACAGTCCAGCCTGTCTCCAGCTTTACATGAGAAACACTACCTCTGTCATCAGGGAAATGGGAACACACAAAAACACACTGACACATTCTCAGGGTAGGAGGAAGAGACTCAGCTATGGTGACATGCTCTCAGAGGAACATGTGATATTACAAGGGGGGTGGAAGTGGCTAATACACACACACATACATACAGTACACTACAGTCCTGCTGATCAGGGAATTATCAGAGCCCAGAGAGGCACAGACATACAGTGGCACTACATGGAAAGTACAGTATCTCACAGAAGTGAGTACACCCCTCACATTTTTGTAAATAATTTATCATATCTTTTCATGTGACAACACTGAAGAAATGACACTTTGCTACAATGTAAAGTAGTGAGTGTACAGCTTGTATAACAGTATAAATTTGCTGTCCCCTCAAAATAACTCAACACACAGCCATTAATGTCTAAACCGCTGGCAACAAAAGTGAGTACACCCCTAAGTGAAAATGTCCACATTGGGCCCAAAGTGTCAATATTTTGTGTGAGCACCATTATTTTCCAGCACTGCCATAACCCTCTTGGACATGGAGTTCACCAGAGCTTCACAGGTTGCCACTGGAATCCTCTTCCACTCCTCCATGACGACATCACAGAGCTGGTGGATGTTAGAGACCTTGCACTCCTCCACCTTCCGTTTGAGGATGCCCCCTAGATGCTCAATAAGGTCTAGGTCTGGAGACATGCTTGGCCAGTCCATCACCTTTACCCTCAGCTTCTTTAGCAAGGCAGTGGTCATCTTGGAGGTGTGTTTGGGGTCGTTATCATGCTGAAGTACTGCCCTGTGGCCCAGTCTCCAAAGGGAGGGGATCATGCTCTGCTTCAGTATGTCACAGTACATGTTGGCATTCATGGTTCCCTCAATGAACTGTAGCTCCCAGCAGCACTCGTGCAGCCCCAGACCATGACACTCCCACCACCCTGCTTGACTGTAGGCAAGACACACTTGTCTTTGTACTCCTCACCTGGTTGCCGCCACACGCGCTTGACACAATCTGAACCAAATAAGTTTATCTTGGTCTTATCAGACCACAGGACACGGTTCCAGTAATCCATGTCCTTAGTCTGCTTGTCTTCAGCAAACTGTTTGCGAGCTTTCTTGTGCATCATCTTTAGAAATGGCTTCCTTCTGGGACGACAGCCATGCAGACCAATTTGATGCAGTGTGTGGCGTATGGTCTGAGCACTGACAGGCTGACCCCCCACCCCTTGAACCTCTGCAGCAATGCTGGCAGCACTCATACGTCTATTTCCCAAAGACAACCTCTGGATATGACGCTGAGCACGTGCACTCAACTTCTTTGGTCGACCATGGCGAGGCCCGTTCTGAGTGGAACCTGTCCTGTTAAACCGCTGTATGGTCTTGGCCTCCGTGCAGCAGTTCAGTTTCTGGGTCTTGGCAATCTTCTTATAGCCTAGGCCATCTTTATGTAGAGCAACAATTCTTTTTGTCAGATCCTCTGAGAGTTCTTTGCCATGAGGTGCCATGTTGAACTTCCAGTGACCAGTATGAGAGACTGAGAGTAATAACACCAAATTTAACACACCTGCTCCCCATTCACACCTGAGACCTTGTAACACTAACGAGTCACATGACACCGGGGAGGGCAAATGGCTAATTGGGCCCAATGTGGACATTTTCACTTAGGGGTGTACTCACTTTTGTTGCCAGCGGTTTAGACATTAATGGCTGTGTGTTGAGTTATTTTGAGGGGACAGCAAATTTACACTGTTATACAAGCTGTACACTCACTACTTTACATTGTAGCAAAGTGTCATTTCTTCAGTGTTGTCACATGAAAAGATATGATAAACTATTTATAAAAATGTGAGGGGTGTACTCAGTTTTGTGAGATACTGTATAATGCCATTTGTTAGCATAATGTCATTTTGGACAGCCCATTTCTTTACTCTGACGTACTCACTCCTCTTGTGATGATGGGGAATATAAGGTTTCTCATTACCATTGTTATAGAAAAATAGCTGGAGTGTAGCACATTGAAGCATATGTAATATATTTGTAAATAAACTTACATTAGCTCTTCTATATGAGGTCAGGGCATGAGAGATAGTAGACAGGTGTTTAATGATGAGAAATGTTGCATATTTATTTAGCAAACATGTTATTATGCTCCTTCATGTTGACTGTTCATATTACTGTCACTGAAGCTCATTCTTCAGATCTGACTGCTGTGGTCACTGAGCAAATTAGATTAAATTGTTTAATATACTAAAATAAAAAGTTACCCCCTGAATATTTATCTGCTACAATGGTGCCATAAAACAGTAGGTGTAGTATATATATACATTTATGATGTAGCTGAATTCTGTTCATCTCATTTTTATGTGGATTACTACGTTTAGACAACTGCTTTTCTACCTTGATAGACTGTGGACAGTCGCACTCTGTCCGCCACGTGAATGCTCTATCCATTTGCCAGATTCCCAGCTAATTCATTATCTAAGAGGGTGGGTCCCAACCCATTCCCACTACTCCATCAAACCACAGGCTAGAGTGCTAGTAGCCTCGAGAGGACTGAATCAGGCTTTCTGCCCAAGCCTAAATTTTTTAACACACTTAATTGAGTACACTGTTGGCAGAACTGAAATGTACACCCCTATTAGCATAAATGTATTACTGAAATGCTGTTTTTGGGGATAAGGGCAGATATAGTGATGCAAACAGTATGTAAAAAGCTCCATCTCACTGTGTGTTGGCTTGGTACTTGAGACTAGGCTATTGACCTAGCTGGTGTCTGATTTCCCTGCTGCTGCCATTCCTGCTGCGGACACTCAGGAACTTGCATTGATTTTATAAACCACAACTTCAGGACAACGTTAAGGCTTTCAAGATCATAAAGACATAATGGATGTGTTGGCCACGACTTGTGATATTACAGGTTTGCTTAGGTCTGCAATGGCTTTGATTTCTCTGGAAATACAGCATAATGCATAGCATTTACGATCATTCAGTGCTCCAGGAATAGACTGGTAGGTTGCTCTGCTGCTGACTGCAACTGGTAAAGACTGGAAGATTGAGAGTAGTAAATTTGACAGCATTATTTGATCACCAAGCAAACAGAGACACTGTTAATGTGCCTTATTATATCAGTGCAGCTATAAAGACTATAGATGTAATGGATATTATTAAGTAGGGTTCATAGGGCAGAGTATGTGCACACATAGAGTATAATTGCTGTTTGTAAGGCACAGTGATCTTGATAGTGGTCATTATTCTGGTACAATGATGATTATTTATAGTTGTGTGTATCCTGTTTAGGCATAAGCTTATGATCTCATTCTGAACTTCTGCTGAAGCACAATGCAAAAGCAGAAGAATCTTCCACTACTGGATCAGCATTATTGTTTGCAATTAATAAAACGAGTGCATGACTGACAGGTCAAACAGAGGAAAGTGTATGGATTTCTAACTACCTTGAGGATGCGTCATGATTGGAGAGCACTATTGATTGATGTCAACTGATGTCATCAGGTGCAACTCTCAATAGCTCACCAGCTGGTATATCGATTGCTTTTTCATTAGTGGTCCAAATACGCACACAAGGTGGTCAGGAGTTGGTTTCTTTGAATTATTTGTGCTGTGTGGCACAGTATGATGGTGTCTGTTGTGACATGTTAGAAATGTGTCAGCTGGAGAGGGAGTTGTTGCTCAATAGTTTCTGTGAATTAATTCCCAGAATAAAGAAATAAAGAAAAAAATCTTTTACAATGTTTGTGCCGTTATCTTTGACTATTCTTACGGTGCAAACTCCATGAGCAATGTCTGCTTCCTGTCCTGCCTCTTCCTTTATAATTACATTAACTTAAATCAATTACCTAAGTACAGTGTAGCAAGACAAGATTGATATCCTATAACACAATTTCTCATCTGCTGGAAGTGCATGCAGGTTAACGTCCACTTAAGAAATTTCCTGTGAATGTAATCAAAATGCGAGAAAAGTTGGCAATGTTTTTTCTTTAAATCAGATGGAACTGGAAAAGACCCAGTGTCTGCTACAGTTTATAACATAAACATAAACCTTGGGTAAATATTTATGCCCTGTGTCAGTGATCCAGTCCATTTATAGGACACATATAATTTGTTAAAGCAATATCAACATGCACTCATTAAGGGAAGTTTGGCTACAGGTTTAAGCAGTACAAGTGAGTCCATTTTATCCACTATCATCAGCATTGTTATGTCATTGCAAAAATGTTAATTATTGTGCCTTTATTTATACATTTAATTAATCTACAAATTTTTATCATGTGCACTGTGAAGATTGCTCTAAATGTTTAAAAGTGGAAGCTAAAGGGCATGTAAAATCTTTCTTTCCCACTGTGGGTCTAAACCTAAGTATGATAATAGTGTGCACTGATTTTATGTGACATAAACAAATATTTTTGGTATGATTTTCCTCACCCCCAGCACTCTGACAGGATGGCATCACAGGAGGGGGAGGAGCCGCCTCCAAACCGAGCCCAATCAGATAGCCGTCTAAAGAGCAAGAAGCCACCCAGCCTTGTAATCGCCATCCCTCCACCTGAGGACATGATGGCTAATGACCCTGCAAAACAGGTAGGCTAACCATTGAGGCCTGACTCTCATGTACACAGTGTTATTGCATTGGCTGTCCTCATCCTCTTGTAGTGCAGTATTTAACCTCTTAAACTGGTCTTAAAATTCTTCTAGTCAAAACATCTGCAGTTTGTTTAGAGAGGAGGTTTTGGAAGGCTGCACCATGTATGTTTTGGCTTTTCTAATAAAGTGTGAGGCTAAACAATGTATTGTGTTCTTGAAGACTAAACAGGGTAACCCTGATATAACCTGCAGCACAAAAATTTTGCTTGTATGTCATTTTTGTCATGTCTTATCTTA
Organism: Mastacembelus armatus; assembly: GCF_900324485.2. NCBI lineage: Eukaryota > Metazoa > Chordata > Actinopteri > Synbranchiformes > Mastacembelidae > Mastacembelus > Mastacembelus armatus. The sequence continues at coordinate 22,488,872 of NC_046633.1, forward strand.
AAAACACACGCTAACAAGACTTTCAATATGTGGCTCCAAATTGAGCCCTAAACCTTTTATGTTACTAACTCAAGTACGTTGATTTTAAACACAAGCAAAGGGTTGAAATGAGATATAAACCCACGTAGTAGTCTACCACTAGTAGAAAACTAGTAATATTCAGTAACATACTTAGAGCAGTTAAAGTAAGTAGTATATTTACTTGGATTGATGAGCAGATGTTTTCAAATGAGATGCCAGTCCTAATGATTTGGATTTACATCTACAAGTAAAGAAATTAATTTTCCATGCAGTACTTTATTTTTAAAAGTGAAATGGCTTAAAAGACAGTAATAGGGTAGAAGGATGTGCCTCTGCATTTGCCATTTGGCCAGCAGTGAGGCATTTTGGACAGCTGTCTTGTCGTTTATGGGCACTCAGCCTCACATTTCCTCCCTGTGGGCCCCATGTTTAGTGCATAAGTTGTCATTTAAGCTACACAAAATCATAGGTAGTCACAGTTTAATGGCTCATGCTGAATTTTAACTGTTCCTAAAGAGCAACTACTGTAGAAAAACATGCAAATATTGTGTGAACTCATGTACTGTAGCTTTGCTGTTACATCAACGTCAGGCCACTAACTGTAATAACCCCAACCCTGAGACTTAATACTAAACACCTCTCTTCCTCTTGTAGTGTAGTTAGTTCTGAAACAACTATATGCACATTTGCAAATTTAGGTTCTTGTCATTACACATACAACTTTAGTTTTGCCTCTGATTATGATTTTTTTAGTCAATACAATAGTACCTAATTACTTTCTAAACAGTCTTAGAATTTGATTTAACATTTGGAGTGGTTGTGGCTTCAGAGGTACAGCAGGTCAGCCATAAACTAAAGGGTTGGTGCTCCTATCCTTGGCTTCACTAGTCCACACATTGAAGTGTCCTTGGCAAAGACACTAAGCCCCATTTTGCCCCTGGGGGCAAATAGTGCAAATGTGCTTTGAGTGCACCTGAGTGTAGAAAAGTGCTCTAAAAGTATAAGACCATTTACCTTTTGTTTTTCTTTTTTTTTTTAATGCCAGTTGTACTGTAGACCATCATAATTAACCAGATCTGTACTGTCTTGTGTTCAGTCTGTCTTGGTGCTGTGTCTGCTTTACTTAGGTTACTACAGATATCATTGCAGGATTGATCAATATCTCAATTTCCCACTCTGTGTGGGTGCTCTTTTATTTAACACTACTTACTATACACCCTATTTTTTCTTTCTACTGGGCAGCCATTGCGGTCTTCTTTGAAAAAAAGTGAGAGCGGTCAGGCGACTGGCTCTGTGTCGGACAGCATCAGTGGAGCTGGAGATGCAGGCTTCTTGACCAGAGACAGAAGGTCAAAGCTTGGTCGACAGACGTCGCTCTCTCAAAGCATCCGCAGGTATATTGGTAATCAAGGAGCATTTTTTAAACATATAATTTGACTAGTTTCTCCTCCATGCAGAAGTCATTTAGTTTTGTTCGTTGTTTATGTGGCTTTATGCGAAGGAAGTGCTCATGAACAGATTGTTTTGTCAATATGTTGGGACTTTTTACTCACCTGCCAATCACTGTCAGTGGGTTCAACTTTTCACCTAACATTGCATGATTTTAGACATTGTTAACATCTGCCCTTGCTCTTTGACTAATGATAAAGTCATGTCAAATGACATAAAGTGATCTTGAGGATTTTCTTCTGTATCTGTAGGAATACTGCTCAGTGGTTTGGTGTGGGGGAAGACTGTGAGACCAAGCAGCAGGTATGGCACAGGAAGAGCCTGCGCCACTGCAGCCAGCGCTACGGCAAACTAAAGGCCCAGTATAGAGAGCCTGAGACAGCCACCAGCATCGACCAAAGCCTAGATTCACCAGCCACACACAGGATGCCCAAGGTACTGTCAATAGAGGCATACAGTTACTGTGCACATTAACTCACACATTCAGATATAGAGTGTGATTAATTCACATCCTGATTTGATTTTATTGAATCCAAGCTGTTTAAATATATCTTCATATTCTGACTCTGCTTGTTGAGCCGACCAAAATGTTATATACAAACTCTCTTTCCCACCTGTATGAATTATGACACTGAGATTATGTCTGTTTACTGTAATCCCTGTTGTTGCTAGATTGTGGATCCTCTGGCACGGGGACGACCGTTCCGTTGCCCAGATGATGTGGACAGTCGCTCTCCCAGAACACCTCATGCCACTCAGGGGATCCCCGTCACCCCTGGGGTCACCTCACTCAGCTCGTTCACCAGCCAGCGCTCCGGGTACAGCCGCTTCCCCAGACGCAAGAGGGAGTCTGTTGCCCGCATGAGTATCCGAGCTGCATCCAACCTGTTGAGGGTGTGTACATGATCCAAACATTCTAATGAAACAGTATCATAAGAAGTATTGAAATTTCAATTATACATCAAGTTAACAAATCATAAGAGAGACATTTTGTGTGTGTGTGTGTGTGTGTGTGTGTGTGTGTGTGTGTGTGTGTGTGTGTGTGTGTGTGTGTGTGTGCGCGCGCGCGCGTGCGTGCGTGCGTGCGTGCGTGCGTGTGTGTGTGTGTGGGGTCCAGGGTCGTAATGGCTTGACAGGTTCTCAGACAGGTCGCAGTTTCCCCAGAAGGAGCTTTGCAAGGCCTAGCTGGATGGACGAGGACACCGTGGACTCTGCAGACACGTCTGAGTCGCTTTTCTTCAGCAAGGTCAGCAGCCACTCTCTTCAACCCTGTTATTAGTGACTTGGCAGCGTCCTGATTATTTCAGCAGTCCCAGTACTCACCACTTTATTTCACTTTCACTGCTTATATAATATCTATTTGCTTCCTAAACATGTATGTCTGATAAGTAATTTAAAAATAGAAATGTTTGACACATATATTATTTCAGATGTTCCCTAAATGTTCCCCCTATGTGCTGCAGCAGAAACGGGAACTTGCTGATTAAACACACACGGTTCCTGACCTGCTCATTAATTACTGGCTTCTCCTCGTCTTCCTGACTTTTTTTTTTGTTTTTTCCACCTGTGTGACCGCTGTTACCTCTGCTGCGTAGGTTGACGTTCATGATGAGTTGTATTCCATGGCTGACGACGTATTTGAATCCCCTCCCTTGTCAGCATCTTTTGTTCCCAGTGACCAGCCTACCCAGAAGTTCTCGAGCCAGTGAGTAAATTTATAAACATAATGCCTAAATGATGCATAGCAGTCTCGTGACAATGATTCTGAATTGGAGAATGTGAGGGAGTCTCAGACACTAAGCCTTATATTGTCGATGTGTGTTTAAGCTACTTAACATTGTTTTGTTTTTGTTTTGTTTGTTTTTAATCAGTGTTGTCTATAATTTGGAAAATGTGAAAAATTTAATTTGAAAAATTAAATTTGGCATTTGTTTGTCAAATATAAAGTTCTTTTTTCCAAACAGGTGTGGAAGTCAGTTTCTTCTTATTTTTTGGGGGGGTTTATTGCTTTTCATATATGTCTCTTTAAATTGTGTAATAATTTCATCTATGGCTTTATCTGTCCAAACCCCACCTTTCTCCATCCTCCACAACTTTTATTTCACCCTCTTCCTTTATTTTGTCTCCCTCATCTCCCTATTCTGTGTCTAACCCCAGAAAGGACACACCTAAGACACCAACAGTAGTGCCTGCAAGGGGCCATCCTCGCCGGGGGCGTCGCATTGCATCTCAAGTTAAGCACTTTGCATTTGACAAACAGAAGCGTCAGTACGGCATGGGCGTTGTGGGGAAGTGGCTGAACCGAAACTACCGGCGCAGCCTCAGCAGCAACATCCAGAAGCAGCTGGACGACTTCCACAGCCACAGGTTAACAATGAGTAGATACCTACATACACAGACATACATGTATGATTGATACAAGTAAACTGTGAAATCAGGTACTTCACTGTTTTATTTCTTCTGGACAGAAGTTGTGCAAGAGGTTTCTGTACAACTTATTGGAGTTTAAGGCACTAAGAATTGTTTTAGGCTTTTTTAAAAAATTTTATTTCATATATTTTTGTCGACTGAAACCTTGACAGCCAGCCATTATTGACTGGACCTGGTTTTAAGGTGTGTGTGTGTGTGTGTGTGTGTGTGTGTGTGTGTGTGTGTGTGTGTGTGCGTTTGTGTGTTTTAGGCCCTACTTTACTTACTGGATCACGTTTGTCCATATCGTAATCACTTTGCTGGCCTGTGGTACATACGGTTTTGCCCCTGTGGGGTTTGCACAACATTCTACATCTGAACTGGTGAGCTATAAAGCTATTTTTAAAAAAGAAATTGGTGTAAAAAATCTTGACACTTTTTGGTAAATTATTTTCTTAATACTGGTGGGATATCAGCATATTTAGTACCTAGAGTTGATGAAAAGTCCTGTCTGTCACTCTCTGTAGGTGCTGAGGAACAAAGGCATTTATGAGAGTGTGAAGTATATCCAACAGGAGAACTTCTGGATTGGTCCTAGCTCTGTGAGTTTCTTGCTAGTCTCAGTTTAGCTGTTATGTTACACATCTGTTTTCCCACTACTTAAATGGACACCCATATGAGATTTTTATTTAGATGTATAAATCTGGGAACTGCTACCCAAAATTATCTATGGCAATCCTGTAATTAACAGCTGCTAAATTGGAAAACATACAGTAATAGAAAAATCAAGGTTGCTTACTTTACAAAAACATCCATATCTGCCTGCTGAACACATATTTCTAAGTTTAAAATAACAGGGAAACATGGTCCATATTTAAAAATGATGAGTTTAAGAATTTGATTTTTGTGTTGTTTTGTTTCTTTCAAATCACTTTACATTGTGTTGATTGTCGTATTTGACCTTAATGATCATTTCGACTTTTTAGGAGGACCTAATTCACCTGGGTGCCAAGTTCTCACCATGTATCCGTCAGGACACACAGATAGTCGCTCTGATCCAGAAGGCCAGAGACCTGGAGAAAGAGTCCGGCTGCTGCGTTCAGAATGACAACTCTGGATGTGTGCAGACCCTCAGCACTGACTGCTCCGTATGTTGTTTATCCAGCATTTTACTGTATTGTTTATTATTTAATTCCTGTATGACTAATTGATATAAATATTAAAATGAAATTACCCTTGTACACAGGGGACACTGGCCACCTTTATAAAATGGAAAGATGAGATTGAGATGGAATTCAAGAGGTCCTCTGGTTCTGTCTGTCACCAGGATCCCAGGTTAGGATAAAGATTGGTCGTGACTGATGTGGCGATTTACAGTTAGAACATTTCTACAAAAAATAACTTAGTCGTAAATAAGTCTTCATTAGGGATTTAAAAGCAATCCATTGTCAGTAGTGGATAGTCACCTCTCTGTGTCCTGCTGTGTTGTGACTAGGGTGTGTGAAGAGCCTGCCTCTACAGGGCCTCATAGGTGGCCAGATGACATCACCCAGTGGCCGGTGCGGGGATAATCATTTGAGAAAAGAATTTCTACACTGTTGTCCACTTTCTCAAAACAAAATATTTTTACTGTGGTACTTTCTGTGATCTACAAAAGGAAATATATTGATGCACTTACATATTATCAAAGAATGTGTGTGTTATCTTTTTTAACCTCCAGGTGTGTACACTTCCCAAAAAGTGGAACCACACAGGCTACAGACACATGGACTGTAATATCAAGGGACGACCTTGCTGCATAGGAACTAAGGGCAGGTGAGAAATGTGCAGATATCACTGTGATAGCCGCACTTTTTTTTAATCATGTTCTTGTTAAACACCATAATTTGCCATCTGAATAAAATTTTTATTGCATTCTATTTGTCCCCCTGTAGATGTGAGATCACCACCAGAGAGTATTGTTCTTTCATGCATGGTTACTTCCATGAGGATGCCACACTCTGCTCACAGGTAGCCTCTGTCCTGACTCTTCTTTCCCCATACATGTAGACAGATGAAATTTGATGTCTGCTGCTGCATTGATATATATTCCTGACCTCATTCACTACTGTTGACAGGTCCATTGTCTGGATGACGTGTGTGGCTTGCTGCCCTTCCTTAACCCTGATGTTCCAGATCAGTTCTACCGTCTCTGGCTTTCTCTCTTCCTCCATGCTGGGTATTTTGTTTAATATCAGGATCCTATAATCTTAGATTGAAAACATCATTAAAATCATAATGCTGTATGTGAAATACTAGCACAGTATTGCACAAATGTATATATGTCTGTGTGTTATAGGCTCTTGCACTGTGTGGTGTCAGTGGTGTTCCAGATGACTATACTGAGAGACCTAGAGAAGCTAGCAGGTTGGGTCCGCATCTCCATCATTTACATCGCCAGTGGCATCACTGGAAACCTCGCCTCTGCCCTCTTCCTGCCCTACAGAGCTGAGGTGAGCTCTTCACATCAACACATGCACATTTGGACGTACATGCAGAGCAAGTCTTTACAAACATCATTTTGTGGACATAAAATCTAGAAAAGGGGCTTGAGCAGTGTGAAAACAGTGCTGAAAACCACTTCAGCAGAGGGGTTTTGGGTGGGCTTCACTAACAGTCGGTGAGATCAGCTTCTCTTAACTGTATCTAATAGTTGTAAGCCAGAACCACTTCTCCTTTGCAAAGATGATTTTACAAACACAATGCACAGATCACTATTATTACACCATTACTGATTTTTATAAATATGTTTTCAAGGGCAGATGATGCCTTGTATGGAATTTAGATGTCAGGAAACACTGTTTCTGTTGTTGACAGTGAGGTTACAAAATTATAAAAGGTGCATAAGACAATGTAATATGTTTGTGCACGCAAGAAATGATTTTACCAATAGCGTCTTTACAAAAATACTTACATTCAGAATTGCATCTAATCTTTCAATGTGACTGCAAAAACTGAAAACTCCACATAAGACTTTTTAAACAATACAAATGAAGCATTCCTTCATTCATAAAAATTAGGTTAGACAAAATAAAAGAAACACTTGTCAGTGTAAACCAATACTTTTCAACAGGAGCTTCTTTTTCAGAGGTGCCACAGTATCAAGCGTTTCACGCAGTGAGGCTACAGCACTGTCAACAACATGATCAGTTTGGTAGGGAGTGGGATTGAGGCATCTGCCCTCCACTGTGTTGGCACATGGCATAGATGGAATAATTTTCTTAAATTTATTAACAGCATAGTCAGATAAACATCTGCTGTAGTGGAATTTTCTTCCAAACGCTGCATGATCCATCATTTTAAATTCAAAAGTTATTAAAGAATGATCTGACAAAACAGGATTTGGGGGAAAAACTATTAGATGTTCAATTTCGATGCCATAGGTCAGAACAAGATCAAGGGTGTGATTGAAACAGTGGGTGGGTTTATTAACATTTTGAATGAAACCAATTGAATCTAATATAGAATTAAATGCAATGCTGAGGCTGTTATTTTCAACATCTACATTAATGTTAAAATCTCCCACTATAATGACTTTATCTGATCTAAGCACTAAATCAGACAGGAAGTCAGGGAATTCAGTTAAAAACTCTGAGTAAGGAACAGGTGGACGGTACACAATGACAAGTAGAACTGGTTTTTGTGTTTTCCAGTTTGGATGTGAGAGACTAAGAGTGAAGCTCTCAAATGAGTTATAACTGTTCTGAGGATGAAAGTTTAATAATAAGTTTGAGTGGAAGATTGCAGCTACTCCTCCACCTCGACCTGTGCTTCGAGGAACATGATAATTTTTATGACTGAGGGGGGTTGATTCATTCAGACTGACATATTCATCCTGCTGTAACCAGGTTTCAGTAAGATAAAGTAGGTCAATTTGGTGATCAGTTATCAAATCATTTATTAACAGAGATTTAGAAGAAAGGGACCTAATATTTAATAATCCACATTTGACAGTTCTGTTTTTCTGTTCAATAAGAGGAGTGGTCTTAATTTTTATTAGGTTTTTATGAATAACTCCTCTTCTGTTAACTTCTGATTTATTTGATTTATATGTTCGAGGGGCAGACACAGTCTCTATGTGGTTTGGGGGGGGGGGGTAACTCTTAACACAAAAAGAGATTTGTGAGAAAAGCAGTTTATCTTACATTTTTAGGTTCTGTTTATTGCCAACACGATCAGGCTGCTATGGCCTTTACCAAGAGCTCCAAGAGAAGCTGATTTATTTCTATTACTTAAGCCTGCACACTTGACACGTGCATTTGCACACACTTGCACTTTCCCACCATCGATGGCTCAGTGGCTCATCACAGCTTAGCTCAGTGACTGCAGGTGAGTTTTTCCTGCTGAGACAAAAGGATTTTCTTGTTAACTGCTCAATCTAGAAAGATCTAGAGGGCCACAGTGACTGGAGAATCTGAGCTTAAGCTGACCCAAACCCTTTACTGTAGCTCAGTCCTTCCTGTGGGGAGAGCAGGGTCATCCAGCTCAGTGTTACATGCACTCCTCAACAGAAACTTCACATCTACAGGACATTTTGGACATTTGGACATTGATACCATAGTTAATCCATTCTATAATATCCTGTTGGATGTGCTGATGCAAAGTTAAAGCAATCCTCTTGCCATACAAGATTAAACTGTGAGTGGTTGCTGAGTCACCTGCATCTAATTAATATCTAAGGTGATTACTATACATGATTTTCACTGATCATTTGATGCTGTTGTGTTTTCTGTCTGTCTTCCCTTTGTTAGTGACTCAACAGGCATCTGTTTTTATGAGGGTAAAAACTGGGACATACACGGATATTTACATCTAAATATTTATTGATTTCAAAAGCAACATAGACTTGAAAGTGTAATAATGTCCCCACCCTTTCTTGCAATTCTGATTTTAAAAAGGTGTGACGTTTTTTTTTTCGTTCACAGTGTAATGTTTATTTCAAAGAAACTACTCAGCAGTTTGGATTACCTACTTTTTACTGGCATGTCTGCTTTCTTAGTCTCTGTAAAGACCACTTTCCCCTTTAAGAGATTAGCCTAATGCCATAGTGTTGGCAGCGCTTAGTGAATAGGATTGGATTTTTCTCCTTTAAACAAACAACTGTTGAAAAGACTGGACTTGTCTGGTGAAGACTTGTCTAGTCTACACACCCTCAGGAGGACAGAAGGTTCATCCTGGAACACCTTCGAAAGGTTCCACTTTCATATTATGGACACTTGTAATGGACGAGTAATTAAACACTAATATTACACCAGCTGAAGTTTTTTTCAACAGTCTGACAGATCACAGAACAATGAGCAAACACCTTTTAATTGACTTTTGTAATTATTCCTTGATGTCATTGAGACATGTCTCATCTAACACTTGCACAGCGTGACACGAGGTAGCTCTCAGGATGACGTAGCTTAATCACGCCACCCAGCTGTCCTTAGCACTGACAACCTCAGTTCTTCACACACCAGGAATAACCAGAGGAAGCACATGCAAGGAACAACGTAGAGCCACTTAAAGAGGCAGTTTAGGTGGATTATCCTTTAACTGTTGAGTTAAGGAAAAACAAATGACCCAAAATAACAGCTGTGACTGGAATAATGATGATTCATCCAAAGCAGCTCTAAAGATTCAGCAGCTGCAGTTTCTACTCCTCAAATCTGCCAAAGAATCCAGCAAACACGGATTGGTTAGGTCTTAAATTTGATTAAGATTTGATTTGATTAGGTCTTAAATCTCAACATTTGATTCAAATGCCTCTTTACAACATACAGATGTGTAACACATTTTACTAAACAGATTTGACATAAAATTACTGATTAGGAAACGCTCCGAGTGGAGACTATCACTTCATGCTAGTTGAACTAACTGTAAAGTTGTGCAACCGTGAATCGAATGCCCTCCCAGTCACAACCGTATCCTGTTCCGATATTTTCCCCTTTGGGAAACCGTGAGTGACCATAAACGTGTGTTAAGAACGTGTCAGTCTGCGTGTCTGCGGCGTGTGGGTGGGTTCCTGTAACATACTCTTTGTAAGCGCTTAATGTCTTCACTAATTAGCCATCTGCCTCTGATCTGGCCAAGCATCCAAACTCAGCCCTGACGTCATTCTAATCTGTGCATCTTTACCATCTAACCCATGGCTCATATTGTTGTTCTTACCAAAACTACATCTAAAACATCTGTGATCTGTGAAGTTGAGTCTGCATCTGTAAGCATGAATGTCTTTATCAAACTTCATTTAAAAAAAACACACACAGCAGTTGGGTCAGACTGCCTTAAAATGTCCCTAAACCCTGGAATTAATGCACTCTTGTGCCAAGGTTTACTTATCAGGTTAAAGCTCTCTCTCTCTCTCTCTCTGAGGTTTGGAACCAGGCTGCCAACAAACCAAATGAGAGGAGTCTGTGGTCAGAATACAAACTGCTGTGATCTGACACAAATTTAAATGAAACAATAATTAACAAAGTCAAAAAAAATCCCTCTGTCCCCAGTTAGCAGGATGTATGCGTTTTATGTCTGGTACACATCTCCAATGGTGCGTATTGTACGCCCATCCCAGTGTTCAGTATACACACTGCGCAAGTGGGTATGTAACACTCTTTAGTTCCTTCAATGGACCGAAATGAATGTCCTTCCTGAGTTATTGTGGTTTTGAATTTAATTCTGGTATGATCTGTAACTTGTTTTTCTCTCGCTGTCTCCCTCCAGGTGGGCCCAGCAGGGTCTCAGTTTGGACTCCTTGCGTGCCTGTTTGTTGAACTGTTCCAGGGTTGGCAGATACTGGAGAAGCCATGGAAGGCTTTTTTGAAACTGTTGGGCATTGTCCTCTTCCTGTTTCTGTGTGGCCTCCTTCCGTGGATCGACAACATCGCCCACATCTTTGGTTTCCTCAGCGGCATGCTGCTTTCCTTCTCCTTCCTGCCGTACGTCACTTTTGGTACTTTTGACAAATACCGGAAACGTATCCTGATTGTTGTGTCACTTTTGGCCTACTTTGGACTGTTCTCTTCCCTCATTGTTTGGTTTTATTTCTACCCAATTAACTGGCACTGGCTGGAACATCTCACCTGCCTGCCCTTCACAAACAAGTTCTGTGAAAAGTACGACATCGACCACAACATTGACAATGTGGTGCAATAGTTGACTACAGATTCTAGGACAACCACGGGATCTGTGCTACTGGTCCACTAGCATTTAGCCAATAATGCTTCTAGGTGAGCTGGCCTTTTTAAGAAGATGACAATCATGTTTCTTATTATTTAAAGGATCGAAGTCCATGTGAATGGAGATGGATCATACTCCACTCAACCTGCTGATTTGCTCACTTCAATAAAACTTTACTGTAAACCTTTATAATCCTCAGTTAAGTCTGGCACTACCTGTCAGGTTAATATACTAGTGGGCTAGATGTTCCTCAGAGAGACACAAAAAGACACTCAGGGCATCAAAACTGCAAAAAACTGGGTGGAAATAAAGAAAAGAACTCTATGGATGATAAACTGCTGAGGTGGAAAGGAAGAGCAATGTGGGTCATCAGGTATCCCAGAGAGATGAGAGACATTAAATGTCTTCAACCTGTAACACTGGGTTTAACACTACAAAAGCTGTCATTCAGTTCTGTTGCTTCTCGTTTCAACAGTGACGAAAACAATTCAACAGTAAAATCTGTTTTTTATCATCACTCTTGTATTATGCACATGGCATGTCGATATTCATTGGAGCAGTGAAATGTTACACAATGTGAAACAGTGTGTTCCAGGTATTCACTGTGCAATATCAGTGGTCAACCAAGGCAAGATTAATATCTAAAACCACTAGTTGCCTTAAACGGACTATGCCATTTGAAAAACATGCCTCATTGTACTTTTTCATAGCGCCTGTGATCAACTTACTGAGTGATGATGAACACACTTCTGATCCTAACCTACCAAAGCAACTTCACATGCTGCTTTTGTATGTATGTTTTTCACCGTCACTTTTCTGTATGCTACTGCCGTGAACAACAGGTTTTTAGCTGAACTCTACTTCTAGTCTCTGTTTGGCCATGTTTGTCCAATAACAGAGTTGCCTAAAAACGTTTGTTTGTATTTCTGAGTCAGTGAAAAGATAGAAATTGTTTTGTTTCACCTGAGCCTTAATAATCCATCGTCAGTAGTTTTGGTTTCACCGTTTTTACTTCGTTTTTACTCGGTGAAACTCTTTTAATAGTAATGTTGCCACAGAGAAGATTTCCATCAACTGATCATCACACATTCAGACTAAAGTTGGTCATTTTCTATCCAACATTTAAGTACAATTTTTTACATTTTGTTTTTTTTTTTTTGTTTGTTTGTTTTTTTTTTGCCTATACCCTAGTAACTGATTGCTTTGGTTGTTGTTCATCACCTGCAGTAGATCGCAGCTGTTTTTGTGGGTCCCTGACAATGTGACAAGTGTTAATAGTACGAATGCAAGAATCCTGAACCATTTCTCACATTTCTTGCCTGGGGTCTAGTTTGTTGTTCAGGATTCCGTGCTGACCCCAGCTTTTCAGAAAGCCATGGTAATAACTGGTGATAGGAGGATTATACGTTACTAAGTGAGATTCTGTGTGGGTCTGACACTAATCACGTGGTGTTGTTGAAAACACGTGCATGACTATGGCATTGACATCCGCCTCTGTTCTGGAAACCTCTTTACTGTGCCTTCTCACATGAGCACGTCAACCAGAAGAAGCCACATTTTTATCATGATAGTACACGTTAGTTGCAATGCTGCAATGAGTTTGCATTGGGACCAAATAATTTCATGCTTTTTCTTTGTTAGAATACAAAAGGGAAGTTTTTAAATTGAATTTCAAGTCATGGTGAAGGTATTATGTTTTGCCTTAGTTTTTTATATGTGCAAATTTGTGTCAAAATAAATGCCACTCTAGTAATAATGAGTTACATGTCTCTGTATGTGAAGTTTCATTAGAAATGACACTAATCAGAGCATAAAGAGAACTTAAATAACTGAAAAACGTATTTTCACACATTTAATATAACGTGTCAATTCATTAACAACATGAAAATATTGCTTCATGTCAGAAACAGTAGCATTGGACAGTCAAAGCTTCAGAACAGTGGTGGTAAAATTGTTTTCTGGGCTGCTGATTTCAAGTTTAAGTCAACAACTGCAAATTCCATGTGAGACAGCAGAAACCCACTATATGAACCTTGCAGTTGGATGTCTCAGCATCTATTGTCTATCTGGTTATAATGGATATTAAATGAGAATCCCCATAAACAGATGTGCTAGAAAATAAAACTTTTATTATGTTAAGAACAAAACAATGTATAAAAAAATGTCTTGACTCAAGACTCTAGGAGGCAGAGGTGGTGATTGTCTACATGGGAGAATTTATCTTACCATATTTTATGGAAAACTATTCTTTGCTCTTTGAAGACATTAGAGATCGTCACAAATAATATACACCTTACACACTTTTAACACTCTACTGGGCATATACTGGTTTTATTGACTGGTGCTTTTTGGCATTATGTATAAGCCAGAAATAATAAATAGGTGAAATAACAAATGTGAAAAAGAGGGTGGAGACAGAAACAAGGCAGATGCATTCTACTAAATATAATAAATGTCCAGCATTTATCAAAATAAAAAATAGTTTCATGCAAACAATAAAATTAAAATTTGAATTTAGTGCTTACAGTCTTTCAGGGCTTTCCTGTAATTATTTCTGCTGTAAACAAACTAAAATGCAAAGTATTACTAGACCACTTTTTTAAACAGCTGTTGTTGGCAGCTGTATGGCAGCTCTTTTTCCTGTCCCTCTGCAGAACATACACCTCACTTCAGTGATGATCACAGTCACTGTGCTGGTTGCTCGCTCAGACACCCCTTCACCCTGTTTCTATGGGAGGGGGCACCACCAGTCCTTGTGTCCTCAACAACCACTGTTGCGGCGCATAAAAGCGTGGCCCCTGACTGGGTAGAACATCTCGATGAAGGTCAGGGGCCCGACTGTGATCTCACTGGGGCCCTGCACCTTGAAACCAGACTTCTGGTAGAAGGGGACCAGGAAGTCCTCACACATGAGCACAGCGCGGCGTACGTAGGGCAGGCAGCGGAGGTACTGCAAGTAGCGCCACATCAGGATGGAACCTTTGCCCTGCTGCCGAAAGGTCCGGTGGACAGCCAAGACGTGGATGTGGACTGTGGTCCCATGAGGCTTATGGAGAGTCAAGGCGTCCTAGAAAACCAGAGAAGAAATGAGCTGTCAGAATAACGTACTCTTTATATTCTACATATTTCAGTCCACTTCAACTTTATGTTTTGATTCACACACAACATTTATCTGAACTTCTGATCACTTAATTAATATGAACATCATTTCTGTTCATTTGTTATGTACCGAATCTGTTCTGTTTATGCCTGAGGTTAATCACTGCCCAGGTGTCCCCTGCTCTGTCTTACCATGGTAAGCCTGTCCTGGTCCCACAGTGAGCCGATGATAAAGGCCACCAGACGTCCCTCCTCAAACCAGCCAAGAGACAGCTCAGGACACAGGCTGAGGAAGTGACGCACCTCGTCCAGGTGGAGAGGACACTCACCGGACACTGAGATGAACGCTGTGTGGAGGAGGAGGAGAATTAGAGAAGTCCACATGAAGAAGGCTGGATAACAAAAAAAAATAAGAATCTAGTCTCAAATATATAGAAATGTGATGTAGGGTTATACATGCCTACATGGGAAAGACTCGTTTTATTATAGGCTACCCTCCACACTCAGGGAATATGAAGATGATATAATCAGGAAAAGAGAAAGGCATTGTTTTCTCTAAAAAAATAAAGTTGTTTTGTCCATAGACCGGTGAGTATCTTTCCAGCAAACATGAATAAAAACATCAACTTTCTTCACCTTTTTCCTGTAAAAGAAAGAAAAGAGGATACCTGTCCTCAGGTAAAGATAGTGTGTGTGTATACTTTATTTCACTAAGAGGTTTCTCACCTTCCCTCTCAATCTCAAACACACTGATGGCGTCCTCCGGGCTGAGGGAGCGAAACTCGCTGGCCGGCAGCGTGTGGCGGCGGCCCTGCGCCACCGGGGAGCGCATGTGGAGCGGCTTCATGAACGGCACTGCGCTCACAACCGACATTTTCTTATTTTCTCCACCCAAAAAAGTTAAAAGTAAATCAAAGGGTAGTGTTCTGAGAGTAACTTCTTTGACCTCGTTCTGTCTGCTTCTCTGAAAGCCCGATCCGTGCGTAACGGGATTCTGAGCGAGGACTGAGCGCAAAGTGGCTCAGCGCGGGTACTTATCCCCTCGGTGCGCTGGGATGGTTGGTTACATATAATCCTGGATGAGCAAACCCGCAGTTCCCGTGAGGAGCCTGTGCGGTTGTTTTAACTAGGCCATTTTAAGGACTCGGCTTAAATCTCATCTTTCTCTCAAGGAGACTTTCCGTTTGCTGCCCATGTCCCTTTAAGTCGAGTTCACCATTTTACCACGCTTTGTTTTCCAGACCTGTAAGAGGATTAAAGGTTGTGTAGGAGTTTGTTTGTCAGCTCTTTAGTGTTAAAATAAGTTGCGTTAATTATTTAAATTGTGGTTGGGTCGACCTCTTAAACAAAATGTATGTTTTGCATAAAGTCATGATAGGACTAGTATAATCAGACACAGATCAAGCTTCTATAATCTGTGTTTAGGAGACAACTGAGTGGACCAGTTAACACACACTGACTTCAGCAATCAGGTGAACTCATTGTAAAGGTCACAACGATGGAAATAATCTAAACTAACACTAGGATTAAATTGTGCGCACTTTATTTTATTTTATTTTATTTTTTTATTTTATTTTTTTATTTAGCCGCAATAATCAACAATCCTCATGCAGCAGACCAACAGGTATTGATTCACAATTAATTTACAAAACCACGAGCCAAATTCAAAGACAATTAAATTAAAAAAAAAGACCGGATATGTTTGTTTCATTTATCTTAACATAAATTCTATAATAAACAAGTATAAACAAACAATCTTCAGACATGTTAGAATTATTAGCTGGTATTGGTCTATTTAAATAACATATTAATGGCGTTACTAAAACATTTTCTATTCATATGTGATCAGACTTTAAAAATGTGGTCGCTGTTAAAGACCAGTCAATGCAGCCTGAAGAAATTTGTCCTGAAAAAACAAGCTCTGCCTTCAGGTGGATTTCTCCAACACTCCCTCATACGAACACAGTTTTTTTCAATTAGTAAACAAAGTCAACAATATATGTTTATTTTTACATGTGATTTTCAACGAGGCGCAGCCATATAACGTAAACTTGGGCGTTAATTACGTCTTTGCTCAGTTTTGAGTGAATCGGACTTGGCTCACGCTGCCACCTAGTGGTCAGAGGGGGGGACTGCGTGCTGACGTTGCGACGCTTCGTCCGTACATCTCTCTCCGTACGACGTAACGTCAACACGTGCACTACAGCTTTTTTCATTCCGCCGTCGTCCTCGCTCTCCAGCATCATTCCCGACAGCAGCAGCAGCAGCAGCAGCAGCAGCGATGGCGGAGCCCGCACCGTCGGAGGCGGCGGCCACACCGGACGCAGCAGCACCATCATCCCCAGCCCCGGGTCTCTCTCCGGCAGCCAGTCCGGGCTCGGAGCCTCCATCCATGGCTCTCTCGCCCACGGCGGACGGTTCCCAGCGGCTACTGTTCTCTCACGACCTGGTCTCTGGGAGGTATCGCGGCTCCGTCAGGTTTGGTCTAGTTCGGATGATCCACGGAGAGGAGGATTTTAACTCCGACTCGGACCTCGACGATGGCGGAGGGAGAGGCGGCGGCGGAGGAGGCGGTGGAGGCGGTGGAGGAGGAGGAGGAGGAGGGGGTAGTGGTGGTGGTGGTGGAGGAGGAGGAGGAGGACGGGTCCCGGTCCCGGTCCCGGTCCCATGTGGTTCGGACACCGAGAGCGCTGTGAACTCCCCGAGCCGGCCTCTCGGTAGAGGGTTTGTCCGCGTCCAGTGGTACCCTGAAGGAGGAAAGCAGGACATCAGGGAGACAAAGGTACCACAGACCGACTAACGGGTCCCCTCTTTCCACTGAAGCTGGGTGACACACGGCAGGTCCGTGGACTTTAACTGCCTGTTGTGGGTTTCTGGGGTCAGATAAGTCCTCTTGGCTGCCTGTCAGGGACGTGGGTCCCCCTAGTCCAGCTGCACGCATAACCGCTAACTGGCTAACCTGCTAGTTAGCCGTTTAGCTGCTAGCCTCATGTCAGCTAATCGGGGTTGTTCAGCCAGACTGAGTCCAGGTAGACTTACATCGAATAGACTGACTGACTGAATGACCGACCTGTTCTTTAGCTGGTCCTACAGGGTTTGGCAGGTGCAGGTCCCAGCTAGCAGCCCTGCGCCCATTGATCAGCTCATGTTTGTGTCAGGGTGTGACTTGGCCTGAGACCAAGCTCAGTGAAAAACTGAAATATGGTCAATATGGGGATGTTTACAGACCTGTCAGCTGCTCATCACATATTATTATTATTATTATTATTATTATTATTGTTGTTGTTGTTTTGGCCCAGTCATCCTGTGCTGGTTCACCACTGACATTTGGTCAGTTTTAACAGGAAACTTTGAAGCTGCCATCAGTGAGACAACTGGTCTGGTGGTTTAGTGCTGATCAGCTGAAAATTACACCTGAAGGACTGATTGCAGGACTGGTTTATCATCCTGCACGAGTTTGGATACATGCACTCATGGTAATTTCTGGTGGTGGTGCATCTGTCGTTCGTGATTGTTTCATCAAGCCTTTTTGTGGGTCTACGTCCAATAATTGATGCAGCTATAATTGGGAAACCTGCATGTAGAGTCTCTGGTGCTTTGTGAACAAAGGGTCATGGGCTTAGAGGTGGGCTGGTCTGGAACAAGCTCCTTTGGGAGCCCCCTTTTTTTGTTTGTTTTTTAGGGCCCACTGTTGCTTTGTCCTTTAGGCTCAGTGAGTAAGGTTCTGGTGAGAGCATCATTCAGCCTTTATCACAACAGCGCTGTGCTGGACAATGACACAGATGTTTACACAACCCTTGTGCTGCTATAGTGCTGTGTCATTACTAGTCCCTGCGTCCTGTTTTTATGTAGTTTTGTTGTGGTGTGTGTTTTTTCACTGAGCTCCTCGTGTCCTCAGGAGGTTTGGACTTGCATCTAATTAAATCAATAATTCATGATTACTTCCTGTGTGGACTGTTCACAGTTGCATATCTTCAAAATGGTGTTTCCACAAAATTCTGACTGGGTCCATTCTGGTGACAGCAGCTCGGCTGAATCTTTGTTTTTGTCAGGAGTGATCAGCGGGTGGAAAATTGGTACTGCATGTCTCCCAGGGCTTCTCACGAGGTTAATAAAACTAACATTTTCCCAGCAAAATCTAGGCTTTTGATAAGAGTTTGGAGCAGAGCAGCAGCCATTAGGTGCAAATTATAAATGATGAAAGATGAGTGTGTTGCATGAAAATGGAGCTGCCCTACTTTATTTTCTGTTATTTTACATCTGGGTGGTGATTTATTTATTTATTTATTTATTTATTGTTGGGTTTGTGGAAAAAAAACAGTTAATTTTGTGCGATAACTGTCATGTCTGTGAATCCAGGCCCTGATTTAGTTCTGCCTTCGTCTTCCCTTTAAAACACACCAGAGAGATTCATCATCATGTACATTTAACGTACCTGTGCGCTTCACAGAGTCTGGGGTTGTGCACCACAGCATGTGGGATTCTGTAGACCACTGGTATTGTTTTTGGGCTGATTCAAAAAAGAAAAAAATGTGGCTGACGAGGTTTTTCTGCGTATTGTTGACTCGTTACATTATCATCAGTGCAACACACCCATTTGGAGATGGTCTTTGTGAGGCAACACAAAAAATGATGTTAGTGCTGCAGTACCTCATAACACTCTCATGTTACGGGCACTAAATGAACAGTTCTGCTAAATACGTAGGTGCTAAAGTTAAACTAATTTTAAGTGTAAAGAAATTAGGCCACTCCTTTCTGTAATACAGTTTTGAACATATTTCCAGTATACATGGCCCTGACCACTGTATTGTACAACAGTGGAGACTGCTGATGCATGTTTTACAAAACATTGCTTTCACACTGGCATTGGCTCTTCCCATTAGCAGTTCTGTCCACCTCATTTATATCAAAAACAATGGACAGACTATTAGAAACTGTAAAACAGAGTTCAACCTCTAAAACAGTTTGAACAGAAAAACAGTTTTCAGAGAAGAACTGAACATTGAAACTGTCACGTTACATTTAGCTGCTTTAGTTTCTGCCACATGAATCTAATATACTGGCAGCCACGTGTATCTGAGTCACTGATGAATTTGTGTATATCTACATACGTTTATTGTGAATGAGTTTTGATTCTGTATCCTTGAAATGGGAGCATGTCTTTAGCTCAGTGCGTCACTCTAAGTCCTCACATGTTTTCACCCTATGAAATCTTAATGACTATCTCCCGAGGGAGCGACGGGGCTTAGATCTGCATCTCGGTGCAGGTATGAACGGGGGCACCTCAGCTGTCATCAGCTGCACTGCTTTCACTGCTGGTTTGGCAGAGAGTCAGACAGAAATGTGGTTGAATTACTTCGTTGCCTGTAAGGGGTCAAAGCAGCTGCTTAGAGGCCTCAACGACACAGAGATTAGTTTCTTTTTTCAGCCAAATGCACCTGTATCTGTCATGTGGTATACTTTCAGTGTGTATTGTATTATTGTCTGAGTCACTGTCCATTTCTTTAGCCACTCTAAAACTCAAGTTATACCATTCTAAGACCAAATGCTCAGTGCATCTCAGCTCACTGTGTTTTAATAGAAAGATAGTACATGATAATCCTATAAAGACGAGCTTAAAACAATTTGTACTATGGACAGCCTATTACTTTTACTCCACTAACCGTTAGTCTGAGGCTCAACACCACAGTGAACCCACTTTTCATCTTCTGCTATGTAGAAAAGGACCAAGTCATGAATGAAACGACCTGTAATGTTTGTTTTTGTCTTTGTGAGGCAGGTAAACCTGATTGTACCAGGATCATGTGAAGAGATGTCCTGAAAATGAAGAGACAGGCAGCAGATGTGTGTTGAAATGTGTCGGCAGATGTGACTTAAGTTGTTGCTCCATATTGGCAGTGTGGCCTGATGTGTTTGTGATATGTTTTTGTGCAACAGGATCTTTATAATATGCAGTATATCTAGGACAGGGTTCTATGCATTACAGTGCATTGGTTGCAATTGGACCTGATTCATTTTTATGTGTATTTTCAGTGAGTGAGGCCATATTTAAAATGCTTACAGTTGAATTATTCATAATCATTTCTAAAATTAATGTGATATAAAGAAAAACCTGTGGTTTTACTTTCTGAGATCCAGATTTGAGGCCTGTTGTTGCAGCACAACCTTGAAAGTTCCATCCAAGGGCAGAAGTGCACAGCTGTGTGGCTGTGATGCTCCTGGACTTATCATTGGGTAGCTCAGGCCCTCATTAGCTAAACTCATTAGATAAAGAGTATTGTACAGCACCCCTGTTATGTGTGGAGTGGTGCAGCATCATGCCTTCTTTATTTCTGCAGTAATTAGTGCTCTGCTACCTGAGAACATGGGTGAGTGTCAGGGCAGAGGGCTGGAGCTGAGCCGTGACACCCAGATCATGAGCTCCTCCTTGGGAGCAGCAGCTTTGTGACTGTGGGTGTGGAGCAGGTGAGAGGAGGAGGAGGAGGAGGAGGCTGCTGGTGTGTATTAACGACAACAGGGAGGGCCCAGCAGGAACGGCTGCTGCTGCTGACTGCTGCAGAGAGAGGCATGATAACGTGAGAGGAAAAAGTGAGGAAGGCTGGGAATGAACTGTAAAGTGGAGGGGAAAGATGGGGGAAAGCAAGTATCGAATGCAAATGTCAAAAGCATAATGAGGAAGTAAAATGAAATGGAAAAGATGTAAGAAGACAGACAGACAGGTTGGTGCCAGATGGCTGTTATGGTAATACGTAGGAGTTAAATCCTTGAAATGGTTAGGTCTCACCTTCTGCTCTTTGATCCATTTTAAATTCCCAGTCTTCCTCTGGCACGCTGTCTTGGGATGAAATCTTGGTCTTGCTGCCGTCCCTGTTAGACTGCTCTCAGGTTAGCAGCAGCAGTACAGTGTGGATCCAAAGCGGCAGTCTCAGGGTTCCCATGCAACCTGGAACACCTGGGCATTTTTAGACCAGTTTTTCAGTTTCTCAGAAAGTCATGGAAAATAAGGAAAAATGAACATTGTGAACTGTCACATCTCCACAGCTGGCAGCTGAAATTATGGCCCGTGTGTGTTCAGGGACCAGATGAGGTCAGAATGGCACGGTGAGAGGGCTGAAACGCTCTGAACGCCTCACTAAGCCTTGGCCTTTACAGTCCTAATTTTCAACAAGCTGCAGTCTTGATAATTATTGTGGCTTCCACTCTGAATCCATAATGCATGAAAATGAGCAGGATACAGTGTTGTCTGTTCTTTAAACTCTGCCTGTTAATCAGGTTCATCTTTGACAGGTTTAGTGTAGTGATTTTGATGAAGATCAGGTCCATTGTGGTCTGGATGTGGAAAACGTAGTGATTCACCCCTTTTTTGTGCTTCACACATAAAGGAAAAGCTAAAATCTCTTTATTCCAATAATTGAGGTCTGTTGATGAAGTCCAGGTTTAACAAGTGTAAATGTTTTTCATAGATAAAATGTGTCATAAAATCTGAATCTGATTTACCTGAATGCTGCCATGGTCAGAGTGATTTGATTTGTGGTTAATAAATTGCACATTTCGTAGCTTATTTCACTCTGTGATCATTCACTTTAAACTAATGGGAGGTCAAGCAGGTGACGTTTGTTAAAAACAGCCAGTTGATTCTCCTCAGGGGTTTTACTGTTTTTGTCTTTTTTTTTTTATTGCTCCAGGTCTTTATTTTTCAGAGTCTTCTTGTGTTTGCTTTAGTGACACCACCTGCTCAGCCAGAGAGACTGTAAAAGCAACCACAGTCAGTCAGCCGTTTAGGGAAGCTTTACGTATACGCACTATACAGAAGTGAGAAGACTTCAGACAGCTGTGGCAGGTTCCTTCACAGCTGCAGGACAGAACCGCTCATATTTTAACCTTAACATGGGTAACATCAATCTCTCTGGTTTTATTTGTGCTGGGGGCAAATCTTGGTGGACACCAAATGAAAGTACTCACACTGTGCTGCACGTTGTATGTGAAAGCAAGCAGAAGAGAAATGAACAGGTTTCATAAGTTCGATTGAGGTAACATATAAGAGACTTAAAAATCCAGGGCGGGAAGCAGGAGAGGTGCTGCAGGTGCTGGATGCTCTGACCACAGGGTGACTCCCATCTGTCAGCCTGCCCTCTGCCCCCTGCCCCCTGTCTCCATCTATCCATCCAACCACAGAGGTCTGCTCCCACCCCACCCCCGCTGACCTACAGGGTGGAAACACTTCTGTCACAAGGGCTGACCACTGAATTCATTTTCACATCACTTCCCCACACACACTTCTTTCAGCATCCAGCACTCTCTGCTCGTAATCACACGTTTTCGTTATCATCGAGGCCTCAGACTTTATTATGAAAACATGAAAAAAGGGATCTACCTACGCTGAAAGTGTTTTAACACAGCTTCAAAATGAGATTTTATAGGATCATCGGTTCTTCTGCCAGACTGTCAGTTGTTCTCTCAACAGTAAAGAGTGTTATCAACCTGTATCGTCCTGCATATGTTGTCACCATGATTAGTTTATAAATGAGCTGGCACCCTGAGGTGGATTTTATCAGTGACTACAATAGACTGGAGTGATTTCTGCCTACTGTTTACATGCACCAGTTTATTTAGCACTTAAGCCATTTATTCTTTCAGGTTCAGTCCAAGATGCTTCTACATTGTGTTTAGAGGGGGAAGGAAATCAATGAGATTTAAGTTAGCCTGTTGTTGGCAGTAGGAGTCAGAAACTGTCCCTTAGTTCAAACTCTACGTCCTGCACCACATTTGCAGCGTCGACACCCTGAGAAGAGATTACGATTGTTGATCTGCATGTTTGAGTCTGTTTACTCAGGAGCCGTCTGCAGGTGCTCGAGCTAGTCTGGCAGACGGTGGTGTAATCTGGGACATGAGGCTGTTGCCAAGGCCTGCCCAACAGCGCTTCGGTGCGCGGAGCCTTAGTTATGGTTTTGAGCAGGTGCCAGGCGGGCCCAGGAACACACACAAACAAATGTACACCCATGAGAGGGTTTGGGCATCGGGCTTTGTCACCAGACACTGTGCTCCTCCTCTGAAAGCAAGAAAAGCAGCTCCAATGCTGCTCTGCTGTTGTTGTGCTTGGTTAAAAGAAGTCGTCTTTTAGATCAAGCTAACACTTGCAGTCCTTAGTTACTGTGCTGAAATGACTTACTCTGTAACAGAGTACAGGACCTTTCCAGTTCAGGCACAGTAACTTGCATTTTGCCTGAGACATGCAGGTCCCTGCCCTGTGGCAATACTTTCTCCCTGCTGACTCTGGATCCTTACATTACATCTAGTACGCAACATTCGCTCAAACTGCAAGCAAGCTCTGTTTTTTTTTTTTTTAGGTTTTATGTGCTCTGTATATTGAATAACGTGAAATAGTTGACTAGCCAGATAAGGAAAACAGAAATGTGTCTCTATTTGCAGATTTTCATTTCCTCTTAACACAGAAGTAGGAAAATAACCAAGAATAACACCAAGATGATGTTGATGTTTTCAATCTGTAAGGATTGGACAAAAACAAAATGTATTAATTAACTTTATAACATAATGAAGGTGAATGCTGTAAAATGAAATGATGTTTACCATATTAGAGGCTTTTCTCCCTGTAGCTCAGAGCCAAGTCGTATGTCACCACTAAATGATAAAATTAGCTGGATTTGTTTAGTGGGGGACAATATTGCAGAGGAATGGCATAATCAGCGCCATCATCAAGGTGATGATGATGGTGATGAGTTATTTCTGTCCAATTATACACAACTAATATTGTGTCATAGTCTTATACTTCCTACCTCGATGGAAACACATAGCCTAACCCTGCGTGTAGCAGCTGAAATCATATTCACCAGTGTCACTAACACACTTTGAAGCACTGAACATTAAATATTTCTGATCGCTCTTTTCCAGCCATCGATGGACCATTTATTAATCCAGACCATGTTTTAGTAAAATAAATCCAAAACTAAATGTTCTCATTGATTAAGACTGCCCACTCTGTGTCTCTGCAAACTGGGCACAACTGTTAATTGAAATTTGGGTGTTTGTTGTTTGTTTCACCATTATTCCTTGTCTTATGCCTCAGTAGACGCACATGCCGCCCTCTCAGGCTGGTGAGCTTGTGTCCATGTCATCAGACAAGCAGCCCGGGCACCAGAGTATGTCTGAGGTGATGAGGCTGCTCAGCACGTGAAGAAAAAGGTGCCATAGAAAAAAAAAAAGAGCAGATAAAACACACGCTTCACCCACTTTTAACTCCCACTGTTGGTGCTCAGGGTGTTTAATGGAAGAATAACCTGTTGTCCAAGTGTGAAACGGAACAAGCTGTGAACCGGCCATACCCGCTGTGCACTCCTCACCTCATTGATCCTCTTTTTACTGTTATCCTCTTTTCCTTCTTGGCAGTGCAAGCCGAGTTGTCTCTACGCCTCCTCCTGTCCCTTTCTTCTCACTTTGCCCTCTGGTCCTGTTTTGTCTCTTTGTTTCCTTCCATCCCTTTTCATGCTTTGAAAAGGCTTCGACCACTCCACACATTAAAATATGAAAGATTTAGCAACATCTAATGGTGACATTGCAGAATACAGCCCTCTGAGCACTTCTCACACTCCACCCCACGTTTCCAGGCGTGAGGCAGGGTATGGTGGCCGTCACCTTTAAAGCAAGACTAGATTCTTTGTCAGAGCCAGTGTAGAAATCTGGCAGCAAGACAGAGAATTCACAGCTACATAGATGAGTATTTAATACAGTTAGGCCCTTTTTGTGGCCAAATCATAAAAACATATTTTTATTTATACCCTATGACTGGAGAAAAATCTCTCTAAAAGTTCCCAAGGTGAAGAAACCTGCAACACTCAGAACGCATTGACCCCAAAATGCCGTTCATTTAACACTAACTTCCACTCCACAACACAGAAGTTTCTGTCTTATTGACGCTACTGGTCAGTGACGGTTTGGTCAAAGGGTGTCCAGGTTGTAGTTTTGAATTTCTGCATGCCTGAATCATCTTCTGAGTGAGGAAATTATATGATCACATTTTAAAGGTGTTTCCAAGGAGATCTTCACATAGATTAATACAGACTTTTATGCTGTTCATTGGTATAAAGAAATCTGGTTGAAAATCAGTGAAGTCTCCCTTTATGTGATATAATTAAATTAACCAAGTCCACCATGTAACAGGTTAAAATCAGTAAATTCTTATTTTTAGGCTGTTGACTGAAACACATTCCCACTTGCACAGCTTGTAATTACCACTTGGAGGATGATGTCAGCAGCTCATATTTACTGTAAATCTGATACGACATGGACACAACATGTCCTCCCTCCTGTGAACCCTCCCTGCTCCTTCATCTTCTCACCATCTCCTCTGTTTTCTCATCAAATCTCTTTCTCTTCTCTCTGCTTCCTCTTCTCTCCCCCTCCCGCCTCTTTTTCCTCCCTTCCTTAACCCATCCTCTAAACCACCTTCCCCTCCTGCCGTCTGGTCTCAGCGGACCAGTGTTGGAGAATGTTGACGTAATGTGCTGCTTACTGGATGGTCGTCCAGCTCCTGCCCTGGGATAATGGGTCTGATTTGATCTTCTCTCTCTGTCTCTGCATATATAACACACACACACACACACACACATACACAGAAATAGACAGACTCTGAAGTGACTTGCCTAGACTGCATCTACCCTACCAGCCTTCTTGTCTCCTCCCTCTCTCTCTCTCTCTCTCTCTCCATCGTCTCATCCTCCCTTTTTTCCTCTGCAGTATGAGCCCTGCCCAGTGGGGTGACTGTCTGCTCTCTCGCTCACTCTGCCCCTTCTAACTTCCCCTCCTTTCTCAGTCTCACGCTCTGCTCCGTTTGCGTTGCTCTTGTCTATTTCTGGCTCTTGCTTTTCTTGTTTCCTCACATTCTGTCTGTCTCTCCCGGGGTGCGTCTCGATCTCCCACTTGTTGGAGTGGCTGCTGTCTCCTCTTTTGCCTCGTTCACTGCTCGTCTTCATTTTCTCTCCATCACACCTCGCCAACCTCGCACCCTCCTCCCCTCCACTATCTCCTTTTTCCATCTATTTCTTCAGCTTCGTGACTGACTATCTTCAATATCCTGCAACTCATTATTCACCTCTTACTCTCTGCCTCCAGCTCATGTTCTCTCTCTCTCTTTCTTCTGGATCTTTTCCCATCTGATTTCACATTCTGCTTGTTTACATGTTTCCTTCCTCCTAGGTCCTTCTCCTTTCTGTATCTTTTTATCATTGGTCTGCTTTGACTTCGTTTCTCAAACTCTTTGATAGATATTTTGCACTGGTAGTTCTCTCATCTTTCTCCCGTGGTCTTCAGGGATTAAAGGCCTTGCGTCTACTTTCTTTTAGTGGAGCTGTGCGGTCTTCCTGTGCAGCACGATCGATAGGCTTCACTCAGGGATTTCTGTCCTGCAGCAGTGAGAAGAAGGTGTCAAGGTGTGAGGATTGACTGATGATTCAGTTGTTTATCTGCATATCGATCAATGTTGCGGGGTCTTGGATTTTTTTTTTTTTGCCTCGTCACATTTAAAAGTACCCACATCTAATTGTATTTTGGGTAAAAGTATTGATGTAGATGCAGCAAACTAATCTAATGGGACATATCTGTTTTCATTTATTTTATTACAATAAAAACAAAAAAACCTGCTTATTTACTAAGTGCAGCATGAGTTAGGCCAATAAGGATGATGTTACAAATCAGTTCTCAGGACCAGTTGCTACAGGAGGCCGGTGCTCTGCCTTGAACAACAAATGCACACAGTGCACATTAAATTGGCAGCATATTAACCATGTTGTTTAAGTGTTAGACAATAAGCATCTCTTCTTCCCCACTGGTTCTGTTATTTTGCCATGGTGGTATAAAATAAGGGTATGAACAATCGCTATTTACTGAATGTGAGGTCAATCCCACCCCCTCTCTCAAATTTGGTGGGCATTAGAGAGTGTCAGATTGGACTCTGCATGAAACTAAATAGTTGAGATGGTGAACAGCTGGAACCAAATTTGTTTTGCACCGCTCCATATATAAATGAATGTAGAGCACAGTCTAGGCCCTACTAAAATAGGTAGTAGGGGAGATTGCCTATAAAAAAGAGTTTCTGTTTCACAACAAAGACTCAGTTTTAAACAAGTGGATTCAAAAGTCCTCTCTTGACAAGTCTTTTCTTCTTCTCTTGGTGAATTATTTTTTTAATTCACCCAAAACTCTTAATGATGTAGCACAGCCATGAAGTCTTAATTGACCCCATATGTGTGTGGAGAGAAATACTATATGTGCAGCTGTTACTTCTGGATCTAAATGTGTTAATTTGACGTGCTCTTGTGTTCGTGGATCAGATGGCTTATTGGTATCACGATGAGGACAGAAAAGCCTGTCAGAGTGGAGAACAGGCGTGGCTGGGAGCTGCAGTCCTCTGCAGTGTCCCCCACCCTCCCCCTTCCTCCTCCTTGTAGAGCATCTGAATAATGACTTGTGTTAATTAGGCCAGGAAGTCAAAGCAAATACTGTCCTCCATTGATTCTGGTAATCAATCTGCCCCTTCCACCTTATCAGCCTGGATGAAGAAGCAGCCAAGGTTGTCTTCTGTCTCAGAGCCAGGTGCCACACACAGATAGACACACACGCACACACACACATAGAGTATATGTATTAATGTAAAAAAACATGCTGTGACTTTTTTCTTTTGTTGTCTGACTCTGTCCCCACCAACACCTTACAGCCTCTTCTCCCCATCACTACACGAGCCATAGCAACAGTCAGCTGCTTTGTTGTGACTGAGCTGTCTGGTTTTCTAATCATATTCAATACGTGTTTGCATTAATGCAGAGTGCATGTGTGGTTGAGTGTGCTTGGCACATGAGGAGTGGAAGTGTTTACGTTCTGTTTTTTAATGGGTCTAATACTCTGTATACTGGATGTCTGAAACTGAAGGTGCTTAGATCACCCATGCAGCTTGGGTGTGCATGTGTGTTATTTATTTCTTTTTTTTAAGTGAATGTGTGTCAGAGAGCTTTGGTTTCAAGGTGCCTTGAAAGGCTGTGTACTTCTGGTGGGTAGAGAAACCTCCCTCCCTCTCTGATCCTCAGGCATCTGTTTTACTTGCAGACTTTACAGTGACGACTCGTTCTCATTATAATTTGGCTTTCACTTGACTTACAAACAAAGCTGTGCATCAGTTAAGTATCAGCTATGATGGAGCCTTTTATCAAATAAAACACGACATGTGTATGACGTAAACATACTGTAATCATGTCAAATCAGCAGTATAGTTCTTTTGAAGAATTTGCATGGTACCTACATTATTTGTTATGATCATCATAAGATCTGGGATCTCTGCGGAGTAATCGGATTAAAGGTTTGTGCATGTAAACATTATGTTTTGGTTTCAGATAACCCCTTAACATGTCTTGAGAAATCCTAATGTTGCCTGACAACAGCTCATCCATCCTTCCCATCATCGTCTGCCATATTGGCATAGTTTGAGTTGTAATGATATTTAGTCCAGAAAACAAAATATGTGGTGACGATCTATGTTCCAAAGTAAAAGTCAAAGTGTGGCTCCAGTAATGTGAGGTTCAGTTTTTGTCCCTCTCGTCTTTTGTTATCACATAATAATAAATATATCACATAATGAACAGTAAGTACCATGGTCGTTTGAACTGGTGAGGCAATCTGTTATTACAGTATCGCACTGCAGCACTATGCTCTGAAAGAATATTAATGAAGAGCTGTGTGTGTGAGCATCCAACATTTTTTTTTTCTACTTCTTCTCCCAGCTAAAAGGTTGAGAGAAAGGAGTGTGCATGTGGGTGTGTGCACGGCTGCATGTGTACTCCAACTCCCAACAGTGGAGACATGATGAACCGACAGGCTGCTGTTTAACAGATTACAAGGGAACATGGCGACTCATTGATCGTGTACACACACACACACACACACACACACACACACACACACACAGTCATCCAGTGGCGTTTCCTCTCCCAGAATTCAGTGGAGTAGGGTTACGGTGAGCTGCAGCAGAAATGCTGCCAAGGATCGAGGTGTGTGTGTGTCTTGTGTGTGTCTGTGTGTGTGTGTGTGGACAATGTTGACTTTGATAATTAGAAATACATTATTGTCAGTGAGTGTCCTCTCACCTAAGACTGTGTGTGCACGTGTGATGAGCTCACGTCTTCAAACTTGGAAAAGAACTGCTATCCATATTGTTAGGTTTGCTATTTAGAGCTGATATGACTTAAAGGGAAGTTGTTTTTCCCTTCATATTTGTCTCCAGTCTGACTGTGGGGTCTGCTGAGCGTCTCATTCACAATCGGTGTAGATATTTAATATATAGATAAACAGCTTATAGCCTCACACATGAAAACAAACCAGTGTGAGCTGGTATGTGGACCCTGTAATAGACGTCTATGCTGTTAGCAGCCACAGCTAAGCCTTAATGGACAAATATAATGGTGTAAATTTAGCCTTATTTGGAGGCTCACATTATTACATGCCCTTATTTATATTATAAATTATATTATAAATTATAAGCCGCCCTGACATCTGCCATCATGTCCTGTCTCTGTTTTGGCCCGTTAGATCAAATTTCAGGTGAAAATCAGTTATTACTTAATAGACAGCAGGTTTTCATGTTTTTTAATTCCTTCACTCTTTACTCCTAATTATATTCTCCTCCTCTACCTCCATCTGTCTCTGTCCAAACTCAGAGACTCTGTGTACTTGCTGCCAATAGAGCAGCTTGTGCTGTGGAGAAGCAGGTATCTTTTTGTGCCTATATATATTTTTTTTTAATGATTGATAACTTTCTGCCAACTATAACAGACACTTTGTGAATTAACTGAGTTCAGTTTTGTCTGTTTGGAGGTGCTTTCTCAGGTCACAGTCAGAAACCTAAAATGTTAACCACAGTTTTCGGTTTTACAGTTTGTCTGTGGTGCAGGTTTCATTTTCTGCAGGTACTGTCAGTTGTGGTGTGCAGTGCTGCCTATGTGGGTTTCCTGTTTGCATCTCGCAAATATTGCCATTAAACACACTGATGCAACAGGGAAAACAGCAGCCTGTGCCAATTCCTGACACTTTGACATGTTGTTTTGGAAGAAACCCAATAACAAGTTGGTAACAATCAAGGGCTTGGACCACGGCTCAGTTTTGTTCCTCACTCAGTCGGAGGAGAAACTGGTGGAAATCGGCCC
The DNA here is from genome assembly GCF_900324485.2 of Mastacembelus armatus. NCBI lineage: Eukaryota > Metazoa > Chordata > Actinopteri > Synbranchiformes > Mastacembelidae > Mastacembelus > Mastacembelus armatus. The sequence continues at coordinate 22,519,249 of NC_046633.1, forward strand.
CATCACTTTGTTATAATTTCCAGTGGGTCAAGTAAAGTGGGCTAAATGTATTCCTGATGGGATTCGTCATACTGCTTCCTGTTTTATTAGAGATAACAGATAAATGCTGAGCTATGTATCCAAGGTTTTGCTTTGGATGTTTTTGGATGCTAACGTAGGATAGTGATGAAGATGAGCGGAGGATTTTGGGATGTAGTTAAGAGCTCTGGGAATAAATTAGTATGTGGTGGTGCTTCAAAAATTGTATTTGTGCTTTGGTAAATTCTGACAGGCTGAAGTTCATCTTCAGCTGTACAGCCGTGCTGAGTGAAAAAATGCACAATCCAGGGTATCTATTTTTTGTTTCTACTGTTGGATTCATGATGCTCAGGAAATGAAAGGCTGTCAAAGTTTTGTAAAGTCCTGTCTCCTAGTTTTATGACCTCAGGTGTTCTGGTACCTGATAAGCCTTGAAACTCATGGCCATGTTCCTCTAACTGGGTTTTGGGGACTCATTATTGTCTCACCAGACACGACACACCTCCACCAGTGTAGAGTTGCATGTTTGGTTTTAGTTTGTTTGCTTAGCTCGGGGCTGTTTTCGGTCTGATTGCTGTACTTTGACACAGCAAATTTGGCTCATAGAAGCAAGGTTTCCCTCTGGGAGCTGAGCCTATGCCAAGTTTAGCCCAGCAGCTTGTTTTCTGCCCCCTGTCTCTCTGAGCACGTAGGTCTTGATCGATGCAGGTCTTGGCTTCATCTGTTTGTCAGCCTGCCTGCTGTAAATCTGGTTTTTGTCCAGTGTTCATGCTGATGAAAAATTGATAGTGACAGTTTTTTTTTTTTTTGTTTGTTTGTTTTTTTGCTGACACCTTTAGTGTCTGTCACACTGATGGATCCTCAGACTAGAGGCTCATGGTGGCCTGCCCAGTGAAACGTGCGTCTCTAAGGCTCTATTGACAGTACGTCTTTATGACGGTGAACCAGGGACAGTTTCAGTGATGCAGCTTCTGTTGGAATAAGGTGTCTTAAAACTGTGATCCACCATTCTGAAACTCCCTTGTGTTTTTTTCTTTACAGCTGAAACTTGAAGATCGATCTATCGTCATCAGAGATATCGTGCGACGGAACAATTCGAATGTAAGTGGACTCTGCTCCTTTTTCTTTTTTTTTTTTTTTGTCTCTGACTCTCTCTTTCATCCTGACTTGTAACTCGCAGCTTTTTTCAATCAGGCCTCTTATTGTCAGTCACGTCACTGTTCCCTGCTCTGTTCCATTTGCTGCTTCAGACATGACTGGAATATTATCGCAGGGCAACACCTACAAAGGTCTAAAATAAGACTTTTTGTGTTAAGGCAGAACTCAACCTGACTATAAATATAACATGAAATTTTACAGTTTGGTTGTTTAGTTTAGATTTAGAAATTTCAAAAGCTGGTAGACAACGTGAAAGTTTTCGATGACGAACAGGAAGTTGTAATGTCGACAACGTGATGACAACGTGAGATAACGATCATGTGTTTGTTGTGTTTCAGGACAACCAGTGTGGGATTGTGACCAACATTGACATCGAGTGTGCAGTGAAACTAGTGGGAACAAACTGTGTTCTGTATCCAGTTAACAGCAAGGACCTTCAGCACATCTGGGTGAGAGAGTTTTACTTCACACACTTCTATGATAACACTGCATTTTACAGGTGTGTCGTCTCTCATTAACACCAAATATTATTGGTATTAATGAGACCAAACAATTAACTGACTAACTTTCCTGGGAATTACTATTTAGTCAGAAAAATCTGCTTCCTCACACTGTCATTTATGCTCTTACTTATTAGCATTACTTTTAAAAACTTGTGTTTGGCAATGAAATGTGAATAAAAATGTCTGTAGGTTTTTGTTGTAGTTTTTTGTAGTCGAGTTTTGGACACCAGTCTCAAAATAATCTGTAAATGTCACAGTTTTGGTCTGATTCCTATTGAAAATGTCGCTGACCTCCGTGATGATAGTTTGAAAAAATGTGAAATTGATCGATGCTCTGTTGTCATTGTCTCGTTCAGTCTTTTATGTACGGTGACTACATCGCCTATGACTTCTGGCTGGGGAAAGTGTACGACCTGACTAATCACATCATCCTCAAGCTTTCCAATGGAGCCAGGTAAAGTATGCGATTACACTGTATGGACCGTCAGAGTCTGGATTCTGGCACACATTCATCAGAGCCAAATGTAGTGAGTGTCCATCGGGCGTCTCTCTCTTTGCCTCCCTGCAGGTGCTCCATGAGTGTGGAGGATGGCGCCAAGCTTTACGATGTCTGTCCACACGTCAGTGATTCTGTACGTAGGCACGAGCACTTTCCTGTCACTTTGGGCATATTTGCTTTTGTTTAAACTCGGATCACTTCTGAAAGAGAAAGCTGAGGTTGTGTGATACTGGTTTGGTTCATAGACTGATTTAGACAGTTGTGTGTGATATTTATCCTTTACTTTGTAGTCATATACAGAAACTTGATTAGTCTGGATTGTGAGGGAAAGTAAGTGTTTTAAGTGTTGACCCTGTTCTCGAACCAAACAGATGAAACAACAGTAATTTCAATTTAGTAGTTAGACTGTTCTGTAATGGTAGATATTTTGTTGACAGGTTGTTTCTACGCTACGTCCTTAATGCTTTTTATTTCCACATACTTCTCTACTGCAGAGCTCAGTAACTACTTCATGCAGAAAGTTTTCATGTTTGCATTTTTCTTAAACATTAATATAAAGAAACTGTTCAAATTAAAATGTTAAATGCTCCTTTGCAGTTCACAGGCAGATATTTGATAGCGGACTATTTTTTATCAAGCAGATTTTGAAAATAAAGCATTATTTTGCTGGCTGTATACCTTCTGGTCAACATTATGTTTTCGGTTCTTCTAACCTTGTTGTTTTTCAGGGTCTGTTCTTCGACGAGGCGTACGGTTTCTACCCAGGCCAGGTCCTGATCGGGCCAGCCAAAGTCTTCTCTAACGTACAGTGGCTGTCAGGGGTCAAGCCTGTCCTCAGCAGGAAGTGCAAGTTCAGGGTTGTGGTGGAAGAGGTAAGACGATGATGATTAGAGTCCCTTCTTTTTTACAGCCCTGTTCTCACAGGAACTGACGTTAGATTAAGTCCTTACTCTAATGCAGCACTTGGTGATAAAAAGCACTGCTCTTCTTGTTGCTATGACAGAAAGACAAGAACTGTATCACTGGTGACACATGTCACTTAATACTTACACCTACATAGATGCAGAGGTCACTGAGGTTCCCTCATCTAAAACTAGTGATCTTGTGGTGGCGGGAAATGTAGTGAAGTCAACACACTGTGCTCAGTGTAAGTAAAAGTCTTCATGTATTTTTTTTGCAGTGTATGGTCACCACAAACTCTTCAGCTCTACCACACGTTGTTCTTCTCTTTCTTCGTTTTAAAGGACAGATGGTGCTGGTGCTGGAGTCATATAGTTTAAGAAATGAGTGTGCTTCCTAATGGTCGAATCACTGTGCTTTCCTCAGGTAAAGGTGGTAGAACTGAAGGTGACGTGGATCACCAAGAGCTACTCCCCCAAAGGCTCTGACAGCGTCTATCCGCCTCCCTCCACCATCACACAGGAGAATCTCTGCAGGTCGGGGAAATGTCCATCTTTTTGTCATTGCTTTAACTGCTTTAAATTGTAATTTAAGTTTGTGGTTTATACTTGGTACACTGGTAGAATATTTAGAGACATACTGTGTGTTTTTCACTCCTTTTCCTAGACTCCATAGGTGATTTTAATATTTCATATCATATATCTTGTTGCCTGTGGGATGATGTTGCTCTTCTGGTTGGGTTTAGGGTGAGGCGTCTTGGCTACTATGACCACACGCAGAGGCAGCTGGGAGAAAGGGCCCTCTACATCTTTCCTGCTAAGGGTGACGCTACACTCATCACCTGTGAAGGACCCGAGGGTGCCCCTATTCTGCCTGAAGACCCTGTGGCCAGAAAGGTACAATTTTAAAGCAAAATATGTTTTCATATGATTATACTATGTTAAATTGTGCTCTTGTATATGAAAACCTATTTTCCTGTTGTACAAATGTGGCTGTTGCCCCCTCAAAAAACTATTAACACCTGTTTTACACAGTAAGTTATTGAACAGGAGACGACGATGATGATGATTTTAAGAGTCATCCCTGAATGTTGGTTTCCCCTTTGGTGTTACAGACGCTGTCAGTGCGTTTTGATTATCTTCACACTGTCTTTGTGTGTCTGTCTCCTGCAGCTGAAGAGGATGTTCAAGAAGGATTTGGGAAAGAAGACGGAGAACGCCGACGCACAAGGTGCCAAACGATGCTCTGCAGAGAAAACATAGTACAGACACTCCAGCTCTAACACTGTCAGTCTCTAAGATGAACTCAGGCTCTAATGTTGAAGAAGAACTTAAACCAGGAAATATGTCATTATGTGTAGAGCCAGACTACAACATTATTTTATCACTATTTTTGTCTGCAGCACTTTTATGAGAACTTGTGCAACAGTGTTGGGAAGAACTTTCAGTTGCAGAGATAATCCCACCAGGGTTTTTGATTGTTATACAGTTGTGCTCATAAGTTTAAATACAATTTAAACTTATGAGCACAGTTTGAGAAATACTGGCCATTTTAAAAGCTCTAAATGATCAAGCAGAACCTGTGTCTGCCTTCTAATGACTGCAATTACTAAAGACACTATGTGACCACTCTCCTTATAAAGAAAGGTTTTCTGCATGATCATTTACAGCTTTTAAATTAGAAGAAGGGTGTGTAAAGTTATGAGATTGGAGGCCACTTTAAGTCAAAAATTATTTTAAACTTTGCTGAAATTATTTCATGATTTTTCTTTTTTATGTCCAGTTGTTTATTTGTTCTATGCTTTCATTTCAGAGTTGGCCTTTATTTAATTAAAACTGTAAAAATTGGTGCGTGCGTGTGTGTGTGCGTGAAGGAGCCTCTTAAAGGTGATTGTTGAGAAAGCTTGATCTTGTGAATTACTATGATCCCACTAATCTGTCTGTTCTCTATTGGTGCTGCTGCACTGGTCAAACACATGATTTCCTGATTCTGCAAGCATCTCAATGAGGCAATGCGTCAAAGTTTAAAAAAAAAAAAAACATTGAACAAAATCGTAGTGTCATTAGAAACACACTGTTATTTTTTTTCCCTTATGTCCTCCTTAAGGAAGCAAAGAACTAAAAGCCTCGTGGAAAAGCAGAGTCAGAATGATTTAAAGTTCCTGCGAGACGACAGACAGTCCTTTTCACAAATGGGGCTCAGTGCAGAGGGAATAGACTAATTGGAAATTGTGCTGGAGTGCAGCACACTTCAGCTGAGAAATATATTTGTCTGGAACATAGAGGATGCCTGTCTCTTTCTGTAAAACCACAGCAAAATAACAGCCTGAAGAACAAGACTGACCTTCCATTTCCACTTCTTTTGCTGATACACCACATAGACTGATAAAGTAAACCAAATAAAGACTGTCTGCCTGTTCTTTATAACTGTTCTCAAATGTCTGCTTACATTTCACATTTACTTCCTGGCTGGATGAGCATCAATCCAGTAACACTGAGTAACATTTTATTATCCGTTATTGCACATTATGCATCTATACCCTAAATTAAAATACTAATGCATGTTGTTGTTACTGTCCCCAGGTGAACACAAATCGGAGCAGACTGACTCGTCTCATCCCAACAACAACGGCCCTGTGGTGCCCATCCAGAACCCTCCAGACTCCCAGAACGCCAACGACACCTCGGCTGAACACGGGGAGCAGGACGCTGACGACGAGGCTGCAGAGGACACTGACGACACCAGGTCCGTTGGGCTTTTGCTTTCGCTCGTTTTCATCCGTGAATGTGCTGAATGTGGGAGGTACTGGGCATCGGTGACTTGTCCACTTTAGAGGCTGTGCACACGATCACAATGTGATCTGATGCAATAATACTGCAACTTCCTTATCTTTGTGAAAACCTCTGAGACTGAGGGCTGTTGATTCAAAGTGCTTCACATGTACAAAGTAAGAAAAATCTAAATCGGGACAATACAGGACAATGACAGTTTATTATGGCAGAGCTGGATAGGCTAAATCTACTGTCCCTTGTCTTCGGTGTAGTGTTTTGTCTGTTTAAATGAAAGTGGCACTGTTGCACAATTTGCTTATTGACTTGCAGGAGTTGTGGATCTGCCTGTTGCAATTTACCAAAGTTAATTCACTTTACAGATGTGCAGTCCAAACCTAATGACTGTCTATCATTTCATTTGGCTTTGTTTAATTGTCATTATTAACAACATTTGTTGCTAATTAAATCCTTTCTGTGAGTGTGTGTTTTAGAGATTTAGGGGGCTGTGGGACAGATGATAACACACACACACACACACACACACACACACACGAATTAAGACTTTACTGAGTTTTGATTATAGAAAGCTGAACAAGGCAGTTGGTCCTTCAAATGTAAGTGATGTAAATTCGTTGTGTCAGTTTGGAAGCCAAAAGCTGAAGCTTATCACAAAAATGTCTGAAAGTTACAGCCTGTTCAGCACAAACAAATGGACCCCAGAGCTGAATCATCATCACACAAACAGCTTCAATGAACCTTGGACCTTAAAACCTCCAACAATGCAGTATATATATACTGAGAAGTGTTTTACAGTGATTCTTGTTACTGTGTCAACAAAGCCTCTTGTATGTCTTCACCTTTTTCTGAAATTTACACCACTGTCACATAGACACTGCAGATGGTCCAACACTGAGCTGAGGCCTTTTCTTCTGGTGAATTCATAAGATCATCCATAAACTATTAATCTGCAGCAGTGCTGATAATCACTTGGTGTTTTCAGATAAATGTTTTTTTAAATCTTTATGGTTCCATAATAGATCGAATTGGTTTGTGGACATATCTCTGGGTAAAGTTTGTAGTCTGGGGATGTGACTTTGGGAAATTGTGAGTGACATTTTTCAATATTTTCTGACAGTTAATGGAGAAGAATCAAGAATCAATTAATCAAGAGCAAAATCTGCACATTAAATGATAATGAGACTAATTACTGCTTTAGCCTATGAATCTGTAACAGCATAAACATCCTGTGTGTGTGTGATGCTTTTTAAGATGCAACGTTTTTAAGATGAGATTTGAATGTCTGAATAATTAACCTCTGACCGTTGCTGTGGAAACAGCTCTCTGACGTCGTCGGCGAGTTCCACAGCCTCCTCTCAGAGCGGCGGCCTGGGAACAAACCGTAAGAAGAGCATCCCACTCTCCATCCGCAACCTCAAGAGGAAGCACAAGAAGAAGAGGACCAAATTCTCCCGCGAGTTCAAGCCTGGAGACCGGTGGGTTAACAGTACAAAATACGTCTCTTTTTCTTTCTGCCTTTTCTAATTTTCTGTTTGGGACCATCCATTGCAATCACGTTTTCCTCTTTAGTGTTTGCTTGTGTTGTGTTTGTTTTTGTCCAGGATCTTTCTGGCTTGTCACAGGGCTCATGTCTCAATCTGACTGACAGTGACACTGCATCTTGACACATATTTAATCTTTCAATGGAAACTACCGATGGCATCATTTCCACAACTGCACAGTGTCGCACACGTGCTCAGCTCCCTGATGACACAACACTTTTCTGTTCTTTGTCATTGAGTGACCTGTGAAATTCAGTTTGAAAACAAAAACCTTTGTGAGACTGTTACAGTAAATTATTTTTATAAGATATTTGAATTATGTTTGTCATTAACAATAACTGATTTTTGGCTGGTAACTGATACTGGGAGAAGACACTGACCTGCTGCTAAATCTGTATTTCTGGACTTTGCAGTTTGTCTCCATTCATTTATCAAGATGGCGACATGTACTGAATCTCTGACCATAATATTAGAAAAATATGAGCAGACAAGGTAAAAAGTCATGTCACGAAAGACAAATGTTAGAGGTGTAAATATCAGTCCATCAGAGATTCCTTATTTGTGGAACATAGCTAATAAAGAAAAAATCCAGGTTTTATCTTTTAAAGGCAGTGGGTTTAGTTTTTTATTGATTTTGCTTGCTGAGTCGAATGAACAAGTGATTTAAAGATAGCGGTGGTTCAGGACGATGTGTGAGAGGTCAGCGGAAAAAAGAAGGAGAGAGATGATAAAGGTCCAACAGATCAGTGAAGTCAGGGAGTGAAAATGAATGATACTGGGGGAAAAAAGAAGACAGGAGAGGAAATGAGAGTTTTTCAATTGTTAACATTTACCTTTACCCTGCAGATTGAAGCTCTCATCAGTTGTTTACTTTAACAGACCATATGTGTGTGTCGTTCTTTGGTGCAGGGTGGCAGTGGAAGTTGTGTCAACAAAGACCACGGCCGACGTGATGTGGAAGGACGGGCGAGTGGACAAGGGGATCCGATCAAACGATCTTATTCCCATCCAACACCTCGACAGCCACGAGTTTTGTCCTGGGGATTTTGTAGTAGATAAACGACGTAAGGAAGAGGAATTCAGTTGGATTTTTGAAAAATGTGTAGTGAAGACACAGTGCGTCAGATTTCTCTCCCTGTGGACTGAGATTTTTTTGCAAATACATAGATTTTATTTAAAGTCTGTGTTTTCAGTTATTGATCTAAATCTTTGCCTTTTAGATGTTTGTGGTGTCATTTGTTTACTTGGCTCTCTAAACTTTGTATGCGTATGTTCGTGTGCTCACTTCAGCCCAGGCCCTCCAGGACCCAGGAGTGTATGGCGTGATTCAGTCTGGCGATCACAAGGGGAGAACATGTGTCGTTAAATGGATCAAACTCAACGCCACCAGTGACGACGTGGAGGTTAGTGAGGAAAATAAATACATGTGCTTTAAAGACACTGAAAATGCTTCATGTTTGAATGTCTGTGTGTCCGAGTGCATAAAAGAGAAGGGCCAGAAATAAAATAAGACATTGCTTTTGTTTGTTGTTTTTGTTGCTTTGTTTTAATCCAGGTAATTGGTGTGGAGGAAGATGTCAGTGTGTACGATATCGCTGATCACCCAGATTTCCATTTCCGCACCACCGACATTGTCATCAGGATATGGAACTCAGAGAATGGACAGAACGACTGTGAAAATGAGGTCAGGGCAGTTAAACTGTTTTGCCTTTGTACCAGTTTGGGCAAAACTTTGCCTGCAAACGATTTCATAATCCAACTGGTAAAGCACATTTACATTTATCTGCTGAGCCTTAACCCTGCTCCTGGTACGGTTTTATAAAACTCAACTGCAGCAATATATCACGTCCTTCATCCACTAATGTCATATCACAGAATAAAGCTTCACTAGCACAAACTGCAGCCATTTAATTTTACATATATATGAGGCTCCAAATCACAAATTTACCTCAGTGCTTTACAATGAGCACTATGTCATTGTAGCTTCTCAGATGTTTGTGGTTTTGTTTTGTACTATGTGTTGTTTGTTAATAATGATTTTATTCTTACATCCACCTACTCCCAGACGTCAGTAGGCCAAGTGTCCAGGGTGGATGTGAGCAGCAAAGTCGAGGTGGTGTGGGCGGACAACTCTGTGACCATTGTGCTGCCACAGGTAAATGTTTGCTGCTGATGAAACTGAATGTCATTGTTGACAAGGGAAGTGACGAATCAGTGGCTGATTAGCTTTTAATGTTCAAACTCAGCACCTCTACAATGTGGAGTCTGAGATTGAGGAGACGGACTACGACTCAGTGGAGGAGACAAGCAGCGTTCTGTCAACCGAGGAGTGGGAGGACGAGAGCGACAGCTGGGAGACAGATAACGGTGTCACCACTGAGGATGACAGTCACGTCAACAACACAGATGTCATCGACACAACGACCCCGACCCCCACTCCCACGAGCATCACCGCGTTCATCATCCCCCCACAAGAGGGCAGCAAAGCTGGGATCACCAGCCCCACTGAAGGAGTCCCTGGAGAGCAGGGAGAAGCATCTGTGGCTTTGGCCAGTCCTGTTTCTGGAGGAGGTGTGGATCTTGTCTTACATTTGTATTGTTATTCATTTCAAGAGAATGGTGTAAACTCCACAGCGTAAAGCATGAATAATTCTCTTGACTCTTATGTTGCCACATGTGGGAATATACAAACCTATTTTGGTCCTAACCTACAGTTGTCCTCTGTTAGTAACGCACTGTAGAATAGTTGTTATAAGTCAGGGGTGGCCAATCCTGGTCCTCGAGGGCCAGTGTCCTGCTTGTTTTCCAATTATCCCTGCTCTACCCACTGCTGATTACCTGGATCAGGTATGTTCAGCCAATCAGAAGCTGGAAGATACCATTTCACTTTGTTTTCCCTCGCTTCCACCCTCATCTGAGATGGTATCTTCCAGATTCTAATTTTCTGGAAAGGATGTTGCTGAGAAAGAATGATCATGAATTTGAAACAAAAAATAAGTAACTATATTTGCCAAAATGTTCCACAGTGAGGTTCAAACATCAGTTTCAGGTTCTGCTTGGACCCCGTCTCTCTTCATATTTGCAGTAATTTATTTTGTGCCCGCTCAGGAACCACTCCAGGCGGAGCAGTGAATGGAGCAGAGAAGCCCAGTAAAGATGGTGCCTCTCGGCGTTTCAGGGAGTTGAAAGAGGCCTTGAAGATCTTGGAGAGCCTGAAAAACATGACTGTGGAGCAGCTGTGGACCGGCAGCTCTCCAACCTCCCCGACCTCCATTGAACCCACTTCCACAGCTAATGTAGCAAGTTCTGTGACACCCACGGCGCCGGAGAAACCAACCAAGGAGAAACGATTCCTGGATGACTTCAAGAAGCTGCAGGAGAACCTCAGGAAGACACTCGATAATGTGGCCATCGTGGAGGAGGAGAAGATGGAAGCTGTGATGGAGGCAGGGGGTAGCGGTGGAGCAGGGACAGAGGTAGATGTTTAATGACTCTATGACCTGTTTTTTTACAGCAAGAGATTTCATAAGAGTTGATTTGTTTTGTGTACAAAAACACAAAGTTAAGTCTTGTGTTGCTGTTCAGGCAGAGAGAGTTGGAGAGGAAAAGCCCCAGCAGGAGCCACAGACACCAGTCAGTGGACAAGAATGGCCCAGTGAATTTCTCAGTGACACACCAGTACTGTGCCAACAGAGTGGCGGCAAACCTGGCGTCACGTTTACCAGTGCCAAGGGAGAGGTGTTCTCTGTGCTGGAGTGGGCACCAGGTTAGAAATGAAGAAAATATAAAGTTTGTCTCTTTATTGCTAAACGTCTTTGGTAGTCTCTGTCTTCTGCTTAATTAGATAAATGTATGAACAATGACAATTAAGCTTATCAACATGAGAACACGCTTTAGATGACATGATTACAGTAACGTGTCGCTAAAACCAGTCACTGGAACTTCAGATTTCCATGTGGTTTGTGTTCGAGTCAGGTTTAGTGTAGGTGGAGATTCAGCAAACAAACCAAACCAAACAGAAGACCCCACATTTCTTCATTACTGAGTGACAGCAGCTGCCTCCTATTTCCATTCTGAGATCATACCTGTCAGTCACACGTCCACACATCCTTTAGCTTGATCAACTGTCTGCCCGAACAAGTTAGGTTGTCTTTGTACATTAATTCTTTCTGCTTTGCTATTCATTTGGAATTTGCTTGTCTTGTCTCTCTTTTTATTTTTTAAGACACTCATTCATTCAAGAAAATGGAGTTTCAGCCAGCGGACGCAAAGAAGTTCTTCAGCACTGTGAGGAAGGAAATGGCTCTACTAGCAACATCATTGCCTGATGGCATCATGGTGAAGACATTTGAAGATCGCATGGTGGGTTTACTGTCATAAATATCATAACAATAAGCAGCACACACCTCTCCTACGAGCTCCGATCAGGGTAACTGATGCTTTTGAGATTGCAAAATAAACCTATGGTTGGATGTAATCCTCTTTAAAAATGTCTGCATGAGAGACTAATATAGAAAAACTGTGATTCTGTAAGTAAGATGGTGTATGAGTTACATAATGATGAGGTTACACTAAAACGGAGGGGAAAACAGGTCATTCTGTGCACAGCTGTATACACATATAAATCAGGAATGTGTTCCATGCACAGAGCTCACAGACGGTTAAGTTAGAGCGTGTTGGTCACCGTGTCATCTCATTTTATTAAGTTACAGGGATTAGCTTTTTACAGTGACTTATGAAAAGATAACATATAAACTCTTTCAAACCGCACAGGTGAAAGTGTCTGAAATGTCTCTTCAGCTGAGCTTGTCTTGACCAGTGTCCAGTTTTTTTTTTTTGTTGTTGTTTTTTTTTTTTCTCATTTACCTGCCTCCATCTGAAAATGTGTGTTTTTCTGTTGTCTTCGATGCAGGACCTGTTCTCAGCTCTGATAAAAGGGCCGACTCGTACACCCTACGAGGACGGTCTGTTCTTGTTTGACATCCAGCTACCCAACATCTACCCAGCTGTGCCGCCTCTGTTTCGCTACCTGTCACAGTGCAGCGGCCGCCTCAATCCCAACCTCTATGACAACGGCAAGGTCTGTGTCAGTCTGCTGGGCACCTGGATTGGCAAGGTGAGTCCCAGTTAACACATGTACAGGTATGATGCCTTACAGTTTAAAGGTACCCCTAAGGTTTTACAGTTCTGGGAAGTGTACCTTGATGTGGTCAGACTCATGTAATTTAAAACTATATGTATAATATGAAAATATAATAAAAGTTTTGTCAATTTTACATATTTTATTATTCATGTTCAACATCTCTGTCCTCAATTCTTTGAGTAAAAAATTGCAATTGATATGGCTAAACCATGATCCTTTGTGGTAATATGGTCCACAGGGCACTGAGAGATGGACCAGCAAGTCCAGTCTTCTGCAAGTCCTTATCTCCATACAAGGCTAGTGTACACACACACACACACACACACACACACACAGTTTTATGCCCCTTCCCTTCTCTGCAGCACAAAAATGCATTCATGTCTTTGTTTGCTGCAGTGTGGCACAGTCGCTCACCTAAATGTTTCTGTCCCACACACAGACATTACACTACTTCCATAAATCTTATGTGCAGTCTGGTCTGCCAGACAAATTGAATTCATATTTTAATTTACTTATCAGTATCTCATAGTACACCTAACCATAAAGTGCACACGTTTTCTATGTACTGACCAGATTCAGTTTAAAATACTGTCCACTACACAGTGAAATAACCAGCTTAAGCCTATTACAAGCAAAAATGGAAAAAAAATATAAAATATATGTGTTTACATCAATGTCAAAACTAGAAAAATAAATACCTGCAGGTTTTAACAGTTTTGTGAGCACAAATATGAAGCTTTGATGGTCAAATGTGAACATGAAAAGTAGTTTGAGGGTGGGCTCATGGACCTTTCTGTCAGTAAAAGCTGTTGGTTGCTTTTGTGTTTATTTGCAGGTCTGTATTTTTCACCCTCCAGTTTTGACATTGATGTAACACCATAAAAATACTCCTGGTCCAGCACATAGAGCCACATTATTTTGATACCAGTAGCACGAACTGGACATGTACAAACAGAGGCCAGGGTACAGTAGATGTTTGCAGTCAGCACGGTCAGTTCAACAGGGATGTAAATTTGAGTGTCATCAGCATAGGGGCAATGGTAAATTCTATGTAGTTTCTTTCTCTGCAGTGTTGTTTTTTCTATAATAAGCTTAAATCCATTCGAAACAATCTTACGACAATTTTACATTTTGTACATGAACCTATTTGTTTTTTCTGCAGGCCTTATCCTTGTCAATGAGCCTTACTATAATGAGGCTGGCTTCGACAGTGACAGAGGCCTGCAGGAAGGGTATGAGAACAGCCGCTGTTATAATGAGATGGCCCTGATCAAGATGGTTCAGTCCATGACGCAGCTTCTGCAGAACGCCGTGGAGGTCTTCAAACAGGAGATCCAGGAGCACTTTGTTTCTAATGGCTGGCGGCTCGTTCACCGTCTGGAGGCGTGGCTTGAATTGAACGATGCTGCAGAGAGGGGTCAGGCAGGGCACATGTCCTGCAGGGCTCCACATTTGAAAGATCGACCTTCATCTGTGGAGCCTCTGGATGAGCAGCTGCCGCTGGGATCGGTGCCTGTGGCCGTGGCTTACAGCAGCCCCAGAGGGCTCGGGGAGGAGGGGGCCACAGGTCCAGGAGTTACCAGTATTATGGAGGAGCTGGAGGATTCAGGGCTTAGTCCTTCCACTATAGCTGCTTCTCAGCAAGAGCTGAGCCAGAACTCAGACTTTGACAGCACCCAGGGTAACGCCTCTGTAGGTGGGGAAAACAGGGTTGGCTCTGCAGTCTCAGGCTCTGTAGTCCGCGGGGGTACATCAGAATCAGGTTCTGCCACAGTTAGCGGAGGAGGGACGGGCTCCACAGGCAGCCAGCCTGCGGTGCGACCAAAGAAACGGAGAAAGAGCTACAGGAGTTTCCTCCCAGAGGGCAGCGGCTACCCAGACATCGGCTTTCCGCTCTTCCCCCTCTCTAAGGGCTTTGTGAAGAGCGTCCGAGGTGTGCTGCTGCAGTACCGAGCTGCGCTGGCCGCTGCTGGCATCCCTGAGCACAAAGAGGACAAGTAAGTGCCTCCAGACCGTTCCCCAACGCACCTTGGCACGGTTCCTTGCTATTTTCTCTCTTCTCTGCTACCTTTCCATCTGCCTCAACCTGTAGAGGAGGATCCATTACTTCTCTGGTGGGGTACAATTTTCAGTCTTCTGTACCCCTGTCCAGAACTGCACTGTGCCCCCAGCACTGCCCATGTTTTGGTCCTTAACCTGTCCATTTCTCAGTCTGTACTGCTCCTGCTGCCCCAAACTCCACAATTTTCAGCTTTTTTCCCCACTAATTCTTGTCACTGCACTCACTCTGACTGCAGGAGAGCAGCAACTTTGATCAGGACACTGAGCAGGCTCTGGTTTGGATCTAACTTAATATTGTCTTTGTTCTCATTCAGTGTCCCTGCAGGTGAGTGTGATGGATAAGCAAGGGGGCAGAACCTATGGGAGCTACCCCCGTCGCATCGAAACCTCCCACCCATTCATGGACACAGGTAAAAACAAAGAGCTTTTAATGAAAGCAGTCAAAGTTTCTCTCTTGGCCTCAGCAGGATTTGACTTCAGTGGTGGTGGTTTGGATGCAAAAAAGGACTTAATGAATTGAAAAATCAGTGCCAACCCTCTTCCACCTCCAACCTCCTGCAGCCTCCACTGGATTATGCCAGTTAACAATCAGCCTGAAAGTTGTAAAGCAGACTCATGACTGGCTGGGTCTCATTGAAAAACTACAAAGCCCAACTTCCCTGGCTGTGGCGCTAACTGTGGCCATCTGTAGCACTCCTGATATTATTGCTATACCATCCTGCACTACCACAAATGAACGGACAATCTGGTCTGCGAGAGGTGACACCATATAAATAACACACTGACCAGGACGGTTGTTTTTAAATAGAAATTGCTGGTTGTACGCTTTCTGCCAAATTCTCTATTTACACACACGCACCCACACAAATATATAAGTAGAACGTACTGAATGTCAGTAAAACTGCCAACCACAACCACTCCTTCCATTATACGTGCTGGTGTTTTCCTTATCCAATCACTCGCACTGAACCACGCAGTGGACGTGAAGTGACAAAGTTTACACAGGAATCATCTCCCGAGGGCAGACTGCTGTAGCTGTTTGATGGCTCGATAGGCGGCAGTCTGTATGTGAAGGAGCTTTGCTTGTCGAAGCTTAACACAGCTGCCACCTCTGCATAAGAAATTTCCAGTCACTTTCTATAGAATTTAGCAAAAGGTGATCACTTGTGCTTTGATATTTTGATCCATTTAAGGTTCTTACAGAGGCCGAACTGTAGGTTTTAGAATTGGGGCTTTACCCATAATGCCCCATGTTTCTGTGACGGAGGTAAACTCACATCACTGCTAGTGACACAATTTGAAGAGTACGTAGAAAGCAAATCCATACAGCATCCATTGCGTTATCTCGTTGCCTTACTTGAATTGTACTTAATGATCTCAGAACATGGTGTGCAGAGCTGCTTATGTGATGCTTTAGCCATTAACCTCTACAGACCTAAACATGCACTAAAAACCACTAAATCCCTGGTCCAGTGCAGAGCTCTGATGAATTTCCCCTTTCTATTCCATCTTAAACACGTCGCTGTATCCTGACTCCTCATGCAGAGTTTAATAACATCAGGATACAAACCTCAGTGTGATGCTGAAGGTTTGCTGATATTAGATTTAATCTGGTTTATTGTTATTTTCTGTGGTTCCATGTTTTACTGACTTGAGCACATCCCATGAAGGGGGATCCCCCCCCCCCCCCCCCCCAGTGAAAACAGAAAATGACACACAGACAAACCTGAACTGTTGTCTGTGATCTCTTCATTGTCCTCATTGCATATTTTCAGTCTTAATGAAAACAATCTGGGATTCATTTACAAAGTTACCATAAAACTCTTGATCTATAATTAGTTGTGAGAGAAAGTGAAAACTCACCTTTGGATCCAGTTGTGCTTCCTACAGAAAACAGAGCAGTCTTTGTTTACATCTTTTTCACTAACTGCATTCCACCTCAAACACAATGTTCTTTATTTAAAATATATCATCCTTATTGTAGTTAGCTAGTATAACACAGGTCAGACAAACCCTTCGTGCTTGACAGAATCTGTGAAGAAGAAAATGTTGGTTGTGTTATTCTACTTGAATCTTGATGCTGAAGGGTTTCTGAGGAAGAGTGGACACTGTGCCATTGTGAAACTATCATAGATGGGAGAGCATGAAAACCATGAGCCAAGAGTTGCTGCATTTTACAGACTTGAGGGGGAAAATGGTCATGAATGAGTGTTATTTTGTGTTGCTTTGTCTTCCTTTTTCTTTTCTCCCTATGACTCTTAAAAGGCATCCTTGTATTAGATGTGGCAATCAGGCATCCATGACGTTTTGCCCTCTTTCTGGATTTTACCTCACCGCCATCATTTCACTGCCTTTAGTGCTGCAAAGGAGGATGTGTTGTCCTCTTCACTGGCTGCTATAGCATGTATCCTTGTTTGCTTTATTGTCTTTGTTTCCTCACATGCTGTTTGTAAAACGTCGCCGTCACAGTTCTTGCAGGAGCGTGTTTACAGTGGCCACAGCTCAGTCTGAACACATGCGAAGTAAGAGCTGTGGTTAGTCTTTTGGAAAGGACAAGCACTCAGCTCAGAGCAAGACCTTTGAGGCGACATTATCGCTCCATCTTTCACCCTCTGTCTCTTTTCATCAGTGACAGAAACAGAAAATGTGAAACTATCCCATTAGATCTCAAAGCGAAAATCCGGCAGGATATCAAGCACATGATACCATGTACAATTTTCTGTGTATGTGTGTATAATATTCAGATTGAAATCATTATCATTATTATAATTATTATTACTGCAAGAATTTTGTTTTACAGCCAACGCATGTAACATGTTGCTTTAAGCCTTTTGAAAGGGCAACACACAAGACTTGACTGTACGATGTCTACATTTCCACAGTGGCCTGTTATTGATATATTAAAAAAGAACTAATAAAGTTATGATTTGTAGCCTGATTCCCTCTGTACAGATGCTGTGACTATATTGAGATATATAACTACATACAGTATATATTTAACACAAACCTGAGTTCTAACAAGTCACGTGGATGCTTAGGGCATATATGTACAAAATGCTGAGTATGTATTGTACCTATGATTTCTTTTTTTTTTTAATGGTTTGCTTTTGTTCTGTTAAGACAAATGTATAGTGATGTATTAAACTTTGCAAGCAGTACCATAGACATGTGGTTTTTATTATTTGGATCCAGGTTAGTGCTTTTCATCAGTGATGTGAAAGGTCTGATGCTGTTTTATTGTCAGCAAATCCTTATTATTCCTTATCCTAGGAATCAAAGCATGGACATTGTGCTTATGTGGATTGCAAACGTATGTTTAAGTCCATGCTGAAATTAGTAAAGCAGTTTAAATATTTGACAGGAGAACAGCTCTTCTCTGCAGTCTGGCTGTCTACGATCATGCTTTTCTGAGTTTGGTAAGTTGATCCAGAAAGTTAAGGCCTCTATTCCCTTTGTAGGCCAGGCATAGAAAAACTGATTCAGCAGAGGGACAAGGTGTAAACTGGAGTAAAGCTTCCACTAAGTTTATTGCCTTGTTTCAGTGCACTGAATGTCATTCTGCACCACGCCCAAATATACCAGGGTTTTTACAAAACATACATTTCTGCATTTTGTTTTATATATTGGACATAGACCCTCCTATTGTCTTTGGGTCAATGTGAATTACTTTCAAAAGTGAATATGTGATCACTTTGGTTTTCCTCCATATAATGAACTAAAAATGACATGGATGGTTCCCTACTATAAGTGTAAAATATATGTAATGTTGGAAACAAGTTCACTAAAAAATTGATGGGTAAAGTTGACGCAGGAGGACAAAAGGTGTGTGAAAGGTGTGTCACATTTACTACCCATGTCATTTTTAGTTCATTATATGGAAGAAAACCAAAGTTATCACATATCAACTTTTGAAAATGGGTCAAAGTGACCTGAAGACAACAGGAGGGTTAAAGTTTGATGATAAATATTTTAGAGTAAACTTTTAGGGCCTGTTTGTACGTTTGTCTTGGCAGGATGACTGAGCACTCAACTCATTCACTTCAGGCTTCATGGGTTTATCTGTCACTTCTGGACCAGAATGGTTACAAGCTTTGGATGAAAGCGAGAGCAATAACTGCTCAACCAAGCTTCATAAACCACACCAGATAAAGGTTATTTTATTACATTTTATTTATTTATATTCTGAATTTAAAAAGACTACAGCAGAATGATTAGATAATAGAAAAATTACAGACATTTGTCTAAATGGAAAAATAGATCTCTTCGAACAATTCAAGCTTTAGTGTGCAAGAAAAAAATGACTATTTTCCCTTCACCCTAAACATTTAAAAACATATGACAACAGCTCAGAGGCAGCAGGTAAAGACAAAAACAGCAAATCAACAGTCAGACAAAGTGAGATTGTTTTATCCTTAGGTCGCCGACAGGAACATTAGGTCCTTCAACACTGGTGTTTTTTTGGCCTGATTTCGTTTGGATTTCCAGTCACACTGATCTGTTACAGTAATCGCACTCCAATTTCTTCTCCATAGAGAAAAGAAAACGCCTCCCTGGTAGTTACTGATGAGGCTGTTTAACAAGTAGCTATGCAGGACAGACGTGATTTGACTGAAGCTTCAGTTTTGTCTTTCTCTGTATCAGAGATTTAAAAACAGTGGTGGAACAAACAAAACAACAGTGAACTGATTTTCAGCTGGTAGCAAATGATAATTCTGTCAATGCACCACTGTGTTCAAACCACTGGGAGGCAGCATAATCAAGGCACATCAAACAGTTAAAAGGGCCACTGCATCACTCAGAAGGAAATAAAGCAGAAAAATAGATGACTGGTCTGTGCACTGAGATGTCAAAGAAGCAACTGTGTGTTTTTATATTAAATTTATTGGACCCAATTAGGGGAAACCACTTATTTCCCTGCTTTCTACCAAATTTTCTCATGAGTTACTGGATATTTTCACAACTTAAGACCCCCTACATTTTTCAAATACAACAATCTCTGCAGGAAAAATCTCAGATTGTAGTGCCACAGACCACATTCTCCCCTAAAATAACAGCAAAAGCAGAGTATCAAGCATATTTGCAGGTACTATTTCCACCATATGTGCTGAATTATGTAAACTGAAATTAGTACCTGCACATCAGTTAAGTAATAAAGAAAAAAAAGATGACTTCAATATTCCATGAAAAAAAAAAAATACAGTTGTAAATAAGTTTTGCTCTTTCATAATTCAGTTCTTTAGAGTGTCATGGTTAGTTGTGCCACGTTGATGAAAACACAAAACATGAAAATCACTGCATTTTTACTGTGGGTAACATCCAGGTTTCGAACTGCAGCTGTTCTTATTATTCATATTTGAAATGAGACCGTGCTCATCTGTCACTTTCCAACATTACAACCAGACAATGGTCCCTCTCTTTTTCTCACAGCGTCAGGACAGTTTGCTAATGCTCCCAAATGCTAATGCTTCTTGTGGTGAGAAGGAAGAATGAGGGCGCCCTGTCAGGAACACAACGCTGCCTACTTCATGCAGCATTTAACAAGTCAATATCTGCTCCTCCTCCTCTGCCTCCTCCCTTCCTTCCCCCCTCTACACCCATCACCTATGTGCTGTTTTAACCAGATCCAAACCCCATTGTTTAAGGCCACCCAGTGTTCGTTCCACTTGGACTCAGGTGGGATTTACACAGAAAATCTTATACTAGGCTTTTTGTGTCCAAATCTGATTCTGAGAAATAAATGAAACAAACCTTATTCAATTCAATTCTAAACGTCCAATCTGAATCCCAAACATTTCAAAATAATCTGACTCCATTGCCTCTGTAACCTAGAACCCCCTATAATTATTTCTCCTGTGTGACTCAAAGATAAAGACACCCAGGTGAAAGTCTCTGTGTGTTTGTGTGTGTCTGGAAAGCAGCTGGTGCCAGACACACACACAGGCCTGGGACTGCTCTGCAGAGCACTGCAGTACTTAAAGTATGGATGGATGGATGAAAGCAGGAGAGAGAGAGAGAGAGAGGAGTAGTAATTTAGGATGTTGGGAGGGAGGATGCAGCAGAATCATTTTAATTAGAAAAAAAAAGTGAAGATATAACTAGTTCAGATAAATCTGTTCTCAAGTAGAAATGAAGGTAACAGCTGGTTTAGGGACTCAGGATGAGGCTTGAAAAGATTTTAAGGCAACAAATCTGATGGTGTCTGGGACTCTGGTGCTCAGTGTGAAACAACAGCACATGAAACACAGGAGCCTCCCAAATACCTTTTGAATGAAGGAATAATTAATTAATTATATATATGTTAAAAAAATCCTTTTTATATTATGTGCTTTGTTGGGATTTATGTTATTTTGCTGGAACACAAACTTCAGCAACGAGTGAACTATTGTCCCAGACTCAACCTACTGTCTGCGTTTGAGTCGTGAAGCCTGATCACCATCACTCAAACCAAAGCAATAACAGCTACACGACATTTACTGCATTTCACAGACACACACACACACACACACACACACAAACACACACACACACACACACACACACACACAAACACAAACTGTCTCCACTGTACTGCAGAGAACCAGTGAAAGCATGAACCCAGTCCTTTGCTGTTGCATAAGCATCTGTAATTCAGGCCAACATGTCAGCTTCAGCACAAAGACATACCCTCCATGCTTCGATAAACGAGACACTAGAGGCTAAAGATGGTGATGGATTTCCCTACAGTGAAGGCTACACGCTTTATGATGACGAAAGCTAAGGTTACATGTGTCTGTAATGTGAAGCTGACATTCTTTACTACAGTATGCTCCAGTGTGGCTATGGAGACCCCAAAGTGTTCAATATTAAATAAAGAGAGGTATCAAAGAGTGAGATTATTCAATCCATTTTAAAATCACAGCTCATTATGATCAAACTGTGTCCTGTTTCTTGCACTTTTTCAAATTTTCCAGCAATTTTCTTATTTCTAAATTAAATTTTCTAAAGTCAGATCTTATATTACAGTTTCAATGCCATTTGTCATCAGAAATTAGGAAGCCCTGTTCATTTATTTATTATTGAACACTGGCTCTGCTTGGCACTTGTTTGTCAATGACAATTTTCTGATGACGCACGAGTTTCCTATGTCTTCAGTAAAAAAAAAAGTCTTACATTCATTGCTTTGCTCGTGTATCTGGAGATTTCTGAATGGAAATGCTAAAATGTCTTCACTAAATGTCACCGGCCTTTACCAACACAGATGAAAAGCTGGTGCTGTTGATTCGGTTCATCCACTGATTAGTCTTGCCAGGCCCCTGTGCACCTCTGCTTGCACTGGCCCATATTCCACCACTTCTCCGTCTACTGTCATAATCCCTTTAGGTGAATATGGCTCGAGCCTGAGTGCCCGCACTTTGGTGTGCACCAGATGTTGACAGTTAGTGGTCAGATGTGCACCCTTCTCCATAGCTAGCAACAACCTCAGCATTGCAATGCGTGAAATTCCCGCTCTAATGTAGAAAAGATGCATGATGCCTTCATCTAAGGTGGCGGCCGGTGCTGCCAGCAGGTCCTCGGCCAGGTGCGACTGGTACATGGCCAGCACGAGGACGAAGTCTTCCTCTTGCACCACCACCCAGTCACTGGGCAGCGGCTGGTCCAAAGGCAGCAGCAGGGAGTCGGGTGGGCCAGGGAGACCTTTGGTGGCGCTATGGGAAGACGTGCTCTCCATCCTCCTCAGTTTGATGGAGTTGTTAGAGTGGCAGTAGTTGTGGTAGGTGTTTTGGCAGGGAGAGACTCTGGATGGGCAGCACAGAAGAGAGGCTGGACCCAGGGAAGAAGCCTGATTGGGGCACTGCAGTGTCATGTTGTTTTTCACACCTCTCTTGTTGCTATAGTCCTCAGTAGCGGGTAGGTAAGCCAGCCTGCCCCTGTAGACTCGCAGAGAAGCCAGCCTCAGCAGCGTGCCAATGGTGAACCGGACAGCCCCGATGTGACGGTACTTCTCACTCTCTATGTCGACATCTGCTATGAAGCCCCAGGCCAGTGAGAGGAAGGAGAAGAGACGAGGGCTGGAGGAAAGATGGATGGAGACCAGGTCGACGGGAGACACCAGTCCTTTACAGAGAAGGAAACCACAGCTGACCAGGAGCTCTTCACCTGAGACTGGAGAGGCTCTGCAGGAGGAAACAGTGATGGAGGAGGATGAGTGTCAGTTTGCTGCACAAAACACCACATACACAGGGTAAAAATGATGCTCAGCTGGTTAAATCATTACTGGGAATGAGGTTTGTGTTACATTACATTATTATTTACAAGCAAGTACTGAATGCTGGGTAAGACGTAGCGTTTATTAAGTCATGACAAACATGCGTCGATTTGCGTGGATTACGTCGATGCGTCGCACTGTTTACGTTCAACCCAAACTATGGCGGGTTCCGTTTCCGTGTGAAACGGGACTTTATCTGGAGAAGTGTGAGTGTGTCCAGACTAAGTCGTAGAAAGTGTGAGTTCTTTAACGAAGCCCCAATAAAAAGTTGTTCTGCGCTTTGTGAGACTCAAATGTCCGACGGTCCCGCCACAGCAGCTAGCGTTAGCTTAGTTAGCTAACTGCTGGACCAGGCTCAGGAAAAACCTCCCGCGGCTCTTCGACCTCAAGACGACGAGACAGCTGAGTAAGTATTTATCAAAGTCAAATAATCAGGTAATCTGAAAATAATGTGGATTGACATAAAAAAATTACCAGTGGCCTTATTTCAAAGTTAATTCTTGACTAGTTGAGAAGGGAACCAACACAAACCCCAGTGAATGAGTAACTTCTCTGGAGCTTACAACCACGTTGCATGATCTTCATTGAGAAATACTCATAATTGCATATGTTCAGATTTTTCTGAGCACAAAAAGTCCATAACCCCGGGCCCAAAGGGGGGCCCTAAGCTGTAGAAACGGTGTTTCCAGATGTATTACCAAAAATTGCTGGCCAAATTTGAATAGTCACAATAAACTAGAAAGTGTTTCCTTTCCAATAATACCAATATAACCCTTAAAATGTAAGTACAACAGCTAGTTTAATTTGGGTGTGCAAAAGGAGGGTAGGTAACTGTTTAAAGCACCTAAAGTCCAATGATCTGAATCTGTTCCTTTGGTTTGTATAATAATATATCAATAATATATATATATATATATATTTTTTCAGTTTAAAAATGTCAAAACATAGTGAAAAATGTGGCATATTTAAATACCATTTTGCTCATTAACAGTCCAAGACACGGGTGTGGTAAATTATTTTCATTGACATAAAAAAGAGAGATGAAGGTAGCAAATTATCACACTTTGAGAAACTGGAACGGTGTACCACTCCTCTAAGTGGGGAGAGCTTTCAAAGTAAGACACCCAAATAAAAACAGGAAGGAGCACTTAATATTTTTGGGTTAGGAAGTGGGTCAAGGTTTCTGTGTGTTTTGGTGAGTGAGCTATAAGAGGAATGTTATACAATACAAGACTAACTGAGCTTATTGTGTAATCTGGGGAGAGACTGAGGTAGAGGAGGGTGGTTCAATGAATGGTGATGGCTGAGGGCACGGGATCAGTGTGGGTCAGGGAGGGGGTGGGTTCAATAAGCCAGGAAGCTCGGGGACAAATCTTGGAAGTAGGAGAGAGTCAGTTTAGTAGGGGCCTTCAGACATGACAGGCCAGTCGGACAACAAAGACAACCCCATCTGGGAGAATGGAGATGGGGTTGAAGGTCACGATAACACCCTTACACACACACCCTTACACACACACACACACACACGCACACACGCCTGCTGTTACCACCCACAGCCAATTACAGTGATGACTGGATGTCTCAGCGGAGTTCACTGGCTGTGGCCCTGCAGCCATCTCCATACTCATCATGTTGAATTTATTCACCAGTCTGGATATCCAGAGAAGCTCATCTACATGCCTGTGACTTTTGTTCTTACCATTGTCAAGTGAAAAGGTCAAATAAATGGAGTTTTTTCAGTTTTAGGGGGAACTACTATTACTTTGCTTCATTTCTCTCATACACATTAGTTATGTTTGTGATTTAAACTACATAAAAATTAACAGTGATAAATTTTAAACTTAAAATACAGTACATTATTTAGAGCCAGTATGTCTCGACTGTTTTGGCTTATGTTGTTGTTTGTTTATTAGTACCGAAGCAGCATTCACAGTATTGTTACCCTGTGTCTTTATTTCTGTTGGGATTGCTGCGCAAACAGCAAGCCCAAGATATGTTCTTCATTTTTTCTCTTTATTTTTATTATTCCGCCGTTTTTCAGTCGCTGTTTAGTCTTACACCGTACACCGTTTTGACGATATCTTTTATATTATCCGAGATATTCCAGGTTTTGTTGGAAAAATTTCCCATAGAAATGAATGGGGAGAATGCTCAGATCCTCTTTAACTTTGTCCTCTTTCAGCTTTAACAGTGTCAGCATACTTTCAGCTAGAAAAGGTCAGAAGGCATTAATCTATTAACATTGTATTAAGCTTTTTGATATCTTTTACGTTTTTTCTTTAATTGCAGTTTACGTTTTATGTTTTTTTTGGGGCTTTTTCTGAATTTTACATTGGTGTGTATGGGAGAGAGCTGAAGGAATTTGAAAAAAAAAAAATTTGAAAAAAGCTGAAGAGCAAAAGCTAGAGTGCATGATGTCATCAGTGACATCATCAGCTTTTTTCAAATTTTTGTCTGTTTTCTTCTCTTCTTGTGTAAACTGTCAGCTTAATAAACAATTTATATATCAAAGTAGTAGAGATTTTCGTCTTGTCATCATTTTTTGGAATATCTTCACAAAAAATGGATCCGTCTCTTTGTTGAAGCCTCCTGGCACTGTTAGTGAAGGAATTATTTTGATAGGTCTTATAGTTTTTCTGTATTCCTCCATTTTGTGAGGTGAAGTTTTCTCAGCTTCTCTATTCTGCGTGTGTAAAGTGCTGTGTCACTGTCACTCCCCCTCACACTCTGGGCTCAGGTCACCATAGCAACAGCTCACACAGCAGTAGCAGGATCACAGCTGCCTGTGGTTGGTAATTAGACTGACTGGCTGCCTAATGTCCACTGCTGTTACACATGGGGACCATTCTCAGTGTCAGCCTTGTTTTTTCCAAGCAGGAAGTGACAATACTTTCACAATAAAACTGCAGTTATTTACAGGAAGTGAGTGCACCTATTCAAAATTAAACTTAAGCTTTTAATTGAAGGTCATGTGAGTGCACCACAGCATGCTGCACTTTCAAAATAAAAGCCTTTTCTCTGGATTCTTTCAAAATAAAAGCCAGGAAATAATAAAATGAGCTAAAAATGGACTTTGGCTATTGGCATACATCTTTAAACACCGACTTAGTATGTTTTCAACGTCAACCATGGTGTATTTTCACAGGAGGCTGTGTCTGACCTTTCACAATAACAGTCTGCAGTTACATGTAGGAGGTTATAACACCTTTGTAAAGTATAATCAATATTCAAAACAAAGTTATGATTGTAATCTAAGATTATGTGACTCCTGCAACACTTTGTCCTTTCAAAATAAAATCCTTTTTATAGACTGATTTCAAAATAAGTCAAACTAATATGAGCTTAAAATGAATTTTGCCAATTGGCATACAGCTTTAGACACTGACTTACGATGTTTTCAATGTAAGCCATGGTGTCTTCTCCCAGGAGGCCATGTCTGGCCTTTCACAATAAAAGTCTAGTTATTTGTAAGAAGTTATTGCGCCTTTGTAAAGTACAATGAATATTCAAAATAAAGTTAAGATTGTAATCTAAGGTCATGTGAGCCTCCTTCAGCACTTTGTCCTTTCAAAATAAAAGCCTTTCTGTAGCATTTTTTTCAAAAATAAAAGCCCTGAAACAGCAACATAACCTTAAAATGGACTTTTGTACTTGGCATACAGCTTTAGGCACCAACTGAGGCCATTTTAATTGTCAGGCATGATGTCTTCTTCAGGAGGACATGGTTGACATTCCAGAAAAGGTTCCAAGAAAAACTTACTTAAAAGCTAGGAAATTGAAATATTTGCTCTTTTCCAGCACATTTTCCCTTTTAGCGTTTTGACCAATGCACGTCAGTTTATTCTTTACTCAAACTACTTTCATTCCTTCAAGTCTTCCCTTTTTTCAGTCTCTGTTTTCATCTTCTCTTCTTTATAAGAAAACCTTCCTTCAAATACTGCTTTGGTTACACATCATTTACCTTCTGTATTTTTCAGCAGTATTTATCAGTTTTAAAACTACACTATATAGTCTTTCTACAATTTCACTTTTTTGCTGTTTCATTCTTCCCTTTTTCTTTCTTTAACTCATATTTAATTCCTTCAGTTCTTCCTTCCTTCTCTTCTATCCTGCTACAGAACTTCTGATTTAACTTATGACCCTTTTATATTTTGCATTTTGTTGACCAATACATACAGATTTTTCTTAAGCCGAATTTGGTTTAAGAAATTGAGTTTTCATTGTTTTGGTGGTACTTTAACCAAAGTATCAGTATTTCTTTCACCACTATTCAAAATAAAGCTGAAAATCAAATTTAACATGTTTTGCTCACAAAATAGATAAGTTCCAACTATTTCCAGATCTTGTCAATAGGCTTTAAACTTGTGCAGTGACTTTAAATCACCAGGTGAGGGAGACTCACCCGCATCAAAGTGTCTCACCTGCCACTTCAGAAACCATCTGTATTTAGCCCCATTGATGATGTTCCAGCTCATGCTCATTATGTTTGTGTACAGAAACACATTAAGCCCTCACTCAGCGAACCTGTTCACTGCATTGCATAATACTAGATATGTTCTAGCTGTCGCTCGTTTGATCCACGCAGCCCTGGTGAACCCTACATTCAGCTGGGAATAATACCAAATAAAATTTGGCCTGGGCCACTGCAGGGCAGCCTGCAGCAGCCAGAGAGAAAGTGACTGATGTTTTCTGGATGCCCCGGGTGTGTGAGAGGAGAGTAAACAATACAGAGTCTGGTCCCTTCCTCTCAGTGTTGCTACCGCTCTGCCTGGAAGACCATTGTTTTAGAAGCTGACTGGCAGATGCAGTTGAAGCAATGACTGAATGGGGTTCTTTGGTAGACAGAACATCAGTGTAAGGTGTTTTGTTTGATTTCATTTGATTGTTGTTAATTTAATTTAGCGTACCTAGCTTAGTATCCCACTAAGAAAAATACATAAACATACCCAAAACAGCTGCACAAAGGCGTTCAGGTTGCTAGATACCAACCAAAAACCTAACTACACTAACTGTACTTTTACACTTAGTGTAGGGAAAGGGAAAGATGAAGCTTAATGTGACTTACAAGCAGTTGAAGCTTGAAAGCAAAGTGCCTCAAAGCACTTAATGAGATTTGACCTCATACAGATGACCCACTTCAGTTCAGAATCACTGATTGTTCACAGGTAGTGACAAGCGAGATACAGCACAGTTACAATAATCATGGCACAAAAAGTTCATTGGGATCCTGTTTGTATTTCTGGCTCCTTATCCAGTGGAGTGCAGATGAACTGATACTACAGTATTCTTTTTAACCATCATTGCTATTTATAGTCTGCATCTTAAATACCTAAACAACCAGAGATGTCCCCAATGCTTTTTATTGATGACAGGCTTGACAGTATTTCATGTAGTACACTTTTAAGATTTAGTTTAGTTTGTTTTTTTTAGTTTAGTTTATAAAAGTATACCTTTAAGTATACTCTTGGTGTTAGCGTAGTAAACGTTGGGTACACATAAATCATATCTAAATTGATTTTGTTGATTTTTGAAAGTAAAAGCCACGGCTGTACAGATATGAAACTAAAATAAATACAGACACTCTCTGTACTTTTAAGACTAGACTTGAAACGTTCCTCTTTAACAAAGCGTATAGTTAGGGCTGGCTTCAGGCAACCCTGAACCATCCCTTAGTTATGCTGCTACAGGCCTAGATTGCCCAAGGACCATCGGTGCACTGAGCTCCCCTGTGAGCTGTATATTGCTGATGTGCAGTTACTGGCCCCACCAACATACAGTGTTTCTCTCTGCTCTATCCACTCACCCCAACTGGTCGAGCTAGATGGCCGCCCAAACTGAGCCTGGTTCTGCTGGAGGTTTTTTCTTCCATTAAAGGGAGTTTTTCCTCTCCACTGTAACCAAGTGCTGCTCATAAGGGATTTGTTGGGTTTTTAGTTTTTGTAAAGTGCCTTGAGATGATCTGTATTGTGATTTGGTGCTATACAAATAAAATTGAATTGAATTGAATTGAATTAAATCCCAGGCCAGTAAATTGTTAATCTCCCAAATATCTGATATCAGTTTCAAAACTTGTGTATGAGTTGGGCCGTAGTCTTCACACACATAAATCTTATCACTCTTACCAGTGTCTGCATTCTTATGCACACTATGCAGCATGTAGTACCCCAAAAAACGTCTACAGTAAAACAAATAAGTAATGTCCATGCTTTGTGCATGAATTTCTAACTTGCTACGGCGTAAACCCTTACCTAGTTTTTTTTTACGTTATTGTGTTGGATCCACCTCTTGAGCCTCACCCTGTTGTATTACTGTTTATCCCCCATTCTCTGTTTTCCCTTCTGTCATTGAGGTTCTCCTTTCTATTCATTGTTCCAGCTGAATTAACATCAAATAAGCAAATCATTAATAATTAATTCAAATGAGATAAGTGCATTTTACAGGGGCACACCAGGAGACAAGAACATGTCATTCATCAGACTCAAGGGGGATTATTATTATTCCATACAGCATGCCCTTTGTTTGAAAAGCTTTAATTGTAAATTCTGTATATGCCTAGCCTATGTTCTTTATAGGCTAATTTAGACTATAATTACTATCATTGGAAATGTGACCTTTTCACCAAGGTGACCTATATGTTTTTTTTTCTGTTCAACAAGGCTATTTTTCCTAAAAGCTACTACTGGACTTGTAGTCCAGAAAATACAGTAAAACTATAAAATTGACTAGAATTGCTTTTTACTAATGGCGAAATTTGTGTTTTGTTGGTCATGTGTGGTAAAATATAGGTAGCTCTGCCTGACAGAGAATAAGCTGATATTTTTGGACTACTGTTTGGCTGTGTCTCCCATTACATCTGATTTAACACAAAACTTATTGGTATGTGGTATATTAGTACTTTAGTTACCAAACTGGTTAGACTGTTTTCTGTGGAGCACTACACAGTGTTTGTTATGACAATAATATTTTACAATGCACAGTTTGGAAAAAAATGCAGTACCTGCAATAATGAACAACTATTTTCACTATTGATTCTGAGTCTGACTGTTATCGTTAAAATGTAAGAACAGTGAAAAACATTTATAGCACATGGTGGGAATACATTCTCAAATTTGAGAAGCTGGAGCCAGCAAATTATTGCTTGAAAAATGACAAACATCAAATCAGTTGCCAATTTGCCGATTAGTTTTCTGTCAATCAACTAATTTGCTAATTGTGAAATCACTGAAGCTCCAATACAGAAAATCACCTATTTCTTCATATAGCCAGAAAGCCTTGGGACATACAGTATCATAACTACACCAGCATATTTCTACTGTATAGGCTAGGTCAACTTTAATGGTAATGGAAATGACACACACAGTGTCAGAGTATAAATAAAACATTTGTTTTATTCCTCAAACTGCATGTGGCTCACCCAGAGTAATGATGTATGGATGCAGCCAAGGCGTTGCCTGATCCACCTGGAAGGACACCCAGCGGGGTCTGGATGGCATCCTCCCAATCTGGTCTTTCCAGCAGACCATTTATCACCTGACAGGCACAGAAAACATACCTTGATTCAGTAGACAGACAGACAGACAGTCACTAGGTAGTGTCTTCTAGCAGTAACTGAAGAAACTGATCCATCACATATCACGTGGGGCTGAGTATCACTATGGCAATATACCTTAACACTTTTTTTAGTGCCAGAATGTGTTGTTCTGGTTGGCATTGTTAAAACCAGGCATATTCTTAAGTCTTTTTAAATTTATTTTTAAACAAATATACACTAATTTAAATTGACAATTTTAGACTTTATTTAGGCTTAATTCTGTTTATACTGCTGCTTGTATTAACAGATCTAACCAAATAATATAGTCATTTTCTCATTTAACAGAGACAACAGAAAAAATATCAAAGAATAAAATATTGTGAATTTCAGCATAAAAAAGAAACATAAATAAAATGCAACTATACTAAGCCCTGGTAACAGGCAGGTGTGGCATGGAAAACACTTTAAGAAGTGATATGTAACATTACCACCAGGCTAGTTAATACATGTAAAATATATTTAGCTATTTATATGAAAGTCTACATCTGACATCTTTTGGCATGGCTATACTTCCAGTTACAATGATATAGAAGGGAAAAACATTTTAAACTAGGAAATAGTTCATGTTAATCAATTATAATAGAGTATTTTTTTCCAACTCTAAATGCTAACTCTTACAAATATTTTTCATAGGTAGTTATTGTACATTCGTTTAATTTATTTTGTATATTTAAGAATTTAAAAAACAATCAGTAGTCACGTCAAGCACAGCAACAGCAGAGACTGTGCTGATTGAATTTAGTAAGGACATAGGTTAGTGATGGACATAATGCTCTGAATTCATTGGTTTCCAATACATTTTTTTATTTATAAATGATAATGTTCATCTGTGTGCAGGGCAGCAGGAAACGTCAAATTACAAAAGTCTGTAATCGTCCATGAATGTCGACTTTATTTTCCTACTGTAAAAAAAGAGCAATTCAGTCGTGTGTTTGGTTTTTCTTATTGTGTACGTGTGCAGTTTTTACCTCATACAGAAGTCCATCTCCTGACAAGATGGCTATTGCGTCCCACTGCGACAGGTCAGCCTCTCTCACGAGCTCGCGGGCGTGGTTCTGTCGCTCTGCAAAACACACACATAGATGTAAAGTGTGTGCTCATGCAGGTGTGTCTTTCCTGTTTGAGAAATCTGGAAAGTTGGATGTTCTGCCTGCTATTAGAGAAATTTGTCCTGTCAGCTTCCTCTCTCCTCAGAGAGGTCAGAGGTCATGGTCAGCTCTCATGCAAGTGTGGCCGACTGTGGGAGTTTGCTCCCAGTAGCTGCTCATTGTATGTTCCAGTTTAAGTCCAACCTGCCCTGTGTTTATGTGCAAATAAGAGATAGATTTACACACAACAAACACGTATGTTTGATCTAAGTCAGGAAACAGAGGTTTCTCGTACTCCTTGCTTTAAATCTTTTCACTGTGGGATGGAAAGCTAATATATAGTCTTAAATGAAGCGTCTGTCAGTTAAGTCGAAACAACTAAATTACCCAGGAGCACTAAGAGAAATTAATGTGGGACTCTCTCTTGTAATCTCTTGAAGTGGGACGCTAGGGAAGGGGCCAGCTGCATAACACGAGTCACTGCAGATTGTATTGCTATTAAGTAGACATTAAATCAGTGCTAATTAAATATGGAGATTAATAGAGTGGTATAAGAAAATGCAATAAATATGAAAAGTAAAAAAAAAAAAGTACAGAGCTGAATTTTGACAGAGCTCCCTATCAACATTTCCTCAACATAATATTGTCGTTGGATTTAGACCCTAAGCAGCCAACACCAGTACTTTACCCAGCAAGATTTTAGGTTAACAGTGCTTCAGGATTAAGTTTGACTAACTTTGTAATCTGGTGCTAATTAGAGTCTGTAATTAGTGCATTGATTCTAAGTTACATGCATAACCTACATTAGTCAGTGCACAACAAAATCTGTCTACAGGCAGGCATACAATTCAACAAATATAAAAAATCTGAATGGTCTGATAATAAATAAATGCACGTTTCTGTTTCTGTTTATATCATATGACAACTGTGACGCCATACAACATTTATACTGTATGCTTAACATGGAGTAAGATTTCTGTAAACTGGAGTATACAATGTTGAGTCGAGTGAAACTTGTAATTCACTGATGAAATCTGTTCTCACACTAAGTTCTCTTCTGTGCTCGGCCGTGACACTATGACCACGTGACACTTTCGCTGTGGCTGAATATCAGACTTCAATAACTTCAATTCCTCTGACCTTTGAAAGTCAACCTGAACTTGCCACTAATACACCATGTCATAAAACCTCTATTTTCATTTAACCAACAGTTTCTCAATGCTTTTCCGTTGGAGTCAGATTTTTTAATATCTGTTTAGTGTGTGTAGAGTGATGTATCGTTTTAACTCAGTGTGTCTGCTTCTCAATCTGTGTCCCCTTTCTGAAGGCGAAAGGGCAGGAGTGTGGCGATGTGTGAAGAAAGCCAGTCCAGTGCACTGGACCATCACTCCTTCAGTCACGACTCTCTTTCCACTCTCTTGTCTGTTGAGGCTCAGTAAGACTTTTCATTTTCAAACTCCTTCGCTTTTGAGACAGCCTACATTCTTATTTATTATGAAATATTGATGCTATTTCATATTATTTTGAAGCAGAAGAGGCACACTAAAATCAAAACACACTGAAGAGATTTCTTTAAGGGAAAAAAACACAGCCTACATGAGAAACTGACCATAAAGGGATTATTGGTTTTAATGGTGCTGCAAATTTTTATTATTAGTCCCCTAAAAATAGTGGTTTGTCTCATTAAAGACAACTCAGGGAATGTTCCCAATGTCCTTTGCTGCAAGGACAGTGGAAACAAGCAACTGTTTTTCTTCTACTATGTATAGGGATGGGAATCAAGACCCGATCTTTAACTGGTTCCAAATTTTTGGATCCATTGAAGTCATACACCTCCTTGCTTATCATTTCCTTTTATCGATGCCGACAGCATGCATCATGACGTTAAACTGAAGCTCATGGCAGAGAGGGGGAAGTGGTACAAAGCATGGCTTCATTTTACAAAGAAGCAATAGTGCTACTGTAAAATACTCGAAGCACCAGCGACATATTGAGACATATTTTTACGTGACATATGCATGATTGTTACTGCCCCCTCCCAACCAAACAGCACGTCCAGTGCTGAGGGTAAATGTGCTGTGTGTCCTGTGCAACATTAGTGCCATGCAGGAAGGCTTAGCAGATCTTTATTTTACTAAGAAAACTCAAATACTATAGAAATATTACCTTCTTTCATCCATTTTAAAAGATGACACACTGTTACTACTCATAACTATGAGGCCAAAATCATTTCATGTAGCTTCTTGTGTGAGATTTGCATGTGCCTATTCTGGTCACGCATGTAGTCCTGCACACATCTGGGAAACATACTGCTCTGACAGAAAAGTTGATCTTAAATTAACAGTTCAGCATTGTGGGAAATACTCTTGCTCCTTTTCCTGGAAAGTGTCAGAGTAAACCACCCTGATCTGTACACACACACAACAGAAAGCTACCACAGCAGCCAGGTAGCCTAGCACCAACACTGGGAAGTCAAACAAACAAAACGTTGGCGTGTAGCTGTTAGCAGCATTGTACTGAAGCTTTTTCCATGTTCAGATCAGGCCTCTAGTTTTAGAGGTGACATCTGTCACAAAAACCTGTCAGAACTGGTGTGAGTGGTGAGACACTTCAGCATTGCTATAAAAATTATTTTGAAAAAAAAAAAATCTTTATTTCAGATTTGGTTTTAGATTCTTTCCAAGGAAAACATGTACATTACTGTACACACCTCTTGGCTGCAGAGACCTGAAAATAAGTTGTCCATGGTCTGTAAACTACTTTCTTGTTCTGCCCTTTAATGCTGTCATTGTGTTAATGTCCTAAGTGCCTCCTGCCCACATACAACACACAGACACACACACAAACTCGTATTTCTATCTTTGTGCAGAAACTAATTGACATAGCCTCGTACCCTAACCTTAACCATCACAACTGAATGTCTAAGTTCAACCCTTACTTCAACAATAACCTAACCTTGATTCTATTCCGAGGCTTAAAAAAACATGAGAACTGACCAAAGGTCCTAACTTTGCCAAAATGTCCTCATTTGAATGGAATTATGCTCAAAGTGCTTCTCCCAAAGGTAGAGATACAAGTACACACACACACACACACACGGTCCTCTGTAAAAGGGATCTGATTTCTCAGACTCTACTCTTACCTTCCCTTTTCTAAACTCTAAAGAATAAGAGAATTGATTCCTCCTTATCAGTCCAGTCACATCACATTTCCTTATCTAAGCAGAGGCTTTACGCTAAAAGGGATTAAAGGGTCCCAGTCACCAACAAGGCTGGGACGATGCAATGTGCTGGAAGGAGGGCTGGGAGTAGTTTCAGTATGCAACACCTCTCGTCAATTATATTGATAATGACAGAACAATATCAGGGAAGGAGATAAATCATAAGGTGTTTGCAGTGATTTTTATGGTTGTTGTAACAGAGAGGAGAGGAGTAGTTTTGGCCAGCTGACTTTCTCCCTGGTGCGTGACACAGTGGACTATGACTAACTCATTACAGTTGTGCAGAGCTCTGCTTCATTACTGGCCCCTGGACACAGCTCGGACAGAAACTGTGTATGTTGCCCTTTGAAGAGTTTAAAGATATGAAACATAAATAAACATTCCAGGTTTTGATTTTGAATGTTTGCCATTTCTAATTTTTTGGATGCTGGATGCTTTTCGCTGTCACTGAACTTTTGTTTGGCCTGTTGCTCACACATTTGAAGACGTCACCACGGTCCATGAGTAATTATTCCCGACATTTATCACTTTTTCTGGTGTTTTATCAACAAAATAATTCAATGGATGGCGGATTAATAGTCATTCGTTTTTCAGCTAACTTTTCTTACTGTTGCATCATTTGTTTAGTATGGAAATCTGTTCTGTTTCTACTGCTAATACACAGTTGAAGGATTTCACCACAAAAAAAGGATAGGGAAGTTCTTCTCAGGGCCAGTATGAAGAGGAGGTGATGATTACAGTCACAAATATTCCTTTCAGTGTAAATCTGGGCACTCTTTTAAGACAGAGTTGAAAAAATGTAAACCTGGCCTTTCATAGAAATAATTGCTAGCTGCAGCGCTAGATTAAAGTAAAAATATGCTCTAGATGCTCTGTAAATATGCAGAGCTTCACTAATGCCAACCATAAACACACATACTGTATTAAATGCATCACTGGGTTCTACTGAGTTACTCCAAAGTTTTCAGACTTTATATTTCTCTGTCCTCACAGTTTAAATGCAGTTAAGGTAACAAGGAGCTCTGTACTTTGGCTGATCCTGTATCACCTGATTACAAGCAGCTCCTCATGAATCTCCAGTCTACTCTCTCACACACATCCTGACTGCAGTGCTTTTCAAGCAGCACAGTCTAAAACCTGCAGAACGCCACCAACAACATGACAACAGGTCTGGATAGTTAAATAGCATAACCTTTCAAGTGTGTGTGTGTTGATACAGTAGGACAGACTATAAACACTGGGACAACTTACTCAGCTGCAAGAGGCGCCTGAGGGTGTAACCACCTAGGTAAATACACATTCCATGATTAACATGCACACACACACACACACACCAATAAGCATGTGAGGTGACACTGCACTCAATTTGTGGTGTTACACTGACATTTTAATGACTTTTTGGGGTGAGATTTGGCCCCATCTTACCCTTACATACTATGTAACTGTAGTTCTGTATTATCTTATAAAAACTGCAGTTTTAGAAAGTCTACGTTGAGCCCTTCCCTGCGTTCAACTATCAGACATCAGTAAATAGACTGATAGTTTTGTCTTCGGGATGTATGTATAACTTGGTTAGGTTAACTTTGTTGAAGAACACAGTGTCCTGTGTTGTTTGCACCACTTCAGTGTACATACAGTGGGTTAGTCAAATTTGCATACATCATCATCATGTCCACGGTCTCATTTCCTGTTCCACAAATAACAAATGCAGTCCTAATCCAGTCTAGATACATCTACTGCAACAGCCCCTTCTCAACTTTTACAGTAGCCTTCATGACACTCTGCACACCAACAGTTGCCACCAAGAGACATCCCATTTTACACCCTTGCCCTAAAACACATCACTGAAGTTTTTTTCCCAGAGTGCAATAATAGAAACACGCCTCATCACAGATCCAGAGAGGCTCAAACGGGCTGCAGGCAGTGATAGATGCTTCCTGTTCTGAGGCTGCTCTCCACCAAGTCTGAGTTGTGGGAGTTTCAGCTAAAAAGGGTTTAAACATGGGCAATCTTTTGCGGTTTGCCCATGGAAAAAAAGTACCTAAAATGGGGCAATCA
The DNA here is from genome assembly GCF_900324485.2 of Mastacembelus armatus. Lineage (NCBI taxonomy): Eukaryota > Metazoa > Chordata > Actinopteri > Synbranchiformes > Mastacembelidae > Mastacembelus > Mastacembelus armatus. The sequence goes on from NC_046633.1 coordinate 22,556,063, forward strand.
AGATCCCTTCAACTATGGCAAGTTTATATACACCAAGCAATTATATGAAATGGTGGCAACCACATTAAACAAGCAAATTCTGCAAACGATTGCTTTTAGGTCGCAGGCAGGAGGAAAGATGTTAGGACTGAGCCAAGCACCAAACACACCGAATGTAAAAATGGTCATGGAGCAGCCAGTTAGCATATTTCCTGTGGCCCTGCCTTCCTGACTGGTAAATGTCAGTCTCGACAGGTTTCAACATAAACTGACCTTCACATATAAAATCAGTGCAGTGCCTCTTCAAGTGTCACAAATAAGGTTTGTGCTGCAGTACTTCATCATAACTATTTATTTTACAGTATTTATGACATTTTAAGCCCAAATGTCTCAAAGTTCTCACTTTCTGCAGTTCTGAGACCTCACTGAGCAAAGTTGTCTGTAGCATTTGTCAAGTTGTCAGTTGTTTTGTGCAGCTTTATTGAAATGCCCCAGTGAGATTTCCTGAATTATGCTTTGATATAGTTATAAATTACTTATTTTCATTGTTCCATCTAGGATGTTTTTCTCTCCTCTGTGCTAGTGCCAGTCATTTTCTTAACATCCACATTGCGCTGTAACACAGAAGAGCACCCGACACAATATAGAGTATGCCGTTAAAGAGCTGAAATGATGGAAACAAACCATTAAGAGCTCTAAGATGAGTAATAGTAATGGCAGGAGTCCTCTACTACTAAGCTCTATATGGGCTCTGTACATATGTTATTTAAATTTTTGAATCTAGCTATACTAACTTCTGTAGCTTCCCCCCTTCCTGTTCAAGATCAGACTGATTCATATACAGTGGGTACGGAAAGTATTCAGACCCCTTTAAATTTTTCACTCTTTGTGTCATTGCAGCCATTTGCCAAAATCAAAAAAGTTCATTTTATTTCTCATTAATGTACACTCAGCACCCCATCTTGACAGAAAAAAACAGAAATGTAGAAATTTTTGCAAATTTATTAAAAAAGAAAAACTGAAATATCACATGGTCATAAGTATTCAGACCCTGTGCTCAGTATTGAGTAGAAGCACCCTTTTGAGCTAGTACAGCCATGAGTCTTCTTGGGAATGATGCAACAAGTTTTTCACACCTGGATTTGGGGATCCTCTGCCATTCTTCCTTGCAGATCCTCTCCAGTTCTGTCAGGTTGGATGGTGAACGTTGGTGGACAGCCATTTTCAGGTCTCTCCAGAGATGATCAATTGGGTTTAGGTCAGGGCTCTGGCTGGGCCAGTCAAGAACGGTCACAGAGTTGTTCCGAAGCCACTCCTTTGTTATTTTAGCTGTGTGCTTAGGGTCATTGTCCTGTTGAAAGGTGAACCTTCGGCCCAGTCTGAGGTCCTGAGCACTCTGGAAGAGGTTTCCTTCCAGGATATCTCTGTACTTGGCCGCATTCATCTTTCCTTCAATTGCAACCAGTCGTCCTGTCCCTGCAGCTGAAAAACACCCCCACAACATGATGCTCCCACCACCATGTTTCACTGTAGGGATTGTATTGGGCAGGTGATGAGCAGTGCCTGGTTTTCTCCACACATACCGCTTAGAATTAACACCAAAAAGTTCAATCTTGGTCTCATCAGACCAGAGAATCTTATTTCTCATAGTCTGGGAGTCCTTCATGTGTTTTTTGGCAAACTCTATGCAGGCTTTCATGTGTCTTGCACTGAGGAGAGGCTTCCGTCGGGCCACTCTGCCATAAAGCCCCGACTGGTGGAGGGCTGCAGTGATAGTTGACTCTGTGGAACTTTCTCCCATCTCCCTACTGCATCTCTGGAGCTCAGCCACAGTGATCTTTGGGTTCTTCTTTACCTCTCTCACCAAGGCTCTTCTCCCACGACTGCTCAGTTTGGCTGGACGGCCAGGTCTAGGACGAGTTCTGGTCTTCCCAAACTTTTTCCATTTGAGGATTATGGATGCCACTGTGCTCTTAGGAACCTGGAGTGCTGCAGAAATTCTTTTGTAACTTTGGCCAGATCTGTGCCTTGCCACAATTCTGGCTCTGAGCTCCTTGGGCGGTTCCTTCGACCTCATGATTCTCATTTGCTCTGACATGCACTGTGAGCTGTAAGGTCTTATATAGACAGGTGTGTGCCTTTCCTAATCAAGTCCAATCAGTTTAATTAAACACAGCTGGACTCCAATGAAGGAGCAGAACCATCTCAAAGAGGATCAGAAGAAATGGACAGCATGTGAGTGTCACTGCAAAGGGTCTAAATACTTATGACCACGTGATATTTCAGTTTTTCTTTTTTAATAAATTTGCAAAAATTTCTACATTTCTGTTTTTTCTGTCAAGATGGGGTGCTGAGTGTACATTAATGAGAAATAAAATGAACTTTTTTGATTTTGGCAAATGGCTGCAATGACACAAAGAGTGAAAAATTTAAAGGGGTCTGAATACTTTCCGTACCCACTGTATCTCTATATATGATCCTGCGTTTGAAGGACCATCTATTACAAAAGTGTATTATTCTTTGGGTCCTATTCCAGCCAGTCAAAATAGGTACTCTAGAAAAAGATCTGTTATGCTGATAAATTTCAAAACAGCTTCTAGAAAACAGAGAGGATCTGGACTGTTTGTAAATGTGGATTATAGAAATTGAAGCAGATTTGGTGGGGGAAAAAAATGTCTCCAGTGTTTAAAAGTCACTCCATGTTTATAAAATTGTGCCAAAAACACCCATAAAACCAGCTCTTTAAGTAGCTATTGTAGTTCAGAGAGTGTGTGGATTTGTCATTAAAGAAGACCAAGAAAGAAAGGAGCACAGAGAAGCTGTTCGAAGGGGAAATCTATCTCCTCTGGTAAATATTTGCGATTTGTACTGAGCAGATTAGTCTGAGATCAGAGGAGGAGGATGAGCACATTGTTGCTGTTTAATTGATGCCGTCTGACCAAAATCTTAGGATGCCTGAGCAGCGAGGAAGACTGCCTGGGAGGAATCAGTGTGACATTTTTACTACCACATAAACACATGCAGAAGCTCACATTTCAAATGTATTGTTTAAAGGTACTAAAAAATAAAGCATAAACATGACATAATGTGGTCGAGGTGAACTAGAATTGTGACAGTCTGCTGGTCTGTGAGCGATGTCAGGCATCGAAGCTGAGATGGTAAATATTTCCACATTTTAATAGTGCAATCAAAAATGTAAATATGCAATGTGCTGCCTATTTTGCAGTTTGCCTTTATTGATATCTTACCTTATTTATATATTGCATAGTTGAATTTTTGTGTCCAGCCCCACACAATACTTAACTTTTTAACTTGACCATTAACCTTTTCAAAATAAAATTTAAAGCTTCTTTGACTTTGCCTTAACTCAATTATTAACTGCCCAAATGAATTCAATACATCTTTTGTTGGTGGGGTTACTGGCTGTATGAAATGACCAGGCATGACCAAACAAACCTCATTAGTATTTCTCAGCACTTTACAGACTTTCAGAGTTTGACTGCATTCATACAGACCATGTAATAATTATTTGCACCACTGTTTAAAAGTAAGTCAGATGAGATCAGTCGAGTTCAAATTAAATGTATGAATTAAATTTTGTTTCTTTTAATATGGTGCACAATTAGGACTGTTGAGGTGTTACAAGACTGCATTTAAAAACTCTTAATGCATCATTCCGTGTCAACATTGAGGCGAGATTAAGTGTAAGATACATTTTAAAGTCTGTCAGTCAAATAGATTATCACTGGTTATCCAAATTTCCCTTCCAGTGGCCATGGTCTTTCATAGATGTAGATTTGGGGATTAATATATTATATATCCTTTAGGATTAACATGTCAAAAGTAGATCTTGGATATAAAAAAAGCAATTTTTTTATGCAGATTCCACATTTTTAACAGCACCAACAAGATGATTTCTCATGTGTGTCTGTCTTTCTCACTGTGTTCCTCTGTTAGCCTTGCTTTGTCAAGGCACTTTCCACTGCGACATTTTCTTCTGACACTTCACTGATTTATGCATAAATTCATGAGTGAAACTCAATAAAAAAATAATAAAAAAGACAGACTTCACCAAATAACTGATACAGGTCTGATCAGGCTGTGACCAACTATACTGTATCTGATGATAGGTTATCTGTCTGTTGTGACAGAGTGCAGTGACCCACACACGACATTATATTAAAACAAATCATGGAATGTGTATTTATCAAGGGCATGTGTGTCTGTGTGTGCACATATTTATTATGTAACAGCTCTGCATGCATATGGGTCAGAGGCAGTTGATCAGCATAATGATAGCGACAGCATGAAAACACGAAGGATTTAAATGAGAGGAGGGGTACTGGGAGAAAGAGACAAGCGCACACATGAAGGGAAGTTGGTGTTGTTCTGACAACCTTAGCTCGACTGTGTTTGTGTGAAGCTGCTTGTGTGATTAGTCACTGCCTGACATATTACGAGTGGATAACTGATTTGCAAGAGCTGAATGTTAGTAAGACCTTGATGATAAAAACACAGGAAAATGTTGAGGCTGGGTTTTGTGATTACAAGATTATGGTTACAAGGAATCTATAATGCGTGTTTGACTTAAGTGGGTGAGTCAGTTTGTGTGTGAACATTTGTTTTGTTGGGCAAGCAAGTGACTCAATCAACAATCCACACTGCCAAGTGGGTTTTATTGTCCAATCGCTTTTCACTCCATGGTGCAGGTACAGTAGGCATCAAATATCTTGCTTAATGCCATCTCAGCATGTGTGGTCTCATAGGGAACTGAAACCAGGTTCTTTCCTGGGATTGACTAACATTGGGTTGCATCTGCATGTAAGTGGTATAGGAGAAACAATTCCAGAAAATACTCATTTATATATTTCAAACAAATATGTTCTCCAAACATGTGGCAAAATAGGTTCAGTGCAGAAAACAAAGATAAAAATTTTAAAGCAATCCCCAGGTTAGTCCGATGTATTAATATTATGCCTGACCTGTGGTTGTATGTTCATCATAGACCAACTTTTAGTTTCAAAGTAAATAAAGGATAATTGGTAACTTTTCTTGTTTGCGTTGCAGTTTTATCTTCAAATTAGTTGTTTACCTAATCTGGCAAAACTAGTATTCTCTTAATACATATGCGTTTTCATTTTCTTTCAGATTTTGTATAGAATTATTCAGTAATGGTGAACAATAATGTACATATTCTTCGACTCACCGGTAATAACCAGAGTGTGTAGGACACCAGCTTCACTGAGCATCTGTTGGATGTGTTTGTTGTACAGAGTGAGCGCCTGTCCTTTCCCACTCTGTGGATTCACCAACAGCATCATCCGACATGGACGAGATAAGTCGCTCATCAACATCCCTACAAAAACAAACAGAGAAAGGCCAGTCATATAAAATGCAACTGTACTGTAAAATCGTACCCTGCACCAGCTTTACTCTGCAGACAATCCTACTCTGCAGACACAGCAGTTTAAAGATGAGAAACCAAGTAATTGCTAAATGGCTGAGGTAGATACTTGAAACAAAGTTTTCATATCGTCCTACTGACAGATTTAAGGGTACAAGCAGATCTTTGGTAAAACAGTGTGGATTTACATGTAGGGATGGAATGACATTTTGATGCAATAGAAAATATCTTGATTTGCAGGTAATGGGTCATTGCACTGCAGTGTTTACAATCACCTTTACTAATTAGGCATATGCTGTATAAATCTCAACTGTTGTGATGAATAGTAGTGGTGGAGCTGAATCTGAATGCTGTATTCGGTATAGCGCAAAAAGTGGGTCAAAGGCTGGAGAAAGTGTGGTATTTCTAACTATTTTAACAAAATTGCTGTGGCTCACTTTCAGTTTAGAAATCACAGTGGAGCTGTTTTGACCAGGAGGAGAGATTAGACTAATGTCAGTTCTTACCTGTTAGCCTTGTAACTTAATGTTAGCTTGTTTGTTTGCAGGATTTGGTTGCAGGCAGCAAGGTCTAGTTGAATCCATTCTTGTTGGGATTGATGCAACAATTCCTACTTTTATTTTAATACAAATACAAGTGATTTTGTTGCCTCAACAAAAACAGGTACGTATACAAATACTGAAACCTTTGCACTTCTGTATTTGGATTTGGCTCCACCCCTGAATAATATTATCAGGTACAGGTTACAGTATGAAATTCATTCAAAGATTTAAAATAATGTAAGTGGTAAATTCACTAGCCTTTTAGACAGATTAATCATCTAATCAGAAAATAATCTTACTGCAACTAATAATAGTTGCAGCCTTATGCAAATTTGTGTTCAAAATATCTTGTGGATTATCCATATTTACAGAGGGTTAAACAGACCTCAGATCTTTTGAAAACACTGAAGATTACAGTCTTCCAGAAGCACAGCATGGGGCTAAGGAAAGGAGGAAGCTGTTTTTGGCTTGCGTCTAAGGATTAATTAGATATTTGATATATGTGCCAAGGCAGTTGTTACAGATTATTATTGAATATCTGAGACGAGATGAACAAAGCTAAACAGAAATAGACAGATAAAATGAAAGTCAGAGCTTAATGATAAAATAGTTCTCTTATCAGGGAGCTAGTCTTTCTGAGAAGAGGTGAGAAAGGAAAACTGTATCAAATGTTGGATTCCTGTAAGAAAGTTCTGTACGGCTCTTTACCTAACTACAAATTTGGAGAGAAACTCCTTTTCTCCCTCTCCTATAAAAAAAAAGTTCTTCTGGCAGCTCTAATGGAGGAAAAAAAGCTGGTAAGGAAAAGAGAAGTGTGGCAAGAAGCCATCACCCACATTTGACACACTGTAGCTGAGGGAGAGCTTTATAGACAGGTACACAAAACTCCCTGTGTTGCTGAAACAGTACGCTCCAGTAAGACTTTTCCAGATCACGCCTTGTCAACACAAACACAAAACAAACCCTGCGGTGCTACTCCTGTTAGAGAGTGATCTCATTTTGTATGACAATCTGATGTCTTTTTTTTCTAGATCAAAACTTAGTGAGCATGGAGGGAGGGAAGCCAAACAAGTGTGAAAAGTGATAAATGAGTAATGATGGGCAGAAACAACTGAAGCTTATGAGCTCTAACTGGCAGGTTTCTTTTTAATAGATACTGTACTTCCACTAGAGTCAAGTAATACTGCTGGAATGCAGTAAATCAGGTCAGAAAAATGCCAGTGTTGTGTATGTTAACACGCCTTACACGGCTCAGGTATGTCATGGGAGTTTGACCTGAGGTTAAACTCTACAGTTTCACAACGATCAGACACGTCTGTCACACTGACTAAAATTTCAACATGTAATTCAACATGTTGAATCGGAATTCAGGTATTATATATGTTTTCTATGAGCACATTTTAATTTTTATTCCTACATGTTATCCCAACATGCACTGGGAGAGTTAGAAAAGGCTCTGCCTACTCCTGCTGTAGGGTGTGGTGTGACATCACACATTCTTCAGGTAGAAACAAGCATATGAGTGTGTGTATGTGGCCTGCTCATAGTATTTTTAATGTAACAGTACTGGTGGTCATTTTATAAACATTTTGGGTCCCAAACCTTCATCAGGTATAATTAATTTTGAATTTTACCTGTTGATGGGTCTGTTTTTTTTTTTAGGACCATTAAATTAAGTAAAGATGTGAAAAGAAATGATATTATACTTTAATATTTTGTTTAAATGTACAATAAAGTAGTTTCAGTTCATTACAGTTTCAAATGACAACAGCAAGGATAGAATATACAGTATGCAGTATATGTACTGTTTAATTACAAAACTCACATTTTATTGTGTCACTTGGACAGATTTCTAAAGACACGGTCACTATTTCTATGTGGAGTCATCTCAGCTAGACTCCTGGAGGAAGCTACAGAGGCCTCTTGGATCAGCTAACACTGAGGGCCATACTTGCCTTGCTGCCGTACATGCCTTAACACCCACGCAGCACAACTGGTCGACTAAACTGGTTTACTAAACAAATCTGCATGCCACTTCCTGTGTGCCACCCCTCCCCTTCTCAAAACATCCCAGTGGGCACTATCTTTCTACTCGTCTATCTATTCATCTGTTTGTTCGTCCTCTGACATTAGCTTGGCTACAGCACAAATACAGTTCACACCTGGCATACAACTAATAAGGGAAACAAAGAAATATATATATTTTAAAACTCTCTCCAGTCTAAACATACCATGCAGGACTATGCAGTGGATTTTTATATCAAATCGAGGTGATTGTTTTTCGGTGAGGGCTGGCAGGTAAAATATTATAGCGTGTCTGGTTGTTTGCATATATAAAGTTTTTGACCTTCATTTTTACCAGACTTGCAACATTATTCTGTTTCTGGTTAGCTACACTATCATATAGTTCATCAGGTTGAAGCGAAAATTAGAATAAACGATGTGAGAGGCTAATTGCCTGAACAAAACATTTGTGAAAAACAGTCACAAAGTGGACGACACTGTTACAGACTATGAATCAGTTAAATAAATCATCACCATCCTCCCATGCAGCAGCCAAGACAAAGATGAAAAAAAAAACGTAGAGCAACAAAGCTCTACATTTCAAATACATTCACTTGATCTGTGATTACAGATGTCTCATCTGCTTTCCTCAAAACCAAGAGCATGGAAACTTCCCCAGATCTTAATGGAATAATCACTTCTGAGGTATTTGCCATAGGAAATGACAGTCTAAATGAAAAGGGAAAATCCCGGGAGCTGGAAAAAACACATTTTCTGGCTCATAATAGGTATCTGGGTCTGAGTCTAAGAGCAGACAATTTTCTTAGCTCTACCTGACAACTCTGCTCTACACTCAACTAGATGACAGCTTCTTTTAGCCAGACAGAGATGAAGAGAAACAATGCAGCTGTTACTCAGTATGCTACATCCTTATTTTATTTTTAAGGCAAATAATAGACTCCATGACCTTCATGGTAATTTTTTCAATCAAAAGCACCACCAGTGCTTGGAAACTGATACTGACTCACTGTGATGACCTGCTACCACGTCAGTCAGCGTCTCACTCAACTTCCTTAAAATCTGCTTTACACATATAGTGAAGAATGACGAAGCATTAACTGTCTGCAAATAAGGAACAAATGTTGACTGAAACTGCAAAAATGCAAGGTTTAGTTGACATTTGGCTGGAATAAATTTGCAACTCCGATATGAATACTACCCCTGTGCCCACATTTGACAATGACGTTGCTCTTATGCAATGTTCACATGACATTCTTCAGAGTATAATTAAAAGTGCCCAAATCAGAAAAAAACATTTTCGTCAGAGAGAGCATATGTGTGAGTGAGAAGACTAATCATAATGAGCACAAAGCAGGACACTTGGCAATTTAGCAAGGTCTAGGCAGGGTTAGCTCTAAATAAAGTGCAATATTGACATTATTGACATCTTTTGACATTCAAAAAAAAACTAGGTTTTTTGACCACTAATGGGGATATGGCTCAATGTTGTTATGAATAGGTCCATGTTTTGTTCTTGTGTTTGAGGATGTGGTTGACCCGATACATATCCCTACTAAGTGGTTTGACACAATTTCACTGATCTGTGAAATACTGCAATGTGTGAGCAAAGGCAGGGAAGAAGACCTCTAGCAAGTAAACACGATAGCTGAGCAGCATGTAGCTCACAAGTGCTTTCCCTGTATGCTGTTTCTTCCGAGTGCGATTCACTCACACACACGTACACACAGGGAAAACATGCTAGAGAAGGTTGTTTAAAAACATCACCACAGAAGCATAAACTGTGCTGTACATATTACTGCTGCCATTTGAAAACCGGCTATGTTGCACACCCACCGCTAAAGAGGAGGAAATTAGTGTAAACCTGTTTTTAAGTTGTGAAAATCCACCTCCACCTGTGACCAAAGTGGAATTGGCGCAGACAATGCGTTCACTGGCTTTGTTGCAGTCTGTGGCAAATGGCACAATTATGGTATGCTGTGGTTTCACTGTCATCTTTCCTTAGTTTGCACAAACATGGGCGTGGCCATTAGTGGTCAAAAATAATTCAGCTTTGCATAATTTTTACAAAATGTTGTGTCAGTTGTGTCATTGTGATAAATGTACATAAAATGTGTTTTTTGTGCTTATTATTGTTAGGCAAAAACTGAAGTAGGGTATGGTGACAGAGGACCCAGCCACCGCCCCAACGGACAGGTTTATGTCTCACTGCTCTCATGTTTCTGCTCGTTGCTCAGTGATGCTCTGTGTTCTAAGCATTTAATAAACACCCATTAGGAGGAAATCCAGTTTCTCTGTTAAAGAGATTAATGGATTCAAATGTGTTTGACCTGTTACTTAAACTCTCCCTGCCCTACGTAATATGCCAGATATAAGCTCATGCGCCAAATGACTCCTTTGTTTAATCTTTCGTTTACATTCTGTGTAATCTCTTTGGCCTCTTTCTGACACTACAAACATCAGCTAAGCAAAAAAGACTCATGATGTACAACAAATAGATCATAACTCAGAGATACTGTTATTAACAAACATTAAATGTTCAGAAGTAAACTGCAAAATGCAGTATTTGCACAAGGGTACTCACAATAGGTCGGGGTATGATTTGCTATTTAAACACCATCCAACAAATTAAAATACGAAGTTGTGGTATTTTCTATACATATGAAGGACGACAAGTGCTCAGCCTCAGTCTACCGCCGTGTTGCACCATATTCGACCTGTCAGATTCTGTGAACTGCAACATTACATGACATTGCAAGTTTCCCTGCAGGTAACATGTAGTGCCATGTGCATGTGGTGAGTAGATCAGGACTTGGATTTGTAGCAGCACAATGTTTCATTTCGGGCTCATGTCAATATTGTAATTAACTAAAAATCAGCTCTAACCTCATCATAGCAGCTTGGAAATACAGCACAATGTCTGTGTGTATTCATCATGATTAGAGGTTCAGTTCTGGATGAACTTTTACCGAAATGTCATATCATCCAAACCAAACTGCAAATCATTGTGCAAACTATACTGCATGTAAGGATATTTTTTCTTGTGATTCAGTAGTGTGATTGTGCCCACATTGTTGCTAGTACATGCTCATGCTACATGAAGTTATAGCTTAATTATGTTTTTTGTTTTTAAAAGATGCCGATTCATGTCAACTAGAGGTCGACCGATCGATTGGCCGAGCCGATTAATCGGCCGTTTTTTACACGTTAATTAATCGGCATCGGTTCATTTCACTGCACATTAGGCTGATAGGCAGGCACATCTGCGACCAGCCAAGCATTGTTATGGAACATGTGAGAACCCCTCTTGTGACAAGCACACTGTCACCACTGGTGTTCAGTGAGCTGATGTTCCCATCTGCTGAAAAGCCTCCAAAAATAGTAAAAAAGTACTTATCTTTCATTTTCAATTTAGCCTTATACATTTCATTGGTTAAATATGAAGCCACTTTTGGAGAGCGATTGCGAGTAACTTTTTGGATCTGTATTGTTAGCGAGCTGTAGTTTAGGCTGTAGGCACGGGTACCAAAGCATGCTAACAAGCCCAGCGGCCAAATTATAATAGTAGCATGAGTTGTATGGATAAACTCATGTTATTCATTCTGTCTCTGTACCGGAGAGTTTCTCTCCCTCTGCGTGAGAGACGGAGCGATGCACACACTGTAGCCGTGCCCTGTTTACATTTTACACACACGGCTTCAGATATTGATGGCAGGGGGAAACCATTCGTTTCAAACGCATAATTACATTGTAGTGTATTAAAATTGATGATGACCATGCTTATCATGTGTGCAACAAATCTGAAAGTAGAAACGCTGCAATTCAAATGAATATTTTTGCTAAAACACGCAGGATAACTTTCCTCAATAAATGTGTCTCTGCGTCCGACACAGGAAAGAGATGAAGGGGGAAAATTAAAATTGGCAAAAAGAATCGGCATCATATATCGGCCATCGGCTGCCCTGATTTCTAAATATCGGCATCGGCCAGAGAAAATATCGGTCAACCTCTAATGTCAACTATACTCCTAGCTTTCTAAAGTGTAGAAAGCAAATCAGAATAAGTGAGTTTTCGGTTTAGTTTTGATTGTTCCAAACAACAACTACATTACAATGTGATGTTTACGTCTCTGCTTATAAATGTTAAATATAGCAGTGAAAGCATTTCTTAACAATGGTTTGACAGTGTATTTATGCTATTATGATTAAGGGCATGCATAAAAGTCCAAAATTTAGGGATACAATTGGTAATCGTAATACTCAGAATACTGTACTGTAATACTGTACAGTTAAGGAGTTTGATCGTAAGTGAAATGTAGCTGTGTTTTAGTGCTGTGATTACACATTTTACTGATGTGAACCCTTCTCATCAGATTGTACTAAAAATTCTATTAAAAGACATTATTGCCCTGTACTTTTGAGTTTTGTTGGTGGGATTATCTTTAAGTTAAAGCTGGACAGCGCTGTAAGGGACTGCACCATTAAAGCGGCCTCATTTCACCTCATAGCACCGAACTTTAGTGCAGTGATGACTTGTGTCCATAATGCTGTAAATCAAAGAGGGGAAGCCGCTCTAGTGCACAGGCAGTTTTTTGCGGACCCAGAACCACAAAGGGTGTGGATTCAGGGTAGGAGGAGGTGCTGGTGGTAAATCCACTGTAGATCTATATTAAGAAAGGCAGAGAGTTTACGACATTGAGGTTTTAATTAGAATCATCCTGTCTGTCATGTAGTTGTCCCTACAGTATGCTAAGCTTTTTGTTGTGCAACATAGGGGACGGTTGGGCAAGCAGAGAGAAGAGGGAACATGGTGGTAATGTTTCAGGATCAGATTAGGTAGGGCAGGTTAGGTTGATTCATGAAAACAAAGTCCAAAGCCAAAACTTTCTGAAAGTCAGCCACAACATCAGCTACAATGCCTCAAATTTACTGTTTAGTGAAAGTTTTGTTTTAATAGGAACTGGAGTTTAACTACTTTTAACATCAGCCCATCTGAGTCTATGTTTGACTTTACTTCCTGCAACTTGTCAGTTTTAGATAAAAGCATGAATGCAAAACATAATTATTGGAAACTGTAAAAAAAAAATATATATATATATATATATATATATATACACATTTAAAAAAGTGCTGTGTGCAAGTGCAGGGAGGAAATGGACTTCCCACCATAAAGACACCACAATCACATGTTCTTTTACAAGTCAAAAACTGACTTTCACTGCGGTGAACCAGCTGCTCCGTAGGCTGGATGTTGAATTAGTGGTTGTTGTCGGCAAATCACAGAATGACTTGACAGACCATTTCTGAGAATAGCAAACTGGGTGGGCGCTGAATGCCTTTTATTCTTGGAAATATAATATAGAGATAGACAGAGAGATTTTGTTACAAGCTGTAGCTGAGCAAAGTTTGATAGGGTTTTCTGTGGAGTGTATCTTAAAAAAAATTTATTGGACACTGGGCAAGGCACTGTCACTACAAACACAGAGCTGCAGCAAGCCCCCAGAATCAGAGAAAGCTCAAAAGACTGAGTCAGCATGACAAGTTTTATTGCATCGTATGTCCAATGACAAAGAGTCCTCAGGGATAAGACTGTTGCGCCACTACTGTGACCACACACACAAATGTTTCTGCTACCCAGAAAACACACATGAAATTGCATATTCATATTGTAACCTCTTCTTTTTGTTGTTCTTTTTTTTCTTTACTAGTAAGAGAGAAGGTAAGAGAGAAGACTTCTTTTGTAAGAGACTCGCGAAGTTTCGTCATCCTTGTCCTTTCAAGACTAATTATTATTAACAAGGGTGTGATCACTGATGTGATCAGTTGCATAGTTTATCACCGAGCTCCCTCATTTTGGGGGTGAACTCACCAGACAACTCATGCTTATCACCCTCTCACACCTACAGACATATTATAGTTCAAGCACTGAAATCTCCATAAAAATACATTCATAAATGCAAATATGATTAAGTGAGCATGCTGACAAATTAACAATACAAATGGAACTCATAAAGGTTATCAACTCTGTAATGTGAGTCTTCTAAAAAACTGACTTAAATTACTTACATCTCAGTGTAACTAATTCATTTAAAAATGTGAAAATGAGAAATCTTAAATTTCCTTACAATTAACAAATACTTCATCTTTGTGTTTGCACAACCCACTGTCCCTGCTTCAGCTATGTCTTGGCCTGAGGTAATGTATTAGTAATAGCACTGACTCGCTGAGATAGGCCTGGATTTTGCTGCTAAAAGAAGCAGCTCCACTCCCCCTGACAACATTGAATAATGACCTTCTTATCTTTCTGTCACTGTCATGTCTATGGATTTATACTTTTACTGCCAGCTTATTCAGTTACAGTACATTAAGCACTACACATAATTCCTATGGTGATTCGAAAGTTATTTAGACCAAAGGTTGTCTAAATAACACAGTTGTGTCATTATTGTACAACCTTTATGAAACCTATCCTGATTTCAGTTTAAGAGAATAACGATCTTAATCTACAAGAGTTTCTGCAGGTGATGGCTGGACCAGTGAGTCGCTCATATCTGCAGGGAAAACTCCACAAGGGAAAAACTGGTTAGGAAACAGGCACAGAAAAAACAGGCGGCAGATACCCTGAAGAGACTAACTTCCTACTCAGCAACCACTTGTGGAGAAAACAAGGTGAAACAATAGGAGCAGGCTATATGCTTAATCAAGGAACAAGTAGTAGTCAGAACTGAGTGAGCAGGTAGATCTGGCAGAAGTACAGGCAGGAATTGGGCAAAAGACTGGGTCAGGATGGAAAACTAGTGGTGTTGGTGGAATACTCTAAGGGATGGATAGAACTGCATATGGTGAAGTACAATCAAGCATTGGGGAAAGAAAGGCAAGCCCGTTGCTGCAGGCAATTGCTGGGCCAGGGAGTCTCTCAAATCTGCAGGGAATACTCCATGAGGGAAAAACAGGTGAGAAAACAGCCACAGAGAAAACAGGTGGCAGATCCCCTGATGTGACTAAACTCCTCCTCAGCAATCGCATGAGCTGCAATGAGGCACAGGTGCCCACAATCGGAGGCCAATGAGAAAAGTCAAGCCAGAACAGAGAAGACCCGTATAGCTTTTAATTTCACTAAGTCTGCTTCCACGAAGTCAAGAAACTGATATAGCAGTTCTGATCTCATGAGACAGTTGTTCACCTAAACTAATCAAGTATTGTCTTGGAACTACATCCTACCCAGTATTATCCAGCTCTCCTAATCTTAGCACTCCTTTTACCATTGTAAATTGTACTGTGATATGGCATTGTCAACTGATCACAACTGCAGTTTGCATATTGAGCACTATCTTTTGGTCCATTGTATGAATACACTGCCCTGTTCTTAGTTGGCTTGTTTTCTCAGACCCACTCTCTGTGTTTTTAAGCTCGCTATTTACCATTAAATCATCTACTGCAGCAGTTTTCTAAACAGGACTTAGAATGACATGTTCATCAGCTAACCACAAAGATATAAGTCAAGCAAACTCATTATTGCTGCCAATCTATTAAAATATTGAATTGCAATTAATGACATATTAATAGTTAACTCTCAATTAATTTGCACATTTTCTATTTGTTTTAAATGCACCCTATATGGAAATCTGTGAGGTCTGCCCTCCCTGACCAGTTAACCTGAAAGAAACAGTGACAGGTGTGTGTTAATTGTGCATCAAAATAATTAGCAGCATTAAAAAGAATTTTCCTTAATACGTTATCATCACATTGACTTTGACAGCCCTAAACTCATGTCAGCTCACGTTCTATTTAAGGTTATGGTGTGTTGCACAGTTCGGTGCTTCCTCTCACTGAGAGGAAATAACTAGTCCGTCATTCATCAAAACGAATTTTCAAAGGACAAACAGAGCAGAAGTATTGTTGATTTATCAACCTATGGTCTGTCCAACATCTTACCAATGGCCCTAAAGCTCCATATGTGTCAAAAACAATGCAAAGTAACCAGCTGGAGGAGGCCATGAGTGAACACCCCAGTTATTCACTTACAACTTGTTTTGCCTTAAGAGAACATTACATTGCAGTTTGCATCATGCAAACTATTATTTAATGCCATCAGGCAAGAGAGCCATTCTCTTTGTCACGCAGTTTTAGAGCATCAGAGGAGCATTATTGTAATGTGTATACATAGCCAACCCCTGCTTGTATTTTTCCATTAAACAAGACCACCAAATATTGATGGATCAAAAAAAATTGAGTTGGTCTCTTGTATAAGCGATATTTTTGGTATAATGCCTTTTAACAAGGAGCTACATGCTAAAGGCTAATGGGCACATAAATCTATTATTGTCAGACACCATCTACATTACACCCTCAGCAGACCTAAATGGATCTGAAAAAAAAAAAAAATGCATTTTAAATACTGAGAATATACCAGAGATCCAGCCCATGACACACGTGCCTATATTGATGGTTAGGTCAGACAGGCAGCATTGACCTAATTTACAGTAATGGTTTGGATCTAGAGCCCCAGAACATGACTTAGTGTGGTTCACAAGGTCTTTGGCATAATGTGAATTGGGAAATTTACCATATGCTTCCTTTTAGACTGAAATCACAATGCCAGAAGTACTACGGACCTCTGTAGCATAATTGAGCCTTGAAATAACACACAGACCACACAAATGCTTATTTGATAAGATATAGATAACCAAGTACAAATAGCAGCTCATAATTTTCCTTAGCAGACATTTGGTTTGAACCCCTTTGAGCGATTAACAATGATTAGTTCTCCCTAGCCATTGATTGTTCAAGCATAACAAGTCTATCAGGCTTTGGATATCACTATACTTCCTGAAGCTGTGAGCATGGGGCTGTATTGAGACTGCTCTATATAATGCCTTTATACAGTGGTCCTTTTATTACTATGTAAAAACACAAGAGACAAAGTTTAAGGAATAGATCAAAGAGCATGTTCATCTGCTCCCAAGGTAAGCCTGCATGCTGAAATAGCTTACTACCTACAATGATAATCAAATGTGTCTTCCAGTGAGCACATCATTAGCTAGGTAATTAAATTATGTTGTGTTAAAGGTTGCAGTGTTTCCAACATTGCAATTTGTATTCATGTTTGAATCACACCAAGTTTTTACAAAATCATTTTCAGCTAGAAGAAGGATTGTGTCCTGTAGAAAACTTAAGTTACTGTCTCAGGTTAAACTCCAGGTATCTGAATCACAACATGTTTGAAAGCAAATAATACAGTCAGACAATTCTGTTTTTCCTCCTTGTTCTTATCACAGTGACAGGGAGTATAGAACTGCAGCATATTTTGTTTCGTTTAAAAATAAATTTGTGCAAATGGGGAAATGCTATCTTAGTCACAGTGTGGACCCCTTCATATGGAAGGCAGCTTGGTGAGATAGACCAACAATTAGATCATTTATGTTTAGAAATCTCCAATTGCAGAACATTTCCCACTGGATTATATATCTCTAGGTATTATTTAAACTCAATAGGTCTAACAACGCCTCATGTGTCTCAGGTGTCCTTTGTGTTAAAACGGTTTGTTTGCAGACTAGATCACTGAAACATGACTCCCATACACCACCAGTATTATTGTTTTAGTCGTATGAGGCATAGATTACCAGTAATGAAATATCCTGTGACAATGCAAAACTGTTAGAGATGAGAATATAACCTGATATACTTTCTGAAATATCATGGAGTCAACAGCAAAAAATAGCTGTAGAAACATGAGAGGGTTACTATGTTCCATAGAGTTAAGACTTAAGACTAGTTAAGTTAGATGTGTAACAACCCATCTTAGTATTTTAACTTTACCGAAACAGAATATGCGGTAACTTCAGCGCCGTCCTGTATCAGCTTTAAACGCACCACTGATTTCCAACTTTCCCCCTCTCGTTGCTAACGACCACTCACCGTCTCTAGGATACTGTTGCCGTGCAGAGCGTTCTCTGACAGCGCGAGCCCACTTCTCTGCCTCCTCGTGGTTAGCGCGCGGGTCCTGGAGCGCGGCGAGACGAAAGCTCTGCTCCACTTTCTGCCGCGACACCCCGGACATCATCCAGCGCCGTCGGGCCGGATAGAAGTAGGCAGCGAAGTATGCTGCTGGGTCCGCGCTGTCATTTTCCCGGTAAGCCCGGCAACCGACACAGTCTTTCAGGCTGAGCACCAGCTTATTCCTCCCGGCAGGTGCCGATGTGAGCTTCTGGACGATGAGGTCCTTCTCCGTGAGGCTCACGGCACACCTGACTTTTCGGTTACCGGTGACCGTGAATTCACCGTACAGCGTCACCAAACTGGTACTGCCGGTGTTTCTGTCCGATTCAGCTCCCCTCTGATCCATCCTGAGCCGACTAGGGAGACCGGGACACGGATGAGTCCGACAAGAAGATAGAGTCACACTTTCACATAGCTTCCCCGACTGAATGATGTGAACAGAGTGGATAGTCAGTCTGCGTCTGACAGTCGGCTGCCTGGCGTTAATGGCAACGAGATCAAACATACCACATCCGGTGAGATTTCAAAATAAGAGCCACAAGTATTGCCTGATAAAATGAGCTAACCAGACCAAAAATGTGGTATTTAGTGGTGTGCATACACAACATTTTAATTCAAGTAGTACACCCGTGCAAAAATTAGACCTTGCTGGGTGTTATCGACACTAAATCATGAGTAATTCAATAAAGTAATTTATTGAATTCTTCTTGTTAAAAAATAGTTTATACTGCAAGTTTTTTAGCTAGAGTAACAGTGAATTTATATACCGTTATTGCAGTTTTTGTTTATAACTTACATTTATGTGTGTGTATTTGCATCACATGCCATGTTACCACTAGTCGCCAGTCTGTGATGTAAAGGGCAGGTGAATGTAATTAGTTATTAACGAGGTGCTAGAAAACCAGCAGGACTGTCAGTTGCACTGGGCCCTGAGGTTTGATTCCCTATAACACTTTTTAATCAGTATCACAGAACACATTTTTAATTTTACAAGAAAAAAAGACTTAAGTGTAATGATAAGCTACATTTTAAGTAACAATTAAATATTGAAGAAATTTGCGCTGTAATTTTTAGGTGCATTTTTTCAGTGGTTGCGGGTGTCTCTTGTTGGCTTGACTGCTGCAGTTCACGTTGGTTCTTACTGCTTTTCAGTAGTTCTGCCCATTGAAAAGAGGTGATATGCTGCCTCTCTGTGGTAAAATAAGACCAGTAGTTGCTAACTTTATAATGAATGTATGTAATGTAAAAAGGAATCAGGTTGAAATTACTTAGACAAAATAACCTCTAGAAGAATTTCATGGAAAATCCACATTGCATAAATTTGAAAAACACACACACACACACAACTCCTCACTAACCCCTGCAGGCAGTCTTTTTTTCTCCTTCCAGCTCAGAGCCTTTATCAAATGCCTAGACAGAGATCTCAGATGTTGCTCCAGGGATCTGATGAAGCCATTCTCCCAGGTTGAGGGGAAGTCCCACAGGATCTTAGCTTGGTCATTCTAAACTTTCAGGGGCATTTCTCATTTTGACTTTGGGACTTCCAGCCCATACTCAGCACCGATCACTATGCTGGCCACTTGGTTAGGACATTCAGTGTTTGCCCTCAGGGTCCTCTTAGCACAGCCTTGTATCTGGAGTCCTGCCTGATGTTTCAAATGATTTAAGTTCAATTCAAGTCAATTTTATTTTATTTGTATAGTGCCAAATCACAATACAAATCATCTCAAGGCACTTTACAAAAACTAAAACTAAAAACCCAACAAGGTTAGGGTAGGGGTGCTCAGTGCACCAATGGTCCTCGGGCAGTCTAGGCCTATAGCAGCAGTGTTCTTTGGCAAATTGTAACCTCTTCTGCACATGCCTTTTTCTTAACAGAGGGACTTTGCTAGGCTTTTTGAGTAAGGGTTTGATTACTGCAGTCTTAAAGGTCTGTGGTACGTAGCCTGATACTAGAGATAAATTTACCAAGTCTAATAAAGATGAGTTCATTAATGGCAGGGTGCCTTTAAGCAGTCTAGTCGGGATGGGGTCTAAGAGACACGTTGATGATTTCGATGAAGCAACTACTGATGTAAATTCAGAGAGATCTATGGGAGAGAAGCAGTCTAAACATAACTGAGGATCCTACAGATGATTCAAGAGCTACTGTAGTAGAAGATTCATTTATTGCAGGTATAGGAAGCATCTGCTGAATTTTATCTCTAATAGTTGTGATTTTATTTGTAAAGAAACTCATAAATTCATCACTGCTGAGAGCTAAGGGAACACTGGGCTCAACGGAGCTGTGACTTTTTGTCAGCCTAGCTACAGTGCTGAAAAGAAACCTGGGATTGTTCTTATTTTCCTCTATTAGTGATGAATAGTATGCAGTTCTGGCTTTACGGAGAGCTTTTTTATATGTTAGTTGACTGTTTTTCCAGGCTAGAAAAATTTCCTCTAAATTTGTGGAACGCCACTTCCTTTCCAGCCTTCGTGATGCCTGCTTTAAGCTACGAATATGTAAATTATACCATGGGGCTAATCTACTCTGATTCCCTAACTTCTTTTTCAGAGGGGCTACAGAATCAAGTGTTTCACGCAGTGAGGTTACAGCGCTGTCAACAACATGATCAATTTGGCAGGGAGTGGGATTGAAGCAGCTGCCCTCCACTATGTTTATACTTGGCATAGATGTAAATAAAGATGGAATCATTTTATTAACAGCGTTGTCAGATAAACATCTGCTGTAGTGGAATTTTCTTCCAAACGCTGCATGATCCATCATCTTAAATTCAAAAGTTATTAAAGAATGATCTGACAAAAAAGGATTTGGGGCAAAAACTATTAAATGTTCAATTTCGATGTCGTAAGTCAGAACAAGATCAAGGGTGTGATTAAAACAATGGGTGGGTTTATTAACAAGTTCAACGTAGCTTCATTCCCTCAGATGGCAATAATGATAATGTTGCAAGAAGGTTCCAGGTTCAAATCCTGTTTGAGCCCCTTGTGCTACCTAAATTGGACTAAGCAGTAAAAAGGATGGATAGATGGATGGACACAGTACTTAAAATTACCTTTAACTTTTTGCTGACAAAATTCTTTATTCTTGTAATTGTATATAATATATATGATGGTATTTTTTCATTGTGGTATTGCTACTTTAAAATATGTATGGACACCACCGTTGCTACTGTGTCACTATACATTGCAAAACAAAAATAAGATGCTTTTTTGTATAGCATTGTGTATACACACCCTTATCCATTGATAATCTAAAGAAATCTCTAATAACTTTGTGTAGACTTACTGAACATTTTCTTAAGTATGGTTCCTTCATCATGTTTCTACAGGTCTTGCAAACAAATATGTCTTTTTGAAGTAGGCTGCTAATTAACTGTATGAATGCCAGGGAAAAAGACGAAGATCAGGGGGACTATTCTGCAGAAGTGGATATCTATTATAATAATCATGTTAACTGTCATAATGGCATGTAAAAGACATTTTTAACACTCACTGTGGGCAAATTTATGCTGACTTTGCTTCTTTTTTCACGTTCTCTCCCTCCAGAGGTTGCATGTGCAGAACATTTTGCATAAACTTATCGCACGTCAAATTTATGAATGGTGCAGTTGCTTTACTCAACAGACAGATGGCGATGTTAGATTCAGAAAAGGGAGCTGATTCCACATCACAGCAAATTCAGTTTGAAATTCAAGTATTTTTATTTAGTATATTTAGTTCACTTAGTTAAGATACTGCAGACTAAGCTGTGCTGCTCTAATATCATTGTATGGTATTCAAAGCAGAAGGGGAAAGTAACTTCATTTTTTCAATACAATAACAAAAATCCTATTGTTAGTGAAGGATGTGATCACTTTTTCAGGAACGATGCAACCATACATTCACATTTGTTATCTGTGACACACTGTAAAATCCATTACTGGCAACATCATTTATCTTCATCACTGCAACAGCATTGTATCTAAGGAGTATATTGCTTTGAGATAATAATAAGTTGTCTGACTTCTCCTTGGTCATTCTTCTGTTCTTGTTCTGCTCCAGGCATCGATACATGATAGATAGTGAAGAGATGGAGAGTGGGAGGAGGAGGTAAGCATATACACAGATGGGAATTGGTAGTTCCAATAAACACCTGGAGCCAGAGGGGAAATGAGAAGATCTTATTCACATGCAAGTCTTGTGCTACAAAAACACACTGCTTTCCATCCACTTTACATCAGCAGATAGGTAGGCTTCACCTTAATTCCTGCTTCGCTGAATGCATCTTTTCCCCCAAGCCATTAAGGCTTTACTTTGAGCATGAACTTATAATGTGATTTGCCGCAATAGGAGAAAATGCCTCTGAAAAATGTGCATGTTTCTTCAGCATGAGATCATTATACACACTATGGGCTTCACAACAAAAGAGCCCTTTCAGTTCAAACTGCAGGGTAGATGCTGATTTCCTAAAAGCTATTGATTGAAAATGGCACAGCTGAGGAGCCGGAGAGAAGCCATGAATGGTGACAGTAGTTTCTCACTTCCACCTCTATTGCTGCTTGGCCTTGAAGTGGGGGGAAGAGGGCCGTCCCTGCCTATGGCCTTTTTCATGGGATGTAAGAGACAGTGCTGTAATTCCCATATGTATTTGAGCGTATAGTTTTGAGAGTTTTCATTCCAAAAGGGCAATGAAAACAACCATGTTTCCACCATTCACACATGCCCCATTTTGCACTAATTGCCATCACTGGCATTCTTCATCATCTGGTTTCATCTCCTGAGCATGAGACCATTGACACAAGCTTAATAACTGATAAACAGCCATTATCTGTTGTTATGGCAATACAGCACAGATGTCAGCTCAGTGCACATCGATACAGTCAATACATTAACCTCATTATTCCTTATATAACATAACACTCACTGAGCCTGCCACTGCCCTATCACCAACACACACCCTTCACACACATGTGACAGATAATGGAGTGGGGGGACTGTCATATACCTCAGCATTTAGTTAGCATTGGCATCCAGCATGACAGATTCCCCGTCTGGGTCACTTAGCATTGATGGCTTGCAGAAAGGTTTTGCCTGTCTGCCTGACTCGTCTTCAGTTGCCTCTTAATTCTGTTCTGTTTCTTCGGATGCCCACCCCATTTGTCAAGGCACTGTCATACTTACATAAGAGTTATGCAGACCTGTATCTTGTTGGCAAACTGAAAGATTTTGAGCTGTGAAATACGTTTAGTGATTATAACCATGAGAAATATTAAGCAATTTATCATTTGAAGCTAATAACATTGTCTGCTTCATGGATATAATTTTCCGTAAATTTATGCAAATTCTTCTCAATTTTCTGTAGATTTGCTACTGTGGAAACTGAAGTTCTATAAGGGTGTATTAGATATCACCTAATATCAGCATGCATACGGGCTCACAGCAGCCACCTGTTTAGCAGGTATGTTTGGCATGGTGTCCATTTTAGTACAACGGGAATTAGTTTAGTCTTTGACCTGATGACAGTGCTAGATAAGTCATTCCTAAGGGGAAATTAATGTATATTCCAAATTTTATGGCAAACCATCTAAAAGGTGTGAACATCAAAGTATCTATAAAGGGAAAGTCAGAGGCACACCAAAGTCATGAGAATGGATATCTGTAACAGATTTCATGACAGTAGTAGTTGAAATATTTTTGATCTGCACCAAAACCAACAAACCAACAGACTGACATTGCCATTCTTGTCTCGTCTAGTCTGTGGAAACAATTCCGGTGATTTGTTCTTAGTATTTATTCTGTAATGTGTGAGTGATCAATGTTTTTAAATGGACAACTCTCTTGTACCAAGTTTTTTCACTGGTAAATAAACCAGAAGCAAAAACCAACATCCTGAATACACCAGTAGAAGAGAGGCAGCTTGGAGGTCGCACCAGGCCATATTTAATTCAGCTCTCTCTCAGCTGCTAACCGAGCAGCCCTGGGCCATCCAGAGGGCTGACTCACTCATTGAACTGAAGATATGCCAAGAGGAACAGACAGGGAAAAGCCCAGGCGTCTCCCACTGCCGTGGGTGGAATCACTCCTCGTTACATAGGGACATGATTTATTGGGTCACCCCAATTCTCATGGCTTGGTTGTTGGAGCATGGTTGTGTGTGATTCAGCTCCACTGACATAATAGTATAAGCACTGATATGTGTCACAAGTGGTGATATGCACTTTTGCAAAGTGACTGAACTAACTGCCTGACTCAATTAGTGGGAGTCAGTATAACCGCTGAAATTTGGCGTTGTTGTTGAAACCCTGAATGTTGCGGCCAGTGAGCATTACTGACATGTCCTGGAGATGTGTTATCTTAGATGTCGTGTGCTGTGCATGGTGTAATCTATTGGCAGACGGCAGTCAAATCTCAGCATGTACACTTTCAGATTATAGCATACCTGAACTCTTTATGACCTGGAGACCTGTTCATATAAGCATAATGTCTGACCAAAAGATAGCAGATACTGAACCGCATATTCCTTAGTTTTAATGTTTAACTGGCTGTTCCGTTAAACTGCGTCTGAGTCTTTTGTTTCTGAGTCTGAAATTTTAACCAGATGGTGGCGCTAGATGAGAAGTCAAGAGGATCACCTAAGAGATTTCATTTCATCCTGAGGGGAACATGAATGTGTGTTTGCAGCAGAAATTGTGGACACATTTCACCAAAATGTCAACCAGGTGGTGGCTCTAGAGGAAAAGTCAGGGGGTTACCAAAGTCAGTATTCTTCATCCTCTGAACACCATCATTATTTGCACCAAATGTCAGGGAAATACATCCAACAATTGTCTCTGGACCAGAGTGATGGTTTTAGTAGCCCCTAACCTTAGAATGAGATGACGAACAAGGACATATTGGTGTAATATTGGAGTGTCCACATACATTTGGCCATGGAGCTTGAAACAGTTGATTTTGATAAATGCCATATTTAAGAAAGGGTTAAATGTGAAAAGTTATGACATTTATTGCAATGAGTACTACAGAACCAGACTGTGGTTCTCCATCATCTCATTTCCTCCTTCACAGTGTCAACCACAGGGTCAGCTCTCATTATGCTCATACTTGACCTATTAGAAGTAGCTCCTATGTATATCGGTGCTCATTTCCCGAAGTGGTGGCCTGGTGGTGCTTTGAGAAGAGAATAAACATATCATGCTGACTGAGGAGACACCTTGTTATTCTCATAACCTTTCCAATACACTCCATCCCCCTGACAAAACCACAACCTATAAAATCACAGAGACATAGAGTGAGTGTGTGTGGTGTGTCTATGTAGGCGTTTTCAACTGTGCATGTTCAAGAGGGTTGGTTGAAAGTTTGTTGTCAGTGCGTGGTAATTACTTCTGTGTAGCATCTTACTGGACTTTTGCTCTTCCTGCAGAATACTGTATCAGCCTCGGAGGTCTAAACCCCCTCTTTATCCAGTCAATATCTGTGGTGTGGACATTAAAGTGGTGCCAGCTTACAAATATATAAGTTGGACCGGTCTCTTAATACAGACACACTCTATGAGCTGCATTATCTAAAAAGAGAAGACTTTTCCTCCTGAGGTGGTTTAGGTCTTTGACAAACTGGTGCAAAAAGCTGGTTCAGTGACTGGAATGAGGCTAGACTCACTGGGGAGGCTGATGGAGCAGAGATGCACACAGGAAAAGATAGAGGTCATCCTGGAATACAGAAGATGAAATTTAGCTGCTGGCTAATTCTAGGGTTGTCACTGGCTACCTTTTCAAATAAACACTCACCATCCCCTTCACAACATCCTGATGGAGCAGAGAAGCAGCTGCAGTGGACGACTCACCTCACTGAGCTGCAGGACTGAACCATCAGGAGATCCTTCATCCCCCCTGCCATAAGGCTCTATAACACTTTAGCCAATGTCAGATTACTAATTAACATGAACTGGACTGTTACTGACTACCTTTACGACTTAGTACTTATTACTTTCACTACAAGACTACTCTCTCATTCAGAGATTAGTAATGCTTTTCTCATCATCAGATACAAACCTTAAAATCAGTTAAATCGATAAAACAACCAAACATACTGAAAATATATAGAATAGACCTGCGTTTCTTCATTCTTGCATGACTCTCAAGTGAGCAATGCTGAAAAAACTGTTGAGCTGAATCTTTTTTCTGACCCAGCTTTATGGGACAGCAGTATGAACACATACAGTACATTAAACTGTGCCTGTAGGCTGAAATGATTAATGCTGGATAATTTTAAAGCAGGTCACAGTATTGACTTGATGCCTAAAAGCCCTTCATCCGTCTACTGCCAACAGTCAACAGCACAACTATAATCAGCCTCTCAGAAGCCAATAAGTTCTCTTCTGTTCCTTTAATTCTTGCCAGTCCTCACTCAGGATTTTCTCTGTATTGAATCTCAAAGTCTAGTGGAGAGATGATTAAGTCTGCAGTACAAGTGAGTGGGGAAGAATGAGGTCTGTGGAATACAGTCTCAGTCGGTCCCCACCTCCCCATTAGAAACCCTGGCTCTCTCTCCATCATTAAATTAACTCACATACTCTGCCACAGTGTGCAGGAAGACCATACTCATTACCCCAGCTGCTCTACTTTACTCAGTACACAAAAGCCCCGCTTTCACCTTGTAATTTGAGTCAGACAGGCTCATCAGGGCAGGAGGCAACAACGAGATATGGAAGTGCTACTGCCATTACTGACAGATATTCGTGTCCTATACCGCCTTGATTACACAGGCAGATTCAGAGTGCATGCTTGGCAGAGACACTGTTCCTGGGGACATATTAGGGACATTAGTTTTACTGACTTCTGCCAGTATTGTACTACGGGTGGAGGGATTTGCTGTCACAATGAGAAACGGAGACATTTACGATAATGGAGTTCTTAAAAGAGCAGATGCATAACACTCGGCCATATTCCTGTCACAGTGGTAGTTTTGGTCCCTTTTCAAAAATAACTCTGTGGCCCAGTGGTCCCAGTGGAACATAAATTGAATGCACACAGTGTCCCTGCAACAGCAAACAGGAAAACAACCTTAATATCAACAAGGATCCAATCATTTATGCAATCAGGGAGGAAATCTCATTTGTCGCCAAAGGAAATGATTCACCTCATAAAAAGATTTTTTTTAAAAAAACAACAGTTAATTGCAGATTTCCTGTACATATGGGCCAAGTTGTTACCGTATATGTTTGTATTGGTCCATGGTTGACATGCTTCAAAATGAAGGGGATTAATTAAAGCTGTATTATCCATGTGCACAGATAAAAATGTTAAAGGATACAAAGACTAACCCTGGTAGCTGGTTTTGTGTGCAGTTCTTTTGTGCTGCTGACAGTGTGGGTGTGGATTTCAACAGGCCGTGTACATCACAGTAAAACACTGTGTTTATTTGTGGTCATGACAAAAATCTGCAGCCATTCTAGAGAACCTCAAATTGCAAATTGCATTTCATTGCTGATGGGACAGTTGAGTAATGATATACAGTACTCAAGTGTGAAATTACTTTGCTCCCTTGAATGTCAAACAACAACTTCAGAGAAGAGATCACTGAATGAGGGATTGAAGCAATCGGGTTTGCTAAGAAAACAGCATTCAAACAAAGTTGCCTGTATTATTTGTTTTAGTTTTAGTGCCCTTGATGACTATGTGTTGTAGGCAAATAATATTTATTGACTTGTCTTTTTTAAGTTTCTGTTTGGGACAAAAGTATCTGACTTATCTTGAGTTCTGCTGTCAAATAATTGGTGAACGTCTTATTGGCCTCTATGTATCAGTTTGTGTGACTGCAGAGGGACATTCTGTGGTTTAGAGAAGATGGACGAGGAGACTCTGGACTGTTTCCACCTTTATAGCAAGAAGCATCCTGGGAACAAGAAAAGTTAAATTAGTGTGACAATTCACTACCCTCAATAATCTAAAAATGACCACATTCAAACACAATTTGTGATGTTAGAATTACAAGGTTTTCATATTTTTTGTCAAACATTATT
This sequence comes from Mastacembelus armatus, assembly GCF_900324485.2. Taxonomy (NCBI): domain Eukaryota; kingdom Metazoa; phylum Chordata; class Actinopteri; order Synbranchiformes; family Mastacembelidae; genus Mastacembelus; species Mastacembelus armatus. The sequence goes on from NC_046633.1 coordinate 22,584,008, forward strand.
TATTTACATTGCACTGACAAACATTTGTGAAATTGTGCAAAAGCAGGATGAAATTACACTGTTATGCAAACCACAGTAAACCAAGAGTCATTCAGGAAAGATTTCTTGCTGTTTGCCAATGTTTTGTTTTTTTGTTTGTTTGTTTTTTTGTTTTTTACAAATAATGTAGTAACTAATCTCTAATGACAGGGATTATGTTAATCCTAATCCCTACAGTGGAGACAAATTTGGTAGCAGAATGATACCAGACGTTCACTGAAAAGAAGAACAGCATGGTTGTCTGCTGACAGCAGCAAACAACAAATATAATTTTATCTAATTTTTTCAAAGGTAATTTTTTTAAACTATTCACATCTAAATTGTGAAAACTTTGGAGCTGAGTCTCCCCAAACCATTCATATAAAGCTTGTGATCCCAACGCCGTGGCTTGTATAAACTTAACAGACACTGGCATTATTGCGTAAATATTGTCTACATTTAGACAACTTAACTGGCTGTATATTTCAAATCATATTACTACAGTCAGTATTTGAACAAAGGAGACAAAATGTTTCAGAAGTGTACCCTGGACTCACCAGCTGCTTGGACAGGGACCTGAGGACAGCCTGTATATCTGAAACCCACATCTGAAGGGGGAGAGAGAGAGAGGAAGGGGCAAAAGGAAAGTGGCAAATTAAATATTTCATCATTTAGAGAGATGTTGGCTCATGCTCCTTTTGATCATGGCAGACCCAATTCTGAGCAAATGGCGGTTTCACATCACATTTTGGTTGATAAAACATTAAGCATAAACCTGTAGTAGTTTAGTGAACTTTGGATAGTCTTTGATGATCAAACCACACACCCAGTCCTGATAGAGCAGATTAGCCTCAGTTTTTTAGGGACTTTAAACAAGTATTTATTGTCATTTTAAGTTTTTTACTATTGGTTTTGGTTGGGAAAAGCTAATGCTGATGAAACCATTGTAATACGTTCACCCACAGAGATTTTTATTCATTCATTTAGAAACAATAATATCAGAGTGTCTCAGACTGCTGTTTGTGCCAGTGGGCAGATTTGTCCTTTGTTTGTAATATTTTCTGTGAGCACAGTCTGGTGTAATTTTTGTTTCATAATCACTCTGACATAATAAACACATTCATTTGTATTAATTAAGCTAACTGATACGTTAATTAGTACACATTTTATGACAGATTAGCCTTAACTTTTATCAGGAAGAATTGAAACAATGCAGGTTTTAGCTCAGTGCATTATATTTTGCTTTGGCAGCTTAAATGTCTTTGAACCCTTTGGAAAATTTTATTGTAGCTTTAAAAGCAGCTGGACTACAACAGGAAAGTCAGAAAGAAAATATATGCAGTAGTAAATTTTTACTGCTGTATTTTTTACTGAGTCACGATTTTTATTTTTTGTGAATACAAACAATAGATCATCTGCCCACTCACCTGTCCAACCCAGTGTCCACCATGCACCTTGACTCTAGAAACTGATACTCTCCCACACAGAGTTGAACAGTGTGTGTTAACCGTGTACAGGATAGTGGATGGCGCAGTCACACTACAGTCCCATTATTCTGTAAGTCTAATAAAAGCTGGCAAGACATATCTTCAAATCTAAATTACCTTTCAATGCAGTGTAACCAGTTCATGGAAACTGTGCCAACTTACAGATGCCAGTGTGCAGGTTTCTTCATATGAGGCTGTCAGAATAATATACATCTCACCTGCTGAACGCTGATCATTATAAGCAGTTCTCTGCTGGAGGATGTCTGCATATCTGGAGAAATAATATAAGAGTTACATGGTCTTCAAGCTGTTATTATAAGGGATAAAACATAAGTCCAAACACTAATACACTATATTAGTGTTTGGACTTATGTTTTATTAAAGTCATATTAAAATATTTTAGACATTTCATGTAAAACTTGGCAAAGATTGTAAAAATGTGAGTGTGACACTTCAATTTTTAACATCACTGCTTTTCTTTTTGACACTGCCACAGCTGCAAAAATGGCCAAAGCTATATAAACCAATAAAAAAGTGTCATTTCAGTGGTGAAATAAATATATGATGTCTTGGATTTTATTATGAAAGATTTCAGCTTTTTGCTGCCTCTTTTCAGAATTGACTGGATGTATTGCAGGAACTGCATTAGATTTTTCATATTTACCTAGAAACTGCTGTGTTAAGTCATTCAATTCTACTCATGGCATCAGTACAACTGTGCTAACCATTCAGACTGATTACTGTTTTATTATTTAGAGCTAATTTTACATTTCAAACAAAAATAACCTGGTCCAGTATTTGATTTTTGTCTGAAAGACATTGATGGAGCTGTACTGCTACATTTTTAGATTCTATTACTGCAGCCTCAAAGAGAGTTTCTTGAGTCAGTAACCTGTAGATGAGAGCCACACCAAACATCCCAACCTTGTCAGAAAAACCAACATCAGTGACCTATAGAAGGGACAGCTGACACAAGAAAATAACATATTTACCACTGTTTACCTGAGGCGGAGGCAGGCAACGCACTGAGCCTCACTTCTCATAGTCTCTGCTTTGCTGCACACAGGGCGGCTCCTTTTCCCCCAGGTCTTTTGGGAACCTGAGAAGAGGAAGCAATGGAGGCAAGGGAGAGGTCAGCAGAGGCTGCAACGATGCATTACTATGATTATAATGAATTTAGGGAGACAATGATGTGGAGTGAGCCACTGATGTTGGGATCAATATCACCACTGCAAGCCAAGACAGTAGTGTGCTGCCAAACAGAGAGAATAGTGTTACGGCGTCTTTTCATCATTTGAATACAAATGAAAAGTCAATTATCCCGTTTGGAACCAGTTTATTCTGCATTATCACTTTCTGGGCCAACGAAGATGTCGTTACTGCAGTTAGTAACAGGACGTATTTGGTTGATAAAATTACTCAGTGAGTGCACACAAAGTAAATTGGATTCCCTGATGTGGTCTTTTAATCCTATCAGGAAAGAAACGTTCTAAAAAATTCTTTGCGATGTGAAAACAATTTGCAGAACTTTTAAACTTGCTTGAGAGACTGAACAAAATTAACATTTTATTTTTAATCAACATTACATTATTCGATTATTGTAATTTCAGTGGTTATAAATCAGTCAATAGGTAACAAGAATTTCCAGTGCAGACATGGAGAATATGTTTAATGCAGTTTAGATGTATAGTGCATAAAGTGCATTTAGCTCTGCAATACATTATATAAATGTAATTCATTTAATTTGCTTCTAGTAGCAAATTAAGTGTTGAAAAAAATCCGTTAAACACAGCAGGGTTTTTCATCTGTGGCCTTTAACACTGGAAATCATTTTCCTCCATCTGCATGTCTGATTCAGCTATTCAGCAACTGAATACACTTAATTAACTGTTAGCAGTCTATTTAGCTGAAATGTTGAATCAAAAAGATGGATATTACTGAATAAACCGGTATAATTGAAAAAATGATTATTTTGCATCAGCAACATTTCATGAGAATAACACTATTGCTTAAAAACGCATCTAACTTTTTGTCATACAGTTTGTCCTGTTATAATCTCAAATGATGTGTATTTTGTACCTGTATATCATCATATCATCATGACACGACAGGTTTTAGATTCACTCTTGGCTGTTAAGGCTATCAATATAATGATGCACAGGTTGTGTGGTGTGTGAATCTAAAAACTGTCATATGATAATGAAGTGTTTGTTTTGACATTTATGTGAAACAACCTTCACAAAGGTTAACCCAGCTTTTTGAGTTTGTCAGGTGTTCGCTGCTCTCAACATAATAATATTGGCATTTGAAATCAGTATTTAGCAGTTTCTATTAGATTCAGAGCAGCATCCAGCTCTGAGAGTTCCTTCAGTGACAAGTGAGGCCAACTAACCAAGAAAGACAAAAACATTTCACAGTAATCAGCACTTGTTTCCCAGCACACAGCCACCCTGGAATCATTTCAAGGCCCAAACCGTGTTATTCACACCACATAATTGCTTTGTTTAATGTCATAATGAGCTAATGATCCAAAGACAGACCCAGCCCAAGGTTTGAGCCTCTAGAGGCAAAAGGGGATCTTGGAAAACGATTCACGTAGTGGAGTCTGCTTTTTCATGAACTGGAATTAGACATGGATCTGAGGTGCCTATAATTGTGTGGATGAATCAATATCTGACAACCTGAGGATGATGACATCTAAAGTAATTTGTTCTCAAAATATGAAGATCCCTGCAGCTGGAGATTGCAAAACCATTTCACCTTTTTGTTAAAAAAGAGAGATAAAAAAATAAACCTAAACCTACAGGTCCTAAGTGGTTAAATTGGACCAGACTGAAGGTGAATGGACATTTTCAGTTTTTAATCACTTAATCAGTCCAAATAAATCATGAAGCTCAATGTTTGGTTTTGTCTGTCTTCCATTAAACAGTTAAGCTTAGTCTGAAATATGGTCACAAAAAAAAACAATACTCGGGAACAATGAGAACATTTTCTGTGTAAAAAATATAAACACCTACTTTTTGTGTAGCACAGATCTGCAGCACAACCCTTCATTCATTCTCATTTCATGAAAATTCAAAGAAAATTCACTGCAACACACCCACATGCCATTATTACCAAATTTTGGCCCTTTGTGGTCTATTCCAGCTTTAATGAGCCCCTTCAGGCCCATGCTGTGTGCATATGCTCTAACTAATTGGGACCGACATACAACATGGTCGAAATGATTAATTCTGCAGTGATCCAGACTTCATCTGTGTCTCGGAAAATCTACTTCTGATTAACCATACACACTTTCTATGAATCCAATACAATTAACTGTAGTAATTTTTTGTAAACAAGCTTGTTATTCCTAGATAATAAAAAAGAAAAACTTGGTCAACATCACAGGCAAAGAAAAGGTATACACATACCATTTCTGTGCTTCTACAGTACTGCATGCAGTAGAAATTCAAGTTTGAATTTACAATAAATCATTTCTTCAGGCAGTCAAGTTTGAGTCAGATCTCCAGTCCACCAAACCTGCTGTGGGTAGATAAAGTTTTAAAAACTTACGTCTTGACTCCACTGATGAAATGGTAGCGCAGTAGGAGTGCCAGGGTGGAGAGAAATATGATGGTGGTGCACATGGTCCTCAGTGTCCAGTGAACCAGCAGGATCAACACAAATTGTCAATCTGCTCACCACAGCTGAGGAGACCTTGTGCAGTGACCAGGTGTTTGTGTCTCCCTCGCTCTCTGCCTGACTATCTGGATCAGGGACATAGGGAGATTAATCAGACCCAGATTAGAGAAGCTGCATTACTGAGCCACAGCACTGCTGCACACCTAAGCCACGTTATGATGTGTGAGCATTTATTGTGCATGATTCAGATATTGAGTGCCTATAACTGTCAATGAGCCCTGTGAGGATTTTTGACAGTTTCACCTGAATTACTTTTACAAATGGCATTTTTTTCCATTCACCAATTCCAGGTAAACCCTCCTGATGTTCCAGACTCTGCTGTCCCCTCACCACCCCCAGCTCTTCTTGCTCTTCTCCACTCACCACCTGCCTGCAATGCCCCTGGTCAGCAACCCAGTATTAAATAGCCTACCTGTATTATGTCATGTTTTTCTTTTCATTAATTATATATGTTTTTGACATTTTGTATGTGGACAGTAAGGTGGAGCAGTGGTTTGAATCTGTCGGCTGAATGGGGCCTTTCTGTGTGACATTTGCATGTTGATTGGAGACTTGTTGATTGTGAGTTGTTGTCTGTCTCTATGTGTCAGACTGGCAGTATGAGACTGGGCCCAGCTCCCCTGTGACCCTACTAGAGAAGTGGTATAGATGGGCAGGTTTTGTATGTCTTTGGTGACAAAGGTTTTAGGGAGGCAACATTATAAAAATGGCAGTAGAGAAGGAGAAGCAGGGAACAACATGTAGCTCAAATTCACGATCAGCATTTTTAAAACCCACCACCTCATGTCTGGATCATCAAATTTTTAACTTGTAAAGACAAAACTAGGCTTCGGTTGAGGCCCCGTTTCCTTTTATGAGCCAGTTAAATTGTTCTGTGTTTTGCTCTTGGCTCCACACAACAGCAGATGTGTTACATTCATAGCAAAACTGATGGCAGCAAACCAGACTTTTTGTATTTCAGCCAATAGCACAGTACAGTGTTTTCAGGAGATACCATTTTACTTTTTTACCAATACCAGTAGGAATTAAACAAAAGCCAGTAATCCATAGAGCCTGACATTGTCTTTATGTGCTGTTCTTATGACAAAGTATTTCCATAAACCTGTGAATAATTGAGGATCAGCTGCTGTAATATTTTAGGCCACATTAAATAGCTGTGTCCCATTCAGGTATTATTTCAGTATGACCATTGTTAAGTGGAACAAAACAACCTGGCAACATAATGAAGGTAGCTTTAAGACAGACTATAAATACACACATAAACACACACAAGGGATGAACACATGAACACAAATCAATTCCTAAGCCACCCCATTCTCTGTATCATTAGTCAGAAGTTATATTTCTTGCAGACAGCAGGCAGTGGATACTCTCAAGCCAGTGATGACATTTCTCGCAACGGCATGTCTAAGTCTGCTGTCATCGCTCTGTCATAAAGCCTCTGGTGTACGGATGGCAGATGGGTGGAAGTTCACACAAGTGGATATCAGGAATGTCAAGTTGCAGTGATGTGGGTGTGCATCTAATCTGCAGCTTTGAGACAAGCTCATGACACCTAATTGGAAAATTCTTCAGGTCTCCTCTCAAGCTTTGTGTTGATGGAGACCTGCTCAGACTCACCAGTGCCTAAAAATCAGAGCCCCTAAATGTCACAGAGCTGTTATTTGTGTTTGTTGGTCCAGCCGTGCTCCTGGCCTGTTTGACTTGAATAATTACTGGACTTTTGAGGGTTATATTCCAGTATTTTAAACAGTTTGTTTCTGCTTAAAATACATTTTAGGCTGGTCTATAGTGTTACTGCAGTGCATTATAAAATTAGCTCTTAGTTTAAAGCATATTCAGCAAATTAAAGGTACAATGCATAATATTTACAGTTGTCTGTTAGCAGAAATGGAATATAGTAATCATAAACACGTTGTCATTAGTGTGTAATCACCAGAAGAAGAATACCAATGTCGCATTTTCTAAATCTTAGAATGAGCCTTTCAAATCTACGTTGGCAGCAGGTCCACTTTTACAGAAGCAGCCATGTTATCCTATCAGAAGGTTGCATTCTTCAATCTCACCACTAGATGCTGCTAAACCTTTCACATTTTACACACGTCACCTTTAAGTTAATCTCGGTTTTACACATTTCAGACTTATTTATTTTTAGTGTAAAAATATTTGCCATCCTTCCCCCAAGCTAATTTGTATCTTGTAGCCTTCACATTATTTCAGAGGACAAAGGTTTTCAGATGGAGTGGCTTGATGCAGTTCTTCAGTCAATAGTACAGTTTGTTTAATTTTCAGTGAACAGCTGAACAGTTCATTAGTTTGAATATTAGTTAGAGCTAAGCCACAGTGAAAGTCTGTCTGTGAAAATTGTCCCTGGGTTTCTGAAACTCAAAGAAAGCTAAGATACACCTTGTTGTTGTGCTCATTAAACTGCAATTGCTGGCGTGTTGTTTAATTTGTATATCATATTAATTTAACAGAAATAGCACTGGGACATTTTCAGCCATTTTAATTTTATTCATGACCTTGTAAACAACTGTCTACTCCTGTTTCCAAGATTCATATACTGGCTTCTTCTCTACCTTTTAATCTCGTAGGTTTTTTGCAGAGAATGGAGACTATCTCCACGGCAACTGAGAAAACTCCATCTGCTAAGGACGATGATGAGAAAGATAGTAAGTGGAGCCTGAGTTAAACTGCATTAAGTGATTTTTGGCCACTTGGAGGGAGTGGAAGGAGAAACTGGTATGGCAGGCATGTTACCACACAGTTGCCTATTTATACATGTAGCAGACATCCAACATTATCATTAGTCGAAGTCAAATTTCTAACACCTGATAAGTCAGGTCCAGCTTTCACTCTCTTTTTAGCCATGTTTTTGGGCTCTATCAGCTCCTGAGGGAAACGAATCTGTCTTTCATGCTAACTTTGTCTGTCAGATATTTGGTCTTCAGAGTTTTTACTCTGAAAAAACCTGCCCCGATAAGATCTGTGAGTAAATCTGTAGCTTTGACGTGTGTATCTGCATGCAGTCCTGAATAAAGATAAATATTAACTTAAGGCTTAGGTAGTTATCCTCTGCTTACATATCCAACTATTTCTCTAAAGCTTTTTGGCTTTAGTTGTTGAGCAGAGGATACTGTTTCTTTGAAACTGAACTTATTATTAGACTGTTTTCATACGTTTTCCAGGTGTGCTTGTGTATCAGTTCCATGGGATGTAATGAGTCCCTGTTACCAGTGCGCACCAGAAATGACAATATCTGGCGGTGGGAAAATGTGTAACCATGGTGACAAGTCAGTGGCCTGTCGACCACGCTGTGCACAATGTAGGCACCCATGGGAGACTGGCTCTATCTTCTGATTCGGGGGGGGGGGGGTGTTAGTTGCTCCACCTGCTCCTCAAGCCAGGTAACAGGAGTGTTAATTCCTAATTTCCTGGACAGTTTATTGCTTCCCATAGGCATATGTGTATTTTCTACCCACACCTTAGACAGTAATGTGTGTGAAAATGCTAAAATTGTAAATACCTGAAAATGACTAATGTATGAAGCCCTGCACACTTTCTACATTCAGAAAGCAGATATGCCAAAATCGTCTGTTTGATGACAGGATGTGCAGTTTGAATAAATTAGTGCATGGATTTGAAAATGAGTGTCTTTCTCCCTGCATGAACATCCCACTGCAGCCTTAGAAAGAGTCTTGCCTGGAGCGTCATGCAGGGAACAGGCAACCATTAATTGTTGATTAAGAACATTTACATCTCATTCCATTTAATTATTTGTTCCTGAAACAGTGAGATTGCCAAGCAGAGTAAATCTGCCCTGACTACCTGCAGGCAGAAGATATGTGTGATGTTGGGTTATCTGGGTCAACTTCACTTTTAGCTAAGGAGATTTAAAACAAGAAAAGGGAATTTAGGGAGCAGGATTAGATTGGAAAGGCACAGAAAACATGCTGATATGTGCTCAAAAAGCAAAATCATCTTAACAAAAATAATACACAGAAAAAATCCATTATCCTTACTTTCTGCTGCTTCAGCCTTCAGTCAGACAGTGCAAAATGTCACATCAGATTTTTGCACCTGCTCCATGTATAAAATACTACACTGAATGGTTCAGAGCCAAAATTCAATTCTGCTCTGCTGCTACATTATGAACCATCCAGACCTCCTGTGGAGAAGCAGCAATCATTTTCTGAGTGCCACATATCTCCAATACTCCCCAACTCTCAGTTCTTTAAAAAACTTTTCTCTTTGCAGCTGCCTTCTGTTAATTTCATTTGGTGCTTATTTTTTGCAGTTTCAGCCCATTACACCATACTTATGTGTCTATTTAAATTGCTATGTGTTTGTTATATTATGGCTGAATGCTTTTTTACCTTTACCTGTTCATTAACTCACAAACTGTTCGACCTTTATGTTCTTTTTGCCCTTATGATTTAATACATTTTGTCCCTGTGCATTTTAGCTTGTTCTGGTTTATTGTTATGGACTCACTGCAAATCAAATAATATTTTTTTTTCCCAAAGATGATGATGTTGGACTGAACTGAGTCAAAAAAACTTGGACCATGTTAATAAGAAGAACAAATCAGTCATCAAATGTTCATTTCCAACCGTAAGTCAGTGTGAATTTTTTAAATCTGACAATCTTCAACGTATTTTACTATAACCATGGTCATGAAGGTTCCCTAACTATAACACAGATGCCATCTATGAGAAAACATTATTGTTTATTATTGTCATTACTGAGAGCATGTACGAGCTTGTTTAGCTTTGTTAGGCACTAAAACTGAGTCTCAGTATCACTTCAGTTACAACAGATGCACAGGCAGTTACCCAGCAACCTTGTTAATGCTGATTTGTACCATGTGACTGAGTACTCCATGCCTACGTACATATTACTTTATGATTCAAATCACGGCCTGGAGTTGCTGTGAGTTTTAACACTCAGGTCAGTTTCTGTCACAGTCATTAAAGAGACAGATAACACCAGGTAGCACACCGCCTTTACATAATTCAGGAGGATGGAGTTTGTAAGCTGCCAGTGTCTCAGCAGGTGTGAAAAAATAAGTAACGTGTAGTGAGAGTTAGTACTAATATTAGCTAACAAGTTTAGTCTAGCTAAACATCAGATTTTTCCATTTTCCAAAAAGAATAAATCAGAAGAATGTGCTTGTTCCTCCTAAAGAGGACAAGGTCTATTCTGGTAGCAGCTCACCTGCTATTGTAGGAAACAACCACCCAGCCTGAAGCTTACACACTGTTCCCACCAATGTTTTCAAAAATGTTCATGTCCTCATGCACATTGGCACAAGATTATCAAACATTCAGTTAGACTTTTACTTCTGTTTGTTCTCAGACAGAAAATGGGTGACGTGAGGCACTGGGGTTTCAGGTTTACACATTTTTAATGCTAAGTGACTTGTTTGTTATTTGAAATTTTTGTGATTGAAAAGTTGGCTTTAATCCTGCCTCGGCCCAAACTGTCAATCAAATCTATAAATGTTTTTATGTACAATGTGTATTTTTCAGGGGACATAACCTGAATGTAAAGTTTTGAGGTGAACATGGTGTAGCAGTTGCAACAGCTACATACCTGTACCTTGCTTAACTTCTATCTTCTTTTCTTGACTGCAAACTTTGAGATGAAATGATCTAATGCATTTGTTAAAAACTCCAGTCAGTGTTGGACAGAGACAAATTTACAAGTATAGTTTATTGATGCTCATGATTGATTTTCACCAGGTCTGTAATGGTACATGTCTGTGGTAGGCTGTGCAAACATGCTCAAAACACTACAAAGTCACTGCACTCGTTCCCACCAACAACACAGTATACAGTGACATATACACACTATTCAAATACACAGATTTCTTCTTGTACATGTATTTAAAAAAATATAAAGTCCTAACTTCTCAACTGATAGGGAGAAACAACATGTAGTTCCACATATTCCCTTATTTGCAGAAAAAGAATGTGTTAATGAATTAATAAGCTAAAGTTTGTCTAATTTTCACTTAAAAATATATATTGGATTAAGTGCTGCTGGAGTACACTTGGCATGCAAGGACATGCCTAAATCAAGACTGTGTGTGTGTGTGTCTATAGTGTTACAAGGATCATGCTGCATACAGACAAAAAAGGACACACAATCTGTAGCTTAGCAAGAGAAACAATTCACAAACAGGACAGAAACATCACCATTGTGTGTGTTTGGAAAAGGGTTTCACACCACACAGTGTTTAATAAACAACATTTCCCAGGAACGCTGCTTAACAAAAATATTCCTGAACCTCGAGCTGCTTGAGGTTTGACCTCTGTGGGGTGCTGACGTCAGGAGTCAGGCAAAGAGTAGGTCTGGTGTATATTCTGAAATGGATCCTTTACGACTGACAACAGCTTTACTGCATCCAGATCTATTTGAGCCAAAGTGGAAACAGTTTACCTTAAGGTGTGTTTGACTCCTGTGTATACAATTATTCACTGACTATTCTGATTTATCACAGTGTGACACTCTCCAGTGTGACTTCAAATGAACTTGTTTATAGGAGCTTTTTGTATTTTTTGTAAACTTCTGCAAGAGTTGGATGTACATGACCAATACAGAGACAGAGACCAGCTTCAGTTGTGGTTGCACGTATTGTTTTAATTCTGTTATTATAGGATAACAAGTTGACACATTATTTTGTTATATCATTCTAACCAAAATCTTCTCAAAGTAGCCTAATTAAAAACCATGAAAACATTTTTTTATATATATTTCCACCTTTTTCCCAAATTGCAAGCATCTTAAATTTTTTTAATGTGAAAATTGGAAAAGTGCATAAAATGTGCATCACACCAGATAGATGCAAACACGCTTTGTTCAGCTGAATTAAAGAGGGAGCATGTATGACCAGGGGAACAAAACTAGAGCTGACATTTTGACTTGGCAAACAACGGTGCAGCTAATAAGCATTTTAATTGCTGCATGGCAATGATTGCTGGTACAGAGCCATAAGTGTTACTAGCACCTGTGCCTCACAATTCAAAACGTCTGCTGTGAAAAGGTCTATAAATCAGATTTATTTGTGACATATAGAGAAGCAAGAGCGCTTTGATGCCAGCAAGGCTATTAAACGTTAGATTAGCAGGATGTTTTCAGAAAGCAAGACAACAAGAGACAAAATGTCAAAGAGACATTTGACAGCAAGGGAATGAAAAACAGGCGATCTCTCTCTCTCTCTCTCTCTCTCTCTCTCTCTCTCTCTCTCGGGTCAATAAATGCTTTTCATTTTTGATGTTTATAATTTAAAGTAACTGCACGAGTGAATGAAAGAGATTTTAAATATTGTTGTGAATGGATGCAATGGTGTGGTGGGTTTGAGACCATCTGCACAGTCATAATTGTTTTTACTCTCAGTGACGCGGTCCTAATGGATGCAGTGGGAAGTTACAGTAGATGAATGACCAAATGAGGAAGAGAGCAGACTCATTACTTCCTCATTAATGCCAGATGCCGATGCCAAGGGGGGTCAGATGGGCAATACGGGGCCTCACTGGAGCAGATGCAAACTGAAGATTGGATCAAATGTCCATCCTAAACAGATTTGCTGTGTGGGTTTGGGAATTGACTGGGCAGAGATTTGCAGATGGGGACTGCAAACAACAATGAATGCAGCATAAAGACTCTGATTACTGAAGCTCCAGTGACAAGAACGTGATGTTGAGAGGAGAAAGGTAGTTTAAACGTATGCAGCATGTTTGAAAAGGGGCAGATTATAAAATATGATGTCTGCTGTTTGGTCAGAACAGTAACCAGAATTTATATTATCCTTCCAACATTCCCCTGGTAAACTATGAAAGCTACAGTATGAAGCAGTACAATTCACATTGCATTTCATGTTTTTGTATGTATGTGGATATAATTTCTTCTGTGGGATTGGTCTACGTGAGCTACCTACGAGATCTAAACAGACTGATGGCATCTCTAAAATAGGTATTTTTCAGAGACCTCCAGAGTCAGGTCACAAAGCCCTTAATGGAGCCTTTAATGTACTGCTGTCTCTTCAGTAGGGTTTTGAACAGGCAAACTAACGGACAGTCCTGTAAATATTAGTATAGGGGAGATCGTTTAACATGCCTGTGTGTTGATATGTATATGTGTGGCTGCTGATTGACTCCACCTGCTTATATTTTCCATCTGACTTTGCAAATGTTTGTGTAATGGAAGTGACCAGGAGGAACAAAAACCCTCAAAGCAGTGTTGCTCGTCCAAAACCTTTAGCCAAGAAGAACAGTCCACTCTCACACATCAACAGGTCAACAAGCCAATGCGTTGTCAACAAAGGCAGAAGAGTATGCACATCTGCCCATTGTACACCTACACAAACAACACCTCAGTTTAACAAGACATTAGGAGCACACAATGCATCAACAGAGGGGGAAAGGGACACAGGTCCCTTACACATGAGGATTATACTGTAGTAAGACACAAAGAGAATCTATTAACAGTCAGCAGGTCCATGGTCCCATAGCCAGGGCTTCAACAACTAACTGCCCCCTTTCAAACCAGTCCTCGTCTAAGCATTTCTTAGTTTCACTTTCATAATATCTTGAGGTGTATTCATATGTGGCACTGAAAGTGGTTTTCTCACTGCAGGTTTCCACAGAAATGAGTTCTGGAAAGTAATAATCTGCAGCGTTTTTGTGCCATCCCTAACTGACCATTCACTAAAACCCAACCCTGAACCGCAGCTGTCCAGTCATAAGTAAGATAACTAGGCCCAGCAGACCTGTACAGCTTTGGCTGTACTTGATTGACTTATATGTATGTGTATATGTACAATGTGTAAGACCCTGTTATAATGTTTTCGATTTGTGGGAGACAGCTGTTCTAATTTTTCACTTGCATCTAATTTTAATTAGCTAGTTAGCAAGTCTGGTAAGATGAGTTGCCAGGTTGAAATATAAAGCCCACTTTTGTGTGTCTGATATCAAGTTGTAACTGCAGTGCTAGGCAGGAAAGCTTGACAAATCAGGCTATTTTAAATAAGCAGGGTGGGGTTTAGCGAAAGGTCAGTTATCAATGAATGTAACAGACCCGTAATGAAATCTAGCAGTTTAATAAAGCTTTTGGATTTTCTAGTCTAAGCATTTAGTAGATCTTTATTGGGGAAGATGGCATGCTACAGAGGAAATGATGTATTATATGGTTTTGGAAGCCGTTTGTTTGAATAAATGTTAGAAGAAGTGAATGATTAGAATTAGCAATGATAGCCTCTGCGGCTAAAACAAACACCAAAGCACCACGTACATGAGCTAAAACTTCATTCTGAAAGCAAGATGATGTGCAGCTACATTGTTTGGTGCCCAAGTGATCTCTGGACAGTGCAGTGTAGAGACACTACAGCAATAAAGGCTTAGCACCAAAATGTCACCAAAATAAAGAACGGTTGCACGGATTACCACGTTAATATTATCCATGTCTGTGAAACCGTCCTCACAGAACTGACAGAACTTAATGATCACACATGTTACTACAAACACATATATTTCCTTTTTTCATGTCATTAGGTCCACTGAAAACTCCTTTACCCCTTCTTCTTCCTAATTCTTCACACTGCTGAGCTGGAGACCTGGAGCCAGCCAACCTCTGTGTAGGCACCTGTCACATGCCAGTACACTGCCCCCATCAGCTTGGTCCACACCACCTGCACCTCAGCTGTGAAGAATTCTGGGAAATCTTCAGACAACACTTCCAGCATCACACCACTCAGGATCTATGAAGGAGAAGGTAAGGAATGAACTTGATCAACACAGAAAAATAGAAGTGCATGAAGAGACAGTAATGGAGAGAAACAGTGTTCAGTAGGTAGAGTGGTGGGGAAAAACAATCCAGTTCACTGTTACAGAAAAGTGGGCGAGACGTGAGAAGTGAAAATGATAATAGCATAACATGAAAGCAGTGGGTGGACAGGGAACACAAAGGGAGTGAAAATCACAGAGACATGATTATTCAGGTGTGGGATAAAAAAAAACTAGCTATAAAGGAAAAGCAAAAATAAAAAGATAGTAGACAGTGTTAAACCTCCGCAGTGACACACAGTCAGTTTTATTGCAGCAATAAAACTTGTGAACATATTTAAAGGAGTTCACCACATTTTTTGGCAAACGGTTCTCAACATGATAAACATTTGCCTTCTAAAACCTTCAGCCACATCTTGTGTTTGTGGGTCCTTAAAACATGGATGGTCTCCATGTGGTTTCTCTGGCCCTGCACTGGCCATCCAGTGAGCCTAAAGAGCTAGCCCAAATATTTGCCTTATTCTTCTTTTCCTTTCCGCTGCTCCCCTCAGGGGTCGCCACAGCGAATCATCTGCCTCCATCCTAGACTTATATTTGCCAGGTGGCCAGTAATACACCTCTGAATCAATAATAATGTGATGTAACTGCAGTATTATAAGGATGTATATCAATGTGTTGTGTTCACGAGTTTCATTGATGTGGTTTAAAGCACAGTAAACAATTATGACCAGGAATTAAACAATTTTTGTTATTTATTGATTAGCCAACTCTTTAGATTTATTAGATTTTTTAATTTGAGGAGCTTTAATAAGCAAAACATTTGTGTGATATATCATTTAATCACCACTGATCCTTTGCATTACACTATGTTGTGCATGAGTGTAAGTGAAAATATAAAATAATGATCTAAAGCGTGACCTGAAACAGTTGGGGAAATGCATACTGTGTCTAATCTATTTAATGATTTATTTCAGATGTGATCAATTTCTATTCTCCAGGCAATGAGAAACCAGTGGAGTGATGCTTAAATGGTGGAAATCTATTCTTTTCATAGCTGCATTTATGAACTGCAGAATACATTCAAAAGACTTGAGGAGGGGCAACATATGCTTCCCTCTTCAGTCAGATAATTTCCATATTGGAAATTATGTAACCTTGCGGCCTAAATTAAACACTGGATGTTCTGATTCTGTCTTTGTCTGCCTCCACAAGTAATCAGCATTGTTAGCTGTGGTAACAGTAGCCCCCTGAAATAATTTAGAGTTTTATTAACATTGATATGATAACTGTAAATCTGTTTTTGTAATTGGTGACAGTATGGTACTTTATGGTTTAATGGTTCTTTTTTTAGTGATTTACAAATTGTATTAAAAACATTTGAACTATTTTCTTAATGTTTCTGTACCACCACAGTTTGTTTCATTGTTCTTTATTGTTCTTTTATGTACTAATGTAATATATTCTATAATTGTGACTTGCTCTAACATTTGTGTACTTTGACAGGCACTGTGAAGAGTAACTGCAGCAGCACATCTCTTCCTTTGTTGCAGTGATTTTACATGGACACATCAGTGTTGCAGGGTGTATCACTGTAACCATAGATAAACACTTAGCTGGCCCATTGGGGCTTCTGAGATGGGTCTTGCGTGCCACCATATTATCTTGTGCATCGTCTTAATAATTAGTGGGAATTAAATAGTGAATGAGATACTGTCTCATGGGAGCCACATATTCAGTAGCATGTCCCGTGGCCATCAACTAGTGGGAGCAAAATACTATCTGGTGGCAGAATGATCACATACGTTAACCTACATGTCTGAAGTGAATCATCAGCAGCAGAAACAGAATTTTGTAATGTTCATTATTAGGGTACTAAGGAATCTAGGCTAAATTAGCACAGCTAACTACTTTTTTATTACTAAGAGTTTGGTTCAATCAGCAACAATTTATTTAATCTGTTAAAAAGGAGTGAGAGAAAGAAACAGCAGAAAGCTGAGGAGAGGCTGAAGGAAGAGGACAATTTCTCTGTCA
This sequence comes from Mastacembelus armatus, assembly GCF_900324485.2. Classification (NCBI taxonomy): domain Eukaryota; kingdom Metazoa; phylum Chordata; class Actinopteri; order Synbranchiformes; family Mastacembelidae; genus Mastacembelus; species Mastacembelus armatus. The sequence goes on from NC_046633.1 coordinate 22,601,013, forward strand.
AGTTGGTAGAAAAAAAGATAATCTAAGACTGACAGGAGGCAGAAAGGCTCATTTATCATATTGGGATCAATTAATGTATAATATAATATATAGGATGTGTGGGTTTTCTGATGGTAGTCCAGTTTCCTTTCACAGTCCAAAGACATGCCTAGACTGATGATCTGCCAAGGGTGTACTCTAACCCTCAGACCCAATGTCAGCTAGGATTGGCTCCAGCCCACCTGCAACACTGGATGTGCCAGGATAAGTGGTGAGTGATGGATGGATGGATGAATGAATATACTCTCTGTGATCCAGAAGCTGAGGGTGAGGTATGTTGTGCCCTTTTTTTGCCACGCCTGGGGAAAACATAATTTTCATGCATTTGAAAAATAAGAGAAAAAGATGCATAGGATTTTTTGGAGAGTGAATTTAAATTGGCAGAAGAATCCCCAGTGATATCAGATTGGTAATGAGAAAATTTCCTGGGTACTTTATAAATCAAAAGGCTGCTGAAGCAACAAAATACTTCCAGTGGTACTAATGCATGAAAAAGGGTGCTTGATAATATGCTGTCACTGCCTACTTTGGTTCAAGGACACACCAATAAAGTGGCTAAACTGTAAAGCAATACATCTTCTTGCAGTGAAACAAAACTCCTGTGGCAGTGTAATTTAACCCTTTCTTAACCTGGTGGCTCTGTTCCTGGGACCAGGCTGTGTCTGTTATTAAAGTGTCACCTGCTTCTGCTTTTGCGAAGGTCACAGAGCATGACACATTTGGCTCCAAAGCTACCAAATGACCAAAGCTGATTACTATTACATTGTTGTGCTTCATTTACAGTACACTGCATCACATTTAGTAGAGCTGCAATCCAGACTTTTCAATAGCATCAGTGCTGACTGACCATTTTTCCCTCTGTTTATTAGGAATTTTTACTGGAGTATTTTAAATTGCACTCTGAAGATGGAGTCTGGGAGACTTAACTTTCAAAATTCTCCCAAATGTTATTATTATTTATTATGTTGTTCAGTTTGGCCTTACAGTCATGAGGCTATGACTGATTGAATTTGGGTTTCATGTTTTGAGGTATAAAAAGGTTTAGAGAGAAAATTAATTCTAAAACAGTGAGCAAAGTAAATCAGAATATGGCAGGCTGAAAAAGTGTGCTCCTTCTGGACAGTGCATTGTTTCCTTGAGTTACCTTGAAGTACATGGGTTCCACCTTGTGCTTGATAGCATGGGCCTTTCCCACCAGAGCCAGCACTGATGCAACCTTCTCTGGGTCATGGAGGTTCTCCACCACGGTATTGATGGCGTTCATCACCCTGCAGGCATGCTGCCGAAGTTGACTGCTTCGCTCCATCTCCTCAGGATCCTCCATGTCCTGGAATTGGCTGAAGTACTGTTTGGCTGATGGGAAGTTCACAAAGAACCTAAGGAGGCAGAGAAAATCCCAATGATGCTAGGCGAGTTCTTGTTTGTTTGTTTTGGTGACAGTAGCAGCATGGCTCCTGGTTTTAGTGTTGGTTGGTTGACTACTGTGGTCCAGACACACTGCATATGTAAACAGCTATTGGATGGATGATCATGACCTTTTGCACCGATGCCAAGAGGACTAAGCCTAAGTATTTTTCATGAACCCCCTTCTGATCCAGAATCACCATCATGGCAGAGATTTTAAATATTCAGTGCAATTACTGAATACAACTGGGGGGGAAATGTCTATAGCCTCCTGCAGTAGATGAATGGACCCTAATAAGTTTGCTCATCCCCTGATTTTCCCTCTGTCTGAGCAACCATTAATAGCTTTACAATGAAATTTTGTCCTGATAGTTGTGTTTCCCTCTGGTTTCTGCCTGCAAACCTAATGGTATCTAACAAACGCTAACAGCGCTAAACTAAGCAGTAAGAATTCACAGAGCAGCTAACAGAACTCTTTAACTTGTTATGTGTTTTTTTCCATGTCCTAATGTACATACTGCACATACTGGTTCTGTCTAAATGTGTAAAAGAAATCTTCTTATTAGCCCATTTTAAGCCCACTAATTGGCACGTCTTGTTTGTTAAATCTGTCTAAATACAACATTTTAGTGCAGCACATAACACTTTTCATCTGGTTTTTATAACTCAGTTTTTCTATGGCTTAAACAAAGAAAATGCAAACTAAATACATAGGCTGCAGCTGTTAATAGATTATTTTTCTTCTTGTTTTCTGCTCTGATGATCAGGATAGCAAAGGTGTTGGACAAGCAGTATAGGAAGTCACCGTCCATGTCTGTTATATGTGTACTGTGTCACCCCACATTTTGTCTGTCCTAACAATTTGTTATAAAATGAAAAACGTCATTATGGAAACACGACACGTCTCCTGTCATGTCTGAAATGTCACCACCAAACCCATCCGTGCTGCAGCACATGAAAAGGAGAAAATGAGAAATGGCCAGACAGGAAACGGTTTGAACAGTAGTGATTTGTCTTGCCTTAACTTTGGGCCTCATTTATCAACCCTTCGTGCACACAAATCAATACAGCCTCTACTTTTAAAGCAAAAAGTAAAGTTAGTGATTTATCGCCAGAGCCTTCCATCTAATTCCTGTTTTAAAATTCATGAGCACATATGGTTGCAAGTCTTAACCTTCAACTTATGGTCTGAATCACTTGGAAAAGATGGTGGGAGATAATGGTACCTAATAGTGGCTGCCACACAGCACATATTGGTGATGCTGGACACACAGTCAACTCTTTCACCAGTAACTGTTTGATAATCCAGGTAAAGAATAACACACTTTTCTGAGGCAAACTATCTGGTAGGCAAAAATGCTGAGTTACTTTAATAATCACACACCCAAACTTTTGTGTCACCGCCAAAAAATAAAAGATAAGATAAAAGTTAAGGATGGAGGATGGAGGAATCTGTGAGCTTTATTACTGACCAAAAGGATTTGCAAAAAACGCTATCAAATCCTGTTCCTTTGCAGCGTAGAGATAAGAAAGTAATTAGAGCAGAAATCTGTGACAGACATCTGGTGACATGACAATATACTATAGTCCACATGAAATGAGCAGAGGGGAAATTCTCCTGCTGTGTCTTATTTCTTGGATGTGTACTGCACTGGAGGATTTGCACAAAGAATGTAGAAAGAAAGACTTTAAAATGCTGAAGACAGAGAGCAGAGGGAGATCAGAGTTAAGACCACAAGCACATTATACAAACAGGAAAGAATCTTTGGCTAACAACGTTTATTCAGGAATTGTTGTTAGCATTAAAGACGACAGCTCTGACATCTATTAGGCTTAACTGTGACAAATCCCATCACAGTCCCACAATGAAACCAGTGGAAATCTGTTGTAATAGGAACCATGCATGTGCTGTTTCTTCAAAAAATGTGCAGACTGACAACTAGAATTCACACAAGAAGTTAGAGATGCAACGTTAAAAACACCCTCGACCCAGAGTCAGTCTACACACAATATCCTGGGACCTTTGACATCAGGTCTCAGTAATCTCATGTGGCTTTAGTTTGTTCAGATGAAACAGTTATTTTATCGATTAGATTACTGGGTGGTTGATTCTGTTGAAGTTAGCTTTAGTCAGTTGTCACTGTCAGCAGATGTTCAGTATATGTGAATGTTCTATATTTAGAAGAAGTGCTGCTGTATCCTTCATCTGTTGACATTCGGCTCAGACCTGTGCCATTTTGTGCGATTGAGAGTGAAACTATTACTCTTTCAGGAAACCAACATGTGAAATATTTATGGAATAAAGAGAATATCAGAAAAGATTTGAAATGTTCAGAAGTTAACAAGACAGTACAGCCATGCTTACATCTTTCTGAGGCTGTACTTAGGCTCAGCAGTGCTTAGAGGACCGCCAAAGTTATTAGGGTTGATCCTCTGGGTACCACCATGAATGTGTGGACGATGCCAATAGCTGTTAAATCCTGCAGTCTGAACCAAAGTGGTGGAGTCCTGGGCCAAGAAACAAGCTAACCCTGAAATACTTTGATTATGATGAGAAATGAGTATTGTAACATGTTCTTACAAACCTGCTGTCTAATGAAGAAAATAACGGCTCCTTCACTTCAGAGACTTTGACAAATCTGCTCAGGGAAGTAAAGAAAATGACGCTTATCTCTGATTGTGTTTGAGGTCTGCCCAGTGTGCACAGCAGGACATATTTCAGGTGCAGATGTAGTAAATTCCATAATTGACCCTCCCTGGTAGATAAAGCCAAGAGATAAACAAAGGAAACGTAAACTGTCTGGTGGGATTCTAGTTTGTTTTGTTTTGGGGCCTTGATGGTTTTCGCAGCCAACTGTGAGCGCCCAGCATGTCAGAAACAGAGGAAAGTGTGTTTGCCAGAGAAATGAGATTTTCTTGTGCCTTGCTTAGCCAAATCTTATGTGAGAAAGATTAAGTATTGTCAGTTTTCACTGACCATTATGCTGAGTATAGTATAGCAGTTTTAGCAAGTTACAGACAAACTGAAACACAGATGGATTTGCACGCACACACACACACACACACACACACACTGAGTCTGACCCACTTTAAATCTTGTCAGTGCTCCAGCTCACTTGAATTGCTAGTAGAGTTTTTACCCAGTTGGAGTCTGGCCCTCAGCACCCCTGCTACACATCCACATCCCCCAAATCCTGTGTCATGCTAGGCCCACAAAAGCTCAGCGCGCCTGTAGCACTTCTAGCTTGGCTCTACCAGCTGTCACGATATGTACATGCTCTTTTTCTCTTTTTCTTGGTGACAGGAATAATATGGACAGTGTAGTGGCTCCTGTTCTTCATAGACAAACATAGAAGTTAAGTGCAGCGCTTAAAGAGAACTGGGTGCTGCTCTGATCTTTTCTTTGAAGGGAAAAACTTCCTTTTGTTTGTTTAATCTCCTGTTGCCCAGTCATGGATGAACAGTACATGAAGAAAAGGCACATCACTCAACAGGAAGCCTCTTTTTGAGTGGGTATGTCAGTATCCAAACATATCAATAGAAAACTATCATTCTTTAAATCTCCTTGAAGTTAAGATCTGAATTGTTTGTTGAACTACAGTGACGTATTTGGTCTGTGGTCACCTCACTTCACTTACTGTTTGACCAGAGGAATGATGCAAAAACCATTCATGTGATTACCTTTGATTCTGTGGTGTGATACCACTGTATGTTAACAGTTTAACACTCAAACCCAAAGCTGGTGTTAGTTTTTCTGCAGTAGCTGTTCTCACTTAAAAACAACAAAAGCACCAAAGTCGTTGGTAAAATTCATCTGGAAACTGTGGATATCTGAAGCAAACTTCATGCCAGTCTGTTCAGTACATGTTGAGAAACTGTATCTCACTGAATAAGTGTGCGACTGTTAGTTGCGATAGAGGAAAGGTCTGGGGATCTTTTAAACTGGTAGGACTCATTCTGTGGAAAACACCATTTCTGTACACAATTTCATGAAAAGCCACATATTTTAATACCAGAGGAAGTCTGGTCAGCTGATCATTAGACAGACAGACCACTTCACTTCTCAACGTTTGTCGAAGTTGTAATGCTGCATGTATAGCAAAGCAGGCTGAGAAACATTTTGTTCCTGTGTGATAGGAGACCTGGTGCTTAGTTTTTTGGAGAGCTCTTGCACCTGTCTCTGCATTTAAATGAATTCATCAAAAACCAAAGCAGCTCCATCAGTGGGGCTTGTTAATCACACGTTGATTAGACTGGAAAGTTTTCATAATTCTTCAGAGCACGGTGAACAACCTTGAGCTTCACTGGCAGAACTCCAAGGGTGATTTTTTCACACGACAAACTCTGTGACTCCATAACACAGTTAATTATTGACAGAAAAATTAAAATGAACTAATTTTAGTCGACCCACTATCAGATAAATATGAACTGTTTGATACTAGTCAGAAAACAATAAGACGGACTCAATTTATCATTTGTCATTTAAAAATAAATACTGCATTAGTGACACGTTTCACATTAAAACTAACTTCACTTACTGTCTGCAATGGGAAAGACTTTTATTCTTAAGCTTGGAAGTGTGCCATTTCAAATGGCAGAGCTCATTATATAAAGACATGAAGATGTTATACTTTCTTGGTATATAAAATATTGTACAGACGTTCATGTTTCCCAGAGGGTGACTCTTCTGAGTTTGGCAGTTCTCTTTAAGCACCACCAGCAGGTCCATAAATACACTGTTCAGTGAAACAGCTTGTCAACTAGTGGATTGATTAGTAAAGATACTTATAACGACATTCACAGTTCCCAGGGAACAAATCCTACTGATACTGATGATGCCCTGACTTTTTTGTTTTACTCCCACCAGGTCTGTGGAAAATGTCTCAACCAATCTACTGAATGTTCTGGATTGTCAGGACATTTGGTATAGCAGCACATAAGACCGTATTTATTATATTATGTTGGCACAGTTTTGTTGAGGTCACAATATAAGATTTACTGTGATGGACTGCTAACCTGTCCAGGGTGTACCCCTGCCTTTAAAGCAGGGGTACACCCTGGACAGTGACCTGTGGGGAGCAGCAGTATCTTTTTGCAAGATACTGCTGCTCCACACAGGAGGAATTGAAGTAAATTTGATGACCCCTTTTAGTCTAGTGCAACTTTCAGGTCAAATTTTTAAACTGGTAAAAATAAAAAAAGGGCATTCTGTAGATATATGTACAAAACAACTCTCCCATTAACCTTTTTACTTAACGATAATTAGCAAATATTAGCATGCTAACGTAGAGTAAATAACATATGCTAACATAGAGTAGTAAATATTACCTGCTAAAGATCCAGACATTAACATTGTCACTGTGCATTTGCAGGGAACCACAGTTGGGATCTTTGTCCTGCTCCGTGTTACAGATACAGCAATAAAATACCTCAAGTTAAGCAAACAAGCTTTTCCCAAACACATTTTTATTGTGACCCTTACATTTTTTTTTGCTTTATGACAATGTGCTTGAATCCCCTCATATATACACTGTGTAAACCAAAGTCTTCAGCCTTTGATTGTATTTACAAAGCTGCCATTCGCGCTCATCTGCTCATGCCTGGGGTGCTCTCACTCTTTGGTGCAATTGCATTTGTACACACTGGTGAGATCAACTGAGGCTATTGTCACTGTCTATTCCTTCCATACATCCAAGCAGATGGATCAACATGAAAATGCAGAACTGTGTTCTAATGGAGGACGTTGTGCCCTGATCTCAATAATAAGATCTCAGCCATGCAAGACCCTGTCACAGTGTGAGCCTCGGGTTATGTAACTGAGCCAACTGTTGATAATTTTGCTCTTTGCACATCACACAAAGACAGAATAATTCAAATCTAATGTAAAGTGCTGAAACAATCATTCAGATCCATTAGTAGTAGGAGAAGATTGCTCAGCAGCAGTGTCGATGTAGCATTTACGTTTTTTATTGAGTAAATATGCCAAACATTCAGGATTAGCTGATGTTTTGTTGGTAAGATTTCTAAGATACATTTTACAAACTAGATTAGTGTTTGTGTGTACTCTTGTTTGCCTTATGATGGACAGTTAGATGAGGAGATGGAAAATTAGGATGTGAATTCAAGATTGTACAATCTCTGTGAGAAATGATGTCTTTGAATATGCAGGCCAACAGCAAGGACTGTCACTCGTGTGGTATTTGTGAATGCTCTTCTTCTATCGTGTATGCTATTAACATTTTGTTCTGTTGCTCCTTAGCTACAAGAAGCTCTAAGTTGTATCAACACTCGAGTCAGCAAAATAAATTGCTGGGTTTGTAAAGTGACTGCAAGCATCAACATAACCAATTTTAATGGTCATCATTACAAAGTGGGATTTGCAAAGCAGAATATCATCTTTTCAACGAGAGGCCGAAATGTGGTGAATTAAGGAAAGAAAGACAAATGTCGAAGGAGAAACCAGAGGGAGGCATAGAGAGGAGACATTTAAGTGCCAAAGCTGGTTGCTGCCGTCCATAGATAAGAGCACAAAACACACATACACATGCACAATAGAGGCTCTCTGTGTTTTCCACTCTTTCCCCTCAGGAATTCTCAGCACCCCAAACAGAAAATCAGTTTGTCTCACTTGCATCAGTCTCCTACAGCCCTACACACACACACACACACACATACATATATATATATAACATGTATATGTTTTATGTTTATGAGTGCATTTTGTCAGCTGCAGAAGAAGACAGCTGTAATAGCTACGAGATGTGAATAATATAAAAACAAGGTGACTACAGTAGATCCAAAGATGAAAGTTTATGAGGCAGAAACTGTTTTCTATACATGAATAGCTAAGATAAATGTAAATGCATGAGGAACAAATTCAGCATATTTATCATCTCAGTGACACTGCGCAAAATGCAAGAGTATGTGGACTGTAGAATATTTTTCAGCATCTTAATGAGAAACGAATTTCTTCCTTCCCTAAACCTGTCACAGCTATGTTTTTGGTGAGAAGCTGAGAGAACTGGTGCAGAACATGGTGTGTGTGTGTGTGTGTGTGTGTGTGGACTATGAAAACTGTGGTTTTTATTATCATTGTCACTGGGTTTACCACATACGTGTGCGATTCTGTTGTTGTCTTGGTAGGACACATAAAGTATGTGTGTGTGTGTGTGTGTGTGTGTGTGCGTGCGTGTGCGTGCATGCGTGCGTGCATGCGTGTGTGTGTGTGTGTGTGTGTGTGTGTGTGTGTGTGTGTGTGTGTGTGTGTGTGTGTGTGTGTGTGTGTGTGTGTGTGTGCGTGTGAGTGAACATATGTGTCTGACCAGGGACGTCACCATGTGCCAACACGCCTGTTGTTCATTCTTACATCCCTGCAGTTAAGTTCTCCCTATGTTGTTAGTGGTCCATTGTAAACATATACACACAGCATGATTTGAGGTGATGCACAGCCATTGATCACATCACAGACCTGGCGAGAGTGGACGTGACTGTCCAGTCTAAGTGGAGTAAGCTTGTTAGCTATCACCTTTGAAGGAATATGTGTCGTGTGACATGTGACGTTTGAGGTCAGATGAGAGGTGTTAATGTGGGAATAAGGAGTAAGGACTAGGATGACGTATCAATGCATTTCTTGCATGGGTTGTGGATGGATACCAAGATGGCTCCCCACTTTTTTTAAGGATTCCTCAGAGAACTGGTTTCTTACTTTGGCAGAGCCGGCAGACTTCCTGCTGTCTCTCCATACGTGACCTGCATGATATAATTTACTTCTTAACTTGTTTGAAAAGTCGGAAGTCGTTTCGGCCTGTGAGCATAACTTTCAGCAGGGGCTTGGTAGGGATTCAAAGACAGTGCTCCAGTAGTCTTGACAAACTCACAGCCAAGAAGCAACTGACTGAAACTGCTCAGTAACTATAGCTATAAAAATTTCAGTTTCAGTCCAGCATTTTTTTTCCCTTGTATTTCTTAGATTTTGCCAAATGAGATATATTTAATATATTTTATATATATCATATATTAAACAACTGTTTGCCAAACCAACCATACTAATCACTACACTTTTGCTGCATGATTCAGATGTGCCTTTTTTTTATCTCAGACATTGCATGAAACTTTTTTTGTACACAGTATTTGTTCATTCATTGCTTTTAACTGCATTTTGGTATTTGCATCATTTTATTTCTTGGAAACAAAGCAGCAGCTGTTATGAAAGACCCTGTACAAGTTAATTCTACATTTACAACAGCAGAGCATTGTCAAGGCTTTTATATCTCAGTGAAGATTCAGTTTCTTCACGTAATTTTGTATTTTTAGTCTTTGTGTGTTTTGTTCTCAGTGTCACATTGTAGTGGTTAGAGTAACACCTCTGCTGATTTTATTGAAAATTTTATTGGTTGCTTTCATACATCCTTCACTGCATGTTGGATGCAGATAAAAATAAAGCAGCATTCTAAAACAAGAACAGAGCAGAAATGAGGTGCTGGGATTCACTGAGAATGAAGGATCTGCATCCAAGCACAGAAAAAGATCAGGCAGCAGGGAAACTGAACTGCTGGAAGTGCATCAACACACACAGCCTGAAACTTAAGCATCTCTGTCTGTAGAGATGGGTTCACTGAGCTCGTTTGTTGGGAGTTTTTCACAGGAACAATTAAATCCTTGACAAAACTCACCTTATGAGCACAGCCACCCCCACGTCCTCGCAGTTCTTGTAGACGCGCCCCCACGTGTCCTGGATGATTTCCCTCTCAGCGTCAGAAAGCGGCTCTGCACGCTCCGGACGATCTTCGCACTCCACCTCTCCCCTCTGCACTCCCAGAAGCTGCGGAGGTGGAGGTGGCGATGGTGGTGGTGGAGACTCCCTGCGAGACATCCTCCTGCGACGCAGCAGCCCGGAGGCTCCCAGCAGGGCTCGGGGGAGGTAGGGAGCAAGGGAGGGGGGGAGGGAGACGGAAAGCTGAGACCCCACGGCGGGAGCTGGGAGTGAAGAGTCGGGATGAGAAGAGGAGCAGAGACGAAGATGAGGAGGAGGAGGTGGGGGGAAGAGAGGAAGAAGAAGAATAGAAGCTGGCAGTGCTCACAGCCCAAAAAAAAAAAAAGATATGGCAAAAATGGAGCGCACAGTCCCCCACTGCCACCCACCAAACTCTCTCACTCCAAACTCTCCCTCACTTGTCTTCCATCCAGCTAAAAACTTAGTTCTTAGTCTTTTGTTCCCACTCTTTCCTCTGTTCTTTTTTCCTCACTCTTCCCCCTCTCTGTCCCTCTCTCCCCCAGTGAGGGAGATGCCTGTCAATGAGGCTGATGTTGTTTCTCTGTCACTTCTACTCTCCCTCTCACTGATCCTCTGGCTCTGTGCAGGAGATGAGGCGTCTGGAGGCTGGGGTTTATGTGTTATGTGAGGACCTGATGGAGAGTGGGGTGGGGAGAAAAAGCGAGCAAGAGGGGTGGAGAAATCTAGAGATAAACAGAGAAGGAGAGAGAGAGAAAGGCAGCGTTAAGGGTCTCTGACATCTACCAGCACAAAGACACACACTCACTCATCATCTGTTTATGCACACATTGACACATGGTGAGAGAGATTTTTCTATTTTAGACACACACTGACAGTGAAATAGATCTATAATTGATGCATTATTGTTGTTGTTATTATACATGCCCTCTGCATGTGTGCAAATTAGAAAAGAAATTTGCAGTAAAATCCAGCTTTATGCAGATGACGCTGTTTTTTTGTGTGGCTGATTGTAGCCAATTAGTCTGTGAGCAACAGCTTTAAATCTATCAGTATTTTTCATAGCAATGGATAATATGAAACAAGTTACTTGAAAATGCCACAGCAAATTGTCATCTGACCATTCCCTTCAGCTTTACAGAATGTATGTGCATATTGGTTTAACAGCCTGAACGGAGATTTCCTGGTTTGATTTAAGCTGCTCTTGCTGCTTTCATCAACCTCTTTTCCAGCTCTGACTGGCAGCTGCATTCTGCATAAAAGCTCTTATCAACCCACAGTGCTCTACCTGTTCAGGATTAGACAGCATGAAGATGATCCTGATGTTTCCCTCAGGAAACCAATGCAAGCTGCAGTGGTGGATCTAGACATTTTTGCATGGGGAGACAAAAGGTTTTGGTAGACCTCTGTGGGTCTTTAACACATTAAAAATACAAATCTACTTCTATAAGTAAATGGAACAAAGGATTCACTGTTATAGTTTTACAATATATTTGTTATTACATTATATTAATAAACACTTCCCAGATATTCTTAATCTTAGACAAAAGGAGCAAAACCAGTGTGCGGGATGATCCGGAGTTGGGGGTTAGCTGACCCCCACCCCTGCCCCTGTATAGTTGATCCTGGCAAGCTGTGAGCACAATATTGACATATCATCAATAATTTTCTTTTTTTATGGTCATATGTGCAAGCGGTTGTCTATTTAAAGATCAAGCGGATACGGAGCAACATTAACATTCATGTAGAGTCATGTTTCTGTAAACCCACGCAAGCACAGGGAGAACATGCAAACTCCACACAGAAAGACCCCTGATGGGTTTCAAACCAGGGACCTTCTTGCTGTGAAGCAACATTGCTAACCACTCAACCACCATGCTGCCCCTAATGATCAACCTTTACATTTTATTAGGATAGATAGATAGCTAGATAGATCAATCAATTTGCATTTAAATATAATATTTAAAAAAGCTTTTTGGTAAACTGTGACTGTGGAGCTTGGAATATGTACAGAAACAGAAGCTTCTGTCACCTGACTTGTAAAATGAAGGTTCTTGCAGCAGTTTTTCTCTGTTCTGACAGCAGATTTATTTTGAATTGAATTAAATATTGACTGCTGCCTTCACGCTGAGGCCTTTAGATTTCATTTACCACTCTGCCCTCAGGTTTATCAGTGGTGATAATTACACTCACCACTGCTTTCTACACGATAAAGTTGGCTTATCTGTCTGACAGTAGTAAGCACTGGTACTGATCCACAGTCATTGTAAAATTGCCATTTTATATCTCATCTTTGAAACCCTCGTCTCTATTTAACTTACTCCAGTGGTTGTTTTGACACTCCGGGTGCTATGAACCGCAACTGATCGTGACTGTCTTTGCTGTTCATGCAGCAAACTAATGAAATAATGCACCGTGTAACCTAACAATCTGAAGTCATATATCTCTACTGTAATTTCAACATAATCTGCACCTTCCTGTGATTATTTTTACTGAGTCACTTTAGTGTCAGTTCTGTTTTATAAATTACTTTGTGGTTTTGTATTATTTTGTTGCATCTGTTCTATTGACAGGGTGGTGTTGTGTATATATTCTCAGGCAGCCTATATTGTATAAAGAAAAGTTGAATAAATCGAAATAAAAAATATGATTAAGGTTCTCAAAAAGCTATTTGAGACTTTATGGCCCTGGCAGATGGTGAAAACCTTCATTCTTTCTTGTGGTAAGATGAAAATAATACAGGTCTGGCAGCTCAGTTTGATTCCTGTAGCCACAACGCAGAACAGATAGATCCCATATATCCTGTCAATGATGTCCTTAGTGACTTCTTTAGTCATGTGTGGTGTATAAAATTACCGTATATAAAGCTTTGAAAATGTCTGAAGTACAGCTTGGGAGCCTAGCACAAGATGTTAGGACACAGAAGATATAATATGATTTTCTTTCTTTATTGTGGGTGCAGTATATAAACAGTGATGATCATTATTGTTGACTATTGTAATCTGCCAATCTAACAGTAAGTGATTAATCACCTTGTCTATAAAATGTCAGCACATGATGAAAAATGTGCATTTTAATTTCCTACAGGCCAAGATGATGTATTCATATGTCTGTTTTAGCTGACTAACAGTCCAAAACCTACAGATATTATCATGTGACAAAGGGAAGCATTAAATATTTATTTTTCAGAAGCTGAAACCAGAGAATGTTTTGCATTTTTACATTTTAAGTATAGCAATAGTAAGACACAGTGAAAAGGTTCTGCTTCTCCACAAACTCTCTCTGGACATTGCAGCAGACAGTTTGCCAGGTAAAGAGGAAGCTGAGGGGAACCTGGGGTAGGAGGATGTAGGATCAGAATCTCATTACTGTCAGTGCATGGGCTGCTACAAAATTAATAGTTTTTTAATCCTTCAAATTTAATCTCCACTAACATACAGTACCATAATGTACCTGTCTTGAAAAGCAAACAGTGGCTGCAAACGCTCTCATTCTGGGCAAGTCAATTTGAATCAGTCATATTAAAATCTTGTACCCCAGATGTTATAAATACTAAGGTAATGAGGCACGTTATTGCTCACCAGACACTAAAAATAAAGTCTCTGCATTTGAAACTATTTGGATTTGTCATATTTTCTTTATTTGGTTAATTGTTATCACCTTACAAATAATGATGTAAATACTGTCTCAACACCTTCCCCATAAAAAAGCAACTTGAGCAGTTTTACTTGTTTCTATTAGAAGCTTTGCTGTTTTAAAATGACAATCTCTGGAGCCAAGAGAGCACATCAGCCTGTGTTTGTGCAGATAATTGAAGAAACACCCAGGGAGGTCAAACATTTATCTCCATCCAATCTGGCACGGTGGTATTGAAAATCCAACATTTGACATTCCTTATCTCTGCCTGCACAAAGATGGAGATGTTTGATAAAATGCTCTCTAGACAATAGCAGAAGGGAGATAGTGGAGGACGATGATGGTGACAGGTCTATTATAACACAGAGATGATGGGAGAAGCCAACAATTGAGAGCTGGAGCTGTCATAGCATTTTGTAAAATGCCAGATTTCTGCAGCACACCAAAGGGTGTCACTCTGCCACTCATCAAGACAAGATGAAATAACTCACTAGACATCTTGCATCTGTCATTCAAGCACCAGTGCTCAGTATGTGATATGAAATTTGGAGGAAAAAAAAACTACTATTTTGTGACTGGGGAAACTGTGCTGCAATGCATGACTGGTTCATACGGTACATGAAGTGATACTGAAAGTGAACTCGAAGGGAAGGGTTGATGTAATAAGGGCATGTAAGGTGAAATGTTTGAGTCTCATACTAAACCTGCAATTTGCCTTTTCCAGCCAATAACCGGTAATTAATTAGTCTCTGTGTAATAATGTAATATTTGATTTGATTTTTAAGGAGATTCACACAAACCTGTGTGTGTTTAACAGGTGAATATGTATGGGCTCCTTAGGGACATTTTATCAAATAAAGGTAACTGCCCGTGGGTCGTCACCATGACAACTGCTTCTCTGAGCCTCACCTGAGGATGATTGTACAGCAGCTCTCTGGCTCTATCCTGTGGCCATTTACAGTTAGTGCTGCCTTGAGAGAAGAGCCACATCAGTCCATCAAATGACTAATTGTCAGGAAAAAACTGTATACTGTTGAGAACTTCAGTCCCTGCCTGGCAAATGTGAACGAGTTGTGGTCCAGTCAGATTATTTCTAGTGGAGCTACAGTGGTATTTATCAGAGGAACTGTTTTTCTAACTGGAATATCAATTGTAGCTATAATTTATTAACCAGTCAAATACTGAAGAGGTGTTTGTAGAGCTGCTGTTCTATAGCATTTCTCTGTGTGAACTCATTGGATCTATTCTAAGCCTGTGTGGAGGCAACTATCACAGCAGCCCTCTAAAATGAAAACTTTGAAGTGGATGTCATGTTTCAGGCAATGAAAAAAAAACTGTATAGTTTAACTGAGGAAATAAAGGCCCTGCATTGGATGTATAGATTGTGTGTCTATGTCAGTGGTTTTGCAACTGATGTTGAGAATTGGTAATAAATGTTTATAAATAGAACATCGTTTCTTAAAAAAAACCAAAATATATATATATTCAAAAAAAAAAAAAAAAAAAAAAAAAAAAACACGGGGATCTGCTGGAGCCTATCCCAGCTCTCTCTTGGGTGAAAGGCAGGGGTACACCCTGGACAGGTCTATATATATATATATATATATAAATCTATAAAATACTGTTTTCCTAATCTCAGTTTATGCATTTATTTAGCAGGTGATCTGAAACAGCCACAAATTCTGAGATTTCAAGCTGATATGTATTTACCCTTTTAAGGTAGGCTAAACATGCCAAGCCTTTATTAATAGTTATCTAAGGATTTCAACAATAATGATTTTAATAATAACTAAGATCACAACACATTCAATTATTCATGGCAGACTACAATTTAACTAAATCTAGACTGAAGTTGAGTTGTGTAGCTTAAGTTTTACTGTATAAGAACGAATATGTAGTTGTAATGCTAATAATCCTTGATTAAGTTGGATTTCAGAAATAAGAATGAGAGATGTTGTTTGTGGGTTCTGTGTACATGATGTTGATTTTAGTGCCACAGTATCACTTTTTCCTTTGCATTCTTGTTTTTTTGAGGTTTTACTGACATTTACTGACTCAAATTTATTGCTCTTCATTATCAGTCTATTTTACATATGCTGCGTAATGGCAATGTCTGTTTGGGGCAACAGAGGGCGGTATTTAAACCGTAAAATCCCTTGCCAATCAGAATAGCAAAGCACAACTACGAAACAAAAACATATTTAACTATATTAGTAGGATATATATGTCCAAAAGGTGCCTGAGCTTTTGCAGCTCCCAACTTTCCACTTGAGATTAAACAGGCTACATGTCTGAAATGTCTTTGATGTCACTTTTTATGTGAATGCATATGTAAAATACTTCAACTGTTTCTTGGGGTTTGTCTTTCTATTCTATTAATTTTACATCTCCTGTCAGTTTTGTCTTCATGTGTCTTATTTGCATTTGCCTTTGTCTGCTTTTTGTGTATCCCTGTTTAAGCTTTTTAATTTACTGACAAGCGCCACAATAATATAAAGGTTTTTAGATACAGTATGAGTATGATATAAAATGCTATTATTATTTAAAATAAGTTAAGACATAATATCTTGTTATTGCTGCATAATGAATTTTTTTTTAATAAAATAAAATAGAATTGCACCATAAACAACATTACAACAACATTACATTTAAAGATACATACAGAGATTAATAAATAAGACCAGTGTTAGACAAAAAACTATGCAAGAAATCAAAATAAGAAATTTAATATAGGATAATTAAATAGTAGTGTAGCATTTAATTGTATAAAATATCCAGTATTAAATAAAACGAATACATTAGGAATGCAGCTTTATTGTGTCTACAGCACATTTCTTACACTGAGGTAATTCAAAGCACGTTACATATGCAAAGAAGAGCATTATTAGTATTAAATAAAAACAGCATTGAAAACTGGAATATAATCATTTCACTCACATTATCACATTTCACTTGTTTTAACAGGCTCCATGATTCGGTACAGTAAGATGAGGGGTGAATGACCTACAACCGTGATGAAGCCTCAGCAGCATCCACCGGGAGGCAGGTGTTGACATTATCTTGGCCGGAAGTCGATAACCATCAAAGTTTGGGATGGATATTAATCCGAACCAATCAGGACGAGGCGTCTGACTTTGACAGCCAATCACCTCAGCTTTGTGTTGTGGGCGTTACCCAGACGGGAGTGCGGCGGTGCGGCGCATCCTCCCAGACCGGCTCGAGTTCGGTTGAGCGGGTGCTGGATGGTGGTACCGCTGATGAGAGCGCGGGCGAGAGACGGGACAAATTTAGCGCGAACTGGAGGACCATCGCGTTAATCAGCTGGACTCTATCAAACACCTGGACCGGGTTTCTTCGTCTTCTGTGTGCGGTAGGTTCAGCACAAAAGCCCGGGCCGGTCGTTTTAGTGATGAACCGTTACCGTTACCGTTAGCTAGCGGATTATTGTGCGACGGAGGGGCTTCGGTTTGCTAATGTGAGCCGTGTGCCGGTCATGATGGGTGATTTAGCCCCACGGGGCGTTTGTTCTGCAGGTTTGAGAAGTTTATGTGTCGGGAGCGGTGCGGTCATTGTCTGCTCTTTCATCCCCACACAGGCGGCTCTGACCACCCACACCCATGATGGGATTTAGCCTGAGGAGGCGGCTCATCAGCCCTGAAACTCACATTAGCACAGAAAATATGTGATTTTTCAAACGTTTTTCCACCGTCTAACTACGCAGAGCTGGAGTGTAGACCCCGGGCGGTGTTAATGTGGTCATAATGTGCTGTGTCGGCATCTTTTCGAGCGACAACAACCAACTTTGAGCTAACTAACGTTAGCAGCTAACCTAGCCGATGCAGCTGTTTGGCCTCACTGGACTATTTTCACAACTAATTGCATTTTTTGACCCTTCCCTGCTGAAATGTCCTCCCGGGGGTGCGGTGGGCCGCTTCCCTGGTGCAGGGCCGATTGAGGGATGGAAGAAAAGAGTTTTCCATCTCAGACTGAGGGGATGCAGCGACACAGCAGCCGGACAGATCCACCATCCCGTGACCTGACCCAGATTCGGGTCTAACCAGAGCCTGATTTAAGCATGGGGCTTGTAGGTTAAATATCTCAGATGGATAAGAAACAGGCTGGGGTGGTACTGCGGGGTTATGGCTCACACTGGGCATCAGGTTTAAAAAAAGTTACTCTGATCTGTGTTCAGCTCAGTTTGTGCAAATGTATGCGAATAATATTAGTGATGCATTGGCTACATTGAGTTTTCTATTATAGTATAAGCATAAAGACACTCAATAGGCTCCAGCAGATCCCCGTGACCCTGGCTCAGGAAAAAGCGGGTATAGACAATGGATGGATGGATAAAGACACTCACATATAAATCTGCCACGATTTATTATTATCAATCTGCTAATTGATCACATGCTTAATGTTAATTGCTTAATGATGTTCTATAACGTCTGAAAATATTAAATAATCATTATTATTAATTTTTGAAGAGGCTCATATGATAAACTTACCGCATGTGGGTGGTTTTCCACAGCGATGGAGGTGTAAAGTGTTGACACTCACACCCCAGCCTGTCACTGTCAAAAGATTCCCTAAAACACAGGAAAGACAACAAATAACCACTGCTGAAGCCAACATAATAATACAGATGATTAACTTATTTGGTTTAAAGGTTCCTCATTTGGTCTGAAATGGTTCGTGTAAAGGTGCATTATCATGAACGTATTCTGTCACTGTTCATAAGAGATGAGGATTCAGATGCCTCTGATGCCAGTGTTGATTGAGATACAAGCTGAGACATACAGATGTATTCTGAATCCTTGGCTTTAATATCCTCTCAATAAAACAGTCACGTTCAACCGAAGGGAAGCATTAGGAAATATGGCATTAACAGATATGGAGGAAATATAGGTTTTTGTTATTATAAGTGTTCCAGTTTAATGGATTTAGCTGCCGACAGAGAAGCTGTGCCATCATAAAAGCACTTTGTCATCAGCTTCCATATATAGCTGCATTGTCCTTAGTTTAGTGGAATCAATACCTTACCTGAAATGCTCAAATTTTTAGGGATTATGCTGCTGCCCAATAGTTAGATTTAGTCCATGCAGGCTGGATTCAGGCCCAGGCCATATGATGATACATATCATGATATGATATAAATACCAACCACCAGAGAGGTTGCTGTACCTGTTATACAGTGGTATTTTTTTCCTTTAATATTTCCCTTGTAAGATATTTATTTAACTGTATTAGTCATTAGCACACCACACCACAATAACAATTTCACAATCAATTTTGCAAAAAATGTGTTGTACAAATAATGGGGAAAACATTTAAATAAATATTGTGATATATAATGACATATGCCTCAATAGAGAATTTATCTTAATGACTACTTTATCCGGCGAGTTATAATGCAATAAACAATATAGTACAGTGGCTGTAACTCTTTACTATTTGCATATAATTTAGTTTATTGGTGTCTTTGTACTCTGGTTTCCTCCCACAGTCCAAAAACATGTATGTCAGGTTGATTGGTGACTCTAAATTGCCCATAGGAGTGAGTGTGAGTGTGTGAGGTTGTTTGTCTCTATGTGGCCCTGTGATGGACTGGTGACCTGTCCAGGGTGGACCCCTGACTTTCACCCAAAGAGAGCTGGGATAGGCTCCAGCAGATCCCTGTGACCCTGGTTAGGAATAAGCAGGTATAGATGATGGATGGATTGATGGTGTCTTTGTATTTGTATGTTTTCCCAGTCTTAAACTTCTGAACACAGAATGAATTTGTTCCTGTGAAGACATTCTTCACTGAAGACATTCTGTAATTTCACAACAGTTAAAGTCCAGGTGTTAATAGTAAAATTAGTGATGGTTCCATTCAGGTGCTTCACTTTCAGGCTCCTGATTTTGTGTTACTGGGACATTGTTAAGATATTGTTAGAAACACGTGTGCTCTTCGTATGATAAGTCAAAATGTTTGGTGTGCAAAGGGACTGTAATACAGGATCTTTTACAGAGCAGCTGTGATTCACGGTGGTGATCTCATCTGTGCTTTATGCAGTGACATCAGTCATCTGTATGAATTTTAAATGTAGTGCTTTTTCTTTTTACATTGGTCAGATGAACATTACACTTTCTGTCTGCACTACAGGTGGCCTAGTGTGTCCTGCTTCTGGTTGCTAGCAGCAATGTCACAGAGGAGTGGACAAGATGACCCGGAGCGGTACCTCTTTGTGGACCGCGCTGTGGTCTACAATCCAGCCGCACAGGCTGATTGGACTGCCAAGAGGCTAGTATGGATCCCATCAGAGCGCCATGGCTTTGAGGTTGCTAGCATTCGTGAAGAGCGTGGTGATGAGGTGGTGGTGGAGCTGGCAGAGAATGGGAAGAAGGCGGTGGTCAACAAGGATGACATCCAGAAGATGAACCCACCAAAGTTCAGCAAAGTAGAGGACATGGCTGAACTCACCTGCCTGAACGAGGCATCTGTGCTTCACAACCTCAAAGACCGCTACTACTCTGGCCTCATCTATGTGAGTATAAGAAGTGCAAGACTAATTATCTTCTTTGAAGGCCTGACAAACGACCATTTGATCGTCAGATATATATCACTTTGTCAGCCTAACAGTGACAACAGTGGTGTTGTGTTGTCAGTGTCATATAGAAAGATCAAATGTTATTATTACATTAAGTTTTATAATAACACTGCCTTAGTAACAATTGACAGCTCTGCAGTAAAAGACAATAATTTACTCTTGAAAAAGAAAAAGGTAATTTTAGAAAAGGCTGTACGATTTCTCTTTTTATATTTTCATAACCTGGTCATCCCAGTGATGTGGGTGGGCAGGAAGGCTATCTTGATTTTAAAAAAGAAACTACTCAATCCTCAGCAGTGTGATGCCCAACTGCAGGAAGATGAGAGTATTTTAAAAAAATATTTTTTTATGAATACTATTCTTTGTTTAAGATGACTGTTGTCCATATATTTAGCATGCTTATTGAACAAATCTGGTTCCTTCTAACCCAATCCTCTTATTTCACACTAGAGTCTCTGAATTAAAGAAGCAAAGAAACAAATTTCCTTCAATGAAAAAGCCATCATGTCCTACATTAGCTCGTGATTTCCCCTGTGATTGTGACCCACTTTGACATACGTACTTGTAATAGCCCAGACATGGAGCTTATCATCCAGGGAGGAGGAATGGTCCGAGGGGTTCAGACTTAAGGGCCTGATCAGAAAGACAGAATTGAGCTTTGCTAAACTAGATTTTACTGGTAAGAAAGTTTGTTTGATGCCCCATAATGTACCTTCTATCAATAACTAATATATAAATGGGGCATCTAATTGTTCATCATCTATTGAGTCTGCTGTAGGTGGTATCTCTGCTTCTTGGTGGTGTTGCACAGAACATAGATGGAGACTTGTGACTAGTGATGAATTACAGGGATAAATATTATAGAGAGCTTCACAATGCGATTGGTGTTTTTATTTTTTATTTTTTTTACTATTCTTCTTGATTTTAGCAAAATGTGATATTTATCCAAACCATAATTGGTTAAATAATGATCAATAAGTAACCTTTATCTAACAGATATAAACGCACAATACACACAATAGACCCAGAAATCTAAATTCTTGAGGAGTAACTAAGAGAGAGCATGCCAACATGATGTCTAAAATATATATAGTCTAGTTTTTTTTTTTTTGTCTCACAAAGTTAAAAACGTATGGATGACATGGTAAGTTAATGTCTTATTAATGAAAGGCTTACCCTGCAGACGTCAGCACTGGGCAGGATGTTGAGACCAGGCAGGAGCAGGAGCGTGAGCTTTGCCATGTGATCACTGTCTACTGATGGCTCCCCGCCAAGAGACTGATTTGTCTGTTTCTATCTCCTGAGACCAGAAGTTGTTTGCCACCATACAGCAGTGGCCATGACCATTCAAAAATTTCCAAAGGAAAATTTGTAACATAAATCATAGGTCATTTCTTTTCTTTATAAATTTAGTTACCAGTTCCAGATTCACACTCTGCAAGTGCTCTAACAAATTTCAGGGTACAATGTGTCCTTGTCTTTTTCCTACAAGAGCTATAGCTATAGCATTGTTATCAAGATCACTTTTTATTTATTCAGTTCAAAATAGAGACTAGATAAAAAGAACATCTTTGTGTTTTTCAATATTTTCGAAGGGATTATAATGGAGAAAGAAGTGACTCCAGCCACATCTCTCACCGCAGAGTCCTGTGCTGAGTCACACTGTAACCAAACCGCCTTTAACAGAGTTCTTTGTGTTCGCTGATAAGCAACAGCTGACTGCTCAAATAACTGAAATGTTTTCCACTTTTGCTATCAGAAAAGTTGCCTTTAATTAACAGCCAGTCCATGCAGGGCCACAGGCACACTTTTCCATCAAAGTGACCATATTTTTGATTTATTTTCAAAGATCAAGATCAAGTATGAAGCTAGTGAGCAATAGTTTTAAGCTTTGAGTTGCATGTATGCAGAACTCTGTCAGTCAGCTGCTTTAACATTCCTGACTCTGCATGTTTTTCTGTCCTGCTGTTGAGGATTGTGTGACATTTTAAATCAGAGCAACATAACAAAGACATTTCCTATTTTATGACTTCCACCCTTCACAACAAGCACTGGATGGAAGTGATAATCAGATTTTTTGCATTACAATGTAAATGGGGAAAACAAAACACAAATGGATCTGAGCTCATTACATGTTTCTGTCAGTAACATTTTAATAGGTGCACAGCCTACGCCATATGTGCATTTGCTGGTCAGAATATGGTTCAGCTCAGTGGTTCATAAGAAAAGAGGACTGGTAATGATGTCACTGTGATGTTTTATTGAATGCAAGCTAGTGTGTGCTCATCCTTTTGTTGGTACAGAGGAGGAAGAGTGGAAGCTCCAGACTGAGAGCTTTCTGTAAATGCCTGTATGGGAAGCTTGTCATTATGCCTGCCTCTCACTGGAGCATGGGTCTGAAACCTGAAGGCCAAATCTCTTCTGCTGAATGTCTTTTATCAAGAAATGAAACATTAGCCTGTTTTTTTTACTCTGAGGAGTAGTTCTCTTCATGTAATTGCTTCACAGGGCCTCATTGTTTTAAAAAAAAAAAAACCAAAAAACAATAATGTAATTATAACTCCATTTCATATGGTGTTGCCTTGACTGGGACTCTTTTTGCCAGTTGGCTGCCTTTTCTCTGCTCATGTAGAAGTAGAGAGTGATGCACACATCCCAGTTTCTGTGCAACATCACCCTCCCCTGTCCTCACCTACACACTAGTAGAGCTCTTGACAAAGGCACCACAACCACTGCTATAATTCCTGACACTCTATTTGCATTCAGTTATTAATGTCATTTTTGTGCATGTGCATGTGTTTTTTAATCTCTTTTTATCCCCATTGTTACATTAACTAGTGTAGCATCCACTCTTCTCAGCTGTCAGAGCCGTCTGAATTTAGGTTAGCTCCCTCTCGTAAGCAGGAAAACACACAGGGATGACATGTTTGGCATTTTAATCAAGCGCTGTTGAGTGAGATTAAGAGCACCTCAAGATCTAGAGCACACACAGAGCTCTGAGAATAGTCAGTCTGGGCATGTTTGAATTATAATGTGTTACAAAATGGATATCTTCATGTGCTGGTGAAGTCAGCAAAGATGCTGACTGACATGTTTTTGTGGGTTTTAAAGACATGGTACAACCCAGTTATCCCAGTTATATCTGAATGGAGGCTGTTTTGTGCACTAGCAGAGACCCCATAAATCCTTCCCATTTTCCCACTGAGAGAGGCCCTGTTGCTAAGCACTGTTTGTTTCACAGACATTTCTTAGGATATTTCCGGAGAGCTGGGAAGTCTTTCAGCTTTGTCAGAGTTCTTCTTTTTCTCCCTAGGTGGTGGGCTTAGGCCTGTGTTTATTAGCTCAGACCTATTTGTCTGATCAAAATAACCTGCATGAAGCCCTCAAAGGTTCACTTGTATTACAGCTATTTATGTTATTTGTTTGTATAAGCAATAATTGTCATGGTACTACAATTGTGACTTTGATACCACTACCTGCCTAAATATCTGTATACTGATACTATACTGAATTATAAACAGAACATGGACTTAAACACTGTGGAGATTGTGAAAAGAGGCCATAAAACAAGAGGAGTGAATTGTGTTAGTCGCGTTGGTCAGTTAACAGCTAAAACTTGACGTCTTGCTATGCCTGGTTGTTGAGCTGTCCAACCCTTTGCCCTCATAGCCCCACTAATGCCCCAGATATACCCCCTGTGGTCCACCATCAAGGACAGCCAGCTGAGTCATCTCTACCCCTACTGACTGTGGCCCATGCTGCGTAAAGAGGGTTGATCTGTCTGCCTGGTGCTGTGCCCACCTTAGGGGGCCTGTGAAGGGCTTATTATACCGACAGCCCTGCAGTACATCTCTCAGACTCAAATTGATGTTTACAGTCAGTGTGGCAGTCGTGAAGAGTAACTACGTACATTTACTGTACTTAAGTAGAGTTTTTAGGTATCTGTACTTTACTTGAGTATGTTCTTCCCCACATTAAAGAGGAAAATATGGTACTTTTACTGCACTACATTAATTTTGTAACTTGAATTACTTTTTGGATTAGATTATTACAAAATACTATATAATCATAAAACTTTACTGATCTTCAGTGGAATGTCACAGGCTGCCCAATAGTATGTAAAGTAGCTCAAATTATAAGCACATGTCAATATTGGCTCCATCTTTATCAGCAAGTCATGAGAACAATAATGCAATAAATATGATTAAGTAATGTAAAGTACTTTAATTTGAGATGTACCATTGATTACTTTTGCTTTGACTTTTTCAAGTTTATTTAACTGCTAATACTTTTTTACTTTTGTTTAAATAAAAATCAGAATATAGACATTTAGTTGTAACAGAATATTATTACACTGCAGTATTTATGGTTTACCCAAGTAAAGGATCCTAGTACTACTTCCACCACAGCCCATCAGTAATAAAGAACAACTGACAAACACTGCTGGTGATTCCAGACTAAACCACTATGTGACTGGGTTGCAGCACAGAGCTGTGTCTAAAGAGTGTGTGAGCATGGAAGAGGTGGGGAGGGAGCATTGATGGCCATCTGGTGATCTGGCCCCTACCCTCATCATACGTGTGGGCTACAGCTCCACATGACCACCACCGCTGACGTCTCTGAAGTGTGTTACCCTTACCTATGCATTTCTGTTAAGCTTTTCTCTTAAGCTCATAAGTTTTAATAAGTTTGCACCGTTAGCAGTGTTCGAATTGAATTTGCACCTGTGCTGTGACTTTGATTTGGAGAAATATGGAATACACTAATATCAATTGTGCTATAGTATTCATAATTACTTTTCTCTTGTTTTTGTTTTGCCATAACACATACTTTGATCTTTGACTTAATTAATATGCTGAAACTTAATAATACAACTTCAGTTTTGTTACAGCTGCATTTAGACATATTATTGCATTACTGTCCAGTCCTGGTTGATTGTTGCAGTAATATCACAATGTGATTATAAGCTCCACAGTATGAAACCATTGTTCTAGTTCAGCAGCAAAGTTAATGGGCCCTGTGCCGCCTGCAGCCCACACTGTACAGCAGACAAAGTAAAAGATTGCAGACCAGCCAAGCACAGAGATAAGAAGGTTGAAAAAACAGGGAGGGAACGTTGGGACTGCTCTTTGCTCTAAAAAGAAGATATAAAGTGTGTAGTATGAGGCAGGACAGGTCAGTAAAGGGAAAAAGTAAGTGCAAGAAAGGTGTTAACACCTTTTCACCTTATTTATGAGTACAATCATGACTGGATAGATGGCTGTACCCAATAATATATTTTATCACTGAAGACTTTTAATCTCAATCAGTGATCCATGATTCAGAAAGCCCTAATCTGACAGTGTCTGTTGTATACTGTGTCTGCACAGTTAATGGAGTGCTGCTGCAGCAGACATGCCAGGGATTAACCCTGTCCTCGCCTGTCTGACTGCATGTCTGTCTGCATTGTATAGCTGGGGAACTGATACTTGGTTGTGGATTAACATCACCACCCACTGAATCTGCTTTTTGTTGTCAGTTAAAAGATTTCTGGGTAAATTTGCCACCAGGGTAATGTGGAGAAAAATGCAGATAGAGACTTTCTACGTACAATATGAGGGGGATAAGGGAGTGGAATAAGAATCCTAAAAGTGTAAGATACTTAGCAGTGTGGAATGATCTGTGAATGTGGATGTATTAAGCAAACAGGAAAATAAGTCAAAAAGGTAAACCAAGATATTTAGGACCATAATAATTTGTGTTTTAATCTCTACAGGTAGCAAAACCTGCATCCACTCTTATAACAGTGCACTAAAAGGGTCTCAGTCAGTTTGTGTTTATCATTTGTATGCAGTCACTGCATACAAATGATAGACAATTATAAAATATTGTCTGTGACAGGCTGTGTTGCATTGACAGTCAACCATGTTTTCTTTTTACAGACATACTCTGGTCTCTTCTGTGTGGTCATAAATCCTTACAAAAACCTGCCCATCTACTCAGAGAACATCATTGAGATGTACAGAGGCAAAAAAAGGCATGAAATGCCCCCTCACATCTATGCCATCTCAGAGTCTGCATACAGATGCATGCTACAAGGTAAGTCTGAGTAGGTTCTTATGCACCTCGGTCTCCCTCACATACAGGAGTTAAACGTTACCTGACATCTCAGGTGTATTGATTTCCAAGGTTTTGTGTAAGATTTTGGCTTGTTTTTGAGTGTTGTGAAATTGTCATTGTTGCACCCTGTTTACTGTGTCTCCTTTAGAGGATTTAGACATTTACTCACTATATTCCTCTGGCAAATTAGACATGACATGGTCTTTGCTCTTGCTGACTTTAGTTAGCTAGGAAGTCTCCTCCTTGAGAATTAGACTAAACACTATTAAGAGCATAAACCATAGAAAAAACAAATGGTTATTTTATATAGGAAATACATTTTTGCCAGTTTGTTCTTTGGTACTCTGCGTTTCTTGTCTGTTAACCTATATACCTATATCCTTGTATCGCATCCTTTCAGATGGCATTAGCCAGTTTCACATTTCTGACCTCCACATCATGAT
Organism: Mastacembelus armatus; assembly: GCF_900324485.2. NCBI lineage: Eukaryota > Metazoa > Chordata > Actinopteri > Synbranchiformes > Mastacembelidae > Mastacembelus > Mastacembelus armatus. The sequence goes on from NC_046633.1 coordinate 22,627,955, forward strand.
TTAGATTTGGTCAGTAATCAGTGGGACTATATATCTGTTAAACTATACATGTTGCTACGACATTAATTTACCCAAAAGCTCATGGTGAAGTGTCCTGGATGATAATACCATGGAAGTATAGATATAGTATTGATATTTTTATGCAATGGATGTTATTAATTTAGTTTACTTTCAAAGCATGTCTCAAAAAGCAAGACCACTGCCTTTGCTCTGATGATCTTTATTTTGTGGATTTCTCTCAATTTACTCTTTTAATAGAAAGGCACAGATATATGTGACATCCAGTTTGCCTTAGTTGTTGCAGTTTGGTTTACATTGTTTTAGGAACGTGAAATTTTGTAAGTGAAGGCGGTCCATGCTGGATGATGTCTTCAAAGATCTTCGCCTGGTGGCTGGCAGGCTTCCAGGCTCTATGAGCAGTGACTGACTGGGATCAGACCAGCGAGAACAGAGAGGGTGACCCCATTGTGCTCCACAATAGGTCTTTTGTGTGATTGTGAGGGCCGACCAGTGGGGGTGGTGACAAACTGATCAGTCCCATCAGTCCTTTTAGGCTTTGCTTTCCTTATGTTGGCAAACAGAAGGAAGTTTCATTAGTGTCAAGAAACTTGATAATACGTTGGCTCATTTTAACAACAGTCTTTAAGTAACTATTGCAAAGATGGTTTAATCCTTTTTTAACCACAAATGTTCAAACTTTCTATGCAGTGTTTGCCATTTTTATTTGTTCTAACATTTAGTCTTAAGATACTTGTCCTCACCTCCTCCTCTTTTCCTCACACCCTCTTTTCTCTGCACACTGTGCTTGTACGCTGTGGACAGGGGTGTATGGGGGCAGGGCTGGTCAGTATCTTTTCTTGCAATAACCTCTATCCTTTCAAAATGCTGCATATATACTTGCATAGACTACTTGTCTCTGAGCACACGGGCCTGGCCTGTTGTTTTTTTTTTTTTTTTATTTCACTGCTGCTCCAACTCATTTGCAGATATGGTCGTGTTAGAATTAACTGAGCTGTGGTTTAAAAAGAGGTTTGTAGGTTGGAGATTAGTGGAGGCCTGCAGCTGTGCAGCTGTGGTCCTGAGAAAAACCGGGTTATAAAAAGCAAATATTCAGCTGTGTAGGTTAGCACTGGTGTTTTTCTTTTCTCCAAGCTGAAGAGAAATGGAAAGATAAATAGTGTGGCACAAACCAACACATTTCCTCAGTGTCTTTGGCGATATGACTAGAATAAAAGAGAATTCTTTGTAAGGATGTCTGTAATTTTATGCAGCACTATTGATATACATTTTGATTTATGAAACTTTTTTATATAGTGAACTGACTTTCTAGAAAAACTAATATTGTCTGACATCACATGTCACCGTATTGCCCAACCCTGGTCCCTCTTATCTCTGAATGAGTAATTAGGTTTTAGTGATTAATAGGGGAGACCCTTCACACTTCATGTTTAGACTTGGCAGTGTCATTTGCCACCTGAACAAGAATGAACACTTGAAACAAATAATGTGTTACTGCTAATTTACGACCTTTGGAACTGAGCAGATTGGTGGATCATACTTACAGCTGAAGGGGATCTAGACCTTGCAGGAGTCTGATAATTATTGAAACCCTGCTGTGAAGCCAGTCAGCGTTCAGATGGAAGGTTAAATGAGGTGTTACCTAACAAAGACAGGGTGTGTAAGCAGATCTCTAGAACCTACTGCACATCTGTCATTGATTATTGGCCCAGATGCTTTACATAATTGCCCTCATTGCTTTGCTTACGTGAACTCACTGACGTACAAGAAACTAATATTGTCATATCTGGAAATGTGTAGTAAGGAAATGCTGATGCTTGCTTGAATGAAAACATGTGTTAAAGGACTGGTCATGTCAGCAGTTGCAATAGATTCCAAGAGTGGACATGGATCAACAGCAATGAGAGTGTCCCAAGGTGTGGTTGTGAAACGGGGCCTTTGTTTGAGTGGAAGAAGAGAAAGACCCCCTTCTTGAGTTGTTTAATCAGGGCATTAGGTCAAGTCCAGCTAGATCCATTTTGGCTTAGAGAGGTTTAGCCCAAAGCACAGCTCTTTGATTTCTCTCAGAGGTCTATTTTATCAACAATGAACAAAGCCCTCTGCCTCACATGTCAGCAGCATTACTGAGTTGTTTGAAGAATGTAAATTATGATACATGAGGTTCACAAACACTCACCTATGCTCAGTTTGCAGTTTATTTGGTAACATTTTGTCCACACCATTTATATCAGTGAGGTTAAATACCTCTCTGTGCTGCTTTTGAACTGTATATCTCAGCCATAATGACATACAGTTTAATTAACACCTCTCTAAAACACTTTTAACAAAAAAAATCACCATTATAACCTTCATAATAGACAATTTGTTGCAGCACCATTGTATTAGACTGCTTTCGTTTCAGCTAAAAAACTCTTGAGTGTGTACTGTCAGGACTGTGATAGAACGAGATTGGTAGTCACACACTCTCAGCAAACACTGACCCACCTGGCACTAATCAGGTCTGCAGCAAACAGCGATGGCCTTGATCTTAGGCTCGTTCAACCTTAGCCATCCCCCAGAAGCCAAACCAGAGCACATTAAGCACACAGGAATTTTTTGCTGATCTTTTGAAAAAGTGGTCCACTACCATGTTTCAAAAAAATATGGATGAGATATAAAATTACATTCACTGACACTATTGTTCTCTTTCTCCCAAATGCTTTTTTTTCTTCAAAAAAAGTACAGGAACAGATGTTTGTGAACAATGAAACTGCTCAGTCATAAATTGAAGGAGCACCCCTGTTTCCTCTGTAACAAATCCCTGTAAAACTGTTTTATTCTAAATAGTTCCAGTCACAGCAATGACTATTTCACTGCTGCTGTTTTAACTCTTTGTTTAAAAAGTTCTTCATATTTAATCCTTAAACATGTTTTAAAGACGTGTCTAAAGTACCAGAGTACGACTGATAAATACAAATATATATATACAGTGGGTACGGAAAGTATTCAGACCCCTTTAAATTTTTCACTCTTCGTGTCATTGCAGCCATTTTCCAAAATCAAAAAAGTTCATTTTATTTCTCATTAATGTATACTCAGCACCCCATCTTGACAGAAAAAAACAGAAATGTAGAAATTTTTGCAAATTTATTAAAAAAGAAAAACTGAAATATCACATGGTCATAAGTATTCAGACCCTGTGCTCAGTATTGAGTAGAAGCACCCTTTTGAGCTAGTACAGCCATGAGTCATCTTGGGAATGATGCAACAAGTTTTTCACACCTGGATTTGGGGATCCTCTGCCATTCTTCCTTGCAGATCCTCTCCAGTTCTGTCAGGTTGGATGGTGAACGTTGGTGGACAGCCATTTTCAGGTCTCTCCAGAGATGCTCAATTGGGTTTAGGTCAGGGCTCTGGCTGGACCAGTCAAGAACGGTCACAGAGTTGTTCCGAAGCCACTCCTTCGTTATTTTAGCTATGTGCTTAGGGTCATTGTCCTGTTGAAAGGTGAACCTTCAGCCCAGTCTGAGGTCCTGAGCACTCTGGAAGAGGTTTTCTTCCAGGATATCTCTGTATTTGTCCACATTCATCTTTCCTTCAATTGCAACCAGTCGTCCTGTCCCTGCAGCTGAAAAACACCCCCATAACATGATGCTCCCACCACCATGTTTCACTGTAGGGATTGTATTGGGCAGGTGATGAGCAGTGCCTGGTTTTCTCCACACACACCGCTTAGAATTAACGCCAAAAAGTTCAATCTTGGTCTCATCAGACCAGAGAATCTTATTTCTCATAGTCTGGGAGTCCTTCATGTGGTTTTTGGCAAACTCTATGCAGGCTTTCATGTGTCTTGCACTGAGGAGAGGCTTCCATCGGGCCACTCTGCCATAAAGCCCCGACTGGTGGAGGGCTGCAGTGATAGTTGACTTTGTGGAACTTTCTCCCATCTCCCTCCTGCATCTCTGGAGCTCAGCCACAGTGATCTTTGGGTTCTTCTTTACCTCTCTCACCAAGGCTCTTCTCCCACGATTGCTCAGTTTGGCTGGACGGCCAGGTCTAGGAAGAGTTCTGGTCGTCCCAAACTTTTTCCATTTGAGGATTATGGAGGCCACTGTGCTCTTAGGAACCTTGAGTGCTGCAGAAATTCTTTTGTAACCTTGGCCAGATCTGTGCCTTGCCACAATTCTGTCTCTGAGCTCCTTGGGCAGTTCCTTCGACCTCATGATTCTCATTTGCTCTGACATGCACTGTGAGCTGTAAGGTCTTATATAGACAGGTGTGTGCCTTTCCTAATCAAGTCCAATCAGTTTAATTAAACACAGCTGGACTCCAATGAAGGAGCAGAACCATCTCAAGGAGGATCAGAAGAAATGGACAGCATGTGAGTTAAATATGAGTGTCACTGCAAAGGGTCTGAATACTTATGACCATGTGATATTTCAGTTTTTCTTTTTTAATAAATTAGCAAAAATTTCTACATTTCTGTTTTTTTCTGTCAAGATGGGGTGCTGAGTGTACATTAATGAGAAATAAAATGAACTTTTTTGATTTTGGCAAATGGCTGCAATGACACAAAGAGTGAAAAATTTAAAGGGGTCTGAATACTTTCCGTACCCACTGTATATAATCTGTTTGACTGTGAACGGATCGAAATAGGTGTTTTCATAGTGAGCAAATATGTGGATAGTGATAATTTGTTATGTGCAGTTAGCATGCAAAAGTGAATGCAAATCAACATAATTCATAGTTGTTGTTACTGTTTCAGGTGATTCTACTATCACTTCTTATTGTTCCTCCCATCATGCTGGGATATGTCATCGAAGTGCTGTTAGACACCATGAAATGATGTCTGGCTGACTTATTTTATACATTATGAGCCTTACTTCTTGTGGTTCGTTATTTACAGATTTTACTTAGTGGTAAATTTCCATACATTATATACTGGACAGCACATGGCGCATTGGAACAGTATTTTGTAAAGCAACATGATCTACAATATGTTTATTTCTGATATTTCTTTCTTATCCCTCTTGTCTACATGAAATATAGCCTTCACAGTGTGTCTTATTTTTCCATCTCTTTCCCTCCAGTCTTTGGCTGCCTCTCTAGCTGCCTCACTGATTTATTTTGCGCCTAATGTAGATATTAGGCTGCATATATGTTCCATCAGTTTAGTTTGCATTAATACCTTGAATAGAAAGCAAAATCCTGTTGTCATTGTATCTCAGATACAGTTAATCTCCCATCAGATTGCAGACTTTCCTTCTCAGAAATGCTCCACATATGAAACCAAACACTCTGGATCTCCCAACATTTGTTTCCATCTGTGTAAGCCCTTGGCTGAAGATTCAGCCTATGCCATTATAGCCCTAAAATGGGTGATTTAAAATCATTACTGCTTGGTCTTTTAAAAACTTACTGATAGCTTTGCATCAAAGGACAGGCCAATAGTAAGTGTTTCACCAGTAGTAAATGTTTGTCTTATATTTGGAAGGTATAGCAACTATTGGTTCAGCCACTGAAAACATTACTGAAGCCTTCTTACAAAAGACCGTACAGCAAATTTGGCACCCCATCTGAAATATAACAGCTCTGAGGTTTAAAACTAATAATCAGTTACAAACCCCATCTGTGTTAGGAGATAAGTTTTTGGTGCCTGAAATGATACTACAGAAACCCAGGATTTTCTCAAAATCAGCTATAATTCAGATTTCTGTTCTTCTTGTTACAGTTTAGTTTCATGCCAACACTCCTGTTCCATCCAAGTGGGCTTAGAAGCAAATCCCCTAATTGCCACATGGGATATTTTTACCCGCTGCTTTATTTTAATTGGAAAATAAAATGTATGTGGTAATCCATGCATGGTCATTATCTTGGAAGTTTTTTTGTAACTGATAGTGGTCACTATAGCCTTAAACCAGTGTTGTGCCGTAGCTGGTTGTCGGGCTAGATTTGCAGTCATTTGTAGATTAATATTTAAAAATATATGGCTTTGAAGTTATATCTGTACAATGCTACATTGGAAAAGAGTGGGTGTTGTAGAGAAGTGCATTTAAAATAGTTCTTCTTGCCTTTAAAGCACTAAAGGGTTTTTGTTGGTTTCAGATTGTGGTCTAAAGACTAGAGAAGCTCAGTAGTGACCAGCGATTAGTGGTGGCCACCCAGGCCTTTAGAAATAAATGATGTGCCTGAAGTCAGTGGCTGTTAGTTTTAAAGGCCCAACACACCAGTTTTGTTGCCCTGATTGACATCTGGCTCAGCTTCGATTGGTTTGGTTGCACATGTTGGTTTAGAGTTTTCCATAAGAAGACTTGTGCAGGTAACCTGTATAATGGATGTGTGTTAACCAGAGTGTGTTGTGGGTCATTTGCTTCAGGAAAAAAGACTTATTAAGCCTTGTATAGTGCTGCAGGGGAAATTACACTGAGATTTTCATTTAACAGTTGAGTAGACATTTGCTCAATGAAATGACTTTTACAGTTGCTAGTTGGTAAGTTGGGTAATGACTTAATAAACTGTCTAGCAAACATAATCAGTGACATTATAGTTCCCCCTTTTCTTCACAGTATAGGGACTAAGATCTAATTCCTCCTGTTAATGAGATAGTGGGTTTGTCTTTATTACCCTGGCCATTAAGCTCATGCATTGCACTATTACATCAGGTTTTCGTCCTGCTCTGACACTTCAGCAACAGCTAAATTAATGTGAAGGACTTGTTTTTGAGGTGAGTGTTGGCACTTCCTTGCCACTCCTAAAAACAGGCATTAGCCATCCGTGGCAGACACTGGCCCAGGCCCAGCATGCCACAGGCTCACAATGAGCTCACTGTCATGAGCTGAGATCAGCTCCCCCTCTTCCACCCTCTGTCCTTACAGGGAGAAACGCCACATGCAGAGCTGCTGTTTATGTCGAAGCCGCAAGACATCCTCAAATTTTTGACTGCTTTGTAAGACCAATGCAGACCTTTTATATTGGAGTGCTAATTTTGTTATCTTTGTAACCTGTATAAGCTCCATAAAATCCTTTAAGTCTTAAACACCTGTCTTCATCCAATATTTAAGCCCTCTTTGTTTTATGGTCTGATAGCTTTTTGCTCTTCAAATCATCTATGTCAAATATTCAAAATGGTATTCAAAGCTCGCTTTTATTTTTATTTATCCTGGGGGAGTTGTCACTGTCCTCCAACATAATCGAGTCATGTGAAGCTGGCAAGAGCGTTGCCAATGTGAAACCCACAAAACAGTACTTATGACTATAAAGTAATGTTCCTGAAATAAAAGTCCCAATTTGCGTAGTTATCATCCATACAGTCCCACAGTCATCTGCCAGTAAGAATCGTTTTGCAGTCTGTTAGTTTGTTAGGGTTGTAGTGGTGTTGTCACGTTGCTAAATGTGTGTGTTTGTATGAGTTTGTTTGTATCTCTTATGCAATAGGAATATGAATATAGAGATATAGAAGAGATGTAATCTAATAGGGGTTTGTTTTTGTCAAGAGGTCCTCATGAATCAAGCCAGCTTTAGTACATGTGTTCAAACCTAGTACCCCTTGTTACAGTATTAAAGTGCAGGAAGTGCCTGGTGAAAGCCAGGAAACCAGGTTATCCCTAATGAGCTATCCAGCTGTGTCCTCACTCAAATAAGCTTCCATTATTTACCCCAAAGGAACACAGTCAGCACTTTGGTCCAGGAAACTTTCACCTCTGGCAGAACTGTCCAGCCTGGGATACATCATGTATGAGCTGACAGTATGAGCTGACATAGTCACAGCATGGCAGTGATTGCCACCCCGCCTTCCATGTTATGTTAATTTGTAGATTTCCAGAGGCCTGAGACACTGAATGTTTTCTAATACTGTAGTTTACAACAAAAATAAAATTTCAAGAAAAAAAAATATTGTTTTGTGTAGCAGATTGTTCTGTAGTCCTTCTTTGACTTATTTCACATTACATATTTTTATTTAAGTTCCTACATTAATTTGTAGGAACTTGTTTTCACTGACATCAAAGAGCTTTTTTGGATTTTTTGTGTCAAAAAAGCCAAATTATATTGACCATGATTGATTGATAAAATCAATAAAAGGGGGTGAATACTTTTTATAGGCACTGAATATGTTCAGGTAAGTTAATACAGTCACAAATTGGACCATATGCTTTCTGATTGGTGTGCTCTGCTGCTCCCTATCCAAAGGCCATCGTTCTCCTATTACCACTTACCCTGTGCTTATAAGCTTATTAGCTTATTTGTGTTTATAAGTTTATTAGCTTGTTGCTGAAATGATGGAGGAACCCATTCACGCTGAATTTAGTCTTTTCTCATCTGCCAGTTTTGCGAGTTGAGTTTGATTGCTGCCGGAGGTTTTAGCGGCCCATCGTTCTTACACCCATTGATCCAGGTCATAAGAAATTATAATTGATCAGTGTGTTGCATTTTGCACCTGACGAACATGCATTTTCAGACTGTTGGCAACTCACTGAGTTAATAATAGAAAAATATTTTAAAAAGCAATCACTTTATGTGACTTTTAAAGTTAGAACTGGCTTGGTCAGTCACATCTGTAATTCGATTCAGGGAAGATGTGTCTTTCCCTGGGTTATTGATGTCTTACCTCTCCTAAGTCAATCTGATAATGCACCTTCTTGCAAATCACCAGTCACTGGTAACATCCTTCAATTATCTAACATGCAGACTTTGCAGTACAGTTACAGTATTAATGGCATCTGAGGCTAGGCCCACTGATGAATAAGCACTTGCTCATCAAATAGAAACAGAGGAAACTGACTTAGCTAGAATTAACTGATGAAGACAAATATTCAATCCATCAAACTGTCAATCAGTCACAGGCATTTTTTAGCATGTTTTTAATTAATCAATACTATCTGCTTAACCATGCATTTTATATCAAGTCATATTATCTGGTTTTATGCTGTAGTTGCATCTTAATAATTCTGAGGGTTCATTTATTTTAAAAACTCTTAAGACCTTTGGGATTTCATATGAACAAAGTCTTACTTTGAGTCAAATATTAAACCTGTTTGAATTTTTTCCTAAAGTAACATATTTTTAATAAATAGTGCTGATCTCAATATTCACTTAGCATCACTGCTGTGGAGACAGGAGTATAACATTTGCAACATGAAGACAGTCCAGATCTCCAGACTTGTATCTAATCTTTGGACCTCTCGCTGCTCAGTCATCCATGTGACTGGACAGGAGGCCCCAGTCCTGGTGGGGGGGGCTTTGACAAGAAGCCAAAGTACTGTTCTCCCATGACATCATCATCATTATGGTCCCCTGAAGGACCTCTATGTGACTCTTATCTGTCTCACTCCATGCTCACAAGGCACTCCAAACAGGAATTCTGTCTGAAAATTTATGGAGACACACATTTTTATTTCCACATGACCGCAATGCAAGCTGCCATCAGCACGGCGCACAGTAACAGTTTCACACAGGAAAAGAGTTGGATGAGTGTTTGCTGCAGGATGTCGAGCAATAAAGGACATTTGAAGTCAGTTTCAGATCATAGAAGTGAAAAATCTGTTGCCTTTATTTAGATTTACTAGGACTTAAAGTACAGAGTGATTGATGACAATGTATTAAGTGTAGAAGACTTCAATTTTTCAAACTATTTTATAATTATATTGTTTCTCTTTAATGAATTATGTTGCCTCATTGAGGCTTGTCTGGTTAAAATAGATGATGATAATAAAAAAAATAATAAAAACATTGAAAAAACTCTTGCCTTATGTCTCCTGTGCAGTGATTTGACTTGACTGCTGCATTTCTTTATTTCTAACACTTCATCTCAGGAAATACCTGGGGAGAAGCGGTGTGAAGCCTGAGCCTACTGAAAATTATACCCTGATAAACAAGTAGTTTTTAATTCACATAAGAAAATGAGTCTCAGACTGTGAAAACCACAATAATTTCAAATCTACAGTCAGCTTAGTCGTTATGTTTAACACAGTTGTGGTGATGGAGTTGTCTTTTTGTCTCCACAGATCGAGAGGACCAGTCCATTCTTTGCACGTGAGTATACAGGCTTATTCCACTGCTGCATAGATTTAGTATGTTTTACTGATATGGAAGTTATTTTGATAAAACAATTTGGGAAGTACCCTTGCTTCAGTGTATTTGATTGTTTTTGATATTATATTGAGTTAAATTAATAAATTATATTGGGTTTAACTGAGCCTTCTGGCTAGACTTAATAGCGTAAGGTTCATTCTTCATTCATTACTCTCATGCACTTCTCCTTTCCACTTAATCTTATTGAATATATGTAAACATTGTACATTATATCCCCTCTAGCACGTTTTATCTGAATGAAATGAAAAATAATAATTTATTTACTGTTAAATACAAAAGTTCAGAAGCGTGGTAAAAGCAGCCTCCCCTTGACTTGTCATTTTAAATTGTGTCTCAGTGACATTGCCCAGACAGCCACTACTGTGGGGTCTGTGAAATGCCTGACATTTCTGCTGCATAGCCCTCTGGTGTATTTTCAGTGACAAGTGTCTGCAGATGACAGAGATACAGCCAAAGAAAATGCCAGAGAGGGTATCAAGACACAAGCCATGCAGCAGCCTTGTTCCTCGTGTTATTTTGTCACCTCCATCAATATACAGGGTGTCAAAGTAATGTACATGGACCATGTTACACAAAACTTAAATAAAACTTATAAACAAAAGTCTAAAAATCTGAACTGAATGTAAATCAAATTAATTCAAACTCAACCCAGAAAGATTATATCAGGCCTTTCTTTAGAAATTGGGGACCTAAAGAATTTAACACCCAGCAGTCCAAGTCTAGCAACTGAGGCACTGATGTAATTCCCCCATGATGTGTGCACAGTGGCCAACATGTCTGACAGCACTTACACACTCTGCTGGTCCTAATGCTCAGCCATATCACACTTTCTTTCTCAAACTGAAAGCAAAGCAATATTTTGCGCATACTTGGTGTGTGCCGATTTGCACTTACCGTAAAACCTCAGGTATGCTCTAAATCTGAACTGCTCCTCCACAGCTTGTGCATGGATTGGAGAACTTGAGATTTCTTTTTTTTCCTTCCATGGTGACAGAGTAGTGAAAACAAAGTGAGCATCCACACGACCACAACCACAGGCCTAAACTAAACTGACGCTTAAAGAATATATTGTGTAGAAAGACACACATCATCAGATATGCAGTAGGATTCAGCTGAGTCCTGGGATTATATTTGTGTATATATATTATTTGCAGTGGAAAAGAAGGCAGGCCCTAGTCTTTTGTTTTCCCCCTCAAGCACCTGCAGTCCTGTAAAACTTGAGGACGGTACATCTTTAATTTTATATTTTTTCAGACCAGTTTTTAAGATCACCCAGTGGCTGAGATGTATATGCAGATAGTTCACTCTGACAGTTTAGTGTTTGTGGGTGCATTGTCTTTTTTTGTCTTGCAGAGGTGAGTCAGGAGCTGGAAAGACAGAAAACACAAAAAAGGTCATTCAGTACCTGGCACACGTTGCCTCCTCTCACAAAGGAAGAAAAGACCACAACATTCCTGTGAGTATCCTCTCTCATTTTCATAACTTTCATGCAGTCTAGCAGTGCATTTTTAACAAGTACCACAAATACCCCATAAAAATGTGTTGAAATACTAATGTTGGTGGATTTCAAAGAAAAATGAGTTACTATCACTATGCCTTATCATATCTTTGAATGTCTCAATGGCTCTTTAAAGCCAAGTTATTGTTATGGCACTACATAGATTAAAATATGCATTTGCATCATCTCAATAACTCTGGAATAACAGTTAGTAAAGTAAATGAGCGATTATTGTGGGCTTTGCTGAGATTAGAATAAAGTCAGTAGTTTCTGAAATGTACTGATGATTACATATAGTATAGAAAAATATAGATACCAACACCTGTAGTAGATGACATGGCTTTGTGCACTAGATCTTTGTGCACACAATCTAACAATGTGCATTTGTTTATCTGTAACAAAACAGCCAGAATCACCGAAACCAGTGAAACTTCAGGCAAGTTTTTCTGCTTTCTTATACATCTTGTTCATGTGCATGCTACACTTACATTTTCCTCTCAAATCAACATTTCTCTACAATCTGGGCTCATAATATGTGTCATATAGTGTTAAGGACATCAGTAATTATATCTGACAGTTCAGTTAAAAATACCTGAAAAAAGAAATGGCTTCTGTAGCCTTTACCTTTGTCTCTCTCTATCAGGCACAAAATGCAGTTGTAAGTAAATTTTTAAACTGGCATGATTATTCGGGTTTCTTTATTGTCTTACATATTATGTTCAGATGTGCCATTCTGTGAATTTGCTTGCCATTGTTGTGATTCACACTCACTGGAACGTAATCACGTGCATGTTTTATTCGTTGTTGTAGGCGCATTAGGCTTTGGCTGTCATCGTGTGCTAATGCTAATTGTAGTTTTAAGACGTATCTGTGTTTTAAGACTGATAAGATCAAGCTAGTAACCACACCTGCTTACAGGAATTTATATAAATAAAGGTTATGGTGTACCTGCAGTATTCTCAGCACTGGCCACTAGTGCTAACCAGTGACTACTACACGTTAACCTAGAACATCACCATTAATCTGCCTCTTGAGGGCCAGAAATACAAACCACTGCTGTAATTATATGAACTGTTGCTAACACCATTTATAGACTGTCTTAGGTTGTGCTTAGATTCTAACACTCGTGCATCATTTCAAAATGTTCAGCTTGAACTATACATTCATTGTATCCATGACGTTAATGCAATTTATTATTTTCCATAATAACAATTGAATCTCCCCATGTCCTACAGAGTGGACCCCTGTTTTATGTGAGTAGTTTGTAGTTTCTCATCTATCTTACCTCACTTGATATCAATGGGGTGCTTTTCCCACTCTGTCACTATCTAATCTTTAACTGCACAATGTCTTACCTCTAACGCTTTAATATTGCCCGATGTTGGGCAGTAGCTTCTTCCATCAACCTCAATCCACCTGCTGTAGTTTGGTTTTTGTAGCTTTACATGATCTGTACCTTTATAGTCATCATTAATTTAATAAGTGCTGCTTCTTTCACACTTTTAACATGTTTATTACTTAAAATAATCATTGCTTTAATTCTTCATTTATTAACCTGATATTCTCCCATGCAGGAATGTTGGAATCCATGCTAATATTTGTCTATAAAATAAGTTTTCATCTGTAATATTTTCACTGTTTCCTTTAATGAAAACCCCAGTTAGCACTTAGATTTATAGTTTAGTGATGAAAATCAGTGTCCCACTGACACAAATCAGTTATCTGCTTTAAAGGGATTAACAATTTAAGGATAATGTCCGATGTTATGATTGAGAATGAGCAAATTCCCATTAATGATTATAATTTAGTCAAGACAATTATGAAAAATTACTTTAAAAAGTGGTTTTACCAACTGCCCAGTTGGCCAGTTTTAGTAAAACTACAAAGGGTTGAATTTAGAGGTTCCTTTTTGTTCTTAAGTGACATGTAAAGATATAAGGTTAATTTGGATTGAGATATTTATTTTCTTTTTAAACTGAACGTGGCATAGAACTTTATACAACTAATTCAAATAAATAGTTATGTATGATAAACTAGTCTTTTTTCTGAACAGTCAAAAGCTTGAAGTGTTGCAGGACAAACTCCAAATAAATACAACAAAATCCTAATTTGAAAATTTTGAATCTTTAACTAAAACATTAAAACTTTCAGGTTTTACAGCAGAACAGAAACTAAATTCTTTAGTCACTTCCAAATAAATAAACTATGTGTGTTGTTGTGCAGCCAGTGTCACACTTGTTTTAAGGGACCACTAACACTTGCTTGAGTCTGGGACTTGATATGCTCTAAAAGGATGGCAGTGTTTTAGGTGGTGTTACCTGTTTTTAGTAGAACATTTGTATATTCTTGTCAAATATACGTGTATGTTTTGCAGTGCAGGCTACTCTGCTTCTTGTAAGACGCAGTTACAGAAGTAGAAGATATTTAGCAAAGTATGATTAAAGTGGTTCACTGGTTTCCAAGCCATCACATCTTAATTGTTTGATCTTGCCCTAGTGACCGATGCGGAGTCTCTTTCAGCCTTACTCCTCCTTCAAGTTGGACTTAGCCAGCATAGCTTTGTCATCCCACATGAGTTTTCCACATTGGCTTGTTCCTGACCAGATTTAAATACTTTGTGCCATTTCCCAAAAAGTGTTCTCCATTTTCCTGCTGGTTGAAGTGGTGACTTGTATTATTAATCTGGCCTCATGACCTCAGGAGCAGATGTTGAGCAGTGCAAACAGATTTAGACTGGTCTCAGGAGATTTAGTCAAACAGTTTTAATGTCTTAAAGTCTTAATGTACTGCTCCAAAACAGACTTCACTGTGGAAACAGACCTGTAGCTGGTACCTGGAAGAGTTTTCTTTAAGGGCATTGATTGGGATGATTATTTTGAGGGACCAGGGATGTTTGTGGTGTTGACACCTGTCAGATTGCTTAGGTTTTGTTGTAATTACACAACAGTTGGCCATCTCAGTGAAGAAGACAGCTCTGTTTTTGCATGTCTGACATGCTCTTTTTGCAACAGCATCGTGGGTCAGCTTCTAATGTTGCTAAATTGGATACCCCCCTCCCCGGTGTTTGTAATCTTCCCTCTTTTTTTTTTTTTAAATATGCATACCACAGACCACACAGATGAGTAGAGATTGCCAATGAATAAATTTAACTATCAAGCTGCACCGCAGGCTTGTGTTTATATAGAAACAAAGGCTTTTGGTTTAAATCCTCTGCCCTTTACAGCTTTGATCGCTGGAAAAGGAGCAGGTTTATCCAGTTCAGTGCTGCTTCATTCCAGCTGCTCAGAAACTCAATTAAAACATCCCGTCCTGTTCTCTGGCCAAAGATCACATTACTTGTCTATCGTCTTGAATGCAACACCTCTTCAGTTTCTTTTTGTGGACACTTCAGCCCTTCGGTATTTGCAGCTATTTTGGACATAATGGTAAAATATTTCACAGAGCCACAAGACAAAAAATAACGTTGCAGAAGAGGTTGTTTTTCTCTTAGTCACTGTGGATTCTCTGGTCATAAAAAGGTCACAGTGTGGCTTGGACGGAAAAGTAGCGGCCACCTGTCCAAACATCTGTATAGGTCTCTTATTTATTTCTTCAGCCCTTTAAAGTGAAAAAGGGCCACAGTGTTTCTGTTTTGTAGTGGATATATGATGGAGTTTTCATGACATGATAGAGTGACTGTCTGGCTTTTGTCACAACAAACAGTTTCCCCAGACATTTTATTTTTATCAGTATCGAGCACTGTGACACATAATTAGTCCTCAGTCAACCAGATCAGCATAATGTTTCTTTGCAGAGTTAAAAGTTACTTTGAGAGAATCCATAACCCGTGAGAGTGTGTCAAATCTTTGCTTGAATGTGAGATGGTAAAAGATGTTTCTAACAGTCATAAGTAATTAGTTAATTGTTCTTCTTGCATTGTACAATAAAGTTTTTTGTTGGGAGTAGGTCTGTCACACTTGATGTCATTGTTTCTTTGTTTGCTTTGTTCACTTTACTTACAACACAGGAATAATCTGTCTACTGTCTTTGTCTGCATGTTTGTTTTTCAGTTGTCTGTGAAAGTCACATTTAATTTCTCAACATTGTTATTTCTTGACATTCATGTGGTAACAAAGGCCTGCTGTAATGTTGCTCTGTTTTTTTTGTTTTTGTTTGGGTTTTTTTAGGGTGAATTGGAACGACAGCTTTTACAAGCCAACCCCATCCTGGAATCTTTTGGGAACGCTAAGACAGTGAAAAATGACAACTCGTCACGTTTTGTAAGCCAAAAAAAAAATTATTCATGAAGGGGGAGTCTCTTCTCAAAATGTGTACCACGGTGCTCGAGATAGCCTCTTCCTGTCACCATAGATGATCCAAATTTGACAGATTTAGGTGATGGGGTTTTATCATCTGAAAAGTTTATTCATATATTCTGAGAATAAGTAGAGGAACACCAGATTGAAAGTAATTTACATTCTACTTTTTCCTGCCATCAATCACACAGCCCAAATAGCCGGACACATAGGCGCCTGTTATTCATTAATGATGCCTTTGTTTTACTGGAGCCTTTCAGACTGGAAGCCGCTCCACTTAGTAGACTTCTTAAAAGTGACGTAGTAAAGTTGCAGCTAAACTGCCCTCTTTAGAATAAATCTGTTAAGTTGTTACTAACTGGCCTTTTGCCCGGATCAGTAGCAGAATCTGTCATGTGTCTTATGAGCTGTGTGGCCTGTATCCACAAAATATCTACAGGAAAGTTTGTTGAAATATATGTTGAAAACATAATCAACATAATTTCAGCTAGATGATGTCATTGTTCAGATTTATGAAGGAGAGGCTTCTGTGTTTGTTTGATGTTGAATGTTGTCAGTGGTTATGCCCCACAGGTAGGATGTGAGTTAGAAGAGAAGGAGAAATTGTGGAGGGAGATGGATGAGGTGATTCAGGGTATCCCTAGTGGTGAGAGAGTGGTGATTGGGGCAGACTTCAACGGACATGTTGGTGAGGGAAACAGAGGTGATGAGGAAGTGATAGGTAAGTTTGGTATGCAGGACAGGAATGCAGAAGGACAGATGGTGGTAGACTTCACAAAAAGGATGGAAATGGCTGTAGTGAACACATTTTTCCAGAAAAGGGAGGAGCATAGGGCGACATATAAGAGTGGAGGCAGGAGCACACAAGTTGATTACATGTTGTGCAGATGTTCCAACCTGAAAGAGATCAGTGACTGCAAAGTAGTGGCTGGGGAGAGTGTAGCCAGACAGCATAGGATGGTGGTGTGTAGGATGACTCTGGTGGTGAGGAAGATGAAGAGGACAAGGGCAGAGCAGAGGACCAAGTGGTGGAAGTTGAAAAAGGAAGAGTGTTGTGTGGCTTTCAGGGAGGAGCTGATACAGGCTCTGGGAGGTCAGGAGGTTCTTCCAGATGACTGGACAGCTACAGCTAAAGTGATCAGGGAGACAAATCATCTGTAGTGAGAGCAGGGAGCAGGTGGAGGAAAATCTAGAGAGGTGGAGGTTTGCTCTGGAAAGGAGAGGAATGAAGGTTAGCTGCAGTAAAACAGAGTACATGTGTGTAAATGAGAGGGACTCAAGTAGAACGGTGAGATTACAGGGAGTAGAGGTGAAGAAGGTGGAGGATTTTAAGTACCTAGGGTCAACAGTCCAGAGCAACGGAGAGTGTGGAAAAGAAGTGAAGAGACGTGTGCAAGCAGGTTGGAACAGGTGGAGGAAAGTGTCAGGTGTGATGTGTGACAAAAGAGTGTCAGCAAGAATGAAAGGAAAGGTGGACAAGACAGTGGTGAGACCAGCAATGTTGTCTGGTTTAGAGACAGTGGCACTGAGAAAAAGACAGGAGGCAGAGCTGGAGGTAGCAGAGCTGAAGATGTTGAGGTTCTCTCTGGGAGTGACAAGGATGGATAGGATCAGGAATGAGGACATCAGAGGGACAGCTCATGTTAGATGTTTTGGAGAAAAAGCCAGGGAAGCCAGATTGAGATGGTTTGGACATGTTCAGAGGAGGGACAGTGAATACATTGGTAAAAGGATGCTGAGGTTAGAGCTGCCAGGAAGGAGGCCTAGAGGAAGACCAAAGAGGAGGTTCTTGGATGTAGTGAAGGAGGACATGAGGATAGTTGGTGTGGGTGAGGAGGATACAGAGGATAGGGTTAAATGGAGGCGGATGATTCGCTGTGGCGACCCCTGAAGGGAGCAGCCCAAAGGAAGAGAAGAAGAAGAAGGCTTCTGTGTTTGTTACAAGAGGGTCATGATTTGTTAACTGATTTTTTTTTTTTTTTTTTGTCTTGTGCATTTCCTGAACTTTCCTTTAACTTTTCAGGGGAAATTTATCCGGATCAACTTTGATGTCACCGGATACATTGTTGGAGCCAATATTGAAACCTGTATCCTGTTTTAGAACATTTCAGTCATTGTAAGTGAGATATTTACCAATTGGCTAGCCAGAGGGATTCATTATAAAAAAACACACACAAATGAATCCGGTAAGGTATTTTCTGTCATAACATGCTGTAAAAATATGCTGCCGATGTTGAAGCATTAATTTTAAACTAACCCAAACATATATAGGTAGATATTTTTTCCTTAACCGCTGCTTGTCAGACTTACTGGAGAAGTCCAGAGCTATTCGTCAAGCCAAAGATGAACGTACCTTCCACATTTTCTATCAGCTGCTGGCTGGAGCTGGGGAGCACCTCAAATGTAAGTGGACTGAGCATGGTTACAATACCTTTACTATTACCATACTTCTTCTATGTACAATGCACACATATCATTTAGAGCATTTTATGGGACTTATTAATTATAAATAAGAACAATAGAAAAATGTAAGTTTTAGTCATCAAAATCACTCACTCCTTAACTGTGTGACTGTGTCATTAAGACAACAACAAAAACCTGACCATGTTTCTAAATGCTTTTCCACTGTTCTGTACACAGCGGACCTGCTTTTGGAAGGGTTCAACAACTATCGTTTCTTGTCCAATGGAAACATCCCAATCCCAGGACAGCAGGACAAAGACAACTTCCATGAGACCATGGAGGCCATGCACATCATGAGCTTCGCCCATGACGAGATTCTTTGTATGTTTTCTGCAACGCCAGATTAAAACCTGCATAAATACGAGTTGTAGAGAGGTAGAATATCCTTCACTGACCGAGTCAGTCACCTGATCTCTGTCCGACTGCGCAGCGTTCCACCTACTAAAAGCCAGAATAAAGGCAGACAGACCCCAGATCAGGTATGAGCTAAAGCTGGCTGCAGTTAAGACCTGGGAGAGCTTCACCAGTGAACGTTACAAAGCCTCTGCTGATGTTTGTGGATCAAAGATTTCAGGCAGTCACTAACTTCACAGGATTTTCCACAAGTGTAATGATTTATTTGACTTCATGTGAATCTGTCAAATGTATTAAACTGGTTTTATCTCTCACACAGTTATTTCTGTACTGATATAAATCTGTTCACGTGAAAGCTGTGTCTAGGCACTTAGATGTAGGTTTCATTATTTCATTCCAGTGCACTAACATTTTAACATTTTAAAAAGTCTGCTCATAATATCTTCATGAGTGTGTAACTACCAAATATTGATCACTGAGTTGATGAAGTGACATCTTACTGTAGTTTTCTTGTTTTCTCTGTATTTTGTATTTGCAGCCATGTTGAGGGTGGTGTCCTCAGTGCTTCAGTTTGGTAACATTGTCTTCAAGAAAGAGAGGAACACTGACCAAGCCTCTATGCCTGATAATACTGGTAGGCTTTCTCACACACACTTTTACATCTGTTTCGTTCCCCTGTCGCTTGAATCTCACAGGTCAACATTTCCCTGTCCTCTTTTTCATCTTGCCATATATTTTTTACTCTTCTCCTCATCTGAGGAGGGAAACGAGGGACTGGTGATTTATGTCTTTTTCTCCCTGAGCCTTGTCAACCTGCCATTAATGAGAATTTACTCCAGAAGGAAACAGGGCACAGCCTTCCAACATGTGGCACTGCATATTTGGCACTTAAAAGAGAAAAGTCTAGTGCCAGTGATGCAGCTCGACCAGATATTCCCAGATGTGATGAGAACTGAAACAGATGTTTTTTTTAATAGTGAGTCTGGTTGATCTACATCAGATACGTTTCTTCTACTTTTCCACATGCTCCAGCCAGATAAAATATGACATTTTTTTCCATATGACAACTTAACATCTTTGAATGATTTGTGATCGATCTCAATATGAATCTGTACTAGGAAAACAGTGGTGATCTGCCATTTTTGACAGATACTTGCGTTCTGTATCTGTGGCTTACAGAAAGTTTACAAGGATATCCATTAAATTACATAACAGAGTGCTGTCAAAACAACACTCAGCTCCATCAGCTCACTCATAACAAAAAAAATAAAAAATACTCCCACACTCAGCAGTCACTTTGGCTTTGTGTATTATTTCTAGTCTTGACAGAACAGTTTGACAAAGATATAAGTGAGATATGGTGTTTGTTCTCCTACTGTGGCCTCTTTTCATGTAAATTAACTTGTTGTGTGCCAGCTGCTCAGAAGCTGTGTCACCTGCTGGGTATGAATGTAATGGAGTTCACCAGAGCCATCCTGTCGCCAAGGATCAAAGTGGGAAGAGACTACGTCCAGAAGGCACAGACAAAAGAGCAGGTCAGTTTGATTTATTTCTACTGACCAACAGTATATATCCTCCTTTGTTGATAGCTGTTCCTCAGTAACATTAGTAACGGCATATACAGTAATACAAGGAATGAAGTTGTTCAGTGCAAGTTAATCTCATTATAAAGTAATATTTCTCCCGTCTCTGCCTCCCTCCAGGCTGATTTTGCTGTCGAGGCCCTGGCTAAAGCAACATATGAGCGACTGTTCCGCTGGCTGGTCCATCGCATTAACAAAGCTCTGGACAGAACCAAACGGCAGGGTGCTTCCTTCATTGGCATCCTGGACATTGCTGGATTTGAGATTTTTCAGGTTTGGAAGTAAATTTAAAGAAAAAATCATCTGTCTCACGTCTGGAGGAAATTGTTGTTGTTCCAGTGACAGTAATGTTCTTCCTCATATTTTGCCCTGTTACAGTTGAACTCATTTGAGCAGCTGTGCATCAACTACACCAATGAGAAGCTGCAGCAGCTCTTCAACCACACCATGTTTGTCCTGGAGCAGGAGGAGTACCAGAGGGAGGGTATCGAGTGGAGCTTCATCGACTTCGGCCTCGACCTGCAGCCCTGCATCGACCTCATTGAGAGGCCGGTCAGTCTGATTATCCAGTAACTGAATCGAAGAGATGATTTCAACTATATGATAGCATACCTCCCTAAACTTCTCTTGTTCATTAAGTATTTAGCTGTGCTGAGATTTGGTAGCAGATTAATATTGATTTAACTGAATTAAACATTCACTCTACCAAAAGTTAAATTTGCATCTCAGAAAAGGGATTGTTTGACTAACATTGAAGTCTTTACTTCTGTCCTGTGTTCTTATCCTTTCAGGCAAACCCTCCAGGAGTGTTAGCTCTGCTGGATGAAGAGTGTTGGTTCCCCAAGGCCACAGACAAAACGTTTGTTGATAAGCTCATCCAGGAGCAGGGCACACACACCAAGTTCCAAAAACCCCGGCAGCTCAAAGACAAGGCCGATTTCTGCATCATCCACTACGCCGGCAGGGTACGCTGGTTTGATCTCTTTAAAAATCAGGTTTCTGTAACAGCTCTACTGAAAGACAGAGCTTCAATTATATGGAGCTCGTTTTTAGAGCAAAGGTCACACTCTTCACCAAGACAGACAGAAAAAATTGATCCTTTCAGTAGTTTTTCACCTGACACTATCATTCCAATTTTATTGTTGCTGCATGCGTTTCAACTTTCAGTAGCTTTAGTTTAATATAAACATCCAAAGTAAAGTCAGACTTTAAATCAGACGCTGGCTCTGTTCCCTAAAGGCTGGAAGTTATATGTTGTAAATATTAATCCTTTACTTCTTATTGCACTTTGGACCAGCTTCTTTATTTCTGTCTTCATCCAGATTGTCCCAAATCTCTTTTCCTGTTTTTCTGCAAAAATCAATCTTGGTTTTATTTGTATAATACTGTACGGGGGTGGGCTTGGATGTTGTCAGCACTGTTATGCAGTAGAGAGCTCTGCTGCACAACACATCTGCTTACCATTATATGGACTGTGTCATTTTACAGCAACATTTTTCAAAAACTCACAGGTTTGAACTCCGAGTGTCACTGTGAAGCCTGAGGTTATCAATAAGCACAAAAGAAATATTGTCTCGTTTAGGAATTAGGCAGAGCGGCTGCTATGATGTGTCAGATGTACAGCTGTTTTATTTTCATAAAAACCTTTCATTTCAGTGATCCAAGCTAATACAGAAACATCTGCAGTTGTCAGATAATCCCAGTCAATTCTGGACTTTTAAAGCTGTTACAAATGTTAAGAGTTGACACTTAAAAAAATCTGATGTCAGCTGTCAGACATCAGATTTTTGCATTTTGCTTGACATTTAATGTCTCTGTATAGGACTATGCTGAAATTAAAGCATAGCACAAATAAAAATCATGGAATCAGTTCGTTTAACAAACTTTAATATAAATGTTTGACTCGCATAGTAATCACCTTTTGCAGATACAGTTTTGTTCATCAGTTTACATTCCCCTGGCACAATTTTTGAAATATTTGCCATTTTTTGCAAAATATAACTAACTTGTGTTGAGTTCATCTCAAACCTGCTTTTATAGGGTTTAAGTCTGGAGACTGTGCTGTTGTGGCTTTTGCTCTGCCTATAAAATACATTATAAACTATATTATGTTAACTATAAATGTTGTGTTGTATTTGCCTGTATCACAGAGTTGTGCCACTTCATTATTACAGGTGGACTACAAGGCAGACGAGTGGCTAATGAAGAACATGGACCCTCTGAATGACAATGTGGCCACACTCCTGCATCAGTCGACTGACAAATTTGTGGCTGAACTTTGGAAAGATGGTAAGCTGCGACCTACTGACCTCCGTACGTTCAAAACATTTCTGAATACTAGGAGGAATCATTTCTAGTAACACACCCTGTAAGCTTCAGTATGTGTGTACCTTTGCTGATTTAGTTAACTCTGAGACGCCTCTCGCTCAAGCCTACTAACAGCTGTCTGCCTTGTTGCCCAGGCCTGCGTTTTCCAAGAATTAACCCCATCGCTCTCCCCTCCCTGTCTCTTTCTCTGTGTTGTAGAGATTCAGACCATTCAAAGGGCTTCATTCTATGACAGTGTCACTAGTCTGGATGAGCCGGCAGGTGAATGACTGGGTTGAGCTGTAGCAGACCTGGGCCAAAATAAAACTAGCTGAAAATGAACAGCATCGGGTTATGGAACCACGTTGCTCAACTTGGGAAGCTAAATATAAGCAATCCAAGTAGTTTAACTTCTTGTATTGGTATATTTTTGCCCAGATCTGGCTGTGTCTTTCATGCTTCAGCCAGTGTTGTGTCTGTCATAGCTCCAGTGGCTCACATTTGCTTCCAGGCTGCATGGCTCTCTCGTCTTAGCCAAAAGCAGTAGTTCCCGTATTAGTACAATAGCCCTGAAGCAAGTGTTTAGAGTCTTATATGCTTGTAGCTTATTTCTGTTTTTGTCTCCCTCTGTGATGTACTACATCCAGGAGCAAATTAAAGATATCAAACTTAACTAAAGACTATTTAATGACATTAATTTCCGGCCTTCCTCCTTCCTAAATGGGATTACAGTAGCAGGCGATTGAAACCAGATGTTGTTCATGGTATTTGCTTTGGCTCTGGGCTGAGGTGCCGGTGGAGAGGGTCCAGACAGTGGCCACGCTCCACTTCAGTTTTAAATGAAAATCCATCAATCTGTGACTCATCAAATACTTGTACATTTTATTTACCTGCTGAGACATTAATAAATTATATAGTGTCAGGTTAATGGTGTTAAGTCAGAACTCATGTGTGGAATTAGTCTATTTACTGCCAGATTATAAAAAGGTGATTTGATGGGTAATTCAGGTGATAGTTTATATTTTTCCTATTGTGAAATTACTCTATAAAAAGGCCAAAACCAACAATGCACTGATCCTGCTAACAAATATTGCCTGAGTAGCCAAAGTCTATTACTATCTGCCACCGTCTTTTCTGTCTGACTTTATACAACCTACACAATGGTAATGTAGAAGAACATTTTAAGTCTTGTAATTAAACTTTGTCAGTGTTTAAGAAATGATGCTTTCCTCTGAGGTGACACAAATTAAACAGAGACCTGAATATAGGAATATAGCAGCTCTGCGCTCCATCTTCATCTGGTATCTCTAGACTTTGAATGCCACTTTGTTAGGCTGCTGTTGTTTGACAGTTAGCGTATAACGTCTTCCATCCATCTGCACTCGGTCATGCAGCTACATTATTTCACTGTGTTGTTGCCGCTGTTTCCCAGTGAAGTCTTCCCA
This sequence comes from Mastacembelus armatus, assembly GCF_900324485.2. NCBI lineage: Eukaryota > Metazoa > Chordata > Actinopteri > Synbranchiformes > Mastacembelidae > Mastacembelus > Mastacembelus armatus. Next base: position 22,651,986 of record NC_046633.1, read on the forward strand.
CTCTGACCAGTTTTCCCTGTCTCCCCACCAGTGGACCGTATTGTGGGCCTGGATCAAGTGGCAGGAATGAACGAGACAGCCTTTGGTGCCACCTACAAAACTAAAAAGGGGATGTTTCGGACGGTGGGACAGCTCTACAAGGAGTCGCTGACAAAGCTCATGGCCACGCTGAGAAACACCAACCCCAATTTCGTCCGCTGCATCATCCCCAACCACGAAAAAAGAGTAAATACATCATTTGTTAGAAGCTTTGTGTGAAATGTTACCTGTGATTTTTAAAATTATGTTAGGCACAAATGTAAGTTTGTTAAGACACCTAGTAATGCTGCTCTGTAAACAAATGTAGGGTCAAACCCTCTGTAAAATTGTTGTAGAGCAGAAATGTTCACAAATTCTTGTTTCTGGTTTCAATGATGTACTTGTTTTCTCCTTCAGGCTGGTAAACTGGAGCCTCACCTGGTTCTGGACCAGCTGAGGTGTAATGGAGTCCTAGAGGGGATCCGCATCTGCCGACAGGGCTTCCCCAATCGCATCGTCTTCCAGGAGTTCAGACAGAGGTGACAAACAACAACAAACCTTTTTGAACTCCCATTTTACACAGAGAAACGATTGGCTTCATTTTCAGTTTGTGTTGTTTTGTTCACAGATATGAGATTCTGACACCCAACGCGATCCCCAAAGGGTTCATGGATGGGAAACAAGCCTGTGAGAGAATGGTAGTGCTTTTTTTATGTTTTTTAATGTAGGGCTCGGTATCCCTACTGATCTCAAGGATCGATTCGATTCTGATTCACATTGTCTCGATACAATTCAATTCGGTATTGGCCCATTTGATGATCTTCCATTTTTAAAACTAAATCTTCTTGGTAATGAAAAAGATGATGTTGAGTGATGTATGTTCAAATAGTTCCGGTTCTCCCTCACACACATTAGTCCGCAGAGCGTGCTGGAAATGGCATATATTGAAAAATCGATCCACGTCTTTCATGAAGTGATATCAGATCTTTCAAATGAAGATCGATTTGAATCAGAAAGTTGGATTTTTTTAAACCCAGCCCTAATCTGATTTTACTCAGTCAGAGCTTAGTAACTTAGTTCCCTCAGTGTTGTTTACTGATTCTAAAGCCGCTTGCTTGTTTAATTATTAAGATAATTAATATTTTACAGACCTGACAAGAAACAATTTTTGGGTGAATTAAAACTAAATATTAACTTTGCGCCCAGAGGTTATTTCTCACCAATGGTCTGTGTTCTTTTTACAGATCCAAGCCCTGGAGCTGGACCCCAACCTGTTCCGTATTGGTCAAAGTAAGATCTTCTTTAGGACAGGTGTTCTGGCTCACCTGGAGGAGGAGAGGGACCTGAAGATCACTGACATCATCATCTACTTCCAGTCTGTGTGCCGTGGATACTTAGCACGCAAGTGAGTGTCAGATCTCTGTATGTGCTCTTACACACAATGCTATAGTTAAATCCAGGTTTTGTAAAGTGAGCAGAAGTTCCATCTCAGTCCAGAGTTAATATGTTGTTTTTGAAGTAGCTACACCAATTACTGTACTTCCCTTACCTTCTTGTAGGCCTCTGTGCAATACTGCTAGTATGTCACACATCAGTCACACTTAGACCATACTCCTGGCTTCATATATTCCTGTGCTCTACTATAAAATACTGTGTCATTGTGATTTCAAAACTTATCTCCTTCTCTTTATTTTTTATGAGACACTTTTTAGACAATAAAATACCAAAGATGCTTTTAAGGATAATGATGCAGTTGCTCAAACCAGAGATTTGCAAAAATGCTTCATTATTTTCAGTGTTACAAATCAGTTTCTTCAAGTTTTAAAACTTGCTTTGCAAACATTCATCTCTGTTCCTTCAGTGTTTCAACTCATTTTATGCAGTGTCAGATCACATATCTGACCCATAGATGGTCGTCTTTTCCCTCATCATGCTGCTTTTTCAGATTCAAATTTTATCATCAAAGTTTTGAATCATAGCTTTCAGTTTTGGAACCAAACTTTTTACATTCAAAACGTATTTTCAAACACTCAAATGCTAGTTTTGAGTGTTGCTGACCTTATTCTCAGCTCATATACACAGCAGCATGATGATGGACAAGATGATCAGGAGTCTGATCACAAAAGACACATTCTTGTTTTATACATTAACATTTAACATTGTATCATGACCATATGAAAACAGTGTCAGTGTGAAAGATGTTGATGCTTGAATCAGCAGCTCCCCTCAGCTGTAAGGAGCTTTACAGTGAGCTTCATCTCTTTGTCCAATCTGTAGCTTTACTATTCTGGTTCACTGCTCTCATGCTGCTTTTTCTGTAAAAAACAAAAAAAGATTTATAAATGAAGTGTACACTATTTCCTCAGCACCAAATGTCAGACACACAGTTAGCAATTAGCTTGTAGCAGCTAAAGACATTTCACTCAGGTGATGGTAGTTTCAAAAATAAAACACTTCCTCCATATGTGCTGGATTTTTCAATCATCCTAAATGATGTGTGTTCACAGCTGGTTTCTGAAGCTAAAATGGTAAAAACAAAAATATGTTAAAATTATTTGTCTCTATATTAGGGCCTTTGCTAAGAAGCAGCAGCAGCTGAGTGCCCTGAAGGTCCTCCAGAGGAACTGTGCTGCGTACCTGAAGCTGAGACACTGGCAGTGGTGGCGACTCTTCACCAAGGTCAGACCCCTGACCCCTGACAATGACCCCTTCCAACCAAGTAGTTCATATTTGATTTACAAAAGGTACACAGTCTACATCTCTGCTTCACTGGATGACCTGATAGGACAGAGATTAAATAAATAAATAAATAAATTTAGTATGGTCTTGTATTAATTGGTCCTGTCCCACATTTCTATGATGAAACCTCCAGAACAAACAAGTGGAACTGGAGTTTTTGTTTTGGTTTGGTTTGTGCTTCTAAGGTCAATAAGAAACCCTCAAGTTCATCACATTGAATTTAGCATAGTAGACTTGAATTTAGTGTTCGTTTATAAAAGGGTCCTAGAAGCCCTTAGAAAGACCTGCATTTCATTTACAATGGTTTTATAAGTTCTTGGTAGTAACATTAGTTACTGCAGGCTGTACGAAGTTGTCGTACATTTGTAAAGTACAGGTGAGTGTTGCAGCAGTGGGTTGTACAGGCAGAAGGCTGTTCAGTCAGTGTAAGTGCTATTTAAAAAGTCTTATTAATTTTATTTATTTTTTCTTTTTCCCAGGTTAAACCTCTTCTGCAGGTCACCAGGCAGGAGGAGGAGCTGCAAGCTAAAGACGAGGAGCTCATAAAGGTGAAGGAGAGACAGCTTAAGGTGGAGAATGAACTCGTCGAGATGGAGAGAAAACACCAACAGGTAAAATTACCTGTTATTATATAAAGTAAATATTTCAGGAAGAATATGTACAATAAAAATATTAAAATACATTTTGGGAAATAAAACAGAATGTGGAAAAATATACATCATTTATAAGGAATCAGCTGTATTTACATTTTTGTAACTGCTCCCACTGTCCAGCTCCTGGAGGAGAAGAATATTCTAGCAGAGCAGCTCCACGCTGAGACAGAGCTGTTTGCCGAGGCCGAAGAGATGAGAGTCCGTCTGCTTTCGAGGAAGCAAGAGTTAGAGGAGATCCTTCATGACCTTGAGTCTAGAGTGGAAGAGGAGGAGGAGAGGAACCAGAGCCTACAGAATGAGAAGAAGAAGATGCAGTCTCACATTCAGGTTTATATTCTATATTTTTGTTTACCTTATATCTTACATACACAAACCTAACCCCTATTTCTCTATTGCTTTGAATTTATCTCCACAAATCCCAATACCATTTGATTTTATTAAAGTTCAGAATTTATTTCTTTTGATTCAATACTTAGTTCAGTTACATCAGCTTTTCCAGGGAACTAAGAAACACTGTCGGTATTTGCTTTGGAATTCAAAGTTGAATCTCTGTTTGTACTTGCCTTTCAGGAACATTATATGCTATAATTATTGTCCTCGTATAAAAGCTGGAAACTTTCTATAATCCACCAACACAGTAATATGTGGTGTGGCATCTGTGACTGTGCCACAATATGTTTAAACAGTAAACATTTAACATTACACACACTTTATGCCTCGGACTCAGCCGCAAACTTTTAATTCACTTTACCTGCAGTGGGTGGGCAAAGCCGGAAATATCACTTTTCTGCAGTTCCATCAGTTTGTAAACTCATTGCATTAGTTTGATTGTGTTTTCCTCTTCACAGGACCTGGAAGAGCAGCTTGATGAGGAGGAAGCTGCAAGACAGAAGCTGCAGCTGGATAAAGTGACAGCTGAGGCAAAGATCAAGAAGATGGAGGAGGACATTTTGCTGCTGGAAGACCAAAACTCCAAGTTCCTCAAGGTGATTTTTATAAAAGTGTTCTTTCCCAACATCCTTTATGTTGGGATTGTTAAAGTAGTGGACGAGGCATATGATGGGAAACATGTTACACGTTTTTCTTAAGTTGTCTTGTGTTCACCACGATGTCTGGGGTCAGACGTAGTGCACACATACAGTGCAACACAAAATAAGTCATCTTTGTTTCGTTTTTATGCTGACACAGCAGCATTGCTTTCGTACTGATTGATGTAGTTATAGCGAGTCTTAAAACCTTTTGTATAAACCACATTTTTATTTGATGCAACAGGAGAAAAAGCTGCTGGAGGACAGGATCGGTGAGATGACCACCCAGCTGACAGAGGAGGAGGAAAAGGCAAAGAACCTTGGCAAAATCAAAAACAAGCAGGAGATGATGATGGTTGACCTGGAAGGTAAATGAAAGCTGCTGTCGGTGACTCCGCTTTGTGTCCAGAAATAGGAGCCGCTGACAAGGCAGAGCTACATCAGCTGAGTGATGACTGTGGTTAGGTAGAGTTTAGACTTAATTGGCTGCACTTTCTAGAACATCTATGTGTCTTTTATGACCAGTCTTTGCTTATTTACCTCTTCAGTTTAACTCTAGCCAAAAGTTCATATTCAGTAACTTAGTAATCTTGAGTATGATACATTTAATTTGACTTGTGCCTCGTTTCAGAGCGTTTAAAGAAAGAGGAGAAAACCCGCCAGGAGTTGGAGAAGGCCAAGCGCAAACTGGATGCTGAGACAACTGACCTGCAGGACCAGATTGCTGAGCTTCAGGCCCAGATAGAGGAGCTGAAGACCCAGCTGGCCAAGAAGGAGGAGGAGCTGCAGGCTGCTCTGGTCAAGTGAGTCATAAAAAATTACATCCAAAAATGGCACACTGATAAATGACATCCAATCTGTATAGGCTGTCAATGAGCCTCATTTTTGTGAGCAATACACAGAGAAGTGCTGTAATTAATAAATTTGTTAGCCTTTTGTGTTTTTTCCTCTCACTCTGTGTGCAGAAATATGTGAGTTAACTGATGTAAAAGAAACTTCTGAAAAAACAAAAGCCTATAAACAAAAGGAACAATAAGAGGAATTAAATGAAGCAAAGAAACTCATTAACTGGTTTGCTTCATCAGTAGTGATCATATTTCCCCAGTGCAATTAAACTCAGCAAACATGTCGTCTTCAGGCCATTTATCGCTGAAGTGTATTTTTGTACTTGCTACTAGACAGATGTGCTTTACAAAACTTGCATCACTGCTTTGTTGTGCACATCTTCACTAGATCATCACATCCCATATCTCTCCACACTTTGGTGCAGCAGAGTCAGTAGGAATCCCTGAAATCGACATTTACAGTAAACAGACACACACAGTCAACTCTGAGCTCCACTTTAAAGCTGCAGTTAGCGTTTCAGCACACACACACACACACACACACACACACACAGTTTTTCCTCTAACTTTCACACATCTCTGCCCTTGTTGGCTTTCCTCCGCTCTGTGCTTCCAACTACAGGGTTTTCTTTCATCTTGAATGCAGCAGTGTCTGATTACAGGCAAATTAATGTTGAGTGATCCTCTCAGTCCTGGGCTCAGCAGGAGTTTTTCCATCAGACAATAAAGAGCTGTGGTAAAACAGGCCGAGAAGCTCTTAAGAAGCATATTTAATGTTTCATTATTAGAAGAATTTTATCTTTTACGTCCTGATTGAGGAAAACATTACCAGTTACACCTGTGTCTTCCCAGTCTGAAACCAGCAACAAACAGTCCTTAGTTAAGTTTGAGCAGCACTCGAGTCATATGTATGTTCTTTAGTTAGTTGTTGTAAGACTGCACACAGATGAGGTTGTTGCTCTGAAGGTCAGCGCAGATCAATTTAAGGTGCAGTCCCTGTAGTTTCTCTCACCGGGTCAGTGATTCAGAGTTTGCTGGTAAACATCCCTCTGTCGAATTTCACAAACAGAATTCATCAGTTGAGTCACAGCCTCATATAATTAAGCTTTCACTGCAGCTGATGTGTCTAATGTTGAGTTCTGCTGCTATTTTTAGAAGAGTTGTGTTGTCTTTGTTTTTCGAAGTGTGGAATTGTTTTCATAGGGGCCTCATTAGTGCCTTTAATCAAAGCGATCATCAGTTAACTGAAGCATTATGATGTTCAGTGCATTAGGTGGTTTCTGTGTATGTGAGCATGAATTTTACTCTGATTATATGTTCCTCCTCAGACAGATACACACACACACACACACACCCACACACATTTTGTTTGGACAGCTTTGGCAGTGAACAGTTGACCACACTGCCACCCTGTGTGCATTGTTGGCTTAAAAAAAAACACCCCAAATATTACTGACCTGCCTTTTGTTTCATGCCGGCCTGCTTGTCATTACTGTAGATTGATAATAACAGTTTCTGATAGTTTTGACCTTCAATATTAAAACAAAATTGGGCTAAATACAACTTGTTTGCATGCTCCTAAAAATTCTCATTTGGAGTTTCACAGTAGCTAAAATATTGGAAGTAGTTGGAACAGCAATTTTACCAGGTAAAGTGCTAACATGTAGTCAGCTGTAGTGTCAGCACAGAAAGCACATTGAAAATAAACTGTGTATGAGCAGAATCTGCGTAATTTATCGGATCTGAGGATGTTGAGAAAAAATGACTTGTGTTCGTTCTTGTGTCTCCAACCAGGAGTGACGAGGAGGCCATCCAGAAGAACAACGCCTTGAAGCAGGTTCGAGAGCTGCAGGCCCAGATAGCTGAGCTTCAGGAGGATCTGGAGTCAGAGAAGATGTGTCGAAGTAAAGCTGAAAAACTTAAGAGGGACCTGAGTGAGGAGCTCGAAGCTCTGAAGACGGAGCTGGAGGACACGCTGGATACCACTGCCGCCCAGCAAGAACTCAGGTGCTTGTTTACATCTGCTGTATCTCACAGAAGTACATCTTTAAAGCTTTAAAGTGATGGTTTGGTTTTCATGCTGTCGTTTGACAAAAACATAGATTTGATTTGTGAAATAATTTTTAATATACACATCTTTGTAATGTGACTTTGTCTGAACTCTAGGACCAAGCGAGAGCAGGAGGTGGCAGAGCTGAAGAAGGCCATAGATGAGGAGACCAAAAACCATGAGGCCCAGATCCAAGAAATGAGACAGCGTCACGCCACTGCGCTTGAAGAACTGTCCGAGCAGCTGGAACAGGCCAAGAGAGTGAGTGGGTCTTACTGAATGATATGTAAACACTAAGGTTAGCAGAGAATGAAACAAAAAGGATTATTTTTTTGTTCTGTGCAGTTCAAGGCCAACCTGGAGAAGAACAAGCAAAATCTGGAGAATGATAACAGAGAGTTGGCCTGCGAGGTGAACAGCCTTCAGCAAACAAAGGTCGAGTCAGAGCACAAGAGGAAGAAACTGGAGGCCCAGCTGCAGGAGTTTGTGGCCAAAGCCACTGAGGTAGAGCGGACCAAAGGAGAGCTGGCTGAACGCTCCCACAAACTGCAGGTAAATACGTCCCCACACTCTTACAGACAAAGTTTTGGATATTTTGTTCGAGCAGGAAATCCAGTTCGAAGGACTCAGTATTTACTGTAAAAGGAAGTTTGATGCTTTGGTTTTATTTATTGTGCTTTTTTCATTTTATGCTTTATTTAGACGGAGTTGGACAATGTGTCGGCTTTGCTGGAGGAGTCGGAGAAAAAGGCCGTCAAACTGGCCAAGGAAGTTGATAACCTGAACAGCAAACTGCAAGACTCAGAGGTGTGAAAGACCAGCAGCTTTTCTTTCCAAACATGTATAGTTATGCTAGTTAGGAATATGTACTATGAAATCAAGACCATTAGAACTGTGTAAATAATATAAAGACATCAAAAATCTATGTTTTATAGGCCAAACAATCAATAAGGAAAATAATATTTAGTTGCAACCCTAACTGCTTAACTGTTTAGAACTGTTAATCAAATCACAGTTGACATTAAAATGCAGCGTATAGTACATGGAGTTCCATATTTACATATGTTTTCTCACTTTGTGGTCACACTTCTCTAATGAACATGTTTTCTTTTTTTTTTTTACTGAGCATTGCTGGTACATTAGTTTTCCCTGCATTTCTTTTATTTGATCATCTCTTCCACTTGTGCTCTGGTGTGTAGGAGTTGCGACAGGAGGAGACTCGTCAGAAGCTGAACCTGAGCGGCCAAATCCGGCAGCTGGAGGTGGAGAAGACCACCTTGCTGGAGCAGCAGGAGGAGGAGGAGGAGGGCCGACGCAACCTGGAGAAGCAGCTGCAGTCGGTGCAGGCTCAGGTGCAGTTTTTCACATTCGTAAACATTCGCTGGTCTCATGCAGGTGCAGGTGATTGGCATATAATGTGATAGACCTGTGCATGAGATGCTCATACACATACACAACTGCAAGTCTGACACACAAACATTAAGGACTGAGGCAGGCACACCTTGCTGGTACACAATACTCAGCTGAGTGCCAAAAGTCTCCAGCTGTGAACAGCTGTCAGCAATGTGTGGAGCAGCACCGAGACAGATGTAAAGCAACGAGGCAAATTAAAGATCCCATGAAAGCAAAATCTGAGTCAGTAGAAGATGTGTGGTTCAGAATAACAAGGACATGTGGACATGTTGAACGATGGGAGCAGGTGTTGCTGGTGCCGTGGAAATTTCTTTTAGGTTGTGAGAGTTGCTAATTCTCAAGAACAAACACAAGTGTGATGAATCATCTCAGTTTAATACATGCAGCATGGAGAGAAGGCAGCTACATCTCGTCTCCCCTACAGTTTCAGGTTTCTATAGCTGGGGAAAGTGGTGGACTCATCTTGAAAAGACTCCAAATGTTGTTTCAGGTGTCATCCATCTTCAGGCATCTAACAGCACTAAAACAGTTGGCAGTTATTGACAGGAATCTAAAACACTAAAGCCCCCATACCATACATTCTTTAGGCCAACACATTTAACTGACCCTTTGACCATCTGTTAAATTCTACCATGAAACACAAAAGAAGTAAGACCTAAACTCCACCATTCTATGCCATTTGTTAAACAGCAAGTGCTGAGAGAGACTGTGTCACCATAAATACTGCATATATTTTAAGATCGAGGGTTCATGAAGTTCTTCATCATGTTAATTTATGACTAACACACCAACCAGCTTTATGCTTCTTTGAGGAGCCTGTAGTGAGCCAGAGTTACAGGTGACCTAGAACATAGTCCTGAACGTCACAGAAATGTCAAGAATTTAAATTCTGATGAAACTGTGTGTCAGAAGTATTTCTGTCTACTGCACTGCAAATTCAGTAGTACCTGCTGAATCTGTTTCAGTATGTGTGTTTTGTGAACTTTATCCAAGGTTGCAGCTGTTGTGTTGGTACCTTGCTGAATTTGTCTTACAGGCAAAAAAACCCCAAGTCAGTCAAATCCAAGTGAATAAACTAAAAGCAGCATTTTCTATCAGCGTTGTTACAGAGAGAAATGTTTTATAAAAAAAATAAATTAAAAAAAATCCAAAATTAGGGTGTCTTAAAGTGCATACCCCATACCTGCACTCCTGTGTTTCAGACTCATAACGCTCGTGCTCCCTTGTCGTATTATTTGTACGTACTCATGCATTAAAATGTTCTTCCTGTAGCTGTTTGAGACAAAGAAGAAGCTGGAGGAGGATGGGGGAGTGATGGAAGGCCTGGAGGAGGTGAAGAAAAAACTCCAAAAGGACCTGGAACTGACCAGCCAAAGACTGGAGGAGAAGACTATGTCCTTGGACAAGATGGAGAAGACCAAGAACCGACTGCAGCAGGAGCTGGACGACCAGGTGGTGGACCTGGACCACCAGAGACAGATCGTCTCCAACTTGGAGAAGAAGCAGAAGAAGTTCGATCAGGTACACTGGATCACCCCAAATGTTTCAGAAGTGACAGGCTGAATGACTGTCAGTGTATTAAGGCCGTTGTGTGTCTGCTCTAGATGCTGGCCGAGGAGAAGACCATCTCAGCTCGTTACGCAGAGGAGCGTGACCGTGCAGAGGCTGAGGCCAGGGAGAAGGAGACCAAGGCTCTGTCGCTGGCCAGAGCCCTGGAGGAGGCTTTGGAGGCCAAAGAGGAACTGGAGAGGTTAAACAAGCAGCTCCGTACTGAAATGGAGGACCTGATGAGTTCCAAGGATGATGTGGGGAAGAATGTGAGTTGACCTTTGAACTCTGTTGAAAAAAGTCTTATTCAGAAACACACTTTTTTCTTGGAAGTCCAATGAGGGCTGCATGAGACAGGTCCAGCTTCATTTTCAGCCATGTTTTTTTTTTTTTCTGACATGGTGTGCAGGTCCACGAGCTGGAAAAGTCCAAGCGTACGCTTGAGCAGCAGGCGGAGGAGATGAGAACTCAGCTGGAGGAGCTGGAGGATGAGCTGCAGGCCACAGAAGATGCCAAACTGCGTCTGGAGGTCAACATGCAGGCTATGAAAGCCCAGTTTGACCGAGACGTACAGGCCAGAGACGAGCAGGGAGAGGAGAAGAAGAGGGCACTGATCAAACAGGTACACAGACGCCCATAATGGATTGTACATTTATCCTGTAATACAAAATTATGACATGAAAAATGAAGAACATCTTTTTGCACTGCTCTTGGAATATATAGAACTTATTGCCATCACTTGAGTCGTATTTTCTTTAATATGCCAAAATTTGCATTTAGCACTGAAACACTTGGTTGATTCACTCCTCCAGGTGCGTGAGATGGAGGCAGAGTTGGAGGACGAGAGGAAGCAGCGAACTCTGGCTGTTGCCACAAAGAAGAAACTGGAAATAGACCTGAGTGAGTTGGAGGGGCAGATCGAAGCCGCCAACAAAGGCAGGGATGAAGCGATTAAACAGCTCCGAAAGCTACAGGTACACACCTTCCAAACGCCTGTTTCCTGCAGTAACTGTAGCACCTTTACCTGGCACTTGGCTCATGCCTCGTTACCACACTACAGACTGAGTGGGAGCTTTTCTGCCGAGTCGGCCTTTAACTCGGTCCGCGTTGTTTCTGTTCCGTTTCAGGCTCAGATGAAGGACTATCAGAGGGAGCTGGAGGAGGCCAGAGCTTCCCGGGATGAGATCTTCACCCAGTCCAAGGAGAACGAGAAGAAACTCAAGAGTCTAGAAGCTGAAATCTTACAGCTACAGGAGGTAACTGAGTTTGACCTTCTTTTTTTTTTTTTTTTTTTTAACTAATTCTGTCTGATCTGTGTGTTTTTTGTTTTAATGACAAATAATATGATATAATGATATATAAAGTGCAGCATGGTGGAACAAATGACCTGTGTGTGTTTGTGTAGGACCATGCAGCGTCAGAGAGGGCCCGTCGACATGCTGAACAGGAGAGGGACGAGCTGGCTGATGAGATCTCCAACAGTGCCTGTGGAAAGTCAGTGTCATCTTGTTTTAGATCAGGCCTCACATTATCACAAGGCCCACACTTTTATTGATATGTTTTATTAGTGTGTGAGCACAAAAATGGACAAACTCAAACGGAAAATGGCTGCAGTGTTTTTCTTTGTGGTTTGTTGTTTGGGCTAAATTCTGAATTCAGCAGTCAGCAGACGGGACCCAGAATCAGAAATCTCATAGAAATCTGTGTGTCAGGTCCTCACTGCTAGAGGAGAAGAGGAGGCTGGAGGCTCGTATCGCCCAACTGGAGGAGGAGCTGGAGGAGGAGCAGGGCAACATGGAAATGCTCAACGACCGCTTCAGAAAGACCACCATGCAGGTAGACCACCATGCGGGTAGACCACCATGCGGGTAGACCACCATGCGGGTAGACTGTGAATCATCATTAATGTTAACCAAGACAAAAAGAAGACAGGCAGACATGCTAACTGAGTACTACTGCAGTCAGAGGCCACTATGCCAACATCCTCACTCAGTTTTTTAAGAGTTTTAACAAAGTTTTCCAGTTCTCCAAATAAAATGCTCTAAATGCCAGTTTACTTACCGCCTCTTCATCTCCATCGCTCTTTTCTCAGGTGGACAGCCTGAACGCTGAGCTGGCTGGAGAGCGTAACGCTGCACAGAAGAGTGAGAATGCCCGGCAACAAATGGAGCGGCAGAACAAGGTCCTGCATCATAATTATATGCGTATGCACTGATCAGCTGCAACATTAAAACCACTGGGCCATTCACACACACCGATGGAAGGGCCACTGTGGCCACTTGATGTTCAGCCTCAGGACACTTCAGTGTGGCTAGAGAGGACAAGGATCAAACCCTCAGTTAGTGGGCGACCTGCTCTAACTCCTGAGCCGCCAACACTCAGAGTGAACACTTCTTTAAGTCGATGTGTTGAAAATGGGCAAAACGTGATGGCTAGACAGAGCATCTCCATAGCAACAGGTCTTGTTGGGTCTTCCCTGTGTCCAAACATGGTCCCAGTGAACTGGTGACAGGTTCAGGGTTGCCCAAGGTGAACTGATTTAAGCAGGTTGTCTACTAACCAGTGGTTTGAGCCGTGGCTTCTCTTGTCCACAACTCTGGGCAAGACTCTGAAACCTGAGGTGCTCTGGGTGGACGTTCCATCAGTGAAAGATTATATGGGTGAATATGTTATAAGTCCATTTACCATGTACTGGAAGAAGAAGCGTGATGTTTCACAACTTAAAGGATATGGTGCTAACAGCTTTCATAGGTCTTTTAGAGACTCGGACCAGTTTTGGCAGCAGTAGGAACACCTGATGTTGTGGCTGGTCAGTGTGTGTTTTATATATGGAGTATGTATGTCCTGAGAACCCTTTGTTTTTGTTTACTCATCCAGCCATTTGAAAACACCTCACGACCTCTTTGTGTTCAGACAAAGGCTCCTGTCTGCTAAGGCGGTTTGTCAGTGCTTCTTAGAGACTGTTGCATTTTCCTGGACCGTGAGACATAAAACCCAAATGAAGTCTCAGTTCGGGTTAATATCCTGTCAGCTGTGACTGTGGAGGTTGTTGTGGTATCAGTTTGCTGCATCTGCTGTGGAAGCTCTTCAACATGGAGGCCTGATATTTAGCATGGTCTTACCACTTGCATATTATAAATGCAGGAGCTGAAAGCCAAGCTGGCAGAGCTGGAAGGAGCCGTGAAGTCAAAGTTTAAGGCGACCATCGCCGCCCTGGAGGCCAAGATCCTGCAGGTTGAGGAGCAGCTTGAGCAGGAAACCAAGTAGGTGACCAAACTCGTCTGTGACAACAGACGAGACTCATATTTTGTCTCGGTTTGAACAAGTAGTCTGGGAAAAACTCTGAATACTGGTATATCAGTAAATCGCTCTGACAATAATGTGACAACAGCAGATGGTGCAGGTTAGAGTCAGTTTGCACAGAAATGTAAACATAAAAGTGTGTTGAGCTCTTGTCTGACGTCTGCTCTGCTCCAGGGAAAAGGCAGCAGCCAACAAAACTGTTCGTCGCACAGAGAAAAAACTGAAAGAGCTCATGATGCAGGTTGAGGATGAGCGCCGTCATGCCGACCAGTACAAGGAGCAGGTACGAGCAGTGATGCACACTGAAGTGTTTCGGTTTCACTTTGGATGGTTGTGCTATCAGCTGTCCACGTCCTGTCTTTATCTCTGCATGTGTCCGTCCTGTCAGATGGAGAAGGCCAACTCCCGTATGAAGCAGCTGAAGCGTCAGCTGGAGGAGGCGGAGGAGGAGGCCACCAGGGCCAACGCTTCCCGCAGGAAGCTGCAGAGGGAGCTGGACGACGCCTCCGAGGCCAACGAGGGTCTCACCAGAGAAGTTACCTCCCTCAAGAATCGGCTCAGGTACAATGAGGACGATGTTAACCCTGAGATGCCTCGTGTGATTCCACTAAAGCAGAAAGGAGAGGAGAAGAATAAAGGGCGGCCTTAAACTGTGACAGTCAAATCACTTATTTAGGCTGTGAAGCTCAGTTACTGCTCTCTGCTAATAAAAACTCAGATTTGTTAAATTGTAAATATTGTAGTTTGTATTTAAGTTGATGCCTTAATCTGTCCACAAAAATCATTTGTGGTTTTACAGCTTGTTTTCCCAGTTTAACAACAAAACATAGTGAGTGAGCTTCAAATCCCGTTAGACAAAGTTTCTTTATCTGACGCTAAACCAGCAGCTCTTCAGCTCCATCTTTAGCCCCTAGTGGTGTCCATCTCAGCTCGTGCTGCCTTTAAGCTGCAGGTTCATGTTGGTTTGTTGGTTTGTTCTTACCAGGCGTGGGGGTCCGGTCAGCAGCTTCTCCTCCAGTCGTTCGGGCCGCCGCAACCTCAACCTGGACGGCGCCTCGGTCGACCTGTCGGATGACGACGCCGACAGCCGTGCCAGTGACTTCAACGAGACACAAGCCTCCAACGTGGAATAATCACAGCAACCCACTCATTCCTCGCTCTTCCCCCCTCCTCACCCTCCGACCTCTCCTTCACCTCAGCCACCTGTGACCTGCCCCCAGTTCTCCCCAAAGATCCTTGGCCATCAGCGTGGTCTTCATTCATTCCAAACCACTGACTAGACAGACGACCGGAGCGATGAACTGTTCTCTTTGGTGAAGCCGGGCTAAGTGTCCTGGCAGCACGCCTCTGGCCTTTTTGTATCGGTAACGCAGGGAAACTCCACCGCCCTCAGACAATTCTGCCTTATTCCGTTCTCCTCTGGCCAGCGGCTGGTCCTGCTCCTCTGTTGACCATGTGTCATCCCAGCGTCATAAGGTAACACCCCCCGTCTCATCAAGCGTGAAGATACCTGCTCAGCTTATTGAGAAATGATTGCTTAGGTACAAAGTGCTTTTTATACATATGAGACTGTGTGTGATGTAGGCGGAGGCTGCGAGTGTGTGCACACATCTCTGATGCACAGTTTGTTGCTCAGCTTCTACACTACAACACCACAGGACCGACCGTCGTCTCGGGACATGACATTTAACAAAACGGACTCTGAACTGGAAAATGTGTAACTGTGAAAATATTTTCTCTGTTGCTTCATCTCAACATTTAATGAAGAAATGTCTCGCTGGGTTTTAACTGGGGATTATATGAAGTTGTACTGTTGACCACTGGGGGTACTATTGTGAGTACATTGTCCACCAGTGTTGTTTGGCCTGTGCTGAGAAAGATGCTGCACAGGAAGTTGCTTGAATGTTTAACTGGGGAAACAAATCTTACTGGAAGCACTACAGTGGCGCTCGGTCCACGTGTCAATGTGATGATAGTAAATGGTTCCAGCTTAGTTTAAATATGTTTTTTGATTAGAGATGGAAACACCACATTTCAGTGTTTGTGCCTAGTCTCAGTTTGTGTTCTCACTACTCTGAGGCCACAGAGCTAAACATAAATAGCCAGTGAGCTTTGGAAACTCAAGGGGTCATTTTTACCAAAACCCTGAGACGCTCGAAGCATCAGGATGAATAAACACACACACACAGATTTTTAACTGTTTAGCTGGTAGAGATGAGAAGCCTTTAAAGAGAATTTTTGTTTGCAATTCCACAGCTATTTGTCATTTCTGCCCATTCACATGGAGTTTACCAGACCTCTGGGGCCCACTGCTCTTCCCTGCTACGTTTCCCTCCGTTAGCCACTATTAGCATAACACACCTCAATCTCTGGCCCAAGTGGTCAGGTTGCATTGTGGGTATTGTATGCGCCAGGTCTTGATAAGGAAGAATAAATTTAGGTTCTCCTGCAGTAATTTAAACTCTGCTCTCCTACAAAGGTGCTGTTTTAAGGACTTCTCACCTGAAGCCTAGTTTTTAATGTTGTCATCCTGATGTTTGAAAGGTCTAAGATTTTGGAAAATAGCTTCAGAAGAGTTTGGAGTTTTCAAATATCTCTCTATGTACTTTTCCTAAAGCTTTTGGCTCTGTGACATGCATGTAACGAACTGATGAACAAACTAGGCAGGTTAGTGCCATGTTTTTGAGTTTAATCCTGTCTCTTCAGACTGCACACAGACCTGATCAAGCGCTTAGTATTCTTAAGTTGTCTGGAAAATATGTTTTTTCTTTTCTTTTCTCTTTAGCCCTATTTCCTTTTTAGAGCATTTTAGTGAGGTGAAGTCTCTTCTTGACGTACAGCGGCCACCTTGACAGTGAAACCACTAGAGTGTCAAAAGTACACGCTGTGGTTCCCACATCTTCTCTTTCACTTTGATTTAGTCTTTTTCTTTATTCTGGATATGTGGATTAGCACGGTCATCCATGCCAGACTCCTTGGCCCTGGTCTCCTCAAAGTTTAACACTTAACACTATGTTTCTTTAAAAGTGCCTTAGACACTAAATAAGAACATAAGCAGGCAAAGATTTCATTACAGATGTGAAAAGAGATGAAACGGGTGCATCAAGAAGACACTTAACACTTTTCTTTTGTATTATTGCTGTGCTTCATATCATATCCTCTGTGTACCTCCATGTTCATAACCTAGTTAGAGTGCTCGGGTCAAAATCAGTATTATGATTAACTACAGGAGAAGCAGAGCTTTTGGCAGCTGTATTTCCCAAAACGATTTTTGTACTAAGATGTTACCACTGACAGATGAAGTCTTAGCGCTGAAGTTATTTGGGAAATGATGGACTGCACAGGATTTCATTTGGTTGGAAGCTTTAACATCCACAAGTAGTTAACTCATTTTTCCTTCATTATTATCATTATTATTATTATTATTATCCAGCTGGCTGTTGACAACCAGGCATTCAACTGCAAATAGGCCCATCATATTATTTCTTGTACACCTGTATTTCTAGATGGTAATTTTTTGTTTTGTTTTTGTAAAAGGAAAATAAAGCATATTCATTATAGCCGTGATGCTGTTTTGGTTCTTCAGTGTATTGGTTACACTGGTTACACTGTAACTTGACCTTTAGAAGCCACATTAAGGCACATACTACACTAAGTTAAAAATTGCACCATGTATTATACTAAGGCTCAAGGTATTAAATATTTTTATGACACATAATACCTAGGTGCATTTTTCCTTCACTTATTTTAGTAGGCACAAGACCTTTTTTTTTTATATATATATTTTTCATATTAAAAAAAAATTGACATACTCTACTAAGGCTAACTTTTTAAAAATAAAATAATAGATTACATTTTCAGAACAAACCATAACAAGGCACCACTATGGAAGCCTGTTTCCGCCACTGGGATGAAAAATAAAACAACCCCCTAGGTCAAAATAAGCTACTTTCTCAATATTCTGAGGCTGGGGACATACTTTTTATACCCACTTTCATGCCAGATTTCTTCCAACCGATTATTTGTCTAAACAATCCTCGTGTGTGGTGTCAACACAAATATTTTACTGCTCCTAATCGGATTGGATCGGAGCACCAAAAAGCACATTGCAGACATGTTTGTTGAATTATGCCAACAACACAAGTGTCTTTTTAACGTATTGTGCATGACATTACTACAATAGGACCAATAATGAAAAGGCCTGCGTGACCTTTGAGATTTGAGTTGCCAAGTCACAATATTGAGAAAGTATCTCATTGTTGTTGTTTTATTTTTCATCCCAGTTGTGGAAACAGGCTTCCATACATCACTGTCTGGATATATTATACTAAAAATTTTTCTTATAGTGAGGTGAATGTTTTCAAATTAAATATGGTACCTTTGATATACTTTGTCAAATTTTCACAACATAGTATACAAGGAACAATTCCCATGGTACACTACATTATACTTTTCATGACAGGCTATTACAACATAATTTCATTACAGTACTTGGTACTAAATCAAAATGTTCAGACATTATTCGTTATATAACAGACTAAAAGGGCAAACTGCATATTAAAATGACAGTCTGGTTACTAAGGCACAGCATCGATGACAAACTACACTGAGGTGAATTTTTCATGACCGACTACTCTAAGGTGAATTTATGATGACAAACTATTTTGAGGCACATTTTTCATGGGAAATATAATTTAATTTAATTTGTTAATGACATAAATACCAAACAAGGTTCTGACTTCTGGCTCCCAAATGTTTTGTGACTGGCAAAATGGAGGAGGAATGAAACTTACATGACTGACGACAGTATCTGAGCTGGGCTCGGTGCAGTTGCTGGTTAGTCCGTCCAACTGTTTCATCATTTACGTGTAATTATTCTCAGTTTAAGCCTTTTCAACAGTCGTTCAAAAGAAGTGAACGCCACCAGGGGACAACAATGCTTCCTCCAACATGTCTTCCCGACCACCTGTCCT
Source organism: Mastacembelus armatus (assembly GCF_900324485.2). NCBI lineage: Eukaryota > Metazoa > Chordata > Actinopteri > Synbranchiformes > Mastacembelidae > Mastacembelus > Mastacembelus armatus. The sequence continues at coordinate 22,670,556 of NC_046633.1, forward strand.
CAGGTCCACAGGTGTTTTCAGGGAGCCTGATGCTCTGCACAGTCACCAGACCTCAGCTCATCCACTGAGTGAAAAAGCAGGAGGACTTGGGCCTGAAAGTGCACATATTGCTCAGTCCAACAGTTAAACCCTCCTTGCATAGACTATGTAGATTATATACTGATTTTCCTGTACATTATAAATTTTATACATTTCCTCTATCTGCTGTCAATCATGTATGGATTATAAAACTATGGGCCCCTGGGTACACACATGAAAAACAGCTCTGATAAGGTTCACAAACTGAGCAACCACCAGTTTGTCTCCATTTTTACTATTTTTTCCCATCACTACATTCATTTACCACCTACATTTGTCCTTGTTTTCTCTCTTTTTTAGTCACTTCTATGTTTTTAGTAGTCGTTTTGTAGTCATTTGATCAAGTTCCCATTGAAAGGTTAACATGAGCTCACTGAGCCAGGTCCCCCCCTGGCCCCCTGGGCCCATGCCCACCAGGTCCGTTCAGTCTACAAGAGTCCTAAAAGTCACTTCACAGCTGATACACAAAAACAATCTACAAAAGACAAAACTAAGCAAACAGTTAACCACGAAATGTCATTTTTATCCTCCCAACAGCCCCCCCCCCCCCGAAAAAAAAGACAGCACAGTTTATAAGGTGTCACCCACTGATCCAGTCACATGACTTCACAAAGACATCCTGAAGGACCACACGTCGACACTCATGAGTTTTACAAGTGTGGAGAAAATGTCAGAAAAGTCACACACCTTGTCACACAAACACACGCTGACCACATACACCCCATCCAGGAGGCTACAGGAACAGTCTTTGGCGTCGGTCTCGGTGCTGCCGGTCAGACACGGAGGAGGGCAGAGACTCGGGAAGATCGGTTTTGTTAACGGAGGTATTGAGCTGAGGGAAGCTATCTCTACGGGTGTGTTCAGACAGACAGCAACACTAATTTCTGTGTTACACCAGAGCCTGTACAGATCAGCTGTAAGCTAACTAGTAACTAGTAGTAGCGTTTTCAGGTCGTTTGTTTAGCAACATCTAGCACATTGTAGTGCAGTTAAAAAAAAAAAAAAAAAAAACGAAGTAAAAATGTTAGTTATGATGAAAAAACATTTATGGTGACTCAAAATTATATATGTTATTTCTTAATATTTTGACTTAGTGACTCAAATTTAAAAGGTACAATGTGGAGAATTTACAGCAATCTATTAGTCGAAATGGAATACAGACTCTCTAATCTTAGAATGAGCCTTTTAAATCTACATAGGGGGCGGGTCTCCTTTCACAGAGGCAGCCATGTTGTGCCTCTGTGCCTCCGAAAGGACAAACCAAACACTGGCTCCAGACAAGGAATCAAGTTTTGTTTAAAAGTCATGCCCCCAGTCACACCTGGAAACAAGGTGTGAGGGGTCCTCAGAAAGTTGCATTCTCACCACTAGATGCCGCTAAATCTTTCACATTTTACACACTGCACCTTTAAAAAGTCTGACATAGTAACTCAGGATTTTTGACTTTTTATTACCAATATCAACCTTTTATCTCTAGAGTTTGACTTTCTAAGTCAAAGAAAGTATGGGAAGAATCAAATAATTTTGACTATCCCATACTTTCAACTTACCATAAATGTTTTTTTCTTTTCATCATGACCAACCATTATGAATTTATTCTTTTACTAGCAGAAATGGGCTTCCATACATAAGTCTCTTTACGTTTATGTAGCATTCATAGATTTATACCCTGACCCGTGGAAATGCTGCGTTCACACAACCTAAAAATAACAGTGATTCCAGCTTTGGAGTAGTCACGCATCCATGGAGTTTATTCAGCAGCCACAAAAGATGAACAACCTAAAATAACTTGTGTTGTGTGACATTGGTAGTGGTTCATTATCAAGTGAAACTAGATAAAAGTGTAATGCTCCTTTTAAATTAGCTGACCTTGTTTTTGATGTAACTGTCAGTGGTCAACAGGTTGTTGACATGTCTGTGGTTCCTTCCATCAAGTGGTTCAGAGGCAGAGGCTGATGTGGCATCAAAATAAAATCAAATCAATTCGGCCAATTTCAAAGGAGCCCGACACTGTGACAACGGTAACACAAGAGCAGTTTGGCTGGTTATCAGGGCTCAAATCAGTAATTTTCAATCCCACACTTTTTTAAGCAGTTTGTTGGTTAAAAAAAATGTACAGTAACATAAAACCCTGAATCAGGTCAGCAAAACAATTTACCAATTTGGAACAAGATCCAAAACTGAAGCAGCTATTGGAGTCCATGTTCACAGGTGTAATTAAAAAGGCTTGGCTCTAGACTTTCCACTTTCAATAACGTGTGAAAACTCCAAAATTGGAGAAAAGGTTTGTTTTTTTTTCTTCTGCCAAATGCAGCATTTACACCTGAAATGATATGACACTATGAACACTACATAAACAGCTTCTGGGCTCAAGTGGAACAGTTTTTTCAACTTTTTCAACTTGTCTTTCGGCTGACTCAGATCTCTTCTAAAATCCGCTTTGCATTCTGTCTGAACACACACACCAGAAAAAAAAGGAGTCTCAAGTGACATAATAAGGTCAACAAACATTCACAACTCCAGAAATGCACTGACAAGTTGAGTAGAGGTTGAAAGCCAAGCGACGACTTGCACTTTTGCATTGAGCGTTACAGTCCTGCATAGATCTGTTTCATACTTATTCAATACAAACTAAGGCGTTGTGTTATATTAAGTCGGTTGGAGTCAATAAGCAGATAAAGTAAATAAAAAAGTCTTAACTCAAAAAAAGAAAAAAAAGAAAGAAAAAACAAAAATCAAACACAATTCAAGTAGGCTACAATCTTGATGTTTGTCCCCTCTCTCACAGGCAGCTCCTCGCTCCAGAACAGGAGCCCAAAACTTATTCAAGTCTTTTTTCCAGAAAAAGTCCAGTGCGGTTAAACAGCACCAAAAACACACAAAGCAAGAGAGGGGCATCGAACTTACACTTGCTCGTCATTATGAAAAGGGGATACGCGTCCTTACCCATTCGTACAGAATCATCTGGAAAGAAATGAACAGTATATTGTGTTTTTTTTTTTTTATGTACAAACACACATTCAAATCAACCGCACAGCTCACACACACACACACACACACACACACACACCCTCACACACAATGTTATTGTCCCTGTGTAAATTACAAATAATTTATCAATATTAATTTAAGCTACTACTTAACAGTCATTTGTGGTAGCAGAGGTGACCAACAATAAAATTTCTACAGACACGACGATTCCCACATCTGAGACATAAGACACAAAAATAAAACTTAGTCTGTTTTTTGTTTTTTTTTGTACTGCAAGAACAAGAGTCCTGTTAATTCATAAGCTTAAATACAAATTATATTACGTAGCGTACTACTACTCTCATCTGTACCACCACCTCACGCACACTTGTTCCACAGTGATCAAGGTCTGTCATATGTAAACATGTTGACAAAATTAAAAATAAGCTGAAAAAAAACCCCAAAAAAACAAGTGTTCTCATCGTTCACTCCGTACTGTTACCCGGTTCTTTAGAAAATACACTTAAATTAATTCATCATTGCCATTTGTAGCGAGGATAAACTGATTCTTCTTTAGGTCCGTTTTAAAAGAGGCTGTGAAGCCCCGCCCCCTCATACCACATCACCATGTCAGTCAATCAAAGTGAAGATTCCTATTGGGTGGATGTGTCCAGGAGGCTGCCATGTCACCCAGGCCTCCTGTGCTGCTATTGGTCAGTGGGACTTCCTCTTCACGTCTCCACCCTGGCTTTGGTTCGCATCTGAGCGGAGAGGATGGAAACTGTTAGCAGCTCTGGCATCAGCGTGATAATAAATGATCTGTCTCTCCCAGCGCCTCCAAGCAACAGTTCAACACTGACTGAACCTCAATTCCTACTGTACACAGTTACGCTGCAGTGAAATCCTGTGGGTCGAGTTATAAACAGTGTCAATCATTTAAGTCATTCATCAAGAAAAAATAAATTGTAGATTTCAATTTCTCAAATGTGAGGATTTGTCCTTTTCATGGGGTTTTATAAAATGCAAAATGACAAACATTTCATTTTTGAGGTTTTGGTTGTCAACTTGATGATGATGATGATGATGTGACTATACTTAACTATTCATCAAAACATCTTGGTTATAATTTTTCAGTAGCCAAAGTTTAGAGATTCAGACGTCTATGGAATATGTTCATTTTAGAAGAAAGTATATTAAAAAAAAACTAGCATTATAACAATAATATTAGCAAATACTGTATAATGTAGATTTTTCACTCAAATCAAATGTTTTTCGATCAAATATTTTATTTTTGGACTCAAAAATCATTGTATGTTGTTGTTGGCATGTCAAGTTAAAAACTACAGTGTAATGTGGAGGAACATGTGCTCTGAACTTGCACAGACATGATCAGGAGTTTAAAAACTGATTCAGTGTAGAGTTTAAGGTTCATCACATGTTGAGCTGGTGCGACAGGCTGCTGACCAGGCACACAGGATGAGCTGTTTTATGAATTCCTGTGTCCTGGTTCACATGAGATGGTTCTTTGGCCTGACTGCCATAAACAATGCAGGGGAGACTGGACTGGGAGCTTTACGTCTGTTAAATGCAGCTGAACACATGGGCCATGCAGAGCAGCTGCAACAGATTTGTTGAACGGTGTATCTACCAACAATGTTTTGATTTGTACTGGACAGAGTTTCACACCACATGTCCCCGAGACACCAGCGAGCATGAGCAGAAGGAAATGTTTTTAACGCCGTTGGCCAAATCACACATTGCATTTTCACATTAATCAGGTTGCTGCTCTCAAATCAAAGAACCATCTGTACAACACACACTAAAACTGAATCTGTGCCGTTTGCTACAAACTACTGAAAAAACAATGTCTCTGAATAACTGTATAACAGTAGCTTTAGAACATGCATCTACTGTGGCAAACCAGAGGCATGCCAAACACTGAATATATTGACGCAAGCAGAAAGTTACAGAGCAAAGACCACAGCAGCTGAGCAGAGGATGACACGTCAACTCGACTCTGACGGATGAAAGAGAGAGGGAGGAGGAAGAGGAGGAATGCAGATTACCTGAGAAAGCAAGCTGCAAGTGAGGAGGTAGGGCAGCCTGCGACCCTGACTGGAGACTCTTATACAGATCTGGGGAGAGACGGAGGGAAGGATGGACAGATGAGCGGGAAGGAGACAACAACAGTAAGGGGGGGAATGTGGAAAAGATGATCCAGGGAGAATGAGAAAACACGTTAAAACACGTTGAACAGCAACAACAGAGAGGAGAGGCTCAAAGTGACGGGGCAGCAAGATGTACACGAAAGATGGAGAGAACAAAAGGAGACAGTGTTTCATTAACAAAATGGAGGCAGGGCCAGAGGAGCAGAGCAGGCACAGTGGAGGTACTGCTGGTATTCTTCAGTAGGAGCACACACACAAACACACTCACAGTAATCATTAACTCATATAATGTTCTGGTTATTTCTACATGACAAGAGTGAGCAGAGTTTAGAGGTGAACCTGGCCAGTCGACCTGCTGAGCTGCAGCCCACTAAATCTGCCACAGTTTTCATATAACAACTGTCTTTGTCACACATCAACCAACTGCAGCACTGGAACCACAAATGTTGCTTTTTTTAAAAACCACACACTCACCCATTAGGTCGCTCTGTGCTAAGGGGTATCCTGAGTTGGAGCTGGGGGCTGAGCCCATTCCAGCAGCCCCTGGAGCTCCAGGAGGGCTGAAGTTGAGCAACGGGGGGAACTGGAAGGGCAATGATACGGGCACCAGGCCTCCCAGCATCCCGAAGCCCAGGGGCAGCGTGGAGGGGCTTCCCAGGAGGGGAGTGCCTGCTGTTGATACCTGAGGGAAAAGGAAAGGATTTGTTTTATCGTGGATTCAGAACTGCAGTTTTTGTATTTTTGCTCCTTTTTTTGTCTTCTTATAAAAACTCACCTGTGAGAGGTGTGATGTTGTGGAGGACGTGGCCAAAGTTCCTGAAGCCGTCCAGCCGTTTCCTGCCTTTGAGCCCTGGTTAACCCCGCCCCCCACCCTCTGCCTCTGCCCGTGACTGGCTGAGACTGAAGGTGAAGACGACGGGGGAGTTTTGTCTGGGTGACTGCAGACATTTGATGCCGCTCCCTTGCTGTTGTTGGAGCTGCTGTTGATGCTACTGTTGCTCGTGTTAGACTGAGGTTTCTGGCCTCCAGCGAAGCTGCAGCTGCCCTGCGTCTGCTTCACTTGCCCACTGCCAGACACACTGAAGGGGGCCCGAAAGGTTTTGGGGGTTTTGGGGGAATACTGGTGTTGTTGCTGTTGGCTGGGGATCATCTGATGCGGGAGTGGGTGTGATGGCGAGGATGCCGGAGAAGGAGAAGACGAGGGTGGTGGAGTGGGAGCAGGAGGCCGAGGGGTGAGCTTGATGATGGGAGAGGAGTTGTTGCTGTGGGAGGATTTGGTGAGGGTGGCCTGCATGGGTGTGATGAAGTTGGGCTGATGGTGGTGGTGTGTGTGAGATTTGCCTTGAGAGGAGTGTGCATGGGATGTGGGGGTGGGTGAGGAGGCCACCGGGGAGGGAGTGCAGAAGGACTGCAGGCTGGGGTGGGAGGTAGAGTTGGATCGGGACTGGGAGGAGGGGGAGGAAGAAGGTGCAATGCTGCTGCTCACAGTGCTGCCGTTGCTGCTGGCTTTGACACTGCTTTTGGCCAATCCTTGAGGGGCTCCCATATTTCCCAGCATCCCCGCAGGACTAACAAAGCCCTTCTGATGCGGAGGCAGCAGAGGGGAAGCAGTGGGAGGAGGCCGCTGCTTTGGAGGCGAAGGGGAGGGGTGTGGATTTATCTTGCCAGTCACGGCCATCACTGAGCTTGGCCTGTGATTGGTTGATGCCATGGTAACAAGTCTCTGATTCTGGATTTGGCCCACAAGGCCAGATCCTTTGATCAGGCCATAGGGACCATCTGCAGTCCTGGAGGCCAGTGACAGGCCTGCTGCCTGCACACGAACCATGGAGGACACAGCCGGAGATAAGGAAGTGGAGGTAGAAGAGGAGGTTGGTAGTGTTGTTATCGTCGTTGGCGGGTTCCCAGCAGACGCAGCTGCCAGCGGCGTCGGATCCACCTTAGACACCAAGTGTTGCTGCGTTGTGGATGCGGCTGAGGCAGAGATCTGAGAGGCTGAGGGGTAGTGAGGGGTGATGGGGGGAGGAGAGGAGGTAGGGATCTGTAGGGGTGGGGGTGACAAAGGGCTGTCTGATGGTCCCAGGCCCTTGGATGCATTGCTGAGGAGGGCCAGAGCGTGGGAGATGGAGTCCAGAGAGGGAGCAGTCAGATCCTCATCTAGAGAGTCTGACAGACAGATGGGCTCTGACGGCAAAGAGGAGCCAGGCGGCTGGCGACTGGAGGTTAGAACGGATGTGGAGGTGGGCAGAGATGGTGTGGAGGACACGGTGAGAGGTGCTTTGTGGATCCACAGACCCTCCTGAAGAACACAGACAGAATCAGTAACACCAAACATATCATGAACTCTCAAATTCTGTGGAAAGGAGAACTAGGCTTTTATTTTCAAAGGAGATTGACAATGAGTAGCAGTGGAGAAAATAACATGACTGATGGTATTGGAACTAATGATACATACAAATACATCATACTAAATGTACCACAGCTCCTGCTATAGTACAACATAATACTCCGGAAACAAACCCCAGCCAGTCACGTAAAATGAGATGGATGCTAAATTAAAAGTTTGTCAAAACTGAGCATATAAGATGTTAGTGGCTGGGACACATAAAGTGGCAATAATACAGTCTGATGACAGAACGCTGTTAAGTAAATGGATCTCAACTACATAGTCTTTGCTCGTTTAAGTAACAACAGTACTAATAAAAAATGTTTTTAGACTGTACAGGGTCAGAGATTTCACTCACCTTGGCTTTGGCCTTGGGCCCAGGTACCATTCTCCTCTTGACTCTGCATGGAAAAACACCAGTACATATTCAGCATTCTCTATTTACATTCTGCATTTCAAGCTAAGTCTGAAAAAAAACTCCAGAGTTAATGTTGCAGAGAAAACATGAGCTGTTTGACATTAAGTAAATACTTACAAGTTTCCAGTGAGGTGACTGTGAACAGCGAGACTCTCCTTGAACAGAATTCTGAGCAGGAGAAACAGGTTTAATGGCAGAGGACAAGAATTGCCGGATTAATGTTTGGTTGAATTTATTTCGTTTGAATTTTTTTCTTACAACTAATGTATCATCACTGAGCTCAAGTAGGAAAAACATGAGTGAAAAAGACAACCACCTGTATATTTACTAGCTGATTAGTTGAACCACACAAAAGAGCACAGTATGGAAAACTACAAGTCAGAAAAGATCAATCCTGTAAATATTAACATTAAAATATATCATGATAAAATCTATGCCTTAAGTTAGAAGCACTGAACGTGTATGTTTTATCCTGGTTGAGTATTTTTAACTGTTTGCCTCATAGGATTTTCTTCTTACTGTTACCTCTGCTACACATCCACTCTAGCACCAATACAGACATTTAAAGCATTTTCTTAGAATAACTCTGACCTACACCCACCAAGCACTTCACCCACAGGTGCACCTGTACAGGAAAAGGCAACGCGGTAAAACAGCCCTGCCACAGCATCTGTCTTTGTGAATTTCAGAGCATTTCAGTTTTTGGTGTATTTTTCTCTTTCCCATTTACACACACAAGGGTCACCGAATATTGAAAACACCTCTGAATATAATGGAGTACAGTACAAGCCCCTTTTGAAATGTGTTTATATACACACAGTACTTGAAGATTATGTCTCTGTCTCTCACAGACAACTTATTGCCCCTAACTGCCCCTAATTTAAACCCACTTTTATCTCACCCTGATGAATTTTCAATAATTATTTTATCACCATAAAACATAGAAAACACACAGACCTGGCCTGCATCCAGCCCTTGGGCCATAGTGGTTTGACCTCGTTCTCTAAGAAGGCCTTGAGGTAGTCCTCCACAGACAGAGAGCACTGGCTCTCCATCTCATAGCAGCTCAGCTTCACTTGCACCAAGCTGCACAGCAGGTTCCTACACAAACACAAATATCCGATTCATCAAAAAAAACATTCAATATTAAAATCTACATAAGGCTGCAGGTGCAAAGCACATAATGACTGAGGAGATAGTTATTCTTCAGGGAGTCAATGGTAATAATTCCTTAAAAAGAACATTTCATAAAATGTGAAAGCTGTTGAGAAAATGAATGATGACTGAGAAGCAGTTTAAAAAAAAGACAACTGCCTGTACGTCTGTTTTTTTACCTTCTGCAAACACATTTGAACCAAAGAAAAGCAAACAGTGTGGAAACTAAGGAATAACTTGTTTAACAATTCTATTCCACCTATTTTCGGACCATTTGAGGCCTTATTTTTCTCCATTCCTTCAACTCTGGGCCATCTTTAAGGCACGTACAAATAAACAGAAAACACGACAAGACAGGCCATGGACGACACCGGGTTTCAAAATATCAAGCAGTCCACTATTCTAGAGAGACTGTCCTGGATCATCACCTGAGCTTGTCGTCCCAGATGAACTTCTTCCGCGGGCCAATCACCCTTTTCCCAGGTTTCTCCTCATCCTCCTCCTCAGAGCCATTCTTCTCGCCCTCCTCTGACTGTTGCCTGAAAAACACACACAGTCGCTAATGTATAAATGTAGATAAACCTATTCATAAGAAAGGTGCATGAATAACATTCAGAAGACAACAACTGCTGTCCTCATAGCTATTACGTACTTTGCAACTTTGGCCATGCAGTCCATGTTATATCTGGCTATCTGCTCTGGCATCACACTGCACACCGCCAGCTTCAGCTTCAACAGTGGTGTCCGTAGCCGGTCATCCTGAGAGAGGAAGACAGTCTGAAGGGTCATTGTATAAAGGACAGAGGAAGATGGAGGTTTAGGGAAAAGGAATAAGAAAAGTATGGAAACAGAAAAAGATCAAGGACAGAAGGACAACAGATAGAAAAGGGAAGAGAGGGGTAGAAAGAGGAAGAGAGATGTTGATGTATTTTATTTGTCCATGACAAAAAATATTTAGAAGCTTGTTTTCAGTGGCAGTCCTTGGTGTACTAATCCACCTACACTGAGATCCCTGCACACTGACAAATGAAGCAGTGTCTGGGGATTAAAAGGCATAAAACATAAAAACGCAAAAAAAAAAAATAATGTGCCATATAGGCCACAAAGGTCCATAAAACTATTTAGAGGAGAGCAGAGAAACAGACCTGTCGAAAACATCACAGGTACAGACTTTGAGCTTTCCAGCACATCTTTACTTCTAGACAACTGTCTAATTTGAAAACTGCACATCATTATTATGTCAAGGAATGACAATTACTTCTAAAATTATAACAGTTGTTTTTCTTCTTGCATGGCAAGTTTTATAATCCACATTTGTGATAGTCAGAGTACAGCAGGGGACAAATTTAAACAAGCAAAGGTTTAAGTCTGCACCTTCAACTCCTTGACTCTGATTTGTCATTAGAAACGATCATTATGTAGGTTGAGGGCATAATTGTCAATTGGCATAATTTTTGTGCACAATTATCATGTCTTGTCACATCTGTATGAACATGGACTTCTCCTACAGCTGTGGTCAAACATGTCAAATAAATTCTTCAAACATCAGGAACCCTGAACTTTGCTGTGACTGCAACTTCAAATGGTTCAATGGTGTTTTCAACTTAAAAGAGATTAACAGAGTAGGTTTGTGCACATGTACAGAGGAAAAAGACTTTTAGTGAACACAGAGCAATCAACAAGGCTGCAACAGGAGCAGTTTTTTCAAGATCAAAGAGACTTCTCATTTCCTCCCCAGATGACAAACACTCACCTGGATGTTGAGGCTGAGCTTCTTCAGCCGTTTGAGGAGGGCTTCTTTGTTGCATGGCACAAATGCCTCCATGTGCGAATAAATCTCTGAGCGCACCTCAGGAGGCTGCTCCTGGACCTGCAGCTCAATACTGAGAGCAAGAAAAGGAGGGAGAAGTAGTCAAGATTACGTAATACAAAAGGGATAGAAGAAGAAAGACAAGAGGAGTTACGAGAGAGAAAAAGATGGTGGGAAACAGAGAGGGAGCGTATATGAGAGATGGGTTGAACAATGAGAAAGTGGCATACAAATGAGAGAAGGTTAAACATAAAGATGAAGAGAGTGAAATGGAAATGAGAAGCATGTCATAAGCACAGACAATGAGAGGCAGAGAAAACAAAAAGATGAGGAGGGAAATCTGCAAAAAATGAGGACGATAAAGGTGGAGGAGAGTGAGCTGGGATTTGGATGATGATGGTGATTTAAAAGCTGTCCTACTCACTCCAGGAGAATGTTATTCATGTCCAGGGTGAAAAATTTCTTCCTGCCCTCCTGATCAAACTGCCGCGAGGCCTGGGGGGAGAAAAGGTTGAGTCAGCAAACGGCACGTCTCCATACAGTGCGTACTGAGCTCTGAGGACCGTACTGACTCAAACACACTTCCTTACCTCGCCTCTGCCTGCTTGACACCGACCTTCTCCTGGCTCTACTTTTAACTATAAACCTCTAAGAACGCTTTGATGCCTAACCTGTTTGGGTTGGTTAAAACTCTGGCATCTCTCTATTCTTGTGGGCAAGTGTGAAAGCTGTCAACCAACCTGGTGTTGCCCAAACTATTTCCAGTTCACTGATGCACTTCATTTGTGATGAGCACTTTTTTCAGTGCTCTGGCTCATCCTGAGACTGATATAGTGAAGTGACTTATATGTGTATATTTACAGTCATTCTGTCGAGTGGTCACTAGCATTAGATGACTCAATTGAAGATAATATTGTAAACTAAAGATGCTAAAAACACTTATGTCCACGCCAAACTACAACTCCTAGTGTAACAAGTGAAAATGGCGCCCAAAATAAAGAGCTATGCTGCAGACTTCAAGCTGCGGGTAATAAAGTCTGCAGCTGAAACATTCAGACAGAGAGAGGAGGAGGAGACGCCGTTTCATCTCCTGCCACCCCAGTGTTGGTGCAGGTGTTTAACATTACTTGAATTTGGTAATGCACTAATGCTTGTTGTTATGTTTAGCCTATGTTCTTCATAGGCATATTTAGACTATAATTAGTATGATTAGAAATGTGACTTATACACCGAAGCGACTTATATGTCTTTCTTTTTCTGATTAATAAGGCTGTTTTTGCTAAAAGTGTCTTATAGTCCGAAAAATATGGTATTTGTGAGGCAAATTTAGGAAATGTGGTTTAAAACAATAGGATTTAGCTGATAGCAAATATGTGATTTAGCATATAATCACAACTTAAATGCAGGGTAGGTGATTCTGGAAAAACCAGCAAGACTTGATTTGGAAAGTAAAGAAAGAAAGAAATTCCACCCTTTGGTTCCACGTTCTCTCCAAAGCTCCTCCAGAACATATGAAGGCCCAGTGACTACTGAGGAGTCATTGTTTTAGATGACAGAGTGTTAAGGAGAAAATCACAACTGTCATGGCTCATTCTGATATAACTAGCTAACATTAGCACTGGACTACAGTCCTGTTGGCTAACGTTACAGACTCTATACCAAATGTAATGATTGGTCAGACTTTTTTAGCTGCTGTTACAGATGACAGATTTTCTCCTTAATGTGGACAGAGCATTTAATTTCTTTATTATCATTGGAAGGAAGAAATAAATTTAAGAAATGTAATGAAAATGCTTCTGAAAGGAATTACCTAACATCCCTTAAGCTCCTGTTAAATAAACCTAATGATCACAGGAACTGTTAGGGATCTGGTGAGTGTGCAGTGAAAAGTGAGTGTAAGGTATCGGGGTAGAGTGGTTCTCAACCAGAACAAAAAAGTGACATGGTGTAGTGTTTTCCTTTGTCCAAACTAAATGGACCAAGCTACAGGTCAAGTGATGCTTCCTTTAATGAATTCAAAGAAATACTCCTTACTAACATTGAATCTCCCAAGTTGTCCTGACAGAATATCATTGGAAAACCCACAGTATTCCTCCATCTCTTTCTAATTCACTCTCTCTCTATGCTTCCCTCCTCCTCACTCTTCACCTCTGTATCCTTCACTTGAATCAGTCGTCTCTCTCTTCCTCTCTTTACATTTTTACCAATATCTAGAAAAAGATTTCTCTGCTACAGCCTGACTGTGGCTCTGAGATATAAGAGCAATAAGAACTTCTTCAAACAGAGCAATGCCAACCCTGCTGTTTTAGTTACATAAAACCCCTCACAGTTCTGCTTGGAGCCAACATTTACACAAGACTGTTCTCACTGGACTAAACAACAACAATAAACATTCTGTGCCACTTCCTCGGCTGAGTGCCATTTGTGTTTAACTTCAGTAAAGAGGCTTCACTGGTAATTACAGCCACCCACAGAAAGGCTACATTTGACTCACCGCCCGCAGGTCCTCGATGCGTTTAATAAGAGGAGCAGGCAGTCCATCAGGCAGCAGGGGTGGAGGAAACAGCCCGCTGGAAGACCCCTGGCTTCGCCCTTGGCCACCTCCTCCTGACGCTGCTGCTTTAAGAGTCGGAACGCCAACTCCCAGAATACCATTCTCTCTGGCCGTCGCCATGGCGTGCTGCTGGTCAGTGTCCAACAAGCTGAAGTCCAGGTCACCTAGGAGATCCTGCAGCTCCCTCTCATTGGCCGAACCCAGCAGTGACATCACAGCTGGATCCGAGGTGATGTCTGCCAGTGAGAGGTCACTGTTGGCTGTGTTGCCCTGCAGGTGGGTGGAGTTAGAGGCTAACAGGTGGTTACCAGAGTTGGCAGAGTGGGGCTTGTTAGCCACACCCGCTGCCAAGCCTGGCTTTCCGATACTGGGGTTTCTTTTCTTGATCTCCTCCTTCTCCCGGGTGAAGCGGCGGAGCATGGCTGCCAGGTACAGCGAGTCCTTCATCAGCTTCTTCCTCTTCTTCTTCTCTGGCCGGTGGAGGTTGAGAGGTGTCACTCTGGCAGAGTAAAACACAACAATATCTTGATTTCTGCAAAATGCAAAACAGCTTTATAGCCAGCAGACCATCCGTCCATCCATTCATCATCCACCCCCTTTCGTGGACCATACAGGGTCACAGAGCGCTGGAGCAAAACCCAGCGAACATTGGGTGTGAGGTGGGACACACCATGGACAGATCATCAATCTATTACAGGGCTACCCAACAGAGACAAACACGCACATTTACCCTTACAAGCAATTTAGGGTCATCAATTAACCAAACTCCAACCTGCATGTCTTTGGACTGTAGGACGAAACCAGAGAACCTGGAGAAAATCCACACAGACATGAGGGAATATGCAATGTCCATACAGAAAAACCTCAGGGTCGATTGGAACCAGAACCAACCAGAACCTTCTTGCTGTGAAGCCACAGCTAACAATCACAACTCCATGTTGCCCAGCATTTTCATATTTCTCAAAACTGGGATGTGCAAACAACACTAGAGCACCCCACAAACCTAATCAACCATATATCACTGTGACGATGTTAGTGGATTTCTTTTTGGGAGGGAGTTGCATCGTTTTGTTTTATCCTAACTAATGTGTTTTCATGCTTGTTGCTATTTTTCCTCTTATTTATTTAATGTCAAATCATGCTGACATGCTTAATCCCACTTTTTAAAACTCTTATTAGATAAGTGTTCCTCCCCAGACACAGCTGATAATGAGCTGATCTGACATGAGGACTAATAACGTGTCTTTGATAAAATCTAAATACAATGCACCAGCTGATGTTAAAAATCTACTAAGGCAAATAAGATAATTCATTATCGTCTACATGAGACAAAAGAGGGCAGATGGACACAAAAATGCAAGAAAAAAAATGAAACCCTTCTTCAGACATTTTCACTGGAAAACTGAGGCATCTACACAGATAAACCAGAAATGTGGGAAGAGTTCGTAGCAGTGGGAATTCTGAGGGTTTAACCTGCAGTCTGCACTGAATGATCACTCACTCACTCACTCACTCACTCACTCACTCACTCACTCACTCACTCACTCACTCACTCACTCACTCACTCACTCACACACTCACTCACACACTCACACACTCACACACTCACACACTCACACACTCACACACTCACACACTCACACACTCACACACTCACACACTCACTCACACACTCACTCACACACTCACTCACACACTCACTCACACACTCACTCACACACTCACTCACACACTCACTCACACACGTTTCATAATGGCACAATGGCAATAGCTGTTGCTATTTTTGGAAGTTGTTTTCAGAATGGCGACATGTTGGAGTGTTCGGCCTATCTGAGCCTTTATAATGGAGCGTTTTCTAGAAGGGGGAGAGCTTGTCACAGCAGCTCCGAGCAAGTCACAGTCAGCATCCCTGCCTCGTAATAGATGTATGAGGGTCTGCACAAAGGCAGAGGAGTATAATGTCACACAGGGTGGTGGATTATTAGCAGGGTAAAGAGTGAACAAATCTCCGCCAACACATATTCACTGCAATAGCTGGTGCACAGTGACCCACACATCCATGATTGTCCAAAAGGTCAAGTTTTCAGTAGTAGAGAAAAACTAGTCCATTTATGTAACAGTGTCTGCGCATTTCTGACATTTCAAAGTGAGGTGTTTTTTCAGTGCCTTGCTTTAATGATAATGAATCATTTGATTAAGTGCCAGATTTTTAGAGGTCAATTTTAAAGATGCACAGTGATGGCAGGAGACATGGCAGGAGTTTTAGCTTGCTCAGCTACTCATGACTCATTTATTCAGCTTCTTAATTATTATAAACCCAGGAATCATTTGCCAAGTGACACCAGATAACCACAAAAATGAACGACTATTACGCGTCCATGATTCTCACCCTTGTTTAGGTACTCTGCTCTTCTTCGGATTCTTCTCTTCCGCATTGTTCACGTCCTTCTTTTTCCTCTTCTTAATCACCTGCTCCCTGTTGTCACTCAGCTTCTGAAACAAGACCACATACACTCCTTAACTCCTAATAAGCAGATGACGACAATGCACGATGGCAAACAATTAATTCTGCCTGAGAACACTACACAGTGCTCAGTGTGTGTCTGTTTGTCTGCATGAGTGAAAGTATGCACTCGGAGATCTCTCTTGATGTGGGGAAGATAACACCACACATCTCACTAAAACTGATCAAAATCAGACTCCTATTGGGAGGACATTCATATGCTTCATGAATGACTGCTGATATTAATCTCACATTTTAACGGTACAACTCAACCTTTATTATTTATCAGAATTAAACCATAGCACACAATTCTTTTCCAGGACACTGAGCTATATTCAGCAAAGCATTTGGCATTTAAGCTCACACTTGTTTAAGTTAGAAATAACCATAAAGATATCATTAGTTTTCTGTGCAAAGTGTGGTTTGGACTCACAGCCTAGCATGCTGACAGCGATGATACGAACATGCTGCCATTTACTGTTGGCTCAGGTATATTTGGAACAGGATAAGCCAACATATTCCAGCAACATGAAGGTAAAAGCTTATGATTCTGTGTTTTATGTTTAAATATAAATTATATTTTACAATGTATTTTATGAATGTGTGATTGTAACGGCGAAGATATAAGCGTTAATTGTGCTGGCTTGTTGGTTGTATGATTTTTTTTATTTATTTATTTATTTTTTTAAAACCTTTTGTCACCTGGATTTAAAGTTTGGACATGAACTTACTCTTTCTCAAAATATCACATCAGTTAAAATAAAATATATATACATTCACATTTTTTTTTTCACACATTAAAAATTGTGTTTACCAGAACCTTCATGATGGAAGAAAACCAGCATAATAATTTCTCTTAGATGTTAATTTAGTCTCACCTTTTCCTCCTCTCCCTCGGAGTCAGAGGCCGCTCTAAACTGCAGCGTGCCAGTGTTGATGTAAAATCCCCCCAGCTTTGTGGTCAGAGAGGCAGGCACCAGCTCATCGTACTGAGAAAAATAACAACACAAGACAGCTTGTGGTATAAGATCACAGACATCTATAAGACAATAAATCCTCTTAAAATTGGAGATGTTTTCTGCAAATTTTAAAAACAAAGTGAGTAAGTGATGTGTTCCTCAAAGCAGTCGGTGCTCTTTGCTTGGTCACTGAAAATTGATGACTGTGGTGCAACATAAATAAGTTATTAAAAAGAAACAGAACTCATCAGGCCACAGATGAAAACATTTTTCTATCAGAGCACATCAAGAGAGACAACAGGGTCAAACAGGCACAGTCAATTTGTGAGGGCAGAGAAGACAGCTATCACAACAACAACAAAAATATATCATAATAGCAGAGAACCCATACAAAGAGCATAATTCTAGCTATTACAGTCAGATGGAAAGTGATATCCCCTGAATACTGAGCCACCAGCGCTGTCAGACAAAAACAACGACAAATCCCTGAGCAGGCACAAGACGCATGTATGTATTCATGAGTAATGGGGACAATTTTACACTGTTGTCTGAGGTTGGTTGCAATAAAGGACAAGCGTCTATCTTTAGAAGTGCCTTTGAATGTACCGTATTGAATCATCAAGCCAGGAAATAAATATTTAACAGCAGAGGAATAATGTCTACCTCGACACAGCAAGTCAAGAGAAAAGCAGCTCAGGAATGTGATGAGGACAGCAAATAAATCAGCAGATAATAAAGGGACAATGCACAATGTTATTACAAAGACAAAAGAGAGACATCTGACTAAAAGTGACATCCTGGTTTAAAAAAAAAAAAAAATTGGGAGGGTTCGGGTGAGTTTTACTTACAGCTTCTGAGTTGTCGATAAAGGGGTCTGTCTCATCGTAGCCAAAGCCTATATCAATCAAGTCTTGCATTCTGTCCTTCCTCTTCTTCTTCCCTGTATTACCCTGAAGGATGGGGAAAAAAAACAAAAAAAAAACAAAAAAAAAACAAAACAGCCCCAAATTTGTTTTTATTTCGATTTAATCTTGGCCCTGTTTCAGAGTCAAGACAAACCAAACGTCTTCACTTTGTCCATGTGGTTGTTATTAGAGGACATTTAACCCTCTTATCAACACAAACTCATGAGTATTGCAGAAACAACTCAAGCCCGACCGATAAATTAAAAATTATAAAAATATATCTGCTGGTGTTGGTATATGAAACACCAAATATATGCATTTGAGATCATATAGAAACATGTTGACCATTACGTAGTTTGTCCACCAAAGACAGCTAAAAAGTTTATCTATATCCATCTATCTAGATAGTTATAAAACTGAGGGTCTAAGCGTATGTGGTATAACCTGTTGTACAGAAATTCATTTGAGGCCAATTTGTAATTCTGAAAATATGCTAAGTAAATTAAATATACTGTTTTATTAAAACAAAAAGCGGCAGTAATTTTTTACTGATATGTCAGTGGATAAATTAGATGCCAAACATATTTGAGGTAGTTAAGAAAATGTGCCATATCTGTCTGTCAAAGCAACTAGACAACTGTAAAATTTCATGCTCACATATATTTATCTAATTGCTCAAATAAGAATATTTATCTTGGACTAAAATAAAAACAGTATCAGTCAGGATCTAATATAATCTCACACAGAATACTGCTATACTCAAAGCATAAAAAAAAAACTCACATATTTATTTTCAAACTTTTTTGCCAGGGCCTCAACCTGTAGCCGCTCTCTCTCCTCATCGTTGAAGGGGTCATCAGGATTGTGGGCTGAAGCCAGACCTGGATGATTACTCTTTGCCTGGAACAGAAATTGAAATGAAAGATAAAATTACATAACACAAACAGGAAAGATGGGACACGGAGCTAAGGTTGGACAGTTTCAGTGCCCCAGTGTCTTTTTGTTGACCTATGCACAAAGGTCAGAGATTATAAAACAGCAATCCATCATCACAATACTGCCAGCAAACTTAAAACAAAACTGATCTGCTGCTAGAGATGGCCATGCTGTATATTCAAATACTAAATATTTAATCCTCTTGTAGTTGCAAACCTAAAAACTTTTCCTCCCCCCCTCACTCATGTAAAGCATCATATTGTGTGTGTGATGGCTCAGCTCTGACATTTGACTTGCTTCCATGCTACATCCTGGTACTTCCATGTCTCCTCTATCACCCGCAGCCAGAGGGCCAAACTGCATGTGGCATTTCCAAGTGCTGTAATGGCTGTGACTGGGCTGTTGCTGGGCAAGTCTGAGTGAAGAGGACACAGGTAGCAGCACCAGACCAGCTTCACTCCGACATGTGGAAAGACTGGAGGTCCCTGGTTAAAAAAGCCACGATGCGTTAGAGCGCAGCTTAAGTTGGAAAGCTCACGGAGCGGACTGGCTCCACGAGGGGCCAAAAACTGCTGCTGTCTTTTGTGTTGGTCAGTTTCGGAAGGACAAGGTCCCCCCCCCCCCGCTCTCTATCTCTCTGTCTCTCCCCTCCTTGTCTTAGCTATGATAAGTCCACACAAACACTTCCAAAGGCAATAAAATGAACTCTGTCTCCAGTCCCAGCCGGCCTGGTAATGCTGGTTAAGCTGGGGGATCCTACCTGGAGGTTTTGGATGAGTTCGCCGTAATTAAACTCGGCGGAGGAGCGGTCGTCGGGCTCGGACAGAGGCAGGTTGAGCCGCACCGTAGCCCTCTTCTCGGCTCCAGCCTCGTCCCTGTCGCTGGCTTTGCCGAGACGACCGTTGCTGGCGGCACCTCCTGCCCCGGTCGCCGTCTCGACTTCCCCGGCTCTGTCGAAGTTGAAGTCAGCCTCATCCTCTAGCCGGCGTTTCCTGGACTCCGCGGCTGCTCCAGCTGCGAAGGCCGAGAGGGTGACAAACTGCACTTTTCTCGGTTCGGCCATTTGGATGAGCTGCCTGCCTGAACCTCGCTCCGGACAGACGGCGAGGACAAGAGCTACTTCGCGAAACTACTCCAAATTGGTGGATTGAAGAAGGTTTCGCGAAGCTCCGACGGCTGCTCGGTGCCTAGACGGATGTCAGGGCCTCCTCCGCACCATACGAATCCAACTCCCTGGGATGCGACTGTCGGGGAAAAGTTGTTTTTTCCGCAGCTACTCGCATCCTCGATCTACTATGGGACCGAGACGTTCACAGGAGCCATCTTGGGTTTCGGGAGTAAATAAAATATCAGAAGAGAGAGGTCGCTGCGCATGCGCGTACGCACGAAACGGAAACATCGTGACACGAGGGGGAGGGAGCGGGGGTCGGTCCCGTCCAATCACGGCGTGCCCCGACCCAAAACCCGCCTCTGTCACAACAGGCTATAAAAACACTATCGGGACTGTTACGACCTTTATGAAGTGCCGGACGGAAGGACGGCCTTATGCTGGGTGGAACCAGGCATGGATTTACTGCTTCATCTCTTCAGGAAAATGCTGAATTGTGCATTTTTTCTCCAAAAACACACCAGCTCACACTCAAACATCAGATCCCAAAGGCAGTCCAGATGTTTGGGTCTCTCAGTGACGCACCACAACAACACAGCACATTAGGCTGTACTGATGACCACCTGTTGATGTGTAGTTTAAAGATCTCCCAGATATTTGGAAATAGATAAAACACAAAAGTTATATATCCCTGCTCACTGCAAAACCCAGAATCTATGAATATGTAAATGTTTAATTAAAAAACCTCTGGACAAAAGGCCTGTCCTGTGCAGCCTGCAGGCTGCCACATCACACTTGCACACTGGAGTCATTCTTTGTACACGGATAACAGAGTTATCTCTAATCGAGTTATCCAGATTATAATGTTGACGATTGGACATGACTCTATTTTACTGGCCTCTTTAAAGCTGGTTTACCATTTATACTCAGAGCAGCTTTAAGCACAAACCTGCAAAAGTTCAGGCTTATTGACACACCGAGAGTTTTACAGTGCATCCCATACATGGAGTTATTTTTACACATGACTGGCACCTTTTCTAAGTGATAAGCTATAATGATAAAATTGTTGATAAATTAGGATTTTAGTTGAGAAATCATTATGATCTGTTGATCTTGATCACCCATGAATTGTTTATTTAGTTCTGGTGTGCAATTCCCTATAGATCCTTTATTTTTATATCCCTGTGGGACAAAAGTGCACATCAGCCAGGCACTTGTTAAGTTAGTTTTGTTGTTTAGTATATTGACATATTTTTGAATATGCTTAACTGTTTTCACTTTCCACTTTTCTAGTATCTAAGCACTTCATGATCAAAACCTGCTTAGATAAATATTATAAAATGTGGACATGGCCCCAGTGTCGCAGTGATGCTCCTAATTGAGTTAAACTGGGCAATGAAACAGTACGTTGTGATGCAGGCTTGTATTTTCTCTTCTTCTGCAATGGAAACTAATGAACATCTGTTCCTTCAGTGTGCACATTCACATACACAAGTAAACTAACTAACACCGATCTTCTACTTTACTTCTGCATAATTTTTAATCGTAATAGTCTCCTGTAAATATTGTTAACATACGTCTTGCTTTTGGTAATTATATTTATTGTCTTGGGCCTGTTTTTCCTCCCTGCAGTATACACTCATGTCTTGTTTCTTGATTTAATTCTTCTGTTCTCTCTTGTTCTGCAAATAGTTTGTGTTTTTGTATTGCTTAAAAAGATTGCCTAGTTACAGTGCCTGCTGAATAATATACACAATGTCTGCGGTTTAAGTACAGCTGTCGACTTATGTTGCACGTTTCCCCCCTCTCTATCTGTCCACCTCTCTGTCCCTATTCTGAAATAAAGACAAAATACCCCAAAAGATATTATTTGAAAATAAAAATGTCTGAAACTGACACAAATTGTTCACTTCCAAACAACACTAGATTACTTTACAAAATATATAGTCACATTTTAATACAAAGTACATTGGCAATTGCAATTCAAATTGTATGTATTTTAATACAAAACTCTATAGTATAGCAGACACACAACAGCTCCATATTTCTTGTTTTATGTAGCATCATGTAGATATCAATCACATATATGAACAATTTGTTAAATGAAACGACCAAATGCACTGTGATGAGTAGTGATGTTCTGCATAATATAGCTACTCTTGATGGGCGACACATAGTAGAAGCTCGGTGCTGACCACTGTCATGACAGGAGGACTCTGTTGTCTTTGGCCCACTTCCGCAGAGCTCGGATGATGTATTCAACCTGGGGGTTTCCTGTATTTCGCAGCAGGGGCACCACC
The DNA here is from genome assembly GCF_900324485.2 of Mastacembelus armatus. Taxonomy (NCBI): domain Eukaryota; kingdom Metazoa; phylum Chordata; class Actinopteri; order Synbranchiformes; family Mastacembelidae; genus Mastacembelus; species Mastacembelus armatus. The sequence goes on from NC_046633.1 coordinate 22,692,806, forward strand.
TCTTTCAGTGTCTCCCTAGAACACAAACAGGATATGTGAGGAAACAAGGTTAGATCAAGAATGCACTGTGTCTCATGTTTCTTTTATTTACACATCACACCTATACAAACTGACCACAGTCGTTTGATATGTGCGTCCACGGCCCAGTTCTACTGGTAATCAGAGGGATTCTGAAGAAGGTAAACTCAAGACTCAAGCTGCTGCTTAGGAAAAAAGAGACAAACATACTTGGACTCCTTATTTGCCAATATGAGCTGGAAGATGCCGACACACGCCCCTCTTTTGCCCTCCCAATAGTTGGATCCTGGGTCCAGCTTCTCTAGTGCATCGAATGCTTTGGCTGCATAGTAGAACTGGCCCATCTGAAACAGCAGGTTATGACTGTGAGCCCCTGTTGCAACATTTAAAACACCTCTTACCAAATAAACAATGTTCCTCCACTGCATGATTTTATCCAGACCATTACATGTCTGTAAATGCCTGCTCACAATTTGGTGTGCATTTCAAACATTTTGCAAGAAAAATTAGGGTAATTTCAAGGATGACTCAACCAAAGCTAAGGAGAAACGTGCTTGTACAATACTACTACTAATAATAATAAAACTGGTATGAGAAAAAATTATTAAATCAGGCATGAGAAAGTTCTCTATTTTAGGTAAAAGTGATAAATTATGGTATTTTAACAAAGAAACAGCCAGATGAAGACAATGGTGCTACTGTACTTAAATTGACTACTAGTTGACTGTAAGACAAGTTTTGATGAACTATTTTAATAACTGATGTCTTTTACACCTACATATTTAGGATTTTTGCTTGACATATGACTTAAATCATTGAATGATTATAAATTAGTTGGTTCTGTTCGTCGATTAATTACTAAACTTAGTAATTCATTTACATGTGCCTCTCTATTTAATTTGTAATATCAGACTATGCAGGAGACAGACGGTGACATCACCTTGTAGCAGTCATTGGCAATGAGCTGCAGCAGACTGAATGAATCAGAGGAGGTGCCCATCTTCAGATAGAGCTCCCAGGCAAGTCGACCCTTCTGGTTCATTATATCTGACAAGAACAAGATGAGCGTTCATTAATCCTTCTTAGGCAGTTTCAGCATCTTTTATAGCTTACATTTTGAAAATATTAAAGGCCTGTGGGCAGGTTGTGTTGAGGTGGTTTAATCCAAAAAGTCTAAATGGAGATTTCCATTTCCTAGAGTTTGTAACACCAGGCAACAGCAAGAGTAACCTTAAATTCTTCACATAATTAAATTGTAATTAAATATACTATTATAATCTAATATACATACAGCACCGTGCCAGCCAGCTGAGGTAAACATAGTCATTCTTGATCTTTTCATTCTGAATCAGCAGAAAAACCTGAAAGAAATGTTAAATTAGTGCAATAACTGAGAATTTTAAAAAGTCTAAAGAGCAGGTCTGTAGCTGTAATGTACCTCTTCCGCCTCTTTGTAGTTTCCAAGGGCGGCTTTGGCCTGAGCATAGTTAAAGTTGAACGTATCATCATTATAGAAGTAACCCTGGTGGGGGAGGGGGGATTCACACAAAAACACAACACAACTTGTCATCTGAGGTGAAACTTGTCGCTCAGTGTGTGAGAATCTTTCCTCAGCATCTTACAAACCTGTACCACAATATTAGAATAAGGCTGTGATTCTTCACTGAAATATACATTATAATATGTGCCTTATAGTGAGCAGCACTAACCTTAACTGAATTGAGATATACAAGAACATCTTCAAACTGTCTCAAGAGGAAGAAGCAGGAGGCCATGCACTGTCTGCCAGGAATAGTATCTGAAAGGATCAACAGGATATAAATGTTATACACACATGCTTGCACTGTGTGTCTTTAAAGGTCTGATCAAATGTCTATGTAGTGTACCGCATTCACTAGCCGAGCCTCCGACCAACTGAAAGAACTGCTGAGCAATTTTCAAATGATCCCTCTGAAAGATAAAAACACAGTAATGCGCATTTGTCTCTCTTTCTTATCACATTTGTTCAAATCGCTTTAAATTTAAGAGAAATACTCACTGATCCAATTTCTTGCCCCAGCGCAGCATTTACGACTCCTTTCAAAATATACTCCTGTGAAAATAATAAATGACTTATTTTTTCATTGCTTCTCCAAAGCCCATTCAAATACATAAAAGGCATACAGAAAGAAAATAATTCAGTTTCACATGATTTCAGATCCAGGAAATATTAAGGTGCTTTTGAAGATAAAAAAAAAAAGGTCACAAAAAAGAAAAGCTTCTTCAGGAACTCTGGAATGATAAGAGGTTTATTAACAGGCTTCATTTCATCCGATTCATCTGATTCTTCTCATTTCATTTGACTGCGGTTTCATCACACACTTTGAGCATTGCCTACAAACCTTGGAAAGCAGACTAGTCAATACAACTCCTAGCTGTAGTTAAACACAGCTACTCTATTAATTTTTATACTTGCAACAACAAGCATAATATCACATTAAAGATCAGTGTCACCTGAGGAGTGGTGGGAACCAAATCTTGGATGAGGTTATATGCTTCCTGAACATCATCTGGAAATGTGAAAAGGACAAGTGAATCTCTCCACAAGGGCAAATTCCTCTGAAATCTGACACTTAAAACAACTATATATCAAATGATCTTCCACATAGAAATGAGGATGCAGAAATCACATTAAATGTCTTTTGCCAAGTGTGGCGTTGTAAGCGCTGGTAGAGAAAAAGAAAAATGCCTTTGTTTGAATATTTTAATAGTTTAAGAAAATATTAATTACACCAAAGCAGTATATATAAGTACATGGTTTTATTGTTTTATTATTTATCAATCCAAGGCTGCAGGCCCTGACGGCATTAGCCCCAGGATACTTAGGACCTGTGCCAGCCAGCTGTCTGCGGTTCTCCAGCATCTCTGCAACCTGAGCCTCAGCCTGGAGAAGGTGCCACTTCTCTGGAAGACCTCTTGTCTGGTTCCTATACCCAAGAAATCGTCTCCATCTGGTCTCAGCGACTATCGTCCAGTGGCCCTCGCATCCCATGTGATGAAGGTGCTGGAGAGGTTGGTGTTGGCCCACCATCTATCGTGTTGTATTCTGTTCTATGAATCACCTTCTCAAAAACAGACTAAATATGTATCCTGTATAATGTATTTGGCGTGTTCTTCTCATCTCAGTCCAAACTTTGTTTGACTTTATTACCTGCACTATGAAGTCTGAGGCATAGCTCTTTGTATTGGGCGGCATTTTGACTTGTAGTTTAGTTGTAGTTTAGCATGAACATAAGCGTTTTTACTTTTTCGGCGGTAGAGTATTACTGTATGTTCAGTTGAGCCAAGAGTGCCATCTAACGCCAGTATATTGATATATTACAAAATGACTGTAAATATACACATATAAGTCGCTTTGCTGTATAAGTCACACTACAAGACAAGTAAAAAAAGTGCGACTTATAGTCCGGAAAATATGGTAGATGAGATGAGATGAGAAAAGATAAGAGGAACTTTATTAATCCCTGAAGAAAAATTCTAAATATTAAAGATGAAAGATACTGTATCTTCAGTTAAATTAAAAATATTTGATGCATTTAAATATATTTTTTCCTGGTTTTGCTTGTTCCACATAGCTAGATTGCAATGCCAGAGCTACACACCTTGTCTCAGATAGTAAATGACTAGGTTGAGTCTGGCCTCAGGTATCACATCGATCAGTGGAGGCAGCACCTGCAACGCCCCTTCTCCGCCACGAAACACAACCTATGGTATACAGGGGAGAGATTCAGAGGAAATGTAGCATTAATTCACTGTTGTGTGCACACAGCTACACCCTCACAGTTAGAGCTTGTGAAGAGCTTACCAAGTTGTGTCGGATAAGCTCCTTAGCAAACTCAAAAGAGCAGGAAGAGATGTCAATTAGGTTCTTCAACTCAGCCTGAGAGAGAAAGAGCAGACATTAAATCAAACCTGTCACCAGTTACACTCCCCAACAAAATAACAAGGACAATCAGACACAGACTCAACTGTAAAGGAGACTGCAAGTGAAAAAATAAATAAATAAAGATTCTGAGGAAACCCACAAATACTGTACATTAACTTCACTGAAAATATCTGATTATATTATCTGTTGGATTCTTTATGTTAACCTACTGACGCACAGACACAAGCATGGATACCTTTGACAGTAATAATTGCAAATAAATCCCCTTTTCTGGATAAAAAGTAAGCAATTTATTTCCACAGTTAAATTAATGTAAACTGTGTTTTTATGTCCTTTATGTCCCTTTTTATGTCCTGACCTTCTAAGTAATAAACACTCAAGTGGCTATCTTTGCAACAAACTAAACACAAAATATAAAAATGTGTGTATGAAAATGTTAAAACATGTCCATATGAAATACCAGTAAAATATCAGCCAGTGTATGTAGCAATCAGACACCATGTACCTCTGCTGCCTTGCCATTGTAGAGCCTGAAGTGGTTGCAGGCCTTCAGGTTGAGGGCAATAGTGGAGTCAGGGATGCTCTGCAGGTACACGGCCAACACCTCCTGGGACACATCATAGTAGTCCAGCTTGTAGTAACACAGAGCCACATACACTTTCAGGGCAAGGAAATCCCTGAAAATAGAGGGAGAGTACGATGAATAGGGATTAAAATTACTTTCATATTTTTTTACTAAAACGTTTCTGACTAAAAAAACAAACGTAAAAACAGATGTCATGAATTGAACCACTGTCATCCTTTATTGTTTGTTTTGACACAGTAGCATGCATAACGATTACATGCATAACAATTTTATTTGTGAAGACAATACACACATTTTCTCATAACCTTATTTTGTATTTGACTTCAGATCCCAGCAGAAAGTGTGCTAAGAGCTGCTGCACAGGCCTGCAATTGAAGCTGGCAAATCTGCTATCAGCCTTGTGAAACATGTGCAGATGGCACAAAGTTGTGACAGATCGCTGAGAGAAGTGAACCGGGATATCTGGTGAAATCAAAGTCTTTCATTTTCTTACTCTTGCTACTCCACATATAGTACCTCAGTGTTAGGGAAAGTGATCTCAGCAGGCCTGCAGCGCTGACGCTTGAATTATCTTTAGCGTTCCAGAAGGCATGAAGCACATGAAATCTAATATTCTAAATCTAATACCATTAAGAACTAACACCCGTCAAGGTGGTGCGAAGACAGTACATGAGCCCAAGTAACAGAAGGACTGTGAAACTAATTCAAGACAGTAACAGGCGGTAAAAGCACAGACCTGTTTTGCAGTAGAAGACGTTTATAGATGTCTATAGCCTCCTGGTAGTGGGATCGCATGTAGTGGATGGATGCCAGGCTCAGCTGGTCCTCTGTCACATCCTCCAAGTTCTGGTGGAAACTCATCAGCCTTTTCTCATCGTTGAACTGAGACACAACATGACGACAACAGAAAAACACTTCAAACAGATCTGATGAGGATGACAAAAGTGGTTTGATACTGGAGGATAAACAGGAAGTCACGAATTACCCTTAGGAACAAACAAGTCATTAAAAGTACTTATATATCTTAAGACGAGAAGAATATGTTAATACAAAGAATTTTATTAGATCTGCTGCTAAATCTAAGTTGAGATTATGTGAACAGAAAAAAGGTGAGGAGCAAAGAATATCTATTATAAAAATCACTAAAATAAGACCATTCCAATTTCCTCAGGAGAGAGTTCAGATTTAAGAAGAAGAAAGTGGTGTATGAATTTATATGATGCTGTCATATTACTTGCAGAAACATGTATCTACACTGCACCGTCACTGAGAAGTGAATTTGTTTGTGAGTGAGGGGACAAGGAGACAAGAAGTAAAAACATAACAGTAAAACATTATTTGTTTTCCAACCTTGTGAGCCAAGTGGAAGAGAAGTCGGTTTTGGAGGGGGGACACTGGGGCTACAGAGAACATGAGAAACCAAATTTAGTTAGATGACAACCCCAATTCATTAATATAATAACCTCGCTCTCAGTAGTCATATAAGAGACAACAGTTAACCAGTCATACAAATTACAGAAGTGAGGAGTGGTTTAGAAGGATCTGAAAGTGTACAGTAAAATCATTTAGCTACATTTGTGGCCCTGTGTACCTTAAGTTCAGAGAGGTTCTGAAAAAACCCACAAACTCAGTCAAATCGATCAAAATATTGCAGAGTCAAAATGTTGGAGATGCTGTGTGTCCATAACAAACTTTGTTATATTTGGATTATGTTTTGTTGTTTTTTATTTAACATTTATTATATTGATTTCTTCAGACTGAAAAAAATCAAATAATTATTATTATACACAGTTGTTGATATTCAGACACCACAGTATCCCTGACAACAATTGGGTCCCATTTGGTTAAAAAAATAAAAATAAATCAGACTGGTTTGTAGAAATATGTCACCATTGTGATAGTTGCACTAGCTTTCTTATTCAGCCCAAAAAACTGAGTTACTACTAGTACTAATAGTTTAGCTTGTAAAAATGATTAGCAGTGCCACTGAGTACCATGAGATAGAACACAACACAGCTAGAGTACAAATGAGGAATTTCCAAATGTACTCAGTCGAAACGCGTACCCTTGGACGCAGCCTCCTCTGCCTCTTTATAGAGCCCCAAAAAAAACAGTACGCAGGCCAGATAGACCCAAACCTCAGCAGGACATTCAGGTTTCATAGTTAGAGACTTGTACTCCTGTCAGAACAGAATATGAAAATATTAGGCACATTCCTAGCAATATTCAGAATTTCATACTATGATTATTAGGTTCATTTATGTAAACTTTTTTGTACTCAGCTACACGTTCATTCAGACATATACATACAGCACATAGGACAAAAATACCTCCATAGCTCTCTTGTGATCACCCAAGTGAAAAGCACAGTAGCCAATCCAGAGATCTGCATGCTCCTCTTTCTCTCCAATATTTCTCTGAAACTGCAGATGACACAGTATCTTGTCAACAGCAGGTATCTGTACCATACAAGTGAAAGTGACTCTATGAAAACTTTAGTTCCATGGCTGTAAATAATACTTTGCAGGAAGGATTGCAGTTACTAAAAAACACTCAGCCGCTTTGTGAAAGTAAAGCAGTTATTTATTCAGCCAAATTGGCATGTAATCCAATCAATCACAGTCAAGTTAAGGACACTAACAGATCATTTACTTTAATTGGACTAAAACAGGTAAAACTCATCTCCCGCTAGTCTACATAGCATACACATACATCTATTAACACAAAGTTGCTACACAAATAACATAAAGTTGTAGAAAACCACCAATATAGAACTCCATTTACTTGATATTCCTGAAGGCTGCTGTGAGTTTTACCACTTCTGCCACAACCTCCTTTATCTCCCCAGAGTGTAATGTGCCCTTTCTGTTACAACACACATTCTCCCGGCTGTGCTGTTGCTGCTCGTTTATCCTGCCCCTACCTCACCTCAGCCACCTTCAGTATGCAGTCATGAAGAATTCATGATAGAACAGACTTTATTCATTTGGTTTACTGAACCAATAGATTTGACTTTTCTTAAAAGGTTGTTTAGTTGCTTCTATGTTTGGCATTTAGCATCCATCATCTATACCCACTCTTCCTACTTAGCATCACAGGGATCAGCTGGAGCCTATCCCAGCTCTCTCTGGGTGAAAGGCAGGGGTACACCCTGGACAGGTCACCAGTCCATCACAGGGCCACATAGAGACAAACAACCTCACACACTCACACTCACTCCTATGGGCAATTTAGAGTCACCAATCAACCTGACATACATGTTTTTGGACTGTGGGAGGAAACCAGAGTACCTGGAGAAAACCCACACAAGCACAGGGAGAACATGCAGACTCCACACAGAAAGGTCCCTGATGGGTTTCAGACCAGGAACCTTCTTGCTGTGAGGCAACAGTGCTAACCACCAAGCAACCATGCTGCCCAATATTGAATACATTCCACTCCAAAAGTATTGAAACAGTGAGGTCAATTCCCTTATTTTTGCTGTAGACTGAAAACATTTGGGTTTGACATCAAAAGATGATTATGAGACAAGAGATCAACATTTCAGCTTTTATTTCAGAATATTTACATCTGGATCTGACACACACCTTGGAAGATTGCATTATTTGTAATGAAACACTAAATTTTTAGGTGAGCTGATTCAATTATTTGTGAACCATGAATGCTTCTCAACCAGGCATTTGTACAACTGTCCATTAAAAGCCTTAGCAGGCAGTTGTTATGCATTTTAACCCATTACATTTCATAATAAAAAATAAATAAAGTCATGTGTGTAGTAAAGTACCTCTAACAGTGTCAAGGCCCCAAGGTAGTCTCTCTGTTGCAGGTATTCCTCCAAGCGGGGAACCTTTGTTTTGTTTTTCTTCTTTTTCTCACTGATGCTCACTGGTGTCTCCCCTCCCACGGCTGGTTTCATGCGAGAGAGGATCTATACAAAAAGAACAAGACCGACATTTTTTTAATTTCTCACAATTTTCCGTGGGTCCATGGTGGGTTTCAGTGCGAAAAAACACCGACGTATGAAACTGCTGTCGTGTTATAATAAACTCCCGACATGAAGCTGAAGTTTGCAGAAATGTTAACGCTAACTCACCATGTTGACAAATGTCCCGTGTTAAAGTTACCTAGCTAACACTTTGTTTATCACTAACCAAGGTAACTAACGATAACCTCGGCTGTTGCTTTCTATGAAAACACACTTAACTAGCGTTTGGTTTTAGACATCTAGCTTCGCCTGTCATTGACTCCAATCAGATAAAGCTATCAACGCAAACTAAACTATCCTAAAACTAACACACCCGTGATAAAAAAAAAAAACAATAACACAATGATAAACGAGTTTCCCTCTATCTCATGGACATTTTGCTGTGTTAGTTAGCATTAGCTGGTTAAGTAACGTTAGCAGCAGCAACACACTTTATTTCCTCTCTCGCAGTTTCAAATTAAAGGCACAGGCAAAGGCAGTTACAGGTAGGATAATTATCACGAAAGCCGAAGCTGGCCTCATGAAGTGAATTTAACGTCTAGATACTTACTTTAAGATAAGTTGTTGCAGGAGTAGACTGTTGCGTATTTCAGGTTAAGTCCGTCCCGAACTGAACCAAATGGGTCTGTCTTGCGGAGCATGGCCTGTGGTCAGACAGTGCTTTTGTCAGTACTGATGTTACTAAGGTATATTTATTCATTCTGGTCTGGTGTGTCAACTACTGTCAGATAGTAATGATTGTTTTTGTGACTGCAAAAGTTTTTGCTTTAAATACGACCGTTATTATATTAGTTAACTAACAAACCAAAGGACTGGCCTGTGGGTCAGGAGGCACAAGACCTCATTTGGGCGCCACTGCCCCTACGAGGTTAGGTCAAGTTTGAGAGCTCAGTCGGGGGAAAATGTCAGATTTTGCAAACTTTTTCCAAATACTGGTCTGAAGTGGTATTTATTTTGTAGTAGAACAGAGTTTGTCGCTCCGCAGGAAACAGCCCAGCTCTTCTTCGTTGAACTTGACCCAGTGGTTTGTCTTTGTTGCTTAGCAACAGACTAGAGAGAAACGGCCGCGCTGCGCCATAGAGACGTTTTAGGTTTGACAAAATACATGAAATTTTGAATAAACAACGACAAAATATATTCACAAAACATTTTGGTTCATCATTAAATAACCAATAATCATTTAGGGATATATTGTACTTTGTATTACATTAACTTTCGTTTATGTTAGTTGCTCAACGCCCCAGTGGCCTAATGGATAAGGCACTGGCCTCCTAAGCCAGGGATTGTGGGTTCGAGTCCCATCTGGGGTGGATAGTTTTAATTAATTACGTAAATCACATGATTTGAGCGCAGTTCAAGAAAAAAAATGTGTAAGACTAATCAGTTATAATACAATACTGTCTTGTAACTGAAATGTGCTTATGAGTGATTCTTGGTCTTCCTTGTTCCTTGTTGTGTTTTGTACAAGTTGGAACCTTTTGATTGTCTTTGCAGGGACACCTTTATAATAGTCAAGTTGTGTCAGGCCCACTTCTACAAGCAAACTAAAGCACAGCAAGGAGTACACACACTAGTCAATCCAAGTGGACTTCCAGGGTCAAATGTGGCCAGTCACAGTAGGGTTCACCTATAGTGTGACTACACCCTAGGTCTCTGAGCCTGGTCAGTTTCTTTAGATTGAAATATGCTGACTTGGTTGTAGCTTTAATGTGATTGCCAAAACTTGTATCAGAGTCCAAGCAATTTCAATTTCCAAGATTCTTAACACAGATTTTTACATTTTGAAATTGCTGGGTAATGTAGGGCTTTTGCGTCTGCCTACTCCTTTTGCTACAAGATACAATCATTTCAATCTGATCCTTATTAACAGGAGAAAGTTTGACTTAATCTATGAGTTTATATAACCCAAGAACATACATAGCTAGTCTAATAGAGCATTTTCAATAATTGATAAGAATACATAGATCTGAGTGTCGTCAGCATAGTTGTGGTATTCGACATTAAGGTCATGAATGATGTTCCATAGTAAACACTTGTAAACAGAGTAGGCCCAAGTATTAAGCCCTGCAGGACCCCTTAGGACAAACTGATATAGGTGGGGTTAGAGCCAGAAACCTTCTTGCTGTGAGGCAACAGTGCTAACCACCAAACCATTGTACTGCTCGATGGTATAGGCCATGATATCAAAAGCTGCTGACAGATCCAATAAAATCACTACTGTACTGTTGTTTTACCTGCATCAGTATTTGGATATATATCATTCACTATTCTGATCAAGGCTGTTTCTGTAAAGTGGTGCTACCTGAAACCAGACTGAAATACATTAAGAATCTTATGTCTGTCTAAACAGTCAGTCAAACTGGGCACTAACTCGCTTTTTAAGGGATTTTTCCAATAATTGGCAAATTAGAGATGGGTCCATATATTATATATCAGATATGGATCTAAATTACTTCTTCCAAGGAGAAGTTAAACCACAGCTGTTTTAAGTAGAGGAAGATATATTTACAATATTCAACAGACTCCATAGTTCTCCACGTGTTCAAAAAACATGTTGGTAGCATGTCTAGGACAAGGACAGGTGGAAGCACACAACCACTTACCAGGGTGGATGTGGGAGCTCAAGCCTTACATGTCTACCCAAGGTTTGTTTTGTTGAGACATTATTTGAATTTGTCAATGTCATCGTAAGTTTTGTTTATATACATGCAAACTCTGATTTTGTTGCCAGCTCAGGATTAGAAACAAAAGCAAGGATTAGAAACGGATTAGAACAAAAGCACCATCTCATTCCTCGCAGAAATAGACTGAACCAGGATGGAGATGATCTTCAGTCTGCTCCTTATTACAAGTGTGTGCGGTTTGTCCGCAAAACATGTCATTGTCCGCAATGTAGTGTCCTGGAGCAAAGCTCAGGAATACTGCAGGAGTATCTACACTGACCTTTCCCCACTCAGCAATGAGTTGGAGGAACTGGTGTTCAAAAGAAACATAAGTCAGCGCTGGTTATGGTTTCAGCCTCTACAGAGATAGCGATAGTGTATGGAAGTGGTCAGGAGGAGTCGACGCTACCTACAAAAACTGGAACAGAAAACCAAAGCAGCGTACTGATTGTGCCTATTGGAGCGCTGATGGATGGCATCCTCTGTATGTTGAGTGCAACATTTACTGGATGTATTTCGTCTGCTTGAACCTGATCATGGTGGATGTGAAGAAGTCCTGGGAGGAGGCCCTGCAGCACTGCAGACAAACTCACACTGATCTCACCAGCCTGCTCTCTGACACCGAGCGCCTTCTAGCCCTGAGCGAGGTCCAGCAAGCCCAGATCACTGACCCGGTGTGGATCGGTCTGCGTTATCTCAGTGACCACTGGCTGTGGGTGAACGCAGACCCTCTGCTGTACGAGGCCCGGCCCCAAGGAGACCAGGACCACCAGTGTCCCGTAGAGAAACACTGTGGAGCTTTAAATGCACACTGACTGTGGGAGAACCAGGACTGCCAGGAGAACCTCAGCTTTATCTGCATCTGAGTTAGAGAGTGAAAACAGTGATAATACAGTAGTCAGACATGTACAGTATCTCACAGAAGTGAGTACACCCCTCACATTTTTGTAAATAATTTATCATATCTTTTCATGTGACAACACTGAAGAAATGACACTTTGCTACAATGTAAAGTAGTGAGTGTACAGCTTGTATAACAGTATAAATTTGCTGTCCCCTCAAAATAACTCAACACACAGCCATTAATGTCTAAACCGCTGGCAACAAAAGTGAGTACACCCCTAAGTGAAAATGTCCACATTGGGCCCAAAGTGTCAATATTTTGTGTGAGCACCATTATTTTCCAGCACTGCCATAACCCTCTTGGACATGGAGTTCACCAGAGCTTCACAGGTTGCCACTGGAATCCTCTTCCACTCCTCCATGACGACATCACAGAGCTGGTGGATGTTAGAGACCGTGCACTCCTCCTGAGTCCTGGACTCTTACGTCTAGGATCGAGTAGAGTACAGCTGGAGGTTCCAAACCCCTTATTTAAGTCTACAGCTGTTTAGACCCGTATTCTAAGGATAACACTAAAGCGCCAGGGTTCCTAACCCCTGAGTCCCTGACCCAATTGGCTTTAGATCGAAGGTTCCCAACCTAATCAACTTAGAGTACTGACCGTGAGTCCGATTGTCTCCCCGAACTGGACAAAAGTAGTGACAAGACAGTTTTAAAAAAGAAAAAATAAATAATAATAAAAAGTTAAAAATTAATATTAGAGGAAACTGAGTGCAGATAGATCGGTTTGGATAAAACACTGTCAGGGCTAGTCTGGTCATATGTTATATGCCACACTAAAAAGAAAGGTTTTTAGCTTGGACTTAAACATTGTCAGAGATGAGGCTTGTCTAACATCATCAGGAAGACTATTCCAGGTTTTAGCTGCATATAATTGAAACGCTGCCTCTCCCTGTTTAGTCCTGACTCTGGGCACGAGCAGAAGGCCTGTCCCTGATGTTCTCAGAGTTCGAGATGGTTCATATGGCATCAGCATGTCAGAGATGTAGCGTGGTGCTGAGCCATGACGAGACTTATACACAAGCAGTGCTGTTTTAAAGTCTATTCTCTGAGGGACAGGAAGCCAGTGCAGAGACCTGAGAACAGGAGTAATGTGGTTGTACTTCCTGGTTCTAGTCAGGACCTGAGCAGCAGCGTTCTGAATGTACTGTAGCTGCCTTACAGCTCGTTTTGAGAGCCCCGTGAACAGGCCGTTACAGTAATCTAACCTGCTAGAGATAAAAGCATGGATGAGTCTTTCCAAGTCTGATTTAGACATGATCCCTTTGATTCTGGCAATGTTTTTGAGATGGTAAAATGTTGACGATGTTATTGATTTAATGTGGCTGTTAAAATTCAAGTCTGAGTCCATGATTACCCCTAGATTTCTAACTTGATTTTTAGATTTTAGAGACAGAGACTCGAGGTGACTGCTGACACCTGTTTCTGTGGTCCAAAGATGATTATTTCAGTCTTGTCACTGTTTATTTGGAGAGCGTTGTTTTGCATTCACAGAGTGATCTGTTCAATACAGCTGCACAGTGAGTCGACTGGTCCATACTCACCAGCTGTGAGTGAAATGTAAATCTACATTATACAAGCTGTACACTCACTACTTTACATTGTAGCAAAGTGTCATTTCTTCAGTGTTGTCACATGAAAAGATATGATAAACTATTTATAAAAATGTGAGGGGTGTACTCATTTCTGTGAGATACTGTACGTGAGATAGTAAAGATGTAGCAGAAAAACAGCTTGGGTTTCAAACTCAGTGAATAATGATATGTCCAGATTTTGTCATTTGGAAATAACCATAACACACATTTACACTGAGCTGAGTAGCACTGTCCAATACAGGTCTATTGATTTTTAAATATTTATCTCATCACAGAACCATAGAACATGGTTTATAGTAAGGAAATACACATAAGCAATGAAGAGCTGGATTTAACTAGAATGAAGAATGTTATAATAAAATTAGGAAAATATGTTGTTACTATATGTAAAGAGGCAACAGGTTTAACTATGAATTTAATTTGGAATTCAGTAATAAGAAAAATACTGATGTGGCATTCAAACCAGAAAATCTGGTTCTCAATTTCTTTCAACTTTCTAGGGCAGGTATATCCTACATTTTGTTTTATGGGTATTTTAGCTTTTAATTTTTAATGGTAATTGTTCTTTTATCTGTTTGCACAGGCTGGGCAATTAAATTAATATTTATTCCTTTCTCCCATGTATTTATCTACTTGAGCTTCCAGTCTATGCTCACTAAATAAACTGATGTTACCCTGTACACTGCTGTGTTTTACTTAAACATCTGTTTTTTAAATTTAGTTTATGGTAACAATTTCTTGGCCTGTGTCTAATACCAGACTCTTACAATAAGTATCTTGTTCATTTACAACAAAACTCAGGTGCGTGTTACAAGTCCTGTTATGTTTGTATATTACTCCATAGTGTACTTTGTTCATAGCATCCCTCAGTTCAGGGTCCCCTTATCGCGGCGATTTGCCCTTGTCGGCCACCGTAGAGGAAAATACATGGATGTGTGTCAGCCATGACAATCAGGCTTCAGTAATGTTCACATTTCCTTAGGCAACTCGGTTTTCCTACATTGCAGAATCTGGTGGTTTTCATATTTGTATGAACCACGCAAGAATTCAAACTAGAGTCCACTCACTGCTGAGTATCTGTGTGGAAACTAGGTCTAGCTGCAGCTCATGCTCCTGCTAGCTCAAATGATTTTTATTCCCATGCTTTAAAGTTTGATAATCCTACAGTTGTTAATTTAATGAGAGGCAGTCGTGTGTCCTTTGTAATCGACTGCAACATCACCAGCAGGGATTTTACTCTAAATTTCATTCCTCACTTTGAATTCCTCACTTTTTACTTAGCGTTTGCTCAGAGCCTTCATTTGTAAGCGATTATCTTCACTCATACATTCATATCTGCTAGTGTGTCCGAAAATATCCAGAATAGCCACGAGACCAGTGTACACTGTCATGACAATAAACAAATCGAGCTGTTTTATTTTGGAAACTTATTCTGATTCGACCTTGTGAACGTTATGTAAAGCACTCTCTGTTCTCACTACAGGGTCTATATATGAACTCTCACTCATGTGCCACTGAAGTATATATAGTGTATGCACAAGAACAGCATAAGACATTTCCACCATGCTGTTCTACGTAAATGCAAAGCCTTAGTGTAGTGTTGTCTCTTCACACTTTTCACTACAAACTATTATCATTCCATCTTCGCTGAAAAACTATAAACTGTGAACAGAAATAATAGTGACCTCCCTCCCGAGCAAACCAAATTTTCGTGAGTTTTCGAATATATTCAGGGGGTCAAAATTGAGGTTGTTACGGATCGTGAAGAATGATAATAAGAATATTCCTAACAATTTCCAGGCCCACGGCCACCTGTCAATCATAATATACTTTTTCGGAAAGGTCTCGCGCATCCCTACGTCATGGTGGGGTGTGGGTCAGTCCCCCATGCTGCCTTGGGGGACCCCTTGCAGTTTTGAACTCCTGGCTCATTGAGCAATTATAATAGTCCCTTGCCTTCACCTTCGTTGGAGGCTCGGGCCTAAATATATCCGCAAGCGGTGATGAGTGGCCTTCGACCCACGGCCGGCGAGAGGTCGAACTACTCCTCCGTGCAGCTCACCGGGAGCCCTTCAAACGAGAGCAGGATTCAGAGCCGGAAAGCTGAGACGGGGGATTTTTTCAGGTCAATGTGTGTCTAACAGACAGACACTGAAACACTTCACATCTCCATGGTAACTAGAGCAGCAGATGTAAACACAGACACAGATTTCCAGATGTACTGAGACACAAAAACACACAGACACACATATTAAGACATTAACAAACACATTCAGCCACAGACACCATTGCACACACCCGTGAACACATACAGACCAGCAAACCTACACATTTATTACTGCAAATGTTCTTTTGACAGGACTACCAAAGCTGAGGTGGGGATTGTGTAAATCACTCCAGAGGCCACAGTTCGGACTGAAAAGACACTTTTTTCCCAGCATCACAGTGAAAAGAGTATTGTCTCTCATAAAACCAAAGGATTTATTCAATACCAAGGTCAAACCGTGGTTCCAGTCCCCTCAATGGGAGCCTTTTAAGTGAGAGCAGAATTTGCACGTGGAAAGGTGGTGTGGGATTTTGTTAACTGCTGCAGAGGGCACATTTCTGAGTCCACAGTCTTACAGGCACACACAGACACACCACTCATCACCACATCAGACAGGACACCACCCAGCCGTATGAATTGTGGCCTATCTGTCAGGCAATCAGTGATCCAGGAGACAGTGGACCCACCAACACCCATCAGCCGCAGCTTCTCACGCAGTAATGGAGGCTGGATAGTGTTGAAGGCACTGGAGAAATCAAAGAATATGATTCTTGCTGTGCCACCACCACCATCCAGGTGTGACAAAGCTCGCTGCAGCAGATAGATGACAGCATCATCCACCCCCAGACACGGCCGATAGGGATGTGAGGGCAACTGGACGAGGAGGAATTGAAACAAATACAGCCTACCATGGGATGTGAAGCAACCAGATGGCACAAATAGCATGGTGTCTTGAGGCAACTGTGACCCTTTTTCTGCATCAACCTGATTGTGAGGTAGAAGATGACGACCTTGTGGGAGGTGATACGACACTGCCTGGGCTCCCAGACCCAGCACCTTTTGTCTCTGAGGAGAATTCAGCTTCAGGCAGATGACAGCATTCTGGTCTGGTCCCAAGGAGATCAGGTCTACCAGTGCCCAAAGCTAATTCACTGTAGAGCTTTAACCACAATGTCTCTAATAATAACATCAACTGAATATCCTATAAATCTTTAATTCCAGATGTTCTATGTAATATTTAGTGGTTATAACATTTGTTTTTTGTGTAAGTGGCTTTCTGACATCATCATCATGCATACTCTGGTTTTAAATCATGTTTGATATAATAGTCATCCAGAAATACAAAATGTGATATTCATTAAAAATACAATAAAGCAAAGTCAACCTCCTCTTAACTTCTAATAACATCATGTCAGAATCAAAAGAGGAAAATTTATTGATGTTAAAAACCAGGCAGGTACAAGCACAGTGTGTCTGAGCAACCACATATCCAAATATCCACAATAACAATGACCATATACATAATTAAGTCAAGACAGAAGACTACAGGAGTGATGAGAAGATGAAGATAATCGGTGAGGTAACACTTGTAAATCATTTCATCATTTTTTGCAGCACATGTTTCTCTGCTATAGCACAGATCACACTGGACATTAGTGAGTGTTCTGTCATGTCACCAAGACTTCCAAATATTAGGATGTACTTTGTTCACAAAATTAAATCATTCAGTCTGTCCCACTAATGAAAACCTCCATTTCCATCAAACACTTCTAAATATAATAATTATTTTCAATATATCACCTCTTCATCAGAAATAAATCGAATCTATGGAAATGGGTATACTGTACAAGCAACATATAAATATGGCCTTAGTTCAATATTAAGTCAAATCTTTGTAAAGCTAGAAAGAACCTGGAAAATGTCAAGAGCCACATCTCTCCAGCACTAATATGGATTATTTCATTTCATTTTTCTAAACACTGTAGCACAACTGATTAAGCAATGCTTCACTTGCGAGCTTAACGTTCTGGAAACACACAAAGAGGCTGCTCATTTAACCACCGGAGGGAACCGACTTCAACAAAATCTGAAATAGGTGTAAAATTTTCTCCCTGTCGTCAAAATATTTACTTAATGTGCTGAAAAGTAAATTTATGATGCAAGCTGCATTGCTATTTTTGATTAAGGGTACTCTGGAGTGTTTTTGTAAACAAATAAACATTTACTTTCACTTTTCACACCAAAGCTCACTGTGGGTATTTTTGAGGTTAAAAAAACAAACAAAAAAAAAAAAACAAAAAAAAACATACTGAATATATTTCCCTGCTCATAAAACATTGAGTAATTTAAATTGTGCAGTGTTCCCTAGCTTGCAGCCTTCCTCCTTTACTTTATTGGTGTATCGGTATTGGTATACGGTGTATTGCTACATTTTATTGTATGATACTGCTGCTTTCGATAAGTAGAACAACTTATCAAACCTGGTGACACGAGTATCGTGTTGCTCCTGTGTGCAAAATACAAACAAAAGGTAGACTCACTCATGAAAGATTGCTCCATAGAATTATTAGTGGTCAAAATCTCCACAGGATGCCTTTCAGTCCTCAAAACAATCAAGCATTTCAATTACACCACTCTTGGAAATCCTGAGATGCTTTCACAAGTCTGATTATACTTTAGCTACAGATAGAACTACAATTATTTTTTAAAAGCAGCTTCCCCTGTGCTGAGTCAAAAATGCAACAGTTGCAGATAAAGTTAAGCTAAATTAGCATAGTTCTTCGCAGTATGACAATAAAGGTTTTACTGTAATTGTTCAGGGTAGCCTAGATTTTCTACCCATAATGCAGCTGTGAGTGCTTGTGATTGTCTGAGCCTGAAAGAAATAAATGTCCTCTAGGTCTGCTTGTCAATTAATATCAATGGCCAAGTAAGAAACATTGCTCAATCTTAAGTTTTATAAATATGGCAGAAGCCAGAGCTCCTCTCAGTGTCCCCGTGGTGCTTTGTTTTCAGCAGAAAACAGCTATGGTGCTGTGTCAAGGGCATTTTTATGAGTAGCAGCCATACCTCAGAGTGTTCACACATAAATAGTAAGAGGAGAAATTTCACAGTTGGGAGTGTCACTTCAGTCCAAGGTTGAAATGAGAGTGGTGTGTCAGGTGTAACATCACAATCTCAAACTTACAAACAGGCACATTTTCACAAATATTAAAATAACAGCACTCGCACACATGCGCGCACGCACGCACACGCGCACACGCACGCACACACACACACACACACACACGCTCCTACTCTCTTTTTCAGGCATTTATCCAACTGGTTCCTTTGCTGAAACTCTTGGTAGTGCTTGTTCTTTCTAAGTTCCTCACCTTTCTTTTCTTCTTGAACAAGGCTTTCAGTGAAAAAAATTCTCATTATGCCCTCATATTCCTTACATTTTTTTCAGGATTTGAGGCCCATTTTAGCCATAAGCTGTTCATAGACAGTCCAAGCCATAGCAGCCATCAGAGTGCGTCTAAGCGACCTAGGAACAGCACCACGAAAAAAGCCACCCATGCCGTGCTCCTGAGGGAGAGGGGAGAGCAGAAGAGTAGCATATGCAATGTTATTACCTTTCAATGACAGCACTGCTTCTTACTGAAAATGATGTGGACATGCACAGAGGCAAAAAATTTGCCTTATGTAATTAAATGAGCACACACCATGTAGATGTAGCGAATAGCATCTGCTGTGCTCCAGTGGGATGGACTGATTTGAATGTGGGTCTTAACCACATCTGCAGGTTGTGTGACCAGTGATGCCATGACACCTGCCACCACTCCACAGCTGAAGTTCACCAACGGGGCAGAGGCCGAAGAAGTCACCTCTGAGACAGGAAAAACCAAGTATTAGGAGAAAGTATACTGAAAGTGTACAGTTTGGTTTTCAAGACATACTTTTAACTACTTGAGACTGCATAAACATTTCTGATTAAGAATATCTAATATTACAGTTTATATTAAAATAGTGGCCAAGACTCAACAGGACATCATATCTTTGGCTCGCCTGCTTCATGTGCCAATATATATAACTTGCTGATGCAGTACAGCTCTCACCTTGAGGCAGTGCCCTCTTGGCCTGGCTGTAGAACATGACATAGATGCCAGAGAACGGAGCGTCTCGGAGCAGCGTGGCAGGCAGCCCTGAAAACAAAGCCCTGATTCCCTCTGTCTCGTACATGCTCCTCAGAGCTCCAGCCACACTCACATAGCTGTAATAGCCACTCTGAAACAAAATATAAGTATCTTCAATGACTATGGAAAACTATGGAAAAGGTTTATTTGCACTGTGGCTATTATCACATTGGGATTGCACAATGTCCTCGTGGGCACCAGATCCACCCTTTCTAAAACCAGCACCTTCTCCATTCAAATTGACAACAATACTGTCCTCCCCTCCCCCCAAGTTAAAAGCCTGGGTGTCATCCTAGACGGTACTCTCTCCTTCACTCAGCATATCAATACCACTACCCGGTCGGCCTACTCCCATCTCCGTAACATAAACCGCATCCGTTCCTCACTCACCACCGATAGCACGGCAATACTCATTAACGCCTTTGTCACCTCTCGTTTGGATTACTGTAACTCACTCCTCACTGGTCTACCTCTCAAATCACTTCGCAAACTTCAACTTGTCCAGAACTCTGCTGCCCGAATCATCACCAGAACTCCATCCTCACATCATATCACCCCTGTCCTTAAACAACTTCACTGGCTCCCTGTGTCCTTCCGTATAAACTATAAAATCCTCCTTCTCACCTACAAAGCCCTCCACTCTATTGCCCCACCATACATCACTGAACTACTTCATATCTATTCTCCGCCTCGTCCTCTCCGCTCCTCCAGTTCCACTCTCCTCTGCACCCCTACAGCGCGCCTGGCCACCATGGGCGCTAGATCCTTCAGCCACACTGCGCCCCGCCTTTGGAACATTCTCCCTCATCGCATCCGGTCGTCTCCGGACTTATCAACTTTTAAATCATCACTCAAAACATATCTGTTCCGTATAGCGTTTTCCACCTAACTCTCTTAACTTCTCAAAGCAGCCCGTGATGTCCTACCACCCTCTGCCTATTTCATATTGTCTCATACTGTTTCATATTTGTTGTTCTGTCATCTGGGTTTCTGTATTTCAATTTACTTTTACTGTACTTCGCCCACTTCCTAGATAATCCACGCTTTTGCCTTTACATTCTCTCCCGCCGTTTATGTATTCTTGTTACTGTTGTTTTAATGCACTCTATGTATATCATGCTGTATGCTTCCTTTTCTATCTGTAAGGTGACCTTGAGACTTTGAAAGGCGCCATGAAATAAAATGTATTATTATTATTATTATTAAAAACACCCAGATGAATGCTGTTTTTCTACAATGTAGGTCACCAGCTTTAAATTACACATTATGGAAAAATTATTTATGGAAACTATGTGCAATGGTCTTTCACAGGACAAAGGATCTCATGGATACTTCAAAGGTCATATTAAGCCATTTTTAATATTATCAGTGAACAGGCCTGCAAAAAGTAGCTTCCTTTTTCCTGGCTTAGGTATTAAGTCAGTAAGTTTAGAAAATTGGTCTACTAAAGTTCTATTATTCAAGGACAAAATCTCAAGAGACAGAAGTGATTCATAAACAATTACAAATATATTTTCAAAATGGACAAATCGTCTTTGTACCACTGACTACAAGCAGCAAGTGCTGTAATCTGCCCTATTAAAAAATTAATAATTGCAAAATTACTGAACTAGTAGTACCATGTTGAGGTCCTCAAATCATACAATATATCTCTCAGTATGTAAAGAAACAGTCCTTCACCTCAAAACGGGTCTTGATGACAGTGAAGGGCAGCATGCAGACACCAGCCACAGCTCTGGCACCTGCTCCGAGCAGAACAGCCTCTCCAGCGTTGGGTGCCCGTTCCAGAAAGAAATGCTGCTTCAGCGAGTAGAAGGTGCTAAAGTAGATGCCCACCCCAGGAATGCAGCGCACAAATGACTGCCAGACAGACATAAACATGTTTAACACTTCTTTCATTCAGCTTTTTGCTCATTGTGAATAAAGGTGTAATATGACATTTACCATTCTACAATCATGCTACAGTGTTTTATTGATGTACTGTGTCATGCTTAGTTTACTCCTTCAAGCCCTAGAAATGTTTTGTCTAGTCTATGTGAAGAGTTACAGTCACTGTACCAAATGGCTGCTGTTTTGTACATTCTGCATTCTGACAGGACCATGGCGATTTGATATTTAATAAAAGGAGATTTAAACTTACTGAATATAAGTCTCATTCTTTGAGAAAATGCTAGAGATCAACCGCTCTCAAGGACTAACAAAATACTTTACAAATAACAGAATTTATAACTACAGAGGCAGTAAATGTTGAAAACAACAAGAACTCACTGGTGAAACTCCCTTCCACAGACTGAAGAAATTCTCTGTCCTAATAACATTGACGAAAACACCAAACATCCCCACCTTCGGTGAACTGCAAGATGAAGTTTAAGAACGGTTAGTAACACATCAAAGGTGCAAACCCGTGAAAACATACAAACTTAAAGACATACAAAAATACACAATCATTAAAGACAAAAAACACTGTTTGGAAATTGGTGCTTAAGCATTTCCTCCACCTGTGGAATGTTGTTTAAAATAAGTATCTAGTCTTAGCTGTTTCCTGTTCCTTTCTTTAGTGGAAGTAATTGCAGCCTAGCACCCTGACAGCATGATTACATGGTGCTGGTGTGACTAATTGCCCTATATGGGTCATAATAAAATATTCACTGCCTACAGTTTTTGTCTTGCCTTGCTGTGTGTGTGCTTGTAGCTTGGTCATACATAACAAATGTATGTGCTGGGGGTGTTTGTGAATCAAAGAAATTGAATAAGGATACTTATAGGTCAAATGTGGAAAATATGTTTGGGTGCAAAACCCCACACATACAATATTTGTCTGTGTGTTATGTGTGCACACACCCTGGCTGAGCATTGTTTTGGAGTGTCTGCAGGCGTGTCTTGACCAGATCCAAAGGCTGGAAGAGCAGCGTAGAGCAGGTGCCACTGAGAGAGCCACACATAAAGGCTTTGAGAGCTGGGTGAGCCTGAGGAAGATGAGAGACAGAGAGACAGAGAGACAGAGAGAGAGAGAGAGAGAGAGAGAGAGATGAGGGAGGGGGACAGAGGGATAGAAAGGAAGACAGGAAGGGGGAATGGCAAAGAGAGGACATGAGCATGAGAAGTGATAGGGGAAATAAATGGCAGACAGAGATGCACACAGAGTGGACAGTGAAAGAAGGAGATTGGAAGGGAACGTAGAAAAACATTAATTACAGAGGAGAGAGAGAAAACCCACAGACAGGGAAAAATCAAAATATAAAGGATTAGTCACAGGGTAAAAGCATTGTAAATGCTCCAACCAACATCTTTCATGCCGTTGGTCACCTCCTGTTGAATGCCAGGGAAACATTATCGAAACAAATATCTTCATCATAAATCCTACTCCAACAGAAATGTGCCCCAAAATGATAACAATCAGTTATCACAATATGATTAGAAATATGTTGTGTGATGTTTCCATTAAGGAAAACAAAACAAGCAGAGGCCAGATTCTCAATACCAATGGATATGTGCAGAGACAGTTCACATACACAGGGGTTGTTGGGTAGAATTATACTGAGACTCAACATCATATGTGTTTAAATGCTCCACAGAAAAACAGGGAGTGAGGACACGAGACACAGACATGGACAGAGACAGACAAAGAATAAATTTAATTGGATCTGACTGTTACATGGAAAAAATGTCAACGGGGAACAAATGCTTCTCTTATGGCTATAACAATAATCAAAATTAAATCAACAATAAACATGAAATAAGCATCTGAATCACAAATAGCATGTCTTGTACACACACACTATTCAGTGCATACAATATGTAGCTTCTACATACACATGCCACTTCAACATACACATAATGCACAAACATACAGTCCTACCTTGCCCAGGGTGCTTGGGGCTTGGCTCTGAGAATCCTGCTTTTCCTGCATTTTTCCCTCTTTAACCTTTTCTCTGTGAAATTGCGGTTATAAATTGTATATTACAAAATAAACCATCTCTTGCGCAAACCTCTCTCTTCATCCACAATAGCTTTCTCCTGCTTCTAGCCTCCCCCTCCCCACACCCCCAGTTTTGCAGCCAAAGCAGAAGCTTAAACCAGCCTGCGTTTTTCTATGGACTTCTATCTTTATCGTTCAGACACACTCACACATCTGTATTTTAGTCTTGCCCCTGTGCAAATGACACTGCTAAACCACATCTTTGTCAAACAGCATGAGTCATGAAGTGGCTGCATGTGTAAGTGTGTGTGCGTGCATTCGGGGTGCTTTAAATGTGGGTCACTGAAAATGTATGTAGTAGGAGTCAATTTGCACAAGTTATTAAGCAGCCATCTATAATCTGCTTGCAATTATATATCTCTCAGGGGCAAAGACGTAGCACAGTTTATTCACAAAGATGACAAGTTAACAATCTAATCCAAATTCCACAATCAAACTTTGAGCTGTGGTGATTTTACACACTGAATTTCATCAATCAGGAAGCTTCTGCTTTAATTTTGATGATTTCATACACCTTTCCCAAGCAGCAGGATTCCTATGAATTTCAAAATAAATTGTGTGGCTCTCTGATTACCATGAGCAGGATATTACTCTCTAATGTTTAAGGACAAACAGAGTCAAGAATGATGCATTGATGGCATTCAGTGTTGTGATTAGGAGGGTAAGACAACACAAATGTCTAGATCTGCCATACTGCTTATACTGTGGTAGCAACTCTGGGTGTATTCGATTATCAGAGGCAATGATGAAAATCAATGTGCAGGGCTTAGCTTCTTAACCTGTCAGGTCATTGATCAACTGGAATACTCTGAAACACACAGTGCCATTACCCATACACACACATTTCTTAAGCTGACATGTGATTCAGAATCACTCATCATTAATCAGCAGCTCGGAGCTTGGTTGCACAGTCACATAGTTAGAGCTAGTTAGGTTAAAGGTGTTTTACAACAGACAAACAGTATTACAGCTCCTTGTTTTAAACCCACTGATACTTTATTTTATTTCTGTGGTAAATTACATGCTGATGAGACATGGCAGATTCAGTTCAATGTGTGTATGACAGCAGCCAGCATGGACACTCACCGCTGCTAACTCCATCTTGGACCTGGACGCTGAGCCCGATGAGTCCAGATTCTCTCCTGCTGCTGCCGCCGTTGTTTTGAGTCTGGCTAATGTCAGTAAACGTGACTAAAAGACAGAAAATCAGATTGGAGCCGTGAGTCCCGTTTCACAACAATAAGGTGTCTGACGCAGACACCGGAAGCATTGAGCTAGGTTAGCTAACGCTAGCTGTCGGTGTGGTTGAGTCAAACGACTGTCAGTGGTGTTTATTTTAACCAGGCACTGGTCAAAAAAAACACTGACAGTAGGTGGACTTTAGGCTCTGCCATAAACCTGACACTTAACTATAACTTTGAGCCTGTTTTGGAAAATAACTTGTAACGTTAACATAACAGTTGGCACAGACTAGTTAGCGTGCTAGCTGTCAGCCTCTCTTACCTGACTTTGAAGTCCGTTAGGTGCTGACTGAGGAGGTGCTCAGCCCTGCAGGCTCCGGGACCACCATGTTCTGGGTTTTACTGTGACACTGGGCTTCAGTTTCTTAGGTTAGGTTATGAAGGTGACCCGTCTGAGCCGCCTGTCAGGCGGAACACACAACTTTCCGGAGAACCTAGTTAACTAGCTAGCTAGCTGTGACATTAACGTTAGAGGCAGCGCACAGCAGAAAGCTTATTTACCTTTAGACTGGTTTCCTTCTACATTATGATGTAACACAAACATTATCCTGACGAAGTTTCAGTCCACAAAGTTGTTTTTTCCCCGTGAGAAACCTGAACCCACAGCGATGAGGTTCATACAACACGGACTAGCTAACATCGGCAGAACTGGCTGCGACCGTTAGCGTCTACACCCGATAATAATCAATAACTTGAAAATGATTATTAAACTGGCTGTTTGGGCAGTAGAGAAAGTTGAGGTCCATATGCGACATCTGGGCTAAAAGGCACCGACGTATGTAGCTATAAGACAAGAGGTTTATATTCTGTCAACTTAGTGAATTTTCTATCCAACTGTTCACTGTAGTCGGTGCATTTCTAACAGTGGCCTCATGGTGTCGCTGTTGTCCCTCAGGACCCGTTTGACTAATTTATTAAAAATGTATTATATTGATTTTTTTTTTAACGAAGTAAACGCATCCTATTAATAAACAAACAAAATTTAATTAAAATAAAAAACAATAGGTTTATTTAATGTTTTTTATTTTAATTAAATTTTAATGAAGTTTTTTATTTCTTAATTTTGAACTAAAGAAAAATAATTGATGCATGTGCAAATGTTTATGTATGAGAGCTGTAAGACTGGTGAGGTGTGCTGTAGGGGTGACAGAGGAGTTCAAGGTGGAGGTGGGACTGCACCAAGGGTCGGCTTTGAGCCCCTTCTTGTTTGCTGTGGTGATGGACGGACTGACAGATGAGGTTAGACAGGAATCTCTGTGGACCATGATGTTTGCAGATGACATTGTCATCTGTAGTGAGAGCAGGGAGCAGGTGGAGGAAAATCTAGAGAGGTGGAGGTTTGCTCTGGAAAGGAGAGGAATGAAGCTTAGCCGCAGTAAAACAGAGTACATGTGTGTAAATGAGGGGGACTCAAGTAGAACGGTGAGGTTACAGGAAGTAGAGGTGAAGAAGGTGGAGGATTTTAAGTACCTAGGGTCAACAGTCCAGAGCAATGGAGAGTGTGGAAAAGAAGTGAAGAGACGTGTGCAAGCAGGTTGGAACAGGTGGAGGAAAGTGTCAGGTGTGATGTGTGACAAAAGAGTGTCAGCAAGAATGAAAGGAAAGGTGGACAAGACAGTGGTGAGACCAGCAATGTTGTCTGGTTTAGAGACAGTGGCACTGAGAAAAAGACAGGAGGCAGAGCTGGAGGTAGCAGAGCTGAAGATGTTGAGGTTCTCTCTGGGAGTGACGAGGATGGATAGGATCAGGAATGAGTCCATCAGAGGGACAGCTCATGTTAGATGTTTTTGGAGAAAAAGCCAGGGAAGCCAGATTGAGATGGTTTGGACATGTTCAGAGGAGGGACAGTGAATACATTGGTAAATGCCACATTCCTCTGCCACACAACCCCAAAGAATATTTCCACCCCCATGATTTGCAGGCAGAGTTAATAGTAATATTTTGCACAAGCCAGTTAAGGTTTTTCCACTACATTAACAATGCAAAAGTACATTTTGAATGTCCATATATATGACATTTGCACTACAATATTTCCATTATATTTAGATATTGTGATAAAAATTATATGTCCTACTCATATCCACAAGTTAATAATTTAAAAAAAAATTAAAAAGCTATAATAATTGATAGCTTTTTTTTTTTTAGGTAATGTTATTTCATCTTGTTTCTTTTTTGCATGCATTTTTAAACATTTCATGCAATTTTCCCCCCAAAGATGATCCTTATTTCATAATGGCACTTTTCATCAGGACTTTTTTCTGAATGAGCAGACCGTGTCTTTTTAAAATACTGACCATTTTGATTTTCCACAGGATTGTAAGGTATATATATAAAGTACAACATAAATACATTTTCTGAATCCATTAGTGTCTTTAATATGTGATCCAATTTGCGTTTTAACTCCATACTGAAGAACCTGGAGCATAAATTACTCTAGAAGATGATTAAAGATATGCAGCCAATATCGACAGGAGGATTGTTTAGAGGCCCATAATGTTTCCACTATGCATATGAACATATGACTTATTTCAACTGGTGTGGAAAAGGCTACAACCTTTCAGTTCAGCACATAAGAGAAAGTCAATGGAATTTGAATTTTTCAATTTATTGCATTAAGGCATTTTATAAAATATGGAATAGCCTTGAAATATTGGCATCAAGGACATGTACTTTGTGTTGTAATACAGTGTAGGCTATCATACTAGACCTAAAATAGGCAGGACTCGACAGACTAATGTGCTGCCTAAACCCCCTCGTTGTTATAGAAAAGCACAAGATATGGCAGCTCTTTACAATAAACGTACAAGGTAAGGTTTAACTAATGCATGAATTATTGCGAGACGCATCATGAATTCTAGTTATTTGAATGTGAATTACCTGATGAACACAAAACTATAGTGACTTTATCTGTTAATGGAGAGTAACAGGAATTCATGATACCTTTTGAAATAATACGTTAATTCATCGTGATTTATACATTAGTTAAACATTACTTAAGTATCACTATATAAAGTACGTAAGACATTGTTACCCAAACACATTACAGTAAGAACTACAACATGATGACCCACCACCGTTATGCAAGAAAGTGTAAAACGATACATCAACCATGTGATCATAAACGCTTTCAACAACATTTCTATAAGTCAACTTGATTATGCCAAATATTTTTTTATTGCTGTCTACTCTGTGTTGGCATTGTGCAATTTTGGTTGAGGTAATAACATGCAAGGGAAACAGTGAGGAAAAACATCACAGGTTTATACTAATGAGCAAATGTGAACCACAGTTTGTATATGTACCAAAGCTCTCAAAGAAATTTAAAAAAAAAAAAAAGTGTGCAAAACAAGCATAAAATGACCAGTGTTTCACCCCCACAGACAGTAAAATAACAGCAGATAAACCTCAAGCAAATAAAATTGCAATGGCTTGTTTGAATATCAATATTTGATGATTATACCCATTACGTAGAAAAATAGAGAAAAGTATTTGTAAAGCCTTTTTAGAAAAATACTGCTCCCATTCACTAATGTGAATAAGATTATTTGGCTAAAAACACAGATGCATTTTGTTGAAAGTAGCAATAAGGCTATAGAAAGATTGACAAGGGGAATACAAGGCTAAATCCTGCCAGAAAAGTCTTACTTGATAGCTTGCATAGATAATATTTTACTGTATCTGCATGTTGACTGTGCTCATAACGTTTCTCTCTTGCTCCTTCACTCAATCAGCCACATGTTCAGACATCTCAGTCTTCACGTCCGCATCGTCATCGCTGTCAAGGCCGGCACGATTAGTGGGACGCCGCACATTCAAAGGCAAATCTCCCCGTCTTAAAAACAAAACAGATAATGGTCAAGTGGTGTACAAATACAGAGTACAATAGACAACAGGTTTACAAATAAATAAATAAAATAAAGTACTGGCCAAAGTCAAAGCAATAGATGGACAAAAGATCCTGACATTTAGTCCCCAAAATAGGTCAAGCTCCAAAACCTCTGCATCCCACACTTCCAATAATGCAATTTAATAAGTATACAACAGCTGAGGGGGTTAGTAATATTGTCATGATAAAGAAACTGATATTCATGTGTTAAATTCATGTACTACTCACTGATTTTATTATTATTATTTTTTTTTTTTAAATGTAGTGTATTTACTCTGAACTTGAAGGAAACAACTTTGGATACAGAGTGTTAGAAGACCCTACCTGAGCTTGCTCTTCAAAGTGCTGACTTCACGATTCATAGCATCTGCCGACTCAGCGGCATCATCCAGCTCCCTCTGCAACTTCCTACGGTAGGCGTTGGATCGTGTCAGCTCCTCCTCTGCCTCCTCCAGCTGACGCTTCAGTTGGCGCATTCGGGTGTTTGCCTTCTCCACCTACAGGGAGTGCATTAATTTAGTGTGGACAGCACCAATGAAGAAATAAGGGCCAACAACAATAGAGCAGAAAAGAGGATTCATGTGCGGATACAACTACAATAAAGGCCTGTTTCACTGCAGATGTTTTGACGTACAAATTTTGTCCAAGCCAAAAAGCACAATGTCTGGTGTGAAAAATGCCTTTAAAGGCAGCTTCTCTCTTCACCATCCCAGTGTCAAAACCAAAAATAAAAAAGGAGATTAGTGATGAGGTTTACCTGGTCTTTGAACTGGTCCGTGTTGCGCCGCTCATCATCCGCCTGCAGCATCACCTCTTTCAGCTTCTTCTCTGTCCTCCTGGCCAGCCTGGATGACTGCTGACGCTCCCTGAGATCAGTAGAAAAAGCAATAATCAGGACAACTTTGAAAAAGTACAAGACAGATGTATTACCAAAAAAAAAAAGTCCCTATCACCCTTCATAGATGTCAAACAAAGTAAATACACTGGTTACAGCAAAGAGAACAAGAGTTGTAGTTTTCTTTGAAAATGTGTTTGCTTCATTTATGGACTGACTAAATTAAATATCCAGTTTTCCACTGGCACGCACTTAGACTCAATGTCGAGCTGTTCTTCCAGCTGAGCGATTTTGGCCTCCAGGGTGGTGACGGAAGATTTGTACTTGGACTTGATGGTTGCTTCAAGCTCCTGCAGTTTCTGTTTCAGCTCCTTGTTCTGACGATCCAGCTGGGAGCGAGCACTCTCCACCCGCTGGGTGTTCCCACGTTCTGCGGCCAACTCGGTGGTCAACTGCTCACCCTAAGTTTAGACACATGAACAGTAGAGTGACGTTAAAAGAATATCCTAAAGCAGTCACACTGTTTATTTTCAAACTTAGTTTCTGCAATTCATTTTATTTGGATTTTCCCCTGGTAGAGGTATTCAGGCCCTACTCCTAATTACAGCCATCTGTTATTCCAAATTAAGTGTTTATTGCTGATACCAGAAGCACACCCCTTCTATCAAATAATGTTTTCTCCTGCATATAAAGGTTAAAGTATCGTCTGCTGTGATTAACTGTAATCTAAGCCATCATGCAGCCCTACCTGCAGCATGCTCTTCTTCAGGCGGTCATTGATCATCTCAGTGTTGAGGTGCTCTTCCTCCAATTCCTCCTCCAGCTCAGTGATACGAGCCTCCAGCTTCCTCTTATCATCAGCGAGCTGAGAACTGGAAGAAAGTGAGGGAGAGAAGAAGTAATAACTAGTGTAAGGAGACATTTGCAACATTTCCTTGAAAACATTTAAAAGATGAAAGTTCAAAGACAATTTAAGTTTGTAATTGTTGCAAATGAATGAAATGTCAGTTCAGCATAAATACAATGGTTGGTTGGTTGCATCATCTTTTGGTGTATTAAAATACAAACTCATTGTGCTGTTACTGTTTTGTACTTTTTGGTGTTGGTGCTTGCAATCTCCTCCTGGAGCTCATCTCTCTCGGTCTGGGCCTGTCTTTTCAATTTTTCTGCAGTGGCCAGATCCTGAAGGGAGCAGAACACATGTACTTTAAAGCCAGGTACCATCACACATTTCTCTATAGCCATGGTAGTAAATGACAATGTACATGAAGTTCTCATGTTAGTAGAAAATTATGTGCATGGTAAATGAAACAGCAACTAAACACTACTGCCAAATCTAAATTTTATTTTGTTTGCTTTCTGTTGTAAATGCACTACAAACTATAATTACAACAGCACCAACAGTTTTGGGTTGCACAGCGGAGCTTAAAAGAACTTTCCTGCTCTTTCACAATTACCTGCTGTTAAGCATTTCATGGAAAACTTCTTACAGCTGTACCAAACAGTTACTAGATAATAGTTTTCTTACGATTTTTGGATAATTATACCATCCTATAAAAATCACCATGTAATACACCCACAACTTGTCACCTGGTCACATGTTCCCACTATTGTTATTGGTGTACCTCCTGGAAGTGCAGGACATCTGCCTCCATGGCTTTGAGCTTCTTCTCAGTCTCCTTGGCCCCGTTGACGGCTTCATCTCTGGCCAAACGCAGCTCGTCCAGCTCTCTCATAGTATCTTTCATTTGGGCCTGGGCAGTGGACATGCAGACACAGATGTTCATCATCATGAGGTTTTCAATCAATGTGACCACAGTTTTAAGTATTAAGATCCATCAATTATTTCCAAAGGATTAGGGATTAAAGTACTGAATCTATCCCTCCATCTAGTGTACAAGAGGTGTGTTTGTTCACATTTACCATTCTGTTCATATTAATTTCTCAGGTCAAACTAGTGAAAACTGTCTGCCTCCCTTATTTTTGCTCGTTTGTGTTACATGCAGTTTACCTGGAGTTTTTTCAGCTGTTTGAGGGCCTCCTCACGGCCCTTGTTGGCAGCATCAATCTGGACTTCGAGCTCTGCCAGGTCCAGCTCCAGTTTCTTTTTGGATGAGAGCGCCTGAGAACGCTGCCTACGTTCATCTTCCAGTTCGACCTCCATCTCTCGCACCTGAAAGAGTCAAAAAAGTTTATCAAATGTTTCACAACCTTTGTGCAATAAAATGTAAGTGATAATTTATAACCTTGCATTATAAATGAACTATGTGCCAGACATTTTAAGTTCCTGTGTTGCACCTGTTTGGCCAGCTGCTTCCTCTTCTCTTCTCCCTGCTCGTCTCTGGCCTGCAGGTCTCGGTCAAACTGGGCCTTCATAGCCTGCATGTTGACCTCCAGACGCAGTTTCGCATCTTCTGTGGCCTGCAGCTCATCCTCCAGCTCCTCCAGCTGAGTTTTCATCTCCTCCAGCTGCTGCTCGATGGCACGCTTTGACCTCTCCAGCTCATGGACCTGTGAACAAGGAGGCTGCATTGGTACTGATTTAACCAATTTTATCGTTTCTTCTGACTGCAGTCTTGCCATTTTTATTGTAACTACGACCAAACCAGTGTATGTTTCCCAAAGTTGAGAAACCTGCAAGTTTTTCTACACCGTTTAATAAAAAGTTTCCCCAGTGGAAAACAGAACCACTTTCCAGACTAACACAGACGGAACAATTTCTTTCCAACTATCTGTTCACCACAAGAGGTTTTCTCTTACACTCTTGCCGACATCATCCTTGGAGGAGACCAAATCCTCCATCTCAGCTTTGAGTGTCTTATTGGTGCGATCCAACTCGTTCTTCAGGTCTATCATGACCTCCAGCTCACGGGCCAGTGTCAGCGCTCGTGTTTCCTTCTCCCTGGCCTCAGCCTCAGCCTTGTCGCGCTCCTCAGCATAACGAGTAGAAATGGCTTTCTCCTCAGCCAGCATCTAGGGAAAGGAGAAGTCTGCGTCACATTGACAAATCAATCTTGTACTTCCAAAATGTAGATTTTTTTTAAATGAGCTATGGGAAACAGGACTTATTTGGAGCTTTGTGAAAGCACATTTTTCTGAAAAACCACATCCGTTAAGTGATACTGCTTGATCCTTCAGTTTTACTAGAGAAAAAAGACATTGCTTTCACTACAAAATCCTGTGTAATATAATTTGTAGACACACAGAACACTTAGTTAATTCTTGTGTTATTATGAGCATCATCACTATTATCAATATGTTCCCTAAACATGTTACTGACATGGAGGCCTCCTCACAAAGATGCTGGATGTGTTATGCTGCTGAACCTGAATTTATAGCAGAAAACTGTAAAAGCCAACCTGTAAGTCAGTAGAACTTACCTTAATAAATAAATGTTAAAAGGAAATTGTTTAGACTAGTATGAGTCTCCACCATTAACACGATACCTGATCAAACTTCTTCTGCTTCTTTTCCAGATTGGAGACATTCTGCCTCAGGTGGTCCTGGTTCACCAGGAGGTCATCCAGCTCCTGCTGTAAACGGGTTTTGGTCTTGTCCAGCTTATCATAGGCTGCGTTCTTCTCATCCAGCTGCTGCATCAAGTTCTCCAACTCTCGCTGCATTCGCTTGCGGCTGTCCTCTGCCCCCTCCAGGGACAAGGCCTCATGTTCCAGTTTCTTCTTCATCTCTGTCAGCTGAAGACAAGGACATCGTTGACACATGAATGAATCAAGGCGACAATACAACCAGGAGAACTTCTTTGAATACCCAAAGATAAGGACTTTAAGGGTGACACTGACCTGGGCCTGTAGAGAGGCAACCTGTTTCCCCACATTCTTCTTACCCTCTTCTTCTTCCTCCAGCGACTCCCGGAGGTTGTTACGCTCATCCTCCAGCTGCTTCAGCTGGGTGGAGAGAGAGAGCTTCTGGCGAGTCTCCTCTTGGAGCAACCTCTGGAGTTATGAAAAGGACAGAAAGCAAACAGGTTGTTAACAAGCAACTCTTTGAAACCCAGGCTTCTTCCACCATTTGTTGAGTTTGGCCTACATTTATTATCTTTTCCACACTAACTGAATTAGCTACTGTCAGTTTCTGTTTGCAGTGTCACTGAATCTACATAAATCACAGATGACACCCTCCTCTAGTTGGGGGAAAAAAATAAAATCATCTTTTCCTGTTACTTCTACATTGATGTCTAATTTGTAATGAACATTCACAATATCCCCCAAAAGTCTTTGTGTTATGACTCGGATTTAAGGAGTGACGTTTGATACATAATCAATTGAGCACTAAATAAATATTAACACTGTGTAACAGAAACTATGCTGTTTGCATAAAAACATTTCTATTCAAGCAGACATGGGTACAAGGGATCAGGTCTAAAATGACAAATGAGCCCCAGTCTTCTGAAGCCCAAAGAGAAGATTTAACTAAAGTGCTGATTGATTTGACTAGTTCAGCTCTGACATCTCTAAATACAAAAGAGTGTGTTTTCAAATTAACATACATGAGCTCATGGTTTACCTGTGTATCCTGCAGCTGGGACTCCACAGAAGAGAGATCCTTGCTGGATTTGATGTTCTTGCCCTCTGCTTGACTCAGGAGGCCGTTTACACTGTCCAGCTCTGACTAGACACCAGATAAAAAGAAGCAGTGAATCACACAGTTTGATCAGTTCCTCCATACAACCTCCCAGTAACCATCATGAACATCTGTATGTCAAAACATTTCTTCATGTACTGTCTAAGCCTACATTTAGTCCTGCACCCTGTAAACCACCTGTCAGACCACACCATCCATACCTGCATCTTCGCTATCTTGTCAGCCAGCTCGTGCTTCTGTCGCTCACTTTCTCCAAATTTGACCTGCAGTTCTTGAAGCTGGGTTTCAGCCTTCTTGCGACGGTGTTCAGACTCTCCTTTGCTTTGTGTCAGAGTCTTCAACTCTATCTGAAGCTCGTTCCACTCACTCTCCAGGGCCTGCTTCGCTTTCTCCACCGACACCTTGTTCTGCACAAGTGGCACAAATGAGACATGTTACTGGTATTCAGATATTCGTTAAACCATCACCATCTTTCTGTTCTTTACCCTTTTGGCCTGTTCCAGCTGTTCGTTGAGCTCTTCAAATGCCTGGTTGTGTTTTTGTCTCATTTCGGCCATTTGCTGTTCGTGGACCTTTGCCTCTTCATCCAGTGTCTTTTTCAACTGAGCAACCTCTGTCTCACGCTTTGTCCTGGAAAAACAAGGTGACTAAATAAAACCCTTACCGACTTTCATCCAGGGTCTCCAGCAGACCAAACACTGAGCTTCAGCTGATCCTTATATTTGTTGTCATCCATTCTAAAACTGTTTTCATGAGTATAAAAGCTTGAAAGATCCATTTTTGATTCACAGCATCAGCTGTAGGGGACAAGCTATTAAACATTTTGAGATGTAGGACTCTTTAGGCAGTGGAGTAATTTTCCAAAGCTGTTGTGAAGTCATGATGTCTACATGTGTTTACCTCAGCTCCTGCTGTGCTGCAGTGGAGTCCAAAGTGTCTTCCAGCTCAGTCTTCAGAGCCTCCAGCTCCTCTCCCAGGTCTCGGCGTTGTTTCTCAGCCTTGGAGCGCGCCTGCCTCTCCAGCTCCAGATCCTCCTGCAGCTCAGAGATCTGGGCCTCCAGCTCCCTGATCTTCTTCTGGGCTGTGTTCTTGGCTGCAGCCTCCTCCTCAATCCTGGAAGTGGGCAGAAGAGGAATAAGATGGACTGTTACTCTGTCTCTCCTGTCATTTTTGTTTTCTGTGTCTTCTCCACTGAAACAGCAGGTCTAAACTAAAACACTGAATATGATCCTAACCTGGCCAGTGCAGCAAGAAGTTCCTCCTCTTTCTTGGCCAGCTGAGCTCGCAGTTCAGCGATCTGCGCCTGCAGCTCTGCAATCTGGTCATGCAGCTCAGCAGAGTCTCCCTCAAGTTTTCGACGGTTCTTTTCCAACTCCTGACGCGCTTTCTCCTCTTTTCTTAGACGATCTGGTTGTGAGAAGACAGACATATATATTATGACATTATATTGTAATTTACTGACCTAAATAGACCACATAATATATATATATATATATATATACACAAAAGTGGTATATCAGTATTTTTTTTTATCTCATTGTATACAACAGATACTTGCCCTCTAAATCTGTGATCATGGCTTCATGTTTATTCTTGAGTTTCTGCAGGCTTTTGGACTTCTCTTCCTCCTCAGCTAAGTTGGTGGTGAACTCTGAGATCCTCTCCTCCAACAGTTTCTTCTCCTGCAGGTTAAAAAAGACAAATGCTTAATATCCCGCTTTAACTCTTTGTCACTATAACATTTGAAGACCACTGG
Organism: Mastacembelus armatus; assembly: GCF_900324485.2. Classification (NCBI taxonomy): domain Eukaryota; kingdom Metazoa; phylum Chordata; class Actinopteri; order Synbranchiformes; family Mastacembelidae; genus Mastacembelus; species Mastacembelus armatus. Next base: position 22,729,005 of record NC_046633.1, read on the forward strand.
TTTAAATCAACATGCTGCACGAGACCTTGTTGAGCTTGTTGTTCTGGTCGTCCAGCACAATGACATCCTCCTCAAGTTTCTTCAGCTTGGCGTCCATGGTGACTTTCTCCATCTGAAGTTTCTGTCTGGCTGCTTCCTCTTCGTCAAGCTGTTGCTCCAGATCCTGGAAAAACAGCCCAAAACTGTTACTGTGTTTTGCACTCTTTCCCCATATCTTCCAGTCCATATCCCTCAGGATTTTACTGACTGTGATGTTCTGCTGCATCTTTTTTCTCTCCGTGTGCAGCTGGGCCACTCTCTCCTCCTCCTCCTCCAGGCGAGACTCCAGGTCATGCAGGATATCCTCCAGCTCCTGCTTCCGGGTGGCCAGACGGGCTCTCATCTCCTCAGCCTCGGCACACAGCTCCGTCTCTGCCTGGAGCTGCTCTTGAAGAGCCAGCTTCTCAGCATTCAGCTAGCAGAGGGGAGCCAAAGTGAAACAAAGTGAAGCTGGATAATTGCATTTCAGAGTTGCATAGTGAAGGACACTGGTCATACTAACTCAAATGTTTATGAATAAATTCCAGATGTGCCACAGTTTGAATACTGTCAGTCACACCAGAGAAAGTTCAATGCAGAGCTAGAAAAATAAATCTCTCCAGTTTAACAGATTTAAAATAAGATTCTGAGCCTAAATTAAGGTGAAACTTCTACCTGTTGCTGTTTGGCTTCAAATTCTTTAAGTTGCTCCTCAGCCTGAAGTTGTCTCTCCTTCACCTTGATCAGCTCCTCTTCTTTAGCGACCATCTCCTCCTCCTGCCGAGTCACTTGCAACAGAGGCTTCACCTAAGAGAAGAAAATTAACCCAAGTTATTCAAGCTGAGTGATGTCTGGACTTCATGGGGAAGACGTACAGGCCGAAAAACTGAGCCAAAATCTGACATTTCTGAATTATCATTGAGGTTAATATTACAAAAGTATTTTAACTAGTTTTAAAAGTGTCTGGACTGATGAGCATGTGATTCACAACTGGACTAGGAGCTGATTTTTCTTTAACAAGATAAAAACAGGGCTCTTCTTAATTATAATTGTGACCTGACACGTCTCACCTTGGTGAAAAGCCTCCACCACTGCCAGTTCCTGAGTTTGAGATAAGCTGCACAGTTCCTCTGGATCACCTTCATGGCTGTCAGCTGCTGCTGGCGCTTGGCAAATGCTCTGCAGTTAAAATAATTTATTTTTTACTTCACATTGATGTGAAGATTATTCAGAATTATGTCCAGTTTGTACAGATGTTGACTGATAAGATTTAAAAAGTTCAATGGCTTGTTTCCTCATACTTGCGGGAGATGTAACCTCTGCACCAGGCCTGGAAGCAGATGATCACATCAGTGATCTTCATGTCTCTCTCCTCCTCCAGGTGGGCCAGGACTCCGGCTCTGAAGAACACTTTACTTTGACCGATACGGTACAGATTGGGGTCCAGCTCCAAAGCTTTGATCTGACATGGTCGACAGCAGTGACTCAGGGACAAGTCCAGACACTCACACACACTCACGAGACAGCAAAAGGAGTATTTTTCCTTCTGCTGTGTGTTTCTGACTTACTGTACTTACCATGAGCACACAGGCTTGCTTGCCATCCATGAAACCCTTTGGAATAGCATTTGGAGTGAGGATTTCATACCTGTCAGACAAGTAGAATTAAATGACTACCGTCATTTTCATCAGCTGTGGACCAACAGTGGCAGGTCTTGTTTCAGTAATAACTGTTCTCATTTTCTAACCATATGTTGTGATAACCTCAACGTTTCTTAGTGCGTTTGCTTTATGTGGGATGCGTAGACCAAGATGGGGATCTTTGGTCTAAAAATGCTCCGAAGGCAGGATGTTTTCTTTAAAGAGGTATAATATGAGATAGATCAGGAAAACATTGCTTTTTTTATGCGTTTCAGTCTCTTGCATCACCTCTGTCTGAACTCCTGGAAGACGATGCGGTTGGGGAAGCCCTGTCTGCAGATGCGGATTCCTTCAAGGACTCCATTACACTTCAGCTGGTCCAGAACCAGGTGAGCGTCCAGTTTACCAGCCTGAAGTAGGGAAACAAATACAAGAAGAGACCATTAGAGTCTCATCTGCTTCTTTTCTTTTCTGCCATTATGTACAATGATTTGATATGTATTATAAAATGTTTGCCAAGACCTAAATAGGTTGCAGCTTTTTTTTTTTTTTTTTTTTTTTTTTACTTTATATAGTTCAAGGCTCATTTTCTTCTTTGGTACAGTAACATGCCAGGACCTGTTAATATTATTAGGACATTATACTGAATCTTCTGTCAGTGCAGTGGTGCATCACTTTCTGCAGCGGCTGCAATCATGAGTGTCCTTCGGTCTGTACCTTCTTCTCGTGGTTGGGGATGATGCAGCGGACGAAGTTAGGGTTGGTGTTCCTGAGCGTGGCCATGAGGTTGCTGAGCTGCTCCTTGTACAGCTGGCCCACAGTGCGGAACATGCCTTTACGCGTTTTGAATGCGCCAGGAATGGACTCCGACATTCCTGCCACCTTATCCAGGCCAACAATACGGTCCACTGTGAGGGCACGAAGAAGGTGGAAAATGTTTTGAAAATTAGGTTTTATGACAAAACCTGAGCTGACTAATTTTTTATGCATTCCTAGCAGACAAACATGAAAAAGTTAAATCATATCAAATTTCCATCTAGTTCTTGCACACTATCAGCATCGTCTTTAAAGTTAGGTCCACGTAGAAAAGGTTTTCTTGACAATAGTTACAGCACAAAGACATTTAACTACACTTACTGTCTCTCCACAGCTCTGCAGTGAACTTGTCTGTAGACTGGTTGAGCAAACTGGCAACACACTCGTTCAAAGGGTCCATGTTTTTCATCAGCCACTCGACTGCTTTGTAGTCCACCTGCAGCAGAGGACAACTACATTTATAACACAGAACTGAAAAGCTTAGACTGCTGCCAAACCACTATGGCTTTAAATTAATGTCAAATCTTAGAACGAACAATTCAACAATGTATGTAGTTACTAATTCAATGTATAAGATATATTTGTAAAGATAATACTACAGACGACTATACTTACAATCAAATCTGAGAGGTAAACATATTTTACATGCTACATTTATAATTGTGTAATAGCAGTAATATAATATACTTGTTTGGCTGCAGATTAACAATCAAAATATTATGTTGATTCATCCCTTGATACATTAAAAAAACACAGTGCTAATAACAGTTTAAGTATAAGATAAGTTTTTTTACTTGTTTTAACTGGTGTCAGTATTGTCACATTGGCGTTTAACTAAAGGTGCTTCAGGAAGATATTTTACTTTTCTTCAGAATTGATTTATATTGACTTGTCTAAAGGCAAAAGAAAGGAAACTGCTCATTTATCAAGCCTTTATGTTAAACTGACTTTTTCTTGTGTCCAGCTGTAAATTAAAATACAGATGTTATATTATCAACTGATATGTTACAATAAAAGTTATGACCTTTCCAGCATAGTGCATGATGCAGAAATCGGCATCATCCTTAAGTTTCTTGGGTTTCTGGAACTTGGGGTGTGTCCCCTGCTCCTGAACCACCTTCTCCACAAAGGACTTGTCTGTGGCTTTGGGGAACCAGCATTCTTCATCCAGCAGAGCCAGGATGCCTGGTGGGCCGGCCTGTGATGGACAGAGTGAAAACAGTTCAACAGAAACAACAGGTCTAATGTGTAATTAAACTCCGACTGGCAGCTGTTCTGCAGAAACAAGCACAGTCCTGCAGAAACAAGCACAGTCCTGCAGAAAGCTTTTAACTGGTCTTTAGTCTGAAGCGTTAGTCCAGGTCAGGTTGATCACTGTTCATTTGAAAGAGTCTTAGGAGGAACAAAGACTGGGAGACATCTTACAGGTTTTTCAATGAGGTCGATGCAGGGCTGCAGGTCGAGGCCGAAGTCGATGAAGCTCCACTCGATACCCTCCCTCTGGTACTCCTCCTGCTCCAGGACAAACATGGTGTGGTTGAAGAGCTGCTGCAGCTTCTCATTGGTGTAGTTGATGCACAGCTGCTCAAATGAGTTCAACTGCAGGAGAGAGTTAGAAACATTATACAGCAGAAAAGTCACCTGCAGCAATTTGGATAATCTAGCAAATGGAAATGTAGGATAAGCTCACTACTTAAACATTTGAATAAGTTTCTGTTGGTGAAACGGAGCTAGAAGGTTGTTGTAAAACAAAAGTATTAAATCTTTTTTGTGAAGTTTAACCTGCCAAGTCTCCATTTGACAGATGCCAGTCAAGCCTTAAATATTGTACCTCAAAGATCTCAAACCCAGCGATGTCTAGGATGCCAGTGAAGGAGGCTCCTTGTCTCTTGGTCTTGTCCAGAGCTTTGTTGATTCTCAGCACCAGCCAGCGGAACATCCTCTCATAAGAGGCTTTGGCCAGAGCCTCAACAGCAAACTCAGCCTGCTCCTGGGTCTGGGCCTTCTGGACATAGTCCCTGCCAACCTGCAAGAAGAAGTAGAAGAGCTTAGATTTCGAACTAAAAATTAAAATTATTACATGGAAAGCGGTTCACTGACTAAACCCTAATTCACTGCGAAGAAGCAGAAACCAAACGCCAGGTGGAAAGACAAGTGGAAAGGAGTTAAAATAATGTCCAAACAAAAGATCCACTGAGACAAAAGAGAAATCTGAAATCTTTGTAGATATAATCATAAGATATACCAAACATGTCAGAACAATTATTTTGAAGGATGTAATGTGTAATGATGACTATGCGGACCTTGATTCTGGGAGACAGGATGGCACGTGTGAAGTCAGTCACATTGATGCCCAGCAGGTGACACACTTTCTGGGCAGCTAGGGGTGAAACATGGGGGTCAGCATGTAGGAGATGAAGGTGGATGATGGAGGAATTAGGAAGGTTTAGGAAAACTGAACGAAACAGTCAACATGTGTAGAGATGAGGATGAGTCTGGAAATGTGCTGTACCAGTGTTGTCGGGTAACGAGGCCTGGTCAGAGCTGCGTTCCTTCTTGAAGCTCATGTTTCCCAACTGCAGCACAGCCGAGACCACCTTCAACAGACCTAGGCAAACAACACATGTCAGCGTCTGCTGCTGAGGAAATATTCAAAACCCACTGTAAAAACTCATGCTTTAAGAAAAAAAAAAAAAAAAAAGAAAAGCTTTTAAACCAATTTACATTTAGGAATATCACTCAGGTTGCTGAAAAAAAAAAAAAAATACAACTTCACACAGACATTTTAAGTAAGTAGAATTGCAGTTAATTGATTAATCGATTAGCGGATCAACAAAAGGCTATTTATTCTGACAAGCAAAAATACCAACATTTACTAGTTACAGCTTCTCATATGTGAAGATCTGATTCTTTGTTATAATAAAGTTCAACCAGTTCAACATATTTTGATTTTGGACTGTTCATGGAAAAAGACAAATATGGAAAATAATAAAACAGACATATTTAAGTTGCCCTGTGTTACATTTAGAGTCAGTGTTGTGCACCAATATGACTACACCTACCTGGACTCTAACAAAAAAGCCAAACACATGTCCCTCCTTTAAAACATCTACCAAGCTGAAAATACTTCAGTCCTAAATTGGTTTTCACCAGAACAAGGAAGCCTTCTGTGCATCCTCATGCACAAATAAATAAATATTATAGCTACCAGTTGTTTCGTCCTCTGGGATGCTCATGATCTGAAAGGCGTCCATGGTCTCGGTGAACATGTCCTTGTCCTTCTGTCCAGGAATGGTCACATTTCCATTAGACAGAAAACGGTACTTGCTGTAGTCCTCCAGACACAGCTCAGCTAGATGGTGAAAGACGAGATCATTACTTATTGATAACTGATATTAACAATAATCCTGTCAGATTAAGGAGATTTGGGTCTTTGATATTGGACTGCTCAGCTGATGAAAGCGGAGCTTAAAGGAAACAATCAGTGGCCTAAGTCAAAAGTTTCTCAGTGACTCAGTGTTTAATTGAAACTCCACATTTCAACTCTTCATTCATATTTGAATAAAATGTCTCACAGCGCAGCTTGTCCCCTGCTCCCGACAGCATGTAGTAGAAGATGTGGAAGCCCCTCTCCTCTTTGGCTTGTCTGATGGCTCGAGACTTCTCCAGCAGATCTGTTGGCATTTGAGTCAAGGACACAAACACAAAGCAAAGGCAGCACAACAACCAGATATTTAAAATGTAGTAAAGAAGCAAGGCCAGATTACCCACTGGGTAAAAACCCTGGGTGTCCTGTGTGGTAATGCAACTAATTTTAAACTGGTTTGGCAACATGCACAACAACACACAAATGAAAAGTATTAAGTTACAGTGCAGATGAAAATGTATCTAATTTACCTGAATTTCCATTCAGAGATGAATAAAGTCTAACCTGTTATCATGAAAAATAATTAATACTTTTAATGTTGATCAATTATGGGAAGCTCAGTTTTTGCGTTAGGACCCATAAAGTAACAGAGTTTAAAAAAGGATGCAAGTTTCAATGTTGGCTCCAACGATGTATCCATTGACATCAAAGTTGATCCTGATAAATTTTCCCTGAAAGAAAACAAAACCATTTTAACATGCAGCACTAAAAATCTATGGTGTTTTCAGAGTAGATATAATATTTAAAAGGTCCTGCACACTTAGGGTGTCAATCAGCTTCTCACATCAAGATGTTTTAGTTAACACAGTTTGAAGTGGGCAGGCATTAAACCCATAACTCCCAATGTTTCACGAACTGATTGTTGCTTATTACACATGAATTTAATATTTTAAGGTTGGAGGCAAAGTTTTCTGGGCCTTGAAGTCATTCTTACAAATCTTGAGGAGTTGTCATTCTTGACAGTCTTTGCATTGCCGAAGGCCTCCAGGATGGGGTTTGCTTGCAGCAGTTGCTTTTCCAGTTCACCCTGACAGACAAACAGCAGCAGAACAAAACTACAGACTTCAGTAAAACAAATGGACACCTGTCAAACATGCACAGCTTTTAATTATGCATTTTTTGCATCACTGGACCTTTATTGCAAATGCAAAAAGCTATGGGCAGTGACTCATCAAGCCGATTTAAACGACTCAGGCTGTGGAGTCAAAAGAATCACCTCAGGGATGTTATTGCCTAATCAAAGACAGACACGAGCAAAAGCCGAATCCCGCAAATTCTGACACACATTCCCGCAGCACATCAAGTCCACTCAAGCACAAATACCAGGTAAGATGTCTCTGTCCATGCAGGAACATACAAGACAACACATGCAGGTTAGCCAAGACAGCTCCAAAGGAAATGCAGTCATGTACTGCAACACCCCAGACAAGCTACATATGACATTCTGACAATCAGGACTGACTAGGTTGAGAAAAACTAGCTGCAGGGTAGAGCACGATACTTTGACCTAATATGGTTTTAAATTAGGCATAAACACCACAAGTTAATTGAACAGACAAAAATAATCACTAGGGTTAAGACTCTAAAATAATACCAGACTATTTTACATGGAAGACTTTTTATTTCAACAGCAACCACCACCTTATATCTTTTTTTCTCTCCATTCTTTTAAAAAAGATGAGATATTTTATATTACATATTTTAAGAAATCTTCTTTGCTTTCTTAGTGACAGTGTGATAAGCAGACTGTTGCTACTCTAATATAATTAATAATACTAATCCATCCAGACAAGAGTCTTTAAAGGATTAATACACCAGCCCATTTCACTTTTTTGTGCAGATTAAACTAACTTGCTTAATGAGTGAACTCATTTTTTCAGGGCTCATTTTTTCTTAATATTTGCTGCAGAGACATGACAGTGGTGTCTATCTTCTCGAACTCTCAGAAAGAAAGTGAATAAGCTAATTTCCCACTATTTCTTTAAGTGAAGTCATTTAACTGCATTTCCTTCAACACCCATGGAAGGTTTTCTGTTAGCTGAGCAGCACATTAACAGACTTCATGCTTATGGCCGAGAGACAAACTCACATGTGACAACACCGCACTGCCCTGGAGGAGAGGTGAAAAAAGGGGAACATCAAAAATTTAAAAAAACATTAGATAACTTTAATACAAATTACGTAAGTGCACAGGAATCTTTGTCACCTGATGAACCATGAAGAATCATCCTGTACACACACACACACGCACACGCGCACACACACACGCGCGCGCACACACACGCACACGCACACACGCACACGTCGAGGCCTGAAACAGGAATGTTCAGCCTTGCCACACTGCTCATTCAGGTGGGCTGCATTATAGATGGACTAACATGAAAACAGAGGCAGAAAGACTCAAGAGGAAAAATAAAAAATACAGGGAAGTTTACATCATGATTTTTACAAATCTGTGGATTAAGAACCAGAAAGCAAGAGGAGAACGCATTTGAAGAAAAAACAGACTTAACTAACCTGATCCTTCTTAGATTTGAAGGATGAGGCAACGTGTGCAAGATACTGAATGACTTTCTTTGTATTTTCTGTTTTTCCTGCTCCAGACTCCCCACTGCAGATCAAAAAACAGAAACTTACATTGAACTTCATTTCAGCCAACATGAATGAGAAGAATGAAAATAATGACTGATTTAAATATCTATAAACCAATTTCAAGTTTGACCCTGTAACCAAGAGTTGACATATTGCACAGACAGCTGGATGAATCTGTGCAGATACTGATAACTGGCAAAGCACCAACAGAACAGAGAGACCTACGTGCAAAGGATCGACTGGTCCTCACGATCTGTAACAGAAAGAGGAAGAAAAACCCTGATCAGGAACAAACTCAGTAATTAACTGAATAATATGGCTGGGGACCAACTGTAGCTGAAAGTAAACAACGCAACAGAAAAAACAAATCATTCTCAGGATCTGGATATGGATGTGGTACCCTGCATCATGCTCCTGTAAGCCGTGTCTGTGATGGCGTAGATGTGCGGCGGCATCTCGTGCCTCTTCTTGCCCTTGTACATGTTCACTATCTCCTCAGAGTAGATGGGCAGGTACTTGTATGGGTTGACGACCACACAGAAGAGACCAGAGTAGGTCTGGGTAGGTAAGACGGAAGATAATTACTTTTACACTGCAGCGACGCACGGGAATACACACAGTAAAAATAAGAGCATGAAAACACTCGATGATGTGTATCTATCCAAACCCACATAGATGAGCCCAGAGTAGTATCTCTCCTTGAGGTTGTGCAGCACGGACGCCTCGTTCAGACAGGTGAGCTCCGCCATGTCCTCCACCTTGTTGAACTTGGGTGGGTTCATCTTCTGAATGTCATCCTTGTTGACCTTCACCTGAGATGTACAGACCAGACACATGTCCCACAGGCTTCCTGAACAACACTTAGCAGAGACGGCTTCATTTTTACTAACAATTTACATTTACATAACCATTAACCTTTTTGCCAGAGTCCGTCAGCTCCACCACGCACTCGTCTCCCTGCTCCTCCTTGACAGAGCCGGACTCGTAGCCCTGTTTCTCAGAGGGAACCCACACCAGCTTCTTGGAGGCCCAGTCGGCCTGGGCCAGGGGGTCGTTGATTCCACTGCGGTCCCCATACAGGAACCTGTCTGCGTCCGTCATGGTTGCTCTGGGACAGAAAAAGATGAAACTGTTCTGAGTGCCGTCATGGTAACACAGGCAAGATCTGAAACTGCCAGATGAGAGTTCAAATGTCATATCATGAGTGTTTATTTCACAGCAACTTAGAATTTAGGAAAATCATAAAAATGTCCAGAGGTTAAGTTGTTTATTTGGCAGGTTCACGATCTTTTAACCTGGTTGAAGTTTTGCTCACTACTGGTTTAGAGCAGACAGCTTCACTGTGCAGATCGAATCTCTCTATGTTCTGGTGCAGAGAAGTCCATTTCCACTCATTTGCAGTCTTGGTACAGTTTCTTCATCACCAAATGTAAATTTCCAAATCCATAAAAACATGAAAATTATTGGCCACTGGTGGCCAAATGGAAGATTTAGCCACAAAACTAGAAAATAAAATAGAAAAACATCCAAACAACACAAATGTTGACTAAGATCAAGGTTTTGATCTATTTAGGTGACCCAGAAGGTTTTTTTTTTGTTTTGTTTTGTTTTGTTTTTTAAATCATTGGTATTATTTTACAGCCAAATTCTTGAAGGTGTGGCCAACAAGCATCAACATAAACTGCCTTAAGTCATGAATTATGAACTCTAAGTGATCCAGCAATGTTTAATGGCACAAATACACAGGTGGCGCAACAGCAACATGATTCAAGCATCTGAGTCTCATCAGCATTTTACACATTTATTTGCTGCACAAACTCCTTTTATTCTTGGACAAGACCAGGACCTGGGGATTATTTAAGACTCTCAATCAGTTATTGTCACTGTGTGTACTGTGATGCTCAAACAACTTTAAGATCTGATCTTAAAGGCTAGTTTAGAGGACTGTGCTGCCTTGGTGGAGGTATTTACATTACATCTATTCACAGGTGTCAGAGCTGTTTCTTTATGCTATTGATAAAGTGTCGTTGGTCTTTAAAAATCATGACATTCACCATTAGTCTAAATGACTTATTGATAATAGAAATGTAATCACTAGATGCAGTTCTAAAACCACATGTGCATTTAATATCACTGTATCCAGACATTTAATCCATATACACTATAATATGTGCAGTGTGTCACGGTACTTTAAATCGTTCCCATTGTTCTTGCTGACCTGAGACTCAACCCAGACAAAACAGTCAGCTCTACAGTCGGACTACCTGTCCGTGCTTTATTCCCTGTCTGGCCCACATTCCTTCCTCACCAGCTCATTACACAGAATTCCACAAATTCCCAACTTTTCTGCTCAATAACCATCTCTCCAGGGCTGCAACTTCCACCACAGCTAATAAACGTGCAGCTGTTACAGATTCTGCTTCAGGATAAAGAGAATGGACCTGTGCATTCAAATCTCTGTAGTTGTTGAAAGCTAAGTCAAAGTCCAGGTAAAGGACATGGAGGGATGCTTTGCAGTCAGAGGGGCAGGGAGGAATGTGGAGCACAAGTCTGGGCAAAGAGAGAAATGTCATTATTCTCCTGCCACACCCTGCAGAAAGATTCAATGCTCCAATAAAACGCACTAAACCATCACCCAGATTCTGCTTTTGAACTAATTTTCCATTTACAGGATTACAAGATTATTTTCAAAGGGATGAAATTGTGTTCGACCAAATTCACGCACAGGAAAACAGTAATAATTAGCAGTAGCTGAACCTTAAATCAGAAAAAAAATGTTATGAATAAGTTTGAGGAGGCTAGAAAGTTATTGTACAAAAGTAACTCAGTCCAATCGAAGGAGAAACATTTTTCTACAGCCAAGAATTTAAGCTTTTGAGCCCTGAAATCTTACAACTGTTCAGTATTTCACAATAAAGATGCCAAGATCAGAGAAAAGTCACATCTAATTTTCATTGTCTTATTAACATCTTGCACCTTTAAGGGAAACACTGGACTCAGAAGCAGAAAAGAAAAAAGATGAGACTTTGTATAATAAGAATTCATGTGCATGTACTGCTGAACAGGAAACAGCAGTTGGGACATGATGCTTTTTTTTTTTTTTTTTTTTTTTTTTTTAAATAAGAGACAGCAAAAGCTCAAACAGGTCTGGGCCTCTACATGATGTCCACTCCTCAATTTATTTTTATCTCACTCCTCGGTCCTGAAGTGAATTTTAACCATCTAGCTCCAAATCACAAATATACTTCAAAGTGCCTTTATCAAGACGCTCATTTCAGACAAGAGAATCCTTCAAAAATAAAATAAAACACTAGAGAGAAGGAGCTGCAGAAGAAGACCTACTGTCAGATTCCCATCAAACTGCTGTGAGTTAAAACCCAGTTAAAAGCGTTTAAAGGTTTGTGTATGAATGTGAAGCAGAAGTTGCTCGAACAGCTTCCTCCTCTCAGGTAGAGGACAGACTAAAAACTGCACAGCATATTTATGTGTGTGTGAAGAGACAAAGACACTGTGCGCGTGTGTGTGTGTGTGCTTATAGAGTGAGGGATAAAGGGATCAGTGCACAAGGTGTCATCTGTGTCTCTCCTAAGTCCATTATGTGCTCAGACTCTTGAAGACCAGTGGGGGAGGAAGAGCAACACACTGGTGTTCCTCTGGTTTTATCACAGAGCAGTAAAATCTTGCAGTGTGTGAAAGCTGCAGCATTCCCAGAGGTCAGGGCAGACTTAAGTATATACAGTAAGTGACAAGGACCAAACTAAAACCCTAAAAGAATTACACATGAAGGCTACACAGAGAACACTTGAGACTAAAGCTATTTATGGGCTAACTTCCCCAGGAAGTTGCACAAACTCTGCACATTTTGACACTCTGTTTCAAAACAACACAATGGTCAACTTCAGTTGTTAAATATGAACTCGCCTCATCTGAACACAGAGAAATGAAAAGGAAACAACCCTTAAAAGGCTCTGCTGTTTCAGAGTGGAGACTAAAATGCTGACTGACCTGACTGGAACCATTTTTCTGGACCAGTTGAGCCACGTCTGGAGATACAATCACTCCAGATCCCCTCACTGTGTTAACCTCACTGACCTTCCAGCTCTCAGAGTTGGTTATCACAGCAGATCCGTTCCCATTGTCTGCACAGAGCCATTCAGTCCCTGCCTCTCGTGCTCCACTGCCTTATCATGCACATTTTCAAAAGCATCTCCACGCTCCTGCTGTCTCTCCTGTTCTTGGCTGTCAGTCAATCCCAGCTTTATCCACGGCTCTTATCTAACACAGGGAGCACGCGTCCTGCCATCTGCGGACAGCGCTGTGGAGTTGATATCAGGGATTAGTCGGTGCATGAGAGCAGCGAATGTGAAGATGTTTGGTTTCTCTAATGTTCAGGTTTTAGGGTGGGGCAGCACAGAGAGAACTTTGATCAGGCAGAACCTTCTCCACGTAAAAAGGTGTTTTCTCTTCACTTTACATATAAAAGTATGAGAGCAGAATGAGGATGGTTGAGATGGTGCCTTTTGTTTTGTTTTTATTTCTCCACATATGAAAACAGTGCTGTTCATTTCCAGACTGAGTCAAAAGAGGAAGACTAAACTCTGATAAGCAAACTTTTTTTTTTAATAGAAACTACTTCTGAGCAGAAACTGTCTTTAAAAGATCATGACAGACACCATTACTCAGCAGAACCACACAGCCAAGTCATCTTTGGTGGATGCATGTCAATTTAGTATCCTGAGGGCACGCACAGACACAGACACAGACACAGACACAGACACAGACACAGACACAGACACAGACACAGACACAGACACAGACACAGACACAGACACAGACGCAGGGTGTGTGCTCAGCTCATGTAAACCACCTGACAAACAAGACTAACTGCACTGCAGGTCCCAGCTAAGTAAATATAACAGACAAGCTACAGTCTGAGCAGAGACGGTGTGAGGCGACACGTCACAGGATGGCAGCGTCCTTCCTCATCAGTGGGAACATTATTATTACTTATATTCAAGCTGCCCAAACAAACATTGTAGCAGAAAAATGTATTAGTTTTTCTTTAACTTGAACAGCTTTGACCAAGGACAGCACAGGAAATAAACTGTCATGCACCAGAAGAATCAAACGTCTTGATTATCAAATTGGGTTTAATCAGCTTCAATCGTGCACAACATGTAATGTAGGTGAGTCAACAGACAGACAGGTCAGTGATGATTGAGCATGCACAGGTTTGCAGGGCTCCTCCCCTGTCTGATGAGAACACCTGGCCAGGTGCACCGCATTTCTCATCTTCATCAAACCAGCTGACTCCTGCCTGTTTTACTAAAACTCAAATCTCCCTCTTCCATAAACGCGTTTTAAACCCCACATCCGCTCCGACCCCACACACAAACCCCCCGGCTTTCTCTACCTGCAGCAGGAATCAGGAGAGCTCACCTGGTGTTCAGCTGCAGGCACTAGAGGTGAGCTCGGCTCTTCTGTTTTCAGCAGCAGCACCGCCCGGCTCGACCACACTAAGTTCAGCGAACAACAAGCTTCTCTTCCTCTGGTCTCCAGCCCAGTCCCTCCGCTCGGTCATGTGGCTGCTCAGGATAGTCGGTCTGCACCTTTGATACGCCCAGTTTTATGTTTCGCAGGTAAGTTAAACGCCCCACCCCCTGCTCCGGCCGCCGTGTGCTGCGTTCAAGAGCTTCACGTAAAATGCGGTAGAGCACCTCGAAGTAGATTTTCTGTTTTAATAACTTGTACCCAAGGGATAAATGTGAGCATCGTGCATGGGTCAGTGTTTCAATAGTCTCTACGATGAAACCAATGCGCTGTTTGCATAATGTGAGGTTTAAATCTACTATTATCCAGACAACGAGTTGCCACTTTAGAGATGTCTTATTTTATTTGTGCGGCGTGAAGGACTGATCACCCGCCTCACAGTTAGAGTTAGTTAGAGTTGGTCGACTCATCGACTATAAATGAACAGAGGATGAAGTAGAAACATAAGATTAGAGAAACAGGCCTCATGTTTTATATGATACAGCTCTGAGCTGAAGACATTGTCATTACTCAGATACTGTGATTAAATACCTGCACAGTCAGTGGTTATTGTAGCAGAGTAGGCACATCTGTGTGCAACAAGAGCTGGGTGTGGCACTGCTGATGTGGAAATATGACACAAAACACATCACACACTTTAAACTGCACTGCTACCTGGGAAATGTCACTTCTAATGGTTTAGTGACTGGGCCCCAGTCACAGTCCAGATGTTTAATGTAGACACTTCTGCATGTTTCAGAAATCATGTCTTCTAATATTAAAGATCAATAAACAACAAAATAAACATGATGCAAAAGAGGCGATTTAAGGCCTTTCCCCATCATCATCATCATCATCATCATCATCATCATCATGTCTACCTGCACTTTGTCATCCACCCATGAGCCTTTGGTTTAAAACCCCGACCATATATGGTTCCTAATGTCTGAGGCTTCAGAGGAGAGGGGTGGATGAGGCGTGGTTTACTGGTTGGTGTAAGGTTTCTTTTCAAACCCTGTCATTACCCAGAGCCCTGGTCCTCCTGTGGGCTCGGCTCACATCAGAGATGGACTGATAGAAATGTAAGAGCAACGTGTCACAGCATGAATGAGGCAGAACAGGGACACACATACAGTCATATTGTTAGCACTGCACTAACATTTTATGTTTCATTGTCCAGATACTAAAACCCTCATCACACAATATGCAAATTATTAGACAACCCCATTATTTTATAACTGCATTGTTTTTAATGTTTTGATTTCATTCAGTTTTACTGAAATTTTACCTCATTTCCGTTTTATTGCTCCACTATTTGTCATCTTCATTACCACTTTTATGTGATGCATTAGTTTTATAACTTGCATTTCCACTTTTATTAGACTACATTACAAACAAATCATCCTTCCAGCTGCTGTTAGCAAAGATATTGATAGATTGCTCATTTGTGCATATGCAATTTGCTGCAGAGCCACTAAAATGTCCGGTTTCAGTGAAGTGCAGGGTTCAAGTCTCTACATCAAACTGGCTCAGACTGCGATGATGTGAAGCAAACAAAATCCACGTCTACACGTCTTACAGGTTACAGCCGTTACAACATGGAAGTAAAACATTTTAACAGTTTCTATGGTTTACTTTTTTTCACACAGTCATCATCCTATTGGTTCATTTGTTTTTGCAGCCCCAGGACACAGTCTTTTGTAACACCACTTCAGTTTCCTGCGGCTCGCTTCAGGACAGGGAAACAGCCTCACACGGCACATAATGGTCTTGGTGAATTGTGATCATTTATTTTATTTCAGCATAGTACACACACCAGCTGTGCAGACACCATAGAAACAGCTAAACCACGAAAAAAGTCACTTCGAGTTAGTTAAAATCTGCACGATCTGTTGTTGTGTAAGCTTGAAAGCAGGAGCTAAAGTGAAGTCGTGTCACGTCATGTCTTGTCATGAAGGTAATTGTGGTAAGGAGGAAAGTGCAGAGGCTGCTGCAGCAGCAGATGGATTGCAACGCTACCAGAGCAGGCCTGCATGAAAGCTGAATATGTTCGAGCACGTTGGCTTCAGAGGGCAGATTTTACAGTTTAGTTTTAGACAAATGACATCTGTGGAAATTCAGTGACTTAAACACACAAACACAATTTCTAGTCCAAACCAATCCATGAATCTGACCTGCTTCCACAGCAGAGAAGTTAAATGATTATCTGAAGGAAGTGAAATTTCAGTTTTAAAATGTGTTGTGACATGGCAGATTCTCATCAACCCTAAGTCATCGCTCTCAGGCTTAAAAGGTGACACTGAGTTTTGCTCCCTCCTGTGGGCACACTGGAAATTACAAGCTGACATGGGTCCATGTTCGTAGGAGCATTTTCAAGTTGCAGTAAGTAAAAAGAGAGAAATGTTAAGAGGTAATGCAAATAAAGCAGTGCTCTGTGGCAAACATGGAAGACAACTTTTGAGTTTTTAAAATTTATTTATTTCATTTTTAAGTGTTTTATTATTTTTTTTTCTCCAAAAAAATCCTGAGGTATTCACAATATAATGGCATTTATTCTGTTTGAAATGAGAATGGGAGAAGGGGGGGTAAAATACAGCCATAAACAAAATAAAAACAAAAAAAGGAACAGGCAGTAAAGCTGTGTCGATTGATACAACTGTCAAGACAATATATCTGTGGTGTGATACATACAAGAAGCCTCTGAACAGCAACAGCTGTGACTGAAGTCAGTCCTCCCCCTGTCCTGCAAACTAGCAAACTCATGCAATCTACACCGAGAACTGCATTTAGAAAAAAAACAAGCAACAAACCTCAATGCAGGCATGTCCCACAGGTCAATGACACAGCAATCAGTCCACTATCATAGCAGTTATCAGCTGAAACACCTAAATCTTAAAAAACAAATCTAGTCTGCTTCGTAGCTCGCATTCAGTTCCTAATGATTAAAACCCCCCCAGGCTTCAAACGATACCAGCTCAAACTGTGAGCTATTAGCCAAGCACTAGAGTTCAAATACACCACGCTGGGGTTTTGAACCACAAGCAGTTTGTCTGAGAGGGTAAACAGTAAACAAAAGAATGGGTGTCAGTAAATCTGACAGTCACAGTAAAGCCAGAAACAGAACACTTTACTGTGCTGTAGGTTTCTATTTTAACCTCTTAATCTGTTACTTTAGAGACTGTATGTTAGTGTGATGACTGATTATAATATTTTACTTTCTGTACACAATGGTAAATGCCAATGAGACTACTCCTCACCTTGTGTCCTGTTTGCCCTCCACAAAAAAGGAGTACACATAAAAATAAAAAAAACAAAAACATACATACAATTGACCAATAAATAAATATCAGTGAAAAAAATACACTGTTGAATCATTTTCTTGCTCTGTGTCACAGATCTATATGATTGATAAAATAACTGCTGTGACTTTAAGAAAATAAGGAAAACACCCAATATTCTCCTCTCTGCACAACAATCCCAAATCTGCAACACAAAACAAAACAAAAACAAAATAAACCCCATCACAAGTGCAACATCAGTCATGACAGTCTCAGCATTACAAAAAAAAAAAAACAATCAGCTCACTACTACAGCATCAGACAAACCAGAAAGAATACAAAATAATATTCATAAAATAAAATAGATTTAAAAAAAAATTAAATTCAAAAGTAGTGGGCAGGGATAAAGAGAGAGAAAAAAAACAAAACAAAAAACAACAGCACACAATTTATGACCCAAACTGGGATAACAAGAAATAAATCGATCATGATATCTGATCAAAGGAAAACAATATACAATAAAAAAGTACTACTAGACTTTCAGTTCAGAGGTTAGCTTTATGTGGCGCTTTAGATAAGGTGGACACACACACTACAGCGTAACCAAACACGACTGCTCCACCTCGCCAGCAAAAGAAACCTTGGGAAAGACGTTCTCAGCACTGTCTGTCTGGGATCACCCATTTATGTCTTTGTTCAATTTGGTGTCATCTTTGCCCTGAATAATAATAATATTAACAATAACCATAAAAACCGTAATCACGGTAATTAGAATAATAAAAAAACAATACACAAAAATAAAAGCTAATAATAATTATAACCACCATCAATAAAGACTTTTGGTAGACCAATAAACATCACACACACTCCGCGCTCCCTCAGCTAAATGAAAAAAAAAAGACACATGAATGAGGGGAAACAGGACTTTTTTCTAACAAACACTTCCTGCTAATAAAGATAGAGCTCCTCCTGCTTGACAACTAGTGACGGGTCCAATGTCAAAACGTGTGTTTGTAAAGTTGACAGAGAACATAAAATAAAAAACGTGTGTCTTTTCGTAAGTACACAATCAATTCAACATTTTCACAAGAACAAAAATACAGACTATATGTGTAAAAATCATAAATAAGGATAAAGTTTTGTGCATCCCCACCCCAACCCACCGTTGTCTTGGAAGAAAAAAACAAAAACAAACAAAAAAAAAACAAACAATGGCAGTTACAGCCGTGACAATAACATGCAATTGATATACTTACAGCATCTCCCCCAAACTACTAACCCCGTCTAACCCGTGTCCCTCCCCAACCCCAATACAATCCTTAAATATTTGTCAGCCCATTCAAAACACGCCCCTCGTGCTCTCATTTCTCTGTGAACTAGCTGAAGGCGGCGATGTTAGTCACACTGAGGTGGAGGGGCCGGACGAACAAAATAAAACAAAACACACACACACACACACTCCAGTTTAGCCGTAAATCTGTGTATGTACACATCGAAGCAAGCTGACATGGTTTGAATGACTGCATAGTCAAAAATGATATTTGGTTTACTTACAGATGGGTATCGACACACAGCCCCACGCGCACACACACACACACACACACACACACACACTCTCTCGCTCAGTGGCAAGGCACAGCTCAGGTACACGCTATGAATTAGCTGTTTATATGCACCGCTGGCCTCGCATCTGGCAAGCTGATATACACATAAAGCCACTTGTTGGCAGTAGCCAGCATTGCTGCGTAGCATGGGATAACTTTATACATTTGGTTTGTGTGTGTGTGTTTGCGTGTAATCAGGTGTTTCCTCACGCAGCATAGGTGTAGCCCAGCCAGGTGTGTGGATGGAAATGCACGCTGACGGCACAGTCGAGCGAGTGTGTGTTTGTAAAACACACATCACCTTAATAACAGAGAGCCTTAACAGTGGGAGACTGGGTCCAGCTGTGTGTTTGGACAAGACTTAGCCGGACAGAGTTTCAACAGTGAAACTGCAGTGAGTGTGGGCTGCACGTCTCCTAGAGAGACTGTTTTTGAAACTGCACCAATGATGCACCTCAGACTGTGCTGTCAGTGCAGTACAGCTGACAGATGCTAAGCACCAGATCTAGGTTTATATACAACAGGTTTAGCAGGGAGGCCATGATCAGCCCTGAATCCCGAGAGTTGGGGAATTTACAAAAGCGGGACGACCACGTTCACTTCTGAAAGTAAATCCTTGAATCAGTTCTAGGTCCCACCCTGGTTTGGAGACTAAAACCCGACAACGGCCGAGCTAACGGATTTGTGCCAACTCACTGTCACATCTGCCCCAGGGCCTGTATCACGAAGCAAACTGAGCCATTGTTGGGCTGGTATCACAAAGCTGGCTCACTTCTATCACATCTGTTAAAACTTAACAATGGCACACTGACCAGTCACTGGAAGCAGTCAGAAAGACTGTCCGACGTGGGCAGATGTAATAATAAAAAAGCTACAGTATACCGTATTCTTAATATACAAGTTAATTTATTTTTCATGATAACTAGGTTAAAGATAACACAATAGATTCACAATGATAACTTTACACTCCTAACCCAGAATGCCAGCTACATTTAAAGGACCACTCCTCCATTTTTACATAACGGTGAGGAGTATTAACATCTGGATTATATCTTCTGTGCTACATTATGTTTTATATGGACACACTTGAGTAGTGTGTAACTAAGAACGGCCTTGTCCATATGAACACACTCACAGCTGGATTAGTTAGAGAGGTAACGGTGCCGCTTGATAACGGATTAGTGACGGTGGCTCTAGGGGACTGATAAAGTTCAGCTGCACTCGCGTCCTGACGCAGGCCCAAGGTGAGTCCACTGAGCAGAAGGATGAGCCGGCTGGGTTTTATTGCTTGGCCCTTGTTGTGTGTTAGTGCACCAGTCTCCCCTGTACGGTATATGACACACACATGGCACTGCTTACTACAGCACCCCCCCCCCCCACTAGCCATAGAGAGATTTCATATATATCATAGCTGAGAGTAATCAATTCTAATGTCAATAACAATAGTCATGACAACGTCTTGTATTTCTGTGGAGTTGCAGACACCTTTGGTGTGAACTGTCAAGGTTGTCAAGCTTGCAGGTGACCTGTGGACAGATGGAGGGATGGATGGGCGGAGTAAAGGATGTGACAAAAAGCATCTGGACAGACAGACGTTCCCTCTGTTCATATTTATGCTGTACAGAGTTGTAGTGTGACGATGGTGTATAAATGACTACTTCCATTACACAGAGCTACAGCTGAGGTGCAGTGTGTGTTGTTAGTTAATATCGTGTGAGTTAGTACTTTTCGTGAAGCCCTCCTGCACTTTCTCTTCCAATCCCACCTGCAAACTCTCACTTGCTTTTACCCTCTTCACACCTGCTCTTCTGTATTTGGTAACATGAGGAGACATTGCATTATTTCACTTATTTGGCTTAAAAGAAAAAGAATAAAGTATTTGTCCTTTGGGGAAAAGAAGTGGCAGCAGCGTCTAAAGCAATAAAAAGTAGCAGCAGTAGCCATGTAATAAATAACACAGTTTGAAGAGAACATCACCATCATAAACACAACATGCTAACTCACTGGCTAAAATCAAAATGGACAGGTTGGTGTAACACCATGAAAGCTTTTTACAATACCCAGCCTCAGAGCTCGGCAGTCGTGTGAAACTTGGGCTGATGTTTTCCTTTCCTTTATCACGCATTAACTTTCTGTCTTTCCCAACTCGTTTCTCACTTTTCTTTGACTTCCCAACCCACTTTCTTAACGCTCCCTGTCTCCTTTTCACTTCTCTCTGCCCTCTCCTTCCTTTTTCCTTTCCGATCGCCAATTGACAACCTCTCGACAACATCCCTGGATCTCTCGCTCACTCTCTGACACTTAACAGTTCCCTGCCTCTATCGTTGCCACCCTCAGTACTCTGTGTCTAGCAGTGATTTGGTTTAGTGCGTGACGGGGTGTGGGAGGTTTGAGTCTGCACGTCTAGCAGGCTTTGGCTGTGGCCCTGTAACAGTGGAGGCAGTAGACTCTAATCAGTGATCTGCTCTCATACATCTACAGTATACATCGCAGCTTCAAACACACTGTTCAGGTGTCTGGTTTATCCCTTGGCCCTGGGTCAAGTTCTACCTGCTGCATAGATTGTAACTATACACACTCTGGAGCTAAGCAATTATGAAGCTGCTCCACATATTCAGTGGGCCTCAAACTGTATTAAGTAAACAATTAAAGAGTTAAAAAATCACCAGCTATCCTTGTCTTTTGAAACCATGTGCATCTTATAAATTTGTTAAATGAAAATAGTTTCACCAGTAATGATAATGAAAGTGTGAGTTTTGATCTTATAAAAATGTAAATTATTACGTTAATATTGTTACAGAAAAATTAAAAACACAATCAGTGATAGTAAAAAAACTGATCGGGAGATATGATTTCAAAATGAATCCTTGTCCTAACCTTAGTCCTAATGATCGTGCAGGCCCCTGGGCCAGTACTTTGAGACCCCGTCTCCAGGTTTCAAAAGACACCAAAACTTTCTTTAACAAAACTTGAGTGAGTGTGGTTTCTTAATATCTGAAATTCTGCAGGTGTAAGTCTGAATCTCTTCGCCTCCACCAGCCACAACCTGCACGCAGCCTTTGGTTTGGAAATGCAGTGGAGCACTACGTCACAGCAGAGACAGACCGAGGTGGACAAGGAGGAAGAGGTAGACAAATGGAGAGTGAAGGAAACAAAAGCTCCACAGGTAATACCCCATTTATATTCTTTGTACAAGATAAGCTGCTGTTCACTCTTAAAACAGCTATTCAGTCTCCAAATAGTCCTCAGCATACGACTCCCTTCTCTTACTTTCTCTGCTGCACTTATAGAAAGCATCACACATCTTTTCTCTCCTTAGTATCCCTCCATATCCTTTAATGCTTTTAGTTCTGAAAATGTACAAACTTAATGATAAATGGCCCCTTTTTCTACAAACACTAAGCAACACAAATTTTTTTGTAATTCTTTTTCATCGTTTTTCCAATTATGCAGCTGATAAATACAACGATCGATTCTCTAAACATATTTCATAGCGACGTTAATGAGAATTCCTATCCTTACATGTTAGAAATGAAGCACAGACAACGGATTCATTTGTCCGTGTTTGTGCATTAGAGCTGTAGTGTGAAGGAGAATAAAAGACTAGAAAACAACTCTCACTTAAAAAAAAAAAACAACAACCAGTGACTGTGTCTTGATTTTTATCCATACACACACACACACACACACAGACATGGAAATGCTCACTCACACACACAAACACACACAGATACAGCCTGAGAATGTGTGATAGTAGAAACACCTGAAGAATCATAATTGCACCGGACACTGTTGTGTCCTCCATAACGTTTATGTACAAGAGTGATTCATGTTTGCTAATGTAGCAGATGTTTGTTCCAGTGTGTAGTGACTACTCTGTTGACTAATCCATTAGCTTGGATCAATGCTGAAGACAGACAGCTAGGTGACAGTGAAAAGTGGATGAAATGTAGAAAACACATACAAGATACACACACGTTTTGTACTGCAGTGTGTGTACCTGTTACACTGCGATGTGACATGATATGATAGTATGACGTATAGTATGAGTCTGAGCAGTGTGTGAACGAAAGAAGCTAAATACAGTGTGCACTTTTTTCTGCCCCACACCCTCCCCGTGTCTGCCTGTCCAGAATCAACACACTGATAAACAGAACCACCTGTGTCATCCATCCATCCATCAGCCCGTCTCTCTGTCCCTCACTCCATCTGTCCAGCCGGAGTTCTCTACCGAGTCTCCAGCTCTCCCTCCCCTGTGGGCTCTTTAGGTTCTCCAGTGGACAGATGGACAGGTGGGCTGGATCTAACACTAGACTTAGCTGCTCACGCTGGACTAGACTAGGCCAGACTGAGTCTGGGCTTGGCAAAGCTAAAGCTAGGCTAGACAAGCGTATGGCTAAGCTAATGCCAGGCTAGGCTACGCTAGGCTACCTACTGAAGAGCGAGTGGAGCTGGTGCTGATGGCTGTAACACTGGCTGCTGCGAGGCGACTCGGTACGATCCATCACTGTCTGAAACCAACCAGCCACGTCCACCTCCAGCACCTCGTAACGCCGGATGAAACTATGCTCCTAGAGGAGGGAGACAGCACATTTTAGCTGCAGTTTAGCACCAGGTATTTCTGGAAATTGCTGATCAAGACGGGAGACTCACCAGCAGTTGGTGATATTTTGGCCTTTTTCTGTGATCCTTTGTGAGGCTGTGGAAAGACGTGCACATGCACAAGTGAAGCTACAATCAATGAATTTTAATATAATCAGCTTTTAAATGAGATATGAACCCACCAGTCTTTGACGAAGGACTGGAAGTCAAGGGAGAAGCCCATGCTGAGAGGCAGCAGAGGGGGGTCTTCCTGCAACACTTTGGTCAGAACCTCAAAGTCTGTTTTGCAGTTCTTGTAGGGAAACTGTCCTGTGGCCAACTCCACCTAAAGCATCCACCATCATCGACAACAAATGTTTCACTTGTCCAAAAAATGAAGCAACTAAATCAAGAATAGTTATTTTACAGTTCATGAACTCTCTTCTGTGCTTAAACCTGTTTTTTTCATCCATTACTGGAAACATGGGCACTGTCATAAAGTATTCCCTTATATTCTCAATGTTAAGAATATTTACACTTTTTGTTGACTCTGCTGCTCCTACTCATGTGATTCTAATTCATTTTATAGCTATAAAATTAATCTGCCACTTGAAAATCGAATTTGTTTAATTCATCTTTGCACGAGTTTCTACACAGAATGGCTAGAAACTGGCAGATTCATTGATAATAAGAATAACAGTAAATTAGCTGCATCCTTAATTAATTTCCTCCTCACAGAGGCTATTGATCTTAGGTCTGTGTTGGCTCTGCATTACATGGTAACCACTTTTGACACTACAGCTGTAAAATAATGGATGAAGCTACAGCCAGAGATTTAGATGAGTAAAAACATCCCTGACTTCCCATAAAAAAATTTGTTGATGAATGAAATGAAATATTATTGTTGCAGGCACAACTGGTTTTATACTCTATACAGCAATAATTAGTAATTAATCATTCATTTGTTTTACCAGAGAAATGCCAAGGCTCCACACGTCTGCTCGGATGTCATAGTCAGGTTTAGTGGGGTCTGGAGGGTCTATTCTTTCAGGCTGCACAAATACATAAACAGTTGATACTGCTCAGATAGTACCATGTACCACATGCAAACAAAATGTCTGATAGCACTTGTTTGCATCCATCTATTTTGTGCACTGTTTGAAG
Source organism: Mastacembelus armatus (assembly GCF_900324485.2). Taxonomy (NCBI): domain Eukaryota; kingdom Metazoa; phylum Chordata; class Actinopteri; order Synbranchiformes; family Mastacembelidae; genus Mastacembelus; species Mastacembelus armatus. The sequence continues at coordinate 22,753,654 of NC_046633.1, forward strand.
ATATGTAACATGTAAGACTCATTATATCTTATATCTTTTCACTCACTGCCATGTAGGCAGCACAGCCAGCGCTGCGGGTCTTGGCCTTGGAGTCGACGAGGCGCCCGCTGATGCCAAAATCACATAGTTTGATCTGACCTTTAGCATCCAGGAGGATGTTGGAGGGTTTAACGTCCCGGTGGATGACACCGTGCTTCTCTTTTAGGTACAGCAACGCTTTCACTATCTAGATACACACACATATATATACACACACACACACACGAACACACAGTAAGAACAAAATCTTCAAATGACCACCAGTGTTACACTTTCCCATCTGTGCTGCTTCCACTTACAGCCACTGTCATCTTCCCTAGGATTCGCTCTGGAATGGGGCCCTGGATTCTCTTCTTCAGTTTTTCAGCGCACGTTCCCATCAGCTCCATGGCAATAAATACATCTGTCTGTACATGTATACAAACACAGACACACACATTCAGCTGTTACCAGTTCAAGAAAGGAGTTTACTGAAGTGTGAAGCAGTGACATTGGGTGCTATTATAAAAATAAACCTCAAGTATCAGTTTGTTTAACTTCAGCTATGAACATGCTCTGGTGACTGCTCTCCTATAACTTTGTTGATATAAATAATGTATTTTGAGAACACCCACATTGGTAACAATGGCGCCGTAGCACTGGATGATGTAAGGGCAGTCGTGACTCTTCAGGACTACATCCAGGTCCATCAGGATCCTCTTGTTCTCATCCTTGTTTCCTGTACGGCGCATTTGCTGGTGACACACACACACAGTAATATCAGACATCTAAGATTCCTGCCAGCATATGAATTTGTATAGTACCCGCTGTGTGTGTGTGTGTGTGTGTGTGTGTGTGTGTGTGTGTGTGTGTGCGTGCGCCCAGAAACAAGCCATTAGTTAATCACAAAGTAAATTCTTATTTAGTGAACTGACTGACTACCTAATTGTTAAACAGCCTGGGGGGGGCTACAATTAAGTCATCTCTTAAAGTGGAGGGTGGTTATTCTGGGTTATTACTGCCACTGTGTTGGTAAACTAGTCACAATTTAAGCACAACTGAAAACAACAGAGGGCAGCACAGTGGATGAGTGGTTAGCACTGTTGCCTCACAGCAAGAAGGTTCCTGGTCTGAAACCCATCAGGGGCCTTCCTGTGTGGAGTTTGCATGTTCTCCCTGTGCCTGTGTGGGTTTTCTCCAGGTACTCTGGTTTCCTCCCACAGTCCAAAAACATGTATGTCAGGTTGATTGGTGACTCTAAATTGCCCATAGGAGTGAGTGTGAGTGTGTGAGGTTGTTTGTCTCTATGTGGCCCTGTGATGGACTATTCTGGCTACCTGTCAAAACCAAACTACATCTTAATATGCAGTTATTTATCAGGAAACCCACCTTCTTGATTTAATCTTATTTCTCTCTAGCACAGCTTAAATACAATAACTTGAAACACCAGCAGTTTACAAGACATGCTAAAAAGTGTACATCAATCCAAAACTGAAAGCGTATTATCGACAAAGCCTTCACTGGTTGTCCATGCAAAAGAAAGAAAGTGACGTATAATTCAGGTGATATTAGAATCTAAATATAATCACCAGGTCAGTTTCCTAGTGGTTCCTGACTTAAGTACCAATTCAGTCCAATTTTAATATTTTGTCTCAGAATATCACAGACTTTATCATATAGATCCTAGATTAGAGATTGTACAGTGGCTGTGTAAATGATGAAGAGCTGGAATTCAAGAGACTCTTACTTTGACAGCGATGACATGGCCAGTCTTCTTGAATCGCACTTTGAAGACCTGTCCACAGGTGCCACTACCGATCTCCCCCTCGCTGATCAGGTCTGACACCTCTGCTGGATATCGCTGTACACGAGGCAAAATAGAAGTTGTGGATCATGCTTAAGATGTTTTCACTGGTTACCGTGGTAATTGATATAATTATGTAAATTCCTAAAGAGAAACATCTCAGGGACATGCCATTTCTGACTTTCTGTATAATAGAGCAACAGTAATCCCCTCTGGGCCATTTAGTAACAAATGTTTTGATGTGTAATTAAGCTGCTTCCCCATGGGACATGAATGCATCATCGTTAAATTAAAACAGTGGTGACTCAGATGCTGATGTGACATCTCAATGAGTGCACAATGTAGCGAGAGCGCTGAGCTAATGAGTGCAGCAGTGAGTCACATCATTCTCTCAAGCAAACCCTGACTGGTTCCGATTATGATGCTGGAGGGAAAAAACAAACAAAATCAGGCCAACACAGAGTCAAGCTCCTCCACATTATCTCAGTAGACAAAACATTAGACCTCAAGGTTTTTGACAGTTTTCATAATGTTCTGTTTACTATCAAAGAGTCTCTGCTTTGCTCAAGTATCCTTCAGTCTGTGTGTTCACCACTGTCAGTTTTTAATCTTGATCTAGTCTAACAACAGTCTCTGTGCTCATCACACTTTTTCACTGAGCCTTTATCACTGCAGCAAAAGGCTCATTTATTATCTTATTGTCAAGGTCACAGTGTTTTGAATTAAAGGAAGGCCAATGCCTCTTGAAACACTTTGCCCATTTGTCTCCACTGTCTCTTAGGCCAAACAGAGATGTTACTCTCAAAAAACAGTTGACAAATATTTTGCATTATTTAAAAGAAAACCAATGAGTTCCTAAACAGATAGCAGTAAATAATAGTCCCCAACAATAATTTCATTTTTTGCATCGACTGATACAAATTTGTTGCTCATGTGTGCAGCCCTATGGCACAGAGTCAAATACGAGGTCAGGGTTTAATGCACAGACAATGTTCATTGTTGGTTTTGATCTTTTAATGGGAGGTGTTGAAACCAACAAAAACAATGAATATCTCTTTCTGCTTTTAGATCTGTCTTTGCAACATGTGCCTCCATATGCACATCTCACCTGTCCGTCGATCTTCAAATAACCTGTCTGCTTCATGATCTCCTGCAATTTCTGGTCAATCTCTGCACTGTGGGGACAATAACACAATAACACACAAAGTCAGGGATCATAAATGCTAAATGAATTATGCCTAAGTCTGGAGCATCTACACTGCGACAAGAGAGAGAGAGAGCAAGAGGGTGACTTCTGACTCATAAATGGATACTGTATGTACCCACACACTGCACATGGATCCATTATGTGGATCACTTCATACCTCTCACTCCCCCAGTGTGTGTGCCTGACAATACAAAAACACATACACAATAGAACACACATGTGCAGTGTTATGTGTGTGTTCATGTGACCCTTTTGAATGTGAACTGACTCGGTGACTGTATGCCTCTTCTTCTCTGCATGCTGCACCTGTGTGGGTATCACTGAGTCTATGTACATTTTCGAATCAGACATGTTTCCATTTATAACAACCTTTAAACGCTGCACTTTCATAGTGATTTTCAACAACAAAAGGCCCTACATAGCCACAGTAAAAGCCTTTTATTGTTCCTACATTACTGGAAACAGTTTCTGTTTTTGTCAAGAGTCGACATACTTCTCTAAACTCTTCTGTAGGCCGTATGGAGGTGTGGGCAGGGTGAGCATGTTTCGCGGGCGGATGGGGTACGGGTGGTGCTGAGGCGAGCTCTCTGAAGACGACGAACGGCTGCCTCCATCGTTGGCCAGTGGCAGCTGGAGTGCTGGGGTGGGGGGACATGACACTTTAGACACAGACAGGAGGCTGAGGGGTCCAAGTATGTGCTTTACACCCTAGGCTAGCATGCATTCATGCATTCACTAACTCCAACATTGTAGTGATTTTAAGCTGCTGTGGTGATGATGTAGAATTTGTTAATAGTGTTCATTTTTTATAATAGTTTTGTTTCCTAAACTTTACATTTCCTGACGGAAATCTGACACTTTTTTTTTTTATATAAAAAGTGTCAGAAAAGAGAGTGATCCATTATTTTTGTGTAGTACTGACTGAAAATGATTTCCCATGAGGCACAAAGAGCACAAGACAAACTGGCCTTGGCACAGTCTAGGAGTCATTACCAAAAACTCTTCTATCTAAAGTCTGCATTATATTTATACAGCATAAGAGCTTGTTTTTTTTTCCCTTAGAATTATAGGTTTGTTTCTGTTTCACTTATGTCCCAGCCAATGTTAAAACAAACAGGAGCGTTATCGCAGAAAAAAGCAACACCATTCTCAGGCAGAGAGCGACAGCACAGAGTTAGCCCATAGTTCAGTAAAGGGCTGTGGACATCCGACAGTTGTTAAAGAAAAATTACAGTTCATTTTGTGGATCCAGGTATTGGTTTTAACAGTTAGGGTAACACTGTACTCACTAAAGAGGTCGGTGAGGTCTCAGGATATAGTAACATTACTGATAAAATGACCAGTAAACAGTTGATTTGAAGGTAAAACCAAATGTGAGCACAGATAGTTTTAATAATCTAAATAAAGGAGTGAGTGCTATAAGAAGTACGGTAGGTCAGAGTCAATCTGTGAAACATTTACAAGAGGCTGTTGGGTGAATAATGTACCGTTCACCTTTGTTTACTCTTCCGAATAACTTTAGCTAACATGAGTATCTATTTTGTGTGTGTTGCTTGTGTTTGATGTGCTTATGTATGTCAGTATTAACACACACGTATCATGCAACCAAAACACAGAGGAAGCCAGTAGCTATGATCACAGACTGCATGAATTAAGACATCAGCCTCTGACTACTAGTTTCAATCTGTACTTATTAGAAGTGTCACATCAGCAAATTTTTTATGTTCAAAACTAGCTCACAAAACACTTCAAGGACCCTGCAACTGTTGTTATTATCGTAATTATCACTGCTTTTGTAGTGGCAGGATGGCAAAAAAACTCCTTTGAGAGTGCCTGTGGGTGTTTGTGTCCATGAGTCACCTGTGGATGTTTCAGCCTGTAAGGGGACAATCAGTTAGTAAAGGGCAGGAGGGGTTAATGTGGAGAGGAAGGGAGACTCGGGCAGTCTTTGGCACAGATTGCATCTCCATAGTTTGGCTGGCTCCAGATGGACGGGTAGGAGGATAGACAGGCAGACAGAGTGAGGGGAGAGACACAGAGATATTCACAGGCACTGCTGAACTGCCTCCTGCTTGCACAGTCCCGCTGCTAAAGGACGGAGGAAGGGAGGATGCCAGAAGATGAATAACAGACAAACAACATTAAACAATCTGATGTGAAAGACGGTGGAAGAGAGGAGAAATATGGCCAAAACTGCATAGCAGAGACTAAGCTGGAAGTCAGACAGTTAGTCAGTCAGACTCAGGAGGAAAGTCTTCAGCTGGCAAACAAAGAAAACAGAGGATTGAAGGAGAAGACAGTGTGTTCATAGCACTCCTGCAGACGGACCGGTGGGGATGCTGGATTAGAGACCGTGTCAAACAAAACACAACCCAAAACATCGTGCCGTGCAGAAAAGCCACATGCACCGTGATTCTCTGCCTCCAGCAAAATGAAGGTTAATCACCTGACACGCATCTATACAGACACACATACACTGTGAACATCAACACACACCAACTCTGCCCTGCCACTGGCACAGACACACAGACAGACAGGAGAAAGGATGGAAAGATGTGATTTGAGAGGATGTGGAAGTAACTGCTGGGTTAAAATATCTGCACTGGTCAGGGACTGGTTTCACAAACATGTATTAAACTTTTACCCCTCAGATACTAATGTGATGCTTATGTGAGATACAGAGAAAGAATTTGAGTGTGTTGAGCGTGAGATGCATGTGCAGGCATAAGGTTTGAAATGAATGAAAATGTGAGTCAGCATGCTGTTGTGCTTAATCCACAATGTCTGTAAAACCAAACCAAAACCAATACAAGTTACTGCTTCTTATATGTTACTAAAAGACCATCTAGTTGGTCTGGCTGAAACCCAATAGGGACCTATATTAGTTGTACTTTTTTCCAAACACCATCTATCTATGTTAGACTTTAAATCACAAATAAGGTAAGAAATGTTCACAAAGTGTTAAATAGACAAATATAAAGTAGTAGTAGCTTGAGAGCCTAATAGGCTCTGTTGGGACTGGAGCTACACTGATATCAAAGCTAATAACACTCTGTGCTTGAACTTGAAAATAAAAAATAAAAATCAGAGACAGAAGGGGGACACAGATGGGTGGGTAGGGTGTGATGGAGAGGAGGGGGTGCAGTGGCAGAGAGAGCGATGGATTGAATGATACCTGCACGCTGGGAAGGAGCTGGAGCAGGACTGAGCTGGATCACGATGACTAGACAGAGGAAAGAAAATATACACACACACACGCACATTACTGCACGGTACTACTGAGACAATCATACATGTGCACCCACACCCACACCCACACACACACAAACAAACACAAACTCAATCACATATCAAAGAAAAGGACTTTCTGATTTGTTATAATTCACCTGTTCTCTTCCCACAGAAACAAGACAACTCTGCAGTGAAGGGTAGAGGATAAGTCTGGTGTTACTGTACGTTTTTCTTATTGTCAACAAATAATCAAACGGATAAACCAGAATCAACAATGCGTCACTGGATCTCTCAATACTTTACGACGTTCATACCCTGTTTTTGATTTTACATTGAGGGACTCAAGTTGGTACATGTCAGCATTTATCGATCTCATGGATCTTCATGGTAAGGTTCCCATTTTCATGTGTAACACATTACTGTAATGTTAATAAACCTGTTACTAGTTTGTGTAGAGAGCAGTTGTGTCAGCAGTAAGTCACTATGGTAGTTGGCCGAACCTTGACACTTTTTATAAAACGGTCTATAAAAGTCAGTCTATAAAACGTTTATAAAACAGTCAGTAAGAGTTTTAATAATAAACCACTGCTATAAAACACACACTTGCAGATGAATTCCTTCCTAACTACCTATGACATGGCTTGTCAGCGAACAACATGAGCCATTAACATAAAACTAAACTCTTCACCTCATTCTACTAAGTAATCCTGTTGGTCTGAATATGAGAAAATTCTTCTTATGTTCTTCTTAAATTCTTCTTCTTTGAAAATTCGGTTGAAAAATTATGCTGCCATCCCCCCTTTCCCCTGGTTTTTGTCTAGTTTCTGCTTGTTAAATGGGTTTTAATGTAGCAGCATAAATAGTTGTCTTACACATATAACAAGTTTATTTTTCAATGAATGTCCTGCTCAGCTTTGTCAGATACCATCAACAATTAAATACAATGAACACATATCAAACGTGTTTGTTTTACTATAAAAACATGAATACTGGCTGAGCACAGAGGAAAGTTCGCTCTAAGATGTGGTAGTGCCGATATTATGCCAGTAAGACATAATGTATTGGTTACACTGGGAAGCTACTCAGTATGAGCACATCATATGTTTAGTTCCCACTGAAGAAGGCACTGCCTCTGAAATGTTTGTCTGTACTCAGCTGTGTTTATTCACAGAGACTGATCTGAAACATCTTTCAGAGAGCAAAAGCGACTTTTTGGACTTTTTGTTATTACATGACTGTCAGCCAATCTGCTCCAAAAGATCAATATTGGTGATAAGACCAACAGGACAGACAGGATCAAAGTTTCCATAGTTGTAGAAGTCCAGGTCTGAATCACAGTAAAGGCTGTAGATCATAATAAATTAATCACACTTACACTAAAGTGTTGAATTTGGCCTCTTCCTGAGATTTGTTGACAATAACAGAAAGAAATAAAGAACAGCACTCTTAAAAACAGAAGAGAAAGGGTTTGCGAATGAACAAGAAGTGATGATCTGTAAGAAAATGATCTTTGTCCAATAACATGAGTGAAAATGTGTTTAATGCTGTTGCTCTGGGTTTTAAACGTGCACCGTGTTACACAGGTGAGACAATAAAGAGCTTTTCTCCTCAGGTTCAGTGTTTGTGGAACAAGTCAGCCAGACAGCAGACTGACATTTCTCCACTACGAGTAAAGCACAGTGTGTTTACAACAGAACAGCCTAGCTAGCGTTAGCTAACCTTAGCTAACGCTAGCTAGCGTTAGCGTCAAAGCTCGGGAACAAATTAGCTTCGTTAAGGCTCAAACACGGCAGTGAAAACTCACTTTGCGCAAAGAGTCACCAGCAGCTACACTGTTGGAAAATGACACGAAGCTGCACCAAGTGGCGTCTTTAATGTTTCACAGACAGACTGGAAACTACATCAGATTTTCAGACCGACGCTGGGCCCGTCGCCGACTATCATTGACTGGTAGCTTGTTAGCTTAGCATGTTTGACAGGACAGGACCAAACAGGACTCGGGACGAGCCGGGACCAGTTGGGACCAGTCGGGACATTTCTACATGTGTCGGTACCGACTAGAGAAAGAATCGCACCGGTCAAGCAGCTGATCTGACGCAAAGATCAACCGACCGAGCTCAGTCGGTGTTTGTTTATGCCGCTAGCCTGTTAGCATGCTGTGGCTAAGGAGCACCATAACACCCAGCTCCTTCCCTCCCTCCCTCCGCCTCTCCGAGCTTTCACCCCGCTGTTCTGGCCGTCGCCGACTACCCGGTTCTCCAAGGTGGACACTCACTCGGCCTCGGACGTGATCGCTGCGGACTCATGTCGATGTTGAGGTCTATTCTCCGTCGAGCCTCTTCATTTTCCTGCTTTAGCTTCTCCTCGATTCGCGACAGCCTCTGCTCCAGCGACGACATCTTGAAAAATTGAGCACCATGTAGTTCAGCGGAGCTCTCGACTCCCCTCTGTGGCAGGCAGGGTAGCAGCACTGACTGACTGACTGACTGACTGGCTGACTGAGTGGGTGACTGGGTGACTGACTGACTGGCTGAGTGGGTGAGTGGGTGACTGACTGACTGACTGACTGGCTGAGTGGGTGACTGGGTGACTGACTGACTGGCTGAGTGGGTGACTGGGTGACTGACTGACTGGCTGACTGAGTGGGTGACTGGGTGACTGACTGACTGGCTGAGTGGGTGAGTGGGTGACTGACTGACTGACTGGCTGACTGAGTGGGTGACTGGGTGAGTGGGTGACTGACTGACTGACTGGCTGAGTGGGTGACTGGGTGACTGACTGACTGGCTGAGTGGGTGACTGACTGACTGGCTGAGTGACTGTGTGACTGAATGGGTGACTGGATGGCTTACTGACTGGGTGACTGACTGAGCGGGTCAGTGACTGTGTGACTGACTGGGTAACTGACTGAGTGGGTGACGGTGGCTGACTGAGTGGGTGACTGGGGGACTGGATGACTGACTGTGTGACTGACTGCTGCCTTAATGACTGACCAATCGACTGACTGGGTAGCTGACTGGGTGACTGACTGGCTGACTGTGTGACTGAATGGGTGGGTGACTGGGTGGCTGACTGACTGACTGAGTGGGTGACTCACTGGCTGACTGAGTGGGTAACCAATTGACTGACTGACTGGCTAAATGACTGACTGACTGACTGGCTAAATGACTGACTGGCTGACTGAGTGGGTAACTGATTGACTGACTGACTGTCTGACTGACTGACTGGCTAAGTGACTGACTGCCTGGACACAGTCAGTAATGCCTCCTGTATTAGTCCTACATGTTCAGTCAGCGATAGACGTTTTCCACCCTGTCACAGCAGGTCAAATGTCCTCACAGGGAAAAAGCAAATATTCTGTTAGAATAAGTTCAAACATATTTAGAGAATTTGTTTGTGATATTTGAACTGCAGTCAGCTGAACAATCTCAATTTAAGGACTAAAGGTCTATGGACTTTAAGTCGTAAGTATCCTTACTGTTTTGTTCTGGTACTTTTGACATTATTACGTGGTCTTCCTCAGCGGCAGGGTACCATATGATAAGGTATCATTGATAAAGCCACATAAGCTTTAATTAATGGTTTATTCATGTCTACATTTTATTATGAAGTAGCAGAAAATGGATATACTCAAGTACAGATACCTCAAAAATGTACTTATGTGCAGTACTTAAATAAATGTGTGTAGTTACTTTCTACCACTGCATCAACTAATGCTTTTTTTGTTCTCCCCCCTTGTGCTTATCTTTATTTAATTAAAGGAACCATCGAGCGGAGTGTTGGACCACTTAGCTGGAAAAGGCCTGCAGGATCTCTGGACCAAATTTATTTATAAACTTGTTTATGGACATTCACAGGTGTGGCGTTGTTATGGTATAACTGATTTTTAATGAGCCATTGGAAAACTGGTTCATCACCTGCATTTGTAAATGTCAATAAGTCACAATGAGTCACCATCAAGTCTGAAATGGATTTTAGTCCAAATGGCATTTTTCAGATGGTGAGTGGTCAAACAGTTCATTGGAGGGGTCTCCTTTAAAAGCTGGCACAACCTGGCCACCCAAAGTATGTCTGGAACCAGTAACAGAGCCATTAAATGCAGCTGAGAAACCTTTTATAAATACTGCCGTGTCAGAAAGAGGTGCAGAATGATGAGTTTGCTCAGGGACCAAGGATTGTAGACATTCAAGTGTTTTATGAGCATCTGGAGGATTTGCTATCCATGTTGGAAAAAGCTGAGCTTGACAGTTCGTGCTTGCCACTGGAAACAGCTGTGGGATTGTTCTGGCACTTTGAATCTTTTCATCACAAGTTCTTGATCTGCAGATGGAGTTTGCTCAGTTGTCCTGGAGCAGTAAATGTTTGATAACAGTTCGACAACAGAGCAAACTCAGTAAGTTGACATGGTTCAGCAATCAGTACGAACTTTGATATGGACCTTAAAGATTAAACAGTTATTGGTTGATTTGAAAATGAAAAAAAAAAAGTTTTCATAATGGATTGATCATTAAGTATTTTTCAAGAAAACCGAAGAATTCTGGTGCCAGTTTCTCAAATGTAATGCTTCTCCTTGAGTTAGAATAAACTGAAAATTTCGGATTTATGCCTATTTAGGGTCCCAGGGATCTGCTGGAGTCTATCCCAGCTCTCTTTGGGTGAAAGGCAGGGGTACACCCTGGACAGGTCACCAGTCCATCACAGGGCCACATAGAGACAAACAACCTCACACACTCACACTCACTCCTATGGGCAATTTAGAGTCACCAATCAACCTGACATACATGTTTTTGGACTGTGGGAGGAAACCAGAGTACCTGGAGAAAACCCACACAAGCACAGGGAGAACATGCAGACTCCACACAGAAAGGCCCCTGATGGGTTTCAGACCAGGAACCTTCTTGCTGTGAGGCAACAGTGCTATCCACTATCCCACCATGCTGCCCCATCTATTTATCAATACACTATATGTTCTTTTTTTCAGTCACATGTATTTGAGGTATTACCATACATTTTTTTTGACATCTGTATTTCAACACTCATGTCCATGACAACAATAAACAGACATAATATTCACTCCAGGTTTTCTTTATAAAACAAGTCCACTCGTACTCACATATGGTTTTCTATTGTCATACACAAGACAAGTAAAATCATCATACATCCAGCTTCATAACAGATGTCCTCTGTACTAAGAAACAGTAAAATGTTACAGAAGTTTATACCACAGGCTCAAAATTTTACATTGAACTATCATTTTTAAATGTTTCCCTCAAATGATGTTCTTCCTTTCTAAATGTATTACCAGGTTCTCTAATTAGTTCTACTATGGCAAAGTGGATGGAGATGTTTGTTCTATTTGTGGCGCCACCCTGATTTTCTTAAAAAGATTTGTCAGTTTCAGCTGAAACAAAGATGATTTTAGGTTTATGACAGAAGCCAAACCCCAGAATGACCGTGGGGAGATTTTAACCTGTGGGTGAGTTCTTAAAACAGACACTAAAAAAACAGATATAAAATTTGCCTTGTAGGGAAAGCATTTCATGCTCATAAACCTTGTAGCACGTAGATAACTGAATGAACATGTCTCAGACCCATAAAGGACAGCCTGCTACTTATACATCAAGTCTTAGTGTTCAGATTTCTTTTCAATAAAACAAAACCTCGTGCCACGTAGCTTTTATGCTGTTGGTTGTTTGTGTGCTACACATGTCTATATCAAATTATGTGTAATAACTAAGTATTCAATAAAAAAACATCACAATCTGTGAGTACTGAATAAAGTATTCAGGAGTCAACTGTCATTAAATACGACTCCTTTACAAATTGCTGTTTGTCACAGAAATTAAAATCCAAGCAGCACAAGTTTTAAAAAGGAGTTGGTAGAAGTCCCAATAAAAGTCCATAGCAAGTAAATAAGACAGTGGTTTTTACCCCTTACTTAACCCATAATTTGTACTGCGTTGCTGATACGACTGCCTGAAAAGTACAAATTCTCTAATTCCATTTTGACAAACAAACAAAAAACAACAGTTGAGGGTATTTCTGTAGCATGTCATTTCATTCCTTGTGCTGCTAAAAAAAAAAAAAAAAAAAAAAAAAAAAATCTATGACTCAAATAAAAGTACTATTAAGGCATTGGTATGACAGGCCACTGAGCGGCCTCCTAAACAGTCAACTAACAGTCAGTACTAAGCTCCTCCTCTCGCAGCTGCACAGGTAACTACACTGATACACAAGAGGATGGGAGGAGGTATTTTAAAGGCTAATGTTTGTAAGATACACAAGTCACTGGTGTGTTGCACAATGATTGGAGAGGGGTCCTTCATTTATCCTTCATTCATGATAGAACATTTAACCCCCATCAGCCGTTTGTCCCAGATTTTATTTCCTCGGTCCTCGATCTTTAAAACCCTGCAGACACGCAAAACACAGGCTGACTTCCTCGGGCCTCTCTGCATTCATTCACAGTATGATTAATGGCAGGCAAACAGTCAGCGGACAGTCAGTACAGGCCTTTCGTCCACTTCCATTCAAATCCTAATGAAGACTTCAAAATCAAACATTCCTTGAGGTTTGTGTGCCTCCTTGCCCACTAGCAGAGGTCAGAGACGTAGTCAAAGTCCCGGAAGCTATCCTGGTCTTTACGTGAGAGCACGCGAGGCTCACGTGGAGGCGTGAGCGTCGGAGGTTCAGTGGTGAACTCCTCGTCGAAGTTGCTGACATCTTCTTTGCTGCCAACGGTGGGGACGAAGGGAGGGCGCACCTTCCTTTGCAGCAACGCCTCCCAGTCCACATTCTGGAGGGAGAAAGAGGAAAAAAAAAAGGTGAAACATTGCAGTCTCCTGTGGAAAAAAAAAAAACACCTTCACTGTACCAGCACAGCAAAACACAACTGGTCTTCCTCGCCCATGTCAAAACACACCATTAGTGTACTTACTCTGAAAAATGGCTGCTTTTTCACCTCCTCAGCATCTTTTTCACCAGAGCCCAGTCTTCTCTCTGGGTTCCTTCTTAACAGCTGCACATAACACACAATCAATCACAACCATGACCCCTGTGACTAAGTGGACTTGGTGAGTAAGTGTCTCAGATTTCACATTTTTCTTCTCATTGTTTGTGTGAGAAAAGTCAGCAGCAGAGTGAGAAGGAGCGTGTGCATTCTTACCCTTCTCATGATGCCGATGGCCTCAGTTGACAGGAAGCGTGGGTAGCGGACTTCATCATTCACAATGCTGTCAAACACCTCCTCCTCATCATCCCCTGGGAATGGAGACTTCACACACACACACACACACACACACACGCACACACACGCACACGCACACGCACACACGCACAATCATATCTTAGCTATGCTGTACCACTAAAAACACACAGCCAGTGCACTGACTTACTGTACTGGCTGTTACTGGACTGTTGACAGAAGATGGTGGAAGGAGCAGAGATAGGGACTCGAGTCTGTGACTTAAAACTCCAGTTGCACTTAAGTTGCACACACAAACTTGGGACTTTACTTGAGGTTCATCCTTAAAAGACTTGAGACTTGACTCGGACTTTCAAAAATGACTTGTGAGCATCTCTGGGAAGGACGGACAATGAGGGTGTGATGAGCAATTTTCCAGGTCAAAGGACGATCCAGTCACGTGTTGCCAATGTTAAAGCATCATGGCCTTAGACCCCGGTGTCACCATAACACCCCATCTGGATCTTCGGTCTCTTATTACACCGACACATTTCATAATCTATAAGTGATTAAATTTATCCTTCACACTGTCTCAGCTACAAGCTCTGCTGTGAAAGCACAGCGTGACATCAGATAAGTGCAATATCAGCCTAACGAGTTTGAAATGTGTGGTCACAAGAACATTTAGTCAACCTTCACCCCATGTACACTGTAAGAGCTTTGTTTATGTGGATATGTATTAGTTCTCACCTCTCCGACCAACATTTCATAGATGAGGACCCCCAGGCCCCACCAGTCCACTGCTCTGGTGTAGGATGTATCCGTGAGGACCTCTGGGGCCAAAAACTCTGGGGTTCCGCAGAATGTGCTGGTTCGGTCTCCGTAACCCATTCCTACAGACAGAAGAAGGTAGATTTTTGTTTCTGGCTAAATGCTTTCAGGACAGCTGTGCAAACAATGTGAGAAATAAAACAAGCCTGTCAGTGACATCAATATTCACCTTCTTTACACAATCCAAAGTCAGCGATTTTCACATAACCATCTGTGTCTAGCAGCAAGTTATCAAGCTTGAGGTCTCTGAAAGAGGAAAGGTCAAAAGATGGAGGTAGTATCAATGCCTCTTCAAGTACAGCAGAGAGTACATGGTTTTAAGACAAATACAAAAAAACCCAAATCAGACCTCAACAAATGTTGGGACAGTTGAATCACGATATTAATTCCAGACAATCTCTTGCACCCGTGTTCTTGTTCTTTTGTGAGGTCATTCTGATGGTTTTCTTTACATATCATTTCTGTTAACTAGTTCACAAATCCAAAATGAAGAGAAACACTGAGCTTGGTGGAGGTGTTTCAGCTGTTCTAGTGGACATCACCTGAGATTTATTTAGTCCATCGCTCTGGTGTAGACCTGTATGTTTTACCTGTTTTTTTACGCCCTGACGTTTCCACTCACCTGTATACAATCTTATGTTCGTGGAGAAACTGAAGTCCAAGAACCACACAGGCTGCATAAAACCTGAAGTCACACCAAAGAAACAGTATTATACAGCTGCACTATTAGGGAATAAACAGGGTTCACACATCATCTGTCAACTGCTGACCAACACAGTGTATTCATTAGTGTCTAAAGTATGACTGTATGCTTTATTGGGGCTATATTTATTATAGCTAATAAACAGGTTTGTCACTGTAACTAAGACTTATAGTAATCCAAACCTCACTTATCTACTACTACTATATCAGGACTTCACAGTCTTGTGTAAAAGTCTTAGTGTACTTACAGAGTCACTTTTCACACAATAAAATAACGAATTAGCTTTTGAAAAGCCATCCTCTCTGCCTCTAAAACACACATATACAAGTGTTACATACACAGCTCGAGGCTCTGCGAAGACGTCTGTGTGGATGTGCATCATCAAGTCGCCTCCTGCCGTGTACTCCATAACAAAACAGACGTGCTCTGGCGTCTGGAAGCACGCAAACAGATTGACCAGGAAGGGGTGGTGTGACATGTTCACGATCTCAAAGATGCGTTTCTCGCACATCAGACTGCAAGGGGGAGGAGAGAAAAGGTGGATGACGAGGGAAAGAAAAGTGGAAAAGACAAGAATGAGAGTAAGGACGGAGGTAGGAGGTGCAGAGACAGAAGTTGACAAAGATGGGAGGATGCAAAAGATGAGAGAAAATGAAAGATTTAGGGGACGACAGGAGAACATGTACACATCATTAGACTGTCTTTATTGTGGTTGATGATCCCACAGATGAACTTGGCAGCAGCACAAACTCACCTTTCCACCTCATCTCGAGCTATGATATCTCCTTTCTTCAGGGCTTTGATGGCATACATCGTGCCTGTCTTCTTGTACTCTGACAACAAAACCTGGAGGCAGCAAAAACTGACCTCATTAGTCTCGAACATGGACAAAAATACACTGAGGTTTTGTAGTTGTGCATGTTTATTTGTTTGAGTGGGACTAAAGATCCAAAAAAGAAAGAACTAATGGAACTAATGTGACAAAACATGCTCAATATGTGCAAAAAATACAGCTTTTAAGTAACATAAAAACACAAAACACTTCTCATAAATTGGTTAGATTACAGTTTTCTGGCTATGGTGCAATTATCTCATCACTTTCTGGTTTTTCCTTCTTTTTTGAAATATGTCAGCATTAACATGGCATTGTGATCCAGATGAGCTGCCTGGTCATTTTGTTTTGTATTTTCCATAGTTTTTGGTGGATTAGTCACTTTGTGAAACCGTACCTTCCCAAAGTGTCCCCTGCCCAACACAGCGATTATCCTGAAGTCCTGGAGAGACAGAGGGCCTTTCTTCTGCTTACTGGAGAAATTTACACAAACAGTCAGCAGCAATATTTATATTTTACAGCAGACATTTTAACTTGTATAATTAATGGTGCTCCTGTTCTATTCAGCTGTCCCATGGCTGTGTGACAGTGAGCCAGCACCAAACCAGGAACCTGAAACTGAAGCAGCTACATGTAATTCAGCCATTGTTTTATTTACACCTGGACTTTTCCCACTGTTCCTATGTGTCAAACTGATTTGCATGAAAAAGGCATAGTTAGTCTTCTAGTTAAGACTAGAAGAGAAGAATATACACTGACAATATCAAACAGACAATACTATATTAAGCATATCATATCAGCAAAAACATACAGTAAATCCATGAAATAAATGTGTTAAGGTGCGTGCTTCTGTTCCGGTTCATGTTCGGTACCTGCTAACAGGTGGGGTTTGGACAGGAGACTCAGGGGTGAGGTCTGGGGGAGAGAAGGGCTCAATGACTGGCAGTCGGTCCTGATGGCAGGTGTGTGAGGAAAGAGATGTAAAGGAAAAGACACAGAGGGAAATGCAGAGACAGACAGATAAGAGGACACAAAATAAAAGATATAAGACAGTTTAATGTTAACTGAAGCGTCTTGTTATTCCATCTCAGAACAAACAGGTTCTCTTCTATCAAATCTGAAACCACATTTTTCCTGCTGCCTTTATTGTACATTAACATATATATATTTTTTTATAGTGATTATCAAGATTTCCCTTTGGAACTGAGCTAGAGTCAGTAATTTTTTGTGTATTACTGACAAAACATTAATTTGCGAATGTTTCACTTTGTGACGTCTTAGCGTTAAATGGTTACTAGTTTCATTACTACTTGTAGATAAAAAGCTTGGACTTTGAGTTTTATACTAAACAGAAGGATTCCTTTTTTCCCACAGCTGACTCAGCAGATGGACCACGTTAGTTTTTACACTCAGTTTCTACACCTCTCCATTTGACTGGTGTCCTCTCCCTCTGTCTGTCTCACCGGAGTATGTGTGTCCGTGTCTCTCTTGTAATCGCCTCTTATCGGAGAGTCGCTGTCCAGACTCAGCTTCTCCACTGAGATCTCCCTGAAAAAAATAAACGAGCCCATAGACACACACACAAACAGACCGACACGGTGATGCAGACAGACAAATGAACAGAGACAAAAGAGAACACAAAAGGGTTGTTAGACATGGGGCAGAGAAAGCAGCTTTATTCTTTGCCAGGAAACACAGGGAAAAAGGTTCAAGGAACGCTGCTCTGTCTGACAGCAAAGTCTGGATGGCAGCTATCAAACGTCGCACGTAGATGCAGAAGGTTTCTCCAGTACAGATAAGTGGAGTGTGTGTGACTGTGTCTGCTGTGTGTGTGTCTCACCCGGAGTTGAGTGTCAGATTGTGTGCGTTGGGACTGTAGGTTCCTGAGTTATTGACAGTGGGAATGGCGTTTCGAAGCAGCCTCACCCATGTCCCGATATCCACGTTCATCTGACGAGCCCGAAGGAATGCCTTGCCTGGAAACCAGCACACATTCAGATTTGTCTCTCACAGCAGACAGTCACTCACCAGAAATAGCTTTAGGGATTAGTTTTAAATGTATATTGTACACAATACCAACATTTTGACTTTACTAACCCCCTCTGCTCTGATTTAAAACATTTCAGCCGCTCTCAGTCTAATGAAAAACAGTTTCGCAACCTAAAATGTTTATTCACTCATGGTTTATCAGATATTTTATTAAGTGAAAATGACTGCTATGAAAGCTTGTGCTCAAGACCCCTTGAGTCTTAGACACAGTAAGCCATTATTGCATTATTTTACACCAAGATTATAACATCAGGCGACAGTGGTAATCATTGCACCATTTTGCCACTGCCCCTGTAAAATAAACGATACTCCAAAACTTTCACAATCACCAAAGAGACATTTTCTAGTTCTTTCAGTCATCTAATGGGCTGAATATGAGGGTTTTTAATATCTGTTTTCTATTTTGTTTAAAGTCTTATCTAAATGCACTTAGATAACCACTGCAATAATAAATCTAATACTAAAGTTGAATAAATCTAAAAAACATTATTATTCACCACTAGGGGGTACAGTGGCCTACATGAACATTCAATGGACTGATTAGCAGAGTTTTATTAGCAGAGTGCCTGCCTTCTGATAAGTCTCATCTTCCAGGTTTCACACAACTTGTCTCAAAGGTTTCTCTATATAAACTGCTCTAAAGCTCCAAAATAGTAGTAAAACACTGTTTCCCCAGTTCAGCACGTTTCTGTTTCCTCTGTTGTGCTTCTTTCTCACCTTGCTGCTTAGAAAAGACCTTCTTCTGCCTCTGAAGACGAGGAACTCTCTCAATCACCGGGTTAAAAAAGGTTACCTGGAAAACATCAAAAACAAAACATGCAAAAACCCACATTTCATTTTCAGACATCCTCCTCAGACAGAGGAACCTTTCAAGTGTGACTTATCAAAGCAGCGTTTTTCAGCACAGGTGTTTGTGACAGCCTGTGTACGTGTGTGTGGGCAGGTGTATGTATGCATCTGATTATCTTATTATTAGCACTTACACAGGTGCTATTTATGCAAACACATGGAGGGCCGTTTGTTTTATGTCGTTGTGTGTGTGTGTCTATGTCAAGGTTTGTATGCGGGTGTGTACCTCTGCCAGCAGCAAACCCTGAGGCTCCAGCTCCAGCTGAACTCTGTGTTTCTGGTTGTCCAAGAACTCCTCCAGCTTCAGGTACTTCAGAGCACACAACGAGCGGTAATCCTTCCAGTAAACAGCAATCTCCATCTCCCTCGACTAAAACACACACACACACACACACACACTCAACAGTGGTAAGCAGAGAAATCCAGCTTTATTGTACTTAATTAACCCTCTGATGCATGAATTATGACAGTCTGAGTCAAGTGTTTTTATTCCTCTTAGGTCATGAAAACAAATTTACAATTTTTTTCAAAAATCTGATTTTTTCAGAAAGTTACAGATATGATATGAACTTAATGTAAAAATAAATTAAATTGTGTTTTTATGGTAAATCCATGAACAATTATTTCTTTTTATGATTCAAAGAAACATTTTAATATATTTCCATGAATTTAACATTGTATTGCCTATTGTTTAGGCCTGAATAAGAAAACAAATGACACTCACAGTGTCTCCATAGTTCTTTAAGGATGCAGGATTGGTAATACCATGGCATTATAATAGCGTTTTCCGCAACAAGAACTGACATATTAGTCCTTGCATCTCTGAACACTTATTTTTAAAAATAAACAGAGGCTGATATGCAGCTCCACCTTAGAAACCACTGCATTTAGAAGAAAATTACTTTTAAATAGCTGTCCACTGTAGTGGCCACTGTGCGTCAGAGGGTTAAAGGATATTTACACAAACCTTCGGCTTTATGTGCATATGCACATAAAGTATGTGTGTCTGTACTGACCCTTTCCAGCTCTACAGTGAAGGTCTGGTCCCAGGCCTGTTCTCCCACTGTCCTCCAAGCTGTTTGTCCCACCACTGTGTTATCCAGCTTTAGTACTGCACTCACCTCAGCTACACACATGCAGAGCAAATTTTATATGCACACAGTACATAATACAATTTAGATACTGATTAATGAGTGTCATTCGTTGTCTAAAACACACTGCAGAAAATGCATGATATGTAGAAAAAAAAACCTGTCTACTCAGTTCAGGTATTGTCTGATGCTGTGTTATGTGTGAGCACTGAACTACCCATCCTCACCACCCTAAAGTGACTACTGCCATAGCTATTGTCTAGCTGCAAACGTATCTTACTGTAATTAATATGGAGCGGCTCCATTGCTATATTTCACTGAAAGTGGCAGTGACAGTACATAGTGTGTAATGGGCAAAGTACAATGAAAGGTACAATATGAAGCTAAAGCAAATGAGCTTATTTATTTTTAACCTTGTTGAATTAGATTTTATATACTGTAGGTGAGTATTCATTAGCATGTAATGTTCTTTAACTAGACACACACGTACATGAAAGCTCGTCTGTCTTGCTCGGTGTCTTCCCACTGACTGAACCGCTCCGTCCATACAGTCCCTTGCTGCCTCTCATGAAGGACCTGGTGTCTCCTGGGCTGTAGCAGGGCAGCATGACGGCTGACCCTTTATTGCGACCAGGTACATTCTCCAACAATCCCACACAGCCTAAAAGCTGCACCTGCAGGGTACCTGAGGACAGAAGAGAACAACTCAGGTGGAGCCACCTACAGACCAGAACACCAGTGGCCAGATAAATACCTTTGTATAACTTCAAAGTGAGAAATATTTGTTAACATAAAGACAGTCTTCTAATGTGCAAGATATGAATACATGTTGTTAAAAACTGTGTGCACATTTACTAATGGCCACACAAAGATGGCTTAGACATAGAGAGCAGTCCGAAGTACCAGTCTGAACATGGATCCATCACATGTACTAATATAAAAACACAGAACACAATCCCCATTTAATGAACTATATGCTATAAAAGTATCAGACAATATGAAGTTAAAGCACTTTCATATCCTCATCTCTGCAATGGGGTCATACAGATGTGTTTCTGTAGCTCAACTTCGGCCTGCATAGCTTTGTTTTGTATAACGTACCAGTAAGAGGTGAGGGCTTATTGAGAGTGCTGTACTGGTTGTGGAGGTAGGGGGCGCCGTGGCGGGAGCTGAAGGCAGGTGAGGAGGCCAGAACCAGCTCCTCTTTGATGACGCTGGCCTTGGGATGGTCCTCCGGCAGCTCTGCCAGACGCTGGTCCAGAGAGTCCCTCAGCAGGTCCAGCCGCTGAGACGCCTCACTCAGACGAGACTGCGCCTGCAGTGCATTAACAGCGATTTACATCCACTGAGTGACCCCTTAAACTGCTACAGTAGGTGTACATTAAGGAAACTATTTATGCCATCCAATCTTACAGTCCCCACCATCCATCCATCCCACCATATAACACTGCTTTGATTTTAGATTTCAGCCTTAATTTTCATCCATCCTTGACCTTTATAGGGTCACGAAAGAGGCTGGGGCTAATTCAGGCTGATCCGGGACAAATTGTCAGTCAGCTTCATGTTTCAAGGCTGAATAGGAATTGGTATTTGCTTTAAAAGAATAGGGACTAAAGTGTTAAAAGCCATAAGTCAAAACTGAAATTACAATTACAATTCCATGAGATACTGGACTCAACAGAGAGTTGATCCGTGATGCTACATTACTTTAAAAACGTAAACACAATCATGCACAGTAGGAGGTCACAATGCTGTAAAAGGTGTGTTTATTTCCATAAAAACAATGTGAAATTTAAAAAAGGTAACTTTGCAGTAGACAGAGAAATAGTGGTTATACAGACAAAAGAACACAAGTTCAGAAGTTAAAAAGTGCTCGTCTCACAGCAGAGACACCACAAGAAGAAGCACAAGCATCTGATGTGTCATCCCACATAAAGTTCAGTGGGTGTGTGTTTCACTATGACATGAAAAGACTGACACAGCTGAGTTTTACAAAAGTCTCACAGGTTTGCAGGAGCATGCACTGAAGTGTGTGAAACAAAACCCAAGATGTGTGAGATGCAAGATGTGTGTATATGAGAGGGCGTCTGGTCTAACCTCAGACAGGGCTTTTTTGTCCTGGACTTTGCTGGCCCCCAAGAGCCTGAGCACATTTTTGGCCCCCTCAGCGACAGCATGTTCCACCCTGTAATGATGCCTTAGCTCTTCAATACGCAGCTCCACCCCACAGAGGTCCTGGTTACCTACAGCGGAGAGACAAACAATAACATTATGGTGGACTGAACATGTTACACAATGCAGATAAGGCTGACTGCATAAGAAACAGTTTAAATCACACCTGCACCCTTTATTCAGTTGTACTGTATTGCTTTGTATTTGGCAGGAGCTTGTTATGGTCTTTGTTTTGGCAGCAGTGTGTTACAGAGAGCTCCCCTGGGCAAACTATGTTAGGTTAATGCCCTAATGCATGTCATGCATTACACAAGAATCAGACAAAAACAAACATTAGCAGTGCCTGGGAGCAGGCACTCCTCAGTAAGCAGCATTAGAGCTCAACATCTAAATGGCTTTCTCCCTCCATCGGCTGGCTATAAAACCAAACAGAGAAATTAAACAACCCATGTGTCCAACCTCAGGTTTTCTAACACACAAAAATACACAATTGCTTAAAAAAGCCACCTATGTTGATATCATAATATTTCACAAAAACCTTCCATTGCCACAGTTTAACAATTCAAGTTCTGCTTCCAATACATAAATAACTCAAAAGACAAGATATAATCATATAATTTTTTTTTTTTTATATTTCCAGTCATTCAAAATGCAACCACTGCCCTTAGACAAAAAAAAATGACAACAGCTTATTTCACCCCTTAAATGGAAAGACTGAAGTAGATTAAAGCACAAAATGTGATGCATCACTATTAATCAACAGGAAAAAAAAAAACAAAAAAACAAAAACACACTGAAGCTCCCTCACATAAAAAAAGAAAAGAAAAAAGAAATCAGATATGGGGTCAGCCTCAGAGTAGTAACCACGCAGCACAGTTACAGATAAAGAGATAAGTGGTTAGCTTAATGGCATAGTAGCAGCCTTTCACAGTAGGCAGTAAACACAATAGAGCACACACAGACATGGGAAGAGGAGAGAGGAGGTGTGAGATAAGCAAAAGGACAACAGGATAAATAGCATTCACAAAAAGTGGATTTGACTTTCAAATGTTATGTTACTTTCAAATGGTTAGTGAGCAGGAAGGACGAAAAGACATGGGGGGGTGATTAAAAATGATTTTTATGGCTTATGAGCTGTTCGGGCCGCTGCATGAGACAGGAGGGGTAAGAAAGGAAAGGGGGGTGGAGATGGATGCGGATGCTTTTATCTCCTAATAAGGTGTTCTGCCTGGAGCACAGACCCTGCTAGATGACCCCTCCACGGGGTGTGGTGCCTGGAGACTGTCTGTGTGCACTACACACACGTCTCTCTGTGTGTGTGTGAGAAAACCAAAAAGATCCAGAGACTATGTGGGACACCAGAACAACAGAAGAAATTTTGAAGGTGGAAGATAATTATATTAAAATTATTTTCACATAAATGAAAGCATTGACAGAAAAGTGTGGACAGGCACAGGAGTAGATAGTCTACATATTTGTGCAAAGCAGCAGATGTGGTTTTGGATAACTACACTGTTGAAAGAATACACCTGTGATTTACATATACACTCCTGTAACACTCATAAAAATGATTAGAGCTGATACAGAAACACCAGAGACCTTGCCTTCTTATTATACATGTTCTTATTCCTGTCAACGCGTCATGCCTAAACACAACAATGTATCCTGACTGTTGTTTTTCGGCATGTTGTGCTAGTGGAGGTTAATAAAGTTTCCGTTAGAAATAAGGAGCAGGATACAGAGGTCTGTTGCGCCCACTTCTTCTTAACTCCAAGCCCTCAGTTCACTCAAGTTATATCACTTGAGGCAATATATCATACTTCATACACCTCCCTGCCTTGATTCAACTTTTTTCACATAAGTAGCAGTGGTCCTTAAGACCAGTAAATAACTTTGATATGTAAAATTGCTGGATTTCCCTCTAAGCACAAAATAACTGATGCACAGGCTGGTCATTAACACTTTTAATACTATTTTTATTATGTTACGGCAATATAAAGGACTTCAGATCATTAAGCCCACAGGAAGAACATAGAGGGATTAAATGTGGCCTTAAAAGGCCCTTAAATGATCCTTCCAAACAGCCATTATCTTTCTTGCCTTAAAAGACACCCACAGCCATCAGCTCCCTCAGTCTGACAGGAGCAGAAAGGAATATATGACTCCAAAGGGAATACTCCATCTTTAAAATCTGTTTTTTAACATCTATCCCCTCCCTTCACTGTCTCCCTGCCTCATTTTAACAAACCACCATCTCAACGTGTTCCCATCAGAGGGGCTATAATGGTCCTCCAGCTCTCCCTGACCTATAGAAACTCATTCGCCTGCCCTGAAATGGCATTGATTGTTCTGTCACAACATATAAAGATAGTGATAGTGTACGGAGGAACAGGATATCACAATTGTTTGACTGTATTCAATCAATGTCTAATGTAAAAGTAGTTGAATGGGACCATATATTGGATATTATGCACAGCTGCATCAAGAGTATAACATCCACATGAACATGGTTCCAGACATTTCATACATGCAATCACCTGCACAGACAATGCTTTTGTTGTACCGCTACACACAAAACTGTGTGTGTGTGTGTGTGTGTGTGTGTGTGTGTGTACAGGTCAGACTTTTGATCTGTCGCTCCTTTTGTTGGATTTTTTTTTTTTTTTTTTTTTGCCAGGTGGGCTAATTCACAGGCTTTGTATCACCCACCCCCACAAACAGTCACACTCAAACACACACAAAAACTCAGACAATTCAGTGTGTATTCGTCTTCTCCACAAGACTCAGGCTGTGAGTTATGAAAACAGCGGGCAGGCTCCTGATTGATCTGTTTATGCCACAGTGCATCTGCTGTCTGCAGCTCCTACTCAGGACAAAATGTTTGATATTTCAGGAAAAAGACTGCAGGCGGCATGTGAAGAGGGACCCAGCAAATAGCATCCTGTCAGTGTCAGCTGACCATAAACCACAGCATACAACCCTTGAGACTAAAATATCTGGTATTAACTAGCTGCAGGTTTAATATGCTAATTACAGTATGTAACTGCAACTTCTCTCATCAGTTCCTGTTAGTTCTCGACACTCTATTTTTAAAAACAAACAAACAAACAAGGTGCTACATTATTAGCCTATTAAATAATTGAGGTCATATATTGTCAGGAATAATTTATTCAATCAAACCACACTTACCTTGCATGTCGTCATTGTGCTCAGTGGCCTGTACTGCCTTGCGGATTTGCATGCGGATGATGTCAATTTTGGTCTTACTGTCCTGCAGCATCTGCTGGGCCGTCTGCAGCATCTTCTTATCCTGGATGAAGGAGGAACAAAACAACGAGCAAATAACATGACTGAAACCACAAAGCCATATATTATAAAATAAAGGCAACGTATATGAAGGACATGAGGAAAGGTGTTGCCACTTTGTCTTTGTTTCCCAAAAACAAAACCAATTAGAGCGAATCCAAGGTGAAATGGACGACATGGTGCTGCATAAATAAGAGGGTGGGAAGTATTTAATATATGGGGTGTGTGTGTAGGGGAGGGTTTTTGCATGTCACAGGTTAAATATATTTAGAGTTCATCATCAATGTCAGATTATGTTGTATGTCAGAGAATGTTAGATTATGCAAACACACACAGTCAAGGCCAGCCATCTTGGAGGAGCTGTATGATACAATATGTCGTGCCTGAAGGCATTAGTGTCTGATACATTGTCCTATTGAGTTGTGTTCAGGTGTGTTTTTGTGTGCATGGACAGAAATCATGTCCTGTACCTTGGTGGATCCATTGGCGTAGATGGGGATCATGTTCTCAACTCCCTGTTTGACTTTGAGCTCGATGTTGAGCTGTCTCTCAAGAGCAGCGATGCGTTCCTTGTGGGCTGACGTTCGGCTCTCTGCCCCTGGAGACTGAGGGCACTCATCTGTGGAGGGAAGGAAAAGGTTGGAGCTGATAAAAAAGGAACAAGATGAGGATTCACATGGCGTGCTCTAAAATGAAAATACTCCAGGGAAATTCACAGGATGGCATATAATACTGTTGTCCTTCTGGATTTTTGCAGCAGCATATACGAGTTCATATCCTGGAAAAACAACGCAACATGGTATGTTATTTTTCCAGTGCTCAGAGCCAGTCCAAATTTAGTAACAACATGTTAGAAAGAATTTAAATTCACTATGAAGAAAACTTACAATGGCCCGCTGAGGACAAACATATGCACCAAGTTGAGATTTGCTGCAGCATATACGTATAATTGGCTTTCAAAAATAGTTTGGTTTGGTCATCAGACTTTGCTGTACCTATAATTAGTCGTCTCACTTGTACTCCGTCTTTTGGATTTGCCTTTTTGAACATGCAAATTTGTGTTTTCCATGTTTTACCAAATATTGATGAAATAATATCCTTTAATACCTGACAGATAAAAGTTACTTCACTACCTTGATGCAAATCTGAACACTGTCTTGATAGATACGATAGAACAAAAGGACAATATGAGTGATAGTTTCTCACATACCTTTAATCTCCTCCCCTCCCTTCACCACAATGTGAGCATCCAGTTCCTGCAGCTGAGCATGCAGGTCGTCCAGCCTGCGGTTGGAAGATCGCAACTGATTTTCCACCTGCAGATAAATACACAGCACAAAACCTCGTATATTTCTTGTTAAGGAGAAATTTTAATACTCCCACTGATTGGCTGTATGGCAACATCAGTGTAATGACAAACTGGTGAGCATTGTCTTAGACCTGATTCTGTGAGACATTAAGCTTTCAGCAGGTTTTCAGATCTATTAGATCATTTAATTCTTCTAACAAAGGTTCCTCTTTTGAGGTTGTCTTTCAGTCCAAATCTTATTTAATGTGCTTGATTAAGATATAATAGCACTCAATAGGCAGGCACAGGCAAGTAGTCTGAATATACCTGTCAAACTAAATAAAACAAATCAAACCCACTTCACCCACTCTGCCTTCTACAGAGGTGCAATTAGTCCTGAGCAAACTATATGTATGTTGCCTCTGAATAATCCGTACTTTTTATGCCTACACATTCCTGAGACAGTCTGACTAAAGCTTTCTTATTTTTGAAAATATGTGAGTTTAACAATCTCAACCTGCTTCTTCTTCAGTTTTCAGTGAGCTGTTCCATTTCCAGATTACAGGCAGGGTGTAGGCAACAGATCCTACTGACCTAAAATTTCCATCATTCACATCCACAGGAAAAAAGTGGGTTTTAATATGAATGGCTGAAGATCAAAAACAGTTCATTTTATAAAAAAAAAAAAAAAATCAACTGACACCACCAAAAATTGAAATGTGTTTGGATCATATTGCCATATTGAAATAAATGATCAATCAAAGGACAAAATGTGTATAATGACTTGCCTAAAGCAGAAAACGATGCGTTAATGGAGTCAGATGTTGCTACAGTGGAGATCCTTTACCTTTGTCTAGAACCAGTATCCAAATGGGGCAATTGTACACTATCCCTCTTTTTTTCCTTTTAATGCCCATTCTTCCCATAATCCCACCTAGACTTCTGTGTGAGCAAGACATTTAATCCTTCAGCTGATCAGCTCTTACACCAGAGTCTGGCACTGTTGTTGCTGCTTTCTAGCAGTTTAACTTTCAGCAGCTGCCCAGTACAAGTGTGAACCCATGTGATAATGGACTGTGGGAACCCCCTACTTCAAAATGTGGAAATTAGCTCAGTCAGGGTGATTAAAAGGTCAAAACATTGGTTACCCAGGGCTTTGCAAAATTTTTTCAGAAAGTCCCAACATTCAGTAATGACAAACAGGATAAGAACTTCACATTCCAGCGTCTGATTCACCAGCCTGTTCCAGATAGCGGTCATTATACTGGTTTCCTGCAGTGGTGCTGATGTGGTATCTATGACTTTCCAACTTTAGTGTCAGTATTTCCATGATTATATCTTTATATTCCTTCCTTGTTTGTTACTGATGTTTTGTCTGTGGTGATAAACCATTCCTGCATTTCAGGGTCTGTGTGGAAAGCAATTTAGAATATGCATTCTGATATAATCCCTGATGTTCCCTTTTGATATTTTGAGTCTGATGTTAGCAGTGGAAAACATTTAGAAGATAAACAATATTAAATATGAGACATTTGGCTGGTGTACGAGAAAAAGTGACCTATCGAATAAAACGAGGATGTCAAACTCTGGTGCTCAACAGGCCACTGCCCTGCTTGTTTCCAACTATCCCTGCCCTACACACTGTTGATTACCTGGATCAGGTGTGCTCAGCCAATCAGAAGCTAGAAAATACCATCTCAAATGAGGGTGGAAAGGTGTAAAGGAGGACTTAATGAATTATTATTGTCCAGATGGTGAGTGAACACACCAGATCCAGGTAATCAGCAGTTTGCGAGCAGAGAAAACAAGCAGGACAGTGGGCCACAAAGACCATGGGCTGGGGCCCCCTGAACTAAAGCATTGCATTGCAGAGTATCTAAGTGAGGCTGTGCCTGACCTGATGAGCGTTTCTCTTGTCAGTCGTTGCCCTGCGCAGGTTCTCAGCTCCTTCCTTGATCTTCAGCTCCTTGCGGATCTCTCTGCGGATCCTTTCGCGTTGTTCATCTAGAAGCTGCTGAACACTGGAGTCTGAGAAATCTGAGTTTTGGTCTAGACCGAGCTGCTCCAGGACTGACAGCCCACCTGGGTCACTCTGGACAGATAGGGAAAGAGGGTAGAAAATAAAGAGGATAAAGGAAAGAAAAGTTAGGCAATGTGCTTATGAGCAGAATAAATATCTTTGACATGGCAGCACAAGGGTGAATCTCCAACATAACAATCCCAGTGAGGTAACAGGAGGTGTTGAGAGTGAGGGAGACAGAAGAGGAAGAGATGGTGAGAAGGATAAGCCAGTAATGAGAGGAAAGAGACAGAGACTGGGGGGATGGGGGTTGACCGTGATGGGGCAAAAGAAAGAGGCAAAGCTGGGTAAAAATGAAAATGCTAGAAAAGAAAGCAGGAGGACAGAAAGAGTCATGCAGGAGGAGCAGAGAGGAATGAGAAGAATCTTCTTCAGCCAGTTTTCATAATATTTCAAAACAAATCTGCAACCTCTGAGTTTTAGATTTAGTGAAGTTAAGTTCTGCATAGTCTGCCTGCTAGACTGGCTAAGATTCATACTAAACACAAACATTAAAGTGAATGACAAATCTGTTCCACTGTCCTCTTTCAACCTTTTCTCATGATCCAGTCTTTCTCTTTAGTTTATAACTTCATAGACATTTTTAGGACCACCACACAACACTCAGTGCTGAGACAGTTTCTACTCACTTCTAACAACCTTTTCCTGTCTACTACAACGATAATCTCACTACAACTTGCTACAGAGTCTGTAAACTCTAGATCTGTAAACACAACACACAATAAGGAACAGAAAAGAGAGCGTCAATCACTAGAAACAGCAGCGACTATGACACAAACACATCGATAAAACAAACCAGCAAACAACACTTCACCTCAGAGCTGTCCTCATCCTCCTCGTCACCATGCCAACACATGGTTCACTCAGAGACGGCGATCTACAAAAGCAGAAATCTTTGGTTCGCTCCTGAACTCTGCCAAACCGTTAATGCCACATAGAGAGCAAAGTCGGTTAGGGGGAAAATGATAAAAAGAGATAAAGAGGGAGAGTTAAGTGAGAGAGGAGGGGGAACGCCTCCGAAACAGGATATCCGTCCCAACACCAAGCTGCTCAGGCCTTTCCTGTTTCCTCTGTGCTTTTACTGGTGTCAGTGGAGAGCAAGACTGAGCGAACAGGAAAGAGACTCTATACGTCCTCCCTGCTGAAGGTTTTGTAAATCATTGTCTGATCTGTGTCAGTAAGTCTGCATGATGTCAAGTCTTCCTCAGCTGCTTTTGCTCACTGGTTAATCAGATCTGGCTCGAAGTGACTGGAGGACAGCTTTTTTTTTTTTTGCTCTCACTCAGGTCAGTGATATAATCTTGACAGCGGAAACAAGGGAAGGATGCATTTTCGAGGTATTGGATCTAAGCCCAGGAGTAAAGTTGGGATGATTTCTGTTGCATCATTGACTTCTTGCTTCCTTTAGGTTCCACATAGGTGATTTGCTTCCCCTATAGAAATATTATGTGGACTGAAACACAGCTTCATCTGAAATATGATAATATCTCAATATGAGCAGCAGTGGGTGGAGTTACCAGCACTGCTCACCTCCAACATCATCCTCCAAAGTGGGAAATGAGCAGTTACAGGCCAGTTTACAATGCACAATAACAGTGACCTCACAGGTTTATTGCATGTCACACTTTGCCAGATGTACAATCAAATATAGATTAAATGTATATCACATATACACATGATGCAAGCTGAGAAATGTCAGCTTTGATCATTATCCCATAAGCCTATATTTATGGACACTGCACTCACACTGTGTTTACCTGATTTTCTAGCTACTTGTAGACAGAAGAACTAATCTGTGAACATAACATACACTATAAGAAAGGGGTAATCGCTAGCTGCTAGCCTTGTGCCACAGCTACAATACAGGCAGCTGACGGGGTTTACCAAGCCAAGGGTAGTAGTTAGCAGGCAGTTTGCTTAATGACGGCTCAACAGGATAGTGATGGGGAAAGCCCCTTCCTAACTGCTAATTACTAAATTCCTTTAATTGCTTTATTATTGGTGACTTTCTCTAGATTGCTCTGATGACCAAACCTTTATGTTTGTGTTTTTCCACAGGCAGAAAAGAGGACAGGTACAAAATATTTTGCAAATCAGACCTTTACAGTTTGACCACTGACAATTTGTGATATTTGGTGGTGACATAAGAGAAGGCAGACTGAACCAAACAGTGGCTGTGTGGATTCAAGGTGAACAGACTGCTAAAACTCACTGGCTATAAGGAAGCCAACTGTCACTCTACAGTATAGTAAAGCTTAACATATAATCATGGTTAAGTCTCAGTACCTGTGGTGAAACCTGCAATAGTGACTCATAATGTATTTGATTTATCATGTCATGTTTTTGGCCACAGTAATCACTAAACACTGCATAAAAAATGCCTTTTCTTTGATGACTGTCATTTGTATTGAAAAATGATTTCCAGTTAATCAAATACTGTAATGGACCAAAGGCTTCTCTTATCACTGATCATTGCCTCTCTTCCTCCACCATCTCCACCTCCCTGTGTAAAGTGTGCAGGTGATCTACATCTTTCTCTGTAAGAAACACTGATGAAATGGTTGCTTACACTCATAGCACCAGTGCCAGTGTGAGGAGCTGCTGTTGGGGCTGGATTGTGTCAGTATGGGTTGTTGTTCTTCTGCCGAGCTGTCGCCTTAATGCCAAGAGATTATGTGTGAACTGATTGTGTAACTGATCTGAAGAGAGCCTGTTTGAGTTCTTCCACTCTGCTCATCAATCTCTTTTCCAGGTTTAAGGAGAGATGCAACAAAACACTGCACAAAACACCTCAACTAAGAGACAGAATCTAAAAAAAAAAAATAAAAAAAAAATCCAGAAAATCACATTGTATGATTTTTAAATAATTTCCATTTTATTGCATGAAATAAGTATTTGATACAATAGAAAAATAGAACGTAATATTTGGTACAGAAACCTTTGTTTACAATTACAGAGGTCAGACGTTTCCTGTAGTTCTTGACCAGGTTTGCACACACTGCAGCAGGGATTTTGGCCCACTCCTCCATACAGGCCTTCTCCAGATCTTTCAGTTTTTGGGGCTGTCGCTGGGCAACACGGAGTTTCAGCTCCCTCCATAGATTTTCTATTGGGTTCAGGTCTGGAGACTGGCTAGGCCACTCCAGGACCTTGAAATGCTTCTTACAGAGCCAATCCTTAGTTGCCCTGGCTGTGTGTTTGAGGTCAGGGTACATGGCCCCATCCATCCTCCCCTCAACACGGTGCAGTCGTCCTGTCCCCTTTGCAAAAAAGCACACGTTTCACAGTTGGGATGGTGTTCTTGGGATTGTACTCATCCTTCTTCTTCCTCCAAACACGGCAAGTGGAGTTTATACCAAAAAGTTCTGTTTTGGTCTCATCTGAACACATGACCTTCTCCCATGCCTCCTCTGGATCATCCAGATGGTCTTTGGCAAACTTCAGACGGGCCTGGACATGTACTGGCTTGAGCAGGGGGACCTTGCGTGCGCCGCAGGATTTTAATCCATGACGGTGTAGTGTGTTACTAATGGTAACCGTTGAGACTGCGGTCCCAGCTCTCTTCAGGTCATTGAACAGGTCCTCCCGTGTAGTTCTAGGCTGATCCCTCACCTTTTTCAGGATCAATGATACTCCACAAGGCGAGATCTTGCATGGAGCCCCAGTCTGAGGGAGATTGACAGTCATCTAGAATTTCTTCCATTTTCTAATAAGTGTGCCAACAGTTGTTGCCTTCTCACCAAGCTGTTTGCCTATTGTCCTGTAGCCCATCCCAGCCTTGTGCAGGTCTACAATTTTGTCCCTAGTGTCCTTAGACAGCTCTTTGGTCTTGCCCATAGTGGAGAAGTTGAAGTCTGATAGATTGAGTGTGTGGACAGGTGTCTTTTATGCAGGTAACGAGTTCAAACAGGTGCAATTAATACAGGCAATGAGTGGAGGATAGGAGGGCTTCTTAAAGACAAACTAACAGGTCTGTGAGATCCAGAATTCTTGCTGGTTGGTAGGTGATCAAATACTTATTTCATGCAATAAAATGGAAATTAATTATTTAAAAATCATACAATGTGATTTTCTGGATTTTTTTTTTTTAGATTCTGTCTCTTAGTTGAGGTGTACCTATGATGAAAATTACAAATCTCTCT
Source organism: Mastacembelus armatus (assembly GCF_900324485.2). NCBI lineage: Eukaryota > Metazoa > Chordata > Actinopteri > Synbranchiformes > Mastacembelidae > Mastacembelus > Mastacembelus armatus. The sequence goes on from NC_046633.1 coordinate 22,786,439, forward strand.
ATTCTTTGTGGGAAAACTTGAAAAATCGGCAGTGTATCAAATACTTATTTGCCCCACTGTATTGATACTTTTTAGGTGACTGGATAATAAAAATAGGTTTTAAGCAGCTTGTAATACTTTCAGCTAGTGTTTGAGATCATTAATGGCCTGACTATAAGGGATATCAAAGCCTACCACTTTAATCCAGACTGAAACAGACACCTACTGAAAAGACTGCCATGAAATTTTGTGTAGGTATTCATGTTCATGATAAGATTAATCCTTGTGCCTGCTGCTATCATGAGATTGTCATTTCTGGTTTTGAGCCTTCACAACAATTTGGGTGGATTTCCTTGACATCTGGCACAGATAAGCATGTCCTCTCTGGCTGAACTGTGCACATTTCAGTGTCCTGTAGCACCATCATCAGGTTGACTCTCTGACCAGCTTCAGCTTGACCTTGTGTTTAATGTGAATTAGTATTAATTAACACACACATGAACCGAAACATAAGTACATATTCACATAGCCTCAAGCATACCTGTGGACTGTTAGCCTGGTAATATTTCAGCACTGTCTTCAATGAAAACATACACGCTACATTTGAGTGAACTGGTTGTTCCTCCACTTCTATTTGAAACAGGGCACAGAGAGATCAGTGGGCTCAAAAATGCAAATACATGATGAGTGACAAAATCAAATATAACTTTGTTACAATTATGTTGAAAGCTGACCTACATTTTCTAAAAGCTTACAAAACAAAAATCTAATCTCATATATAAACTGACCAACCATCACTGCTGGTCTAACATGGTCTGGTAAATGGCCTTATACTTGTGGAGCACTTATCTACACTCAAGTGCACTTAAAGCTCTTTTACATGATTTGTCCATTCACCTATTCACACGCACGATCACACACACTCACACACCGATGGAACAGCCACCGGGAGCAACTACGGGTTCAGTGTCTTGCCCAAGAACATGTGGACCAGTTAAGCCAAGGATCAAACCCCCAACCCACAGCCAACATGAATGCACTTCTGTTAAAAAGGGAACTCACAGATAGAGAAATCCATCAGTAGAGAGATTTATAATCAACCCTGATGTCAACTTTATGGCCATCACTGCACCACGGGTTTGTATCATCAATATGTGTCGCACGTGATTGATAGAAGTGTCGTCAGTATCCACTGCTGTAAAACAATAACAAATGAACACAATCTCTGCTGCAAATGATGCAGCCAATGGTTGAATCACACTCAGACACATCATGGTCCAGTTGGTGGAAAAGTATCTTCTGTTGTGTCAGGAACATGTTAACAGCAGCAGATGTTGACAGTGTGCTCTGACCAACATAGATGCTTCATTATAAACCAGTCATACACAGATAAGAAACAGACACACCTTTCCTATACTGGCACCTTTTCAATGGTTTGAGCTCAGGAGATAAAGAGATGAAGCTGGTAAAACGCAACATTCAACTTCATCCTCTAGCTGCTGACCCTGTGTAACACCACAAAGATGGTGACCGCTACAGGCCATAAATGACTCATCCTCCGCAGCTTGTTAGTGAACTAGCCCAGGGAGGAACATTCACCAGCGATGTCCAGGGAAGTAACAATGGCGTAATTCAATAGATAACGGCGCCATGCGAGACTAATTCGATCAGACTGTGTGAGAGGCGTAGATAAACCTAAGGCTGGACGGGGAGGGACAAGGCAGAACATGGGTAACATGCATGTGTGTGTGTGTCCTCCACGGCGAGGCCAACGCCTGGAGTTTTCCTACGGAGTGACAATGAGCACTCAGATTAGAGTTAGTGTCCACACAAAAGTCATAGAAAGACACGGTCCTGAAATTGTGCATGACGCGAACAAAAATAGGAGGAGAGATACTCATTGAAATACACACACACACACACACACACACACACACACACACACACACGCACACACGCACACACGCACACCAGTGAAACGTGAGGATGTGCCTCTCAGGGAATAAGGCCACAGAGCTCAGTCCATTTTCACTAAGGCCTGTGTTACTATAGTGGGTGTTGCCTGTGCACTCCCAGTACACTCATTCCAAAATAGTCCTGTGTAGTGGCAGGCTGCTGAATTTAACGCTGTGTGAAAATGCCATTGTAGCTGTGACTGGACACAGGCTCTAATGTGACAGAGGAAGTACTGACAAGCTCTGGTTCGTACAGCTAATAACAGAGGAGGAAGAAAAACACAAGAGGAAGAAGAGATTATCAGTTCTGTTAAGATTTTTTACAGCAACCAAACCCGAATACGAGATGGTATTGCTAATTCTCTCTACTCAACAAGGTGACCAGATTCTTGGTTGGCTCTTTAAGTACACAGTTTGTGGCAGCTGATGCTTCTTTTTGGTCACAAACCTGTCATTCTACCCATTGTCATTTAATTTACATGGTGACAGAAAACTGTAGATCTTAAGGTATGAAGCCAGTTTTTGACCATCACCGTCTATAGCAACATATATGAAATATATGGCTATATGAAAGTGTACTGAAGAAACAGTAGGGCTTTTAGCAAAATGCACACATCTTAGTTCATCTTGCTATGACATTTGCTAATTAGCCCTTATCAGCTATATTAGTCCAATAGTTGCCCAAAAAAAAAAATCTATTCACATCCACAAGTCTCAACCTGTATCTAGTCAATCTGTGCCGAAGATATAGAGACATTTCAGCCCGGGCAGACAAACAGCACAAACATAGTTGAGGATGCTGAAACCATCAGGCACACCCTCACCAACATGTACAGTATGACCGAAGCATGAGTCTGCAAAGGGTTTCTCTAATGGTTTCCCACTAACTTGCAAATCATTTCCTGAAGACGTCTTTCACTGCCACATGGGATGCTGTGCATTATCCTGCCGAAACGACCAACCTGCTGGGAAATACCATTTCCTATTCTTGGCAAATTGACTGACAGCATGACAGAGATGCAAGGAGAGGGAGCCACGCAGGAAAGTGGACAAGTAAAAGAGGGGAATAAAAACCAAACCAAAAATTAACCATTTGTTTTAGAAGGAAATGTTGGTTTGGAGTGGTGGAAAAACACACACCATTAATTTAGATTACATGTCTGTTGGTAGTAACATAGTAAACCTCAGACAAATGGACAATCATGACTAAGTGGAACATCTACAAAGGAGAACTGAAAAAAAAAAAACAAAAAAACATGCTGGCAATAGCAAAAGCCAGTTTGCCCAGTCACACTAATATAAAAGACAGAAATGCTTAGTGAGGGCCTGAGTGAGAGAAAGACAGACAGGCAAACAAAAAGAGAGCAGCATGAGGACAGGAAGAGAGGGAGGAGAGAGACGGATGAGGCACAGCTGAGAGGGTCACAGGGTTGAAGCAGACAGAAAAGACAAATAAGCAGAGAAAGAAAGAGAGATGGAAACGGGGCAGAGACCAGAGATGAATCAGCAACCACACTGCAACTACAGTGTACAACACATGTGCCAGTCAAGAGTTAATCAAAAGAGCTCATGAACAAGAGAAAAAAGTGACTGACCCCTTTAAATATTTAGAGTAACAGCTTTCAGGCTTTAAGGCTTTGATTAATGCAACTTATTGTTTTCAATATTGCTTAATCTGCCGACTGCTTTGTCTATAAAATACAGTGAAAATGCCCTCCAAAGTTTTAATGATAACGTAACTAGATGGCTTGCTATATTCAACTTCAATTCAACAGCCAAAAGCTCAAAAGTATCCATCTGACATAAACACCAAATCCTTATTATTTCAGCTGCCAGAACACTATTGAGTATTTGGCTATGAAATAACTGAAATGATTAATCTTTTTTTTTTTTGTCAACTGAATTAGAGAAAATCACGTCTGCAGTGATGAGGCAGCGTGACCTGACCCTCCCCAAGGACATCCATGAGACTGTCAGACTGTCCGTCTCCCTCCCTCTTCCACTGTATCCGACCCTCCATGTTCCTTTCCTTTCTTTGCCCATCCATCTGCACTCTCCCTCTTCTTCTTGGGCTCATCCTTCTGACAAGAAATCCTGAAAGAATCTAACGCCCCTCATTTTAGGGTAAACCTAAAATATTATAAACCTAGTCTCTCTCTTCAGTTTCTACTATGACCACAAACTACAACCTTTAGGTTTCAGCATACCCATCCTCAAGGGGAAATTCATGAAAAAATAATCAGCACAATAATCTCTGCTCTTTGGGCAGAAAACACTGAAGCAGGATCTGCCATTTTTTAAATGGTATATTAGTCATAAACTTGGCTCAACCTGACAGCCATTGTTTTTACCAGAAGAGGCCACTTTATTGTTTCACTTGAAGTTCATTTGAGTCCGTCGACTTGGCAGTTGTGGAGGAAACCTTGCTCTCTGAGCTTGATCCAGCTTTTTAGTGACAGGACAAACACAGCTGCCAAACCTGTTCATCTTACAATTTATAAAATCCAATAACAAATAATGGGACTCCAGAGCAACACACACCAGTCGCACATGTTGCTGTATCATTTGAGGCATGTTAGCTGTTCGTGCAGCACACACACACCATGCAGACAGAACAAATAGACAATAGCTAAGATGTTCCCATTCAGAGTGCAAATGTTTGTCCTGCTCTTCTAAAGACCTAAGTATAATCCTGCAACCAATATGTTTCCCTGTTATTGATTAATCTGCCAGTTATTTTATTGATGTATTGCTTTCAATTAAAAATTCTCATCATAAGAGCCAAAGGTAACTTCAGCAAATGTCTTGTTTCATCTGAAAAACCTGGTCTCTCTCTCTCTCTCTCTCTCTAGAGAGAGAGAGAGAGAGAGATACGCATATATATATGCGTGTGTATAGTATAAACCAACTTAAAATAAACAATAGAAGTGTATTTATATGTATAAACCAGTTACTGAAACCACCAAGTGTTTCCAGTAACTCAGCACAAGTACTGTGCTGATGCACTGCACTGTTGCAGGCCAGCGGCCTGCAGATTAAACTGTGTGATATCAAGTCTTCTCAGTTTCCTGTGGTTAAAAAACAGAAGTTATTTTTGTCACAAAATGCCATAATCGATGTTAATCAGGATGAAAAAGAAGTATCATATGTTGGAAATTAATAAAATAAGGATCATCAGGTCTTTGGTGCTGTATTTGTTCCTGGGAGACGTTTGCATGCACTGTATGTGTATGTATGTGCTGTATGTGCACTGTATGTGTTCACTGTATGTGAAAGCCGGCTGAGCAGAGATGTAATTGCTCTGACAGGTCTGGGTTATCTTCCTAGATGAGCTACATGGAAAGACAGCCCTGCAGCTGCACAAACAACACTGATTTCACTGTATTTTATTGTGTACGTGTGTGTGTTAACTGTAAAGAAATAGAAATAGGTCTACATGGCTCACTGGTCTGATGTCAGTTTGGATTTGTCATATCTTATAAAAAGCATAAAGCAGACACGAGCTGTTCCTGGATGGGATTGGATTGGATTGGAGTGCATAGATTAGGCACAGACTTCCACCTGAAATCAAAACAATGTGTGTTTCAACATGTTTGTGTGTATGTGTTAAAGAAAAGAGGGTTCAAGACACTGTATACTGTATGTAGCTGAGTCACATAAAGAAAACATCTAGAAGCATTCCTGAGATGTTTGAATGATGACAATAGCCATCCTGTAGATAGGCAGTAAAACAATAAAGCCTCTTAGGCTTTAACTTATTTCCCTGCACTTCTTACAGTGTCTACACATAATTGATCTGCATTTACTTGTATTATATTAAAGTGCACATGGATATCACTGAACCCATTTAAAACAAGGGTGATTAGAGCTTAGTTTGTGTGATTTTAAGAGTATGGACCATAACTGCACTCATTAAAAATGCAGATTCACAGAAATAAAAACTCTGTGACATCAGTGTCAATAAAAAAAAAAAAATTATGCTGGGGAGTGTCACTTGTTCCTGATGACCCGTGAAGGTAAAACAAATATGTACTGGCTCCACCCAAGATGAGAATCAACACAGGGAAGTGAAATAAAAAGTCAATTTTTCCCGGATTCCTGACCCATCATAACACATGCTCATTTTCAGTTCAATCACACAAATAACAAGTACAATACCTTGATAAGCAATTGTGAAATTCTATGAAAGTAGCTGCAGTTGAGATGATTGGTAACCAGAATCTCACCCCAATGACACCAAATAGACTATCTTAAAATTTCCTTTTTTCATTTTCTGAAAGATAAGTGTTTTATTAGATCAGCCTCCTGTGATCAGCAGAAACTGGAACAGATGTGCTGCAGAAACAGCACTGCTCTCATTTCATTTCATGTAATAAAACAAGCTTCAGCTTCTTCTGAATTCAGCTGATTGTAGTGTGTGTGGAGAATCTGTGAGTGTGCAGGTTTATTTTCTGTATTAATAATCATTACTAATTATTCAATTTATTCTTCTTCTATGAAAATTTACAATTGTTTTGTCAAAGAAATTCTACAAAATGATAAAGAATGTCACAAAATCCCCAAACCCCACAGTGATGTGTTCAAATTGTTCATTTAAAGTTCGTAACCTCAAAACCTTAATAATATAAAACAGAAAATGTGAAGAAACTCGCTTGATTCAAAGAAATAATTGATTACTAGAAGAAATAATGGTGATTACTATTCTTGTGGCTGACCAATTCAATAATATCATTTTAACATCTATATAACCATTTAACCAGATTAAAACATTACAACATGCTTAACACATAACTTATACACGACACAAGCCGGACGAATAACGTTAACGTTACAAGGGAGGGACGAGGCTGCAGGGAAGGGGAGAGGAGAGATGGACACCACCCTTCCCCACAAGACAGACAAAGGCCAAGAAAGTCTCTGAGCACAGAGACTGATCGAAGGAGGACAGGCAGAGAGGAAGAGACAGGAAGGATGGGAGCTGGGGGGACAGAGAGAGAGGGGGAGAGATGGTCAGCCAAAAAATGATAAAAGAAGTAGGTGGAGGAGGAAGGGAGGGTGGTAGACCCACGGTGCCAGAGGCAATTGATAGATAAAAGAGCATGTGAGAGTATGCTGGGAGGCCAGACTCACTGCCAAACACACAGATGTCAGACACATGAGGGGAAGGAGGAGGATGAAAAAGAGCTTGTGTTCAAGGGTGGAGAGGAGTTCACTGAGAGCTCTCTCTGTCTCTGGCTGCACATTAAATCAACATCCTAAGCAATAAACTAAAGCGTCTCATTCTGACCATTTTTAAAGACTTGAATCATTTTCCTAAATTGTGTCTTGCCACTCATAATCAAAATCATATTATCGCCTTTTTTAAAAAACACATGAGGCAAAATCAAAACAGAGTCTGTATGTGTTAGAGAGCTGGAGTGAGTGTTAGCCAGACAGGGAAACAGCGGGAGGAGAAAAAAGTGAGGTCATGGGTTTACTGCGCAGTTAGAGATAAACTGGACATTAAAATTAATTTGTTTCTTTGAAAAATCAAGGGTTTATTTTTAGTTTCACTCCATTATAAAATACTTGTAGGAATTACATAAAGCTGCATTTATGTATTTTCATTACAGATTTATGATTTCATTGATGACTAGATAAGCTTTTGGACTATGAAATGTCAGACAAAGAAAAACTATTAATAGGCACATGAAGCAGCTCAGATGGTTCAGACATGAGTAAATTGCAGAGGGAAGTACATGACTGAGTGGGAGTGTATGAACTTGAAGCACTGGTGTTGAAACAGTGGGTTTAGCTGCTTAACGCTAAACTGCCTGATAGCAAAACACGGGGTGAGCGAGAAGCCTGAAACAAAATTGTGTGACAAGCTGTTCGGATATGCATCATCTGATGCATATCATCAGTGTTGACCCACAGGTTTCAGCAGTTCTGCAGGGAGGTGAGGAGGGGAGCAGCCTGTAGAACTTTTATACAGCTTCTATCAGACAGTGTAGTGATGGTAAAAATATGGAGCTTGTCCAAAACTCTCCTGAATGCAGATTTCTTGCTCCATCCTGGCTCCATTAGGTCAGTCGGTTACACACTCACTACAATCGGTAACACACAAGCACTAGTTCTGCGCAAATAAAAAAAGCCATCATCCTAACAAATCCTGTAGTTAATTTATAACTTATTGGCAAACCTGACAACACACACACAAAGTGTTTTAGGTCTCCATTAAACTACCTGTCACTTTGTTCATTGATGCAGCTGAGCCTTGATACACAACGACTGACCAAGAACAAGTCACAACTGCAAGTTACAATGTGTGCGAAGAAGTGTGTGTGTGTGTGTGTGTGTGTGTGTGTGTGTGTGTGCGCGCGCATGGTGAGATAGAAACCAGCTATAAGTACATTGTGTGTTTTGAGAGCACCCGAGGGAGACTGAGGATGTGTGGCTGTACACAGTGAACCTAACAGAGAGAAGGAATGTGGATGTGCACATAAGTGTGCTACAGAAACACCCTTGGGCACTCACACTGCCTTTTGTGTGTCCATGTGTGTCACAGCTTTTACAGTTATGACAGTTGGGCTCAGGTGTGGCAGCAGCAGAGACCAGTGTAGCAGGTCCGCATGTGTTTACACCACCTGCAGGAACAAGTCCAGCTCACAACTGAGCTGTTGTGTGTACAGAAAAAAAAAAAAGGCTGCTGTTTTTATTTTTAGATTAACCTGTTACATAACTACACAGTAAATTAAACTGCCATGTTTAATATTGTTGAAAGCACTCATCTTCATAGAGGCTTACCCTGAGCTACAGACAGTATGTTCAGCAGTTTGACTTATAAATGTAGCAGGGAACGACATGTGGATGATGGAGATGGAAATGCCTTCCTTGAGACAGCAGATAAACCAGAGATATTCTGGGGAAAATGTGTGTTAGCCGATAAGGGCTGTAGAAGTCAGCTAATGTAAACAAAAACAAGCGGAGGTTCGTGTTTGATTCAGGTTATATAAAGTATTTGAGGAAAGGTCTGGACCTGTTTGAGTAATCACAGCTTAATGTAAGCAATCATTTAATCAAGGGAGTAGGCAAAGTGCAATTCAATCCAATCTGTAATTACACAGTTAAATATAATTTTACAGCCCACACTTAGTTAATTGTCCTCTGAGAGTGCATGCTCAATAAAGCTTTCAAAAAAACTATTGACTTGTAAACAACATCGGGAGGAGAACACAGTCTTTTTTCACATATAACATTTTAAACACAAATACACCACTGATTCCTAAATTACACAGTCGCCTGGAAAACTGTGTGTATGTGGTGGTGGACATTGTTATGTGCTTATAAATCATGAGGTAGAAAAACTATGAGCTCATCCTGTTGTCAGTTGTTTCTATGACAGGCCATCCTCCAGGTAACACACCAGGAAACACCTGTCTCCTCCTCCTCCTCCTCTCAGCTATGTGTTTGTCCAACACACCCTCCAATGTTCAAATGAGCAGGAGCTGAGTGTCACACTGACTGAGAATTAAATGACTGAAGAGATTCGTGACGTAGAAGCAGCACATAGGCTCAGTGCTCTTGCTGCAGCTTCATTATGCTCATTTACTTACACTGCAATTTCAAGAGAGCACACAACAGGAAGCCATTTTCTTTCTACTGTATGTGAAAAACACTGGATTTGATCCAAAGGGAGATGTGGGTAATATATGCACCAGATTTTAACCAAGAAGCAGCATGCATGGAATAAAAAAATACATGTTAATATTTATTTCTTTTCATTCTTTGGTCTGACAAATATCATGTATTCAGTATAATGATAAAGCACAAAAATGGCACAACCTCAGATATAGGAAACTATTTACATGATTCTTGAAGAAGAACTTAAACCATTAATCAATTATCAAAACAGTTTTCTGTCCATAACAAGACAACACTAAAGACACTTTCTCTTACACCTGTCGCTAACATCTTCAGGTATTTAAAAGGGTACTCCCTTCTAACTATAACAAAAAAGATCAAAACTGATACAGCAGCAGAAACAGACATGATGCATCAGTCTGCATTTTGCCTTCCCTTCAAAGCCCAAGGTAAACTAGAAGCTGTTCAGTGCTGTGAGCGAGGGGGAGGCCAGGGGCTGAGATAGTATATCTGTCCACATTTTAATGGTGGAATTAAAAAGTATAAATATTTTACTTTATTGATAGCGTCCCTTTAGAGGAAGAAAAAAATATCCACATACCAAAACTAAAAAACTGAATACCTCCCCAAAGAACAAATATCTGAAGAGTCAAATATTTGAGTCCTGCCTCAGTTCTTTCCGCTCAAAGATCCTTGACATATTATCCAGTGTAAGAATATGATGTTAATAGCACATAGCACTTTTTTACATGATGGACTGATTTGTAAGTGATTTGGCTATAATGCCACCCAGCTATCTAAGCATCCAAGCATCCATGCATCCTCAGCTTTCAGGATGCGCATCTAAACCTCCTAATAGACCACCACTTATCACTGCAACTTGATCTCCCACCCATTCAAACGAAAGGACTGTTTGTGCAGAGGCTTTAATAACTCCCATAACCTATTTATATCGTATTGGTCACACCCTCCGTGTATGACGCACAAACAAACACACACATTAAAAGCTGTACAGTAATAACTTTGAAATTATGCAGTAAAAGTTAACCATGTTTGGCCTGCAAGTGCTTAGTTCATTTGGTTGCAGGCTAGTTAACAGCTACAACATCACTTGAAAGAAAAAGTCTTTTCCTTCTAATTATCCCCAGTGGAGAAAATATGAGGGCAGTAAAAGGAGAGGGAGGGAGGAGGAAGAGGAGGAGGAGGAAGGCAGCAGCTGGTGCACAGCCTGAACAGGAGGGAGAGACCGATAACAGGAGAGACCAGAAAAGGGAAGTGGGGGCTGGCGAGATAACATGGTAGATCACTTTACACTCATGACTTTGACTCGTCCACAACCATTTATCATGGGGAGTTAGTTCAGGTTGTAGTACAGGGGCCGGGAAATGGTTCCTTACAAGTGTGGAGAAGCCTCTGTCATGCACTGAATATATGAATCACTACTGTATTACACATGAGATGAAATTCTTTCAAGGTAGCTGCTGCTGCACTAACTTCTCTGGCTATTGATGTGAATGTAAAGCTCCCTCCTACACATCACATCTTCCCGGTAACTAGATGAGACCCATTGTAACCACTTCCCACAGTGGCAGCCCCCGACTAACACTTTTCATGTTTCTGTATGCCCCTCCCTCGGTGGATGGTTTTTTGCTTGAATGACAGAGCTGCTGTCTCATTGATTTACAGTACTCTGTTGGAAATAGCAAGGCTAAAAAAAAAAATTTAAAAAAAATGTCCCTCGAGATAGCAGAGGTTACACTAAAACAGTTAAACAAAACTTAAAGACGGCCAAGAAACTTCCAAGACATGAAAAATAAAGCAGGGCAGACAAACTGCAGGAGAATTTGACAAGGCAGAAATGCAGCTGCTGAACACGAACGCAGCAAACCAGGCAGGACAGTTTTACAGAGTTTAGCTTTGGATGCAGCAGATCACCAAAGCACCAGTGTGACAGCACATTTGACTAATCAAATGCAACAGAGCTTTTTATGGATGCACAGCTACCTGCTCCCACTGAGGCTCTCTGTGTTATTAAAACTAATGCTATGAAAAAAGTTCTGGGTATAATTGTATACGACAATATAAATCTTTAAAAGGATTCATCAAACCTTACTGATGGTGACTTGCTGACTTAGACCTGACTTAGCCACGTTTTGCAACTTGATTATGATGCATTTATGTCATTATAAATTATGCATAATGTGCAATGAATATCACAATATAGCCACAGAATTTCTATAAGTGCTCAGAAAATGGCGTTGGAAAATCTCCACAATCAGTCATCTTTTTATTACATAGTCACATGACTGTACAATGTCATTTAACACTACAGATTTTACCAGCAGTGTTTTCATTCAAAACTACATTCATGTCAAATCACTCCAAATGTACACAGCCTACCAGGGCTTTTCTGTATTAAAACTGGATGTCAGCTTGGTTTTACCTGGACAAAGAGGGTTGAAATATAAATTAGAGACTACATTTGGCTTCCATCTCCATGCCCTAAAAGGAATAAAAATGCGATCATACTTTTAGGACACATACCCCTGAAATGATGGTTTATGGCCTGTTAAATCAGAAGTAATAACCTCATACAGAATATACTAACACTTTTCGGGTATCTGAGGTGCAAATTATCCTTAAGGAGGTCAGATAAAATAATGAAATAAACCATCTTTATGTTTAATATGCACACTGCCTAATGAGGCTTACACATATCTGCACTTGAGCTGTCTGGTGGCAGTGTGAGCCTTAGGGAACCATGCCTAGTTTATCCCATTAAATTGGCTGACATTGCTTTGTTCATGAACTGTTTACCAGCCGACCCCCTGCTGTGGGGGAAATCAGCCTGTTTAACTGACAATATTCTGCACAAAAGGGTGGGAACACTGCAGAGCTAACAGGTGGTGTTCAAAAACTACAAACCAGACTTAAGATCCTGTATGAGTGGACAAAATTTCTAGCCAAGTCCTGTACATACTGTTTATAAACTATCTGCCAAAGAAGCAACAAGGAAATACAGCTTTAAATACACATACTTCATACAACTCCTAATCAAAACACACTGTTTCCTAACTACTTCTCCAGTAAATCCAGAGCCACTGCATCAGCTTATATTTCCTGAAATATCTTGTCCTATTAGGGGAAGAGCAAAATTCCCCAGAGTGAAAACTCCTACTAGAGATTAAAGCATAATGCTCTCTGTTGATTTATTTCCACTAAAAAACATCTATGACCTCTTGATGCAGGACCAGAAAGCATGTGATGGCTTAATGTTGATTTTTACAAGCCCTGTATTTTGAGGCAGACTAAACAGATTTGTTTGCTGGAGGTTCACCAGAAGAGCATCAAATTATATAAATATCACCCAGAGTACAGCCTTCACCCACAGCAACAATACATTCTTCATCCTGTTGGTCTGTTTGACTTTGTGGCACAACAACGTTTTATATTTCCCAACAGAGCTGTCAATTTACGCACCAATCCCCTAGTAGCTCCAGAGATAATTACCCTAGCTGAGTGGCTGTTTAAACAGCACAGCAGCACTGACTGATAGGGAGGGGATCGATGTATGTGGCCTGGGGGAACATGGACACTGCCATAATGAGTCATAGGTCAAGGTATGTAAGAGTGCATGGGTGTTGGTGTTGACAAGCCAGTCTGAAGGTTAAGTTATATTAAATATGCAGTTATATAATGAAACTTCAAAAAAAGAAAGGGCTGGTGCCAAATCTGCACTGATGCAGTGGTTTCAGCAGCTGTAATCTATTCTACCTCATAAAATAAAAGCTGCCCAGAGCTTTAAAATGTCTGTTAGATTTATTTTTTGCCTGAGTGATCCACCCTGACCTATGAGCTCCTGTACACCCTCCTGACCACTTCTGCTTTTTCCATCCTTCCCAGTGCTCACACAGAAATCTTCACTGGCCAGATGGGATTATTAATGTCATGGCCGTGTATGAGCCCAGTGTTGCTGGCCTGTACATGTGTGTCCGGGGAGAAGGAGGGGTCGATCTGAAACTGGAATGTAGGGGTACATTGCTATGAGATCATGAGAATTATGGGATGTTTGCAAAGAGGGAAGGCGAAATGTGAAGCTGAGATAAAGACTCAGAATCCACACAGAGAAACTTCAGCTCACAACAGCTGCTGGGGCTCGTACCAACTATGAAGCACAAACACGGTTCAAATGCACTCGGGATTTCGGTTTATGCAGACACGAAAAGCTCACACACTCTCACCCCTTCACTGACAAAAACAACCCAAACACCATTAACCACACTTGATATATGGGTGGGTTAGTTTGGTGAGGGTGTGGTCACTAACATGATCTGGCCAGGATGAGGAAAATGAACTCACAGTGAACTGAAAGCGATCTGGGCCTTTAGTGTCAGACAATACAACCTATTGTACTGCTGCGCCTGTAGAGCCCCATCATGAGCACAGTGCCCTTTAGACCTCCCCTACCCTCTACCCCCGGGCCCTATCATATCCTTACTCACATTTGAATTGTTCCTATCAGAGTAGCAACAATCCAGCTACAGCAGTGCATTTCCAACAGCCAAGTCAGAGTGCTGCACAACTGCATCTCACTCATGAGAAAATATTAAGTTAACAGGAAATTATCTAAGGAAAGGGTAAAGTTACACTAGGACTAGGGCTTAGTGAATAAACTGCTTTTTAATTAAAAACAATCCTGCTGCCTTTCGAAGTGGTAGATATAAATGAGAGCATTTCGACTATATTCTACCTCAAAGTGGTTTCTAATGATATTAGCAAGGTGTTAATTCCCCTCGATTCCTATATATGTGTGGAAGGCTTTGGAAACATCGTGTTATAACTTTCATGTGGGTCAGACAAAATAAAGAGCACGGTCAGCAGAGTCATTATGAGGTTACTCTCATGGGTTAGAAGCTTAAATAGGGAATTATTCACATGACAGGGAATACACAGCCCTGTTACACTACATTGTCTTTTGAACCCAAGATGCTTGAGAGAGAAATGAATGAGAATATTTGCTCTCTCTCTGTAAGTCTCTGGCTGTTCAGACATTTCATGATGCATTATTGTGGCTTCTGTCTGCCTACATAGCCACAGGACAGTGCTGAGAAAATCCTATTTTGTGTGCATAGCTGGCTCCTTACGTCATGGTAAGGCTTCTGGGGAGTACTCCTGTGCATTCCCTGGAGTGTCTGACTCCATATGTGTATATCAGTTATATCTGTGCACTTAGGAACATGAACATTTGGTGCATGTTTACATTATATGAAACTATTCAAGTGTATCCTGCTTGTCTGGACTTTCCCAACACACACACTGCAAAACAAGTCACATGCATACACACACAATACAGACACCATAGATTCATTAACGTATTGTAGAGTGGAGTGAAACTACACCACTCAATCCCATTCTAGCCTTTAATGTTTATAAGGAAATATGATGCAGTGTAGTTCAGAGTACTATTTGGGCCATTTAATATCATCTTCCTGTGGGACCAAACACAAACAGCATGCCATGGGAGGGGTGTAGCACTAAACTAGCTGTCTCACATCCACAAATATGCAAGATTAAAGGGAAAATACACAGATTTTACACACCAAGGTGTATTTACAGACTTGCAGAAAGCTATTGCATGAATGCGAAAATGCTGTATCATGTCTTTTGTTGCTCCAGGGGGAGCTGTGTGAAATTAAATACACTGCCTCAAGTGATGGCACCTGAACGGATATTGATTGGGTTAGAAGAATTTGGAGGTTAGACTTAGAAAGAAATGAGCTTACTAGGCGTCTGCACTCGCTTTTACCGTAAAACCTATAAAATCAACTGCCCATCTCTATCTTCTCCTCTCTGTTTTACATTCTTTTATTGTTCCTCCATTGTCCTTCAGCTTTCTGAGAGCTTGGCCAAAACACAAATAAAGCACCCCACATGGGAAAAAAAGAAATGCCAGAGCTATGGTAAACACATCCTCAACTGCTGTTTTTCTGATGATCACAATCCTGCAGTTTACTTAAAGGAAAAAAAATAAAAAAATACCAACAGCGTTTCTTTAGAGCTCCAGCAAAATCAGCTGTCCTCATGGTGTAGGCAGATAAGTAGGTGGTTGATTCAATTATACAAGTTTCAATCAGCAGGAAACTGGTCAGTTTCTAATGAGACATGGCCAAGTTTAGCTGTATTTGTTTGGTGTGGATTTTGAAGCTCTCAGTTCTTTCTGACACTGAGCGGGAGAAAAATCAGTTTTACAAATGTTCAGTAACTAAGCTGATGTCTAGCCAAGGGACATCAAGACACCACAGCTACAATTAGACCTGGTTGAAGTGGCGAACTGTTTCAACAGGGGACTGGGGACGTTAAGCAGCATAATTAAACAGAGACTGTGGTGCATTTTATTACTGACACATGCTGGGGTCCATGACTTCCTGGCACAAATTAAAGCAGGAAAAACTGATAAGGGAGCAGTTAGTAGAGTGACAATGTGTAAAAGACAGAACATGCAAAACTGCAAGAATTATTGATCTAGATGTAATTTCTTTTTCCGATTAATCACGGCAGTAAACTGTGATGATTTTGCAATATTTCCTAAAGCTCTGTTACTAAACATGATTGTCAGTGAGTCAGAAAGCAGCACATACTGGAGTAAATACAGACTGAATGGTGGGGAGCACAGTGCGCAACAGATTACAAGACTGCAACTTATGTTACAAGGCAACCCCTTCTAAATCCTGTAAACAAATCATCTCTTGTTTGCCTGATTCAAAGCAGAAATGGACATCAATCAAACAGCACACCTTGCTAATTCCCAGTGTAAAAATGATTCACAGGACAACGAAGTGTTCAGTCAGCATTTTATGACGTTGGGATCTCCTCCACGGACACACAATGACGATGATATTTGTAAAAGTGACAGTTTCAGCCAACTATTACTTCAACCAGTATCTTCGTAGTCAACTAACTTACTATGTCATAGTTACCGTCACTACTTCTGTACTTTCACATGCATGTGCTCCTCAGTTATACACTTTACATTATAGGGTTTATCAGTTCTAACTTGTGGCCTGACTGACATCAGAGTTCCTAAATTACGATCAGGAAGGTTTCATTGCAGAACAAACAGATAAGACACAGTCACCTCCATGACAGTATTATCACCCTTATATCTGAACTGCATGTCTGCATGGCAGCCGAAACATGACACTCACTGAGTAGGTTCAGGACCATGAATTCCATGATGCTTCTTGTTTCGTTTCTGTTCATAAACTCTGTCAAAATAATGTGCACATAAGTGTCATGTAGAAGTTTTACTTGATATTGCCACTCTAAGCTTAGTGACTCTTGAGTGAAGATCCATAAACCTACTGCTTACATGCTACATTAAGAAATTGTGGGTGTTTTATCTTAGCACACGACTACTCACTGAAAAATGCAAAGTAAGCAGCAGGCTTCCTGCTGCTAATGTCTTCTTGAACAGGAGATGCACTAAAACAGCATGATGGTACCTGCATGTGCCTGCCTTTTGTCGGCACACAACACTGTGAAGGCACAATTCCACAGTAACGCCAAGGGACCATAGCACCGAAACACAGCTAAGCACCAAACTGAACGAGGAGCGTTCCTCTCCAAAACCTGAAAGTGTCCCATCATACATTATTAACAAGAGACAAACTATCCATTTCCAATTTCACTGCGTATCTGGTGGTTTGTTGAGATGCAACCAAGCAAACCAGGATATTTACTTAAAAGTAGCCCGTCTGTGCATGTTAAGATGGTGTTTTCCTGCAGTGCTTTCAGTCGTGATGTTACTTGACCACTCCACAACAATGCAACTTAGCAGTAGTATTGTGTCTGCATACATACCTGCTCTTTCCCTTTTATTTTATCCATGGGGGTCAGGTTATTCTCACATTTACTATAAAAAAACAAAGCAATAAATATGTCTAAATCTGAGAAGGGGAGAAAAAAAAAATACAGGCAACTATGGTCATGTGATGAATGGTCACAAGTAGATATTGGGCCATAAGCCCAAAAATGGGAACCAGTGATGTAAGGCACGTACTTGTGACTTGAAGGACTTGCTAATGGACCAACCAAGACCCTGTGCCTGATACTTTGTCTGACCATGCGAGCAGGTAGCATCCAGCCTCATCAACTTACTTGCATAGAGTCGTTCGCCATCGTTGTCTCTGTTGCTGTCTTTGCTTGCAGACAACCTGTGGGTTTGTCTCCTTCCCCGGGCAATAAAATGCAGTGATTGATTGAAGAGGACTGGCTCTGGGTCCCGAGTCTACCCCCTAACTAGACCCGAACCCTCGGCAGTGACACGAAGGCTAAACAGTCAAGAGGTAATCCGCATTGTTGGCGTCCCTGGCCGCGCCTGAACGGATCCTCCCAGGTCGTTTCAGTGTGTTTGAGCAGCGTTAAAGATCAAACTGCTCAGGGGCGGACACTTTACCTGCAGAACGGGTCATTAGCATCGGAGCATCCAAACCAAACTGCTGCTCCAACAGCTAGCAAGAGCCGCGTGAAAGACACCGGCAGCCGCTCCTCCGTCCGGCTGAACCCGACCGGTGGTAAAGTCCCATCCACAAACAGCATAAAATGAAAAGAAAAATCCGCTTCGCCCCGTTTTTTTTCTCTTCTTTTGCCCGGTAACATCCGTGAGACACGAACACACAAAAAGCCGCCTGTCAGTCCCTCACCCACCGCTCGCACACAGTCAAGACCGGGGACAACAGGCTGAGCGTCCGTCCACCGAATACCCCGCTGGCTGAAGCCAACCCGGCTTAAACGTTAACGTCCTCCGGTGTTTGGTGCCGGTGAAACGGTGGAGATCACGTCCCGTCGACCGGACAGCGGGCAACTCACGGCTGGGAAAGCGCGCGCTCCACTTGTACGCCAGACCCTGCGGCGCGCCCCCGACGCTCCAGAAATGCCGCTCGGGCGTCCATTGGTCCAAGGCTGGGCAACGGGGGCGCGCCCGGATGTACCATGTGACCCGCAGCGGCAGTTGTCAGCGGGAACTTGTGATGAGCCAACTGTTGAACCCGGAGCCATGTGCAAGGTGGCACACCTCAGGATTAGTTGACACCTGAGGGCAAAAATACAAGTTCATCCATAAACTTATTATAGACTAGACTGTAAATTATTCTGTACTGTTGGATTATTGCCTTTATTATTACTGGTGCTTTAACAGGCAATTAACATTTTAATAATGCCACTAGAAGCCACTGTCATTGATGGATAACTGAACAGGCCTATTAGGTACAACCCCAGGCACCCATGGGGGCTGCCAACCATCCTGTAAAATACAGAATCGTCCCATAATACTCTATGGGCCGGACCCTAAAATTTCACTTGTCGATACCACTGACAGTGGCAAAACCTTGTTATCATTTTTGGTCAGAACATTTGTCAGTGTTTTATACTATTGTGTTTGGTGTCATTTTAAAGGGGACATTCTTACGTTTCATTCAAGTTCAACTGGAAACTAAACGACCTGATCTGTATTTTTGAGACTCAATTCTGTGCAAATATATGGGGGAGAAATATTATTGGTTATTTAGACGGGGTGATTTGAGACAGATCTGAGTCATTGGCTGTGAGAAGCACTGTCAACACACTGTCTGGTATGCACTGTTACACCAATGTGGACATGTTTATATATGTATTGTTTTTATTAAAATCCTGTTCTGTTTCATTGTAAAGACTGATAATATATCATAGGTTAAACTGTCCCTGTGACCCTGTGCCTTTCACCCAAAGAGAGCTGAGATAGGCTCCAGCGATCCCAGTGACCCTGGTTAGGAATAAGAGGGTATAGAAAATGGATGGATGGGTTAAACTGTTGTTTTTCACACTCCCAAGAAAATTCTTAATAATAATGTTAGGCATGCTTTGTTTTTGCTAAACACACACACGGAGCTTTGGTGTCCCTTATTTCCATCTTTTAAAAACTGGCAACCCTAGTCAGGGGCCTCATGGGGAGCTGATGTGTGAAGTCATGACCAACATGTTTTGTCAATGTAACAGCTACAATGTGATGTGAAACAAGTTAAACTGGATGGAAAACAACTACAAAAAGACACAAGTAAACAAGAAACCACAAATTGTGTTTCAATCCAAGTAATTTTAGGTTCAGATATTACTCGATATGAACACTAATATTGATGGTCTTCATTGTTAAAATCAATTAAAATGTACTATTTATAAAAAATATGTTATGATATTGACAAGGCAATACTAATAACAATAAACCTTGGATAACTTAATGTTGATTATATGACTCTCTCTAAGGATAAGGATACGTACAAAAATAGTAGCAGTAGTAGTAGTAGTATGGGTAGTAGTTTATTGCATTAGCAACATTTACTGGTGCTAATTAGCCAAAAACTAAAGTTCACCTGAGGTTTTTTGTAATTTTTAGTTTTAGAGGTCAGAAGATCGGTAAGTTATTACCATTGATCTTGACAAAGATATGAATATTTGTACCACGTTATATGTGTCAACAGTGTAATCTCCTTGTAATGATTATTTTCTGTACAAGTCTGGTTCCAATCTGCCCTGTTGATGTTGGGATAAGTGAAAACTGTGGGTGGTGGAATTCAGATCAGGGGATCACCAAAATCAGCAGGATTCTTCTTCTGGGAGCAATAAAAGTCTGTGCAAAATATTGTCGCAATCCATCAAGAAGTTAGTGAGATATTTGGAGCAACAGAGCAAGAGATAGACAGCATTATCTCTAGATCCATGTCAGTTACATGACTCAGAACACAATATTTTCAGCAGATTAGACATATAAAGTAACAGAAAATGAAACCCAATGACTAAAACCTTAAATAGCTGCCTTTAGTCTGAAGTATCCATTTGTGTTTCAATTGTTGATGAGAAAATTCCCATTTTTATCTGTATCTCCTGCTTTAAACAAGACAATCTGGTCAGATTTATACAAATACATTCAAAAGTCTTCCTGCATGTTGCTCAGCTTTTCTGACGACCCAGTGCTGTAGTCCTTCTGGACAAATCAGTTCTAAATAATCTAAGCAGCTGCACAGCTGCTGTAAGGGTTCAATCTGATTCAAATCCAACACCTGCTGCATATGGCATTTTTGGCTCAAAAGCACAACTGCTGCTTATCTCAATCAGCAGAAACAATATTAACTTGTTACAAAGCTGCTGGGTGCGTGTGTGTGAGAGATATAAAAAAAAAAAGGCAGAGACAAAAACGAAAACAGGGTTATGTGATGTCATGGTGCTGGGAGCAGGTGACTTTAGTAGAGTTTATAGAGAAACTGAACTGGACAACATTTGCATAACTCATTTGCAAAATGAAAATTTATCACCTGAACGATAAGAAGAAAACAGTAACAGCGTAACCCTAATGCTCCAGGATACACATCCTCTGTATACATGACATTAAAATCTCTACAACCTCAAGTGACACTAAAATAAAATGACTTTTACAACGAGCACGATTCCATTTGCTGTGAAAGACTTATAAAAGGTTTGAGAAATAAATACCAAACTGTAAATGTTTTCTTTGATGAGAAGGCATGAAAAATGTGGACAAAAAATATTTCATGCTTATTAAAGAATGTCATTCAAATGTTCCTACCAAAATTAAAATAATGAGAATTTGTTATTTATTGATGTGTTATTTAGGTGCTGTGTCAGTAGGTTAATAATTGAGATGGTTTGTTTTGGACAAATTTCCAAAAAGTAACTGACTGTACATAAATGTATTGTTATTTATCAGTGCATGAATTTATGGAGATGAGAGGTGGCAAATCAATAATATCCACAGTTTCTGTTTGTAGTTAAATCATTAAGCATAATGTCACCACGGACTGGTATTCCAATGAAATTACAATAAAATAATGATCAGTACCAGTTAATTAAAATTTTGAGTAAATTATAAATTATTTATTAGATTTTTATTATTATTATTATAATTAACAGACTGTTTTTTCTCAGATGATAATTTAGGGTACTAGATGTCAGAAAATAATAGAAAAGGCCCACTAATGACCTACAATCCAAATAGTACATGAATATGATCCACTACTACACTACTCAAACATATTCACTTTACATTTAATAAAAAGACTAAAAAAGCTGCACGTGTTACTAATGACATTTGCTCCTGAAACCAGCAAATATTTACATTTTAGTTTGATAAATGACTAAACAATGAATTATCACAACTGTTGTCCTTAACATTAAACTAGCTAATCCAGAAACTAATCCTTTCAGCTCTAACATGAAAACAATATATTAATAATAATAATTATTATTTTTATTTTTTCTTGGGTCACAAAGACCTTTGACCTTTCACACCTTAGTGCAGAGGTTAACTACTAAAGGTACGTTAGCTTAGCCGCTAGCTAGGTAAAGTTAGCTCGTTATATTATGGTTAGATTAACTAAAATCTTACTAAAACCAGCAGATTACAGTGACATTTAGTCAGGTTGTTTTACTTGTAGTCGACTAATACACAGTCGTTATCTCAGGTTTGTAGTTTGCTAAAACGTCGGTGTAACGTATTTTTTTTTGTTATTAGCATGTAGCATGCTAACAGCCGCTCCTCCTAACAGGTGACGGGCCAACACTGTGCGACATCAAACTGTTTTATTTTCCACAGGTTTTCTAAGAAACACTTATCTTCTGCTGAATACATGACGGACACACGGGTCCAGGCTGACACCCAAAGCCAGAACTCAACCTGGGGACAACACGCACGTGGGGCCCGGGACCAGAGCGCGGGGCAGGATCCAGACCGCAGGGAGAGCCTTAAAATCTCTGGACACAGAGGTCAGGTCATGCAGCCTACACCCTGTCCTGGATGTGTGTCTCCTTTTTAGACTTTAAAAACCTGGTTCTCCATGCTTTCACTTTCAGTAAATTCATATGTAACAGCCACATAATCCACAGACTGTTGCTAATCTTCAAATAACTGTGGTAGTTACAGCTGCGTGTGTTGATTAAAGGTAAGTACTGAGCACAACATCCTGCACAGCCCTGCTGTAAACAAAAGTGTGAGATTGTTATTATGATGATTCATGTGTTTCAGAGGTGGATGAGGAGCCGCTGTCGTCCCCCACGGACGCTTTTCTGTCGCCACCCAGTGGTGGAGATGCGGCCTACAGCTGTGACCTGGAGGCCTGCAGCTGTCTGGAGGGCAGAGGGATTGACAGGAGCCTCCAGTCCATGCAGCTGCAGCTCCAGTTCTTCATGAGAAAAGCAGATGACTTACACGATCGCCTTGTGAATGGGTAGGGGCTTAACTTGTCACAACGCACTGATTTTACATGGGCGTTTTGGCTATTTAGCTACGTTTTCTGGGTGATCCGACAGGCACAGTAATCCAGAGAGAGAGGCCCTTGCTGCTGCGGTGCGAAGGCTCCTGTACACCTGTCAGCCTTATTTTAACCACCTGGAATCCACAGCAAGAGGCTCCATGTCCCAGGACACTCCCCCGTCCTTCCACCTCTCTACAATGGTAAAATTTCCTTAAGTTTACGTTAAGCTAAATTATTAAAAGACATATTTTCTAGGCACATTATATAATCACGCTGATACTGATTAAAGTTTTATTTGGTCAAATGTAACTGAAAAAAAAGAAATCTGTTGACAGCTAATAGCAAAATCACAAAACCGTTTGTTTTCATTGTATGAAAACCTTCATCGTGTGTGCAGCTGCTGGACTTCTCTCAGCAGATGTGTGACAGGTTGGAGAGGCTGATATCAAAATATGCCAGCTACAATCTTCTCTGTTTGGATGAGACTGACCCTCACAGGTACACACACACAAATTTCTTTTCCTGATACATTAAGTTTTTGTTTGGTCTTCAAATCATGAAATGGTAGTCACACATGTAACAGTGTGGTAGTCAGAAATATTGATATTTCAACAGCTTGGTTGTTAATTCTGAATATTTGGTTAGTTCTTCCAACAAACCTCAGATATATTAGTATTTTCTGTTTTTTACTTGTATTTTAAAATCTTTGTTCTACCAGCAGAATCATGTCACTCTTGGCTGCTGTCCTGGACAGAGAGGCGTTTTCTAATTCTTTTACCATCTGACTCTCTCCAGTGTGTCACACTTCTACATCGGCCAGCGTCAGCTCGGCCGACTGAGGCTGACTATGTTCCGTTACTGCAAGCCAACACCATACCTGGCCCGAGTCGACACTGGCCTGTACAAATGCATGCGCTGGAACGTGGAGAGGCTCCACGATGAGCAGGTGCAGACAGCTGAAGGGAGGGGCGGTAACAAAGAGGAGATGGCAGAAAGAGTTAGCAACACAGAGTAGTGAGTTTGGATGATACAGTTTTTCTTTTATTTCTTGTCTAAAAGCTTCAAAACCCCTTTTCTGCAAATATCACGTCTTTTCTCACTAAAAACCCTTTAATCCAGTCTTACTGCTGTGTTTGCATCTCTTAAAAGTTACTTCTTGTGTTACGAGGATATTCCCAATGCACAGGCTGACAGGGGCCGTCAGGGTGTCTCTCCTGATAACATGGTGAGGATGTGGTCCATTGGTCAGTGGGTGCAGGTGAACCCTGACCCCGACACAGAGGACCTCTATAACTGGTATGGATTTAAATGCTCCTGATCATTATCAGTACGTTTGGTGACTTGATAACTGTTCTTTTAGGTTTTTTGAGTCATTTTTCTATTTTCCTGTTTCAGGATCATGTGTGAGGTTCCTCAGGGAAACTATCATAGGCTGTTGTCTCTGGGCAGCGATGAGCCGTCTAACCGCAATGCTACAGACCTCCTGCTGCAGGTGCTGTTGTCACACCAGACAACAGACTGAATGATGCAAACACGTCTGTGGGTCATCATGATGGTTCACAGGACAGACTGGACCAGATTAGATCTCACAGTTCGCTGAAGATAATCCTCAGCCTCATTATTTTGCAATATGCATCACTGAGGCCGTTTGATTTCATAATAATCTGGGACCAGTGTTGGTTTCTAAGTCAGTATTTTTCATGATGGGCCTGTTTAACTGTGATGTTTGTTGCATAGTATACTTTGTTCTTTCTGTGTGTTAATGTTGTACCGTTTGCAAGTTTGCAAATATTTTAAGTCTTTAAAAAATTTTTTTTTTATAAAAGTTAACATTTTAAGACCATTTTGTTGTGTTGTAAAGAAGTTCAGAAGCATTATTAAAAAAACATTTTATTTATATTAAACATTGTATTGAAATAATTACACTCAATCACAGACTTCTGTCTTTAACAAAGACAATAAGGGAACTTTATATTTTAAAACAAGCTGCCAAGACAAGGGCCCCACATGTGAGACTACCCAGTCTACTTCATTTCATCAGGCTTATGTGTTTCATTGAAATTAGTACACATTAAACCTCGCTCCGTTTTTAATAAAATACACAAAGTGAGTAACAACTTGGAGCCTAAGTCACAGATGGGGTTGTTCACTTGAAGTCCAGCCTACTGTGTTCAATTTGACCTTGTAACCTCAGTTTGTTGACTGGACATTGAGAAAGGCATTTTACTTATAACAAAGAATAAAATCTGCAATTTTACAACCAATATTCATTCTCTAATGCAATAAAAATCTATATGACTCTGAAAGGACTGCTATACTTCTAAATCTCTACAATACAAAACTAAAGTGGAGATTCCCTTCATTACAGTGATCAGTCCTCTTTAAAACAATACACATACATGCGCACATAAACACTACACAGAAACATAGTAAGCATAAACACCTTGCTTCTCAGCTGCTAATGTAGACTTTGATAACAGTGGACAAACTAGTGAGTGATGTTAAAGGGAATTTTCTTTGCTGGATGAAATAGTGGAGAAGATTGGGCAAGAATCTGTTTTAAAAGTAAGTGAAACACCGGATGTCAAATCTGATCAGTTTTCATTTTAATTAGTAAACTATTTACTCTAACACTTAAGGAAGCAAGGCAGCAAGCAATGACCTGACCAAATACTAAACAACACTTAAATGGACAAAAAAATAAATTTCAGATTTTTGAACAGCAACCTTTTCTAGTGCTCTACACTCGGAGCAAATTTCAAATCACGGACTGACTGAACTGTCTTTAAACTTGTGGCATTATGAGTGAAGCTTAATATAACGGCCTTTAACAACACTGACAAAAATAAAAATATTCAGACAAGACTGGCATTGACATACAGTGCAAAAATCAATATTTACAACCAGTGATGTAAACTGTACTGGAATTTACAGTTTCAACACTAATACACAGAAAATACCCAGAATAACCAGCATTCCCTTCCTTGTAAAAATACTTGCCTTCATAACATGCAATGATGTGACCCCTGACCCTCACAGTAGTATTGGTTAAAACCCAGAGTTAGTGGTGGTCCTCTAAAAGTGTGTGCTTGACATGGGCAGTGTAGAGGTCCTGGTATAATAACAAGCTACTATCTTCCATCCATAGTGTATGACTGAAGTCTTAAAAAAAATAAAAATAAAAAAAACACAAATGTGCCAACAGAAATGTTTCCCTGCAAAAACTAACATTCAAAAATATTTAATTACAAACAAGCCTCTTTAATCAAAACAAGTCCATGTGCATAAGTCACACCTCATTAGTGCCAGGCTTTCAAAGCAAAAGGTTTACTCATTGTATTGAACTTTGGATGATGATGACTTACTTGAACTGTAGTGTCTAAGACTCTATAATCAATACATCTGAATTGATTCACATTATAAGACTTTAGAAATTTCAGTAAGTACAGCCTTTTCAGTAGCAAAACATGTCCAGTGTATTGTCATTTTAATAAGGTGAAAAGGAAACAGATATGGCTTCAATTAAATAGCGACAGGTGGTCAAACATTAAAGTAAAAGCAAATCCATCAGTTTAGCTTAGACTCATAGGGGCCGTTTGGCACCATTGGTGTGTGCTCATGTCCACCCGTTGCACAAAGATTTGGCATAAAGTAGTGTCCAGGTCCACCCCGTTAGCCAGCAGCAGCGATGCATCATGGGATTTTGTAAGTGTAAGTAATCAGATAGATTAAGCTGTGTGGTTTCAAATTATTCAAATGGGATACTGTCTGTAGAGCTTGTGTTTGCAGGTGGGTACGAAGTGTGAGGTAACAGAGGTGCCAAGTTTCAGTGTCACGTTACGTTTGTCTTCTTGGATTTCTGTGTGGCAGAGATGAGACTCAGGTTCCCCACTGGTGGCATGAAAACTTTCTTGTCCTGACTAGAGACCCTCAGGCAGCACTGTAGTTTCCACTGTAGTTACCACTGAGGACATGTCTGGTATATTTAACAGCAGGAGTTAAAGATGTACTTTACATTTTACAGGTTGTTTTCAGCGTATGGACACTTCCTTTACTTAGAATTTACTACTTTAAAGCCAATATTACACCTTAGAGGAATATAAAAATGTTTGGAGACTTTTTCTGTACTTAGCAAAATCTATTAGTGTTGAACTAAAAATGCCTCAAAAGATAAAAGTTGACAATTTTCATTTTTAAAAACTAGCAAATATCTGAGTGAGGAATTGGTAAACAAGCCTAACAATTTGTCCAATACCAGGCACTTTGTCACTTGATGCTATAGAAGCATTATGGGTGATAGTGTTGTTCCTAAAGGTGTGGAGAAGGCTTATAGACATTCATGTTAGTAAGTAAAATGGGAACAAAGTGCATAAACATTAAAAAAAAAAAAAAAAGAAAAGAAAACTGAAAAAGGACTTACAGCTTCAGTCTTTCTAGGCAGTTCCTCTGGAAGAACATACTCCCCGAGAGTCATAACTCAGGGTAAGAAAGTCCCTCAGCTGTTTTTTGCATTATTAAACAGCATACACACTTGGAAACATGATTAGCTGTTAAATTAGCACCAACATGCCTCAGTATCTATGTGTTGTCTCTGTGTGATTTTACGGTAGTTAGAAATCCCTGTCTCTGTCAAAGCTATAGCATTGGTTCCCAATGGTTTTGCCCTGAGAGCCATTTAAAACCTTTTTATCTGCATCCACAGAATGTGACCAGTTCAATCAAAGTGGTTATTCCTGATCGAATTCGTGCACTTGAATACTTTATTTTCAGGCATAATCGGTATTCAAGGAGGGGGAAAAAAAAAAATCAGTTAGGGGAATTTCTCAAAAAAATAAAACTCGCTTCTCAGTAGTTTACTTTTAACCTATAGCAGTCATCTGATGCTTTTTGCCTGAAGATCCCTTAACCATTTTATCTTTTTTGTGTCTCATCTTCTTAAACCCTTACATATCTGCAGTGTCGCAAGTTTATGGGCCTAGATAAAGGACTGGGCAGGAAGTAGATTTTTTTTTTTTTTTTTTGCTTCTTCAGAACTAGAAAGAGCTGTTTTGTCGTCTTCCTTAAAAGATACTGTGATGTACATGGATTTTCTTCAGTATTTCTTCAAGTTTTTGGCTATTTAATTCAGTCTGCACCGCTAATTTCCACAACTAAATATTAAAATATACACATAGGACTAGTACAAACATGGTGGGTTGTTGTGCATACACATATTACCCTGTTTATGTGTGTATCTTTCAGTCATTAATTCATGTCTGTGTGTGTGTGTGTAGACAGCACTTTGCTGTATGGGTGTTCAAATGCAGTACTGTTAAATGTGTATGCTTTAAATCACACTCAAGTCCCTCAGTGATGTGTCTCCAGCTCTACCACTGTCCACTCCCCCTGTGGGCAGCTCCCAGTGGCCTCTGGGGAGAAACTACTGACAGAGGTGATGGTGGCAGAGGGAGGGGTGACTGGAGGCAGCAGGCTAGGCCACAGGCTGCTCTCCAGGGGGCTCAGTGTGCCTCCTGCACCTCCTGGCAGCAGCAACAGTGAGGAGCAGCTATCTCCGTTAAGCAGCAGGGTCTGATTGATCAGTTGCTGCACTATATCCACTTTCTTCCCCCAGTCCAGGTCCAGAGGTGGAGTTCGCTCTGGAGACGCAGGAGGGCAAGGGGAGGCACAGTCTTCTTCAGGGGAGGGGTTGCCAGGTGTTTGATGGGAGTCTGGGTGAGGTGTGGGGTGTGTAGTGGACAATGAAGAGTCTTGATGTTTGTCTTCATTTGATGTCACCCTTACACAATCATCACCCATCTCTTGATTTGATGTCACTTGTTTGGACTCTGTCATCTCTTCAGTGGGCTGCAGCTCACTCACTGCCTCTTCTTCACCTTCAGCCTCCTCACCATCACTGTTCTCCAGGGCTTCATAGATGGTGCAGAGGCCAGAGGAAGGAGACAGCAACACTGCCTGACATTTGTTCGACTGTTGCAGCTCTTGTTGCCACTGCATGATTTGTTGT
This sequence comes from Mastacembelus armatus, assembly GCF_900324485.2. NCBI lineage: Eukaryota > Metazoa > Chordata > Actinopteri > Synbranchiformes > Mastacembelidae > Mastacembelus > Mastacembelus armatus. Next base: position 22,815,298 of record NC_046633.1, read on the forward strand.
CTTTGCTTCAGCTCCTGTTGCTGCTGCTGTAGTTGTACTTCAAGGTCTCTCCTCTGCTTCAGCTCTTTTTCTTTCTTCAGTTTTTCCTCCTCTTCCTTCTTCACCCTTTGTGCCTGCTCCCTCATCTTTCTCTCTTCTTCCTCTTTATTTTTCTTTATTTCTTCTTCAGCTTCCTCTTTCTTCCTCTGCTCCTCCTCCTCCTCCCTCTTCTTCCTCTCCTGCTCCTCCACCTCCACCTCCAGTGGTCTGTTTTGTTGCTCCCTGCGTTGCTGCAGCTCCAGCAACTGTCTCTGGTGTTGCTCCAGCCTGCGGAGCTGGGGGCTCAGAGCCTGCTGCCCGGGACTTCTGGGTGGCAGGTCAGCACAGGTCAGCTTTGGCAGGTTGACAGCGGCACCGTGAGGTTTGACGATATCGCAGTAGGTTCTGAGGTACGCTGAGTGATCACGGCGGTGAGGGTGCGGTAGTGCAGTGAAGCCTGTGTGAGAGGAAGCGGGAAGGAAGATTACAGTAGCGTGATGCTGTAAAACAGAAGTCACAGGGAGCAGGACAGCGACAGCAGTGCAGTGTAGTATGAACACAAGCAGAAGGGTGTAGAGGGAAAAGGGGTAAGGCCGTGAGAGGCTCAGAAAGACTCAAAGAATAGTGGAATCATTGTGAAGCCAAGCCCAAAGATCTGCCAACAAATTATAGCAACAAACCGACTAGCAATTATTTGCAGTAATGTATTTTGAGCAAGTAACAGTGGGTAATGAAGTATCTGGGGGGTGGGGACCAGTATTGTGTAAGAATTGTGAATACGCCAGGAAATAGTGACCCAAAGTGAGGTGACCGGGGTGGTGTCTGGGCCAAAAGGAAATTTACACAGAGAGCAACAGTGCATAATTAGAGTGATTTTTTTGGCTATATGTGATCTTAAAAAAAGAAAAGACACCCAGAAAAGAAATGTGTGCAAAAAAAAAAAAAAAAAATGCAGCCAATTTCCTGTATATGCAATGACTATCAACCGTGGTGAGACAAACATCCACAGAAAAGCTTATTGCGAGCTTAAAACAGTCATCACCAGTGAATGGTATTTATCATTAGTGAATAAGTGATACATGCAAAAGCTGTCCATGCATTTAGACATTCAGCATCAACAGAAAACTAAAATAATAGCTTGGCTTTAGAAGCAATACAGTAAAGGACCCAACCTTCTAACCAAAGTTCAGTCCTAGAGCCAAGCTATTTGGCTGACCCTGAAAAACCAATCCAAAGTAATGAGATGAAAGTCAACTCATTGTGCAATTGTGACATGCATAAGCTCTGTTAATAGTGTTGGAGAACAGTGCAGCAAGAATGCATTAGAAAAGAGCTAAAACAGGAACACACCCACAGTAGACTGGAGGGAAATTAAAGCGGCAGAATGAGCAGAGTTGGGTTCTTCTGGAGGCCTGATGAACGTCAAACTTCTGTACTGCTCGAGATGTTGAAGTTTGATCCATGGATGAGACGGTCTGGTGGTGTAGATGATCAGTTCATGGCAGATTCATTGCAGTTACGAGGTTTTCAGACCAGTGAGGTCTTGTTAGGCATAAGTTCCAATGTGTGTCCACTTTTCAGAAGAAAGGTCACAACTTTATGTTCTGTGTGTAAAGCATTGATAGCCTGTTGTCTACATTTAAGACTTGAGTGTGTCAGCAGTATGAGAGGTCTACAACCACTGGTCATAAATAAACGCAAATTTGTGCAACCTTGAAATGAATACTAGTGGTGTTGGATGATTTGTCTTGCACACTGAACCACAGACCATATAATGCCTTATACTCCACTCGCAAGCATCCATTGCAATAAAACTGTACAGTGAGAATACATAATAGTAAAAATCTAATCTTTATTTAAAGTTTTAGGGTTCATTAATCCAAAAGCTGAATAAACAGAAGAAAAAGCTGGGATACAATTTAAAGTGCAAAAAGATGAGGCGTGATTGGGAATAAGGAAGATTGCCTGTATTATAAGATTGAAGAGGAAAATCCAATGACTATACAATCAAAACTTAGTTTCAATTATCAGCTTTGTTCAGTAAAAAGTTAGACAAATACAAATGAGAACATAAACAGTTAATTCCACATTCCTTTTGTTAATCTTCATTTTCTTTATTTTCCCCTCTTTAAGTGCTGTAAGTAAACAGGTTAAATCCATGCTAGTTCAGAGCAACCACATAATTCTGTGTTAAATAAAACAAAAACCAAAACCCAGACACACTCACACATTAAGAGTAAATAGTAGCTATTGCACATACAGGAATTTAAGCCATATACTCATAATGGAAATGTTATGTTAGAGGCAAGTGCCACTGCTGTCCTCTTATTTCTTCCCTTTTTTTGCTCTCTGATTTTTTTTTTTTTTTTTTTTAAACTGATTACATCCACCCCCAGAGATGTCAAGACAAAACACTGACAAGAAGTACAACAGTGAGATATTGTTGTGGAGAGGATGGGGCATTATTCAGGCTGGTAGGAATGTGAACTATACATTACCTGCAAAAGAATTCTCAGTCTTTTCACAGATAGCAGAATAGTAGGGAGGCTGGACATCATCTGGGATTTCCTCTGGTTGCTCCAAAGTGTTCAGAGTTGATGAAGGACCCAGGGCTTCATCTGACCCCGGCGCTTCCTCTCTGGCATGCTCAGCTGACTCTGCTTCCTGCTTCCCACACTCGATGTACTGCTGCTCTGTGAGGCATGGTTGGGTGTGAGACTGTGCAATGAGACAGGGTTCTTTGGCCTCCTCAGGCAGCTCCTCCAGAGAGAAGATGCCAGGGCTCTTGATGCAGCTTTCCCCTGTGGACTGGGCGTTGGAGTTTGAAGCTGTGGTCGTGGTGTCAAAGCCGTAAGAGGCCAACGAGGTGGCTGAAGGTGGGGTGGTATCCTCACCTGCACCGCCCTCTGTGTCCATCTCAGCCTCCTCTCCCTCTTCCACAGTGGACAGACAACGCTGGGTTGTTGGCTGGCTGATTAAGATGACATTACTGACTGCTGCATTCTCCAAGGAGTCATCCAATTGAGCTTCTCCCTCTTGGTCACTGGACTCATCTTCTGTGACTGAGCATGAAGAAGGGTTCGAAGTGGGAGCAGCTGCTGGACCTCCCAGGACTACTTCTGCAGGCAGAGTCTCTGCCTCCTCCTCACCCTCTTTGTCTGCCTTCGCCAAGTGCTGTGGAGAGAGCACTAGGACTTGGGCAGCTTCAGGCTGGGTCTTCTCATCTTGAAGGTAGTCACCAAGTTCCTCTGGTGTGCTGGTTTCACTGCTAAGAGTGCTTGGCAAATACATTCCCAGGGATGAGAGGGGAGCTGGGGCCTGCTGTGGCTGAGGAGGTTCTGCCCAGGGATCGGCAAAAGGGTTTGGTTGATCCCACTGAGCAGCTGGAGCAGAGGGAAGCAAAGGAGGGGGAGGTGGCGGAGGTGGCTGGGCCACCCTGTTCAAGTTGTCCACCCTTTCGTCCTCATCAAAGTCATCCTCATCTGCATTCCCATAGCTTTCCAGCCCACTCTCTGTCACCCCCTCACTAGCCATCTCCACATCTTCATCCTCCTCATCTACATCATTGTCATGCCTGGGTCTCTGCGGTTCATCTGTCTGCTCTGAGCACACATCCATGTCACACACATGATCATCATCATCGTCATCATCCTCCTCCTCCTCCTCATAGTCATTTACTGGTATGTCAGGAACCTTCTCAAAGTCAGGTGAACCTGCTGAGGCACCTTCCATGTCAATGGCTCCTTTGAGACTGCCATCACCAAGATCATCCATGCTCTCTGTACCCTCCAGGACGCCAGGGGCGCTCAATTCAGATGCACCCTGCTGGCTGCCACTTACATCCTCAGAGTCCAGCTCAGACAGCAAGGCACCCCCAGCTCGCCAAGCAGACCCTGCCACTAGTCCAGCTGAGCCTGCACGAGACTCCTCTGTTGGCTGTGTGGTCCCACTCATTTCAGACACAGAAACAAGCTGGCTTCCCTCCTTCTCTTCGTCGTCGTCCTCATTTAGATTGGTTGGATGAACTACCTGAGTGATAACATTTGCTGCTGCTGTTGCTGCTTCTGCTTCTGCTGGGAGGGCTTGAGATGTGGACGGTGTTTGTTCTGTTAAACAAACAGGCTCCCTGGATTCATTTACAGGGGATGCCACAGGGGGTAATGTAGGTTCAGCTGGGGCAGGGACCTGCATCGACATGGTTTGCAAGGGAGCACTGCTTTCTAGCAGAGGGACCTCGTCCGGTACATGGGCAGCAGGGACTAATTCTTGTGGTAAGGCCACTGTAGCCTGTGCTTGTGTTTCTGCTAGCATGGTGACTACTGTGGCAGCTGCTACTGAAGCACCAGTAGAACTCTGTGCTTCTACAGCAGGTGTGGTAGTATTTCTTTCCCCTGTCTTAACGGCACTGTAAGGTGAGACAGCCTGAGTGGGTTTGGTTCGTTGTTTTGCTTGAGAGTTTCTGCTATTTGCAGGTTTGTTCACTGAAGAAGGTGGTGGGGTTTGGCCAAGAGGTGGTTTGTTAACAGCAGGGAACCAAGAAGCAGGTGCAGATTTCTTTGTGGGTGGTTTTGCAGGCTGTACAGTTTTGGAGTGTGATACCTTTGGGTCTGCTGCTTTTGCTGTTGCAGACCATTTGGGAGCAGTGTTGAGCTTCACAGTGGCCATGGCCTTAGCTGGAACAGGTTTTTTGGTAGCAGCTGGTGATGTAGCTGTTGGTGGCTTCTTAGACACTGCAGCAGAAGGTGGTCGACTGACATCTGTTGCAAGGAGAAAACAGACATTAATTCTCCCAATGTTACTTCATTTTAGCAGAGAAAGACTTCAAAAATACTATTACAATCACATTAACAATATCCATTTGTGGGAACTAAAGTAAACAGCATACTATTTATTTAATACAGATATTGTAGGTGAGCAACTTGAAACTGTCTTAATGTTACTATCCACTCATCTGGAAAAAAAAAAGTCTCGAAAAATCTAGTTGTTAACTAAGTGTCCACTGTCAATTTATAAATAGCTCCTCCAAGGCATGGCTTCGGAAGAGTACAACTGTCACAACAAGGGATAACTCCTAACCTTTCTTAGCAGCAGCAGTTTTGGGAGACTGCACTGCTGTGGTCCTGACAGTAGATGGCACTGGGGTAACTCTGGAACCAGCAGTTTTAGCAGTGGTGGAAGGCTTGGCTGCAGCTGTATTAGGCCTGGATGTGGTGGACACAGGTCGCAATGTTGGAGGAACCGTAGCAGGCCTGGACATGGAGAAAGAGACATGTTTGGTGTGCTGACATTTACTTTTTTTTAAAAAATAAAGACTGGAAAAACTGATTAAAAAAAAAAAAAAAAAACTCAATTTATTGACTAGCAAAGCAGGCAGGTTGTATAATAAGGAAATAGAGCAGCAGTAATTTCGTCAGAGAACTAAGCCAATTTTGGTCAAATCCTTTCAGGCTTAATACAGTATCTATGTAAAAACTAAACCATAATTTAAAACACATGAAGTAATTACTGTCTGAATATATGAATCTTATTCAACAACCTGCATCCAACAGCCTCTATTTGAAAGCACAAGCTGTAACTCCTGATAAGTAAAACAGCTTCCACTGCTGCCCAGAATTTCTTATATAAATGTCGATTTAACCGCTTGACTTTTGTGCAAACAATAGGAAACATCTTAGTCATTAACCTTCTGAGGCAAAAGTTATTGCTGATTAAAACAAAACTAAAACTTATACATATATATTTTTTGCCAAGACTAAAAGTGAGAATTTGGTGCCAAAATTAACATTAGCATGGAGGTTGCCAGCCTTTTCAATAAATAACTAAATAAATGATGCACCTAAAATCTTATCACAAATGATAGTTGTATTTCAAGGCTTTACGGACAGCTATGTGGAGACTCCGTGGTTTTATATTAAAAACAACTGTCCTGCTCTGAGTAGGTCAACTGAAGAAAGCAATGCTAAAATGAACAGATGAACAGACGAACTTTCAACACCACAGACTTTCATGGCTTTCAGTGGAGTGTAACGCCTGCACACAGATGCCACTCCTACATGACAATAACCATTACAATGACCATTTGTTTCCCTGAGATAAGACAATTTCTGGATAGATATGGACTCGTGGCTTCGGGACACTGTAATTGGCTGCCATCAGATAGAGATTTGGGCTGTCATGTACAGCCAAAATACTGGAAGTGTGTCAGACACCGATATGAAATCTGCACCGATAGGTAATGATGAACACAAGAAAACAAATTTTAAAAAAATAGATATGCCAACTACATTATAAAAGCATAGGTCTGAGGTTTTGAGCACAAAAACAATAAAATGGTGAAAGACAGAAAAAAAACTACAATAATTGGGAAAAGTTTGTATATCCAATACTGCATGTCAGAAAAATTTGAATAGACATGCTCACTTAATTAGAGTAGGAATCAAGATGGACAAAACAGAATGATTTCCTCCAAACGAGAAGTAAAAGAAATGAATATAGGAGTTAAAGGACAGGAGCAAAGAGGCTAAGGGGAATTTACAATGAGCCCAAATAACCTCAAACTCTCCCTCCTTTCTTTTATTGGGAATAATAACTCAAAGGTTTGATCCAAAGGGAAAGCACCAAAAAGAAACCCATACCCACTAATGCCTGCAGTCGAATACTAGTGGCTAGTGGTTCTGTTGTTGGTGTATTAATATGGATTACTTTTCCTGCTAGCAGAGGGCTGAAATCAATACAAATCGCAGCCCAAGGGAGGATGAGAGGCACGGCACAGCCATCTATGTGATTTTACTGACCAACATGAGGTCTTTGTAAGGGCAAAGGATTCACTGACTCAATATGACATGGGCTTTCTTTCCTTTGCAGTCAATATTCACAAATGTTTACAACAGATGCAAAACAACATGCCTGTAGAACAACCAGAGTGAGCAGCTGTGACATCTGTTTGGCCAAAAAGCAAAGTATAAACATGAGCTAGGAGAGTTTTGTTGAAGCAACACCTGTCTCATCCATGTCTCCCCTCTTTCCTCTTGCTCTTTCTAGAAACACATCGAGACTCCCGTGGCATACCTGCTCCTGGTGGTTATTCAGTTTTAATCAAGCCAAAGAGAAAACAGGCTTAGACAGGGGGTGCGCTGTCATTTTTGCAGTAAGCTCAGCCTACAAATAAAATGCAAACTAAGTACAAATTCCTCTGTCCTCATCCTCCCCCTTCATCACTTCAAAAGCCCCCTTCTGAGACAACAAATGGAAATGGAGCACACTAACAATACTTTGTTTGGATTGTTGGCTATCCAGCTGCTTTACTCCTTCTGAGCAGAGCACATATTCCTAGGTCTGTGTGGGCCTACATTTATCTCCTCGACAATACAGAGTGGAGGCCTGAACCAGCTTAGTGTAGCTTTTAGATGAAGTGTTGCAGCCTAGCAATAGCAGGGCAGACAGCACAGGAATTTACGAGGCCCTGGGCACCCACTGTTATTGTGATAGATGTCATGGGTCTTTTCTGTTAGGACATTAATGCTGAGCCCTGCCAAGACTGTCAGGGAGAAATGAGTTTCATCTCCAAAAGGATAACGCAGAAGAAACTGGGAGAGAAAAAAAGTAATTAAAAAAAAAAAAAAAACTAATGTTTTGGGTTTAACTGCATTATGGAAATTCAGTTTTTCAATAATTGTAAATTTAGTATCTCAGAGAACAAAACTAAATAAATAACTATGCAGTTACAATTCGGCCTACTCAGAAATGTATGACAGCGCAATGACTTTTCTCATGGCAACTACACTCTAAAATTTCCAGCGTCTGCATGAAGCTAAATGATATGGGAGTTAGAATTTGAGATAGACATTAGTCCACAATGAAGGCTTGAGGAGATTCTGGCCAAAATGCCCCAGCAGTGCACATGCACAGCATAAAAGAGGAATCGGAGGAAAGGGAAGTGAAACTGAAAGAGGGGGCGTGGTGGACAATTACTCAGTCAATGCAAGGACATCAAAACCCCTCCACTGGAGGAGAGCAGGTGCCAGATTTAAAACATTTGGCTTTGACTGAGAGGCACCGACTATTATTCAGACGTACATCAACACATTTCTTCATTATATACTGTAACTACGAAATCAATACAAATACAAAAAATAAAGCATAGCTAAAACAGCCCTGCATACCATAATGGAATTAATTTCATAGTCAAATGCAGTCACCACATCTCATTTGCTCTTAACAAATGAAGCTCACGTAAATCTCAACTTTAAAAACCTAATATGTTTTCATTCCTCTCTGTGGGCCAATTAGCATTAATACTTCATGAGTGGCTGGTCTTTCCACTAATCACAGACAGTGTGTGCTGCTACACATTTAGTGCCCTGTTGTTAATGCTTGCCTTACAGCAGTCCCTGTCTATGCTGCAAGGTTGATAGATGAATGAAAGATGTACCTCTAGAAGCACGACTTGAAAAATGTTCCTGTTATATCAGAAACAAGGAAAATGGAAGTGGCTGTAAAATGACAGGAGGTGATGCAGCTATTGTGCTTCAACTAAATCTCATTAAATTTTATTGCATGTGTTGCTATGGAAGGTTAGTGCTATTGGGCTCAGGGTCAAGAGAAATGCAAGTCATTGACTGAGCTAGAAGCAGTTCTGTTTGTGTTATTGTCCAACTTTGCCAGAGAAACTGCACAAAAACCGGTACAGAACGAAATGCACACCATTGTTATGGTTGCCACACAACAGATTCGTCATGCTCCTGACTTTGTAATTACACAAACAATCACACAAAGGTGGCACGAAAATGCAACATGCATCACAGGTCTTAGGGGCAGACACCTGTTACTGGTGTCCTGTGTGTCTCCAGATGAGAGGTGTGTGCCTTGTCCTGAGGAACAATTCAGGGAACAGTCACTGTAATTAGACTCCTACACATGATATGCCTCATCTGATTAATTCAGAGCTTCAACACGTGCACACCTTCACACACTAATAGCCCTAGTCTGCCAGGTACCACTTCTCAATACGCAAACAAATACTAAATCATGTTCATTCTTGTTAAATCCAGCATAGATGCCCATCCTCAGCAATGGTATCAATTGTTTACTGAAGACATAGTATTGAAGTTCTTTATCAAACAAACTACAATACAACCACCCTCCAGGTTCCAGTTTGGCCAGAGAAGATTTTTCCAACGGTTCTGCTTCATATTAATGTAAACCTAACCTTTTTTTGACAGCCAATCACAATGAACTTAGAATAGGCATTTTAATTTGAACCATTTAATAGAATAGGCCGGATTATTGAAAAAAAAACGAAAAAAAGAAAAAAAAGAAATGAAAAGTATCTCACACAAGAATCAAGTTCAGGACTGGTAAACTTCTCAAGAGTCTCAGTCATCCAGGTGAAGTGATCAAGAAGCTGAGTCATTGCAAGTGGATATCCATATCCAGTCATCCAGCCACGACTCAGCTTCAACATTTGAAGAAAATGTTTTATAGCACTTGCTCTGGCTGATAAATTGTATTTGGCAACAGATTAAGAAGGGCTCCACTTAGCCGGAAAATTGTACATTTCTGTCAAGTAAAGACATCTTTACCAACAAAAGCTTTCTAGCTCAAATGGCAGTAAATTACCAACTGTGGAATTCTACAACAACCAAATGATCATTTGAGCATTTTCAGCAAGTTGTCTAATTCAGTCACTCCCTAACCAAACCACCAGCTCAATATGAGAAGGTATTATGATCCAAGTCAATAGCTCTGTGCTCTGGAGATTTGGGGCTAGTTTCTGCTGGGGGTCTGTCTGAGACAAGCAGTGGTTCTTCAGTATTGCTGCCTGTGTTAAAGCCCTCTGTCTCAGGATATTTCTGGTAACGTAACTCATATGAAGTGAAATCTGACTCAGTAATTGCACAAAGACCACAATGGACATCTTCTTCCACTGCTCTCTTTCAGGGCATCAAGATACAAAGTCTCCTTCTCATTCAGTCCTGACCAAAGAACAGACCTCCACAAGAGGAAAAAATGTATTAAAGACAAACACAAGGAAGAGGGGGAGAGAACATATATAATAACTTGATTTCCCTAACCACATAATTTCATAGTTCACAGTTGATTCAAATCAGGCATGTAAGCTTTTCAGCACCTGTTATCTGTTTGTGAAAGACATGTATACCTTGTGCTCTTTGAAACAGCAGCACCACCAGTTTTTGTTGGGGTAGAAGTACTGGGTTTTGGGGCAGTGGACACCACCAATCTGCTGGCAGTACCTACAAATAAATAGATAAGAATAAAAAAATGTTCAGATTGCAAAGAAATGTTGTCAAAGACAGTACAAATGCTTTCACAACACTACCAAAGCTTGAGAGATGTGTCACATTTAATTCTAAATCAGACTCACCTTTGGTTTTAGGTTGAGTTGCACTAACAGTCTCAGCTGCTGGTCTCCTTGTAAAAGTGCCATTTACTGGTTTGGTACCATTTGTTACCGTGGCAGCAGCAACAGAGGCAGTCCTGGAAGGTCCAACAGGCTTCTTGTCTGGCACTTTAGTTTGATTCTTTACTGTGGTGGAAGATGTTGCTGCGCCCAGTGGTCTTTTAGGTACAGCTCCTGTCGATGATGCTTTTGTTGCATTTGTTGTTGCTGTTTTCTTGGCTGCAACTGCAGAAACATGATTAGAGGAGTTGATGCTATTCACAGTGCGGTGCATGGAAGTACCTGGCTGTGAGCTGGATCCTGAAGCCCCTGCAGATTTTACTGTAGGCTGCGTTTTATTTGAAACAGCTTTTGCTTTGACTTTGGAGTTTGCTGCCACTGGCTTGGCGCTGGCCTTTGGAGCTTCCCCAGGTGCTGTATCATTTACAGCTCCCTCTGGTTGCGATGGTGCTTGCTCTAATACGTTGTCCTGTGATGATGAGGGCTCTGCTACTCCTGCAGCTTCAGTGGGCTCTGTGGTTTCCATGTTAACCCCATCCGGTTTCATTCCCTCCTCCTAAGGTATGAACACTGATGTTGCTGCTGTTAACTAGGTCCAGGGACACACTTGAATGGCCAGTTTTATTATCCTGTAGAAGAACAAAACAAAGTGATTACTCTCCAGGCTCTGCGTGGACTACAATGTTGATTCTTTTACTGCACAGTGCCTTTCAAATGCACAACTGAAACATGTTACACTACTCATATGATACATGTCAATATCACCCAAAGTTAATGGTTAAGGGGCCTCTGTGGGATTTGAGGGAGTCTGAAAAACAGGAAGTGAGCAGTGAAAGACGCCAACAGATCTTTTCACTAAACCAGTCATTCTCTTCCAGACTAACCTTAAAAAAAAATTATAATAAATATAAAAATAATCAAACAGTAAGACATATTGCATGAGGCACCTAAATTAACCAGAGATCGCTATTAAAATGTCACAATAATGAAGCAGTGAATTGTTTTAATGGACATTTTATGGGGCCAAAATAGAAAAGAAAAAAACAAAAAAACAAAAACTTGCAACTGCCTCAAATGGCTTCCAGCATCTTGAAATTTAAAAAGGGAAAGGGCTGTGGTTTGGAGAGCTGAAACCCAAGAGAGGCGTCAATCTGCTGACATGACACAGCCCACAGAGTCAGAGGAGGTAAAAAACAAGCACCAACTGGCCTATTTGTGGGCCATTGTCTTCATCTGTTGATCCAATGCAGATGGTAATTGTCAAGATCTACAATTTAGGCAACGGATAGGACTGTCATGAGAAAATCCAGGCAAAAAAATGATATAAGAAAGCTGTGAGATTTGAGCACAGTCATATATAGATCTTGAACTCATTAACCTCAGTTAAGTTTTCTCTTGGAGAGAGCTTTTCAATTCAATTCAATTTTATTTGTATAGCGCCAAATCACAACAAATCATCTCAAGGCACTTTACAAAAACTAAAACTAAAAACCCAACAAATCCCTTATGAGCAGCACTTGGCGACAGTGGAGAGGAAAAACTCCCTTTAACGGAAGAAAAAACCTCCAGCAGAACCGGGCTCAGTTTGGGCGGCCATCTGCCTCGACCGGTTGGGGTGAGTGGATAGAGGAGAGAGAAAAGAACAGCAACAATAAACAACAAATAGACACTGCAGGTTGGTGGGACCAGTAACTGCACATCAGTGATATACAGCTCCAGGACCAGGGACACCTGCAGAAGGTACAGAGAGAACAGGGAGAGAGGGAGAGAGGGAGGGAGGGAGAGAGCAGTTTCCCCAGATCTGTTATGGCTACCCCACTCCCTTCCCCCAAAACATCCTTGCAACCCACACTCCCCATTCCTCTGCCACTACAGAAGCTCCTGCCAGGCTCCTCAGGGTTACTCCTCTCCTTTTCCCTCAAGCTACTTGCTCATCTCTGCTCCTACTCCCCTCCTCCCACTGTTAATAGAACTGCTTCCAGTAAATAGCCACACAGATGGTCTAACCAGCAGAAGCTCTATATGACCCAGGAAACAAGCTGCACAAGAGATGGATGGAAGGGGGGGGGAATCCAGATGAACAAAAACATAGCCAGCTTATTAAAGTGAAAGTAACACAACAAGGAGAGTAAAAGAGGTTTATAAAAAGTTGAAATGGGCTCTTTCAACAATGTAACACAAACAGATGTTGACAACTCAGAATTACTTCAAGGCAAGACGAGCAGAAGAAGAATGAACAAACAGACAGCAAATCAGAAAGAGCAGGCCGTGCTCTTTCAGCACAAACTAAGACATTTATGACCAGTGATGATTTATGATGTGTAAGATATTAATCCAGATAACTAAAAACATCTTGGGAAAATCAGTTCCGATGAGCCCAAATTCCCAAATACGTGACAGCCATACAATGTACATTAATCAACTACAAAAAAAAACCTAGTTTTGCCTTCACAGTGACACGTGCAATTATGTACAGATCCTTTGTATGTCTGAGAACATTTCAGGACTTTAGGACCTTTGGGGGGGGAGCAGCAGACAAAGGTCAAAGAAACCATTTTCCCACTAGGGTATACATATATACATACTGTATATATGTGCCCGGGTCAACCAGGTCCACGTCAGGTGGTAGAGAACCAGGGCAACCTGATGGGCTACTGGAACACGACACTCATGGACGAGGGCTGAGAATAGAGAACTATTGGAATGCTACTACATGAATAACCCCAGCGATCAGGACCAGGGACACCTACAGAAGGTACAGAGAGAGAACAGGGAGAGTAGAGGATCAGAGATTCAGGAAGACACACACACCACCCATAGGGGTGAGAAGGGTGGCTAACTTAAAAAACAAGATGCATTAATTGAAATGCAAATGCTGAAATGGACAATTTGCTGTCATTTCTAGAAAAACCTGTTTGGCCAGTTTAGCACTGAATACACAACTTTACACAAACACCCACACCTGCACGTACAGCACTAGTCAAAAGTCTCCCACTGGGAAAGTGTGTTCAAACTTTTGACTGGCTGTATACAGCTACCAGAGCCCCCCTAGAGCTTTGTATAAAGCAACAAGGAATTTGCCTTCTGCGTCAAGAAAGTTTATCTTTTCTAATGTAAGTAAGCCATACCCTTTGGTTAAGATGAAAAAAAGTTGTGGATTTAAATGCTTACTTTCAAAGTCTTCACTCCTTCTGTTCTCTTACATTTCTTGTGCTATTCTAGACTGTGGTTACAAATATACAGAAAAGAAGCCGAGTAGTGTAGCATAAACTTTATTAAAAAAAAAAAAATCAGCATCAGACTCTTTCTTTGGAAAATTAAAGGCCTAAATGAGGACCAATTAGCTAATGCACAGAGCTCTTGGGAAGAGATGCATGAATCCAGTCCATTACTGGTAAGTAGTGAGACCATTATCAAATTAAAAGCCATATAATGATGATCCACATTTGAAAAAGTAGAAAAAGTACAAATCAGTCTTTTCACATCATTTTTGTATAAACTGTCAAAGCAGAAAGCCACCTAGAAAAGACAGGTTGATCCTGATCAGTTCTACTCTAAATGTTCATAGGCTAAAATGGTTTTTACTGAGGATGCATTTTTAAAATCAGGTCAAACTTGTTCTTTGAGGAAAGGGGGTGAATCTTGTTAATACACCCCACCCAGGAGTGACCCCAGGGAAAGAGCATTGAGACATGGAGGCAGTGAGGTGCATGGCATGGCATAGACTAATGCCAGTGGCATAGCAGATAGAAGCATAAATCATGTTCCTCATGTGATGACCCCTTTCTGGCCAAGTAAAGACATCATCTCTGATCAGCTGACACCGACTGTGAGGCAGCACACAGAGCAAGTAAATGGATCATTAAAATCCATCTACACGCACAGAGAAGTGACTTCTTTACTAAACTGCACAGATTGCTCTGCAGCACTGGTGCTTGTTCTTTTCATGTCAGAAAGTGTGACACTTAGACCAATACTAGAAACTTGTTGGGTTAAAGCTCCAACTTTTATGTTTAGAAAAATGACTGCACAACAATACCAGCAGCATTTTTAAAAGTCTCTCTGGGTCAAGATGAAATACAAATCATCTATGGTCTGCCATTCTCCTAGTTCACATTTGCATAACAAAACCCAGTGCACTAAAGATTAAAAACCACATCCAAGACCCAGCATACCTACTTTCTCACCAGCTCCACATGGCTAATATCACAATTAACTCAAAACCCATGGTGACAATTACATTTCGCTGCAAGGAAAAGAACAAAAAGAACTGAAAGTTGAAGGAAAAAAAAAAAACTCGAGTGTGTTTACAAAAGCAGCCTTCATTTTGTAACATTTTAGAGGGAAGCTGTCTAGATGGAGGAAGAGCTCAGCAGTTTCAATGATATTTACATTTCACTTCGTCTAATAAAGAAATATGGCCTAATATGTCATTAAACGTTACTGCTGACCTCTGTCTTGAGGCAGTTTAATTACACTGGTCATACCCCATGTCTTAGTTTGTTGCTCCACATTTGTAGTGGTGCCTGACAAAATGGGTCACTTATAATACTGTCTGATACAAGCAGGGAGGGATTTATCTGTGTTCAGAGCAGGGCAGGGGTTTGGAATGCATTGTGCAGACAGCTAGAGGAGGTGGTGGAGGGGAGCTGTTGATACTGATGCTGGGGCTTAGTGTCATCTCTAGATTTATCCCAGACTGCTGACACAATGCTGCAATTATAACAGAGCAAAACGAGTAACAGATTGACTGTCTGCCTAAACTGTGAGTAAATGCAAACACATGCTAGTGAAGGAAAATTAGAATCATGTTTCCATACGTGCCTTTTGTTTCAGAGCTAAAATGTTTTATCAGCCAACAGGAAAAAAAAAAACCCACTGGCAATCATTTTAATAACTGATCAAGCCAACTCGAGTCATTTTCAAACAAAGCAATCTCTCATTCCAGCTGCTCCTGCTCTTTGCCAGGCAAAAAATAATGTGAATGTTATGGACTTTGAAGTGCAGGCATTTCTAGATGTCACTTCAGGCTCTGGTGATCTGAAAATGTCTGATTAATCAGTAATAGAAATTATTGTTAGATACAGCCAGTTCGCACATGAAACTGGCCTGATGGCCAATGTTGATGCTGCACCTGCTCTCAAATAAAAAGTAGTAGAAAGTGGATACCTAAAGCTGCAACAGTAATCAAGCACACATCCGACCCGTCCAGATTCCAGCTCTACTAACTTCCTCAAGACTCCTCAGGGCTACACAGTGACAGCTGGCTGCATGTGTGTTCATGGGCATGTACCAAATGAAGGGGTCAAATGGAGGCCAGTGAATGAGTGTAAACATTGCAAACATGCACCAGAAGTAACACATGAGACACAGAAAACAATAGAAAGTTAGTGTTATGTAACAAATGTGCATTCATATGGAGCTTTTAAAAAATAAATAAATAAAAATCAAACTGATACTGGCACTACCTGCATTCTTTCAGTTCCACAGACACACTTGACTCATATCTACATTCTTACTAGAGCCACACCTTTACACAACTAAATAAACTAAAGTTGGCCTGGTAAACGGACGGAGCTTTATAGTTGGGAGTGTTTGGCAGATAGTGTTGGTAGAATGGAGTATGACTGTTTACACTGTGAAGCCCCACTGTCTGTTTGTTCACTAAATTTCCTCTGGTGTGTCTGAGGAAGAGGCAGGAAAAAAGACAGCGTATTCATCCTCATGAGCGGGTGTGTGCGCGCGCGTGTGTGTGCGCGTGTGTATGCACGTGTGTGTGTGCGGAAGGTGGTCATTTCAGACCGTCAATGAAGAGCAAAATGAGAGGTTTATTCATGCATGGGAAAAGAAAAGCATTTTCCTAACCTCAAGCTTCAGTTTGAAAACAACAGACAGAAAGTTGGTGTTTTCTACTGACTGCACACTACTGCTGCTGCTATTACTACTACAATCTGAATTTATAGAAGTAGCCTTCAGTGACCACTAAAAACCAAAAAGAAATGCACATGAAAAGTGGATCGGTATACTGTTTCCAAAAAAACGGGAGGCTGTGTTTAAAGTCCTACTGCTATATCTGACCATACAAGGAGGTAGTGCTGTTTCTGTTGTATCACCAAGTGAAGGACTGTTTAGTTCACACATTGATGAAGAGAGAGACAGCGAGAAAGAAGAGAAACTTGATCTGCTGTTGGAACACACATTTGTCTCAAAGCATGCCGACAGGAGAGACTGGATTGGAGTGGATAAGATCCATGTGAACATGCAGCTCTACAGAGCACACTGCTAAATAGTTGCCACTATGGCTGCACAAATACTGTCTTGGTCTATCACACATGATATATCACAAGTGATTGGTTATTTCACAATTGCAGACTTATCAGTAAAATACTTTTTGGTTTAGGTGTGACTGCTGTCTGTTTCAGATGAGTGCAACAAAACTATCGTGCAATGTCTCCAGTCAGGTTTGTTTTGTACAGTGACGTGTAAGGTTAGGAATGCATCATAAAAGAGAAAACAAAAATGCACTGTGTTAATCAGGGCCAAATAAATATTGTAACTAAAACTATGAAACAAAGCACAGACAAAAGTAAGCAACACTGTTACACACTAAACCCAGAGATGCAACTTAAGCATCAAGTTGAGAGGAGATCGATACCAGCCATTTTATTGCACAAACTTTGCTCTTGTTTATAAGACCTGGTCTTTCTATTTTCCAGTGAAGCTATGCAATATAATATGGTTTCTATGATTTATGTTCTGAGTTAACTAAAACTGAAGGCCATTGGTGTAAAATATTAAATTATTCATCTGACGATGTCTCAATCCAGAATGGATTTCTTGTTTTTCTTGTTCTGGTTTACAGTTCCACTTCTGCTGTAATGTGTGTTTTTTCAGTTCCCAAATTCCAGCTTTCTAGAACTTTTCCATTTGACATCACACCACCTGCTTTAGCAGATGAGACATGGCCAAGGTGAGTAGACTAATGATGGCTGTTTACAATACCTACTACCCACTGGATGCATTCCTCTGTAGGTTTCATCAAAGGTGAGAAAACAGCCCTACTCCTTGTGAAAGAAGCAGGCGTAAGAAGACACTAGCATTGTTTTTCACAGTCTTTCAGCAATGTCACAGAAAACACTGTGAAAACACCAGTATTGCAAAGATCATATTAACAGCTATGACCATTTTAAGCTTATGTTCCTTATGGCAAGAGAAAGAATTGCAATTACTTAAAACAACAATTACTTATGTTGTTATAAAATGCAAAACTAAGGGAAAGTAATGTAATGGGCATATCCACATAAAAGAGAAAGAGAATGTACACTGGCTAAAACAATAAAAGATTTTCATGAGATGATTTCTGTTCTAAAATAAAACCACTAGCAACCAGGCAGAAAAAGCCAATTTCTAAATAGCACCGACACATTCATCTGCACTTTACAAAGCTCTAAAAATTCAATACCTGGAAGATTTCTTCAGTAACACAATACTTAATGTAATGTGGTTGCATATGCACCGTTTCCTTGAAGAGTAAGAAATTAACCTGATTCCTAACTAGACCACATGAAATAAACATACTAATAAGAAAAAATTTACACTTGTGCTGGCAGCAAAGGCAAATGAAAGACATCCACCTTAATATTTCCATTACTGCAACTTGGCATGGTTGCTTTAAAGTCAAATCCTACTATTGTGTCGCAAAGCCACAATAATTGGGCCAGAATGTACACAGTTCAGCCTTTGCAAGTGTAAGCCCTCACAGGCATAATGCAGGCAAAGGGGAGGGCTATAGTTTATTAGTATCACTTTAATAAGATTAATTCAGTAGAACGACGCAGAAATCGAGTATGAAAATTTTTCCCTTCACAGACGGGAAAAAAAAGAAGAAATATTTAAGAAACGGAGAAATTGGGGATTCTCCATGGGACAACAAGCAATGCTCTGAGAAAGAGAGAGAGAGAGAGCAAGAGAAAAACTTTCAAGTGGGGTTGGGTTTGCTTTTCATTCACATCAATTCCTTACGGGACACTAACATGTGCTAAGTGACTGTAAGCTACTCAATAAGGCCATTAGGAGCAGGTGGTTAAGTGTAGCTACAAGTCAAATGGACTAAGCCGGTTAGCCTTTAAGGGAGTGGCAGTGAAAAGGGGATGGGCTTGCAGCTACTGGCAGTGCAGTGGTCTGCAGGAAAATGGGTTACAATCTGTAAACCTGGCAGGATTTTCAAGAGGAGTTGGCCAAGTCCTGCTGTCCTCAGGACAAACTAACAGCTGAGTGAGTAAAGTCAGTATTAATCTAAAGAGGAAATAAGGGAATACACATTTGTATGCAGTTAGAGCTGACATAAAGGAAAAACAGCGACAATAATCTTAGGCATTTGCGTGCATAAAGCATAACATAGGGTATACTGAGAGGGAGAGGGTGGGAAGAGAAGCCCCATTGTCTGCACTGTGCACCATGTAATGCCCTTAGGCATAGGGCTGAGAGGGGGTTGGTGTCTTTTAGATGAACTGGTGCAACGGGACATAGGCGCAGCTGCATTGTGTAAATCCACCCAAGAAATCCCGGGGATATCAAACATGAGGCAATGTTTAAAAGGAAGGAAAGATGGATGACACCTCTTTCATACAGTAGTCTTTCATGTTACGTGAAGCATTAAAAGTACATTTAATGCAAGTTTAAGCTGTTCACTGATGACCGCAGTGCAACAACACTGTTCACGGCCAGGTGTCTGCAGCTGCAGTCTCCATACATGTCACTGCCATATCACAGCCTTAGTGTTGCACATTACACATGCTCCGTTTCACTTTATGCGACTATGTCAATTAAAAACTTTAATTACCAGAAAAATTTAATTATCCTCAATAGATACATCTGTTGACAAAAATTAAGCAGCATCCAGCTTATCTAACTTTGTTTAAAAGAGATGTCACGATGGAAGTAAGAAGAAAGGCTGCAGAAGAACAGCTAGACAGTGATGGAAAATAAAAGGCAAGGAGGGAGCTGTAGAGTAAAACTGACTATAAAACAGATTTACACCAGGCATCCAGCAGTATAAAGCTCATACCAGTTTCCTAGCAAAGACCTTTGTCTCATCTTATCTCCTTGTATTCTGTCATATTTCCTCTTGCCTTTAAATGGGCTGCAGAACACAGGGCTGATGGGAGAAAAACTAACACACTACCTTCTGTTCATATGATCTTTGCAATGAAAGCCTTTTGCATTTGTTAGTAATTTGGATTTAACATGAAATACCAAAAAAGTGATTCTGTCCATGAGTGCTGTTGAGGAACCAAAGCTGACATCAGTTTTCCCATTTTAATGTCACCCAGCAGCTGTTTTCCAGTGCACAAGGCAGATAGTCAATATAATGCCAGCGAGTAGTTACCATGCCTCTGACTGGGCATGGTGAGCCAAGGCCACTCACAACATTGATCCCACACCTTGCCTGCCTGCCTGCCTGCCTCTCTGACAGCCACACCAAACCACAGCCACACCTCTCTGAAGTGTGTGAAATACAAACACAAACCAATTACTGTACACACAGGACTTCTCGTGTCTCTACAACACAAACACACCCTTATAGCAGCTGCAAACATTGATTAACCTCAGACAGACTTGGATCAATAACTAAAGAGATCAAAATATATAGCCTTGCTAGCAAAGACAGCTGCAACACATGACAAATGGAGCCAAGTTATATCAAAAAAAAAAACAAAACACACCTTTGTTATACAATATACTTATGCCCTCCCTCCTTGCACTGGATATGAATACCACACACAGGATTTCCCACCATATACATGTCTTTCTCTGATTATCTGCAAATACAACACTAGACAATACTGCAAAACATGCCACTGTAAATAATAATGCCAAATATTTTTCTCAAAAGCTAGTCTAGTATGTCTATAGGATTGCATTCAAGACTACCAAAGTGAGCTAACAGACTATAAAAATGCTGAACTACCCTTTCAATAATTATAGTGCACTGAGCCTAGCTTCACAGTCCCAGACAGAGTGCCTAAAAATGCAGCGCCAGCGTCCACCACTTTATCCTAATGGGCAGGAGAGTGCCAGCCTCCAAACCACAGTGACGAGAGTTACAGCACCACACCATCTCACTATGCCAGAACAGCCAAAAGCAATATTGGAGAATAATGAAATACAGTTTAATCCTAAATGTCAGCCTAAAAAGATGCAGCACAGCTGACGAAAGCTCAGACTGAATTTCCATGAGTGTGGGACTGCAGGCTCACACTAGCTGCAGGCTTTAAAAGCAGCTGACTTCTAAGCAGATGCAAATGCCCTGAGCTCTACAAGGGTTGTGTTTCCCATTTAAGACTTTTGAGCACCTTCTCAGGCAAAGGCCAGGAGGAAAACTGGCAATGAACTTTTAAAGCTTTAAGTTCAGGGGGCACTTAGAGATTTTTCTTTTTTTTTTCTGATTATATTTCCAATATTACCTGAACCGATTTCTCTTCGTGTGCAGAATGAACATGACCTTCCCTTTGTCATTTTAAATAAATGTGTTTTATTACCTCTCAGATGTGAATTAGTTTGACTTTAAATTCTGCTCCATCATAACTAAAAATACCAAGAGTGATGGCTATTGAAGCCAGAGTAATCATTAAGTACATTCTGTTCTCATACTGAGGGAACATGGTATTGAAGAGATCTGAACCCTTGACCTCAACATCCACGACCATCATAACCCCTCACAGCTGTTGCCCTGTTGAACATGAACATTTGCCAAGCTGTATAAACAGCACAGATCAGATACATTAACCTTACATATACACTTCCGTTTTGGGTTGTTTGTCAGACATAAGACTATGGGATTAATTCTCATTATCTTCTAACATTTTATAGAGCAAATAATCAATTAATCTGCAATTTAATTAATAAAATAATTGATTAGAAGCATCCATACTATGGTAGTTAATCTAAAATATAATTAAGTTAATGACCAGAAGGTCATTAAAAAACATTTAGGAGGAAGGTGGAAAGTATTTCTCTCATATTCTCCAACAGAACTAGGCTTGATATGACTAATGTGTGGCCATTCAATTTAAAACAGCCACAATAAAACAGATGTTGCAATGCCATCCATATGCATTTCTCTCACATTGTCATGCCTGAATTAGACTACAGCCACCCTATCAGGCACTAGATACTTCCCAAAGTAGGCTTGGCGTTCACGAAACAGGAGCAAATACTTAGACAACATACAAGAACTTGAAGCAACCCAATCATCCAACATAAACAGAATAAATTTTCATCTTGACTAAACACAAAAAACAATTCCAGGTCACACCTCTTGTTGAGAGTTGTTTATATTTTAGTGTTGGTCACATTTTAATGCAAACCCTGTTCAGAATAGCCAGGATTTAAGTATGACAACTTTCTTTACAAAACACCTCTTTCAAAAAAAAGAAAAAAAAAAGAACTACCTAATCCAGTCTTTTGAGGCTTCAAGGTTACAGTAAGCACCAAAATGAGTATGGATGAACTCTTCTAGTTTTCTCTGGCCAAGAAGAGTAAAAGGAAACTGAGGTGTGGAGGACAGGAAACGTGGTTGTGCAGTAAAAAGGCAAATATTTAAATTTAAGAGCTGGATTTGGAAAAGATGAGTCTTTCACAGAAACTGAAGAACAGGCAAAAACGTCTCTTGCTCCCATGAAAACAAAATTCTAGCTTCAAAGAGACCAAACCTAATGATTATGTGGGATGGATTAAGATGCTTCCTGAAGCCTTAATGTTCTGTCTCAAGTACTGGAGAGAACAGGCCCTCTTTAGATCAATTTAACATTGTTTATGAGAACTGATAATAGGCATATGCTTGAACTGAGGGCTCAATTCTGCTGGAGAAAATGAGCCCTACCACAATGGATTTTCATATGCTCTAGATCTGTGATTGGTGGGTATAGAACTCCAGCAGCAGCATGATCCCTCACGTATCCCATTATATCCCATTTATTCAATTCAGGCCAAAGAAGGATGCATCTCTCTGCTGCCTTCAGAGGAGTTTTCAGATGGGTCAGACTTGCTGTCTTACATGACTAGAAAAACTCAGGGCAGGGTCACTGTTGCAGTGAGATCAATACAGATAGTAACAGAAAAAGCAGAACTGGTTTTCACAACCAGGTGACTATAGACAACTACAAACCCTGGCAGTAGCAGAACAAGGGTCTTCAGATGGTGGCACACTCCTCAGCTTGTGTCTGCATGCCAAATTCCTTTTTGAAGCCAAGGACAGAGTCACTGCTCCTACACCCAAGCCCTGCCCACCACACCCAGTCAGTCCAAAACACATGATTATGTAATGCAGATTCAGAGCCAAAACCTGGATGATAAACAGCATCCAGCTACCAGCGAGATTTGCAGATGGAGCTGTCTGGCTGTCTCCCTTCGTTTTCTCATACCTCTCTGCCAAGTGCAAAATGAGATCACGCCATGTGCATGGGGTGCAAATATGAGAACAGATGATAGTCATCTTGGCAAAAGGCAATCAAGAAGGCATCGGAGGATATGCCTCTGGTTTACAGGCAAGAAATACTAAGTGCAAGCTAATTTTTCCATCAATATTAATGATGCATGATATGTTTTTAGTAAAGTGACTTCAACAGATCTCAAATGACAAAGTGAAATATATAGAAGACACATCCTCCTGGACCTCAAGGTGCCATAATAAACAGGAGTCCAGATCAGTCCATGGACATGAGTCTCTGAAAGCCATTAGGTTACTTTTTACTGAATAAACCAGTGTCTAACATTAATTAACAAGACTGTCTGCTTTTTATTCATGTAGTTTTCATGTCAAGGACCCTTAGGAGGTCCCAGGGTTTCACATTTGGGTCCATTGTCTGGAGCCGTTTCTGTGTGGAGCTTTTATAACACAATGTGTGTGTGGGAACAAGCACTCCGAGCAAAAGGCCCAGCGCAGCCCCACAGAACAATAGCGGTGTCCGCCGGGGCAGCTGGCCGACAGAAACACATGGAGCCAGTCAATAAATTGAACCTGATAGTACGAAGACCGTGCCAGCCGAGTCGTGCACCACTCAAACAAATGTCTCACTGGAGTAAAACACGTCGAAACCACCGCCTGGCCGGACCACGCCAAGCTAACGTTACACATCCATCATCACATTCAGCCCCAGCTGGACACATTACGACGGAGGCTTCAAACCACCTGAGGTCCGAGAAGAGGCTGAAGAGGTGGTGCCAAACACCACGACGTGCGGCACTTTCCGGTCACAATAACACAAATAACCGAGAAGGTGATGTAGTGAAACGGTAACTTCGTTTCTGTCAGGCTAGAAACGCTATCGTCAGTGTTAGTAACGTTAAACGTTACCTTTCAATCGCTCCCGGAGAAACACACCGGTCCTCCGTTCGGGTCCAGCACCGAGGTAGAAAAAAAATGTGTCGACACTGTCACTGTGTCGACAGAACCGTAAATTTCACCGGACTAACAAAAGAGCCACACAATCAGCGCCGAAGACCCCTCTCCGTGCCCTTCTCTCCACGTTTGAACAGCGACAGGCGGCGGCAGGCGTCTCCCCCTTAATGGGGGCGTGTCCGGGGCGGGTGGACGGAGGCGCGCGGTGGTCGCAGCACGTTAAAGCCTGCGAGCCGCCCAATCACAGGCGCGTGACTGGCGGTTATGCAAAGCAGGGGTGACGTAAAACGTAACACGGGAGAGGGCGCGGGGCAAGCTGGGCTGCGGGTCCAGCTTGGGCCGCCTGAAAAGGGGGTCCTGGGGAGCCCAGGGGAGCCTGCACCAAATATACAGCTTTGTTTATATTCAGCGGTGGTGGGTAACTACATATGTAGATACGGGCTGTGCTGAAATGATTAGTCAACTCATTAATTTTGTTATTTGTTGTTAATTTTGATTGAAAACTAAATGGCAATTATTTAATTCAAATCACTTTTCATGCACCAACCACCAATGATTTCCAGCTTCTAAAATCTGCCAATATGCTTTATCTTTTGATAACTAGGTAAATCAAGCAAGCAAGAAAAAAAATGAAGTGCTATGTTGGGCTAAGGATAACTGTGACAGGGCATTTTCTTTTTAGAACAAAAAAATCTTTTAGAAATCAATTGGTTCATTGAGAAAATAACCAGCAGATGACTCCCTTATTAAAATAATCATCAGTTGCAGTTCTATAAAGAATGCTTAACTCCAATTATCAGAATACAACATGAAAATAAAGCACATGAATCTATCAAGAATAATAATCTCCAAATTAAAAATAATAGAACTCACTGGGGACAGTTTTCTGCAGAACGAACATTTCACTCCTCTGATGTTATGAGATTTGCTTGATGGTTCTCTGGCTGATGACAATGCCAGATTTTTTTTCAGGGATTAAAAACAAAAAACAGGAAAAACAAAAAGGCAAAACAGTAGAGAAAGAACAGTCAAGCACACTATTATAATCCTATAAAATGTAAGGTATTCCGATAATAAGCAAAATATTCCTCAATTGTAAACAGAAAGCCATCCTGTTTAACTAACAGGGATTACCCAAGAAATGTTGTATTGCACATCCATAATGATGATGGACTCAAGAAAACTAGCCCATAAAATAGATAACTGTATAATGCTCGTAACATTATTTTTTTATTCTCTGAATTGAGAAACCATTATCCCGTGTTCATTTCTGTCTGCAGAAGACAGGAGAACAAGAGGAAGTACATTTTTTCACTTTTCTTCTAGAACTATGATCCTGCAGATGCACAAATTACATTCAGCACCAAGGGCTAAATTAGGATCTATGAAGTCTCATTGTATAGTAGAAGTAGTAGTTTTATGCACACTGTGCCTTTTTGTCAAATGTTTATCTACTTTTGCAGTGAGGCTTCAGTGTTTCCACTGTTGCATTTCCACCCACTGTATAGGTTAAGTGCATGGCCCTCTCTCCTGTGCTGTACCAAGGTTCAAAGATGGAAGAGCAATGCAGTGTCAGTAAAACAGGGTTAAACACTTTGCTCAAGATATCAGAGCTGTGACTCCAATAAAGCACTGACACTCCACATAAACTCTTTTTCTCTACTACCCACTTGTGTATTTGCTGAGCTTAAAATGAAATTTGAGATGCAGTGTTGAATGAGTATCATTCTTCTTTCTCTGCATGCACAAAGGATTTTCTGTTTCCTGAGATTTTAACATTTGAGAGCATGTCTGAATAAAACTCTGACTCTAAACTTTAAAACACATTGTTCATTTTCTGTGGTTTAGCACGGTGTCCACATCGCTATGGTACAAGCCCATAATGGCTACTAGTTGAATGCTTTGTTTTTTTAATTGTTGAGCTGCAGCTGTAGGCTCTGCAACAGAAATCAATGCAAAGAAGCCATACAAAGACTTTTGCAATTAAAAAAAGAGAAGAAGAGCAAATGGTTTGAGGCAGCTAACATCAACTGTTGTTTTGTCTAATAAAACTCAGACAAAGGAAAACAATGGAGACATTGAAAAGAGAAAGCGAAATCTAAAACTGAGTGAAGATAGGATTGAAGGCTTACCAGAAACCATCAAAAAATGGACTTGTCAATGTTCATGTTCTTAATGTGTGTCTGAGAAATGAGAGTATGTGTGAGTCATGTCTCAGCTCTGTCTCTCTCCATCCCTGCTCTCTATAGGACAGTTGTTTAGTCAGCAGGCCATCAGCCTTTCCAATCGGCAAGAGGCCCTGTGCCAGAGCGAGGGGGAAAACCCAAAACTCCTGCTAATGTTTCACTGATTCTTCATCACTTTTGCTAAGGAGTTTGCAATTCTGTAATGAACCTGCAACTGTATCATTCAAAAACAAATTCAGAGGTGCATTTACACAATATTGAATAAAGGAGTTTACTCAGTAACATGTAAAATTCTGTTTTTTATTTGACTAAAACTAGGCGCTAATGGCATCCGCCATTATATCACTGAGCTGGAAAAGCTACTACGTCCCCTCACATCCTGCCCATCCATTTCAGATTGCTTCATAATGTTGTTACACAAGGGTGTGGCTCAGCACTGGGCTCTGGTAAAAATCCTTAACAGAATTAGAATAGACTGATAATCTAAGGGCCTTTCATACACAGACCTGACTTCTTTTAAATCTGTTTCTTTAGTTTGATCTGGTTCCCCATCTGCTCAAACACCTTACAGTGAAGACAGCTGCACATGGCCTGCAGCACAAAACACACACAGCAAATGTACACACAGACACACACACACATGAACCAAACAAAATCAGGTGGCTGCAGATTCAGTGACTCAGAACATAAAAATAAGACAGGAAAAGGAAACTGCTGCTGCTGCAGACCTGCCTTTTTGATCTGGTGTGCTTTGTTAATATAAAAGGCTCTGAAGTTCAAACAAGTCACAATTTGAAGAATATATTAATTCAAGCAGAGATCAAAGTGGCATCAACAAAGGACCATGTCTGGCATAAGCACATAAAAGTACAAATGATTAGCAGCAGCTTCTAGAGAGATTTAACCTAAGGGCTACATAAACCTACATATGAACACATCACGTAAAAAACAGGTGATAATAATTCCCTGTTCTAGGAAAATAAATAAAAACATGCATTTAACTATGATTTCTACTTTACCTTCTCTCTCCCACAGTCTGAGACAAACCATCAGGACATCATCAGAGCAGTGCATAATGTATGATGATATTAGGTTAAGTGGGTGGAAGGCGAAGATGTGCTACATCAGCTGCCAACTCTCACATGGGAAGCTCAGTAACCAGGAAATGAGCTCATCGTATCGGACTGTTGTTTAAAAAAAATAAATAAAAAATCCAGAATAATTTCCTTTCGTGCTGCGGAGTCCCAACTGAAACATGCAGGGGATTCACACAACTGTGTTTGACACTGGTGGACTTAAGGATTTATTTGCAAAGTACAATAAATTCTTAAAGTGCCCTTTCCATCTGCCAGCAAAGTAGAAAAGTAAACTTCTAGTCCTTAAGTACATTGTTGTGTGAATCAGAGCCGCATACCTGAGCTACTTGCTCCCTCTTCTGACAATTCAAAGGAACTGCATTTGAATGAAACTATCAACAATAACTTGACAGTCTCCAACAACTCACCTGTTAGTGGCCTTCTTAATGAAGGCAGATAACAATAGGCAACAAAATGAAACTATATTCTAAAATGAAAAATGATCTAGGAAAATTTAATTAGTGTATTTGCTATATATAACACCAAGCAGATGGCTTTATGTTTGCATTTCAAGTACCAGTGGAGACTACTTGAGACTATAAAAACTATACACAATACAAAATAAACTGTAGGAAAAGTACATTTTAGTAATATTAGATAATATACACATACATGTTCTATCATTTAAATGAAGGTCATTGACACATTTGGCATACATTTGCCATCTGGGATCCAAGGACTCAAAGAGTAATTAGCTTATTAGACAGACTATGTGATCAATGTAAAAATACTGACATCCTACACTTAATTAACTTACTGTTACTGTTTGGACCTTAGATCATCTCTTAATAAAATCTAACTTTCTCCTTAAAAAAACCTTCTGGAGTCCAGATTAAGAGGAAACTCCTTTACCTATTGTGCGTTTTACAACAGTAAAAAAAAAAAAAAAAAGTTATTCAAGCTTCCACTAAAGATCCCGTTACTGAGCTACAACATTAAGAAATCATTAAGACAATACACAGACTGTAAAGCAATTTGTAAAACTATGAGAGGACGTTCCAAAATGATAAGAATGTCTTTGCTGTCATGAAGTCTTTTTGTAATGTACCCTGAACCCTACTTGATTTTTAAAGGTTTTCTCTTAACTAAGACAGATACAGTAGGTTCATAGACACCAGTGATGTACGGAAATGGAGAAAGGTGGTAATGTTTTTTTCCTGAACTTAAACTGAAATACTTTGGCATCAATAAATATGACTGGAGAGAAGCTTTCCTTGTAGCTAACCACAGGTAATACTGAGAGCTTCTTTGGTGACTGAGTGCCTCTCATTGCATTGATTATTATTCATACATATAAATGCAACAAACTCTACTACAGCATTCAAGTTCAGCAACAACAGAACACACCACAGGTAATATGATGCTTGTGCAGCAGAACCACAGCTAAAGAAGCAGTGTGAAACTTTAGACTGTAGGTGCAGCTGACAGGACACCAAACAAGTCATGTCAATCCCACACCTGATACAGAATGTCTGCTCGTGCCCTATGAGGTCTGATTTTTTTGGAAACATTATTCTTGTTTCGCAAAAAAAAAAAAAAAAGCTACTGGAAGGTGGACATGATTCCCTCAATCTAAAAGCTCTGTACTCAAGAGGTAACTGATCTTAAAATACGATAAAAGTGAAAAACACAAACATAGAAAACAGTCAGCACCATGTTTGCTCCACTGCAGTCCCTGTCTTGGCAGTTGTACCCACGCAGTATCTTGGCCACAGGTCCCGCTTCTGGTTCATTATGCTGTGTTATTAAATACATAAAATAAAAATATTGGGTTGTGTTTTAAAAAAAACAACAAGAAACCGAGAAATGTCTTGTCATTCAAGAAGAGTCTCATTCACACAGAAGGATCCAGCCTTTCATCAAACCATTTTTCCTGGATTCTGACCCAGGACAAATAGTAGTTCTAGAGGACCGTTGGTACATATTCCTTCTAGAGTGCTGGCTCAGCTGATGGCAATGCCTCCTTCAGATGAGTGCTGAGATAAAGGCTGTTGGTACAGAGACACCGGGCATCAAAAGGGTGCAGCGCACCCTGTGGTCAGCAGGGGGCAGAAGAGGCCACTGAGGCTTCTGAGGCCAATTTCAGTTTACCAGTAGGACATCCTCATAGGTCGTCGTTCTGGAGGAAATGAAGAGAAAACATGAAATAAATGTCAATTTTCTACTGTTAATGATGGTATATGCTGAAAAATACTTCATGTCGTAAAATTATGGAAAAGAATTACAAACATAGGAGCAACAGTGTGTTTAGGTTACAATTCTGTAGTAATATACATCAAGGCCGTCAACAAATGTTAGAAAAAAGGATTAACCTTTTGGTGAAACAATATTTTTCATTCCCTGAGTCCACTGTACCTCAAAATCTTTACAAGCCCATGCTGTCATGTAAAACACTTTATAACTTCCAGTGTTTTTTTTTTAAGATTTGTCTGCTATTGATAGTGATTGTAGAGCTAGAGGCAGGAAGGAGGGACAAAAACATGCAACAAACCGCTCGACACTGGAAGCTCCAGTTTTTACTTTTTCTACTTCCTGTTCAACTAGTTATGAAAATTGTATATATACTCTAAAAATCACAAAAGTCTGTGTTAGCTAAACTTAAATGTTTATTTTCTATAGAGTAAGAATGTGCTTTATCTGGTTCTAGGAATGCTATTTATGCCTGCCTGCTCATCCTCACCTGTCACAGCAGCAGAAGAAAGAGCACGGTGAGGTCTCCAGACCCCTAAATTTTCCAGAGCTCGGCACGTCCGTACATTCTGCTATGAATGCGTGTAGGTCCGTGATGTGGATGGGCTCATGGGTTTGGTGCTGTGTAAATCAATACACAGTCAAGTCAAAGTCAGTCAGGCTTATTTCAGTCAGAAAACCAGAAACCATGAATCTGGTTTAGGTCAATGTCATTTCCTACCTTAATGGTCTCATAAGCTCCTGTGATGAGGGCGATGAACAGTGACAGCACCATGTAGATGAACAATGAGATGAAGGTGTATAGGTAAACTTGGCTGAACACCCACACCAGAGTACTACTCTCCTGCATCTCCGCAAACGTCACAAACATGTCGTCCCCGTTAATGAGGGAGAACAGGCACTCCGACACCATAGCTAGGGAACGAAACTGAGAGACGGAAAATACCACCATCAAACTAAACGCCATCAAACCCCTGCATTTGTGAAGAAAGGAAGATGAATGAAAAGGGTTACTGCCTGAAACTGAAGACATCAGTAACTAATACACCAGCTCACAGGTCTACTAGGAAAAGAGAGGAACAAACCCTATGGGTGAGTCAGGTTTTCTGTGGTTTAACCCTAAAGTTTCACTGTCTGTGAGTAGAGAAGTGATAGACAAATGGTTTCATAAAGGAGCAGGGTGGAGGAGGAAGCAAAGAGGAAGCTCTTTACCATGAGTTTGTTATTTAAACTGACAGGACATGTGTATTTTACACTGAAAAAGACCAAATGACTTATCTTTATTACAGGCTCTTTGATTGAAATACTTGGCAGGTTTTAAAATAATCCAAATCACGCTAACAAATTAATACATAAAAGACTCAAAAAGTTGTGTGGGATAAAGGAGAGCAGAATGTGGATGTTATGTTGTTATAGAAACAGTATAATGTAGTTTCATATTTCTTTCTGACTCAAAGTCTGCACATTATAAAAGGGCTCTCGCACAAGAAGCTTCACTGTACGACATTTTTAGTGGTCAGAAAAGGTTTTTCCTGTTTTGTTGGAAGTAGGTGATTTTTTCTTTTTTTAATTTACTGGTAATTGTTTATTTTATTACTTACAGGCTGAAATAAAGCATCAGCCTCTATCATATGTTTAAAGAAAAATAAGAATCGTTAAAAAAGGGTGATGAGAATTGAGGTAAACATGGAGTTGTGATGTCTGCTGGGAAAGAGAAACTTAAGCAGAATGAGACTAAAATTAAAGAACAAATATGCATTAGTACCAAATAATCACATTCCTGTCTACAAGAGCTTCAGTAACAGTGTGTTCACCTTTACGTGGTAGGGTCCCAGGACAATCCAGCCGCAGAAGCAGTAGCCCAGATAGATGACGGCCACACAGAGGCAGAAGCGGATCACACTGGGGAAAGCAGCTCGAAGTGTGACAATCAGGATCTGTGGGACACGCACATCGATTGGACAGATCAAATTACACCGTGATAAAGAACAGGGAGACAAGATGAACTGGATTCATTACATAATGTTTTCTCACCTCCTGGCAACTTATCAAATACGCAGCACGTTACAACACTATCAGCAGGAGCACACCGCTGTGTCGGTGACTTACGTTATATTTCTGGAAGAAGGTGAGGTAGCGAATGACTCCCACCCACACCAGGAGCGTCGAGGTCCCCAGAAGGATGCCACAGAGGTCATAAGAGGACATACTCTGCAATGGCAAAATCAAAAATGCAATGACAACCTTGTGTCTTAAATAATTAAACTATATTTTATAATATTTAAAATAGGAAAAAAGATATTAATATTAGTTACATGTTGAAGTTAGTAACTTTTACTTAGTTACTTCTTTTTTACAATCATGGAGTGGACAACTCGTTCACTGAAGGGTTTGGCAGAAGACAGGACTCACCTTGGACTCAATGCCGATTTTGATGACACTGCCAGTGATGGTGAGGATATCGCTGATGATAAGGAGGATGTACCAGCCATTAATGAACTCCATGCGGTCTTCCCAGCACACTTTACGATCCAGAGTCTCCTTAAAGAACTGCACAAATTCCTGAAAAATGCACACACAGACAGTATGAGGTTTAGCTGTGCATTTCATGTACAGTAAATATATTGTTACACACAAGTCTGAAATTATATCTGTAGTTTTCTAAATATCGTTGCACAAGACTATTCTTTTGCCAAGTTTTAGAGTTTTAGTCATTAATGTTATCTTAATGTTAATGTTAATGTTAATGTTATCTTAGCATTGTGAACATGTAAAGCCCAAGTCAGTATGGATCAACCTGATTTATTGCTTAATCCAATGTTTTCTTTTTGTGGACTTTCTCTACCTGCTGCAGCATGATGCCTCGCAGGATGGAGCGTCCACAGAGCAGCAGTGACACCATGCACACCAAAGCCACGATGACGTCAAACACTACACGTGAAAAGGTGTCAGCTGGAAAATTCAACGTATTAAAACAAAGAAAACAGAGTTATAAGTAGTATTTCACATATGTGTACAAGTAACTTCACGTATTAAAGATTGTTCATGGTAACTGCAAACTACTTGTAACATAACTGGTTTAGTGCTGGCTTTATCTTGAAGACTACTGCTGCATTATTTGTTGTTGATTTGTTACTGTCCTATGTTCAAGACCATACACTCATCTAGCATCTCACCGTGTCCAGAGACACTTGGGTCTTTACACTCCTGTATTGATGCCTTGTTTTTTAAATAGATCTTCACCTTGCCGCTGTGAGCCTTGTTATCTAGAACTATCTGGAAGAGAGAGGAGACCAGCAGAGAGTTCAACACAGAGAGTGTGTGACACACAAATGTACTAGTCATTTACAAGAGGAGCATAATTACCATATTAACTTCACCAGTCAATC
The DNA here is from genome assembly GCF_900324485.2 of Mastacembelus armatus. NCBI lineage: Eukaryota > Metazoa > Chordata > Actinopteri > Synbranchiformes > Mastacembelidae > Mastacembelus > Mastacembelus armatus. Next base: position 22,848,039 of record NC_046633.1, read on the forward strand.
AGTTCAGGGGATTTCTATCAAACATGTGAGGATATGGACAAGAAACCTCATACATACAGGAGGTGGATTGTTGTTTTTTCACAAAACACAGTATTTGCTAATCCATTAATTAATTAATTCAATTATCAGTCTATTCAATAAACCTTTGAGGGTTATTACCCCAAGATATTTGAAGTAAGAGCCTGTCTAACCCACCTGTCATCCATTATCACTGTATCAAGCAAGTATGAAGCTATGAAGCTATGAAGTATGTTTTTGCCTTTAAGATTTTTACGCACTGTTATGTAAAATGTGTAGCAGTCTGGTATCTCGTTGTTGATGATGGTCTGTATGTTGATTGCCTTCAACTGGAACTCTATGGTGACATTAATGAGCCTTGAAAAAGATGAAACACACAGATGGAGATCGAAAGGGAAAACAGGAAAATTGTCATATTACCAGGATGAATAAAGATGATCAGAAACACACATGGAGCTGGACAACAAACTATTCATATCTCTGTGTGAGTTTTAGTACTGAAACCTGTTATGCTTGAGCACGCGTGTTCAGCAGGGATAAGTAACTTGCTGAATGTCATAATCAGATGCTACAGACATTATCTCACCAATGGAGAACAAACGATAAGAAGCTGAAGCCATGTAAAAAATGAAGCCTTACTTGTGAAACTTGAGGGTAATGTTCTTATAGCTGCTGCTGAGTGAAGCTCGAGGGACCGACAGAGGGTTTACACCTATACAGTCTGAAGACAGAAAGCTCATGATGAGTAAACACTGGCATTTTTAAAATTAAAATCAAACAGAGGGGAAAACATGAATTTCTAATCTCTTCCAACTTGTATGTTTTATGTCTTTGTCCATACTGAATATAAATTTACAACCATGAAAAAGCATTATTACAAAGAACAGATCACAAAAGAAAAAAAAAAAAAACACAAATGTGATCCAGAATGACAAAGAAACATAAGGTTGTTTCCAGTGTTGATCTAACTTCCTCTTCATTTGGTCAAGTTTGACTCAAACACATTAATATGAGGAAGTAAGTAATTTGAAGAGTACGCTACATTTTCTCACATGCATGTACAAAATAATGGTGACAACAGGATCAGTAAGATTTTAATGCAGCATTTATTAGTGCCACATAAGCATGGTAGTGCATTGCACTCACCAAGGAAATGAAAAGGACTGAGAACTTATATTTAACTATTGATAGACTGTGTATAATCACAAAATCACATACATTGTTTTGTGAACCATCAGACTGATAAGGTGCAGTGGCACATTGCTATATTGCCACTGTAAAGATTTCTAGATTACATGATATATCACCACAATGTCTGCTTGGATGCACGCCCGATGCATGACTGTATCCATAAATCATCACGTGCTGTTCTCACTGCTCAGTGTACCTTTCAGCCTGCAAGGCGATCACTGTCAATATGATTATTTGTTTAAAAGACAATTCCTGAAGAAGGCGTCACAGTTTGACCTAAAGTGTATATATAGTTTCAGTAGAAAATGATATGAAAGTCAATAGCCAAAGAGTCTCTGCTGTTGTAGCTGTTTACTTCCTTGACTTTATAAAATTGTTGTCAATAAGCCTTTTGTTTGTAATACAGCTAACATTCCTCCTCCTCAGACATTTCCTCTGCAAGTGATAAGAGTTTGCTTGTGGTGCCCTATCAGGTAACAGCTGCACCCTGGAAAGCAGTCTGATAATTGCACTTTTTAAGACCAAACTACCTTTAAACTAGGCGCCAAGCTCTGTTTTTATATATATATCCTTTATGCTGTCTGCCTCTGTGGCACTACCCTCATTGTTTCATTCATTTGGGCTCAGGTCAACCTGCAGTGGAACAAATACTCACACTGCATTTTATATGACGTGACATTATACTCATTTGATGTGTTATTCACACCCACTACAACATCCACCCTCCTTTTCCTAGAACCAACAACTTGTCTGAGAGAATAAAACGTTCACACAATAGCACTACACAGTTGAGAGTTGAGAACAGCGCTCTACCACCATTAGCAACGTACTGTGAATGGCGATTATTATTCAGCAGCGTCTCCTTCACACTGTACAGTGTAGTTCATCTACCTGTTATGATGTTAGGGTCTATGCTGAATGTGTCATTGGCTGGATCAATGCTTCCCTTCTTGTAGTATTGTTGGCAGAGAGACAGTGCGCTGCCATTCACACCAACATCATAAACATATGCGTAGCGTCCCACTGTGGTCTCTGGTAAAGCCAGGTACTGGGGAGAAGATAAGAAGAGAAAATTTTAGTTGAAAAACACTTCAACTTGTACAAAAAATCTGCACATATCACACAACTGTGTGACTCTGCTTCATAAACGCAGACAGAAAAGAGACGAGAGGCTGAAGTGACTGAAGTGACCAGACACAGCGTTGCCTCCTCCTCCATCTGTATCATCTCTACAGTTGGCACAATTCAAACAATCACAGACTCAAATTCCCCAAATTGTCTGATTTTCTTGTGTCACCCTGCGCCTCCGAACTTTGCTTCTGTCTGTGAACCCTGCTTGTGTAAGGATTCAATAAAATGAGCTTTCCTTTATTGATTTTCTTTACAGTTTAAACTGTTCTTCTTACTTTATGAAACACCTAAACCTGTGCCTCACTGAGCAGCAACCAAGTGGGGGCTCAGCACTGTGTGGGGCCATTACAACAAGCCCTCTAACACATCAGCCATCCAACTCACACCTTGACTAGTGACAAAAACTTTAATTTTATTTATTTAATGTAGCATACTGAAGAGGTGTCGCTGATGATGAGTAACAGTCTGATCCTCCAATGAGGAGCCCAGAACAGAGCTGGTCTAGTTTCTTTCTGTCTTCTGGCAGAGAAGAACTGTGACAGAACTTGAAATCCTCATTGATGTCAACTATTTTTTTTGTTTATTTCAACCAATTAGCTAATGTCATAATTCTAAGAATAAGAGGCGAAACCTGATAAACATCAATCTGATAGCGTTGCCACTGTGAGCATGTAGGCTGGTTGATAAAGACACAAAAACAGGAAGTGAGTTGTGTCTGCACTGCTGGGATTGTTACAATTCAAATTGCTCAGTAGATACAAAACTACTCAATGTAGCTTCAAGCTGTTTTTCAGGAACAGTCACTTATCCCCCCCCCCCACGACTTCTGAGTGTACAAATGTGTGGTCTAGGGTTTATCAATCTCCCACTTAGTTTTCTAGATGTAAAATTGTATCTTTAAAATATTAAAAATGATGCTCACAATTTCCTTGAGCTCCTAAGAGATGGTTCTGCTACAAAGCTGATCCAATCCTTACTGACTGCATCTCTAATGAGGGATTTGTTGGCTGACTTCAGTTACTGTTACATTAGTTTAGTCCACTACAGCCTAGAGGTTCTACAGCTTTAAATGCAGAAAAATTTAACAACAGATGATTAATAACATGCTGGGTGTCATTTGCATTTCACCGTATTTTTTACAAAGCTGTTATATGGAAATATGGGGTTCTCTATACACTGAGCATTCACAGAGATCACTGTGGTTGTTAGAAACACTAAGTAGGCGGGTGGGAACCACCTTTGTATTGTTTTCACTCCCATATCCCATATCACTCAGTATCCGGAGAATTTGTGAGTGGTTTGGCTAAAATAGCAATAGTTCTGCTGCCGTTCTTCATTCTCTAGCCGCTACACACTCTCCTCTCCAACCCCCTCCAACCAAAATACCATGTGCTTTGTATTCTGTATATTATGAACAATCTAAGCTTTAGATCAGATCTCAGATGCAAATCCATTAGTTTCATATATTTCAACAGGTTTTCCACGTTTATTAGGGCTCACCTGCTCCACTGCATAGAAGATGTGGTCGTAAACATCTTTCTGTGTGTAAACAGCAAAAAAGTCGTCCGACGACTCATCGTAGTCTTTGAGGAAGAGGTGTTTGAAGGTCATGGTGTTCTCCTCCTTAAAAGTCACCACCACGTGGTTACTGAGGCCAAACAGCAATAACTGAAAGAGCAAAGAGAGGGTGTTTAAAAAGTCAAAGGTGAAAGAAAGGGAGAGATAAGACACTAAGCTACTGACAGAATTGCTATGAAGTAAAAATAATGCTGTACAAGTCTGCATTACTTAAAGCAATATATATTTATCTGTAATTCATTTAGACAATCTGGAAAGACCAATCTAAAGTACCAATGTAGGGCTTTCATACAGTATTTCATTTACGTCTGTAGAAAACATATATATAACAGTACATATTTAATACTCTCTGAGAATCAGGGCATCTTCATAAGAACAAAATAATAAAAAACACCAAATGAGATTGGAAACAACCACTTTACATGTACATGCACTCTATCATATTTTTATTTTTTACACTTTTGTGTGTATTAATAGTGAAACAATGTTGATTACTATTGTTCTATAATAATATTTACTATATACTATAATAATAATATAGATACATGTGTCTGTTTCCGTGTATGTTGTGTTCTTGCATCTTAAAGTTGCAAAGTAATAAATTAGACCTATGTGCTTGATAATCTGAGTTTGAGCTAAAAAGAAAAAAAAAAAAAAGTATCATGCACGTTGGACAAGGACAAGGACAAGGACATGTTTGGGATCACTGTTCTAAAAAGACAGTTAACTAAAAGGATCTAGGGCTCCACTAAACAACAAGCCATAATAGTATCTAGGACAATATAAATGTAAATTCTACTAAAAACAAAAATATGACTTAGGGACCAATTTAAGCAGGAAAAGCAGATTTAAATACTTAATTTTCCTTCAGGGTTTAATAAAGTTTATCTGATCCCATCTCTAATTTCGTCTAATAGAGTGTACATAAACCACGACTGAGAGGCCCTGACGTAAAACTATTTTGTGGTGATAAAAACAACAACACATGATGAAGATGCAACATATGAGGTACCTGTGCTGTGACAATAATGATCTTGAGCAGCTGCAGGAGTAGCTTATAAGGCTTGCGGCCTTTGGCGTGATATTTATCACAAGGGCTCATGAAAAAGTATTTCAACTTTCTGCGAAGGGCTTCCTCCTCCTGATCAGCCCGGACCCAATGACCTGTTGTTGCCGCAGGAAACTGATGGCTGTTATGGTTGCTGTCGTGACAGTTACTCTGAAGGTCATGCTCGCCGCTGCTGTCCATAGAGCCATAGTGAGCTGCTGAGCAGGACAGGCCTTTGTGTTCTAAAATACATAAAAAAATAAAAAGTAATGTTTATTTACTCAGTAATGCACATGCAAATGTTTCTAAGAACTTAAACACAGTCAGAAGCACTTAATTATACTTTGAGGAGTTCTACTCAAATTGTATCACAACAGAGGATATATACAGTATACAGGTCGGTCTTTGAAAACATGTTTTGAGGTAGTTTAAAACTAACTTGTGCCAACATTACCAAGCAAAAGCCACAATGTGCAGCACTTTTTCTACAGGCAGGTCTGCATCATCATCAGGTGGGCACCCGCTCAATAATGGTGTATCAATGAATTGGGCCCACGACACGAGAAGGATCAACAGTGTGTTCCAGTGTCTTTGCCTGGGACCCACTGAGCACCCTGCACCTCCAACCCACTTAGACAAACTAGCCTAGCAGGTCTCAAACCTACATATAGTATGTTACCCTACCCACCAAAATATTCTGCTAGCCTTTGCAAAAAAACAGCATTCACTCTGTCTCTAGAATCCCTTAACCAAACCAGACAACACCCCTCTCTGCTCTCATGTTGGCTTTCTTATACTGTCACAGGACTACCAGCAAACAGTGCTACCTCAAACCTGGTATGTCTCAAAGCTGCCTGATACAATTCCTAACACCCAGGTTGCTAGATCTACACTTACCTATCCTTGTCGTGACACCCCTTTATTCGCCAGAGTCATCGACTGGAGTCTACTGCACTGTCTGCCACATTCTTGACTGCCTGATTTAAGCTCCGCCCCCTGTTTTGCCTCATTAAGCATGGCATTTATTAAATGTGGCAGACATATGTCACAAAGTGCATTTAGGGTTTCCCCAAGAAACTGTTTAGCCAAGGCCATGAGGCACTATGATCCTAATCTTGCATCATGGTCAATTTAGTCAGTAGATGTTAGTATAAACAACAGCCACGCTTATTTTAAAAGTGGTATTTGGCGTATCAAACAGCACCTGTACTTTTTTCCCTTATGGTTAATGTTTTCTTTGATAGAAATTAATTTATTAGTTTAATTAATTAGTTTTTTTTATCCAACTTATGGCACTCTTTATTAGTCCGCCAGACTAATATATCTCAGCAGCTCTTAGAAAATTAGCATTATAATGTGTGCAGACATCAATGATGTCCACAGGATGAAAACTAAGCATTTTGATGATGATATAGTTCTCTCTGTCAATGTGATTTAAAGCCAGTAAGGAAAAAGAGAAGTTAATGTTGCTGAGTCACATCCTCCAAAGTACAGGGTAGAAAAAATAGTAAATTTCTGTTTATAGTGTTAATAGAAACACAGCTACATTTGTATACATTTTAAAAGGCAGTCATAATTTATTCTTTCTTCCTTTGCCTTATTTAAGACACGTTAAGGTTAACTAAGGGTTGAATTTTAGTTATAGCAAAGTATTTCCAGCAGAGACATCAAAATGGAGAAAGCGATCTTATCAAAGACGCTGCTCACAAGTTATTGCTGATGTCTATGTAGCAGATGACTGGGCTGACTGGAAATGACCAATGTAGGAACAGAAACAGACGTATGAGGTTACACACATAAACCTGCTATATGTTTTGACCATGACAGGGAAACACTGACAGGTGTTCAACTAAAATGTTCTCCTGAAACTGCTGAAAAGGGTTTATAAATAATATAAATAATTTCTAAAATTAGACTAATGTGAAGTCCTCCCTTGTAGTAAGGCTAGAATAAATCTTGCAGTGAAAATGTCATATGTCCTGGTGTCTATTCAGAATTTTTTCTTTGCTTATTACCACAAATGCTTCAGTCATGATTACAGAATGGGAAAGTGTTGAACTCCTGTACAATATCAGCCCTAACCTTATTGGAAACATCTTGACCCACAGGCTGCAGGTTGAAATAGGGTGAGCACAGGACAATTTCAGTTTAGTGATAATAAAAAATCATCAATGTTTGATGAACAAGAGACGTTTGAATAGCGTGTGAGGGTGAAGCGGAAGAAAGTGATAACTGAATAAATAACTTTTGGTTTGGGAAACGTTCAGCTCTGCTGTAAAACTGTGATCACAGTAAATTAGATATGGATAAAATCATTGTTACATGGGGTGTAATGTGAGGTAAAACACCTACAGTCACATGCACTCTGTAACTACTTCATTCATAAAACACTGAGGAAAACACTGTTCACAGTATTGACCTAAAAGAGTACATTTTGTATGTGTAGTGCAAAACAATGGTGGAGTTGGAGAAAGTCACATAAAGTATAACCTAAGCTGTGGTACAAAGCTAGTAAAGAAGTCAAGTCAAATTATGATTAGCATTAAAGCTGATCAGTGTCTTGCACAAACAGACCACATCTCATAGCAAAGCCACAAATCAAAGTGGCATACCCATGCTTAACACGTGTCACATGTTTTGAGCTTTTTAGACCCGACTCCTACAAAAAAAAAAGAAAAAAGAACGGGGTCACTCAGTTTGTTCACTCCCTTAACATAAAGGACGTGACTTGTTGTGAGGTCAATAGACAGACTTGGTGAAATTATTTATGCATTTATGGATTACCAAAAGTGCATGCAAAGTTCAATAACCTGCTGATATGTCCAAACTAAACGAACACAGTAGGTCAGCAGAGTGAATCACTGTCTTAGCAGACTGTCCATTGGAAATAAGAAGTGAAACAGGAGGAATGCACCAATGGTGTTCAGTATTAGTCAGCACAAACTAAAAATCAGATGAAAGTTCAGCAGAAGTCCTTACGTAGAAGCAATAACTGCACATTGTCATGCTACATCCTGGCACTGCAATCAAATAATGAAGCAATGCACCTCAGGTTTACTGATACTGCTAAAGGTACAATCAGCAATTTTGTTGGCTGCCACAAACCACCTAATTTGGTGATTGTGCTTCATGACACAGGCCTAGTACTGACGTAAACATTTAAGAGCATCAAAAAACATGTTTCTTTTCTGATGTCTGTTCAGGAGTGTTTGCAGTTTCCAATCCTATTTTTTATTTTAGTTGGTTTGTTCATTTTTTTAAACAAGGGGAAAAACTCTTTGAGTAAAGGAGTATTCCACTGATTTAGCATCATCAGACTCATGATGGATAGTTTTAGGAAAAGGACCAAAATCGATGCAGCAAAATAAGAGATATTGTTTTGTTTTATTCAATAAATTTATCTTCATTTCCAATTTCTGGTCACTCACAATGAAACTGAAGACTCAGTTGTGTAATGCCAGTAGTTTTTGGCCCAAAGACTCGAGCTGAGATGAGGGGTACGCTACAGAGCTCATTTCTTTTGAATGCCACAAACACTGAATAAAACAACATCACATGAGGCAACTCAGCAGATTTCACACAGCTCCCCACACAAACACAAAAGCTTTTAGAAATGTTTCTTCTGCTGTATGCAGAACTACTCCCTGGCACCTGTAAACAAACTTTAAAACAAAATAAAAAAGTGGCATGCCACTTTAAGTTCAATTCATGTGGTCAAAAACAACCCAAAACAAAACAAACAAAAACAGAATGCACCTTAAAGTAAGCACAACATAAACACAAACTGAGGAGAATAGTTTTAGGTGCTTAAATCTTAAATGAAGCTTCAATTCTTTGTTTTTGTCCAATATCTGTAAGTCAAATCTGACTGAACTGTTTACTGTACATGACTCACCATTGGAAAGATGTTTCAACCTGAGATTTTATGATACCCATGTGCATGTGCCTGAAGTAAACCAAACCCAGATGTACAGGGATCACTTCCTACATGAAACAACCTATTGTTAATACGTCTTTCTGGCTGTTAAAGTGACATGAATAACATCCAGATGAGCACTTTGCTTCAACACAATTAGCTAAGAGCAACATTTAACTGAGTAGGCAGCTAATAAGGAGCCATGCCTTTGGCAGAGGTTGCGTGCCTCGGTGAAAGGAATGAAAAGCAGCCAAAAGAATCCAACAACATAACAATTCGTACAGATAATAGGTGTGAGACAAGTGCGTACATATCTCTGATAAGAGGTGCATGTCGATCGTCATGGCAGATAGAAATCAGACAAACAAAAGTGGGAGCAGGTCACTGACCGTGCCACTGGGTTTAACACTTAGAGACACAGCCGCTCAAGCTGAACACATCAGTTAAATTTTCTGGCTCTTCCGGTTCATCGTCGCCTGAAGAGCGCTGGCACACACACACTGATGCTACTACTTGTCACTCAAAATCCTCACTGTCAACTGGCAATCTCAACAATTTGGTATCAGTGCCAGGATCTAGTCTGGCAGTGCACAGCAAAAGGCCACCCACAGGGCGACAGAACTAAACTTTAAGTTACACCCAAGTTAAGGGAAACAACTCGAACAAAACAAAAGGATGATGAACTGATGAGCATGTTCTGGCTTATTTGTAGATAGGAGTCAGGAAAATGGCTCCACAAATATTTTTGTGTAGATAAGAGTTCATAATTTTAGATAAAAACAGTTCATGTGAGGTCTGTTTTTAAAGCTTCTCTGTATTTTGAACAGCACAACCTACACATCTGTAGCATTGTACTAGTAAGAGAAAAATCTGACAGACCAGCATCACAAAACCTGTGTATGCACGGATACTCTACATGTGGTCAGACAAAAATCTTTTTGTAATATTAGTGAACTGAACCTTTAATTTGCAGGCATGTTGGGTGTGACGCTACGCAAAGCAGGTTAGTCATAGCTCCACAGAGAAGAGCAGGAAAAAGTAAGCTGGTGTTAAAATACTTTTATAAACGTGTCTAAGATCAAAGTCTCCTTATATTTCCACATCTACAGCTGACACTGAGTTCAAATCCTCTGTGTTTAATTAATGTTTGCCATGAACTTCAAAAAATCTTTCACAGCACAGAGGATCAACTGCACCTCAAATATTCTGCGAAATACTCCAGACTCAACCACGCATGAGAGGAGCTTATGAAACAGTGTTGAAGGTATGATTATGTATGATTTGCTAAAAGGGGGGTGGAGGGGGTGGTGCAGCATCTAGGTCTAATGCAAGTACTGCAGAGTCCTGACACCAGCTCTCTGACAGTCCTTCCCACACATGTGATGCAGGAAAATAGTTTCACCATCAGCACAATTCAAAACTACATTATTACAGTAATTTATACATAAAGTTACCGGTCTTCAATTATAATTTTGGATTATCTCAAATTATACAGAAAAGGACATAGTTAAAAATGTACAATGAGGCCAAAAGGCTGAGAGAAAAGAAATTTTGAGTTAGAAAAATAAATAAATAAATAGTTGTACATCTAGAAGCCATAAGTCCACAGACAAAGGCAGGATTCAGCACCACAGCTCCCAGTGAGTCTGGTACAAATACCAATCAGGTTTTACAGCATGAGCAGTAGCCACAAGACAACAGAATCCAGAATCCTAATGTAGACTTACATAACTGGATCCAGCTCAGAAAACCGTTTAAATATCCATTGAAGAAAATATGTCTGGTGCTTTGTTTCCTGTTGTACTGTGCAGCACTACAGAGATACTGTCTAATTTACTGGGTTGACTCAGTCATTTTCAGACTTAACTACTGTGTTGTTAGTGCTGTTGACTGAAATGTTAAAAGGTGTTTACAGCTTCACTTCACAAACTACAGAAATGTATGTGATATTGTGTCTACAGATTTGGTGGGTCAGTCAGTCTTATCATTTCCACTCTGCCCCTTCTTTAGATATGGGGTCTCGAGACGGTGGGGGGTCCTGATGTTTTCACATTAAAGGTGTTGATGATAGTTTACAGGTAGCTGAAGATAAAACCTGCATCAATTACTTTCTGTTTTGATTGCTCTGTCGATTATGTTTAGAACAACCAATTACTTAACAGTGAAAATGCTCATTATGGGTTCAAGACCATCAGACACTTGACATTTTAAAAACCTACACATACATATTGTCACATGTTCCAAGCATCTTGGTATGTGGTCTGATTCATGTTTTTGGTCTTAAAAACGTATTTTTTAAAATTATGGCTGACTTGTTATATATGAACGCACCTGCACAGTCTTCATGTGTTTATTACGTATTAAAATCTGTCATTAACATATTCTTGTGTTCAGTACTCCAGAGTTGACCGACCACCATTTGAGTCACTGGAATATTTTTATTTATGAAGCTATTCAGATAAACTGCCCTTGTATCTTCATTTCACTTATTTCATTTCACAGCCACAACCTCAGATCATGAGACCGTGTCTGTCAAAGCCTCCTTTGTCCTTAGCCTGTTACACATTTTATACACTGCTGCTTAGTTTGACTGATGTATGTGTTGTATTATCTCAAACTTGTGGTTCTGTGTCTTTCCAGGGCTCATTTGGAGAAGAGGCTGGAAACCTCAATGTCACTTCAACACTGGTTTAATTGAAATAAACCCATAATCATAAAATCACTAACTCTTTGCAGGTTGGTATAAAAGTTAAATGAAGCAGGGTTTTATAGCGACAACAATAATTTAATACATTTCTCAAGTTGCCATATTAATGTAATCAAACTGAAGTTAAAGTCTTATTAACTAAACCTGGAGCTGAGACACTTTGTCGAGCAGCATTTAAACATAATAACAGCAGAGAATATAAACACGACTGGACATCACATGGTGTTTACATCAAAATCTCGATGTAAACAGCAACAGGCAGCTCTGAACTGACTTTAACTCCAGCTCTAACACAACGACACACAGCTGGGAGCTGAAACTCTTCTTGCGTAAAGACCAAATGTTTTGAGAGTGCCTTTAAAAAGTAAAGTGCAGCCGCCACATTACCTGGGAAGTCCTGGTGTCCTGGCGCATCCATGACGTTAAGCGGTTAAAACCCAATAAATAGTCCTAGATTTGGCTAAAAGTCTTCATGCAGCCGCATGTTTTACTGTAACGCCAAGTGTTTATGACTGAAACTGCTGCACACAGCGGAGCTGCTCGCTTCCGGTCAGGTCATGTGACCGACACCACGTGACAGCACTGTCCAGCCTCCCTGATGCGGTGGAGGTTAGATCCTAAGACTCGGGGGCAGGTGGCGGTGAGTGGTTCAGATGAGATTAAGCTTCACAAAACACGACTGGTGGCAAGGTGGATCAGGACTAGGGGACAGGTATGGACCAGGTCTAGGTAAAGGGACGTCACTCACCCCAGGCTCTACTCTCGAGTCTTGGGATCTAACGCTAAAACAGAAAAAGGGGGTAGGTGCAGTGGTGAGGGGTTACATGAGAGAGAAAAGAACGATAAACAACAAATAAATAATGTGCACGTTGGTGGTGCCAGTAACTGCATATCAGCAACCGAGTCTTCTCTTTAAAGTCATCTCGTCCAGACTTCACACGGATTTCCTAATCTAACCTTTAGCTAACCTAACTAGGGCCTTCATCACATTTGGTGAGCCAACAGCACAGAAAGCAGAAAAATCAGTGTACCTTCCATTTAAATCAAATATCAAATAAATCAATGACTTCATTTTATAATTTTCAATTTAAAATAAATTAAAAAAACGCCTGTTTTGCTTTGACTGTATACTTGTTTAATTAAATATGCCTTGTTCCTTTTATCAAATAGTAACAGTAATACTTCTTTTTCTTTCATCAGACAAATTACTCACATTCCCTCCCTCATTTCTCAACACTTAAAAGTTTCCAGTTGCAGCAACCTGTATGGCCTAACATCCAGGATGTAACGACTGACTGTTATTCCCCGTCTTTGCCCAGAATCGAGTCTGTGTTTATTCACATTTTATAAGAGCAAAATACAAATACAAACATTATTTTGCATAAACACACACCAGTCACTAATGCCTTACTTACAGGCTGAGCAAATAAGGGTGTCCCCATGTCCCATCCTTGTTAGGCTGTACAGACATGCACAGACAGTCCCAGAAGGCCTATCATTACAGATACAATCACAGGTTTTATCTGACTAATATGGTAAGATGCACAAATGGAACATTTTCCCTCAGCTGTTTGTGTTGGAAACTGTTTGCATCATTTGCAGCACAAGATTAATCATGTTTCAGATGAATAAATAGACACCGTGATAGTCACACTCTGGATTTGACCTGGTAAGTCCTTTCTGCTGCAAAGAAGAAAACCAGCGGTAAAGGAAGAAGTCACCAGTCAGATATTGAATTCACTCCAGAGTGCCTGAGACAACAACAGCCTCCTGCCTGTAAAACCAACAAATGCCTGTCCAGATGCTGTTATCAACCATAGTACAGCAATTTATATTCAACATAACCCTAAAGTGACGCTGTGGCTCAAACACACTATGTGTGAGTGCACAGTGCACGGAGGGTACAGGAGGGTCGAAAACTTGTGCACAGCTGGTGTGTTCACTACCATGTGACCCAACACAAAAAAGGGTGTTGGGAGTCATTTTATCACTGAATATGGAGAAGAGAACATTTACTTTCATTGAGCTTTTGGAGGCATGATAAATATTGGCAGGACACATTTTTCTGAATTGTAAACAATTTCTAGTTTTTTATCCAAGATAATAAACAGAACCTCTTCAGGTTTTTTTACAGTTGATTGGACAAAAAACCTGTTTCAATACATAAAAACTGTCCTGGAAAATTATAATGTGCATTTCTCTCATTTATTTTCTTTTACACTCTATTTTCAGTTGCTTTACAGACCTAATAATTAACTGCATATTTTCTGCAGATTATTCAATGATATAAATAATTATTTGCACTTTTTATTTTACATTGAGTGGAGGTGTTCCTTTCATCGCAGTCTGCAGAGGTCTTATGAGACACTAGTCCATTAAACATCGTACCTCCACGCACACACACCCTTTTCATCTGATCTCTCCCCTATCTGCCTTCCAGGGCCTTGTCTCTGGCAATCACTGTCTCATCAAACTTGATCATGAGTGTGGTGCCTTTGTGCCAGTGGACTGTGACCTTGGCAGGGAAGCCGCTGTGGGTGAGGATGGCCTCTATGATCCCTCCGGTGAAGGCTGCACAGTTCAAGGTGCTGTTCTCCTTAGGAACAGAGATGTACGTGTTGACGAGGGGCTCTTTTTCGATGATGTAGTAGGTTTTGTCATCATCGTTCGCCTGCTCCAGCTTGTCTGCCTCCTTGCCAAACAAAGCTTTCCACACAGAAACCTATGGAGTACAAGGCAAATGACTGAAGAAACAGTTTACAATGGAATCACAGTAACTAAAACTACACTAACCCTAACGTATTTATTATTCAAAACTCCTGAGATTACAGCTGATCACTAAATATAAATAATAAACTCAACTCTCATTTCCCACTTTATTTAATTGACGTTCTTTGACATTAGTGCTATAGTGACTATGTAAGTACACTAATCAATGCAAAGTCTTAGGCACACCTGCTACGTTTTTGTATTAAGGTTCAGGTACATCAGCAGAGTATAAAAGAGCAGGGCGAGGGGAAATATACACTGCTGGGTATAGTGATGAATAAACACATGCAGTCGCATCACTGGTCTCATGGCTCTGAAACATGTGCCGATCTCAGTGAAGTATGACAGTAAAAGCTTACAGACGCTTCTCCAGGAAAGCATATCCTAGACCAGCAGAGAGGCATGATGTGAACACACAGCACCACAGATCTGCAAGCCCTTGATATGACCAGGTCAATCCTATTATATGTCAGTTTATTGTGCCTCATGTCATAAATGGTTACATCATAAGATAATTGATCCGACAGTGGCATTTAAGCCATAAAACCAAAACATCAAATTCCACCTCTGCTGAGAAGAAGAGGTGGCATAAGATATGTTTCCTTCACAAACAATACAGACCTCACTGAACTATTACTATTACTGCAGCAGATATTCCAGCTGGAATCAGTTCTGACTTATAACATTATTTATATCAAATAATGTTCTGCTCTGGATCTGTTGTTGTTATCAAATGTCTCTGCAGGTATTACTGGTGTATTTTATATGAAACACTCATAGCGACCTTCATGGTACGAAGAAGTTGCATGAATGACTTCTCAAATACGGTGGAATAGTGGTTAGCACTGTTGCCCCCCTTGTGTGGAGTCTGCATGTTCTCCCTGTGTTTGTGTGGGTTTTCTCCAGGTACTCTGGTTTCCTCCCACAGTCCAAAAACATGTATGTCAGGTTGATTGGTGACTCTAAATTGCCCATAGGAGTGAGTGTGAGTGTGTGAGGTTGTTTGTCTCTCTGTGGCCCTGTGATGGACTGGTGACCTGTTCAGGGTGGACCCCTGCCTTTCACCCACAGAGAGCTGGGATAGGCTCCAGCAGGTCCCTGTGATCCTAAATAGGAATAAGTGGGTATGGATGGACTTTAGGAGTCCACTTTAATCTGGACTGATATGCTTGTAAGGTCTGTCCCTCCACACGCACACACACACTGAGTGCGTACCTTGATGAATAGCAGTATGTTCAGCACTTTGGTTTCCCTCCTGCCGTTCTTCTCTCTCAGCACCAGCACGTCTAGCAGGCTGCCCCCCACCCGCTGACCCAGCTCCGCTAGACGGGCCTGCAGCTCGGACACGGAGTACACCCGGCTCTGGCAGTACTGCACCACCTCCGAGAACAGCAGGGCGAAGGCGCTCACACTCACCTCGGTTTTGGGTCGGCTCAGAGGCCGCTCCAGAATAGCAGACTTGCCTCTGGTGAAGCGAGTCTCCATTGTTATTAAATTAGCAGCTGCGGCGCTAAAACAAGGACAGAGAGTGTTAGCATGGAGACAAGCTAAGAGGTTAATGCTAACCAGACCAAAACGCTGCTGTCAGAGGCGGAACAGGAAAATAACATGTTATTTATTCAGCCATACTTTTCATTTCAATGTTCACACACACACACACACAAACTACGGACCTCATGTGATAACTTACTACACTTGCTTTTGTTGTCGTTTTGTTTATTTCCTGGTCCGGCTGTAAACGTTACTCTGTCATGTGACACCGCAATTTCCAATCAAAACACAAAACGTGAAAAACAATGTATAAAAATAATTTATATCATTTATTATTTATTTACAATACATTATAAAATGTGTTTATTGTTTTCACATTCCCACTGTGGATTCACAAAAAATTAATAACTCAAATTCACATTTAGAGTCTTGTTTTAAAACGGTTTAATGACAAACACTTTATTCTAAACCTAATAACCAGCTATTACCAGACAATCGACAATCATATTGAAAAATATGGATGTCAAATTAACATTCTACTTCTTGATTTTGCCTCAATTGCCAGTGAAAACCACAAAAGTCACTGACATACATAAAATTATTAATAAGATATGTATAGGCCATTGTTGTAAAAAGTTGAGTTACAGGTTATCAACACCTGCAATAACAAAATCCACCTCAAAACAAGACAGTTGTTTATTTGTTTTTTTTTAAATTTCTCTATATTTGATGTTCACATGTAGATGACTGTTTATTTAATCAGCAATGACAAAAATGTTTCCTCCCACTGGTGAATACACAGCAGATGTAGCTACACATCACATGAGATGGTAAACATTAACCTTAAAGCTCCATTATCGTTCACCTCAGTTCTGTTTCTATTAAACAAGAAGATGTTTAAGACCGTACTGGAAAAGTGTGGTAAAACCTAATATAATTAAATCAATCACTTTGTTTTAATAAACCTGGGAAGAGGTGGAAAACTTTGGTTTGCACATGACTCACTTTAAAATGTACTGTAGGCCAAATCAATATTTGGAGCCATCAGTGTACAAATTGTACTCTCCCCGACTGGGACACAAGGCTGCAGTCATACACTTACAGCTACACAAATATACTCACTCGTCTCCTCTCACAAGCTGTATGGATACAACTAATGACCCTGACTCTATAGGTTTGATCATTTAACTTAAGAAAAGCTCATTCTGGTTGTTTGGTTTAGCAGAAAAATTCTTATTTCGGAGGCAACAACTAGAAGATGCAACATGACTTCACTTGGACTAAGGCTTTTTATTCTGGCTTTATTCTACGTCTTTACTGTCTACTGCAGGCCAACAGGTAAGCTCAGTTATATAAACTATATGCTATCTTTAATTAAATTCTCCATTAGGCTGCAGGTACTTTTTAAAAGGAAGCCTCTCATGTAGTGATGCAATGATTCCTGTTTTCTGAACATAAATGAACAAACCACAACTTTTACATGTACAGACACAAAACACATATAGGAGAGAGACAATACCTGTTACATAAACATTCACAGGGTTTCCTAGATTTATTAAATTAGACCTGTGTGCTTGAATGATTTGAGCTTTGCCATTTCTGCTTGATCCAACCAGGATCATTGACATGTTAATATATTTATTTTTCATCTGAATAGAAAAAGTCACAATGGACGGCAACAACCACAATTACACCTGATGTCAAATTTATCAGGCCACAGTGTTGTCTGATCTCATTGATATTTACTTTTTTACTTTACAATACATTTTTATGCTTAGCCTTGTTTAGTAATCGTGACACAAACTGAACTAACTCTGTTGTATTCTAAGTTAGTGGAGGGAGAGAGTGGCTGTTTTTTGCCCAGAGAATATACTGACAATGCTGGACATGGTCTTTGTTTTCAAAAAATCAAAACATACATTTCCTCATAATAATAATAATAATAATAAAATTCATTTATAGAGCACTTTTCTAAACATATGTTACAAAGTGCTTTACAATAAAAGACATATAAGAACAACAAAGTCCTAAATAGTAAGGAGGATAAAAGGAAGATAAAAGCTCGTCCCAATTTAAAGGCGATGAGGGAAGGCTTGCTGGAAAAGGTGAAATTTAACAAGGGCTTTTAAAGATGGTACTGCGTCAGCTGATCTTATTTCATCAGGTAAGTCATTCCAGAGTTTGGGAGCTCTAACTGCAAAGGCTTTATCACCTCTGGTTTTCATTCTAACATCGGGGATACAGAAGATCTCTATCAGAAGATCTCAGGCTATGAGCAGGCTTTTACGGCTGTAGCAGCTGGGATATATAACTTGGAGAAAGGCCTTGTAGTGCTTTAAAAGTTATTAATAAAATCTTGTTATTAATTAATTAGTAATTGTCTTCTAGTGTCTGAATTAGGTCTGAACAAGGTTAGCAAGGGGTCCAACAGACATTTGAGAAACTATTAAAAGTCATATCTTACCTTCTTTTATTTGCAGAGATTTATTTTTGTTAAATTGTCTCTTATGATGCTGTTTAGGAAAGGCCACAGTGTGACAATCCTCTGGAGTAACTAAAGACTTCATTAAGTAACTATCATGTCCCTCCTCCATGTTTTTTTCTTTATTTGCTTGTTATCAGTTGTCCACCTGCGCAACATGGACAGCTTCATCCGAGCCGTGCAGCAGGTTGAAGAGTCCAACCCTGGTCTGTCCCCACTAGCTCTGGTCCGGGCCCTGCGGAGGACCGCCGGCCATGATGATGCGATGACCATCCATTTCTTGGGTGCCTCATCAAATCTCACTGATGCTGAGGTCCTAGAGACAGCCATTCTCAATGCGTCATCCTTCAGTTTTTTTGACAAGGCTATCCACCACCTTGTGACAGACCATGGAGAAGAACGGGGGGTGGTTCTTGCTCCAGATGGCACTACAGTAGCACTTGCACCCTTACTGCTTGGAATTGAATCAGGACTAAAATCCAAGATGGAGGAAACACCAGCTGATGGGATCATCCCTCTTACCTTAGGCAGAACCCTGGGCCTGTCCTTCCTCAGTCTCCAGGACTTCCCACCATCCCATCGTATGGGGCCCAATGGATGCTGGGACAGTGTGAGCCACCCTAAGGTGTTCAAGCTGATCCGGCCTGCCACTCCAGCTACTGAAGCTGTTATAAATGGGGGCATGGATGGAGCTATACTGGGCACGGACCTCAGCAACCTATCAGCCTCTGAACAGCCACAGGCCCTCAGTGAGATTCTGAAAGGATACTATAGTTTCATTCTGCATGAGGGACAGGGGTTGGATGATGTGACCAGCCACATTAGCCCCAGGCGGAGAGAGATCTCTAGATCCATTCTGGGGGCTCTTGATCTTCACAGCCAGGTGATGGCGACACTTGCATTGGTCTGGAAGTTGGAGAATACAGAATGGATTGCTCTGGACACTGAAGTGGGGATGGCAGTGAAGGATGGATTGCAGGCATTTGTGCACAAGTACCTGGGTGAGTTATGAAACGAACAAAATATGTGTAGGTGTAAAGTAATGTAGCAACCCTGGTGTTAAAAGATCGACAAACAGTGACCCAAACCCAAATATATACTGTTGTTGCCATCGAAAAAGGAGAATATATAAGAAATATACACAAAATTGCTGTTGATTAAAAAAGTACCAATCAATCAGTCTGGCAGGTGTTTGCAGCTCACATACAAAAGCTGGACATTGGGATGATTAAATGTCTTTCTTCAATATTGATTTGTCCTTTCTTAAAAGTCTCTCTCATTATTCAGGACTACAGTCCAGTTTCTCTTGATCAGCCCAAACAACACTGGAGTTTTGAGCCTGTTACAAAATAAAATTTTGTGAATGTAAAATACTAATTTAACAAAAAGTGATTTACATAAACACATCATATAAATATTGCTGATAAGAGTTCACCTAAGAGAGTGACTTCACACCAGACTGAAGAAGTGAGACAGTTCCTCATTCATGCTGTAGACTTCAGGTTCAGAGTGTTGGAAATATAAACCTAGAAGTTGGACCTGGTAATATCTGTAGTGGTTTTATTATCCTACCCTCATCCTCTCTTATACTCTCCTCAGACTGCCCTCAAATCATCCCTCGCTGTCAGTGGGGGGCAAAACCATACCGGGGTACACCGGTCCCTCTATCTCTGCCCCTCCAGTTTTTGTATGTTCACCACACCTATGAGCCATCTTCTCCCTGTTTATCCTTCGCAAAATGCTCTAAAGACATGAGAGCCATGCAGAGATTCCATCAGGAAGACCGTGGTTGGAGCGACATAGGATACAGGTAACCAGCCTTTACCTGAATCTCCCCAGTTTTTCCATAAATATAAGTTTTCCTCACACCAGTCACTGCACATTGCTTTCATTAATCATGAGCTGCTCTACCTCTGGGCTCTCAGCTTTGTGGTCGGCTCTGATGGATACGTCTATGAAGGCAGAGGTTGGAACCACCTTGGAACACACACCAGGGGGCATAATGACATTGGGTATGGAGTCTCCATCATTGGTAACTACACAGCCACCCTGCCGTCTCACCATGCCATGAACCTGTTGCGCCATAGTCTAGCCCGATGTGCAGTAGATGGAGGAGGACTGATTACCAACTTCACCATCCACGGCCACAGACAGGCGGTGAACTACACCACCTGCCCTGGAGATGCCTTCTTTTCAGAAATAAGAGGCTGGGAACACTTCAGGGAATGACAGGATCTCCACCACCAGTTTGGGACAAACATCATTAATGGCACTTTGGGGTATGAGAACTGTTACTGCTGTTTATTTTTCTTAATATCTCATGGACTGCATGAGATGACTCTTCTGTTGAAGAATTGTCAATGTGGATTTGAATGGTGGGCAAATAATTAAGGATAAATACAAACTGAATTTCCCTGTACCCCTGATGTGGGACAGAGATAAACACAAATATATCAAAAGACATGTTTAAGAATGTCAGTCCTATTTTACAATCATCTACTTTCTCCTCTTTTTATAGGAAACTGAAAAAAAACCCCAGAGGAATAATGAGACTGTTGAACTGTTCATTTGCATCAGGTCTTCCACCAACTGGATTTAGAGGAAAAACTCCCTTTAACGGAAGAGAAAACCTCCAGCAGAACCGGGCTCAGTTTGGACGGCTATTTTCCTTTTTGTATGCCAAGCATTAGCCAGTAGCAAATTGATATCTGTATATATCACTGCTCATGGCAAGATAATTTGTGTTCACTCAAAGAAAAAAGAGAGCTAACTGTGCATAATGGACTTTGTCATTCAGCCATAACAGACCCTGTCCTCATTGCAGCTGTGGTTAGAAGGATAATTAATCAGATTCTGTAATATTTCTCAGAAAAAAATAAATCCATTGAAATCAGTGGAAACAAGTTAGAGATTTTTTTAAAATGAATCATATCTAATTGTCTGATCTACCAAGTCAGAAACTAGTGATAATAGCCCTTCTTCAAACTGCTGTGACATTTCAAATCTTCTTAGTTCATCAGACCAATAATCCAAAATCATGGGGCGGTTCTAGGATTTCATCCTTAGGGGGGCTTAGTGATCACTATTGTTGCTGATAACACTACCTACCTTTTATAACCACCTACCAGGACGTTTCATTGTCTCCCGCCTTCAGCTGACATACAGCACAAGCCATTGCCATTTTTTTAAAATCAACATGTCCTGCATTTCTTAGTTATTTTCATTTTTATTTTAAAAAGTAAATTTTAAATTTTGATAGTTTGATAGTTGATTATTTTAGGGGGGCTGAAATGACAGACAGGGAGGCCCCTTAAAAGGGGTCTAGAACCTCCCCTGTCCGAAACACAAAGATATTCATATAACAATACAAAAAAGGGGAAAGAAATAGAAAATCTTCACATTTTGGTAGAAGAACAGACTTCATTGAGAGTAAGGATGAAAAATAATGCCAGACAAAGTTTCCCACTCAGAAATTTGCAATCAAGCTATTCTTTTCATTAAGCTACACTTTTGTTGACAGCAGTGCCATCTCCAGGTTTAGTGTTACACAATAGCTTAAGAAGCAGCACCCTGTTTTCTTAGACTATAGACAAATTGTTTTTATTTCAGCAGATTTGCATCATTAAATATAGACTAAGCCAAATCAGCTTGTCGCAGCTTTCAGTGTGCTGTGGGATCTCAGCAAAAATTAAAGTTCTGTGCATTTAAACAATGTTTTTAATGACTGACCCACTGGAAGGTCAGTGAGGTTTGGACGAAATTTGATACAGTACAACTGAGGCCAAGGAACAGCACAGGATGTATAATGGTAAACATACATTTCCTTTTGTGGACATGTGCGTATCTTTGCACACTCACGTCACCCCTTAAGCTTTCGATCTGGGCACACCCTGAACTAAATCACTTCTCTCCTGCTTCTATTGTTTGTCTGCTTCCACTGCAAATGACAGATTCCTGTTGGGAATGTTTCTTTCTGGCCCACCTAAGGCAGCAGTTTATACCCAGCTATGTGACACACCACTCGGTTCTTCAGTGGCGGCTTAAAGTTTGAAGCCTGAAGTTATACAGTGACGTTTACAGATGCGATGTCTTAGGTCTGGGTATTACTGTTTCAGTACTGTCCAGGTCCCTCCTGTCACAACACTGCACTTTTGACTGTGCATAAAAATAAAAGTCTTCTTGTGTCTGGAGCTGATTTGATGTTGATTTCATTCAGGTAAATGTAAATATGGTAAAAGATTCTGTACAGTAGGCCTGAAAAATGTGAGCTCATTAACTTGGTGAGATAAAGATGAAGGATTATTGTTTCCAAATCTGAACATGGGCAAAATGAAAGTGAGTTTTTATGCTACATGGTGCTTTCTGAAAGCTGCATTGCTCTGGCTGGTTTATAGACACAGTTGGAGCAGCTGTTTTAATGTGTCTGACAGTCAGTGGAGGATAACCAGCCCCCTTTCCATCTCCTTTTCCACACTGGTCAACTGCATTCAGCAGTGCTTACAAATGCCCCCTGCAGGCAACAAAAACAGGAACAGGAGGAGTCAGAGTGAAACTGAAAGTACACATACAAATATAACCAGCGTCTTAAAGCGTTCTCTTCCTAAGTTCTGTGCACATTAGAAGACAAAACCAGAGAAATGGGTGAGTCCTTCTGTTGTTTTACTCTAGATAGAAGTTGATTTTTAGCTTGTGTTACATAAACACTAGGTGTTCTGCACACAGAAGAAATGTTTGTAATCAGTTAATCAGGTGTCACACTCTCAGGACAGCGCACACAGAAACCAAGCCACAAGGCACCTAACACAAATCTCCAAATAAATATCCACATAACCAAAGAACCAAACCAAAAACGACAGATAAAAAAATCCCTACAGGATGTCTCATAAAACTAACATTCTGTTTTACAGGTGATTAAATCCTTAGTGATAGCCTTCCAACTAACCCAGTGGTTAAAAGATTTCTTTGTATATAGACAATTTGTGCAGGCTCTTCTTATACTTTGTGGTAATGTGGATGTGTAGGTGTATTGCTGAGGAATAATCAAATAAACTGAACATTTATAGATTATGGAAACATCATGGATGTTGAGACATCTGGAGCCTCAGCGCAAACAGCTCAGCAGGACAATCTGGGATACTCAGGTACAGACAGCAGCACAGAAACACAGAGGCAGATTTGATCAAAACACATCTCAGAAGTAATGATCTAAATATGTGCTCACATCATGTGTTGCACCAATGCTATAATCTGGTTCTCTCTAGGTGTGAGGGCATCAGAAACCATGGCCCAGACTGACGCAGGCAGAATGAGTCAGTACAGGGACATGATCAAGAGGGTGGGAAAGCGGTATGGTATTCATCCAGCTCTCATCGCTGCCATCATCTCCAGAGAGTCCAGGGCTGGAAATGCACTGCATGATGGCTGGGGAGACTATGACACAAGGAGAGGAGCTTATAATGCCTGGGGCCTAATGCAGGTTGTAGCATATAACAGTAATAATAACATACAGTAAAAATAACAGTACAGTAACAGTAGGTACTTGGTGTGTCATCTGGAAAGAGGAAAGCAGATAAGGAGACTTGGTGGTGGAATGAGGAAGTTCAGGAGTGTGTTAAGAGGAAAAGGTTAGCTAAGAAGAAGTGGGACACTGAGAGGACAGAAGAGAACAGACAGGAGTACAGGGAGATGCAGCGTAAGGTGAAGGTAGAGGTGGCAAAGGTCAAACAAAGGGCATATGAGGATTTGTATGATAGGTTGGACACTAAGGAGGGAGAGGTGGATTTGTACAGGTTGGCGAGGCAGAGAGACAGAGATGGGAAGGATGTGCAGCAGGTTAGGGTGATTAAGGACAGGGATGGAAATTTGTTGACAGGTGCCACAAGTGTGATGGAAAGATGGAAGGAATACTTTGAAGAGTTGATGAATGAGGAAAATGTTAGAGAGCACAGAGTAGAAGAGGCGACTGTTGTAGAGCAGGAAGTAGCAAAGATCAGTAAGGATGAAGTGGGGAAGGCGTTGAAGAGGATGAAGAGTGGAAAGGCAGTTGGTCCTGACGACATACCTGTGGAGGTATGGAAGTGTTTAGGAGAGGTGGCAGTAGAGTTTTTGACTGGGCTACTTAACAAGATCTTGGAGAGTGAGAGGATGCCTGAGGAATGGAGGAGAAGTGTACTGGTGCCCATCTTTAAGAACAAGGGAGACGTGCAGAGTTGTGGAAACTACAGAGGAATAAAGCTGATGAGTCCCACAATGAAGTTATGGGAAAGAGTAGTGGAGGCTAGGCTGAGGTCAGAAGTGAGCATTTGTGAGCAGCAGTATGGTTTCATGCCAAGAAAGAGAACCACAGATGCAATATTTGCTTTGAGAATGCTGATGGAGAAGTACAGAGAAGGCCAGAGGGACAGTGAATACATTGGTAAAAGGATGCTGAGGTTAGAGCTGCCAGGAAGGAGGCCTAGAGGAAGACCAAAGAGGAGGTTCTTGGATGTAGTGAAGGAGGACATGAGGATAGTTGGTGTGGGTGAGGAGGATACAGAGGATAGGGTTAAATGGAGGCAGATGATTGGCTGTGGCGACCCCTGAAGGGAGCAGCCCAAAGGAAGAGAAGAAGAACAGTAAAGTTCATCCGATTTTATTTGCATTTCTGTAGGTTGATGTTAATCCAAACGGAGGTGGACACACCCCACAGGGCGCCTGGAACAGTGAGGAACACCTCTGCCAAGGCACCGAGATCTTGGTTTATTTTATTAAACGGATCAGCAGCAAATTTTCAGGCTGGAGCCAGGAGGAGAAGCTGAAAGGTTTGTTTTCTCTAATCAGTAGATTCACACTTTTTAGTTTCATTCTCATTTTTGTTTGTCTCTGCAGGAGGAATAGCAGCCTATAATATGGGGGATGGAAATGTCCATTCCTATGCTAATGTGGATGCCCACACAACAGGGAAAGACTACTCCAATGATGTTGTTGCCAGAGCTCATTGGTATGAAACCCATGGTGGCTTTAAAATCTGAAGATGTCCACAGCAACACTGCCTCCTACAGATCATGAAAGAAACTTGCTAATATGCATCATGTGCCAAAATACAAGCAAAATAAACATGTAAAAAAACAGACACGATTTTTCTGTTTATTGGGTTTGGTGTGACTATAATTGGCAGTAAGTGGACTTCCAAGCTTTGTTTATGAAATGATATCCTGTGACTGTGTTGGAAACCAGAGATATACTCTTTGGGCAGTGTAATCTATAGCAGCTATATCAACTTATTATTTTTGAAGAAAACCACAACTAAAGGTGTCAGATATATTGGAGTTCAATGTTTTGCTTCTGAATGTCGGTGCAGCAGATGTATAATGTTAGAAATACTCACGCAAATCACAAGTCACTTTTATTTATATTTTAATTTATACTTAAGTACACTACTTAGGAAAATCCATAGTAACCTTCCAGAGTATATTACATTACTTTAATATTAAAGATGTTATGTAGTCAAGTGTGAACAGAGGGAGTAGGGGCTTAGATCCACTGAAGCCCACCTACATCACCGCCTTAAAGACAGTCGAATCCAAAATATAAGCTGCTACAGCATCTGATTAAAAAGTAAGACTTGGTCAGAAGAACAACACGGTCACAGTCGCTTACTGTTCTGATTGTGTTACTGAAAGAGTTGTCAGCAGTAGGCGCAGAGGTGCTCCTGGTGCTGCCGCAGGTCCACTTTGTGCTGGAAGCTGTAGAAGCAGCGGGGGCAGCGGTAGGGCCGGTCGTCCCTGTGTTTACGGCTGTGGGTGATAAGGTTGGAGCTCTGGCTGAACGCCTTCCCACATATCTGACACACATGGGGCTTCTCTCCTGCCACACAAACACAGCACAATCTTTGAATACGTCAGATGTCAAACTGTACAGATTTAACAAATGCTGCGTTTTATTGAAAATATGACCTTTTGTAACTGAGTTAAAAATCATCAATTACTTGTTTTTCCAACCAACACTTCAAACACAAAGACATTTAGGAAAAGCCTCATATTTGAGGTGTTAAATAAAGGAAATAAAGGAATTGTGACATTACACATTTTGCTAACTGAGATTTAACAGGAAGATTGATATATCTCTGTATGTCTGTATGGTAAATATGAAATTACTGGACAGCTGGTTAGCTTGACATAAAGACCCTAAACATGTGGAGACATGAACCGTTCTTCTGTCTGAAGGTAAAAAATCCATCAAAGTGTAGTTTCACAGCAATATGGTTAAAAAACCCTAAAAACACTGTAAGAATTAGTCCGGGTTGCAGATAATACTGAGCCATGCAAGGCTGGGATATGTGCATATGCTGGGAGCTTTAGTGAAGGGAAAGGAATTTGCAGTTTGGAATAATAATTTTATATGAATCATGTCAAGCTGTGGACTGTGACATTTGCAACCAAAGGGTATATGTAAACCCACCAGTGTGTATGAAGGTGTGTTTCTTCATGTCAGACTTCTGGTGGAAGCGTTTGCCACAGTACTGGCAGGGATACGGCCGGGTGTCTGAATGTATGAGCAGGTGAGTGGACAGGGTGGAGGAGCGCTTGAAGACTTTTCCACACACTGTACAGCCAAATGTCCGCTCCTAAAACAACAGGGATTCAGGAGTGTAAACACACCACATGCACAAGATAGAATTGAATAGAAAAAGAAAAGCGATGCTGACCTTGCTACTGCATGGTGACTGATTAGTACTTGTCCTGCTGGACTTGATGTGCGTTGCTGACAGAGGTGCTCTGCTTCCATGACTTTTGCATATGTGAGTCTTCAAACTAGACAGACATGAAAATATCTGCAAAGACGAAATAAACACAGTTTAACACTGAGAAAACTATACAGGCCACTGTAGACGTCAGGAGAGAGGGAGTGAGATGGAAACTAACTATAGAAAGAGCCAGAAAACAAGATATGAAAAATATAGACTTCTTAGAACTATAATCTCTGCAGATCATAAATATATAATATAATATAATATAATATAATATAATATAATATAATAGCCATGTTAACAAAATCCCCACATTTTTGCAGAGTGCGTTTTACTGAAACCACTCCCTTCTCTTATCTCCTCACTTCAGAAAGGTCACAACTCTGTCATAGATTCCCCGAAGCAGCTTAACACTCAGATGTTGAATCTTTGGCTCTTTAAGGTCCATTTTCATTTCAGTTGTATTAGTGTAGCATCATCAGCTCAGCATTTAAAGTTGTCCAATACTTACAATCTGCAAAACTAATCTGTGGTAGAAAAAGTACTCAGATTCCTTATGTAATAAATATCACTGTTTAAAAATACTCTAAGTAAAAGTCTTGATTCAAGTAAAAGTACAAAAGTATTAGTAGCTAAATGCATCTGAAGTCTTAAATTTAAAGTAGCCAATGGCACATTTCACATGAACGTGCCTTATATTTTTTGATTCATGATTAGTGTGTTCATCACTTTAATGTTGCAGCTGGTGCAGCTAAAGTTAAATACCTCATGTACTTATGATATGAATACTTCACATACTGGTGGGTATGTCCAAACAGGGATGAGTAAACTTTTATTGTCTGTATTTTTAATCTAATTCTGAAAAAAGCCCAATACTTTCCTTTGAATTGTAGTTCAGCCAAAATATGAAGTAACAGAAAATTAAATAAATTAAATTTGTAAGGTACAGTACTTGTGTAAATGTATTTGTAATGTACATGTAAATGACATTCAGTCAGCCCTAGCTATACTTTTTACTGCTAAATAATATGATACACAGTCATCATGCTGGTGTTAGCTAAGCACAGCGCTACCATGTCAGCCGATGGTTTCCGTTAGTGAGTGTTTTAGTACTTTTAAAGGTGGTATATGTTGTTTTAATTTCTATCTTGTATATTTCAATATACTTTATTTATATGATGCTGTTATATACTACAAACTCTTATATTAACGTTTTCATTGAGGCAGTTTTCTTGACATAAAACAGAAACCATGAAGTTGCAGGTTGTCCTAACCCATCAGAGTTGTTGTTTGTCTTTAGGACAAATTTTCTGGATGCCATACTTTGCTACAGAGTGGGCACTCCTGCTTCAGAGCGCTGATCTTCGAGCAGCCGCTGCTCCTGGTCTCCCTCAGGATCTGAGGGTGCTGAGTCAAGTCTCCCAGCCCCACGGAGAGTTTGTCCGGATATCCTGGGCTCACAAGAGGCCGGGAACATTGAGATGGTGCGATAAGGTGAGTGATGACTTTGTCCATGGGACTAGAGGTGTTGATTGGACTGACGGTCCTCAGGGGTTCAGCAGGTCTACAGTCTAAGAATAACAGGCAGATAAGCTTCTTCCCTCCTCACTGAACCGTCATTGTTGCTTATTGTGAGTAATTTTGCTAAACGTTATTTAGGAAGTGTTTTGTATTAAAAGTCTGTCAAAACAAAGAACCATTAAAAAACTCACCATAGGATTTGGGATTCTGTGGCTGATGGTTCCCACTTCCACTAGAGTAATTGGAAGGAGGAAGGTCCTGATTTAATAATGTGACGGACACTGGCTTATTATCTGGCGTTTCTGCTGTGCAGTACTCCAAGGATGTGTCCCAGGACCCCATCTTTTTTTCTAGCTGGCTGAACGGTACCAGGTTCGATCCAGGGCTGGGACTTCTTGCTGCGGTCCGAAGGTGGTGCAGCCCTCCTCGCTTCACCAAGAAAGAACGAGGCATCGCTCAGAATGAAGAAAGGTCTGCTCTGCAGCTGAAATCAAAATGATTTATAAAGTAAAAATAAAAATATGTGTTGAGTTGGATTCAGCACAACTGCTTGTTGTCACAGCTGATTCATTCACATTTTCTTAATCTGAATCTTCTGGTTACATATACATAATAAAATCAGTTATTTTTATTATTTGTAATATGGATATTTTGTGATCCATTGTAACTAAAGGGAGGGACTTAAATTACTGAAATTGATATTTATGCCCAAAAGAGGGCAGCAGATCTGTGTATTTATAGTTTATTTCAGTCTGTATAAATAGACACATACACACTAATCATATAGTCTAGATTTGTTGCTACTGTTAAGCACAACATTTATGTTCACAACATTTTACATTGTAATAATCTTTAAAGCTGTTTCTGGATGTATTTTGACATTTCACTTTTTGCACATTGTGCTATTACAGTTACATTTTAAATATATGTTGTGTAGATGCATTAGACTTTACGTAGGACTCCACAGATTGTTCACAGGGGTTCGAGTGGGTTTTGTCATATGTGTGAAGTTGTTGTCTGGCTGAAAGTTGAATCTTTGTCCTGTATAACACTGTGTGGACTAGAGGTTTTCCTCATCCAGCTTTCTGTGTTTTTTTTCTGTGTGATTATCTCTAATTTTTAATACATTTACCAGCCAAACTGAAATCACTTTGCACTTAAAGTTTCATTGTGTCATACCGAGAGCGACATATTGGCAGAAATGAAATATAGTGTTCATTAATATGTTGTCATTAGTGACTAATCACCAGAAAATCAACGAACTGTTTCATTTTCTTAATGAGCATTTCAAATCTACATAGAGCGGGTCTCGTTTCACGGAGGCAGCCTTGTTGTGCCTCCATGTTCCTATAGTAGCCCAGAAAGGATAAAGCAATGACTGCAAATGCAAATATATCACTTGCAACACATTTCATGACACATTTCTTTCATTTACATGCAGGCGTCAGACCACATGGCCAAAAAAAAAAAAAGTTTTCTTTTTAAACACGCAAGTTTTTCCCTCTGTAGAAAAGACAACTTTTCACTCTATTTGCTTTTACAAAATAATGGTTCTCAGATCACCTATAAGAGGCTTATGTGGGGTGAGTACATAAATGACAAGATTACCACAGCTCACACACAATCCCCCACACCAAAGAAACTATAATGAGCACCAACCTTAACGTTGGTGTTCTTGATTTATGTATCAAACATAAAACAGAGAACAGCACATTATTTCAGTGTTTATGGGGCGACCACGGGATCGTGGACTTATCGTGGACCTTTTATTACATGTTTTTATGTTTACATGCATGTGTGCATAAGGAGCTTAGAAAATACAGTAGAGTATTATCAGCAAAAGGTACTTTACGTATCAAAAAATAAAAGAAAAATGTCCATTCTGCTGCTACAAACTAATATATTACATTAAAAGACTGCCATTAGTGATATTACAATATTTAAATGACATTTTATTGTTGTAGCTGGCCACAGTGGAGGTAGTTTGAACTATTTTAGATTAATTCACTTAGCAATGTGGTTTCCAACCTGAGAATCATGTGATAAATCTGTAGGCTTGTAGGCTTGTGAGACCGAACTGAGCCCGGTTCAGCTGGAGGTTTCTTCCGCTAAAGAGTTTTTCCTTTCTACTGTCGCCTAGTGCTGCTCATAAAGGATTTGTTGGGTTTTGTTTTTGGTTTTTGTAAAGTGCCTTGAGATGATTGTATTGTGATTTGGTGCTATACAAATCGAACTGAACTGAATTGAAGAGCAGGACTTAAGACTTAAAACCTCAAAGTTTTGTGACACCAATTCACTGTCATATTTTTGGATTTTCTTAATACTAAATACTAAAAATGAAGCTGCTATTACTGGAATAAATATAGATTTTAGGAGCTAATTCATAATCACTGATGAGGATCTGTGCGATGACATGCATTCATTTACTTATTTCATCCGCACACTTCTTTATATGCTCATCTTTGTTATTCACATTGTTTAGTTCAGAAGGATGACATGACTACAAATGAGCAACAATTTTGACCAATCATCATCAGAAGGATGATTATTGAATCAGTAAATAAAACTTTCTGCAGCTCTATGTGAAATGTTTTAGGTACAAATTGGATTTGCTTCGTGATTTCTTCTACTTTTTTAATTTAAAGTATAAATGTATGAAGAAAAGCATTTAAAGTATGAGCAGAAACTGTAAAATGTGGTAAAAGTATCAGGGTCAGTGTATTTGCAGAAGAAGGTGTTGCAAGAAATTTGACAGCTTCAGTATCTTCTTTCTTTTACTTTCCTTTCAGCTGCTTTAGTAATATCTCATAAGTAAATGTTTTATTAACAATAAAAGTCACAATAAGATGATATAACTTACTGACTTAATGTATTTTATACATCTCAACATGAAATATCTAAAATATTACAGGAAACAATTAAGGCAATGACCCACATGGCCACATGGAGACAGATCCAACACTAGGTTGTTATTCTCTTAATTCCTAAACAGTGAATTAAGGACAATTGACATATTTGAGTTGTCAAATACAGATCAGTACTTCTGAAATAAGTTAACACAACGGGTTGTAGGTGACTGTTTGTTTAGCAGCATATTCATGTCTAAGCAAGAACAGACAAAAACCTCTACGGTGGCCAAACGGTCCAATATACACATTTTTAAAAATCATTTGAAAAGAGGGAAAAATAAATGTCAACAAACTCAAACTAAGGTGCGATCGCTCTTGTTTAACTAGAAAATAAAGTTTTCATAAGAAACATATGCAAAGACTCACCAGATTTTACATTCCCTTAGTGCTTCTTAATGTCACACACAAGCTTCACACTGATGATTTCACTGAAATGAGTTTTGTACACGGTGAAGCGCGACCATGTGAGCTCAGCATGTCACATGTGAAGTCAGCCTGCTCTGAGTTGGACCAGGAGCCCCCTGATGTTGGCTGCAGCTCGGCGTGACCAGACTAATGCAGGACGAGGAAGTGTTTAAGCTCTGACACCTCTGAGCCGACATGTTAACCACACTGCTTCCTCACACACAAACCCAAGCACTGCACACACTCACGTAAAGTTTGTGCAGTGTGGATATGTTGCATTGGCGCACCAGCTGAACACAGCAGTAGATGAACTGATGTGAGAGGAAGAGGGTGGACTACTGTGCTGAAAATTCTTCAGAACGTTTTGACATACTATGTTGACACAGTCGTGTTTCAAAATAGACCATTGAGGGCAAAAGAAGCTCCCTGATGCAACAGTACATTCCTTCATTAACAATGAAAAAATTCAACATGAATTAATGAGAAAGAGGAAATGTAAAATGTCTAGGCCAGTGAAAATGTTCCATCCTTTCAAATTGTTTTTAATCTAACTATTCTACATTATTGTCAACACATATAAACAACACAACAGGCGTTGCCTCTGTAGCTCAAACCTAATATAACACAGTCCTCATAAGCACAAACAGAAGTAAGAAGACCTACAATATACCAGAGCCAGGTTTCAACTTGTGGAGAACTGGTGGACCCTGCTCCTGTTCACCTGGACCTGAGGGGGGGGGGGTGCAGGCATGAACATCAGAAGATTAAAGATGAGCAAATATAATATAATCAACAGGTAATAGACAAACAACAACACAATCAGACTTTTGCAAAGGTGTAATGTCAATGTTTATTTTGTATCATTCATGGGTACAGAACACTGAAATGTATGTCCCCATCATACTAGAGTTGATATAGTCTTTACTGTCATTTAATATATTTGATAACAACATCAGCTGAAGTGCAGAAGAGGAAGAGAGGAGGCAGACAGGGTTCCTGTATGATGCTGTGGATATCAAATGGCTGTCACATACATCACATAAATCTGAGAAGTCCTGCACCAGACTAACCAGGATGAACTGAATCTGGGAGAGAAAAACGCATTTATCACTGCATCATCTCATTTCCTGCTTTAAATCAGGGGATACATGGTGGGTGTTTCAGGAGTCTCAGGGTAAATCTGTGATCATTTTAACTGTACTGTACTTTACATGACATGGCTGTTTAATGATGGGCTGAGGTGGCAATGAAACTCTTGTCAAAAGAGTCATTTGAATCTATCGACATATGGCACATTAACCATTATCATCTCATGTAATGCTGCTAGCAGGAGAAGCCAAAGTACTGATTCTGGCCCTTACAAAAATAATGTTAGGCATGACAGCTGGTACCATTCTCAAAGGTAATTTACAAGCATAACAAAATGTTTCTTCACAGGAGAGAGGGTTTGTATTTAGACAGTGGTGAGAAAAGAGCACAATCATTGATCAGCAGGGTACAGATATGTTGATCTGGTCCAGATCACGGTTGATTTTGTAAATTGTAAGTTGATTTTGGACTGAAATCCAACAGTTCTAACCCTAAAGATATCAGCTGTGGTAGATTTCACCACACCTGCAGTTAGTAACAGTAAATGTGTGTTAATAAGACAGACTCAGAGATTTGTTGGAAACATGCTTTAAAAGAGCAGATCATATGTTTAGAGCATCTTCAAACAAATCATGAAATGATGCATTGCTGTGTTTCAATAAAGCATAGAGAAGATTTCCATCCAAATGTGGCACAAATTTTAACAGAATTTCTAGGAAACCAGGTGAATTATTGGTCTAATTCTTCAGTCCTGTGCCATTAAACCACTGTGGAAGAGGAAGGCGCCGCAGAGTGATGTAATTAAACGCACCAATGAAACCTTAAATGATGAAACACGCTGCTGAAAACATGAGGAAAACATGACATTTATGCTTATTTCGTGGAGCGATGAGGAGTGTTAGTCTGCTCATCGCTCCACGCAGGCCTGATGTTTTTGGTCACTGATGTTTAGGCTACATGTTTCATGTGCATCAATAACCTGTCATCAGTAAGTTTGCCACCTGTTTTGTCACATGTATTGATACGCCAACTTCCAAACTCAGAACAAAAACACCTTTTCCAATTTTCAGCATTTGCACTTGTTCAAAACCATTCCTGTAGTAATACTGAACTCATGATCAAATGTTACATCTTCCAAATGATATCCAGTAGGTTTCCTGAAAGGTGTGAGGTAATGACAGAACGTAAATAGACTGAACACCTATTGTGGGCCAAAGTATTTATTGTAAAGTGGGTCTGATTTAATAAAAGAGAGAAAGTCAGACAGTTATGACAAATTAAATATTTAAAGGCCTAAATGCTCAACAGAACAGATCCCAGTCTACATCCTGTACATAATGAGAACTATGAGAAACAACCCAACTCATGTGTACAACATTTATTTGCCCTGTCGATATCCAAACACTGATCTCAGTGTAGAGATTTCAGTTGCTACAGACGACCAATAAAAAGCTGTTATTTGCAACAGTACGGTGGGCAAACCAACATCCTCTTCAGCCGTTTGATGGCCATTAAAAGGAAGATCCAGTTTCCTTATTTCTGAGAGGATGGCAATAATGCTCTTTCTTATCGTTTCATTTGTATTGCAGAAAAACACAAGCACTGAGGAGCAAAAAGGGGGCATTTAGAGAAACTCTTCCAACATCCATCTGAGACATAAGGAAGCTAAGTTAGGATGGAGCATAGTACTTAGATCACATCAAGGCCCATCTGAAGAAATGATCCCATTATGAATCCATTCATCCAAAGCAGATTTCTACTCTGCAGTGCAAAAAGCAGAGACCATTGCTCTACATACGACACCCTGTTTGACGACACACACTCATAACCTTTAGTAAGACTTGACCGACAGTGATACTTTTAAGCTTAAATCTCATTTATATACTTTTGGTCAGACTTTATATTCCATATGTCTCCATACATCTCACAGAATATATTAATGTTTTATATGCAAAATATTTTCCCCCCACCCACGCTCACTCTCCCCTCACATACGAACTACTTCCCTCTCCCTTGCTGACCACATGTTGCACTTTGAGCTGTCAAAACATGATATTATCTCATGAACTAGTGACGCAGCATTTTTTCTTTGTTGTGTTGAGAATTAAAGGAATAGTTTGACATTTTAGGAAATACACTCATCTGGTTAGATCAAAGGACCAACACCACTTGTTTCCACCACTAAGTTTGTAATCTTAGCTAAACAACTGGAAACAGGGAGAAGCAGTTAAACCCCAAAAGAAGTTGGGGTTTAACAAGAGGTTGGATCAAGTACTTGCTGTACTTTTTCTTGGTAATGCGCAGGAAGTAACTGTGCCCAACCAAGAAAAAAAAATCCAGCTTTATAAACCCCCTGTCCGCCACGCTGTTGCCCAGATGGAGCTCGACAGTGGTTTGGATTTTCACGTCCAGTGGGTAGCAGGAAAGCAAATAAATGTATTTCCAAAAATCTGTAACATTAACACACAACTAAAAAGTTAGTGTTTGGTTTGGAAGTAAACCAAATGGTTCCAATCACTGATGAACACTGAGAAGATAAGGGTAGGGATGATGTTTTGATCAGTCTGCACAGGAGTTTTCAACCTAATCCACAGAAGAGTTACTGTAACAGGAGGCTGCATGTTCATCTCGCAAAGATTAAAGACAGAAAACAGGAAGAAGTGAATCCAGAATCATAGCAGCACATTCTCCATCTCTGAAACACTCAACGTTGCAGTAAAGTCGCAGTAAACTTGTAACAGACGATTAGTTGGCACAAAGGATGCTGGAGAAAGTTTGGCCTCTGGTGGTATCTCTATACTCTGATAGGTTCATATAGATAGATATACATATTAAAAAAAAAGAAATAAATTACAACATATAAATACTTAGACAAAAGTAAACTAAATATTTGGCAATATTGAGTTTCTTCCTTTTTTGTGAGTTATGATATTTTGACATGAGCTGTCGTATAATCTCTTTTGCCTTCTTGTCATCTCCAAGACACAGAGACAACACATATATATTCAGTATGTTGAAGTGTTTATGATTCATTAATCAATATTATAATTTAATTAATCAATTTCATTAATCAATATTATCCCCTTGTGATATACCAATAGTTTGATGAGTACACATTTCTACACTGCACTTTTCCTGCTCAGACTCATAAGCATTTGG
Organism: Mastacembelus armatus; assembly: GCF_900324485.2. Lineage (NCBI taxonomy): Eukaryota > Metazoa > Chordata > Actinopteri > Synbranchiformes > Mastacembelidae > Mastacembelus > Mastacembelus armatus. The sequence goes on from NC_046633.1 coordinate 22,884,181, forward strand.
ACATTTTGTTAACACACTGTTGTTCTGCACAGAGGTGAATTGATGGTGGAGGATTTTTTCCGAAGGCAGTGAACGTTGATGTGCGTGTTTATCAAGTGAGACATAAAAAGGTGAAAAGAGAGGATAAAGATGTACTGAACTGACAGAGGCTACAGGCTACAGGAGATGTTTTTTTTTTTTTTTTTTTTGGCTACCCATAATTCACTCTCATGGTCACAGATTCAGGTCCGATGGTTGATCTCGAGCAGCGAGCAGCAACATCTGGCTGCTCTGCTTTCAGTCAGTTTCATGTATGTTTATGTTTGGATGGATGTATTTTGAAGGAGAGTTTCCAGGGCAGTTACACATGGGAACAAGGAGGAGGCTCCCTAAGACCTCCGTCAAGGACTGGACAATGTGGGAACAGTAAGAGGAGCGGAGACAACTGAGAGTGACTATCAGAGGTTCAGTCAATGTCACCATGTCTGCATCAAGTAAAAGGTAAACAAAGGTCAAGGATGAGCGCTGGACTGGATAATATAGTCCTGGATTACAACAGCAGTCCTGTCCTTTAGAGGTCCAGTGTCTCTTAAGGTCAAAGAAATCCAATGAAATCTTCTCACCCCCCGAGTTCTCAGTTGTCCAGTGCCTCGGCACACACCATGCTGCTGTATAGCTGCTGTGGGTCTGGGTGTGTCCTCACCCGCTCCTCCGCCTCGCTGTCTGTGCTGCCTTCACTGTCAAGGCGGGCGGATGGGTGACACGGGCTTGACAGGGTGGGGTAGAGGGCACTGGGAGGCAGTGGGCTGGGGAGGAGGTCCTCGTCTGAGCTCAGGTAGTCAACCTCGGCAGACGCGGGGCTGGCTAGACAGAGATCCGGGTAGTTGGTACTTCCGCCCCCACTGCTCAGCCTGGAGGTAGGGGCCGGCTTCTGTCCTCGCAACTGCCTGATCTGAATATAGAGAATAAGGTTTTAATTTAGTGGGTGCTACAGTTTGTGTGTGTATTTCAGTAGTATTTGTAGTATTTCATCCTGTAGAAATCAGGAAGATCTGGACTTTAAAAAAAAAAAAAAAAAGTGTGCAAATATTACTTTTTAAAACAGTTGTGAAAATGCTCAAATAGTAAAAGAATGTGCAGTAGCTGGAGAAAATAGTTTAAATGACAGATAGAATACATTTGGTGCTCTGGTGAGTATTTCTGACAGCTACACATAAAATTATTTCAAATTAAACTACAGCTCTGTGACATTTGAAGAAGTTCAACAGTTTGGTCCCTTTACTGTTTTTTTAATAAAGAGCAATGCGTTTTATTTAACACAGTAAGGGGAAACGTAATTTTATATTGATTGAGTTAACTTCATGTCTACCATTATGTTAACAAATGTCAGGTGATGGGAATATTTTTAACAGGTTGTTGGGTGTGAAAAAAAAAAAGAAAAAAAAAAGCAACCTGTGAAACCCACTCGTGTATCCTGCTCACCCTTTAGAGGTTGAACAACCAGGGTGGGGTATTTACAACTAAATCAGAGCACTAGAGGTTCCCCACCTGACTGCCATGTCGGATGTGAGAACAACATTAACATTAACAAGCAAACAAAAAATAAATAAATAGAGCGTTGCATGTTTCTGATCATTTGCTGTCGTTCATCTTTCTTCTGATTAAAGTGGTTCACTTGCCTGACAGAATCATTACTGGCCCAGTTTTTCTACACGTACATGCTTTTGTGTGTAAACTTTGCATGTACCACAGTGAGTCATGACAAATCTCAGAGGTTTTTGTTTCCCCCCCACTTAGACACACTCAGACAAGCTGCAGGGCGGGGGGGGGGGGGGGGTGGACCAGTGGTTAACCAATGGAAATGTTTTGACTGTCTCACAACGCTTCAAGCTGCAGCGAAATAAAGAACATCAGCCAGGTTTTTTTTGGGTCATCTTTAGCAATTTGTTTTTGCATTTTAAATTGATCAAAACAAACAGAAAACTGTTTAACATTTACATGTTAAATCTGCTAAAGAATGCCAAGCTGAATCACAATACATAATGTACTGAGTATGTGTGTAAAACTATCCCAGCTGCATTATTAAGAACGTGTCATTATGTATCAGCACTGTTGATATGACTCAATCAAATGATGATGGCTCGGACGACTATACTGAGATTTTTCTAAATAGTTCACTGCTTCCTCACCAGTACTCACGCAAGTTTCGGTCTTATTTGTGAAAACCACTGCTCTGATTAAAGAAAAAAAAGGTGGGGAGAGGAGAAGAAAAGAGAGAAGAAGAGCAGTAAAGGGCAGGGCAGTCTCATCACACCCCCTCACATTAAACACTTCCCTACTAGTCACGCACTGCCACTCTCTGAATGAACAAACCCTGCGAGTGTTTGCTGAGAAATTTGTGTCTCCAAAAGAGAGCTGGAAATATCTTCCAACAGGTTACTGGATATTCTCAAACCACATGTAGGCTTTGGATGAAAAAACACAAGAAATCACAAAAACACAAATTATAGTTATTTGATCTATTCGGTTCTACCCGACAGTGACAGAATGAGTGAACAACTGTGCACAGGAGTCACACAGCTGTGGGTTCACCTCTGACGGGAAAAACTAAAATCTGACTGTTGCACACTTATTCTTTTGAAACTCACGCATCTTTCAGATTTAAAGTTCACTGAACAAAATTATGACAATAGGGTTTTTGGGAAGAGCAGTGTTATTACCAGAAAGATGTTGACATGAGAGTGAGTGTGTTGCGGTGGAAGCAGCATCTCTTGTGTGGCTGCATGATGATGATTGATCTGTGGTGGGTAGCAAGGTATGTATAAAATATATATGCACTGCATGTGTGCACGCAATCAGCACAAAGACATTGGGAAAATCATTAGCCGTATGATAACTTCATTTTAAAATACCAGTTTGCAGGAGCTAAACTATCTTTAACATTACAGGTCTCTGGGTCAGATAACAGGAATTTACTATCACAAACTCCTCTCAGTCTCTGCTCAGCTGTGAAGTTAGTTTCAGGTAGAAGACAGGATTAAAATAGGTGTTTGAGAAAAACCAAAAACTTATCAGGGGTTAGTGGGTGGGATTAAAAAGTGGGAATATCACCTTCCCACACGGCTACCTAACTATGTTCATTAAAAACAGAAACAGAAGAATGAACATGGTTCTTTTCTCACTGCTCCCACAGTGTCTGTGTTGACTGAAAACGACCTCAAACGATTCATGAGAATTAAATCATCACTCTCTGCATATTGGTTATAGCAAAACAAACTTCGCCTACACACCAGTGATGTCAGAAAGGGCCACCTGGCAGATGACACTGTCATGTGTCATTAGCACCATATTGTAAAAAGGTTAAAAATTTGTTAATGTGGACTTAGTATTAATGTTTAAAGTTCTGCAAGTTGCCTGAATTTATTGTGCAACGTTTGCTACACAAAAAGTGTATTTCTTGTTTGTGTGTGTGTGTGTGTGTGTGTGTGTGTGTGTGTGTGTTTAACCTCGTTCTTCAGCTCAGTGATCTGGACCCGGAGCTGGGTGATGTACTGTCTGGAGTCTGAGTGGTTAAGCTGGCCCTGGATCAGCCCTTCCTCTTTCTGAAAAGCAAATTTTACACAAACTACACTGCGCCAAAGTCGCTTAATTGTTACAGGTCTCAGAAATCAATCACTTAATTGACTAAACATAAAGATTCAATCCTCTACATAGACAAATTAAACACAGGTACAAAGACACATCTTTAAAACACACACACACACACTGACCTGTATCTCCAGCTCAGCGATCTTCTGTCTGAGTTCAGCCATGGCAGCCATACTGTCGGCTTCTCTTAGTCTCACTGCCATCACCTCCTCTTTGCTCTACATGTGAGGGCCGAAGGATCGAGGTCGACAGAAAGAGGAAAAAAAAAAAAGATTAATTTTGCTGTTTAACAGCTAAAGACCATGATTTACTGAATTTCAGTGAGGGACACTAGAAACTCTCAGTCCCTCCATCTACATCCAGCTCTGTCCTCCATCCCTAATTCCAGGAATCCTTCATTGTTGCATCTGTCCTTCCTGGCTGGATAGAAATTTATAGTGAGTCTTCTCATTTCTGATCTACTTTCTAAATGAAAATCTCCCTTATTCTTTCCTTCTGTTGTTCCTTCCATCTTTTTTCATCTTCTGTCCCCTGTTAGCTTTGTTGTATCCTCATACCTTGTTTTTTCCATCATTCATTTATTAGTGTCTCCTTACTGGATGTCATATATTACATATTCAGCTGGACTAGGAAGATGTTGCTGTCTGCATCAATCAGCTCCCCCTTCTCTTGCTAACTTCTTCTCTCTACTCTCCATCCAGACCTTGCAGTCAGACTCAGCTTGCTTCCTTTTCATCTCGTTGAGTTGGGCCTGGAGAGCTTTGTTCTGATTGGCTAGCATCTGGAGCCGGTCCTGCAGGGCAGAGCGTTCCTGCTCGTGGCGACCGATCAGCTTGCTGTGGATCTGATTCTAGAGTGAAGAAGGTCAAATGTGAAAAGCCAGCAGGGCTCCAAGAAATGATTATTAGTCAGTGATAAAGTACAAATGACTTATTTGTATGTGCGTGTAAGAAAAGGATGCGTATGTTTGTGAACCCCCGATGACTGACTGTCGGTGTGTAGTTCTACAGTGGTTCTGACCTGGCTCTCCAGCTGCAGAGCTTTCAGTTTGACCTCTCGGAGTTCGGCTTGGGCCTGGGCCTCCCTCAGTCTGACCGTCATCAGTTTGTCCTGCAGCTCGTTCATGGCGTTTTTCTTTGGGGATTCCTTCCAGTGGCCGCCCCCGCCACCTGTACTGCTGCCACGGGACATATGATGCTGAAGAAACACAGAGTGAACAGGTGTAACTCTCCTGCCATAGCACAGCTCATGAGCGTGCACGTACAGGTACTGTAGCAGTTAGCATGTGCTACCTGCCAGCGCTGGTTGAGTTCAGTGACCGTGTCCTGCATCTCTCTGAACGAGCGCAACATCTCCAGCTCCCTCAGCTTCATCTGCTTCACTTCCTCCTGCAGAGCCGCCACGTTGTTCTCATCAGGCAGGGAACTGCTCCTCTGGATGGACAAACATGTCACGTTGACAGTTCAACAAGACTAACTGACCAATGAACAGCCATGTAAATGACGTGTAGAGAAGGACACATGATAGAATTTGTCTAGCAACACTGATTGTGGTGCATGTAATCTGAATATTGTTTATTTATCAGGTCAGCACGATCAAGTCAACAAACCTATTGTTATTGTGGGAAGGCTGAGAAATGTCAGTCTGGACCAGTCAGCTGACAGACGTCACCATCTGTTGAGCCACTACTGTGACTAACAATCAGAAGTTCAAACTGTACAAGTAAACAATGACAGAGACGTAATTGCCTTTTCCAGCTTTCACTTTTACTTTACAGTAAAACCAGAATCAGGGGGAAGCAGAGCTGTTGTGTCCTAACACCTCATCAAGTAAAACTGAATTGTTGAAAACACGTTCACAGGTGCAAACAGCGTCTCTCTCTGATCAGCGTTCACACATTGCTCTATCACGCTAAAATGCACCTCTGCTCACCTTCTCCAGGTCAAGCACCTTGTCTTGCATTTCCTTCAGTGCTCCAAGCAGCTCGGCCTCTCTCAGCCTGGACTGCTCCAGCTGAGTCTGCAGATTGCTCACAAACTGCTCTGTGTACTGAAACAAACATCATAGGTGTCACACAGGTGGATTGGACACTAGGTCAGTGGGGACTGATATTGGATTTGATCATTGATCTGATCAGCTTTTTCATGTTGTCATACATACATTAGTCACTTTTACTTAGAAGCTGATGGGCCAGGTGTCACTTTCTTGTCATATGCAGGCAAGTTGCAGATGATGGAGTTTGTTATGACTAAAGGCTGAAACTCAGCATGAGTTACCACAGAGATTCAATGGGTGTGAATTCTGCTGTTACACAACTTTCTGTTTCTTTTGTCTCTTCTGCTGAGAAACCCAACGGCACATCTAGTATACACACACACACACACACACACACACACACACACACACACACACACACTTTCATGGAGCCCTGAATCCTTGCATGACCCCCCCCCCCCCCCCACACACCATTTAACACCATCATTGTGATGCCTGTAAGGTTTTCATAATATGAACTACATTTGGGAAAAGGAAGGAAAGTAGGAAATTTGAAGCAACACATTTGATCTACATTTACATCTACATTTGGCAGCAGCTTCAAAGCAAAAAAAAAAAAAAAGTGGTCATACTACATTTAACTTTGTTTCCAAATAAATCAAAAGCATTAATTACAACATGACACTTTAACCCCTGATCAAGATGATCTCCAATTAGTCTGCACACAGCTACAGAATGAACAGTGTTTTGTGTTTTGGGCCCTATTTTCCCAGCAGCCTATATTCTAATACAACATCCAAACAGTTGATCAACAAAATGACGCTAGTACCAAGTAACGCTGTTGCCCCACTGACTCAGAATTATGTCAGAAAATATGAAGCTACTGTACATTTTCATGTCACCACATCAAAGTGAAACTACAAAGATATGGGTGCAGAAAGTAGGTGCAGAAAAACAGACAGGACTGAGTGGAAAAATACTTTCCTACGAGACAAAATACAAAAGCTTGAAATTGGGCAAGTACATAGCGTGAGTATAAGAGTCTTGATTTGTCATTTCGGGTATTTCAGTCTTGGTTATCAAAGAGGACTGTGAATGTCTGGGGGTGTGTGAACTCTGGAGGGTGATGGGTGCCAGCAATCTGATCTGGAATAAAATCAGTTGCCATAAAATTGAATAGCTGAAGTTTTGCCTGATTTGCATCTTTTGCTTGCTCTTAACTGTGTGAACAGACCACTGGAAAAAAATTGTACAACATATGATTTTTATCACACATCATACTGTCAGCAAAGTTAATTTGAATTGTAAATCTGTTGGTTAATAAAGTGGCAGTCAGTGAAATAGCACAAATCCTCTCTAGATTATTGTAGTAAGTATTCAGTCTGCTAGTTGTTTTACAAATGGTTCAAAAGAAAGAGTAATACTACAGGGCAAAAAAAAAACTCTGTTACAAGTGTAAAAATACAACATAAAAAGGTCATTAGTAAAATGTGCTTGAACAAACAAAATTAAACACAAAAATAAAGTAACAAGTAAAATGCAAAACATATCTGTGTGTTATTTTACTATACTATCATATTATACTTTATTATAGCATATATTCATATACGGCTGTTATACTACTCTTTAGTTAGTTTATAACAATTCATCATATTTTTTAATAGAATTACATTTATTCTATATTATATTTTAATATAAAGTTCGTGAAACTTGTCCTTAAGTTCAGCACTTGAGGAAATGCACTTGCATTACTCCACAGTCAAAGCTTTTCAATAAGAGTCAAACGAAATATCTTTAGTTTAAATTAAAAGTTCAAATTTCCTTATATTGTAGACTTACTGTGGATTATGGAGCCAGCAATGAGGATAATGATTATCAATAATAACATCTTAACTTTAAATTGGGCTGTATGTCATAAATGTAGGAAATAAAAGAAATCCTCTGCACACTGAATAAAATATTTTATGATCTGAGACCTTTAGGTCATCCTCAGGCCAAATACAGGGAAGTCCATACATTTTCTGGCAGCTCAAGTTTCACATTATTTGGCTTATTAAATTTCCAATTACATGGAGACTATGATGTTAAAATGCTGATTTTTAAGGTGTTTAAACATTTTGGTGGTCACACCCATTGGGTAAAACTTGCAGCCCTTTTCAGGATGTAAACATCAAATTACGTGAATGAGAGTAAGCACTCCAATGTGTTACCTTGTTTTAAACAGAGACAAAACAAAAACAGAGTTATTTAAAGGAATAAATCATTTGATTTCTCATTCCCTCTCAGCTGCATGTGGAAACATGTGAGTCGCCTCTTTGTTACGCAAAGCCACATAAAAGAAATGCAGGAAATTAAAGCTCAGTTTCAGCCTTGTCTTTATACTTCTGGAGGGATAATGCAACTTAAAAAAAACAAACAAAAACAAAAAACATAAATTTTTAAGATGATAGGTTGTTAAGTAAACTTCATACTGTGTTGCTATATCATAAACTTTGAGGTATAGAGATATAACATTTCATCATAAACCACATCCTAAAATTTTATGTTGTGTGGTTTGTGCAGTTTGAATCAATGTTTTTTCTCCTTTTACATAACTGTGTTCTTCTGTAAGAAAGAAACTATTACGGATCATAAACACTTTGTACTAAACCTTTTTGGCCTAATTATTTCTCAGCATTGTGTTTATTAATAAGGGAATAGACAATTCAAATAAGATTCTGTATAAGACAAATTGCATCTGCTTTTACGGAAAAGTTTATTTCATAAATACACTGCTCAGCATTTGTGAGGTTAAACTTCACTTGCTCCTCTCAGTGTTTATGTGCAGATTCTGAGTTGCTGTTTACCCTCTGTTGCTGCAGCTCTCTGATCGTGTCCTGTGCTTTCTCGAGGTTCTCGCTAGCTGTGCTGCACTGCTGCCTCACCACTGCCAGCTCCCGCTTTATCACGTAGTTCTCCTCCGCTTCCTGTGCCCTCGTCACTTGGCCCTGAAACGGCAGATCAGGGGTCAAGATCAGCTGTAGCGTTTCAACTTTAAAATGCAGACTAACAATGAGGGGAAAAGGGTAAATGCGGTCATTTGGGGAACCGTTATTATGCTTAAGACGAACTTTGCTAAATGTTACATGGCAGATTTTTTTAGTCTGAAAGGAATAGTTTGATATTTTGGGAAACAGGCTTATCTGTTTTGTTAATGAGAGTTTGATACTACTCTCAAAGCATTAAAAAAAAAAAAAAAAAAAAAAAAAAGGCAACAATTAGTAAACCTAGCTTTGCACAAAAATTTGGAAACAGCCTGATTTGCCTGTAGGTAACAAAACCTGCCTCTACAGTTCACTAATTAACTGCTGATTAATTAATTAGTTAATGAATTAGCTGCACTGTTTCTACGTTTGACTCTTTCTTGATAGTAGCTTTGTGTTTAACATGCCTAAGAGACTTCTGATCTAACTCTCAGCATAAATAAAGTATTTACAATAATAATATATTGATATAAAAGTATTTAATACAGAATAGTAGTAATGAGAATACTGGATGTTTACATGCCACATGCAACCTCCTATCAGAATTTCCATCATGGATAAACAACATACATGCATTCAGGGATTACACAACAGAACAATTTAACGTGAAGAATATATTTTCATGCACTTTTGGCTTGTCACTGTCAAGAAGAAGGACAGAAGCAGTGCAGGAGAGCAGAAAAGGAGGAGAAGGGACGTGAGTAGGAGAGGACAGCAAGGTCAATGGGAAAGTGGTTTGCAGTACTCTACCTGTATCAGTCTGTCTGCCAGAGCAGCACTCTCCTACAGTGCAATGAAGGAGAGGAACAAGAGGATGAAAAAAAAGACATGAAGAGAGTATTGGACAGAGGGACATCCAGGAGGATAAAACACAACCAAACCAAGAGGAAATTCAAGCAGAAGAATAAAAAGAGGGATCAGTCATTCGAAACAAATGTAGAGAAGCGAAGATGGTTGTGAAGACAAGAGAGGCAGCAGTGAGATCACTCAGAAAAAGGTATTTCACAGAGGAGGAGAAGATTAAAAACTGTAGTATCTCAAATGCAGAGGGAAAACCCTCACTTGCAAACAGGACCAATCACAAGCATCTGCACCCGCAAACACACTCACACACACACACACACATACACACACAGATATAAGCCTGGAGAACAACAACAGAAGCTGAGCGCACAATAACACACAGCATTGCAATATCTCATCAAAATATGAAGTGTCCTCTACTGGGGAATCTGGCTGTTACTTCTCTATGCTGAATAAATCTGTTTCATGTTAGTGTTTAGATGAGTTGGCATCAAACGCCCATTTCTTACCTTCTCCAGTGTCTCAATCCGCTGCTTCAACAGCCTGTTTTCTGTGCGTAATCTCTGGACAGAGACAGCAAGAAGAGAGGAGTTGTTTTAATCGTGTAATATGTATAATGTAACACATCATGCAACTGAGCATACACATACACACCTTGATCTCAATTTGCTCCTCCATTTCTTTGTTCTTAATTGTGGTGTATTCTTTCTCGAGCCTGATGAAAAATAAAAACAGCAAACGATTTTTTCAATAGTAAATGTTTTAGCGTTTTTTCCAAAGAACTTCTTGTTGGCTGCTGTTCTTTGATAATTACCAAACACTTTAAACAATGAAAATCTAAAGGGGACAAAATGCCTCTTCCTGGTGCATCAGCCACTCAGAACAACACGCAAAAACAAACATGCAACAGACGCCGGATATGAGTGTGCCTCACTGTAAAAACCTCAGCATTAGTAAGACAGAAATACAAATCTGACATGAAGCCCATCCAGGTTAAGTCTTACTCTAGTACACTCTTACTTCTTCATCCTCTTGGGGTTGTATTTGACCTGGTAGGCCCTGAGGATCAGCTTGTCTGGGCAGCTGTCAAACTGGTGGGGGATCACCTTCTGGAAATGCTGGAAGACCCAGAGGGAAACAGACACAAGATTAGACAGCGCAAAACAAAGATGCTCATTTATATTTTATGAAGCCGGAGGCAGACAGATCTTAGAAGAGTGGAGAAAAGCAGTGAAGGATTGTTTCTGCTGTTGTGGTGAGCCGACAGCTGCTGCACTTTTGGAACAGCGGCTGTTTTAATCAACTGTGATTCACAAACAATAAACTCCATTTGTGGTTGAAATTTAACTAAAAACATGCAGAGTCACTCAGTCTGATGAGTCACAGAGCCATATAACTTGTATTTTTTATGAGCGTATTAGGATATGAACGTTTGAATTGTGAAAAGTTTACAGGTATTCATCAAGGATGTTAGACAAAACATGTAAAACACATCTGGGAGAGAGAAGACAGAAGTACAAGACCTTTAGTTCTTTTTCTAGTTTTGTCTAAGTACAGTTCAGTCACAATAAAGATGAATCACAATCTAATTTACCTGTTTTTAATCTTTTCCTAATAACTAATAAAACCTTTTTCCAGTGCTAATTCTTTACGTCATGACTGTTAAAAGAGTAGCAGCAAAGACGCCAAGCTTTACAAACACAGTATAAAAAAAATCAACCCAACACATCGAGCTTGCAAAAGTGGAACATGGAACCTCTGACTTGTGATGTGAAATAGTAGAAAAAGCTGTGTCTGCTCACCTGTGACATGCCCTCCATATCCAGCTGAATGAGGTCAGTCTGGTTGTACTGCAGGATGGCCAGGCCCACACGGAAGATAATCTCTAGGCCCTACAAATAGTCACATTTTATACAGTTCATAAGCTTAAATAAAAGATATTAGTAAATTAATATGCACTGTTAAAACATATAAAAGACATGCTCAAAAATGTTTCCTACCTCATACATGAAAATATCAAAGATGCGAGTGGCGACAGGCAGAGGGAGGAAGGTGAGGAAGAGAGTGAGGAACCAGGACGAGGCATACATAGATGTGTGGAAACTCTGGGATCGGAAATGGACGTTCAGCTCTGGAAGTTGCTCCTGTCATAACAAAAGAGCACGACTTCAAACCTCAAGAAGCTACAATAAGCTCAAAAGGCCTTGTAAAAAAACAAAAGAAAGTGATTTGCTGCCCCTCTGTGGACAAGCTTCACACTGTAAGTCATGTTTGTTGCTAGACCCTCCTGCTGCCTCTTTACCTGTAGTAGATATTCAAACTGGTAGATGCAGAGGCCCAGCTCAGCCATGCTGGGTTTGAATAACTCCCTCAGTCGGTACTCCTGCATCAGACGCACAAAAACACAAAACGCCTCCTCCTCAGGCATCTGGGAGGAGATTGGAACCAGGGGTGAGTAAAGTTCCCTCATCAGATATAAATTAAAGACTATCAGTGAAATGTGAAGCCACCATGTGATAAACAATTCAACATAATCTCTAGAGAGAGCTTTATTTTGTGGCAGCTTTTCAAAAGCCAAAAGATTATGATAAACCTCACAACTCCCATGATGATGTATTGCACCAAGCCTTCAGGAAAAATACTCTGAAAAGGGCTCATACCTGAAATATTCGATCCTCACCTGCATAAGCAGCAAGCCAACTATGAAAGCGCTGCCTTGGCAGTAGCCCACCTCTCGATCCACCAGAGAATATGCCTACAATCACACACAGACACATATTACTGTATTTATAGTAAGATGACATCTGTAATCCTGACTGAACTTTCAGACAGTGAGAAACAGGATCCCCACGTGCCCAGAGGTCCTTAATTACAGCCATTCACATCCTCGCAGGGTTTAACAGTGGCAGTCTAGGCACTTAGTAAGACTGGTCCTGCTGAAACAAACAACCCTGATGAATAAGTCACACATATGGCAGTTCTATTTCCTGAAATGGGAAAATTGGCAAACAAAATTTTCTCTGAACAGTTGGTCAGACAAAATAAACAATCTCAGAAATCTTAATGGGATTTGAAAAAATAAGAAACATGTTGAAGACATGAAGCGTGAAGGGTGTTTCTATTGCACAAGAACAGGACCAAACAGGCAGCACAAAACAAATACAATGAGCCAATAAAATATGTAAACATGAGTGTTACTTGGCAAACGAGGCAAATGATGCACCATTGAAAAAAAAACAAAAAAACAACTCTACTGATAAACAAAACACATCGATCATATTTGTGAATACACAAACCAGTCAGCAAGTCGTGAATAACAATGAACGTAAACAACTTCAGCAAAAATAGCAACGGCAAAGGTTCTTGGCATCAAATAACTACAGTACATACTTAGCATCTTTAACGCTGTGGCCACCAGGATGCCTCCATGTTGACAGTATACCATCACATCAAATACAAAATATCTTATTGATCACTACATTAACACAATCTGAGCCTGTAGCAGTGACCAAACTGCAGCCTGATTGCATCTTAAATGTAGTCATGTAACTACGTACCTTTGTTCAAACAGGTATCCGTGCACATAAATATGTTTATTCCACATAATTAGACACACGTCTTGCATAACCATAAACGTTAAGTATCAGCCCTTGAGGTCAAATGCTGGAGCGCTCACCTTCATGACGTTGAAGAGGACTTCCTGGCCCAAGCTGTCCTGGCCTTTGAAGAACTCGTGCTCGGGGTAGGTGCGGGCTATATCTCTGCGGATGAGCTTTTCACATGGGGAGGACATCTTCAGCAGCTCAGAGTACTGGTTTTTCACTGGCATATCAGTGGCGTTGCCTAGTAGCTGCCAGACGATGGCCCGGAAATGATGAGGGATACCCTTCCTGATCAGCTCCTGAAGGGCACAGATAGAGAGAGACTGAAGAGGACTGATGATTACAGTAACAGTCCATTACAAATAGAGGGAGCAGCTTTAAAGAGCTACACATCCTGAAGAGCAGAAAAGGCACATGAGGGAGGAGGAATCAAAGATGGAATGATTAAGAGATATATTTGCTAAGACAATTTTCAAAATCACTCAGTACATTATGAAGTGTCACTCCTCACTATATTTTTTAATCAGTTTTTCCAACCAATCTAACCATTACAGTCTAACACTGTCAGTTTTGTGTCTGTAGAGTTTGCAGGCAGCCAGTATCATTTTTCTTGGTTTGTCTGCAGATACATTTTCCCCAGAGTCAGTTTTGCTGTCCTTTCACTCATCCATCTTCTCTTCCCCTGGGTTCTTTGTTTTGTTTGCACAGAGAACGCAGAGAAAGAGATGAGAGATTTGGTGCAGCAGCACTAAAGGTCACTGCTGTAATTCTATTAAAATATTGTATTAAAACATGGAGATCATTAAGGTTTTCTTTCCCTGTTTCTGATCCATTGAACTGCCTGTGAAACCTAAATGACAGATGTAAAAATAAAATGAGGAGGCTGATAATCTTCTTACTGTGTTTTCATTTTGAATCATATTCAGTGACTCATTTCTTAGGAAAATGCTAAAAGTGATGGCTTTAATCTTTAATTTCCCATCGCCACATCATGACCTCCACCTTCAGGAGTTTGTCCTTCTTGCGTCTCCACTCTTCCCACTCATTGACGATGCGGCCCCACAGGATCCAGGTATCCTCCTCCAGGTGCGACAGGTTAGATGATGCAGAGGAGCTGGACACCAGCGAGGAGCCGCTGTTTCGCCGTGAGCCGCTCATCGATCGCATGGACTTGGAGTCAGCCTCTAACAGCCTGCATGAAGACAGTTAGTGACGACAGGAAGCTCATATAAGTGATTATTTCTGAATGTAAAGGCACAGCAGGCTTGTCTTACACAAGACAACACACAGAGGAGAAACAGGGAAGCATTAAGAGTCATACCAGGCAAATGTGACTGAGAGTCAGTACAGTTTGTGCACAACACAGTCATGGGATCAGAGGCCTCAGGGTTTGTTACCTTGAGTCCCATGAGGATAATACACAGACTGCTGGATGCGACTTTGCATACGGGATCAGAGTTATTTTTGCAGGGAGGTTGGGCTTTAACTATCAAACTATTTCAACATCTTGATTTTGGAGCCAGCATCTAAAGCATAAATACAATGGTAGTGTGAATCAGCGTTGATATCCCAGGTGACATGTTCATTAAAAATGTTGCAGAGAATATTTCTTATACATTAATATTTTGTTCTACATACAATAAGACCTTATTGGAGGTGAACAAAGATGTAGGTGCATGTCAGTTTACATCAGTTAGTCCACATACTTTGTACAGAAATAATAATTTGTACAGAAATAAGAATGATAAGAACGATATTGTCATTCTGGTCCATGAGGGTGGTAACAATCTTATCACCTACTTCCCAGAGAGAAATAAGCATGTTTTCCAAAATGTTGAAATATTCCTTCTCAGTTCAAGTGTTTTTCATGTTTAATCCTTGTTCTGCTTTGTATTTGGGGCAGCAGAGATGATGTGATTAAAGAGACCCCTCTTTATGCCTGAGGGTGTCAGATTCAGACTTTGACCCTGTTTGTCTGATTTTTTTAAGTCAAATGAAGGGTGTGTCCTACTGAAATGTGATGGCTGGATGTAGAATTTCACAGCATGAGACTTAAAATACCACAGTGCTATTTCTATTTAAAGTCCCTGCTGGGGTTATTAAAGGATAATCAAAACAAAACACTTTCGTGCAGTGGGGCCTATTTCAGGGGAACATTTGTTCACTCCTGGACAGAAAGGTCATTTTCTAAAACATAACTGTGAAACTGGCTGATTCCATATTACATATCATCCCTTACAAAACCTATCCTGACCCGATTAAACAATCAGCTTCTGGGAAGATCATACAGGAATATCCAAGTACAAGGTGTAAGTGATAGAACTGTTTTACTCTAATAAAAATTGAAAGTTATGGATGAGGTGATCCTATGAAGGAGACAAATTGAAGCTACTGTGGCTGCTGTAGTAGGAAAAATTCAAAGACCTAGTTTTTGTAAGACATATCTTTGTTTGTGAGCTTCTTATTACAGTAATCGCCGTTACAGTCAATAACCAACACCAAAAATGATTAAGATTTCTTTTAAAATGCAAATTATGAAATTCCCTGTTAGATTTCTTTGTTTGATTTATTCAAACTGAACAGAAAGACAACAGGAAATCTGATTATTTATGAATTATTCTATTTATTATTCTTCTATTATTTTTTTTTTTTTTTTTACAGGTTTTCCCTGATTCCTTGGTCCCTCTTATTATAGAGGGACTGTCCTTGCCAGCTGGGACTACAAAGGTACATCCCAATTCCCTTATTTGATCATTCCTTGCTTGACCTGAATAACATTCTGGTCTGATCTTAAAGGAGGTCTGAAATCTTTTAATCCTGCTGTGAGGGGCAAGTTGCAATCTCTGAGGAGCATTTTGAAGCTTTTACCAGACTGAAGACTGATTTTTAGGAATCTGTGACTGACTGGGTGATGCCACTATTTGGACTAATATGATACTTTATTGTATTTATTTTATTAGATTCACATCTAGTTAAATGTATCTGACAAAGTCTGGGGGTAGGATTGATACCTAGCCCTTATGGATGTGAAAGGTGGCTGTCACTCGGCTACTCTGTTTGGACTCATAATTGTCAAAACATCCACAGATAGTTTAAGTGATTTGTTGCATAGTTCATGCATTTAAAACTGATGTAATTTTTTTTTCTAATTACAGTGCTAAAAATCTCAAGAAGGTTCTATTAACTTTGAGCTTCGCAAATACACAGAAATTTCTGATGCTTGTATGTGCTCTGGAAAAATCTAGGTTTTTTAAGACTCCTATGGATTTTAATAGTCGTCTTCATCTTAGCATACCCCTGTTAATTTTCATCAAGGTAATTAATGCCAGTGATTTCAACAGTATGACAGTACTGATTAGGTTCTCAGTATGTGATCACGTCACACACGCTATGATCTTCCTGTATGAAACTTTCAGAATGATGAACAGCTGTCTAGTTTTCTATTAGGCTATTATCAATGTCGTCATTGTAAAACCATCCTCTTGACATCATATTTTTCATTCCTATCATAAAGTCGTCATTATCTCCTCTATTCAACCTGCTCATTAATAAGTTGTGGCGCTAATCCTACTTAGACTCATATTTCTGCACTTTAGTCAAACTTTTAGTGCACTTCCAACTTGTTAATTTGTTGTTGTTTATGTACATTATTGAGTTTATGTTCTTAGTTGATTAGACATCACTATAGTTCACTGATTTTCCTTGTTAAATGATGGATCTTCCAAATGATTCTCTTATTTTACACTGTGGTGTTTTTTCAAACGCCCATACAGGATAAAAGTATGCTCAGGTCAGACAGCGATTACATTGGCTGCAATCATTAGGAAATCTACCTTGCACCCTAACCCCATGCTAAACCCTGCACCAAAGCAGGGATCATTTCATTGTTGCCAACACATTGCTGAACCCTGCTCCAAAACAATAATTATCTAATTATAGCTTAGCAACTGTAAGTAGGCACAGCAGACCTGTGTTAACAGTGTGTATACAGCTATTGGTAAAAGACATAGTGAATTAAAAAGTTTGAAAAATTGTGAATAATTTTTACATTTAAAAAAAAAAAAAAAAAAAAAGAAAATCAAAAGTCAGTTTTGTTTATTTTACCATTAGCTTTTACTGATTAACTATGTTTGATAAACTCATTTGGGCTGACAAAATGCAGTCATCTAGAAATGAGACCCTACTTTTATTTACATCTGTGTTAAATTAAAGAATATCTTAAAACAGCGAAACAACAACAAATTTGTGCTCTGGGAGAATGAGAAGCTTAAAAATATATATATAGTAACGGTAGATAACAGGGCATGGGATTAACATGACTGAGCAGGCTCCACTCTGAAACTGCAATCACAGTTTTGTTATTACAGCGACTGATCTCACCTGTTCTGCTCCTCCAGTTTGGCCAGCAGCTCCAGTTCATCAGGACTCAGATTCTCAGAATCTGCTGGAGAGACCGCTGGTGCTGACAGCACTGCATCATGGGAAGACGAGTCTGGGCTGAGCACTGGGCTGGCTGTTGACGGTGGGTCTGGGTCCAAACCGGGAGGAGAAGAAGGGCACTCTAATTGTGGGATAGCCACACCAGGGCCCTCTCTTTCAGGGCTGCTGCTGGGTATAGACATTGTGGTGACAATGGGGTGGGATGGGTGAAGCGGTGTGTTTGCAGTAAGAAGGTCTCCCAGTCTCACTGTTGGGTCTCCCTCCTCAGTGAACCTGGCTGTCGCCCCGATTGGCCACCTGTCTGACCGCGGAGCGAATACAATCAGAGATCTTCAAACCTGTCATAAACAAAGAAACAAATGAATAAAAATAACATGCTGCAGTTAAAGATAATTAATGAAACCAACTACCTTTAACAGATTAATCAAATTTATCAATTAACGTCATCAAATTATAAATATTCTGTTATAGAATATAAGAAGATTCAGCAGGAAACTTGGACAAAAGGACAAAAATGCCATCGAACACATTAGGAACACCAAAAGTGGTTGAGCTGTTGTATCAGAATAATAAAGTGTGAAACAATCAAACAAATGAACAAATGAAGGAGACTTCATCATTCATATACAAACCACCTAAAAATTAGGAGGAGCAAAAATATCAGACCCACAGGCAAGATACCAGTCCACATTTAGATGCCAACATTGCTCCTCCACTCCATGGCTCCTATACCCACAGTACCAGGGTGGCCCTTAGTGATGACATCATTATGACCTCATGGTCCGTCACCGCAGACAGACTCTGTTATCAGTGATCTGTGTTTATGAGATAGTTACACAGCGATGTCTCATATGGAAACACTACTGCTAATGTGACAAAAATTATTTCTAGGTTGTCATGTTTTCCATGGTCATGAAGAGGAGTGAGAGAGTCAGCAAACTAAGCAGTTATTGCTAATATTATTCAACCAATATCACACTGTATGCCTTTCACACAACACCTGTGAGATTATTGTGCTAGCAAAAAAAAATTATTGGACAGAACCGGAGAATTTATTAAAACCAGACTAATTAAATAAATGAGATGAATCACTGACCACATCCAGAGAAATAAGGCAGGTGTCACACAGTCCACAGGGACCTGATGCTATTGTCAATGAACAGAAGGGTGAGGGCAGCTTTTGGTTTCCTTCTCTTCTAAACCCAGGTGTGAATTCACAAAAACATTTTTTCAGTCAGTGAAAAACTGGTGCTGTTCAGGTCGCGGACATTGTCTTTAGTGTTTTTTTTAAATAATTGACTGTTTTTTAGCTTATAAATGACAGAAAAACAAAGCTGTGTATGTTTGACCTTCCAGTGATTAAGGAAAATTCTGAGACAGGAATTTGTGTCTTTAGTGCAACATTCAACTTGCTGATGTGAGACAGCAAATCTAGACCATGTGCTTTGCTTACTAGCACCATTTTGATCCTTACAAACACATGCATAATGACAGATGAAGGGACAGTGTGTCGATTTCACACATGCAATGAACATTGGGCTGAAAGCTTCTAATCAGAGACGAGATACTGTACAGATGAAGACACATTCAACATGCATACTGCCTTATACAACTGTTTTTTCCACTTTTGTGTTGGAGAGACATTGATGAACGATTATTATTGGGAGATAGTTAGTTGAGCTGTACTACACACCAACAGCCTCACCATCCACATAAGATTCCTGGAGGAGAGATACATCACTGTGTCATTCCGGCTTAATGCAGGTAACGTTTTTCATTGGCTGAATTGTTTCGATTTTTTTGGGGTATGTTGCTTTTCTAAGATTATACCAGTATCTGGTCTTAAACTCATGCACTGGAAATATGTTTAATAAATGTTGACATGTGAAAGAGTTCATCACTGTAAATATACCCAATAATGTCAAGTGAATATGTATAGGGTTGCAAATGTTGCTTTTTTTCCTTAACCAATAAACACGTTAAGAATTAATGATGGATTATTCATTAATGAGTTATGGTACCTCTTCAGCCTGACTCAGTGTCATCTCGGAGCTTGTCTACCATGTGTCCAATACATTTATAGGCATCATGTCCTTTTCAGTCATAGAGCAAAGCTTCTGAGGAACTGCCTCTGCACATATATTGTTACAGCTTCTCCCAGCTAACACAGACATGATCACCTACTGATAGGACGAAGTTCCACTTTCATTTTGCACTGCACACGTTGGGTGCTGACTTTTCAGGTGGCACATTGGCACTTTGTCACGGTTTCACAGTACTCCCTTATAGCATGTAATGTTCCCACCCTAGGACTTGCCTCTATATTTCCAATGGGCAGCTTTTTCTGCTGATTTGCTCAATGCCAGTAGCTTGTCTTAACTGTAAGTGCACCCTCTTGTGGTGTACAAGTTACTGGATCTGTGAGCTTGTCGGAGCTACAGAGAAATGTTACGAAAAACAAGCATTGTCAGATAATACATTTTTAAGTGGTTCAATTCCTAATGGCAATGAGTCGACTAACGATCAGTCATTAACATCCCTAATAATAAACATATCACCTAATGCACACATCCACAACATGCATATCTTGGTCTTTCTCTAGTTGTGAGGACCGGTCGGTATAACAGAGTGAATAGTTTGACCTACAATATATCGCACTGACCTTATATTAGAAAACTCACAAAAATTCTGGAAAAATGCCGGAGGGAAACATTTAGAAGTTGTATAACATGAAGCATATGAACATACACAACAAAACAAGGAGAGTAAGGAACAGAGCCTAGATGAGAGGAGAGGAGAATAATAACTATCTGAAAAAGGAAAACACAGCATGGGGAAAGACAAGCACCACATTCATGCACAGAATCCAGCCCGATCAAAAGAGCCATTAACAAGCCATTGAGACCAATCCTGTTTGTAAAAGGGCTTAACATCAGTCACCAAAAGGATGGATTGACAAACCAAAAATACCACTGATGACCCATATCCATGTACAACCAAAAAAGCTACCAGACCTTTGGTGACAACAAAACAAAACACAAACTTAAAAACTAGAAATGCAAATGCAAATGGCATCATATTAAACTAATACATGTTTATTTTTTAAAATGTGAATAAAAACTTGCCAAGCATCATCTCATGATGTATTAGGGAGGGTTCAGCACTACAGGAGGGGTCTATTCAGCTGTGTCATTGTGGTCAGACCACAACATAGAAAGTGTTAGTCATGCAGGGCTACAGCAGAGTGGAATTAAAGAGAGTTTCCTTTTCCTCTTCCACACACTCACATTAATGGAAGGACATTGTGAAGGTCTGACAAACCGAAACAAGCCAGATTTCCTGAGCTCAGCTTATGCTCCGTATATGGCTGCAGGCTTACTCTAATGTCACTGTGTTTTTGGGAGAAATTGTAGAGGGCTGAGATAAAGGTGTGTGTGTGTGTCGGGGGGGGGGACTTCACTTATATCCATGTTTCTGAGCATCCTTAATGTGAGTGCTACACAAAAGACTGCTGTATACCATGCCATGTACACTGATATGCACTTCATGTTTGGTGCGCCCATGTTCATATTCCCCATGTTCTTTCTCTGTATTCTTCTATCGCAATGTGTGAGCACGCCAGGGATGTTGATTTTTGTAGGAGCTCTGTTGTGCAGTGGATTGATACACAATTTTGTGTGTGTGCATGTTCAGTCTCTCCTTAACCAATATCACTATGCACAGTTATGGCATTGTGCATAGTCTATGCCTGAACGCGTCCTCTCCAGGCTCTTACTGTTCACAAAAACAGACAGTTCTATTGTGCCTTCCTCTGACCTTCCTCCACACACATGCACACACTTGTTTTCATCCCTCTTGAGGACTTTACATTCATTTCACAAATCACCATAACTTTAGATCAAGTCATCTGGCCACCAGCATCACATGGAAGGCCACACACCCCTTCCAGTTATCTGACATGAAACCACAGCCCCTTTGCCTATCCAGGTTTTGAATGTGCCTGATTCACAAAATATTGTTAGTGTAAAGATGTTTTCACAGTGCTCCTCTGTGCTTCTTGATGTAGAAACTAAATGATGGAGCCATGCATATTTTCCATCTTGCAAAACAAAGACATATTACATTCATGCTATTGTTGACATATTGTAGCATAGAATATAAACCAAGCAGCCAAAAAAAAAATAAAAAAAATAAAAAAATCAGAAACCCAAAATCAGAAAAACCTGACCAGCAGTTTATGAGAGAAAAACTGAAAAATTCTACTAGTTTTCATAGGAACCCTCACTAACATCTCCACCCTCTTCTCCTCCCCCCTCCATCTAATTGCGAGTACGCCTTGATCCTGGGGCCTTCCAGGCTTGACCTCATGGGCAACCCATTTGTTAATCCATAGCTGCCAAGCTTGCTGTTGTTCCAACTCATGATCTCGTGTTTGGTTACAGACACGTGGAGTGTTCATTTCTATGCTATTCATCTACTGTACCCACTGTCCTTGTGACTGCTGCTGGGCTCCACACTGCTCAAAGTGTCCCATTGTAAAGGAGGGGTGTGTTTTTTTTCTAATATTGCTACACAAAATCCTTTCCTTCCTGTTTGAGAAAGCCATGAATGGAATGAAAATAACTCCATTACCTACAACCCATGCATGAAGTTAGTCTTCACTGCACTAAAAAAAATATTAAGAAGTTAAACATACCTCTCTGGTGCAGAAGAAACTATCAGTTTGTGATCATGTATGGCCAAGGCTGGATTTTAAATCTGCTTGACAAATACTTCTCTTCAAATTCTCTACTCAAAATGTCAAATCATGAGATAATTACTCTACTTGAGTATTCACATTTTAAAACTTTATACCTTCAGAGAAAAAAATTGCACCTTTTTTTAAATACACTGCATTTAACAATATAATATTGGGTCACTTTTTAAATATACAAAACATCTGTTTATTAAATAATGATGCACATACAAACTAATAGCAGGCTAAAGGAGTAGGGTTAGAATTTGACAACCTATAACTTTAGCTGTATTGTTCAAAAATAAATGCATAAATAATAACATGACAATGTCACAATATAACATTTCATTTGACATGAGCGCTGTACTTTCCAATACTTCGTTCCTTAATTAAATTTGGAACGCAAGACCTTTACTTGCAATGGACAATTTTTAATTGTGCCATTAAAGTTTAAAGCTGTAACAAATGAATGTGAAAGATCTAGTGGTGAGACTGCAGAATACAAGTTTCTGAACACCCCTCACATCCCACCCTCTGTATCTAAACATGATAGAGTGTACGGTGGCCATCGCTTTACTTTCCCTGTCTACATCTTGTGTTTGGTTTGTCCTTCCTGGGCTACTGTAGAAACATGGCAGTGCAACATGGCTGCCTCCGTGAAAGGAGACCCACTCCCTATGTAGATTTAAAAGGCTCATTCTAAGATTAGGAAAATGCAGTGGTTGGTGTTTTCTGGTGATTACACACTGTTGATAACATATTTATTATTCCATTTCTGATCGCTCTAAATATTACACATGGAACACTGAAGTTCTGCACACTAAGGCACCACTCATGCCTAAGCTATTCTGAATCCTGAAGGCATGATGGTTTATGTACTGTAAGTTCATGTTCATGTCAGGTTACAAATAAACCAGAGAATATCAGCTTTCCAGCATCGTTGTTGCGGTAGTCTCTTCTTAAAAAAAAAAAAAAAAAAGCCATTCCTGCACTGTGTAGATAATTGAGATGAAATTACCAATTCTCATAAGTGCAACTTAGTGTGACATTAAGCCTAAATGAGGGGGAGACATATTCAGAGGCAGCGATGATTAATGTTTCCCTAAATCCACCGACCACTTTTTATGCCTAATACTTTCCTGCTCTAAATTTATTTGGTATTCCTCTCCAGCTAATGTGGTTCCCCAGTTCCAGTGAGAGGAAATTTCCTAGAAATAGGACCACATGACCACAACCCATCAATTAGTTTCAAGTGCAGCCAACAATTTTGCCCTTTGCTCGCACTAAATACTCAGTTCAATACTACCAACACTGATCCATATTATTTAATATCTTGTAAGTAAAACAATTATGATACCAACTGCAAACTAATCCCTAAACTGAACTACATCAGTGCGTCATGTAGGGATAACCCCTACAAACTGGGTGCTATCATGGGCACATAGCCACTGCTTAATGTCATGCCAAAGTAATGACATTAACTCTCCTGCTGCTTTCATTTATGTCACCTTTTAATTTCATACTTTCCCAGCAGCACTGTCATGGCTAGTGATCAGTAACCGAGTTCCTGTTGAACATGTTAAACCAGATGGACACAGTACAGGGCACAGTTAAACAGGATTATAAATAACTACCAGTGGTACGGTTGCAAAATGTTTTGGCAATAACTTAAGGGCTTCAGAGGTTAATCACTTGCTATGATTAAAAAAATAAATGGAAATGCTGTTAAACGCTAAAGAACCACTCATATCATCCTAAGATTCTTTTTACTGCGAGCTGCTTTTCTTGTATTTCATATTTTGATGATCTGAGACTACACTGGTTTCAACTTGGAACCAGAAAAATGAGAAGATCTATAACATGATGTTTAGATCTTCTAGTATAGATATATTCTGGCATCTATAAAAAATACTAAAAAAAAAAAAAATCTTTTGTCAAAAAAAAAAAAAAAAAAAAAAAAAAAAAACCCTTTTAACATCCAAGTTGTTTCTTCGAACAACGCACAGATGGTCCGTTAACTTAGTGGGACACATCCGTTACAGGTTGACTGAGTGAAGAAAACAACATCAACAGCCTGGTGTGACGACACATGTTCCACAGCACCTTAGTCTCTCACTCATTAATTTGTGTTGTTAATCATACTCCCATACTCTGCAGTAAATCAGTCCCTCATTTTCCTGTTAAACAATAACTTATCTGATAAAATACTCTGACTTTCATATAGAAAGTCTATGTATCCATTTCAGAAATCACAGAGGTCCAGGTAATTAAAGGCATAAGCAGTCTGGCATGCATACACTTAAGCGATACCCTTTCTGCTTGGTAACTGGTCACTGTCTAAATATAAAGGTAGGCAACATATTCGGTGTCAAGCTTATGATTTTAAGATGGGTTTGAACCTCTGCAGCATTTGTAGTGGTCCTACATTTATTTCTACCACATTATCTGAACATAATTTGCATGCTGGTGTAAATGCACACAGTAGTTGGGAAAATTAGTTCACGATTGATTATAAAGTGATAGTAAAATTTGCAGGGCAACAGAGATCTGGTTACAAATCTGCAGCCTTTGAGAACGATAGTGTGGACAGGGGAGAGCTGGGGAGGAACCACAGTCGCAGTGAGCCTCAAGCTCAACAGCCAAGACATCAAGCTGCTTTCTGTTTCCATGTGTCAGCAAAGAAGATAAAGTGCAGTGCTATGCACAGGCCAGGCCAGCACGGTAACGAGCCACCAGCAAATCAGCCACGATCACAAGCATGAGCTGGGACAGAAGACACTTAAGGCTTAAGTGGAAAAACTTTGGGTTTCGGACTGTTGGTTATGAAAACAAGACAAAAGAAGCCATAAAATATGATGAGCCTGTTTCATTAACTTTAGACATTTTATAGACTGTACAATTAATTTGAGAAATTATTTTGTAGATTAGTCAACACTGAAAAGAAAAATAGATTTGTAGTTTATATATCTTTTTAACTTCTATTAAAGTCAACTGAGGGCTTTCCAGAGACCAAATTTAGCCTGTGGAGTAACAAAACAAGACTGAATCCCTTATTTTTAAATCAATTCAGTTGAGTTATTTTTGATAACATTAGCTGCGGTTACAGGGACAATATTTCCTCAATTCAAGTGAAACCATTCTGATTAACTATTTATATGGACGCTGATCCAGTACAATGTGGGTTTACATGCTGAAAGCATAACTTTTTACAGGCAAAGTGGTTCTGCCTACTGCGATGTTTTTAAATGCCAGAAATATAACAGAAGCTTATTTTTCCAGTTTTGAGACAATTCAATTTATACAGGATACTGAGACAGACACACATCATGTCATGAAAACAGTATTTGCAGTTCTCTTTTTAACTAATCAGCGATCTTAGATGTACATACTGCTCCTGAAACTTTCAATAAGAGAATAGTGCAAATGGACCTTCATAGCTCCCGAAAATTCATCATGTCATCTAATGTGCCCCCACATTTGACAAACGTAAAGAAACAATGTATTTATTCCATCAAGAGAGGAATGATTGGATTAAGTGTTTACATGACTAATATTTCCCTATTGAATGGATGATTAAAGGTTTACACCACACCTCTTGTTGTTCCTGAAAATCCTGAAACAGAGTTGAGTGTATGTAATGTACTGTATGCAATGCTGAGCACTTACAATAGCACTTCTCCATGTGATAAGAACTGTCTACACAACCCCAGTTTATTAAAAACACATAATATGCCTGTAGGATGATTCATCTCAGGTTTTCTTTCTGGATTAAGCCACTAGTAGATGTAAGAGCTCAGGAAAAACAAGCACTACTGATCTTATTTACACAAGTGATCAAAGGTAAAGCTTCTTTTAGACATGAAGGAATTCCATCAGTCTACCTTTTTCATGGCCCACTGACATGTGGGCCTTGTTGGTCAATGCCATCCCTATGTGGCAACCAAACACAGTGGCAGACAATAATAAACCTGGGCAACAGCAGACAGGAACTGTACAGCACACAGACAAGGCTGTGAGATGTTATCCGTCCTCCTGTTCTTGCTGGAGGATAAACACACTCATGCGTCTCACATTCAAATGCACGCACATACACACATGCAACCGTACATCTTGATGAAAATAAGCAGCGCCTATTAGCTTACCAATCTCTCACACAGATGAATAACATGGAGCACCAATAACAGTGAAACATAGGAAACGGTGAGCTGGGATGAGCACTGGCGTGCCTTGTGGTGTAACACGCACTCGTCTATGTGTGTGATGATGGAATCAGATAAAGAGGAAGTTTCAAGGTTGAGGCACATAAAAACAGGTCACAAGGATGTGAGAATCAGATACCTTTTTCCTTGATGGTGAAATGTGTGAGGCCTTTTGCATGGTGAGAGGATTTCACAGATAAGCCTGCAAGTAATCTCATTGTATCTCACACAAAGACATAGTGAACCCATGACTGAGTGGCATATGTCCTTAGTCATGGGGCATTTAAGATGCAATTATAATCAACAGAATAAGATAATTAATTCCTTGAATATCCCTTCCTAAAAATGAGAAGTGCCTGCAGGAGATCTCTCATTTTGTGACAGTATCTTTAATCCTTCAACATCATAGCCAAAAAACTGTGTCAGTTCTCCACTTTTTTTAATTCCACTCGGGAGATAAAAATGATATCTGCCTAGTCGAGATTTAAAGTATAGAGTCATCAAACTCCATGGTTTCCAGTTCTGTTCCTCAGGTTTCAAGTAGTACTGGTTTTTGTCTTCCATGCAGTCAAGAGCATTTAAAGGGACAACCTGTAATTAACTCTCTGCTTAGATGGATACAGAGGCTAAATTTCATGTCAAAACTGTGGATTTAAATGACAGTTTTAACCAAGGTGACCAGGGAAAGGACAGGAAAGGCCTCAAAGTGTAGGCTATAGTCTTTATCCAGGACTATCATCAGGAGAAAGACATACAGGGGGACACAACATAGAAGCCACTCTGCCTTCTATCCACTGTTGGCCCAGAATAAAACAGCTCTGTATGAAAGATGGGAGTGACTCCTTTAATCCTTTGTTCTGCAGTTTCATACTTGAAGAGCCTGTAATCCTATTGACTGCATTGTTTGGACATGACAGCTCATTATCCCGGTTAGAGACGGCCTGCTGCTGCTGACCAACAGGCCTTCATGCTCTGCAGCTGACTCAAGGCTTGGCTGGATCAGCATCTGTGGCGAAGACGACACATCATCCCCTATGCAGCAGCACCAAAAGCCCTGCCTTCCACAAAACAACACGCTTGTGTAACCACATTAAAAAATGAGGACGGGGACGCTGAGAAAAGGCAATATGGACATGACACGCAGCCGCAGCATGCTATGCCTTAGCAATAAATGTGGTTTATAGGTTAAGGAATGGGCCGTGTCTGCGCTGGCATGCTGCACAGCGTAATTTTACACGGAGCTTAATGGAGCACAGCTGAGGCTGCTGTTGATGTGGCTGTAATAATATGTGACATGATATATGCGCCTGTTTCATTTTTACAGATTGGTGCAAACTAATAAGCTCGTGCACCCGTCAATACAGGCTCCACGCGGCAGCACTGATGTGCTCTTTCAAAATAAACGTCTCAAATGACGAAATAAAAGCTTAAATTCTTACCTGGTCTCCTGGTCCATAATCGAAGCGGTGCGTTTAACGTCGCTCCCACTCCTGGCAGCCGTGAAATGAAAACGTGTATTATCAGCTAATTAAAATCTAAATAGACCACCGAGGACACGCACGGTGATACCGTTCATCGCAGTGACATCCTCCTGCCGCCGTACAACCGGGAGGGAGCGCCTCGTCTCACAGCTGGCCGCCAGGGTCTGCACCGGTGGGTCGGTGAGTGGGGGGGTTGTGTCGTGTGTCGGTGCCTGTGAACCGAATCAGAGGGAAAAAAAGTCTTTCTGTAGATCCGCGCTAAAATAACCGTGACAGCCGTGCGGTGCAGCCTACAGCTCAACAGAGAGACGGTTTTCACGACAGCATCAATCATTACGAGTAAACCTCACGGAATGGCTGGCATGCTGAGTCTTCTCCGGACACGAGGTGCAGCGAACCAATCAAATTGCAGAGTAAGATGTGAGTGGCATGTCAAGAACCAATGATATTCCGAGCTGAGCGTTCGCTTCTGAAGGACAACAATGAGAGCCAATCACTGTTTAGCTTTAATTCTGCTGGAAGGCGGGACCAGCAGGTGTGAGAGCGGTGTTAGCGTTACAGGATTTATTATATATTGCAAGTAGATGATTAATTGTGTGATAAAACGTTGCTTGTAATAGTCTCGATCTTTGTTTGGTTCTGTGATTGACTGACCCATAGCAATAAACTACATGGTTTATTGATTGTTTTAGCAATCAATCAATCTATGATTGACTGACTGTTTTGTTTGAGTGTAATATTAAATTAACTGTTTGACTTTTGTAAGTTTGTAGATATATGTTTGTACCTGTAAAGAAAATAAGTTGTTGGTTAGTAGTAAAACTAATTTTGTGCACTGTCTGTACAAAGGTTTAAAGAAAAATCTGTGTTTATGCCCTACATAGGCTATGGAAGCCATCTGTAAGCCAAGTGAGACAATATCTGAAGGTTTCCGTGTATGTAAAAACCCAAGTAATGGATTTTTAACCAAAAAAAACCAAAAAAAAAACAAAAAGCACTATTTTAGAGCAATTTGGATGAAGATTTGATCTTTCGACCACAGTAAACAAAGATAGTCATTAGATAGCATATTTCCGTCTAGTTCTGATTAGATATCATGATGCTTTACACTATTTAGACATGGTTTAGTCTCTGCCTTTGTAGTGAGGCCCTATTTAACAAATATGAGCATTCTTGTAAAGAGTACAAGCACAGCGCTTGTACAGTTCATTATACTGTCTACAAGACAGAAGCAACAGAGTCACTGTAAATGTATATTCATATATTCTTTAAAGAAATAATGAGACATAACTATGTTTCCTTAAACATCAGTACCATTTTTCCTGACCTTTATAATGCCTGCACAACCGGTATGCTCTGCTATATAAATAGCAGGAGTGACACATTGACTGCAAACGACTTCAAAAAAACAAACAAAACAAAAAAACAATAGTAATAATGTATAATTATACTTGATTTAATGTCAACACTTTGACTCATTTGCCTGCCCATTTTGTTGCTGTCAATCACAGTCACGGAAAACCTGACTTGTGTACAGGCAATGCTACGACTGATGCCTTCAGGTGTTACCCGTAATAATAGCAAACACAGTTTGGACCTAACTATTTCAATAGGAATACGCGTGAATAAGGGGAACACTAACATTTTGACTCCGACGTTGTTCATAAGTCAGTCCATATGATCACCATCCAGTGGCAGGACAAAAAATAATAATTTTAAACATGTACGTATTATTTAATTTAGCAATAGGTGTAATGTAAAGTACGCACGACAAGATGTAGACAAATATAACAACTGCCCTGATAAAGTCAGTGCAGGGTCCATTTTATTATTAAGTAAAAACACCCCAACAAGTTCTTTTGCGGCCGATGGGTCACATAGCATGGAAAACGGAGTATTTTTGAGGGTGTCCTTGAACACACCATACATGTGTGCTCGCTGTGCTGTGAATACTCGCTAGCCTGCTAGAATCACGCACATTGACGTCGTCTGAGCATAAAATATCATACCAAGGTAACTATACGGTACTTTTGTGCTTCTCACAACGAAGTCACCAGTGTGTAGGCATGTTTAGTTGCTATAAATGCGCAACAGTTTCGAAAGCGTTGTCGCAGTTTGTAAAATAGGTTTTGGGAGTTGCTCCTGCAGCGTTAACCGAAATGCTAGCAGCAATAACATTAGCTTCGTTTTTATTTAGAAAATTAGTTTCAGACATTTGGTTATTCTAAATACCCATTTCTGTTTTCTGACTAAGCGTCAATTTGACATACATCACATACAATGTTTGTGATGCTAGAGAGGCTAGAACTATAGCAAAAATAAACGTTCAAATTGAGTCGTGAGTCTTTATCAAGGTTAGCAACTGCCATTAGCATGCTAACTAGCCGGTCTGGCCGTAGGAAAGCGACTCCATTGTTGATGAGTGCGATGTCTACCGGGTCACACGGCCCCCGGATATCATTTTGAGTTAGTTTTTGTTACGACTAAACGGGTCCCTATGACCGCTTCGATCACCAAGGACCGCACATGCGAAGGCTAATATTACCTTTCTCTTCCGAACAATTCATCCATTTTTAGTTTAGCCTCCGGCCTGCTAACGTTAGCCGAGGATTCATTGGGCTTTGCCGCTAATCCTGGTTAATGATCAATACGCCGTCGAAGCAGTATACACATTTTTCCTTTTAACTCGTTTATTTTCATAACACATTGTCAATCTTCAGGTTGACGGTGTGTTACAGACAGTACTATAGTAAAAAACTACTAGATATTTTGAATACGGGAATTTGAGATTAAGGCTCGTGGAATTTCTGTCCTCTCAGATGACTGAGCACGACGTGGATAATGAACTTCTGGATTATGAAGAGGATGAGGAGCCCCAGGGAGCCCCCGAGAGTGGGATCCCAGGAAACAAGAAGGAGGTGAAGGGGTCTTACGTATCCATCCATAGCTCTGGCTTCAGAGACTTTCTTCTCAAACCAGAGCTACTTCGTGCCATCGTCGACTGCGGTTTTGAGCACCCCTCAGAAGGTGAGTGGCATTTTTAGGTTGCTGAAAAGTTGTGTACACAAACCTTATTTTAAAACTATAGCTGTACACAATAATTCACAATATGCAATCTCTTACTTGATCTCATGTTGTTGTGCTTTTGTAATTTCCATTCATTTTAAATTCACATTTGTTCAATTTTCAGTCCAACATGAGTGTATTCCTCAAGCTATCCTGGGCATGGACATCTTGTGTCAGGCCAAGTCTGGTATGGGAAAGACGGCAGTGTTTGTCCTGGCCACCCTGCAGCAGATAGAACCTGTGGATGGTCAGGTAAATTGGTCATTTGTTTTTTCAGGTTGTGCATAATTAATGCAGAGTCATTATGCTGCTTCTACATGTCTGTATACTGATGGTTTCTCATATTAAGAACTATTAAGATTAAGAATTTACTTTATACATCCCAAAACTGGGAAATTCCACTCTGCATTTAACCCACCCAAGTGCACACACCCAGAGCAGTGGGCAGCCATTGTGGGGAGCAGACGGGGGTGCGGTGCCTTGCTCAAGGGTCTCACCTCAGTCGTGGTATTGAGGGTCCTGAGACTCAAACCCGCAACTTTCAGGTTACAAGTCCGACTCTCTATCCATTCGGCCACAACTGCGCCCAATATATATATGCTATATTGTGTAAACTTAGATTCCTCTGGATCCGTGTTAATTTTGACAGCAGATTTGAACTTAGTTTTAGTCATAGTCTTTTGACTAAAATGCAATTTTCTTGACAATGACAATGTACAGAGTAGTGGAAGAATATGCACTGCACTGTAAAATTGCATTTTAGTTTTAGTCATATTTTAGTCATCTGCTTTGTTTTAGTTTTAGTCGACTAAATAGCATAAGATTTTAGTCAACTAAATCTACAGTAGTAAAAATATTTAGTAGACTAAAATATTTTGGGTTTGATTTAAGTGTAATTTAGTAAAACTATTGTAATACACAAAATATTCTAAATTAAATGAAAAACAAGTTTCATTAAATATATATGGAATATGGCTTTTCCATAAAAGACCAAAAATTAGATATGGATTGTTCATAACCTGCATATAACATTCTTCATTCTTTAAAGCAAAGCAGCAACTCCAAAATATTTAAAAGAAAAACTGTATTTAGCAGTAATGCCACTGCATCAAACATGAAACTGACCCATATATCTTCTCTTTGTTTTCTCCCAGCTGTTTCCATTTCATTATAGTTTAAGTCAGACAGAAACCCAGTGTAGGCTATGATGATGTTGTGTACTCGCGCATCCCGTGTCACTAGGTGGATCAGTTACTTTTCAAATGTGCGTCTAACAAGATTAATTCTGATTGGATCTTTTCTAAAAATGTTCCTCACTCACATTTTCGTCTCGTTTTTATTAGTCAACGAAAATGTCAATATATTTTTATTTAGTTTTCGTCGTCATCACTTAATTTTTTATTTAGTTAACGTCTCGTTTTCGTCAGTGAAAGCTTGTTGACGAAAATTATAATGAAAACACTTCGTCAACGAAATTAACACTGCTCTGGATTCATTTTTGTAGTTGTCAGATGTAAGAAAATTTCGAGTCAAATTGTAACACTTGAGACATCTTGCATATGCAAGAGTAAGTAATAAAGAGTAAAAAGCTAAGAGAAATAATATACTCATTCTGTGTATACTAGGTGTCTGTTCTTGTAATGTGCCACACTCGAGAGCTGGCCTTCCAGATCAGCAAAGAGTACGAGCGCTTCTCCAAATACATGCCCAGTGTCAAAGTGTCAGTGTTCTTTGGAGGCCTGGCCATCAAGAAGGACGAGGAAGTCCTGAAGAAGAACTGTCCTCACATTGTTGTAGGAACTCCAGGGCGCACCTTGGCCCTCATCCGCAACAAGACCCTCAGTGTGAAGAACATCAAACACTTTGTGCTTGATGAGTGCGATAAGATGCTTGAACAGCTGGGTGAGTGAGAGGAACAAGAGTTATTAAGAAACAATTAACTTTGGTAAAGGACTGTGGTTAAGTTTGTAAGACGGGACATTTCCAGTTGTCATTTCATTTTTAGTCTGTTTGGAAACCAAGAGAAAGACCAGTTAGTGAGAATTCTATACTAATATGGATAAAATATTTAGGGTAAATTATCTGTGAAATAATCTCTGTTATCTATTAGTGACTATAATAATATGAAACTTTGAAATTTATCTTGAGAAATAACTGCCTGTCATTTAGAGATAAGAAGCAAGTTAGTTTTTTCCATTTATAAGAAGAATAATGTGTAGTATTTATTTTATGTCATAGACATGAGGCGTGATGTCCAGGAAATCTTCAGGCTGACACCCCATGAGAAGCAAGTTATGATGTTCAGTGCAACACTAAGCAAGGAAATCCGCCCTGTCTGCCGCAAGTTCATGCAGGATGTAAGTTATTCTTGAGATTGTTGGTGTTTCCAGATGGCCCTCATCTGCTTAGTCAGCTATATGTAAATATTTTCCATCTTCATTTGTTTTTAGCCAAGATAAAATGAGCTACAAGCTGTTTGTCAATAATCTAAATGGAATCTTATTCATAAGCTGTTTTATGTAAATAGTCTGCTTTTCTGTAGTTTTCATAGAGAAATGTTAAAAAGGGACATAAATCTTTATTCACTTAAGTTATGAAAATTTTACCATGTAGCATTGCTAATCACAATTGCTGTTTTTATGATTATCTCAAAAATACTTACCTGCAATTGACAAATATGATAGTTGAGTTGGTTCAGTGTTGAATTCCCTCAATGCTTTGCCCACTGGTGGCTGTGGGTGTCATCAGTGGCCATATCAAGAGGGGTAAAGTGATTCTCCTTGGTAGATTTTGCTTGGCTCAGACAGTCACTCCTCTTGGGTCAGCTGCAATCCAGGAGAACAGTTAATTTGTCAAAAGTTGGTGCAAGTTCAGAAAATTACATTTTAGAGTTGTCACATGAAAATCATAAGCTACAGGGAACTTCTGGCCTCTCTGACCTAGTAGTTTTACACACACAACAGCTTTTCTTGCTTCATGCTTCTTATATTTCTGATGTGGTCAGTAGAGATATGTGTGTGTGTGTGAGAAACTAATGCTTCTGCCCTTGTTTTGTAGCCAATGGAAGTGTTTGTGGATGATGAGACCAAGCTGACACTCCATGGATTACAGCAGTATTACTGCAAGCTGAAGGACAGTGAGAAGAACCGAAAGCTGTTTGACCTGCTTGATGTGCTTGAGTTCAACCAGGTAGTTTGCAGTTGTTTTAGATGAGTCAGAGTCAGTTAAAGTTTTTGTTAAAGGGCTTAATTAACAAATATCGATTTGCAGCCTTTCATCAATAATTTTTGTCTAATAAGGGGAGGTTTTAATAAATTCAGTCTGTTTCATCAGTCTTTCTCAGTAAAAATATACAGTCCTTTTCTCTTGGTTCCTGTTAGGTTGTGATCTTTGTGAAGTCAGTGCATCGCTGTGTGGCTCTGTCCCAGTTGCTGGTAGAGCAGAACTTCCCTGCTATTGCCATCCACAGGGGTATGGCACAGGAGGAGAGGTAGGCGCTGACTTCTTGTTTACACTTCCAATTTAACACTAATAGCTTAAGCACAAAAAAAAATACAAAAAGCACACTGCTGTGTTGTAACTTGTTTTAGGCCATGTAAATTTTAATACTAAAATGTTAGTGGACACCAGCACAATCAAGGTAGCTGACTGATGTATGAAATCTAATTAACTGGGGAGGATTTACATCTATTTTTGTGTGGAGGTTGGCAGTTTACTTAGTTTTTCACCTTGGAATATTACCTTACCTGTTGTTGGCCATCCTCTCCAGGTTATCCCGATACCAGCAGTTTAAAGACTTCCAGCGGCGGATTTTGGTTGCAACCAACCTCTTTGGCCGAGGCATGGACATTGAACGAGTCAACATTGTCTTCAACTACGACATGCCAGAGGATTCTGACACATACCTTCACAGAGTAAGTCCAGTTGTGTTATTTTATGTTATTTGTAACAGAGGTGTGTATTTTGAATAAACAGTCACTTACAAGGAGATTTAGCTTGTACTAAAATTACCGAAACAATCCTGATCTGTCTTTAAATGTACACGTGTAAAAGGACACAGGAACCTGCTTTACTGTGGAGGCTGTGTTTGGTTAATAGGGAGATTGTGATCTAAAACATTTAGAAATTCATAATGGTCAAAAAAGAATTTCATGATTGTAACCTTTGTTCATGATTAAAAGCAAACTTTATTTTTATGGAGACTTTAAAGGATTCATCTGAGGCCTAACTTTCTTGTCTGCATTATAGGTGGCCCGTGCTGGCAGGTTTGGGACTAAAGGCTTGGCCATCACGTTTGTGTCAGATGAGACTGACGCTAAGACCCTGAATGAGGTCCAAGACCGCTTTGAGGTCAATGTAGCAGAACTACCAGAGGAGATTGACATTTCCTCCTACAGTAAGTTCTCTTGCAGCTGTCTTTACACAGTCTACACAGAAATTAAACTGTGTTTGTCCTAAAACAGTGTTGCCAGAAAAGACAGTAATTTCTAGGAGTTTTCAACATGACTGGACAACACTTGAAAATCTGAATAACATGATGATGGGATACTGATGTACATGTTAAACTGTCACATAACTGGAATCTGTTTACAAGTTAGCGAACAAGACAGAACACATCTTTTGTCTTTTTCTTTATCCAATAAAGTGACACCTGAAAAACCTTACCTTTTCTCTTTGCAGTTGAACAGTCCAGATGAGCCTGAAGCATCTTTTCAGTGAAGACTGCGTGTGACCCCTTGGTGTTGCTGTATTTTGGTGGAGGCAAAAAAGCTAAGCATTTTAAAGACCCCCCCCCTCCACCCATATTTGTTGGCAAGTTCACAATGTTCAAACTTTTTGTATTATGTCTTACGGGGTGTGTGTTCTAGTGTTTTTTCTTGTTGAAACCATGGATATATTGTTTTGGTTTAAGAAATAAACTTTTTATACCTTATTTGGTGCTTGTTTGTTAGATGTTACACTGAAGCTATCAAAATGCAAACTGTTATGTGGCTACTTTTGATTGTAGATAGTCATTCTCACAAGCAGAGGGTGCTGTTGTCATAGTATGAAAACAGCCATTGTTTCCCCAAAGAGTTCACCATGTTGAACTAGCTGCAAAGTGGGAAAATTTGAAACTGAACAGGTTGAATAAAAATAAAATCTCACATGAAACCTGAGCTCAGCAGCCATTTTTATCACGAGTGTAACAACATCGACTTAAGAGCTATATTGTGGTGTCTTGGTCTAACAATAATACCAATTTGGATCAAAATAAAGAATATGCATTTACAGAATAGTGTTATCCATAATAAATTATATATATATAAAAAAGCTTGTGTTATACTGCTTCATTTCAAGTAATAAAAAAATGTCTAAAGGAAAAGCACTGGCATACTTTTGCAAATAACTGCACCTTGGACTTTGACAAGCCAGTGACGTAGGTTGTGCAATTCTTTGATGGACTGTTTGGACATGTTCCTGGTGTGCTAACCTGAAACCAGACATAAATGACTTAAGATGGGTATGCATTCATGCATTGACAATGGAAAAAAACATCTATTGTGATATCTTTTCATAGATGTCTTAGTAGATAATTGATAATTAATGAATACTGAGCCA
Organism: Mastacembelus armatus; assembly: GCF_900324485.2. Classification (NCBI taxonomy): domain Eukaryota; kingdom Metazoa; phylum Chordata; class Actinopteri; order Synbranchiformes; family Mastacembelidae; genus Mastacembelus; species Mastacembelus armatus. The sequence goes on from NC_046633.1 coordinate 22,920,754, forward strand.
AAACCTTCCACTGAATTTATGCCTTAGCTGGTGGGGTGATAAGCCTGCCTGACCCTGACATCAGTGGAAGGACAGTGCATCTAGCTTATTCCATTTCATACAAGGTGATGTGGAAGAATTATTTAACACATGACTGTAAAATTAAATCCAAGTAAAAACATGCCATATGTGCTTAATTAAATTATAGACTGTCTTAAAAGTAGAAATTAGGGCACACTACAATGTTATGCCTATTTAAGGGATATGGCACTCTTCAGTCTAAGATATCACATGAAAAGGCTATGCCAAATGTACATTTAAAAGTTACCATCAATGGTTTAGACTCCAAACAATCCAACAATGCAGCATACATCTTTCATCACTGGATTGTCTAAATCTGACAGGGCGGTATTTGCACAATGGCTGAGTCCTCCCTGAAGTTCAAGTGAAATGAAATTCATTGCTGTGTTTGGATTCACTTCAGATGGCTTGTCATGTCAGCATGGCACAAAAACAATTGGTGCAGTTTGTGTTGATGCTAACAACATGCTGATTTTGTATATTTTGAATAACAAAACGTCTTTTAAACACATTTTAAATTACGTATTTGCGATAACTAACAAATATGTTGTCGATTAGTTCTTTAAAAGTAAACGATTAATCTAATAATTAATTTTTGTCAATCATTTTCTTCTTAATTAGTCAATTCTTCAAAAAACTGCATTTGTGCATTTATTACCCATTTTAACATAACATCTATTAATAAACAATTTCAATGTTTAACTTTCACCTAATTATCATAGAAAAAAAAACACAAAACGAAAAATGTTAAAATTTAAATTTAGAAAGTGAGAAAAGTGATATATTCTGTATATTAACCTTATCTTGCATTGTTTAGCGTGTTGAGTGTGATTTAGTCGATGGCGAACGTTATTACCGACTGTAATCCGTATTAATTATTATCTGGAGATTATTTAGAAGGACTGACACCGCAACACTGATGTAAACACAGGTCGGTTAGTTTTACAGGCCGATATAAACAAACATATAAACAAAATCCATTTAACTCGCACAAACCGCAAAGCAGCGTTGTCTTGCTAACGTTAGCGGTTAGCATCCGCTAAGCCTTCCGTTATTTCTTCCGAAACACGACAGATGAAAAAGGCAACAACTGCTCCCAGGAGCTGATAGACACCAACAACCAGACCAGACCGGCTAAGATAAATACTTACTCAGCTGTCTCGTCGTCTTGAGGTCGAAGAGCCGCGGGAGGTTTTTCCTGAGCCTGGTCCAGCAGTTAGCTAACTAAGCTAACGCTAGCTGCTGTGGCGGGACCGTCGGACATTTGAGTCTCACAAAGCGCAGAACAACTTTTTATTGGGGCTCCGTTAAAGAACTCACACTTTCTACGACTTAGTCTGGACACACTCACACTTCTCCAGATAAAGTCCCGTTTCACACGGAAACGGAACCCGCCATAGTTTGGGTTGAACGTAAACAGTGCGACGCATCGACGTAATCCACGCAAATCGACGCATGTTTGTCATCAATTACATATAAGCCCGTGGTGCATTATCCAAAGTAATCAACATTTTCAAAATCTTCCTAATGTCTTCTAAAGAAATACATTAATATTAATTTAACATCTACCAAACACCGTGGAGTGAATATTAGTTAGCTGCATAGCTACACATTAATAATCTGAAGGATACCACACCTTAACCTACATGTCTGAAACATTAGGTACAAACCAGAATTTTCTTAAGGATTTTTTTGTAGGTAGGGGTCTAAAACAGAAATTTATAAGCGTAAAGGACACTGAGCCATTGACTGTTGAGTGGTCTGCAGCTTTCATTAGAAGACTCTGACAGGCCTGGACTGACAACATGTTTAAACAAAAGAGTGATCCTGATGCCATTAGCAAAAGGTTTCTGTATGGATGCAGCTGGAAGTAATTTATTGGTTTATCAGAATGTGTAATTGTTTAATTGCACAACCCTCCTGATGCACAGTACACTGTATATAAATATTGCATAAATAAAATGTAACTGAGCAAAATGTGAATATTTCACCAAAAACATGACTTAAGGCAGGTAGTTCGCACTGTCGCCTCAGCAAGAAAGCTCCCTGTTTGAATTCCTCTCAACCTGGGGACTTTCTATGTGAAGTTTGTGTATCCTCCGTGTGTGCTTCAATGGATGTATTGGATATTTAGTACTTGTATTTTTTTATTCATTGTTTATTTTCAAAATTATATATAAAATTCTAATAAGGCAAAATGGCTTTTTTACAGTGCAATAAGAACAAAAGATGCTTTTTTCAGTAATTACCAAGTGTAACTTAGGTTTAAATATTTTAGAAATATGAAAGTTACAATCTACAAAAGATGAAGTGCTTTGGAATAAACAGCCACATTTTAACATAACCAAGTACCCTGTACTATACAGTCTGTTGTAATTCATTGTGTTATGATTATTTTAATTGTGGACAGACCTCCTGCCTAATACAGCCTTTCTAACCTGACGGCTGTACTGACATATCGCATGTGGCATTTAAGTGTACGTATCTACGGGTTGTCACTAAAGGAGTCATCACAGTACATTGTGGGATATAGAGTCTTTCCTGTCACAGTAAGCAAGATGATACGTGTGCACTGCTATATGTTACAGTTCCTAATTGTCAGTGCTAAACAAAGTGCATTGTTCCTCTTGTAGTGTTTATCCTCTAAAGCTGATCTGAGGTTTCTCAAAGAAAAGTCTAGGAGTGCTTCAGGGCTCCAATTTGATTCCCACATCTATTTTAACAGGAGCAGCCATGTAAGTCGTACATTACAATAAAGGTTACCTTTGGAATTGTGAATAAAACCAAGATAGCCCCCTGCTGTCTGTGCAGTCAGGCACTGTGGTCTTCAGTCACTTAGAGCCACTTTGGAAAAATAGTCCCTTGTCTTGTAATGTCTTCCTTCATCAACAAAGTTGAACTCATCACATTAAAAAATTACTTTCACAGAACTAGTCTACGAACTTGTGTGTGTCTCCATACATCCAGTGCTGTGGTGGGAGGGCCACATCATTGAGGTGGCCGCAGTCATCACTGCATTTACACGACTGGATGAACATGGTTGATCTCTGGAAATGCTCACCATCTGGGCAGACAAAAGTCACAAGTAGAGTGCGTGTACGACGTGGTGAGCAGCACCGTCCATCCGTGCACACACCACAGTAGTTGGGCCGGTAGAGACGGACACTTACACAGTCTCCGTAGGACAGGCGGACAGGCTCTGGGGCTTTGTGGGTCGGGGAACACCTCTTCCCTTTCTTTGGTTGGATGAAAAAAAGAAAATGTAAAGACATAATTATAATTGCCTTCAATAGCAAAATTCACCAAAACAAACCATATGATGATGATGATGAAGAAAATCTAATTAGTTTCAGCTTTACATAAGAGATGGATTATTTCTACATTTAAGTGATTAATTTTAAAAATTAAACATTATTCAACATTTGATGGTTCATTTCTGTTAAACACCATGACACCTATGATCATTCTTGGCACCAGAGCTTTTAACTCAGTGGAGCAGAGAAAATAGCTCTGTCTAACATGGAGAATTAATATAGACACACCACTTCCCTGGAATGTGAGAACACAAAGCTATTGAGAGATGCTTGGCAGGAATGCTGTGGGTGAGGGACTATATTTAAAAAGACCCCTGCCTGCCACAGAAACAGTAAATCAGCCCGGCCCAGTTCTTACTGGATGCAGAACTTCCTGAAAGAACCGCTATTATAATCTTTTTTTTAAGCCTGGGATAAAGATGCCGTTAGTACTAAGAACATATTTACTCAGGGCTATAACATCTATTGTTTTTCTCTGCATAGTCAGACATGGATTGATAAGAAAGGGAATAATTTCTTTATTGATAAGTGTCCAGGGTTCACTGCGTGAGAGATAAACTGTTGTGATAAAAAGTCTTCTTGACAGTAATGTGGATATTTAGCCTATCCTCCCTGTCTGTCTCTCTTTCCTTTAGTACAAGTCAAGTTCAGTCTACGTCACCTTGGCTGGGACAGGCAGGGCATGGCATGGCCGTATGGTACAGATCCTCGTCTCTTTCTCCATCTTGCACTGAGGATTCTTGTTGGTGATGCGAGAAGAAATTCCCATTCCACAGCTGCGAGAGCACTGGGACCAGTCAGTGGTCTGGACTAGGCACTTCTCTTTCAGATGGTTCCACACTGCGGAGCATCAAACACATGGAGGAGGGTGGATGGCAGGTAGGAAAAGAAACACACATCAATTAGAAGAGCGATTCCAACCCTGGTGGTCAGACTCCATTAAGAGGGGTCACAAGATTAATCTTAAGGGTTGCAAAAGGATTGACAGGTTGAAAGAGCAGGAAAAACTCTTTCTGTTACAACACATTATTTTTAAAATTCATTTTTAGTTTTTTTAAGAGTAAGGTACTCTCGGTGGCAATGTCTGTTGTTTGTTGGTCAGTCAGTCCACTACTTTAGTTCAGACTCAACTATTGCATGGATTTTGGTAAACACATTTCTTTCTCTATCAGGATGAATTCTTACTTCATTCTCACCTCAGTAATTGCATATTTATAGAAATGTAATTAATATCCATTGTTCATATAAAAGCCACTTGCATGGTTTCAAATCAGTTTAAGTGTAAAAGCAATTGAGTCCATACTCAGTTATCAAAGAACTCTTAATTCTGCCTTTAATTATGGGACAGACATTTTAAAACAAACTTCCCTGAAAATAAATACTTTAAATGATTCTGTCTTTCTCTCACCAGGCAGATGTTTGTAGCCATGTTCACTCTCCCAGCCACCAGGCTTGATGCCTGTAAATTTGTTAGCCAAGACCAGCTCATTTTCAGTGTGGTGTGGGGCAGGTCTGTGCTGTTGTTGTTGTTGTTGTGGTGGAGGCACCTGTGACAAGAGACACAACAGTGCTATTTGTTGGGGATTCATCTGTGTATGTATTATGTCATATGCTTTTTTTTTCCATAGTGTTATCAGCATAGCACTCTGATTATCAAGGGGTTACTTTAGTGCAATTGGTTAAAGGAAAACCACAGTGCTCTTGCAATAATCGCAAGAGTTATTAGACTAATGATTGAAATAAATCATTAGCTGCAGCCCTTATGTAGTTAGAAAAAATCTCAATTGGGCTATTCCTATTTGTTAATCAAGAAAATATATATATTTTATTATCAGTTTTTTTGTTTTGTAGAAATGTTTTTTTCTTTCTTTTCCACTAGAATATCACAAGGGCAAGTGATGTATTGCACCTCCACAAGTATTACTACACTACTCCAGTTTAAGTGTATGTCCCAAAAATAACGTATCAGTTTCCTCAAGACATTTGTCATTATAAGAAAAAACAAACCTGATGCATAGGTGAGAGGTGCACAATGCCTTTCTGGCAGTCCACACTAAAGCAGCACTGCCCAGGTATCCTGACCAGCCGCGGGTAGGGGCAGGATGGTGAAACAGGAGGCAGCTTGTTGGTGCAGAGGGGAGCACAACCAACAGCACTGTCAATACAGGCACACTGGTGTTTGCAGCCGGCCCGAAAGCTCTCGCCATTCTGGTACATCCTGCCATTGTACTCACAGGTGCGTCCCTCCAATTTAGCTGGAAAGAAATAATACTCGACTGAAATATGATTCGCAAATTACAACAGAATCCACGGGCTAAGTGTTTTTGAGATGCATCCTTTGCTACAGGACAGGACATGCTTTAAAAGGGGACAAATTATAGAGCCTCTGCTTACATCACACAGGGATGTTCAGCCATATTCCCCATATTATCTAATTTCAACAGTTCAAATGATTCCTATTATGCAAAGTTTCTCCTGACTTTATCAAAACATACACAATGACCTCACATTGCAACACCACACAAAAATCATGCATGGGACTACTAAGGCTAAAAGATCAGTGGAAATAAGGGGGCATGAGACTCCTGGTCTCCAAAGCAAGGAAAGACCAGCTATTCATAGTTTGTGAGGCAGCACTGGCATGGTGAAGATGGAAAGTGTATTTTTATCTCTGAAACTCCCTGTTGCTGTCACAAAACAGATACTACTCATTAAAACACCCCCTGTTCTGTTCCCGGTGTGCAGGTTTACATGTCACATGATCACTGAGTTGTGACTTTTTGGAAAGGAGTTTTAATTAATATCAGTTTCTTAGTTGCACAGAAATAGTGGCTTTTGACTATTGGAGCTTAACACATTCACCATATTAATTTTATATATGGTGAACTTCAGAAAAAATGTTACATTTGCATGTACATGCATGTTAATACTATGCCCAGTGGATCAGTGCAAATACTGGCAGAAGCTGCTTTTTGATAACTGAAATTCTATCATCTCCGTATGGATCGTTCCTTGCTCCCTCACCTCGACAGATGCCCCAGGCCATAGTCACATCATTGCCGTAATTACACTCCAGTCCTTTGTGGTGGTCACACGGTCTCATGGGGCTGCAGTTCTGGTTAAGCTGTGCAGCACACACCTTGCAGCACCCACATCCATCTGATACAGTGCTAACCCCTGGAGGGCAAATCAAAGGGTCTGCAGGGCAGTTACACTCTGCTGGGCAGCTAGCAGTCACCTGGTAGGATGAAGGGAGGAGCAGAGCATGAGGTCTCATCTTAAGACAACACTCAAACCACTTTGTGTCTGGGTAATGGAACATTTTTGACAGCTATAAAAATAAAAAATGTCAGAAGTGGAGACAAAGAAACTTGGCCAGAGACCTTTGCTCACCAGTTTAATCTTTTATTGCCAATAGCAAAGTCTAAGGGGGCACTCTGGTACATTTAAATTTGATTCTGTATTATCTCTTAAGCTATGCAGGGTTCGTGACAGATTTTTATTTCTTCCACAGACAAAGCACTACAGCATGCCTCTACAGGATGTCAGGTCACTGCTGGCCAGCCATCCTCGAGTGTCTAGACAGCTCAGGTTTTATACCCAGTCCCTCACTGATTTGAGTCATAGCTCAGCACTAGAGGCAACTTGTTCCAGTCTGTAAGAATCAGCATGTCACAGTGCTTAAAGAGTAGACATGAATAGACATGCTTACTACCAGACAGGCCGGGCAAAAACAGAAGAATTAGACTGATCATTATATATAGATAGATAGATCTTCAGTAATTACTATTAATATAGAATAAATCTTTGTAGAGGAAAATATGTATAAAAGCTTTGTTTTGTTTTTTTGTTAAATCACGGTATTGCTATGCTGATGTTTAATCTATTTTTTTACATAGACATTAGACTACAGGAGCCTCTGTCAGGAAATAAACATCTTACCTGTGCAATGACGGCTGTTGTCAGTACAGACAGATAGATAAGAAACGTCATTGTTGGCCTATGAAGCGAAAGAGAAATAAATATGGAATAGTATCTCTAGACTCCAATGAATAGTTGTCAGTTTAGTTTCATGCCGTTTCTACCTCTTTTCAGACCCTGCTCTTTGTTTTTCTGCCGGAGAAACTCGGTCTAACTTATTTATACTCGCTCTGAGCCTGCGACAGACCCCGCCCCTCTCCATGCTTCTAACCAATCAGCGTGGCTGTAACACGGGGCAGTTTGCTGATTGGCGAGCGTGTTTTGGAATGAATGCAGCCATTCATGAAATCGCAGGACCGCTGTTGTTTATGTTATGGGGTAAAAATTAAAAGGTAATAGTCGCTTTCAAGTCACACTTAGGCACATTCCTGAGCCTCTGGCCACCACTCTGTTAACACTAAGTAAATATATTCAGCTGGACCAGACATTTAATACGACCTCCACCTCTGGGAAAAAAGGAGGCAGGAGAAATTCCCTGTTTTTCCAGACCAGTACAGGTGCCAGGACAGAAAATTGAAGTGCAATGTGTTTAGCAAGATAATAGCAGTTGTCAGAAAGTGTAAACATATCTTTCTTTGTCTGTGACCATCATAGTCTGAGAAGATGTCTGTCCATAATTTTGAAAGTGTAGCTTTTGATTGTTTTTCTCTCTGAATGCTCCATCTTGAATTCAGATGGCCTGGCTGTTGCTGACTATTATTTCTAACCACATGGAGCTGACATGGGAATGATGAGGATCTGATCACCTAGAAAGTCCTGGGGGAAAGTAAGATTATTATTTTAAGTGAAGCTCATATGATGATTGGCTTCCTCCACCTCCTCCTTTGCTGTCCTTCTTTTCAACCACAGGTTTTCAACCACACCTGCCCTAACAGAGCCGTCCTTTGATGATGGAAATGTGATCAGCAGGGGTTTAAAGGTTATATTCCAGCTATGAATGTCCATGTATACTCACAAAGTTATGACTTAGACTTTGAAAAAGCCAAACATTTCAAATGATGGGAACTCTCTGTGCTGGTGAATTGGTTCACTTTCATTCAGGAGGTAATTATTTGCACCCTATATTAGATTTCAAACATCAAAAATAGTGATCTACTCCTCAACCAGCACATCACTGGCGGCTCCAGTCAAGTTAAAACAGGGGAAAATGATCTGCCTCATCTCTATAAATAAAAAATGAACTATCGTTCTATACTTCACATCATGTTTTCCATGTCCACTTTTTAAACTACTTTTGCTTTTGTTCAATGATTATCTATTTCTGTAGCCTTTTTGTAATATTAAATGATATAAAATAAAGATCAGATTAGACGTAAAACATAAAACAAATCAACAAATGCTCCTTCTGAAGCTGAGAGAGTATAATGATGGTGCGGTTAGTGGGTGCCCTTCTTCTTCACCCAGACAGTGGACAGATGTTAGCTGTTTTCAGTCCCTTGCCAAGCAATGTTCTTCTGTTTGAGATTACAATGTCCCAAACCAGCCGCTACAACATGAACACTCATAATAAGACAGATGAATATGAGGAAAACATCCCCAGCTGTGCATCTTTCCTGTTCCTCCCATAGCTTAACCTCAACCAGACTTTGGTATATTTTATGCACATTTTGTGATGCACTGAGCTGAGCTTTAATCCTAACAAAGCCATGTGTATATGGGTATAAATACAAGTAATTTCATTACGTGGGCAGGAGGTTCTTCAGTTCCTGATCGTATTCATTGTCTGATTTTCTGATCATAACAGGATTAAAAATATTGCAAAATCTGTTGGTAAAATCAATTCATTTCAATTGAAACTGCAAAATCTGAGGTTCTGCATGAGGAAGCACAAAGTTCAACGTTGGTGAACACTGATGTGCAAATCTTCACCAATCAGCAAGTCTTGACAGTGGATGGAAAGCAATGGTCCAAAAAACATGCTATCAATTAATGAGTATTAAATGTACTGTTGGATAGTTTTTTTACTATTGGACAGAGCCAGACTAATAATTTCCCCCATATCCAGTCTTTATGCTAAGTTCTAGATACAATTTCTGGTTAATCTTTTTCTACAACCCACATTCATCTGTAGTCTGCATGCACCTGTCTGACTAGTATCTCACTGACTGGAGTCATGACTCTCCATTTAAAAAAGGAAACCACCTCAGGAAGTTATCAGTCAAAGCTGTAATGATGTGTCCAAGGAGACAAGGTCATGGCCGATCTATTTTAATCTGCCTGTGGTCATCAGACAAGGGGAGCTTTGAAAGTCCTGTGACTGCTGTTGTTTTCCGCTTCTCCACTGATGCTGAACGAGAGAAAATCAGAAGCACAGGAGCCTCATTCTGACAGAGATGTAAAACTAGTCCTGTGTGGTGAAATCGACCAGTCATTTTTAGTCCGTAAGTACTTGTCTGTGAAGTTTTATGGTTATGTCTATTCCATCTGCATTGTTTTAGCAGAGTATCAGGGAAATATAAAGGTCAAGGCCAGTTTTCTCCAAGCTGAGATTTCAATCAGAGTCTGAGCCACAGATGGGCTGAATTTGCTCAGAATCTAATCAGGAAGTAGACTACAGCTTTGCCATAATAAGGTTTTTATAAATAGTAACAGTTTCAGGCACTTTTAGTGGCAGTAGTGGAAGAAGTACTCAGAACATTTATTCAAATAATAGTACCAGTACAACAGAGTAGAAATAATAGATTATAAATAGCCTTAACCTGCATTCAAAATATTATTTAAGTATTTTAAGTAATCTTAAAATAAAACACATTGATTAAGACTGAAGCAGTGTGTAAGCAGCACCTTACTATTACAGCTGGTAAATGTGGAGCTAGTTTTAACTACGTTTTATACAGGTTGTTGGACAACAACAGCTTTGTGTGTGACTTTCATTATTGTGTATGTGATGTGCTGTGATTGGTTTGTGGAGATGTCTGTGTAGTACCGAGATCACATTTATGGAGCTTTGAACCCAGCTGCACTGTCCTTTGACCACTCACAGATGATGTACTAATTATTTATCAAGTAACCAACAGCCTTCTTGCTTTGCAAAGTATCAGCAAGCAGAAGCAGCTATTGACATCGTAGAGGTTCCACACTGCACTTTTAATTAGAATTGCAGCTGTTTAGTACAGTGCCCTAGGAATTTCTAGTTGTAGTTGTAGTTACATGTTACAATGTGCAAGACCATTATTTTAGGGCTGTAAACCCATGAAACAATGACAGGATTGATCTGAGATGGAAAATGAAAGCAGAAAGAATAAAAACAGGTTCTGATACACATAAATTGTTGCTGCAGATGACTTCAAATCAAATGAAGGTGATCAAGTTTAGGGACACTACTTTTTAGTGTTTCCATACAATATTTAATTTTAAACTCAGTGTTCTAAGGCACATCTTTATACTGATGGCACTAACTATATATTCCAGAACCCCCACTGTTTTTGATGATCTCCAAACCTGCAATCATGACACCAGATCACAGGAGAGGTTGACTAAAAATGTTCTCCAACTCAGAACTGGGTAAAACTATTTTCAGGTACTATGCGTACAGACTTTAAACCTACAGATGGCACGGTGACGCAGTGTTTGGCACTGTTGCCTCACAGCAAGAATGTTCTAGGTATGATTCCCATTTTCTCTGGGCACTCCAGCCTCATAAGATGATCATATCATTCATATCCTTCATAGATTAAATCTTCAACTTCAACTTCAATCTTCAACTGTTAAATAAATGTATTGGATTCAAAAAGCACAGAAACTCCCTCTAAAATGTGGTGGTGTAGAAAAACAAAATAAAATAAAATGGAAAAATGGAATGGATCTCAGTGTTTGACTAAATGTAGTTAGTTACTTTCCACCACTTACAACAAAATCAAGTCAGAAGTTAAACAAGCAAATGTTGTGCAGTTTGTGTCACATGGCCTGTTACCTGAGAGGTTCACACTGGGAGCAACACGACACATAACATCAGCTTCATGAGAAAGTGCTGATTTAGGAAAACGAGAAACGACCACAGGAAAGAACGGTGAATACAAGTAGGCAAAGGGTTGGTGAGAAAGAAGGGGAAGAGGCAACAGAAGAGGAGGGGGACAGCAGGTGTTTCATGGTAAGAGAATTTGTTTTTTCAAAGGGAGGAGTGAGCAAGTGCCCCACTGCCTGGACTGGTCTTCCCAGTGCTGGAATGCTTACAGTATGGCATTTCACATAAAAACAGACTCCTGGTATTTCAGCCTATACCAGGGTCAATACATACACACACGGACAGATGTAAAGAAATACATGTTACATAATATATTTCCAATGTAATGCTTCAAATGGGATAATGCAACTGAGACTTGTGGAGAAAAGGGAGGAAGAAAGAGTGCAAGTGGTGGTGACAGGCTAATTAAACCTTTTTCTGTTGCTACAGTGGAAAAAGTTAAGCATATGGGAATCTAATTTATGGCTGTACTTCAGGTGACAGAAAAGAGAAAGGTGTTATGTTTTTATTAGTAAGTATTTGACAGTAAGGCGTGGGAAAGCTCAAAGTGAGGCTGTGTTTCTGTGCATATGTCAAATGCCCAACTCCTTTTATAATATAGCTATGTGCAATGAGATACATGCTAAACCTGGCACCAAGTTATGGTTCCTGTGTTAATGAACTGTGCATTTCAAACCCACAGACCATTGTAAACTTACATAACAGAGCAAGGCTCAGCTTTCTGGAAAGGAAAGCTTGGACTGGCAACTGCAAGGTGAATCAAAGGCAACTTCCCCCCCTGGTGGACTTAGAACAAAACAACAGAATAAACATTAAACTTGTTTTATGACTATTGAGAGTGCAAGAGGTGACAACTGTTAAGATTAAAATTTAAGAGACAAACTGTGAGAGATGAATCTCATGTCACATCTTCCACTTCCAACTTTTTTCATAAATACTGTTCTTTTCCAGTATTGCTCAGTAAAAAAAGACATTCCTCAAACATCCACCAGATGGAGCCAAACACTAGTTTAACTACTTTATAAAAGCATTTGATCCAATGCTGTGCTGAGCTGTGAAGTTAACACTGGCAGCACAGACACTGAGGACAAGAGCAACATGACATGTCATTAAAAGACATTATGTTTTCTGATCTAGTACTCAAGTGACCAGATAGAGTGAAATCAGCTCCTTTGTTGAGGGTAAAAACCTCATCCCCAGCCATTCTTGGCTTATAGATGACCATAATCATGTAGATTAGTGACTGCAAAGTAGTGGCTGGGGAGAGTGTAGCCAGACAGCATAGGATGGTGGTGTGTAGGATGACTCTGGTGGTGAGGAAGATGAAGAGGACAAGGGCAGAGCAGAGGACCAAGTGGTAGAAGTTGAAAAAGGAAGAGTGTTGTGTGGCTTTCAGGGAGGAGCTGAAACAGGGTCTGGGAGGTCAGGAGGTTCTTCCAGATGACTGGACAGCTACAGCTAAAGTGATCAGGGAGACAAGTAGGAGGGTACTTGGTGTGTCATCTGGAAAGAGGAAAGCAGATAAGGAAACTTGGTGGTGGAATGAGGAAGTTCAGGAGTGTGTTAAGAGGAAAAGGTTAGCTAAGAAGAAGTGGGACACTGAGAGGACAGAAGAGAACAGACAGGAATACAGGGAGATGCAGTATAAGGTGAAGGTAGAGGTGGCAAAGGCCAAACAAAGGGCATATGAGGATTTGTATGATAGGTTGGACTCTAAGGAGGGAGAGATGGATTTGTACAGGTTGGCGGGGGAGAGAGACAGAGATGGGAAGGATGTGCAGCAGGTTAGGGTGATCAAGGACAGGGATGGAAATGTGTTGACAGGTGCCACAAGTGTGATGGAAAGATGGAAGGAACTGGCTGTGGAGCAGGAAGTAGCAAAGATCAGTAAGGATGAAGTGGGGAAGGCGTTGAAGAGGCTGAAGAGTGGAAAGGCAGTTGGTCCTGATGACATACCTGTGGAGGTATGGAAGTGTTTAGGAGAGGCGGCAGTAGAGTTTTTGACTGGGCTACTTAAGGCAAGGCAAGGCAAGGCAAGGCAAGTTTATTTATATAGCACAATTCATACACAGAGTAATTCAAAGTGCTTTACAGAAATAAAAGACAAGTTAAAAATACATAAGCAAGAATTAAAAGTGAAATTAATATTAAAGGAAACTGAGTGCAGATATATCACTTTGGATAAAACACAGTCAGTTGTCATAGGATATATGCCACACTAAAAAGAAAGGTTTTTAGCTTGGACTTAAACATTGTCAGAGATGAGGCTTGTCTAACATCATCAGGAAGACTATTCCAGGTTTTAGCTGCATATAACTGAAACGCTGCTTCTCCCTGTTTTGTCCTGACTCTGGGCACGAGCAGAAGGCCTGTCCCTGATGTTCTCAGAGTTCGAGATGGTTCATATGGCATCAACATGTCAGAGATGTAATGTGATGCTGAGCCATGAAGAGACTTATACATAAGCAGGGCTGTTTTAAAGTCTATTCTCTGAGGGACAGGAAGCCAGTGCAGAGATCTGAGAACAGGAGTAATGTGGTTGTACTTCCTGGTTTTAGTCAGGACCCGAGCAGCAGCGTTCTGAATGTACTGCACCTCCCTTACAGCTCGTTTTGAGAGCCCCGTGAACAGGCCGTTACAGTATAGATTACCTGCTAGAGATAAATGCATGGATGAGTCTTTCCAAGTCTGATTTAGACATGATCCCTTTGATTCTGGCAATGTTTTTGAGATGATAAAATGCTGACGATGTTATCGATTTAATGTGGCTGCTAAAGTTCAAGTCTGAGTCCATGATTACCCCTAAATTTCTGACTGGATTTTTAAATTTTAGAGAAAGAGACTTGAGGTGACTGCTGACACTTTCTCTTTGTTTCTGTGGCCCAAAAATGATTATTTCAGTCTTGTCACTATTTATTTGGAGAGCGTTGTTTTGCATCCACAGAGTGATCTGTTCAATACAGCGGCACAGTGAATCGACTGGTCCATACTCACCAGCTGTGAGTGAAATGTAAATCTGAGTGCCATCTGCATAGTTATGGTAGGACACATTATTGCTGCGTATTAACTGGCCTAAAGGAAACATGTAAAGATTGAACAAAAGGGGTCCCAAGATGGACCCCTGGGGGACCCCACATGCCAACGCCATTTGGTCCGAGACACAGTTACCAACATCAATGAAATACTTCCTGTCTTCATGATAGGACTGTGATAGGACCATTTAAGGACAGTTGCAGAGATGCCTATCCAGTCCTCTAACTTTTGTTACACAAACTATAAACTCTTCACAACTATAACCAAAAACTAAAAAATGCAAGGCAATCATTTTTCTCAGAGGTTATCAATAGAAACACCAATAATGCCCGCACATTGTTTTCTGTTGTAGACAGACTCACAAACCCAGCACCTTCTCTTCCTTCTGAACTGCTGTCCAAAAAGTCATGCAATGATTTTGCAGCCTTTTTCACAGACAAAATATCAAAGATAAGACAAACTATCTCTAGCTGCAGTCCAAGGAACATGACAATATCACCTGTGCCTCCTTGTTCTCCAGTGAATCTAGAACATTTTGATCTCCTTGATCACAGAGCTCTGGCAGAAACGCTTCTACAATTAAAATCTACATCATGCTGCCTTGATATTTTACCAACAAATTTTTTTAAAAATGTTTTTAACAGCTTAGCTCCAGATGTATTGCAGATTGTCAATAGTTCTCTTCAGTCAGGGCAGTTTCCCCAGGCCTTAAAAACTGCTGTTATAAAACCTCTTCTTAAAAAGCCTAATCTAGATGATTCAGCAGTAAGTAACTACAGGCCAATATCAAATCTTCCATTTCTGGGAAAAATAATTCAAAAAGTAGTTTCTCAACAAATTCACAGATTCATGGTTCAAAACAATCTTTTTAATGCACTTCAGTCTGGATTTCGCGCACACCACAGCACCGAGACTGCACTTATTAAAATTTTAAATGATTTACATTTAAATAATGATGAATCCAAAACCTCTGTTTTAGTACTACTGGATCTCAGTGCTGCATTTGACACAGTTGATCATGATGTGCTGCTTGATAGACTAGAAGCGTGGGTGGGAGTTACTGGCTCAGTGTTAAATTGGCTAAAATCTTACTTACAAGATAGAGACTATTTTGTCTCTTGGTAACTATGAGTCTGAGCAAACAAAAATGAAATGTGGGGTTCCTCAGGGGTCTATTCTTGGTCCTCTCTTATTCAATATCTACATGCTGCCCCTTGCTCAGATTATGGAATACTACAACATTGACTACCATACCTATGCAGATGACACCCAACTTTATATATCAGTATCATCTCATGATTATAGTCCTTTAATTTCATTATGTGAGTGAATGGAGAAGAATGGATGCGCCGGAATTTTCTCCAGCTCAATACAGACAAGACAGAAGTGATTGTTTTTGGCCCCAAAAATGAAAGGTCAAAGGTCATTGCTCACCTTGACTCCATGTCATTGAAAGCTACAAATCAAGCCAGAAACCTTGGTGTAATCATTGACTCAGACCTGAATTTTAACAACCACATAAAATCCATCACTAAATCTTCCTATTATCACCTGAAAAACATTGCTAGAATAAAAGGTTTTCTGTCTAAACAAGATGCAGAAAAACTTGTTCACGCATTTATTTTCAGTAGGTTAGATTATTGTAATGGCTTGTTCACAGGTCTTAGCAAAAAGTCAATCAGGCAGCTGCAGCTAATCCAGAATGCTGCTGCCAGAGTCCTTACAAACACCAAGAAACTGGACCATATCACACCAGTTCTCAGATCACTACACTGGCTTCCCGTTAGTCAAAGGATAGATTTTAAAATCTTATTGCTAGTTTATAAAGCACTAAATGGTTGTGGACCAAAATATATCCAAGATATATTGGTTCCCTATGAGGCTTCCAGACCCCTCAGGTCATCTGGGACAGGTCTACTGTATGTTCCCAGAACCAGAACCAAACAAAGTGAAGCAGCATTCAGTCACTATGCTCCTCACTTGTGGAACAAACCTCCTGAACACCTGAGGTCTGCTCAAACTGTCAGCTCATTCAAATCAGGACTGAAAACTCTGTTGTTTACTGCTGCCTTCAAATAATTGTTCATCTTTGTTTTCTTAATGTGCTTTTATGTTTTATTTTAATTTACTTTACTTGATTTAAATTTATTTTATGTTAAATGTCTTTATTTTTAAATGCTCTTTTCAATGCTTTTAATGTAATTATATGCCTTCTAAAGCACTTTGAATTGCGTAGTGTATGAAAGGTGCTATACAAATAAATTTGCCTTTGCCTTTGCCTTTTGTAACAGGATCACATGGTCCACTCAAAGCAGCGCTTAGATCCAGCAGTATTAAGACAGAGACTCTGCCAGCGTCGGTGTTCAGACGAATTTACAGGTGTAAAGTGTGTCAGTTTTACCAAGTGTCTCCTAGATGGCTGCAGAGTTGGTATCTGCCTTGTGGACAGAGGTCATGCTCCTGGGTGGCAAAGGGGGTGGTGTTTGCTGGGGGGATGAATTCACTGGCGTTGATGATAATACCCGTGACCTTGTCAGGTTAGGGGTACGAGGCACCATTTTAATTCCTGATTTCACCAAGGTTTACAAATGATTTGGAAATCCCATTGGTGAAGCCGGGGATGGGATGGTCAATGTTGAGTCTGCAGAGGATGTGGATGCAGCTGGGGGGGGGGCCCAGGGCAGTGGAGGGGGCACCATTGAAGGTGCTGTTGCTGGTGAGGGTGAGTGTTTACTTCACTCCTCTCTTCTCTCAGAGGAGCCTTTGGCTGTTCACACGACCATCCAGACCCAGTCTGGTGCCTTCGAGAGTGGAGGAGGTTATCCGTTAGCCGTCTCACTCCACTCCTGCTCAGATATGGGCCCTTTCCCTTGAATAGGTTGTCGTGTTGCCAAAACAGGTTGAAGTTATCAATGAAGTGCACTCCTCTTATCTCACAGGCCTTGGACAGCCGTGTGTTCAATGTAAGCAGCCGACTGAATTTATTAATCCTCCTGTCGATGTTTGGGAGAGGTCCACTGACAAATGACTGGATTTTCAGTTTGTCAAGTTCCTCTAAAAATTTAGAGAAGTCCTGTTTTAAAACCTTTGATTCTCCCTTTCTGGTGTCCACTTCACCTACATGCAGGATCAGCTGTTTGACTCCATGGTGTTTTGAGATGACCTGGGGGAGGAGAGCTGCTATATCAGTGACCATGGCACTTGGGTAGCTGTATGTAATAATTCTGCTGTTGTTTATGTCACCAATAGCACCGTCTCCAAGCAGAAGGATATCTCTGTCCTTCACATTTGTCACAGATTCTTTGTATCTGTTTCTCTGACTAGCTCCATGACTCCTGTTTTTAAAGTTACTGCTTTTTTGTGTCTCAGTCACAGCAGACATTTCTTGCTCAACAGGGTTTAGTTCAGACAGTGGTTGAAACCTGTTACTGAGCTGTATGTTTGTTGATGCTACATGTGGTCCTAGGGTGCTACCATTCTTTTGTCTAATTCTGTGACGCTTTGGCTTGGCACCAAGTTTATGCCAGGTGGCTTCATTTTGATCAATTCCCACTCTTGAAAGTTTTGGGAAAGACACTGTATCGTCCGGGTTCAGAGTAGCGTTTTGGTCAACATAGCACTTATTATTGATAGTAGGTTTTGGCTTCTTACCACTGGGTCTGAACAGGAGCGTGTCATGAAGTCCTTTTTCAGATTCCAGAGCAAGAATCTTCATTTGTAGCACACTGATTTCCTGAAGATACAGTATATCCGGCAGTTTTGGCACAATGTGTTTTCTTTTCCAGACGTGTTGAAATATAAACAATCCATGGCTGTAGTCCCTCAATAGGTCAGATTAGTTGTTAAAAAGAAAAGTAAAACCCTCACTAAAATTTCAAGTGTAGTTAAAAAAAGGGTAAAAAAGTGTATCATAAAATCATTGGGAAAAAAATGCTGTAGGGGTGACAGAGGAGTTCAAGGTGGAGGTGGGACTGCTCCAAGGATCGGCTTTGAGCCCCTTCTTGTTTGCTGTGGTGATGGACAGGCTGACAGATGAGGTTAGACAGGAATCTCTGTGGACCATGATGTTTGCAGATGACATTGTCATCTGTAGTGAGAGCAGGGAGCAGGTGGAGGAAAATCTAGAGAGGTGGAGGTTTGCTCTGGAAAGGAGAGGAATGAAGGTTAGCCGCAGTAAAACAGAGTACATGTGTGTAAATGAGAGGGACTCAAGTAGAACGGTGAGGTTACAGGGAGCAGAGGTGAAGAAGGTGGAGGATTTTAAGTACCTAGGGTCAACAGTCCAGAGCAACGGAGAGTGTGGAAAAGAAGTGAAGAGACGTGTGCAAGCAGGTTGGAACGGGTGGAGGAAAGTGTCAGGTGTGATGTGTGACAAAAGAGTGTCAGCAAGAATGAAAGGAAAGGTGGACAAGACAGTGGTGAGACCAGCAATGTTGTCTGGTTTAGAGACAGTGGCACTGAGGCAAAGACAGGAGGCAGAGCTGGAGGTAGCAGAGCTGAAGATGTTGAGGTTCTCTCTGGGAGTGACAAGGATGGATAGGATCAGGAATGAGGACATCTGAGGGACAGCTCATGTTAGATGTTTTGGAGAAAAAGCCAGGGAAGCCAGATTGAGATGGTTTGGACATGTTCAGAGGAGGGACAGTGAATACATTGGTAAAAGGATGCTGAGGTTAGAGCTGCCAGGAAGGAGGCCTAGAGGAAGACCAAAAAGGAGGTTCTTGGATGTAGTGGAGGAGGATATGAGGAGAGGTGGTGTGGGTGAGGAGGATACAGGGGATAGAGTTAAATGGAGGCAGATGATTTGCTGTGGCGACCCCTGAAGGGAGCAGCTGAAAGGAAAAGAAGAAGATGACCATAATCATGTCCATATCAGATGATTTAATTTGAAGAATCACTGTTACATCACTGTTCATTTATTTTTCCTTCATCTTTCCTCCTTCATTTGCTCACCCTCCATGATCTTTTATTTAACTCCTAACAAGAGGTTGTGTGTAGGTAGTGAAGATGATAAAAACATTTTACATATTTTCTTCTCATCTCTCAATCTCTTCTAAATGTTCAATTCATTTCCCTATCCAAAACTCCTCTGACCATCTTTCCCTTCTGCATGTCTGCATTTCCTCATTTTCCCCCTCTTCCACCTTTCTCCACACTGTGGAGGGTAGAGTGAAGAGTGAATAAAACAATGCTCAAAGCAGAGCATTTGTGCTTGTCACATCACAAGAGCTGGAAGAAAAATGCTTTATCCTAGCTTGAGCAGCAACACTGCCCAGAGACTTTCACTTAAATATCTTGCTCATCTGGGAGGGGGACATTAACTGTTGGCCAGCTGTTAGCCCTTCATGCATAATGCTCCGTTACATAAAAATTTATACAATTATACTTAAAGATCTTATGTTTGGAGAGATATGCTGGTTTGGTTGGAGACCAACTGTGCCGCTCAGGCTGTGCACAAAAAGTAGACCCTCTGCTCCCTTAATACTATGTTTAACCAGGCATTTACCCACCTCACACAGGTGTGTGGAGCATGGCATAACAAAAACAACAGATTTGAGAGGACATGTGAATACAACATCTTACACATGAAAATATTCGTCTAACACACCCCAGATCTTCGTCAAATAACCCTTGTGCATAGGACTTTCCACACGTCTGCATATTCAGACACCATAACTCATTTCACCATAGAACCTAACAAAAGCCTTGCAGCTGGTTGGTAAAACTGCACAGCACATTATCAGTTCATTTATTCACGATAGCGGCAGCAAACATTGGAATTAGAAAGTGAACTGTTCACCACTGTGTCCTATAGGAGGCACTACAAGAAGCCTCACATTCAGGCTCAGAAACAGCTTTTTTATAAGATGCCCCTAGTATGATTGTTATGACCTGAAATAATAAACTAGACAAATGCATTTCCTGCTGAAAATGCGTGTGAATACTGAAAGCTGAATGGAGCTGCCCAAAAAATGCTGAAAATGGCTGAAATGCATTGCTGAATAAGCTGAAGGCTGAAATGCAATGCTGAAGAATCCTGGAAACTGAAATGTAAAACTGGAGTTGGAAGCTTGACTTGTTTAGCTAAAAAAACATTCAACATTGCTGAAAAGGGTGGAAAGAGAATGATATAATGAAGTAGAAATAAATTGGCTTTCAATTGCTAAAGAAAGAAGCCTTACACTATCATGCAAGAAGACAGTGTAGTGAAGGACCGTTGTAGCAGGATAGGATAGAAGACAAAGAAGGAAGAACTGAAGGAATTAAATATGAGTTAAAGAAAGAAAAAGGGAAGACTGAAACAGCAAAAAAGTGAAATTGTAGAAAAACTATATAGTGTAGTTTTAAAACCAATAAATACTGCTGAAAAATACAGAAGGTAAATGATGTGTAACCAAAGCAGGAGTATTTGAAGGAATAGAGAAAGAAGGAGAGACTGAAAAAGGGAAGACCTGAAGAAATGAAAGTAGTTTCACTAAAGAATAAACTGATGAGCATTGGTCAAAAGGCTGAAAGGGAAAATGTGCTGGAAAAGAGCAAATATTTTAATTTCTTAGCTTTTATTTTGAAATTATTAATAAAAAGGCTTTTATTTTGAAAAGTCAGCATGCTGCAGTAGACTCATGTGACCCTGAGTTAAGATCTGAACTTTAATATTGAATATTGACCATGTCCTCCTGAAGAAGACACTATGCCTGACATTTAAAATGGCCTAAGTTGGTACCTGAAGCTGTGTGCCAATTGCAAAAGTCCGTTTTAAGGTCATGTTGCGGTTTCAGGGCTTTTCTGTTGAGAAAATGCAATTTCAGGGCTTTTATTTTGAAAGGACAAACTTCTACGGGAGACTCATGGGACCTTATTTAAGAATCTGGACTTTTTTTTGAATATTCCCTATAATTTACAAATATCTAATATTTTCCTATAAAAGACTATAGATTTTATTTTGAAAGTCTGACCATGTCCTGGTAGCAGACACCATGGCTGATATTGAAAATGGCCTCAGTTGGTACCTGAAGCTGTATGCCAATAGGTAATTGTCCATTGTAATATTGAGTTGCTGTTTCAAGGTTTTTCTGTTGAGAAAATGCTATTTCAGGGCTTTTATTTTGAAAAGACAAAGTACTGCAGGAGACTCTTCTGACCTTTTACTAGAATCAGGACCTTATTTGAATGTTCCTTATACTTTACAAAAATGTAATATCTTCCTATTAAAGACTTTTATTGTGAATGTCTGAACATGGCCTGCTGGGAGACAACACCATGGCTGATATTTAAAACAGCCACAGAGTCACTTGCTCTAAATTACTGAGAATAGGCCCCATGTGTAAAAGCAGTGGACATTAGGCAGCCAGTTATTCTTAATTACCAACCACAGACAGCTTTGATCTGTGCTATTGCTTTGTGAGCTGTTGCTATGGTGACCTGAGCCCAGAGTGTGAGGGGGAGTGACAGTGACACAGCACTTTACACACGCAGAATAGAGAAGCAGAGAAAACTTCACCTCACAAAATGGAGGAATACAGAAAAAGTATAAGACCTATCAAAATAATTCCTTCACTAACAGTGCCAGGAGGCTTCAACAAAGAGACGGATCTACTTTGTGAAGATATTCCAAAAAATGAAGGATTGCTGGCAAGTTAGAAACAGCCTTCATTTGTGATTTTTACCAGAACTCCTGGAGCTATTTTATAATGGGAGTGAATGAGAGATTGAGCAGTCACTCTCCGTGGGTTTGGCCACCTGGTGGAAAAACCATAGGTCCTATCAAAATGAGAACAGCATTACCTGAAAGAAGACAAAAATCTCTACTACTTTTGAGAAAATGGTGTATCAAGATACAAAATTGCAGCCGTGAGTAGATTAATGCTTGTAGACCTGTTTAAATGTGGTGAATGGTGTTTCTAGCTGAAATTATGTTGTCACAGTTAAAGCTGAAAGAGGACAAAGTTGAAGAGGATTTGAACATTCTCTCCATTCATCTGTATGGGATTTTTTTTTGGAAAAATTAAATTAAAATTAAATTAAATCAGAAAAAAGGCCTAGATATGGTTGACTGCAGATGCTGAAGATATAAGGCTGCCATGATAGCGATTCAGAAGCTTGAAGCTCATCAGATTTCAATTATAGTGAAAATGAAGTGCAAATCTTAAAAGGCTATTTAATAATCAAGATTACTGAATATTTTTCTGCTAGTACACCTCTGCTATAGACTTGATAAGAAGATGATCCAGTTCAAATCAAACATGTTATTGTTTGACATTAGATGAAGCTGTGACATTTTGTAAAATTCATTTAATCTTTTCTGGGGAGAGTATATTTAATAAGATAGCGAAGTCTATCACCTCTAAGGATCACTATTTATTTAAGCATTACAAAACTGAACTGTAAGATGACTCCTTCTCAAGAGTGGTATTCATCTTCTCATGTGACACTGCCAAAAAGCAAATAAGCATATTTCCAAAAATGCCAAACTGTTCCTTGAACATGTAGAAATCAGCATGAAGCTAGGAACTAAAAGGTCATCATCCTTTTAATATTTTGTTCAGAAATATTTCATACCAACTACTTCTGAAAATTAAACAAAACCTATACTGGTATAAAACTGAAACAAATCTGGCATTTTAAATTACAGACTGCATTTTCTAATTATTGACAAAAGTTCCATGATACGGAGAATAAAAAGGTCTGCACACCAGGTTCAATGTAAACAATTAATGATAAAGCGGAGCTTTCAGGTGCAGGACCTTTAATAAGACAAAATGTAGTTTTTCCCTGCTTCAATCCAAGACCAGAATGAACATGTCTAACAAAGACCAGAACAAACATCCCAGAGGGGCTTTCTTATCTGTGTCTGAACCATTATGCAGTCAATATACTTAAAAACCTTCATATGCTAAGGTTTAAGGACATCACAATGTCACAATTTGGATTAAACTAAGCAGTTTGTTAAAGTTACGGAAACATTGCAGTCTGGGATAAAAACATGGCTTCATTAAGGTTAGAAGAGCGTCATGGTGGCTTCATTAAGGTTAGAAGAGCGTCATGGTTTCATGGTTTCAATAATAAACATGTGATTAAGGGTATAATTCAATTCAATTCAATTCAATTTTATTTGTACAGTGCCAAATCACAATACAAATCATCTCAAGGCACTTTACAAAAACTAACACTAAAAACCCAACAAAGGGGAGCTCAGTACACCGATGGTCCTCGGGCAGTCTAGGCCTATAGTAGCATAACTAAGGGATGGTTCAGGGTTGCCTGAAGCTGAAGGTATGAAGGAGCTTGATTATGAAAGGATTTGTATGTGAGAAGAAGGATTTTAAATTCTATTCTGTATTTTACAGGGAACCAATGAAGAGAAGCTAATATAGGAGAAATATGATCTCTCTTGCTAGTTCCTATCAGGACTCTGACTGCAGTATTCTGGATTAACTGGAGGCTTTTTATGGAGATATTGGGACATCCAGATAGTAATGAGTTACAGTAATCTAGCCTTGAGGTAATAAATGCATGGACTAGTTTTTCTGCATCATTTTAAGACAGGATGTTCCTAAATTTGGTAATGTTGTGCAGGTGAAAGAAGGCAGTTCTAGAGATTTGTTTTATGTGTGAGTTAAAGGACATGTCCTGGTCAAAAATAACTCCAAGGTTTTTCACAGTAGTGCTGGAGGCCAGGGCTATGCCATCTAAAGTAGCTATAATTTTAGAAAAGCTATTTCTGAGGTTTTTAGGCCCAAATACAATAACTTCTGTTTTCTCTGAATTTAAAAGTAGAAAGTTACTGGTCATCCAGGCCTTTATGTCAGTTAGACAGGCTTGAAGTCTGGTTAACTGGTTTGTGTTAACAGGTTTAATAGATAGATACAACTGAGTGTCATCCGCATAGCAGTGGTAATTAATAGAGTGCTTCCTAATGACATAGCCTAAAGGAAGCATGTACAGGGTGAACAGAATCGGTCCTAGCACAGAGCCTTGTGGAACTCCATAACTAACTTTTGTTCGAGTGGAAGGTTCATCATGGACATGAACAAACTGGAATCTGTCCGATAAATAGGATTGGAACCATTTTAACGCTGTTCCTCTGATACCAGTCACATGCTCCAATCTCTGTAATAAGATGTTGTGGTCGATAGTGTCGAATGCAGCACTAAGGTCTAGGAGGACAAGTATAGAAACAAGTCCATTATCTGAGGCTTAGTGAAGATCGTTGGTGACTTTTAACAGTGCTGTTTCTGTACTATGATGTGCTCTAAATCCTGATTGAAAATCTTCAAATAGTTCATTCCTGTGTAAGTGGTCTGATAGCTGCTTAGCAACAGTCATTTTCATTCAGTCATTTTTAAGGATTTTAGAAATAAATGGCAGGTTGGATATTGGTCTATAATTAGCCAAGACTCCTGGATCAAGACTAGGCTTTTTGAGTAAGGGTTTGATTACTGCAGTCTTAAAGGTCTGTGGTACGTAGCCTGATACTAGAGATAAATTTACCAAGTCTAATAAAGATGAGTTCATTAATGGCAGGGTGCCTTTAAGCAGTCTAGTCGGGATGGGGTCTAAGAGACACGTTGATGATTTCGATGAAGCAACTACTGATGTAAATTCAGAGAGATCTATGGGAGAGAAGTAGTCTAAACATAACTGAGGTCTTACAGATGATACAAGAGCTACTGTAGTAGAAGATTCATTTATGGCAGGTATAGGAAGCATCTGCTGAATTTTATCTCTAATAGTTGTGATTTTATTTGTAAAGAAACTCATAAATTCATCACTGCTGAGAGCTAAGGGAACACTGGGCTCAACAGAGCTGTGTCTTTTTGTCAGCCTGGCTACAGTGCTGAAAAGAAACCTGGGATTGTTCTTATTTTCCTCTATTAGTGATGAATAGTATGCAGTTCTGGCTTTACGGAGAGCTTTTTTATATGTTAGTAGACTGTTTTTCCAGGTTAGA
Source organism: Mastacembelus armatus (assembly GCF_900324485.2). Classification (NCBI taxonomy): domain Eukaryota; kingdom Metazoa; phylum Chordata; class Actinopteri; order Synbranchiformes; family Mastacembelidae; genus Mastacembelus; species Mastacembelus armatus. The sequence continues at coordinate 22,946,057 of NC_046633.1, forward strand.
TAAAATTCCTCTAAATTTGTGGAACGCCACTTCCTTTCCAGCCTTCGTGATGCCTGTTTTAAGGTACGAATATCTAAATTATACCGTGGGGATAATCTCCTCTGATTCACTAACTTCTTTTTCAGAGGGGCCACAGTATCAAGCGTTTCACGCAGTGAGGTTACAGCACTGTCAAAAATATGATCAATTTGGTAGGGAGTGGGATTGAGGCAGCTGCCCTCCACTATGTTTATACTTGGCATAGATGTAAATAAAGATGGAATCATTTTCTTAAATTTATTAACAGCGTTGTCGGATAAACATCTGTTGTAGTGGAATTTTCTTCCAAACGCTGCATGATCCATCATTTTAAATTCAAAAGTTATTAAAGAATGATCTGACAAAACAAGATTTTGGGGAAAAACTATTAGCTGTTCAACTTCGATGCCAGGAACATGACATGACATGAGGAACATGATAATTTTTATGACTGAGGGGGGTTGATTCATTCAGACTGACATATTCATCCTGCTGTAACCAGGTTTCAGTAAGATAAAGTAGGTCAATTTGGTCAGTTATCAAATCATTTACTAACAGAGATTTAGATGAAAGAGACCTGATATTTATTAATCCACATTTGACAGTTCTGTTTTTCTGTTCAATAAGAGGAGTGGTCTTAATTTTTATTAAGTTTTTATGAATAACTCCTCTTCTGTTAACATCTGATTTATTTGATTTATATGTTCGAGGGGCAGACACAATCTCTATGTGGTTTGAGGGGGGCGGCGGCTCTAACGAAACTGAGAGGCGTTTTAGACTGAGTCTCTGCGTCCCAGTCCCCACTCTGGATTGTCAGGCTTTAGGTTGGCTAATAAACCTAAGAGAGCTGCACCATTCAAAGTGGGTTGGATGCCGTCTCTCGCTACCAGACCGGGTTTTCCCCAGAAAGTGGCCCAATTGTCTATGAAGCCCACATTGTTTGCTGGACACCACCTAGACAGCCATCGACGGAACGACGACATGCGGCTAAACATGTCATCGCTGGTCAGATTGGGGAGGGGTCCAGAGAAAACTACGGAGTCCGACATTAATTTAGCAAAGTTACACACCGACTCAACATTAATTTTAGTGACCTCCGATTGGAGTAATCGGGTGTCATTGCTGCCGACGTGAATAACAATTTTCCCATATTTACAATTAGCCTTAGCCAGCAGCTTCAGATTTGACTCGATGTCGCCCGCTCTGGCCCCAGGAAACATTTGACTATGGTCGCTGGTGTCTCTCTAGCTTCACGTTTCTGACTATGGAATCGCCAATTATCAGAGTCGGTTTCTCAGCGGGTGTGTCGCTGAGCGGGGAAAATCTATTAGAAACGTGAACAGGCAGGTGATGAGCCGTGGGCTTCTGCTTAGGAGTACGTTTCCGTCGGACCGTCGCCCAGGCTAATTCTCCGGGCTGCTCCGGAGCTGCCCTTGGACCGCTAACAGACCCTGAGCTCGGTGGCTCCACACCAGCTAACGGGGCTAGGCTAGCTGGCTTTTGTTCAAAGGTGTGGAGCCGCGCTTCCAAATCAGTGATCCCCGCCTCCAAGGCTAACAGAACCTTACACTTATTACAGGTATCATTATCACTAAAGGAGGCAGAGGAATAACTAAACATGTGGCACACCGAGCAAGGAAGAGAGAGAGAGGGAGAGGCCATGTTAGCTAAGCTAACCAGCTAGCTAAGCTAGTCTGCGGGTCACCTGACTTCCTTCTTAGGTCCTGTCACAACTCGTACACCCTTTTAAATATCACTTTGGGGTACTAGCTGAATTGGCTGTATCCTGTTCTGGCCTCTGGAAATCTTTCATATTTCTACAATGTTCTGAAACCATTTACTGGACCTGAATTCAGTTCACGGTGATACTTGAATAAAGGAATAGGAGAAAAAAATTACATGCTACTTTATTTCCCCTTTCATCTATTGAACAGAAGGATATAAATAAATTAAAGAATAAAGAAAAACTCCTTACAAGCCTGCAGTCCTGTGCATGTGAGAGTAAGTATGTGAATCTATGTGTTGTGTTTAATTTAGAGTGAATATTGAGAACAAACTCCAAAGAAAACAGTCTATGCTACTCACCGGCACACCTTGAGTGACTCACACATCCTTCATTTGCTCTCCAAAACAGTGATGCATTCACAGTCTGAGCTATTTAGAAAGAATCAATATCCTTCTGCTACGGTAAACATGGGTGACAGTGATGAACCAAGAGTCATTGAAGGGACAGCATGATCAGTAAACATCAGGGTTTATCTGGCATAACCAATGAAAAGCTGTTCAGTATCATAAAAACACCATAGTATAATCGATGTTTCAGTAAGTTCAACAAACAGAATATCCACTATATGTCTCTTTTTGCGTCTTTCTTTTAACGTTAAGCATTCAGAACACACACTCACACACACACACACACACACACACACACACACACACACACACACACACACACACTAACCTAACCTGCATGAGTTTGGACTGTGGGTGGAAGCTGGAGCACCTGGAAAAAACCCATGCAGACACAGGGAGAACATGCAAACTCCACAAAAACCCAGATGCCTGTAGCTGTAGCCTGTAGTGAGGTGCACAGCACCGCCGTGCTGACCTAAGCTGCATTACTGCGTTTTATTTAACATCAGCGTATATACTGTTCCACAACACAGCAATCAATTGGAGACACTTATGAGATAAGAATGATGGTAGAAATATGTCTTTTGAATAAACTAATTTTATAGTTAGTGAATGAACAAAGCTTATGGATTTGCCAACATACCAATAACAAGTTTGTTAGCTCAGAGATCTCTTTTTGCATATTCAGTCAATTTTTATAGAAAAAAAATGTGAAATGGGACATCGTCTGGGAGACATAAGCAGAACAGTACAGAAAAATGAACATGTTCTGGGAGCCATTGTACCTGACTAATGGATGGCTAGCACTTTGTGGTGTGACTACAGCTTAAGACTACTCAGTAGGGATGCACCAAAATGAAAATTCTTGGCCGAAACCGAAAACCGAAAAAGAGGAAACCAAGGCCGAAAACCGAAACACCGAAAGAAATTATGCCAATTATTAGTACCATTGCATCTATGGCTATGGCTGTGTACTAACTTTACTAAAATCAAGGCATTGCAATTGCATAAATTAATATTAAAGTTTCAAAGAATAAATCAATTACAAATTATGCAAATATTTATTTAGCACATTGCAACAATGCAGTGAAGTAGCGATCGGAATGTTTGGTTTTCAGGAATAAACCGGACGTGGAGAAAGTCTTTGCAGATGCACCCCCTCTTGAAATTTCGGCATTACATGTTTTACAAATCGCTGTCTGTGGGTCTTTCTCAGATACACTGAAATACGTCCACACTGCAGACATGTTGCTTCAGACAAGCACGTGCAGGTCGCGATTTCTGTTTGCGTCATCACAACATTTCGGCCGTAATGTTTCGGTGATAAAAGTCTTTCGGCCGAAAATTTTCGGTGGCCGAATATTCGGTGCATCCCTACTACTCAGTCAATTTATCTTTGAACATGATGAAAAACCATTTGGGGGTTAAAATGTTATATTATTTCTAAATGCAATAAAGTGAATACAAGTATTGATTGTGAATTTGGCACTCAGTATTTTGAGTTCTTGAAAAGCAGAAATTATTATTATAATGACACAAATGACAATGCATGTTTACTTGCCATGAGTACAGAAGTGAAAAACTTTCAGAAGATAAAGGAATGGAAGATGAAGGGATGGGAACGAAGGCTAATCTGGCTTGGATTGCACGCTCAGAAATATAGAGTTTTCCTTTTACTGAAAGTGAAACATGGCAGGAATGAAGACACTGCTGAATAGATGAATAGATTCCTTTGATTTCTTTTGATGTTGATACTTGATAGTTAAAAGTAGTTCATAAAGTGATGATGTGCTCGGACTAATAAATGACAAAGACATTTGTAGGGAGTGTGCATGTGTGTGGAAGTGTGTATGATCACTGGGATGAGAATGGATTGAAAAGCACATTTTCTGAGTGTCTTGAAGTGTAAAAGAATTTTACTCCATGAATTGACTGAGAGAAGTTGTTTGATACAGCATTTATTGTATTTTGAGCTTACAAAAAAGAAAACCAGCACTGACATGTTTGATCCCTGTGTCAAGGCCGCCTTGGCCACAGAAAGCGAGAGGAGAGAAATATAGAGTACATTAATGCCGTTGGCAGCTCTGCCAGTCAGTTTTCTGTCAGGGCAGATCCTCAATCACATGTGGTTTCACATGTGTGAAATCACTGAGGATACGGCAGCTCCGTCTGTCTGTCAAATGCAACCGTCAACTCGACACGATTCGTTTGTTTGGTTTTCCATTAGAGGATACAGAGTATAGTACCTAGTACCAGGTACTTTTTTAGTACCTAATTGGCCGAGGTTCCAAGTGAGCCAAGCTGATACTAAAATGTGACATCAACAGACTGGCATAGCATAAAGCGTCTCCTTCTCCATCCAAAAATGCACAGGTCTTGGTTTATCACCAGTTTCCTCTGTTGTTGAAACTAAACTCCTACATGAATTATCTGGGTGTGTTATTCCAATTTTGAGAAATTCAACTTAGTACAATTTCAGCTGGAGTAATGTGTTTACAAACCTCAAATCTGTTAGAATATTATTTTGTTTTGAAATTTAAGGACTGGTCCTCCATACACATTTTAGCTAATTCAGCTAATCAACAATTAAATATTCATACAAACCATTTTAATGCCAAAAATGAGGCCAGATTGGGCTGGGCTAGATGCTGGGCCACTTACTTATTATTAAACTTTAATTCTCAGAACAGTTATAACTCATTTCAGAGCCTCACTCTGAGCCTCTCACATTTCAAACTGGAAAACACAAAAACCAGTTCTACTTGTCATTGTGTACCGTCCACCTGTCCCTTACTCAGAGTTTTTAACTGAATTTCCAGACTTCCTGTCTGATTTAGTGCTTAGTTCAGATAAAGTCATTATAGTGGGAGATTTTAACATTCATGTAGATGTTAAAATAACAGCCTCAGCACTGCATTTAATTCTATGTTAGATTCAATTGGTTTCACTCAAAATGTTAATAAACCCACCAACTGTTTAAATCACACCCTTGATCTTGTTCTGACCTATGGCATCGAAATTGAACATCTAATAGTTTTTCCCCCAAATCCTGTTTTGTCAGATCATTCTTTAATAACTTTTGAATTTAAGATGATGGATCATGCAGCGTTTGGAAGAAAATTCCACTACAACAGATGTTTATCTGACAACGCTGTTAATAAATTTAAGAAAATTATTCCATCTTTATTTACATCTATGCCATGTGCCAACATAGTGGAGGGCAGCTGCTTCAATCCTATTCCCTACCAGATTGATGATATTTTTGACAGTGCTGTAACCTCACTGCGTGAAACGCTTGATACTGTGGCCCCTCTGAAAAAGAAGTTAGTGAATCAGAGGAGATTATCCCCATGGTATAATTTAGATATTCGTACCTTAAAACAGGCATCACGAAGGCTGGAAAGGAAGTGGCGTTCCACAAATTTAGAGGAAATTTTTCTAGCCTGGAAAAACAGTCTACTAACATATAAAAAAGCTCTCCGTAAAACCAGAACTGCATACTATTCATCACTAATAGAGGAAAATAAGAACAATCCCAGGTTTCTTTTCAGCACTGTAGCCAGGCTGACAAAAAGACAAAATCATCAACATGTCTCTTAGACCCCATCCCGACTAGACTGCTTAAAGACACCCTGCCATTAATTAACTCATCTTTATTAGACTTAGTAAATTTATCTCTAGTATCAGGCTACGTACCACAGACCTTTAAGACTGCAGTAATCAAACCCTTACTCAAAAAGCCTAGTCTTGATCCAGGAGTCTTGGCTAATTATAGACCAATATCCAACCTGCCATTTATTTCTAAAATCCTTAAAAATGACTGAATGAAAATGACTGTTGCTAAGCAGCTATCAGACCACTTACACAGGAATGAACTATTTGAAGATTTTCAATCAGGATTTAGAGCACATCATAGTACAGAAACAGCACTGTTAAAAGTCACCAACGATCTTCACTAAGCCTCAGATAATGGACTTGTTTCTATACTTGTCCTCCTAGACCTTAGTGCTGCATTCGACACTATCGACCACAACATCTTATTACAGAGATTGGATCATGTGAATGGTATCAGAGGAACAGCGTTAAAATGGAGTTCCACAAGGCTCTGTGCTAGGACCGATTCTGTTCACCCTGTACATGCTTCCTTTAGGCTATGTCATTAGGAAGCGCTCTATTAATTACCACAGCTATGCAGATGACACTCAGTTGTATCTATCTATTAAACCTGTTAACACAAACCAATTAACCAGACTTCAAGCCTGTCTAACTGACATAAAGGTCTGGATGACCAGTAACTTTCTACTTTTAAATTCAGAGAAAACAGAAGTCATTGTATTTGGGCCTAAAAACCTCAGAAATAGCTTTTCTAAAATTATAGCTATTTTAGATGGCATAGCCCTGGCCTCCAGCACTACTGTGAAAAACCTTGGAGTTATTTTTGACCAGGACATGTCCTTTAACTCACACAGTAAACAAATCTCTAGAACTGCCTTCTTTCACTTGCACAACATTGCCAAAATTAGGAACATCCTGTCTCAAAATGACAGTCCATGCATTTCTTACCTCAAGGCTAGATTACTGTAACTCATTACTATCTGGATGTCCCAATATCTCCATAAAAATCCTCCAGTTAATCCAGAATGCCGCAGCCAGAGTCCTAACAGGAACTAGCAAGAGAGATCATATTTCTCCTATATTAGCTTCTCTTCATTGGTTCCCTGTAAAATATAGAATAGAATTTAAAATCCTTCTTCTCACATACAAATCCCTTTATGATCAAGCTCCTTCATACCTTAAAGACCTCATAGTACCATATTATCCCAATAGATCACATTGCTCTCAGAGTGCAGGTCTACTTGTGGTTCCCAGAGTTTCCAAAAGTAGAATGGGAGGCAGAGCTCCCAGTCTGGGTTCAGAAGGCAGACGCTATGTGTGCTTATGGATTTGCCAACATACCAATAACAAGTTTGTTAGCTCAGAGATCTCTTTTTGCATATTCAGTCAATTTTTATAGAAAAAAAATGTGAAATGGGACATCGTCTGGGAGACATAAGCAGAACAGTACAGAAAAATGAACATGTTCTGGGAGCCATTGTACCTGACTAATGGATGGCTAGCACTTTGTGGTGTGACTACAGCTTAAGACTACTCAGTAGGGATGCACCAAAATGAAAATTCTTGGCCGAAACCGAAAACCGAAAAAGAGGAAACCAAGGCCGAAAACCGAAACACCGAAAGAAATTATGCCAATTATTAGTACCATTGCATCTATGGCTATGGCTGTGTACTAACTTTACTAAAATCAAGGCATTGCAATTGCATAAATTAATATTAAAGTTTCAAAGAATAAATCAATTACAAATTATGCAAATATATTAGCTTCTCTTCATTGGTTCCCTGTAAAATATAGAATAGAATTTAAAATCCTTCTTCTCACATACAAATCCCTTTATGATCAAGCTCCTTCATACCTTAAAGACCTCATAGTACCATATTATCCCAATAGATCACATTGCTCTCAGAGTGCAGGTCTACTTGTGGTTCCCAGAGTTTCCAAAAGTAGAATGGGAGGCAGAGCTCCCAGTCTGGGTTCAGAAGGCAGACGCTATGTGTGCTTTTAAAGATAGACTTAAAACCTTCCTCTTTGACAAAGTGTATAGTTAGGGCTGGCTTCAGGCAACCCTCAACCATCCCTTAGTTATGCTGCTATAGGCCTAGACTGCCCGAGGACCATCGGTGCACTGAATTTGTTTATTGTTGCTGTTCTTTTCTCTCTCCTCTATCCACTCACCCCAACCAGTCGAGGCATATGGCCGCCCAAACTGCACTCGGTTCTGCTGGAGGTTTTTTATTCGGTTAAAGGGAGCTTTTCCTCTCCACTGTCTCCAAGTGCCTGCTCATATGGGATTTGTTGGGTTTTTAGTTTTAGTTTTTGTAAAGTGCCTTGAGATGATTTGTATTGTGATTTGGCGCTATACAAATAAAATTGAATTGAATTGAATTGAATTGAATTACCTTTACATTAGCAAGGTTACAAGCTAAAGAGAGAGCTAAATGAGAGCTAAATGTTATTTAAGTTCATTGGAAGATCCTGTTTTCAGTGCTTAGGCTGAAGAAAAGAAAGGGAAGAGCCCGCCCGAACCGCCGCCTTATATATGGGACCTGCGGACGTGTGGGGATTTAATGGGTTTTTTTTTTTTTTGTAAAGATGATTTGTATAGTGATTTGGCGCTATACAAATAAATTGAATTGAATTGAAAGAGGATGCAGTTTCCACAGCATTGCACTCCATCCTCTTGCACCTGGATAATAAAGACTCATATGCTGTTTCAGCATTCAACACTGTCATCCCTTCCAAGTTAATCACTAAATGTGAAGACCTGGGTAGTAGCACTTTGCAACTGGCTACTAGACTTTCTGACCAAAAGGCCCCACTGTGTTTGGTTAGAACATCACTGGTCCTGCACTGTCAGTACCAGATTAAAACAAGGCTGTGTGCTGAGTCCTTTTCTCTACTCTATTCTTCACCCACGATTGCAATCCTGTGCATGACTCTAACACCATAATCAAGTTTGCAGACGACACCATGGTCATCAGGCTCACCAAGCACAATGAGTCAGCCAATAGGGAGGAGATGGACCACCTGCAACAACCTCCTGCTCAACACCAGCAAAATTTAGGAACTCATTGTAAATGAAGTTTTCTTCCAGAGTAACACAGAAACATCAAACAACTGTTTTTGATACTATAAATTAGTTGCTAAATAATTTTTCTTTGCTTTTTTCTTTTGAGTGTATTTCTTCTTTACATGTTTATATAATATTATAATATTTAATGTTTTCTGAAAAGAATCACACTTTAAAAACATGTTTTTTAAATGAAGTTTAACATGCAATATTTGGTTTCAAAAACATTTCACTGATTTACTGAAATTACATATAATATTAGTAAACTGAAAACTGAACTTACAGTCAACTCATAAAAGAATCTAAATGTGAAAGAAATACGAGAATAATAAAAAATATTATTTGGTAGACAATGTCTATATGCCACACTGGACAAGAATAAGTGCTAAAGAAAATGCATAGATGAATGAATAGGCTTAAATATGGAGGACAATGTTCCGCTTACATACATTTTCTTTTCTTACATGTCAAGAAATCACATTTTTAGACTTCACAACACAAGTCAGCAAATAAAGATAAATAGAGCACCACTTTTTGTCAGTGGTGAGCTGCAGTACAAGACTATATCAGGACATATTATTTCCTCCCTAGACATTTTAGTTGGATCAGTCCTGTTTTAGCTACATTTTGTGTCCATTGGCAGCTGCTGCCTCCATATTCTCTATGTTGCTGTTTCTTTCTTGTGACAAAAGTCAGAAACTGTGATAGATTTCACACCATTTAAAAAATTTACCAGACAAAATACTGTGACTCTCTCAGATGCAGATGAAAGCGAGTTTGTCCTGGCAGTCACGGTTCTCCCACCCTTTATTTGTGGTTAAGGCTCCACAGCGTTTTTGTACTGGACACTGGTGGTCCTGATCTCCTTGGGGCCAGTTCTCATACACCAAAGGGTCACCTTTCACCCAGAGCCAGTGATCACTCAGGTAGCGCAGACCGATCCACACTGGGTCAGAGATGTGGGCTTTCTGTACCGCGTTCTGGGCCTGAAGAAGCTCAGTCTCAGAGAGCAGGCTGGGGAGATCACTCTGGTTCTTTCTGCAGTGCTCCAGGGCCTCCTCCCAGGCCATCTTCATGTTCACCACGTTAATATTGATGCAGTAAAAATTCTCGGATGCTCCTGCACTTGCATGATTCCATTTTCTATTAGATATGAGTTCTACACAGGTTTCTCTAACCTTGTTATTATCTGGTTTACCAGAATCCCAGTTTTGGTATGTGATGATTCCCCCTCCTGACCATATCCAGGCAGTAGTGTTGTCAGGGTCTCGGTAGAGACCGATCCATCCTGTGGGATCTTTTCCACCTGCAGCTTGTACAACCATGTCTTGGTCTCTCTGACTACTAACAAAGGAAAGATCAGTGTAATACAGCCGACAGTAACTCTGAGCATCAAGCCAAGTCTTCTTTATAGAAATAAAGCTGTGTTTCCCTATTTCCCCCTCAACAACTGTACAGAGAAAAATGAAGATGATGGTTCTGCCCATGGTCACTGCTGTGTAGCTCAAGCTGAGGTTGTTTTCTTTGACGGTTTCTACTCTGGAATTGTGACACTGAAGTCTCAAAGTTAATATTGATATGATTTGCATATGCTTTGTTTTATACTGTATACACAAATAAAGCATGTCCCCAGTAGACCTATCACGCAAAGAAAAGCAAATGAGAAACAAAGTTCAGCAGTAGAGCAGATGTTGCATGTGTGCTCAACATAAATTGACACAGGTGAAGTGATATTATGAAATGATGGGATGTGTATGAAGAAGATGCCGTGTTGGTGTGAAGCCCACATTGTAGAAATCATAATAGTTACAAAAACATTTATTTTCCTGTGGAAATTTGTTTAATATCAACCTCCTTTCTATAAGGTTACTTAGTTTGAATATTAAATATTTGACAGCTTTGATTTAATGACACTTTTAAAAAATGAAAAACTATGTTTAAACCAAATTATGATCTGTCCTTGACATTAATTTGTTTTTGTGCATAAATCTCACCAAGCCTTAATAACGGAGGTGTAATATCAGTAAAGTTTATTTCTGACTAGACACTGTCACCCTATCAAGAGTAACATCAGATCAGAAAATGCTTCTCTGCTCTTCGCTGGGTAGGACCAACAACATAGTTTCTTCTTTAATTGGTAGTGAAACCATTGCATTGTCTTGCCTTCTTGATTTATTTTCTTGTAAGCAGTTGGCGTAATGCAAGATTAAAGTTTACATTTGCTGGACTTAATATTTGGTTTCTGCTGCCACATTTGGAGACAGTTGGATTACATGTTTCCCTGCAGACAGCCAGGTCCATTTTTGCAGTGCATTTTTGTTTCTGCTGTGATTATCCCAATTCAAAGTTATGAAATGTCAGTAGCTGCCTGAATCATATGCCATGAAAAAACCCTCCTTCCATGTGAATGACTACCTTTTCCTCTTGGTTTTCTTCTACTGCAAATCCTGAACCAGAAAGCCAAGTTGTACCTGTGAAATAACATGCGACCACTGATGAAGAGCCATAGTCAGCTGGGTTGTGTTCACATGAAACATTGTTAGATTATTTGGGTTGAGACAACTGCTCAATTCTTGTATCTGATTGTTGTCACATATGCAGAAACTTGTGCTTAGACTGTGACTGTAAGTGAAAATCATCCTTGATGTCTGTATAGAAGGTAAATCTGTCAGTCTTTGAGTTTGTGCACAATGATTTCTGACTGTAGTGAGTACTGAAGTACAAAAGTTGGGCTCTGCAATAATAAGATCTGGACCAGGTTCTAGTTTGGTCTTATCTAAGACAAACCCAACTTTACTAAGGCAGCTGTGTAAGTTTTAGATCAGCTACAGTGGATTTAGCTTTGACAAAGTCAGGCTCACCATCAAAATTTTATATTGCTTTAATTTCTTTTAGGTGGCTCTTTTCCCGAAATCTGGCAGAATCACTGGCTGACCTTACAACATTTTAATTAGTAAATGATTTTGGTTTAGACAGTAAACACCAGTAATCAAAAAACAACAATTAATTAATGGGGTCTGAGGGTGTTTTGGGGCCCTGGAAAAATTTTGACATGCCCTGACATTTGTGATTTTTTCAGTTGCTTTTAAACACGTTAATGTCTAAAGTCTAATAACACTGTAATCAGCACAAAATTGGCTACAATAATATGTGAGCAGCAAGTTTATACATTATTGTGTTTTTGAGAAAAAGTGTTTATGCAAAACTACAATTTTTTACTCACTGAAATAAGACCATAAAACACAAACAGAACATTGGTTCACAAGACTTTGGAGACCTGCATGTTGATGCCAAAAGTGTTTACAATGATGTGAAGTCATCTTGTTCATAGTAAACAATACACTGATTTAAATTTTCTAAGACACTTTTTGTTCAGAAAGGCCATATGCAAGAAGGTGTGTCTCAGGATGAATAGTCATGTGATTTACGTGAGAAAACAAAAGACGCACTGAACGACCAGACAAAAACGCGCACAATGAGCCTTTCAGTCAATGTAGATGGGACGGATTAGTGCAGCACAATACAAAACAATGCGAAGCCAAACGTTCGTCAATTGAGTTAAAATCAAGTGTTTTTACTCTGAGGACAAGCTAAACTATTTGTCTCTGTGTGGAATACAAGAAGCGCTTCTTCACGTCCGTGACGCGCCATCATCCAAACGCGCAGAAAAAGTGAGTAAATTTTATGATGAAGTTTGACGTTTTATGTCATTTCTCGGGGAGTGCACATATTTATCTGGTTCACCTGAGATTATTTACATGTGAACAGTGGACAGTGTACAAGGCGGGACCGCATTACCTGTAATGAGGTGAGACAGGAGAAAACGTACTTCTCCTTACGTTCATACGGATTAAATAAAAAGTGATAATTTGTTTTCGACTTGAATTGTTTCATTTAAAAGAAAACATTTCAAGCTTTCTAGTCATATGTTTCTTATTTTTATGAGCCAAGTATTTGCTGAGATTCTGGTTGTTTTATTTACGTGTCTGTGAAGAGAAATGACAGAGACAGAAAAGACAGAGAGCGCACCCTGTCGGTTTTCTTTATTTAACAAAAGCACAGCATTTTGTTGTTATTATGATGGTATACAACTAAAACTAGACCCTTTACAGATTCAAATGATATATTTCTTTTATCTGTACGATCAAAATTGACGGAGTAATTTAAGTTTGTTTGCCTTATCAGGAGAAGATGCGTCAAAACGCGCCGGCGCGTTCGTCGACCCCAGAGGGTTAAGACAAAGGATGGAAAATATCAGTGTAGATTAATTTTACAGTTTTCTATGTCAGGACATATTTCTTCCCTAGACATTTTAGTTGGATCAGTCCTGTTTTAGCTACATTTTGTGTCCATTGGCAGCTGCTGCCTCCGTATTCTCTATGTTGCTGTTTCTTTCTTGTGACAAAAGTCAGAAACTGTGATAGATTTCACACCATTTAAGAAATTTACCAGATACAATATTGTGACTCTCTCAGATGCAGATGAAAGCGAGTTTGTCCTGGCAGTCACGGTTCTCCCACCCTTTATTTGTGGTTAAGGCTCCACAGCGTTTTTGTATTGGACACTGGTGGTCCTGATCTCCTTGGGGCCAGTTCTCATACACCAAAGGGTCACCTTTCACCCAGAGCCAGTGATCACTCAGGTAACGCAGACCGATCCACACTGGGTCAGAGATGTGGGCTTTCTGTACCGCGTTCTGGGCCTGAAGAAGCTCAGTCTCAGAGAGCAGGCTGGGGAGATCACTCTGGTTCTTTCTGCAGTGCTCCAGGGCTTCCTCCCAGGCCATCTTCATGTTCACTACATTGATATTGATGCAGTAGAAAGATAAGGATGTTCCTGGAGCTGCATCATTCCATTTTCTATTAGACATGAGTTGTACACAGGTCTCTCTTCCCCTGTCATTATCTGGTTGACCAGAAGCCCAGTCTCGGTATGTGATGATTCCCCCTCCTGACCATATCCAGGCAGTAGTGTTGTCAGGGTCTCGGCTGAGACCGATCCATCCTGCGGGATCTTGTCCACCTGCAGCTTGTACAACCATGTTTTGGTCACTCTGACTACTAACAAAGGAAAGATCAGTGTAATACAGCCGACAGTAACTCTGAGCATCAAGCCAAGTCTTCTTTATAGAAATAAAGCTGTGTTTCCCTATTTCCCCCTCAACAACTGTACAGAGAAAAATGATGATGATGGTTCTGCCCATGGTCACTGCTGTGTAGCTCAAGCTCAGGTTGTTTTCTTTGACGGTGTCTTTCTGAAATTGTGACACTGAAAGTCTTGAGGTTAATATTGATATGAGTTTGCATATGCTTTGGTTTGTATACACAAATAAAGCATCTTCATGGTAGACCTACCAGACGCAGAAAAGCAAATGACTTTCACAAACACAAAAAGGATACAAATGGCTGGGTAGTGAAAACAGATGTTGCATGCATATTCAACATTTTTTGACACTGGTGAGGTGGTATCAGGGAGGGATGGGATTTCTATGAAAAAGAAACAGTGTCACTCTGAAGTTCAGATTTCAGAAATCATACTAGTTACAGTAGGGTTTTTTTCTGCTGCAATTTATTTAGTATCAACTTCCTTTCCAGGTTTGATTTAATGGCACTGTTAAAACAGATTGAAAACATGAGCAGTAGCAATTTTAATCCAATCGATCAAATACACACTGTGATCAAGTTGTTTTGTGCATAAATCTCACCAAGCCTTAATAACAGAGATGTAATATCAGTAAATGTTTATTTTTGACTTGACACTGTCACCCTATCAAGAGTAACATGAGATCAGAAAACGCTACTCTGTGTTCTGGATGGTATGGAGCAACAATCTATTTTGTTGTTTATTTTGCAGTAAAATTATTGCATTGTCCTTTATTTGTGCTTTTGATTTATTTTCTTTAAAACTGTTGGCAAAATTAAAAGATGAAAGTTTACATTTGTTGGACTTAATCCTTGGTTTCTGCTGTCACATTTGTAGACAGTTTTCCTTGCAGATAGGCCCATTTTTGCATGAACAAAAACAACTTATGACTGTTTTTGTAAGTTATCAGCATTGATGCTATCTATCACTATAGGTTTTGTGCTGGCCTAATTACAACTCTGTCATATAGTGAATGATTTTCTCTGTGGATAGTCTAAAACCTGGCTGACATGCTTTTTAAAACAAACAAACAAACAAACAAAAAAAATAGAGATGTAATGAGCCAGGCATACTATAGTCTTTTGGCATGACGGGATGGTACAACTGAGCTTCATCTGCATAAGAACATAATTAAATTTTTACATCATCAGCATCTTTACATGGATGACATCAGGAACATGTACAAAGAAAATAAAGCAGGACCAAGCATAGGACCCCGTGGTATACCATACTTACTATGGGAAAAGGAAGACATAAACATAGACACAGAACTTTATGCTCAACAAATAAGATGAGAACCATTTTAAAGCTGCACTACATATGCCAACGCAACATCTCAACCTATTCAGGAGAATTCTGTGACCAACTGTGTACACTTTAATGTGCTCTTGTGTCTTTGTGCCATGCTTATTGTACAGTCTTGTCTTCAGTGTTTTGGTTGTTGTGTTTTTGGCTCTTTTGGTGCAGGAAAAACCACTGCATTATAAGGCCATTAGTGACTTTTAAGAGGGCAGTCAGTACTAGTGTTCTGGTGAAAATCAGATTGAAAATACTGGTAGTTTCCAGAATGGAAAGTAACATAATTTTCTCAAGAATTTTAGAAATAAAAGGCAGATTGGAGATTAGACAATAATTTGGGATCAAGCCAGGGCTTTCTGTGGAACTGGCCCAGACTGAAAACTAGGTCCACGGTCTGACCACAGTTATGAATGTCCAGATACATGTGGATGAAAAGCACATAAACATTGATATTAAAATCCCATCCATCCATCCATCCATCTTCTATACCCGCTTTTCCTGTTCAGGGTCACGGGGATCCGCTGGAGCCTATCCCAGCTCTCTCTCGGGTGGAAGGCAGGGGTACACCCTAGACAGGTCACCAGTCTGTCGCATATTAAAATCCCCACAAAGAATAATACTCTTGTATTTTAAGACAATAAATTCAGAAAATTCCATCAAGAATGAACTGGCTGGTTTAGGGGGAGAATAAAGTGTAGCAAATATAACCTGAGAAATTAAAGTAAAACACTTCAAACAACAAAAATCATTACAAACCTTTGGGTTACCTTGGGTTGCTTCCTACATTGTAAATAGCAACAGGGCCAACACCACAGAAACCCTAGGACACTGCAGCGGGAGACCTTTCAATAAGCTGGCTATAATTGCCAAGGTGCAACCAGGAAATCATTCATAATGAATGTTTTTTTAGAAATAGATCTACAATTATGAAGGGCTGACCTAAGATGATTCTGCAATATTGAAGCGTGAATTGTTGTTGGACCTGGGGCAGTAATTTGAATCTTGATTAAATTAGTAATATTACTATGGGAGATAGGCTTAGATGCTTTTCCTGTCTACACGAAATCATTTATGGACTATTGACCATAAAAAAAAACAGAGCTACAGAAATCTGAACATGTGACTACAGTACAGAACACAGCCAAAGTCATGCATGAAACAATATATGCAATGAACCAATAAAAAACCTTCAAGAAAACAAAAAATGTCAATACCATGTATACACACAAAGCACACAAAACAATAACTAACAAAAATGTCATCAAAACAAAACACAAGTTGCTATACTTCTGTTACTCAAAGTTAAACAATAAAGCATGACATGCGTAGCATGTCACACAGTGTCATTAGAACCAGTATGGACTATTCTTTTCCTTTGAATATTCTAGGATAAGATCCAGGGATCAAGTGGAGCAGGAAAGGAAGTATATTCTGGATGACCAAGGCAGTGGCAGCAGGAAAGCAGTGCGCGATTGCATTGAAAAAGTGTATGGCTTTGATTATTAGTGTAACAGAGTGGCACAATGGATGAGAGGGATGGAGAAGTACATTGGCAGAGCTAGTGGGAGTGGGAGACTTTGGAGATTGAGCCATGATCTCCAGTTGTGACAATGTCTTTAGTTGCAGGTAAGCCAGGGAATTAGGAGAAAGAATACATTTATGATTGTGGTCCATTTTTGAAGATTAGTTGTCTGTAGGTGAGCAGGATAGATGGATTGCCAAAAGTTTAAACACCACCTCCTTTTGCAGTTTGCGGTAAGAGGAGGAAGTCTAGTTCTGGGGTATTGTTAGTTGTCATTTGCAAATACTAGGTCTGTCTCATGGTTTGTGGGATTGAGGTAACAATGTCAGCAGCATATGTGTAGTATATTGATAACACTGAAGTCTCAAGGTTGACTTTGCACATGATTTGATTTGTATACACGAAGTATTTTCATTGTAGACTTATAAACCAAAGACCACCAAACCAAAAAGGACTTATACATACAAAATTCAGCCAAATAGCTGGGCAGAGCAGGTGTTGCATATGTGCACAAGATTTATTGAAACTGGGAAGGTGGAGAAGGAGCAGAGTCAGTCTGAAGATTTCAGAAATCACACTACTTACACTAGTCGCTTTTTTCTCTGACAATTTATACAATACAAATTTTCTTTCTATCAGTTTATTTTAGTTTCAACATAAACATTTGACACGTTTGATTTAATGACACTGTTAAAACAGATTAACATGAAAACAGCAATTTCAACCAAATAATGATTTATTCTATTCTGGACTTAATCTTTGGTTTCTGTTGCCACATTTGGACACAGCTGGATTATATGTTTCCCTGCAGATGGAGAATGCAGGTCAGTTACTTAAGTCACTTAAGTCAGTCACTTAAGGTCAGATGCAGACCTGCAGGTCCATGTTTGCTGTGCATTTTTATTTCTGTTGTGATTATCCCAAAGTTATGAAATGTCACTAGCTGCCTGGATTATATGCCATGAAAAAACCCTCCTTCCATGTGAATGACTACCTTTTCCTCTTGGCTTTCTTCTACTGCAAATCCTGCAGAAACTCCAGTGTACAGTCAAACCTCCTCAAAGCACAAGCATGAACAAAACCTGTTACTGTTACCTGGGACAAAATCTAGCAGAGCAAATCAATATGCCACAGCAAGAAGAAGGAGGGAGGAAGGCTGATGAGTTTGTAGAAATCAACCCAAGCTCAATGTTCTTGACAGCCAAAGCTACAAAATATTGACATTGTCAGTAAATGTAAAACAAAATGTCCATTGAGTGGAATGACCTAGACATGTTTGTAATTAAGAAAGTGATTGATGGAACTGTAAAGCCATTAGCTTATATTTACAATTTATCCTTTACAAAGGTGTATTTCTATATAAAATGAAAACAGCTAAGGTCATCCCATTATTCAAGACTGGAGACAGAAAACAATTTACTAAAAAGCCTTTGATACAATAGAACATCAAATATTGGACATCACATGATGAGTGCTACAGGGGTCAGTGTTGAGTCCCAAATAATTTATTTTATATATAAATTGCATATGTAAGGTGTCCCAGATACTAAAATTCATTTTATTTACAGATGACATATTTTTTGCTCTGGAGAAAACTTGAAGCTGCTTTTGGAATTGGTCACATCAGATTTAGATAAACATAAATTATGGTTTGACTTAAATAAACTATCAGCAAATTTGAATGAAACTAAATGAATGCTGTTTGGAAACCATAGAATCAATACACAAGTAAAAGCGATGATAAATAATGTTAGCCAGAGTTCTCTGGTTTTTACGATACTGAATGTACTGTTTGGAAGTTTGGGGCAACACCTACAAAAGTACCACAAACATTGTGCACATTACAGAAGAAATCCATCTTAATGTTAAACCATGTTGGATTCTGCAGTCACACTAATATACTGTTTCTGGAATTACAGATTAGTTGTACATTAGTTGTTGAATTCAGAACTGTGCAAAGAATGTACAATGCAAATAGAAAACTATTTCCTAGGAATATGTAGAAACTATTTATGCATAGAGACGGGGGTGATAATTTAAGAATGGAAATAAATATGAAGCAACGTTGTGCTTGAATCACACTCAAAAGCATGTGTATCTCAGTCTGTGGGGTGGTTTTGTGGAATAATCTTGAAAAAACAGTGTAAAGTTCAGTTTAAAAAAATATATTAAAAATATCTGTCCAAGATATTTTTAATATATTTTTATAAGCGAGATAAGCGAGAAGAAGAAAGTAAAAAACAATAATGGGGAAAGATGAATAGCTTCTATTATTCTTTGATTAAGCTGTTACCTCAGGATTATTCGAGGTGTGATATTTACATTTAAAAGTTTCATGACTTGATTTTATTGTACATGCAAAGGGGTGAGAGCAAATAAGTATTTACTGTTTCTCACTCCTTTTTGGACAGTCTGGGTCAGATAAATAATCATGTCTGCATTGATCCTTTATTAGTTATATGTGTGTATATATATACATACATACTTTGTATTTCTTTGCTGTTGGTTTGTTTGTTTGCATATTCACAATAAATGGTCAAGCTGAGGTTATTTCCTAGATGGCTTGTATTGTGTAAGCATGACAGTTGATATAGATATGACTTTGCATATACTTTGGTTTGTATATGCAAACACAGCTTCATGGTACAACTAACACGCCAAGAAACACTTAAGGACTTAAACACAAAGCAAAAAGAATACAAAACAGCTGGGTAGAGAAAGGAGATGCTGCATGTGTGCTCAACACTTCTGAGACTGGAAACATGGTATCAGGGAGTGATGGGATCTGTAGGAAGAAGAAACAGAGTCAGTCTAAAGACTCGATCACAACAGTTAGAGTAGTAGTTTTCTCTGTTCCCAATTGTTTAATAATAATTTACTTTCTATCTGTTTACTTTTGTTTAAATATGAAACGCTGAATTTAATGACACAGTTATCTGGCTTTTACACCTGCAGGATTCAGTAGGAAGAAAATTGCATTTTGACTAAAAGTAATGATTAATAGTTGACTAAAACCTAATGACAATTCTTCAACGACAACCCTGACATAAAAACAGAATGCAATGATTTTCAAACCTCAGAAGCTCATATTTTATTCAATGGAATACAGAAAACATATCAAATGTTTGAACTGAAAAAATGTATATGTGTCATAGGGTCATTTTGAAATTGATGGGAGCCAGATGTCTCAAAAAAGTTGGGACAGACTCATGTTTACCACGGCGTATCATCCCCTCTAACAACATTCTGGAATATGGAATGACATATGAGAACTCAACAGAAGTGAAGACACTGAAAGTAAATAAGTATTTTTCAGTTTCAAGTCTCAATTTTTCAGTTTTGTTTTTTTCAGTTCACCTTTTTTCACAAAAGTCTTTTGGGGATGGGTGTTACAGGGCTGTGTCCTCATTGGCCAGCTATATGGGGTGCTTGTCACAGGACCGTGTTTTCATTAGCTACTTACTTTTGAGTTACTGTTCTTACTGTACTTACTTCTTACTGGCCAGCTACTGTTGCCAGGGCTGTTGTGCTAAAGAGTGTGTCTGCCTGGAGACTGATTACAGCCAGCAGGAGTAGTCAGCCTGTTAAATGTGAATGAACTAGTTAAAAGACGATCAGCTTAATTTCGAGTGAGGCATGTGTAATACCAGTATAAAGTGCATTGCAGTAGTCAGATGAAGAAGGCTTTGGGATAACCATTGGTTTATATCAGACAGGAAGCTATGCAGAGAATCTAGAGCAGTGATAGACCTGGAGGTCATCAGCATATAGATGGAAAGAAAGATTGTGTTATATTGCAAAAATACAGTGGGTACGGAAAGTATTCAGACCCCTTTAAATTTTTCACTCTTTGTCTCATTGCAGCCATTTGCCAAAATCAAAAAAGTTCATTTTATTTCTCATTAATGTACACTCAGCACCCCATCTTGACAGAAAAAAAACAGAAATGTGGAAATTTTTGCAAATTTATTAAAAAAGAAAAACTGAAATATCACATGGTCATAAGTATTCAGACCCTTTGCAGTGACACTCATATTTAACTCACATGCTGTCCATTTCTTCTGATCCTCCTTGAGATGGTTCTGCTCCTTCATTGGAGTCCAGCTGTGTTTAATTAAACTGATTGGACTTGATTAGGAAAGGCACACACCTGTCTATATAAGACCTTACAGCTCACAGTGCATGTTAGAGCAAATGAGAATCATGAGGTCGAAGGAACTGCCCAAGGAGCTCAGAGACAGAATTGTGGCAAGGCACAGATCTGGCCAAGGTTACAAAAGAATTTCTGCAGCACTCAAGGTTCCTAAGAGCACAGTGGCCTCCATAATCCTCAAATGGAAAAAGTTTGGGACGACCAGAACTCTTCCTAGGCCTGGCCGTCCAGCCAAACTGAGCAATCATGGGAGAAGAGCCTTGGTGAGAGAGGTAAAGAAGAACCCAAAGATCACTGTGGCTGAGCTCCAGAGATGCAGTAGGGAGATGGGAGAAAGTTCCACAAAGTCAACTATCACTGCAGCCCTCCACCAGTCGGGGCTTTATGGCAGAGTGGCCCGACGGAAGCCTCTCCTCAGTGCAAGACACATGAAAGCCCACATAGAGTTTGCCAAAAAACACATGAAGGACTCCCAGACTATGAGAAATAAGATTCTCTGGTCTGATGAGACCAAGGTTGAACTTTTTGGCGTTAATTGTAAGCGGTATGTGTGGAGAAAACCAGGCACTGCTCATCACCTGCCCAATACAATCCCTACAGTGAAACATGGTGGTGGGAGCATCATGTTGTGGGGGTGTTTTTCAGCTGCAGGGACAGGACGACTGGTTGCAATTGAAGGAAAGATGAATGCGGTCAAGTACAGAGATATCCTGGAAGAAAACCTCTTCCAGAGTGCTCAGGACCTCAGACTGGGCCGAAGGTTCACCTTTCAACAGGACAATGACCCTAAGCACACAGCTAAAATAACAAAGGAGTGGCTTCGGAACAACTCTGTGACCGTTCTTGACTGGCCCAGCCAGAGTCCTGACCTAAACCCAATTGAGCATCTCTGGAGAGACCTGAAAATGGCTGTCCACCAACGTTCACCATCCAACCTGACAGAACTGGAGAGGATCTGCAAGGAAGAATGGCGGAGGATCCCCAAATCCAGGTGTGAAAAACTTGTTGCATCATTCCCAAGAAGACTCATGGCTGTACTAGCTCAAAAGGGTGTTTCTACTCAATACTGAGCACAGGGTCTGAATACTTATGACCATGTGATATTTCAGTTTTTCTTTTTTAATAAATTTGCAAAAATTTCTACATTTCTGTTTTTTTTCTGTCAAGATGGGGTGCTGAGTGTACATTAATGAGAAATAAAATGAACTTTTTTGATTTTGGCAAATGGCTGCAATGACACAAAGAGTGAAAAATTTAAAGGGGTCTGAATACTTTCCGTACCCACTGTAGATCCAAGCAGTAACATGAAAACAATGAAAAGAGGACAGGACTAAGAATGGATCCTTGTGGCACACCAGAGGACAGAAGGGCAGTGGAAGATGACAAGTCATCAACCATTGCAACAAAACTCCTGTTCGTCAGGAAGGAGCTGAACCACTGCAAGACTGTGCCCTGGAGGCCAACTTGTTGTGGTCCACAGTGTCAAAAGCTGTTGTGAGGTCAAGCAATATCAGCAGCACAGGCTTTTTAGCATCAAGGGATAAAAGAATATTATTGTTTACTTTAAACAGCGCTGATTCCCTGCTGTGTTGTGATCTAAAACAAGAATATTTCTTGTTCTTGAAATTTCTCTAAAATAATGTTCTTCTTTAAAATTGACTGTAACTGAATAAAAACTTTTTCTAAAAAAAATAGATAAAAATAATAAATGAGAGACAGGTCTAAAATTAGATAAAACTGCAGGGTCTAGATTAGGTATTTTCAGAAATGATCTGACCACAGCATCCTTAAAGGTGACTAGGATAGACCCTGAGCTGAGGCTGCTATTAATAAGCGTGAGGAGATAAGGTATTATTAGTATTAGTATTATTACATAGTATTAAAAACCTATTTGAACACCTTTGCTGGAATAATGTTCAGAGGGCAGTTGGTCATTGTGAGGCCCTGGACCACTCTCAGAGAACAGTGACAAAGACACTGGTCCAAACAGAATGTGTTTGTGTTGTAAGAACACCTCACAGTTAGATTGTGACATTTTTAAAAGCACTGCTAAATGGATTCATTTTAGACTGAACTGTGTTAAAGAACACCCTGGGATAATCACAGCTGGTGGAAATAATATTTGAAAGATAATGACATTTGGCTTCTTTGACTGGCTTTTGATAGTTGGCTATACTGTCCTTCAATATACCCAGTAATACATGACACTTGTCTTTTTTCCACTTGTGCCTGAGGGCTCGGGTGGTATCATTAAGCTCATGGTCATACCCACCACCTTGGTATTTTTTCCAAGGCACATATAACAGAAGTCATGAAATAATTGCTAAAAATAACCATTTGGGTGCCGTAAATACATTGTATGGCTTCAAGATAACCGACTTTATTAACTGACTGATGGTACATCTCATAAAATGAAGAGAATAATCTCAGCAGTCTCCAGATTCATTGATTTACGAACTAAAGTTAATAAAATTCTCCTCTAAAATCCTCTAAAACTCTAAAATTGAACCTGTCTAAAAGCACAACCTTTTGAAGAAGAGGGTTTAACTAAAGTCTGTGGACTAGCCCTTTGAGTCATTAGGCTATTAGAATACAAAAATGAAAAGACTTCACCAGATGAGGCAAAAAGTTTGGAACTCTGGAGGGGATACTGCGAGAAAAAGGGAGAGAGGTGATGGAGGTAGGCTAACATGCATAGCATAGCCAATAGGCAAATATATAAATAGAAATGATATATCCCAATTATAAATATGTATTACAACAGAACAAGTCAGTCAAAACAAACAAAATATTGCACATTATTTTATCAAACACATTGCTTAGCCATTTACTGTCTTCATTTAGCCTATATAATTCAAATCTCAAAACATGCAAACTCAAAGACAAAGATAATGAAGGTGTATAATTGAATTATTTTAATGAATTTCAGCAGGAGAGACAAGTGAGGAGTCACAGGCAGTGAATGCAGAGGGACAGTAACAACAAAGAGCAGTTGACAGATGAATGAACAAGACAAAGACAGAGAGAACAGATGTTCAAGATGGAGAGATCAGAGAAGATGAGCGATTATTGTTTTGACGGCTTGGCAATTCCCAGTCTAACGACTTACCTCCTCTCCAGGTTTTCCAGCCTCGTCTCGCCACCTGTGGAGATCTCCGCCTCGACCGACAGCCATCGGGCGACTCATCAGGGGCCACCGCCCCGTTTCAGTTCCTCAGCACAATAAACTCTGTTCTGTTTGGCATCTGCTCGTGGGTTCCTGCTTCTTCGCTGATACGCACGCACACCGCCGTGACAGAACGAACTGGCCATGATGGACCCAGCGGATACCAAGCGAGAACCATTTCCTCCGGCTTCGGACCTGCAGCAGGCACTCCGGCGCCAGGGGGCACTTCTGGGCGAACACGACCGGGCCCTACGAGCGGTAATGGAGACTAATCATCAGCTCCTTCAACAGATGGCACAAGTGACGGAACAGATGCGCGCTCTGACCGCTTGCCTGAACCCCCCGGCCCTCCAGCCGGAGGCCGACACCTCGAGTTCTAGCCGGTCCAGTGCTGCAGTCCTACCGGGCCCCCCGCGGGACACGCCGGTACCAGATCCCTCTCTTTTCTCTGGCGACCCAGATAAGTGCCGCAATTTTATTTTTCAATGCACGAATGTGTTCAAGGCTCGTCCCACTAGCTTCACCACTGACCAGTCCAAGTTACTTTTTTTTTCTGGACTATTAAGGGAGGAGGCTCTTACGTGGGCCCAGGCGGAACTCACCGCTCGCCCCTTAGAGACTTAGACTTTTGAACAGTTTTTAACCTCCTTCCGCCAGATTTTTGACTATGCAGACCATGCAGGGACAGCGGTTAAGAGACTGCTGGCTCTCCGCCAGGGAGCCCGGCGGGTGGTAAAATATGCTATAGAGTTTAATACTTTGGCTTCGGCCGTGAACTGGGGAAATAGAGAGCTAATGGGGGTTTATGTTCAGGGACTAAACGGAGACATCAAGGACCTGTTGGTGGGGCGAAATGAGGAGCCCTCCCTCAGTGCTCTGGTATCCCTTACAGTTACCCTGGTCAACCAGCTGCGGGAACGACGGAGAGAGAGGGAGGTGGAGCCGGGATGGAGACGGAGGCGCACCGGCACCCACGGCTCCGAGACCCCAGCAGTGGTCACGCCTTCCCTGATAACCTGCCCTGCGGAACCAGAGGAACCTATGCAGCTGGGTCGCTCCAGACTTAGCCGTGCTGAGCGGCAGCGGCGCCTCCGCCAGGGATGTTGCCTGTACTGTGGCTTGAAAGATCATCTCGTTGCCAACTGCCCTAGTTGCCCGGGCGCCCCAAAAGCACTGGCTCGCCAGTAGGCGTGGGGATAATGGCGAGCCCACTTAAGAGCACCACTTGTAATTCCCGTTTGTTATTACCAGCAGTAGTCACGATTGGAACCCAGACTCATTCCATCTCGGCTCTGATTGACTCTGGAGCCGAGGATAATTTTTTAGACACGGGATTGGCTGACCAATTGGGCATACCGCAGCAACCCCTCTCGATGCCGGTCCAGGTAGAGGCGCTGGATGGGCGGCCATTGGCACGGGTCACTCACTCAACCGCGCGCCTTCCCCTGCTCCTGTCGGGCAACCACAGAGAGGAGATTAGTTTTAAGCTCATCCCGTCTCCCGTGTCACCACTAGTTTTAGGTCACCTGTGGTTAAAACAGCATAACCCACACATAGATTGGGAACAAAATAAGATCACGGGGTGGAGCACCCTCTGCCATGCCACCTGCCTCCGGTCCGCGCAGTCCCCCGCCGGGCCCACAGGGGTCGCTAGTGAGCCATCTCCGGACCTCTCCGGCGTACCAGGTTGTTATCACGATCTGGCAGAGGTGTTTAGCAGGGATAGGGCCGTTTCCCTTCCTCCACATCGGCCATATGATTGCGCCATCGACCTCCTCCCGGGGGCTCCCCTGCCTTCGAGCAGATTGTACAGTCTGTCTCGCCCCGAGAGAGAGGCGATGGAAAAGTATATTCGAGACTCCCTAGCGGCGGGTCTTATCCGACCCTCCTCCTCTCCACTCGGCTCAGGGTTCTTCTTTGTTGAAAAGAAAGATAAGACCCTTCGTCCCTGCATAGATTTCCGTAAGGTCAACGAGATCACCGTTAAGAACCGCTATCCCCTGCCGCTGCTCACTTCAGCTTTTGAGGTCCTGCAGGGGGCAGTAGTGTTCTCCAAATTAGATTTACGAAACGCCTACCATCTGGTCCGAATACGGGAGGGAGATGAATGGAAAACGGCGTTTAAGACGCCGCTCGGGCATTTCGAGTACCTGGTTATGCCTTTCGGTTTAACTAATGCCCCGGCCGTTTTCCAATCTCTAATTAATGACGTGCTAAGGGATTACCTGCATCAGTTTGTTTTTGTTTACCTAGATGATATCCTTATTTTTTCCCGTTCACTGACCGAACACCGTCGCCATGTCCGCCTCGTTCTCCAGCGCCTCCTCGAGAATCGGCTCTTTG
Source organism: Mastacembelus armatus (assembly GCF_900324485.2). Classification (NCBI taxonomy): domain Eukaryota; kingdom Metazoa; phylum Chordata; class Actinopteri; order Synbranchiformes; family Mastacembelidae; genus Mastacembelus; species Mastacembelus armatus. Next base: position 22,972,519 of record NC_046633.1, read on the forward strand.
TGAAGGCTGAGAAATGTGACTTCCACTGCTCGGAGATCACATTTCTCGGTTTTATCATCGAGGCAGGAAGGCTCCGACCAGACCCCTGTAAGATTGCGGCGGTAGTAAACTGGCCGCGACCCAGGAACCGGCGGGAGCTCCAGCGCTTCTTGGGGTTCGCTAATTTCTACCGCCGTTTCATAAGGAATTACAGCACCCTGGCTCAGCCCCTCACCCTTCTCACCTCCACCAAGATCCCTTTTGGCTGCACCCTGCAAGCAGAGACGGCTTTCCATGCCCTTAAGCTCCGCTTCACATCCGCCCCTATCCTGATCCAACCGGACCCCCGGCGGCAATTCATTGTCGAGGTGGATGCCTTCGATGTAGGGGTCGGGGCGGTCCTCTCCCAATGCTCCGAGGAGGATCACAAGATGCACCCCTGCGCTTTTATGTCCAAACGCTTGTCACCCGCGGAACAGAACTATGATGTGGGCAATCGTGAGCTGCTGGCAATAAAGTTGGTGTTGGAGGAATGGAGACAATGGTTGGAGGGAGCCGAACAACCTTTCCTGGTCTGGACAGACCATAAGAACCTGGAGTATCTTCAGTCTGCCAAGAGGCTCAACTCCCGACAGGCACGCTGGGCCTTATTATTTAGTCGGTTTAATTTCTCGGTCACCTACCGGCCGGGCTCCCGCAACCAGAAGCCAGACGCCCTCTCGCGCCAACTACCCCAGGTCCCGAAGGAGGCCCCCGCCGAGACCATCCTCCCGGCTCAGAGAATCGTCGCCGCCTTAACCTGGGATGTGGAGGCCCAGGTTCGGAAGGCGCAGACCCGGGAACCAGACCCGGGTGGGGCCCCTTCTAACTGTCTTTTCGTTCCTTCCTCTGTGCGTCCGCAGGTGTTGCAGTGGGCCCACTCCTCCAGAATCGCCTGTCACCCAGGGGTGACGCGGACTCGCAACATCCTTCGAAGGCGGTTTTGGTGGCCGGCCATGGACGCCGACGTCCGGGGGTTCGTGACATCCTGCTCTACGTGCGCCCGGAGCAAGACTTCCCACCAGAGGGCGGCGGGTTTACTACACCCGCTGCCAGTCCCCTCTCGGCCATGGTCGCACATTGCCCTGGACTTCGTCACCGGCCTCCCTCCATCTGAAGGTAACACCACCATCCTCACTATCATTGACCGGTTCTCAAAGGCTGTGCATTTCGTCCCTCTCACCAAGCTCCCTACTGCACTGGAGACGGCACGGCTCCTGACTGATCATGTCTTCCGCCTACACGGAATCCCTCTGGACATAGTCTCCGACCGGGGTCCCCAATTCACCTCCAGGGTCTGGAAGGCTTTCTGTAAAGCACTGGGAGCTTCGGTAAGCCTTTCCTCCGGCTTCCACCCACAATCCAATGGTCAGTGTGAACGGGCCAACCAGGAGCTCGAGGCTACACTTCGGTGCCTGGCGGCAACGAACCCATCTTCCTGGTCCTCCTTCCTGTCCTGGATTGAGTATGCCCACAATTCCCAGTGGTCCTCTGCCACTGGGATGACCCCTTTTGAAGCCTCCATCGGCTTCTTGCCTCCGCTTTTTCCTTCCCAAGAGGCAGAGGTCGCCGTGCCGTCCGTGCAGCACCATCTCCGGCGCTGTAAACGCGTCTGGGGCCAGGCGCAGGCAGCACTTCGACGTTCCTCAGCACAGAATAAACGTCTGGCAGACCGGCGGAGGATTCCTGCCCCAGCCTATCAGGTCGGCCAGTCTGTCTGGCTGTCTACACGGGACATCCCCCTCCGCTCGGACGCCAAGAAGCTGGCCCCCCGGTTCATCGGGCCTTTTCGGATCTCCCATCTGGTCAACCCCGTGGCTGTCCGCCTGGTCCTGCCCTCCACCATGAGGATACACCCGGTGTTCCACGTCTCCCAGGTGAAACCAGTCTCCTCCTGCAACCTACAGGCCCCGGCTGTTGCCCCTCCGCCCCCTCGCCTTATCGACGACTCTCCAGTCTTCACCGTCCGCCGGCTCCTGGACGTCCGCCGGCGTGGTAGAGGTCTTCAGTTTCTGGTGGACTGGGAGGGTTACGGTCCGGAGGAACGTAGTTGGGTGGCCCGTTCCGACATCCTGGATCGGGACATGGTGCGGGCGTTCCTCCGCCGCCATCCGGTAGGGCCTGGGGGACGCCGGGTGGCGCCCCGTGGCGCCCCATGTACTGTCATGAGGCGGCGGGACTCCCTTCCTGTTTTTATTTTTCACTACTACTCCTACCCTCTCCTTTCCTCCAGCCTTTTTCCCTCTCAGGGCTTATTGTTCACAGGTGCGCGAGGCGGGACGACTCTCCAATCAGCAATCACCTTCCGACAATAAGAAGCCTGGTTCCCTCCGGTCAGATCGCCAGTTCGTTGTCAGACTTTCCCGGTAGCTTAACAACCGATTATTGTTTTGACGGGTTGGCAATTCCCAGTCTAACGACTTACCTCCTCTCCAGGTTTTCCAGCCTCGTCTCGCCACCTGTGGAGATCTCCGCCTCGACCGACAGCCATCGGGCGACTCATCAGGGGCCACCGCCCCGTTTCAGTTCCTCAGCACAATAAACTCTGTTCTGTTTGGCATCTGCTCGTGGGTTCCTGCTTCTTCGCTGATACGCACGCACACCGCCGTGACAGAATGTGCCACTAACAGGTGAAGACAAATAAGTGGTCCAAAGAGACCATATCCAAAAACAAAGTTTGACCAAATGCTACTATGCTACAATGTGAATGTGGAGGACAAATATCCTCAGCTTCGATATTCTGCTTCAGAAGATTCTGCATATTGTGCTGTTTGTAAGTCATTTAGCAGAAAAACAACAAATGCTGTTTTCATAAACCAAGGGTTCCGAGACTGGAAAAATGCAATTAGAATGAAGAAGGGAATTATTTCAAACCACAGTTGTAGCCCAGGCCATCTAAAGGCCTCTGACAGAGAAGCATAACTTGTGTTATATTGACAAGGTCAATGAAAATTATAAGACCCTCCTGTCCATCACAGATGTTCTCCTCAATTTCTCAAAGCACACCATAGCACTGCGTGGGAAATTGGACAAGAGAAAATGAAGATGGCAATTTCAGTCATTTCCTCACTTGGAAATCTTCATTTGATGCCACACTTAAACATCACTTCAAGACTTCACCAAGAAATGCCAAATATATAGGACCAAGAATTCAGAATAAATTAATAGCCTGCTGTGAGCCTGAATTACATAAAAACATAGTTGGGGAAATTAAAAAAGCCAAGTTCTTTTCAGTCTTTGCAATTGAATCAGTGGATGTGAGTGGAACAGAACAACTGTCTATCTGCATTCATAACATAAAGCAGGACAATGGAGCTGAAATATGTGAAGAGTTCCTGGGCTTCTGTCCTCTTGTCAGACAAGATGCTGCCAGTATCAATGAAACCATCCTCTCTCAACTGGAGAAGAGGGGCCTAGAAATTGAATATCTCAGAGGACAGGTTTATGATGGAGCCAGCACAATGAGTAGACATTTGAATAAAGTACAGCAACGAATTGTAGAGCTTCAAGGTTGAGCATTGTTCACACATGGCCATAACCATGCACAGTCGTGGTTGTTCATGGATGCACAGACATTCAAGCCATCAGAAATACAAGGGCTACCATTAAAAATGTTGCTGTTCTCTTGTCTGGTTCTGCTGTCTGGAAGAACATGCTACAAGAACAGCAAATAACAGACACACGGGCTAATGACAAAAGGGGAACAGGAGGCATCCCACTCATGTCAGACACATGCTGGGGTTCCAGAAGCTTTTCTGCATCATTTCAATGTAGTCCACTCAGCACTCTTTGAATTGGAACAGGAACATCAACACAATCTGGCGAGGCTAGCAACTTATGACATAGTATAGAATCATTTAATATGATCATCACTGTTGGCACATTCATCCAGTCACCAAAAATGGACCTTTTGACTGCGAAGAAAGAAGCTAGAATAGTGTCATCTCTACACTATGAAATGAGGAGAATGAGAAAGCAAAAGAACATGCCAGCTCAAGTGATGTTGTTCCAGAAAAAAACAGACAAAAAACAACAAAACAGAGGAAACGTACCATCACAGTCAGTAGAACTTTACAGACCGAATCTGTTCTTTATTGACCATGTGACAAGCCAACTACACATTAGGTTTATAGAAGACTCTGAACCAGCTATGCTCGCCTCATATCTACTACCTTCAGCTTTGTCAAACTTCAACAAAGACAAGCAAGAAATCATGGTGTCATGGTACAGACAAGACCATCAATCAGAATTCATATAGACTAATTTCTGTCATTTCAGTGAATCTATAAGAAGAACCCTGACAATACTGACCTCTGGATGATATCCACTGCACCCTCACTGAAACACATACGCACTTAAAGACACAAACACAAATACTCTCTCTCTCTCTCTCACACACACACGCACGCACACACAAACAAACAAATACACGCACTCTGAGACATGCACATACATACACACATGTAATAGCACACACGTACACACACACAAATACTCAGACATAAAAACAGACACACCCTTTCACACACAGACAGACAAACACGCACAAACAGGCACAGACAGTTACAGACAATTACAAAAGAACCCCCCCCCCCCCACAAACATCCACACGGACGCACACAGAAACAGACAGACAGACACACACACAGACATACACAAACTGTACTATTTTACTCATTTTAAATAAAAATGTTCAACTTTCAAAATTATTTGTTGTAATCTCTTTTGTATTTCAGACTGTAGTTTAGAAAATTCATTGTTTATAAGATTTTAACATTTTTACTGCCCTCAGTAAATGTCATGCTGCTGTGAGTTCAACAGGTGTCACTTTTACATTATTTGAATATAATAATCCTAATAGGCTGTATTATATAATAATAATATTTACAATATGTAGTATATTTTTGAGTCTTAATTTATTCATAAGTTTCCACAAATTTCCCCAGAAATCAACATTTAAGGGATTATTTTTATTTATTTTTACGTTTCTTCCAGGGGAACATGTCCTCGGACCTCCTAACTTCGTTGACCACCATATGGATGGATCCCAAACCAAATTTAGGTCTGGACATCAGTATTTCTTGATCCATGCATAGGACCCTGAATAAGCCAGGAGTCCCTGAGTAATTTTAGTAGGTTTACAGCTAAAAGGTGCAACCAAGTCCAAAATCTCTGAGCAGGAGGAGTGAAAGGAGGAGATGAAATCATCTGGGCACAGAGGAGAAGCCAAATCAACCTGGGTGCATAAAGGTGTTCATGAAAGCAGTTGCAAATTGTGTGGCTGTGGAGGAGGTGATGATGTGGTGGTGACAGGCTGGAATAAGAGGTCTAGCTGCAGGATGAGGAGCAGTGATATCAAATAAAATGGGGAGGTGATCCGAGATGCAGGTATTTCTCTGAGTGATACAGGAAGTCCATGTGAGATGATGAGGTCCAGTGTGTGTCCAAGCTGATGTGTGGGTCGATGTACTGATTGTGTTAAGTCAAATGAGTTCAATAGGCTTATAAACACACTTGCTATTTGATTGTCAGAACAGCATATGTGAATACTGAAGTCACCACAAATCAGCAGGCTGTCAAATCTTGGCATAAACTCAGTTAGGAACTCCAAAAACTCTTGAATAAAATCCTTATTACTTTTGTGGGTGTTAGACAACTGCAAACAGAACAGCTTTTAAGTTTTTGCATGAAGATTTCTGCCACTATGAGCACTGAAGTACAATGCTTGTACTTTGCATTAATAAGATCTGGAACTTATCTAAGACAAACCCAACTTTACTTTAGCAGCTGTGTGACTTTTAGATAAGCTACAATAAATTTTGCTTTGACAGAAGCAGGCTCATTGTCAAAACCTGACATAGCTTTAAATACTAGGTGGCTCTTTTCCAGAAATTGATTGCAAAGTCATTGGCTGACATCTGCTACAAGACATTTTATTGAGTAAATGATTTTAATTTCGATAGTAATCATGACATGCTAGAAAGGTCAATGTTCACTGTTGAGCAAGTGAATGTGTTCCTGGATAATGTATCTGTATTATAAAACAATATGACATTCATGGCAACTGGATGTCTAGTTTTTAGGACAAAACATTTCACTACTCATCCAAGTAGGTAATGCAAAACTACATGGATGAGTAGTGAAACTTCATCTGGACAACTGAGATTATTCACAGACATGTAGCAGAAGATGATTAATGATGCAACTAAAAGCTTGATAATGTAGACGTCAGTGAAGTCTACATTGAGGTGAACATCACAAAACATATTGAATTAATTTATTGTCACATACATATACATAGTACAATGAAAAAATTTTTTGGCTACTCTCATGTCATGACAACTAATATGACAAGAACCAAATACAGAATAAATAAAATATAAATTATTTAAAGCAAGGCAGAATAGATAAGAGCAATGCTAAATAAAAGCCTAATGTCAGTGTAAGTTAAAATGTATATAGATATATACAGACACCAAATAACCAAGAGTAATAAAGTTACAACGAAAAAGAAGGAAAACATAAGAGTAGATTTCAATTTTAATCTTCCCCTGCATGATATATTATTTCTTCCCTAGACATTTTAGTTGGATCAGTCCTGTTTTAGCTACATTTTGTGTCCATTGGCAGCTGCTGCCTCCGTATTCTCTATGTTGCTGTGTCTTTCTTGTGACAAAAGTCAGAAACTGTGATAGATTTCACACCATTTAAGAAATTTACCAGATAAAATATTGTGACTCTCTCAGATGCAGATGAAAGCGAGTTTGTCCTGGCAGTCACGGTTCTCCCAGCCTTTATTTGTGGTTAAGGCTCCACAGCGTTTTTGTACTGGACACTGGTGGTCCTGATCTCCTTGGGGCCAGTTCTCATACACCAAAGGGTCACCTTTCACCCAGAGCCAGTGATCACTCAGGTAGCGCAGACCGATCCACACTGGGTCAGAGATGTGGGCTTTCTGTACCGCGTTCTGGGCCTGAAGAAGCTCAGTCTCAGAGAGCAGGCTGGGGAGATCACTCTGGTTCTTTCTGCAGTGCTTCAGGGCCTCCTCCCAGGCCATCTTCATGTTCACCACATTGATATTAAGGCAGTAGAAAGGAAAGGATCGTGTTTCAGTTGCATCATTCCATTTTCCATCAAATACGATGGTTACACAGGACTCCTTTCCAAAAAAATTATTTGGTTCACCAGAATCCCAGTTTTGGTATGTGATGATTCCCCCTCCTGACCACATCCAGGCAGTAGTGTTGTCAGGGTCTCGGTAGAGACCGATCCATCCTGTGGGATCTTTTCCACCTGCAGCTTGTACAACCATGTCTTGGTCACTCTGACTACTAACAAAGGAAAGATCAGTGTAATACAGCCGACAGTAACTCTGAGCTTCAAGCCAAGTCTTCTTTATAGAAATAAAGCTGTGTTTCCCTATTTCCCCCTCAACAACTGTACAGAGAAAAATGATGATGATGGTTCTGCCCATGGTCACTGCTGTGTAGCTCAAGCTCAGGTTGTTTTCTTTGACGGTGTCTTTCTGTAATTGTGACACTGAAAGTCTTGAGGTTAATATTGATATGAGTTTGCATATGCTTTGGTTTGTATACACAAATAAAGCATCTTCATGGTAGACCTACCAGACGCAGAAAAGCAAATGACTTTCACAAACACAAAAAGGATACAAATGGCTGGGTAGTGAAAACAGATGATGCATGCATATTCAACATTTTTTGACACTGGTGAGGTGGTATCGGGGAGGGATGGGATTTCTATGAAAAAGAAACAGTGTCACTGAAGTTCAGATTTCAGAAATCATACTAGTTACAGTAGGGTTTTTTTCTGCTGCAATTTATTTAGTATCAACTTCCTTTCCAGGTTTGATTTAATGACACTGCATAACAATGTTATGAATAAAGTGTAGCAAATATAACCTGAGAAATGAAAGTAAAACACTTCAAACAACAAAAATCATTACAAACCTTTGGGTTACCTTGGGTTGCTTCCTACATTGTAAATAGCAACAGGGCCAACACCACAGAAACCCTAGGACACTGCAGCGGGAGACCTTTCAATAAGCTGGCTATAATTGCCAAGGTGCAACCAGGAAATCATTCATAATGAATGTTTTTTTAGAAATAGATCTACAATTATGAAGGGCTGACCTAAGATGATTCTGCAATATTGAAGCGTGAATTGTTGTTGGACCTGGGGCAGTAATTTGAATCTTGATTAAATTAGTAATATTACTATGGGAGATAGGCTTAGATGCTTTTCCTGTCTACACGAAATCATTTATGGACTATTGACCATAAAAAAAAACAGAGCTACAGAAATCTGAACATGTGACTACAGTACAGAACACAGCCAAAGTCATGCATGAAACAATATATGCAATGAACCAATAAAAAACCTTCAAGAAAACAAAAAATGTCAATACCATGTATACACACAAAGCACACAAAACAATAACTAATAAAAATGTCATCAAAACAAAACACAAGTTGCTATACTTCTGTTACTCAAAGTTAAACAATAAAGCATGACATGCATAGCATGTCACACAGTGTCATTAGAACCAGTATGGACTATTCTTTTCCTTTGAATATTCTAGGATAAGATCCAGGGATCAAGTGGAGCAGGAAAGGAAGTATATTCTGGATGACCGAAGCAGTGGCAGCAGGAAAGCAGTGCGCGATTGCATTGAAAAAGTGTATGGCTTTGATTATTAGTGTAATAGAGTGGCACAATGGATGAGAGGGACGGAGAAGTACATTGGTAGAGCTATTGGGAGTGGGAGACTTTGGAGATTGAGCCATGATCTCCAGTTGTGACAATGTCTTTAGTTGCAGGTAAGCCAGGGAATTAGGAGAAAGAATACATTTATGATTGTGGTCCATTTTTGAAGATTAGTTGTCTGTAGGTGAGCAGGATAGATGGATTGCCAAAAGTTTAAACACCACCTCCTTTTGCAGTTTGCGGTAAGAGGAGGAAGTCTAGTTCTGGGGTATTGTTAGTTGTCATTTGCAAATACTAGGTCTGTCTTATGGTTTGTGGGACTGAGGTAAGTGTGTGTTGTATAGTTCGTCTACAGACTAGCAACAGACTAGCTATAGTCTAACACTCCTAAAAACCAACTAAACTCTAAACAATTCATTAACTGCTACATTCCGGTACTAGTCAAGTACCTTTCTATTTTGACCGGTATTTATTGCTATTTCCTGACTTAGCGCTCGTTAGCCTACCGGTTAGCTTTGCTAGCTAGTTAGCTTAGCTAACATGGCCTCTCCCTCTCTCTCTCTTTCCTGCTCGGTGTGCCACATGTTTAGTTATTCCTCTGCCTCCTTTAGCGATAATGATACCTGTAATAAGTGTAAGGTTCTGTTAGTCTTGGAGGCGAGGATCACTGATTTGGAAGCGTGGCTCCGTACCTTCGAACAAAAGCCAGCTAGCCTAGCCCCGTTAGCTGGTGTGGAGCCACCGAGCTCAGGGTCTGTTAGCGGTCCAAGGGCAGCTCCGGAGCAGCCCGGAGAATTAGCCTGGGCGACGGTCCGACGGAAACGTTCTCCTAAGCAGAAGCCCACGGCTCATCACCTGCCTGTTCACGTTTCTAATAGATTTTCCCCGCTCAGCGACACACCCGCTGAGAAACCGACTCTGATAATTGGCGACTCCATAGTCAGGAACGTGAAAATAAAGACACCAGCGACCATAGTCAAATGTTTCCTGGGGCCAGAGTGACATCGAGTCAAATCTGAAGCTGCTGGCTAAGGCTAATCGTAAATATGGGAAAATTATTATTCACGTCGGCAGCAATGACACCCGATTACGCCAATCGGAGGTCACTAAAATTAATGTTGAGTCGGTGTGTAGCTTTGCTAAATTAATGTCGGACTCCGTAGTTTTCTCTGGACCCCTCCCCAATCTGACCAGCGATGACATGTTTAGCCGCATGTCGTCGTTCCGTCGCTGGCTGTCTAGGTGGTGTCCAGCAAACGATGTGGGCTTCATAGACAATTGGGCCACTTTCTGGGGAAAACCCGGTCTGGTAGCGAGAGACGGCATCCATCCCACTTTGAATGGTGCAGCTCTCATCTCTAGAAATTATCAGGTCTCTTTCATCTAAATCTCTGTTAGTAAATGATTTGATAACTGATCACCAAATTGACCTACTTTATCTTACTGAAACCTGGTTACAGCAGGATGAATATGTCAGTCTGAATGAATCAACCCCCCTCAGTCATAAAAATTATCATGTTCCTCGAAGCACAGGTCGAGGTGGAGGAGCAGCTGCAATCTTCCACTCAAACTTATTATTAAACTTTCATCCTCAGAACAGTTATAACTCATTTGAGAGCCTCACTCTTAGTCTCTCACATCCAAACGACGTCACGGTCTTCAATTGTCGCTCCATAAGGGGTCACTGAACCGCTCTTAGTCTGGTCCGTCACCTAGGACCTGTTTGCCTTGGGAGACCCTGCCAGGGGCATATAGCCCCGGACAACATAGCTCCTAGGATCATACGGGCACTCAAACCCCTCCACCACGATAAGGTGGCGGTTCAAGGAGGGGCACTCGATTGAAGAGAGGGGCAGAGCTGTCAACTGATCACCACCTGGTGGTGAGTTGGATCCGCTGGCGGAGGAGGAAGCGGGACAGACTTGGCAGGCCCAAACGTACTGTGAGGGTCTGTTGGGAATGTTTGGCCGAACCCACTGTCAGAGGGGTCTTTAACTCACACCTCCGAGAGAGCTTCTACTAGATCCCGGGGGAGGCTGGGGACATTGAGTCCGAATGGACCATGTTTTCCACCTCCATTGTCGACGCGGCGGCTAGGAGCTGTGGCCGTAAGGTTTCGGGTGCCTGTCGTGGCGGCAATCCCCGAACCCGGTGGTGGACACCGGAGGTAAGGGATGCCGTCAAGCTGAAGAAGGAGTCCTACCGAGCTTGGTTGGCTTGTGGGACTTCCGAAGCAGCTGACAGGTACCACAGGGCCAAGCGTGCTGCAGCCCAGGCGGTGATGGAGGCAAAAACTCGGGTATGGGAGGAGTTCGGTGAGGCCATGGAGAAGGACTACCTGTCGGCCCCGAAGAAATTCTGGCAAACCATCCGGCGCCTCAGGAGGGGGAAGCAGTGCTCTACTAACGCTGTTTACAGTGGAAGTGGTGAGCTGCTGACCTCGACTGGGGATATTGTCGGACGGTGGAAGGAATACTTCGAGGATCTCCTCAATCCTGTCAACACGTCTTCCATAAGGGAAGCAGGGGCTGGGGATTCGGAGGCTGATCCATCCATCACAAAGGCGAAGTCACTGAGGTAGTTCGGCAGCTCCTCGGTGGCAAAGCACCGGGGGTGGATGAGATCCGTCCCGAGTACCTCAAGTCTCTGGATGTTGTTGGGCTGTCATGGCTGACACGCCTGTGCAACATCGCGTGGCATTCGGGGACAGTACCCCTGGATTGGCAGACCGGGGTGGTGGTTCCTCTTTTTAAGAAGGGGGACCGGAGGGTGTGTTCCAACTACAGAGGGATCACACTCCTCAGCCTCCCGGGGAAGGTCTATGCCAGGGTGCTGGAGAGGAGGATCCGGCCGGTGGTCGAACCTTGGATTCAGGAGGAACAATGCGGTTTCCGTCCTGGGCGTGGAACACTGGACCAGCTCTACACACTCTCGAGGGTGCTCGAGGGTTCATGGGAGTTTGCCCAACCAGTCCACATGTGTTTTGTGGACTTGGAGAAGGCATTCGACCGGGTCCCTCGTGACATCCTGTGGGAGGTGCTCCAGGAGTATGGGGTCCGGGGCTCTTTGCTGGGGGCTATCCGGTCTCTGTACAAACGGAGCAGGAGCTTGGTTCGCATTGCCGGCAGTAAGTCAGACCTGTTCCCAGTACACGTTGGACTCCGGCAGGGCTGCCCTTTGTCACCGGTTCTGTTCATTACTTTTATGGACAGAATTTCTAGGCGCAGCCAGGGGCCGGAGGGAGTCCAGTTCGGGGACCACAGGATTTCGTCTCTGCTTTTTGCAGATGATGTTGTCCTGTTGGCTCCATCGAGCCAGGATCTCCAGCGTTCACTGGGGCGGTTTGCAACCGAGTGTGAAGCGGCTGGGATGAGAATCAGCACCTCCAAGTCCGAGGCCATGGTACTCAACCGGAAAAAGGTGGTTTGCCATCTCCAGGCCAGGGGAGAGATCCTGCCTCTAGTGGAGGAGTTTAAGTATCTCGCGGTCTTGTTCACGAGTGAGGGAAGGACGGAACGTGAGATTGACAGACGGATCGGGGCATTGGTAGCAGTAATGCGGTCGGTGTACCGGTCCGTTGTGGTGAAGAAGGAGCTGAGCCAGAAGGCGAAGCTCTCGATTTACCGGTCAATCTACGTTCCTACTCTCACCTATGGTCATGAGCTCTGGGTCATGACCGAAAGAACGAGATCGCGGATACAAGCGGCTGAAATGAGCTTCCTCCGCAGGGTGGCCGGGCGCTCCCTGAGAGATAGGGTGAGGAGCTCGGTCACCCGGGAGGAGCTCGGAGTAGAGCCGCTGCTCCTCCACATCGAGAGGAGTCAGTTGAGGTGGCTTGGGCATCTGTTTCGGATGCCTCCTGGGCGCCTTCCTGGGGAGGTGTTCCGGGCATGTCCCACCGGGAGGAGGCCCCGGGGAAGACCCAGGACACGCTGGAGGGACTATGTCTCCCGGCTGGCCTGGGAACGCCTCGGTGTCCCCCCGGAAGAGCTGGAGGAAGTGTCCAGGGAGAAGGAAGTCTGGGTATCCCTGATTCGGCTACTGCCCCCGCGACCCGGCCCCGGATAAGCGGTAGAAAATGGATGGATGGATGGATGTAGATGTTGAAAATAATAGCCTCAGCACTGCATTTAATTCTATATTAGATTCAATTGGTTTCACTCAAAATGTTAATAAACCCACCCACTGTTTCAATCACACCCTTGATCTTGTTCTGACTTATGGCATCGAAATTGAACATCTAATAGTTTTTTCACATAATCCTGTTTTGTCAGATCATTCTTTAATAACTTTTGAATTTAAAATGATGGATCATGCAGCGTTTGGAAGAAAATTCCACTACAGCAGATGTTTATCCGACAATGCTGTTAATAAATTTAAGAAAATGATTCCATCTTTATTTACGTCTATGCCAAGTATAAACATAGTGGAGGGCAGCTGCTTTAATCCCACTCCCTACCAAATTGATCATATTGTTGACAGCGCTGTAACCTCACTGCGTGAAATGCTTGATTCTGTAGCCCCTCTCAAAAAGAAGTTAGTGAATCAGAGAAGACTAGCCCCATGGTATAATTTACATATTCGTACCTTAAAGCAGGCATCGCGAAGGCTGGAAAGGAAGTGGCGTTCCACAAACTTAGAGGAAATTTTTCTAGCCTGGAAAAACAGTCTACTAACATATAAAAAAGCTCTCCGTAAAGCCAGAACTGCATACTATTCATCACTAATAGAGGAAAATAAGAACAATCCAAGGTTTCTTTTCAGCACTGTAGCCAGGCTGACAAAAAGTCACAGCTCTGTTGAGCCCAGTGTTCCCTTAGCTCTCAGCAGTGATGAATTTATGAGTTTCTTTACAAATAAAATCACAACTATTAGAGATAAAATTCAGCAGATGCTTCCTATACCTGCCATAAATGAATCTTCTACTACAGTAGCTCTTGAATCATCTGTAGGACCTCAGTTATGTTTAGACTGCTTCTCTCCCATAGATCTCTTTGAATTTACATCAGCAGTTGCTTCATCAAAATCATCAACGTGTCTCTTAGACCCCATCCCGACTAGACTGCTTAAAGGCACCCTGCCATTAATGAACTCATCTTTATTAGACTTGGTAAATTTATCTCTAGAATCAGGCTATGTACCACAGGCCTTTAAGACTGCAGTAATCAAACCTTTACTCAAAAAGCCTAGTCTTGATCCAGGAGTCTTGGCTAATTATAGACCAATATCCAACCTGCCATTTATTTCTAAAATCCTAGAAAAAGCGGTTGCTAAGCAGCTATCAGACCACTTACACAGGAATGAACTATTTGAAGATTTTCAATCAGGATTTAGAGCACATCATAGTACAGAAACAGCACTGTTGAAAGTTACCAACGATCTTCTCTTAGCCTCAGATAATGGACTTGTTTCTATACTTGTCCTCCTAGACCTTAGTGCTGCATTCGAGACCATTGACCACAACATCTTATTACAGAGATTGGAGCATGTGATTGGTATCAGAGGAACAGCGTTAAAATGGTTCCAATCCTATTTATCGGACAGATTCCAGTTTGTTCATGTCCATGATGAACCTTCCACTCGAACAAAAGTTAGTTATGGAGTTCCACAAGGCTCTGTGCTAGGACCGATTCTGTTCACCCTGTACATGCTTCCTTTAGGATATGTCATTAGGAAGCACTCTATTAATTATCACTGCTATGCAGATGACACTCAGTTGTATCTATCTATTAAACCTATTAACACAAACCAATTAACCAGACTTCAAGCCTGTTCAATGACATTCAATGGTGGAATATACATGAGGTGGGAGGAGAGGAAGAGAAGGGAGGGGAGGGGAAGGGGGGGGGGTCAGGGTAGGGGAGCTCAGTGCACCAATGGTCCTCGGGCAGTCTAGGCCTATAGCAGCATAACTAAGGGATGGTTCAGGGTTGCCTGAAGCCAGCCCTAACTATATGCTTTGTCAAAGAGGAAGGTTTTAAGTCTAGCCTTAAAAGTACAGAGAGTGTCTGCCTCCTGAACCCAGGCTGGGAGCTGGTTCCACAGGAGAGGAGCTTGATAACTAAAGGCTCTGCCTCCCAGTCTGCTTCTGGAAACTCTGGGAACCACAAGTAGACCTGCACTCTGAGAGCGAAGTGGTCTATTGGGATAATATGGTACTATGAGGTCTTTAAGGTATGAAGGAGGTTGATTATGAAGGGATTTGTATGTGAGAAGAAGGATTTTAAATTCTATTCTATATTTTACAGGGAGCCAATGAAGAGAAGCCAATATAGGAGAAATATGATCTCTCTTGCTAGTTCCTGTCAGGACTCTGGCTGCGGCATTCTGGATTAATTGGAGGCTTTTTAGGGAGATATTGGGACATCCAGATAGTAATGAGTTACAGTAATCTAGCCTTGAGGTAACAAATGCATGGACTAGTTTTTCTGCATCATTTTGACACAGGATGTTCCTAATTTTGGAAATGTTGCACAGGTGAAAGAATGCAGTTCTAGAGATTTGTTTTATGTGTGAGTTAAAAGGACGTGTCCTGGTCAAAAATAACTCCAAGGTTTTTTACAGTACTGCTGGAGGCCAGGGTTATGCCATCTAGAGTAGCTATAATTTTAGAAAAGTTATTTCTGAGATTTTTTGGCCCAAATATAATGACTTCTGTTTTCTCTGAGTTTAAAAGTAAAAAGTTACTGGTCATCCAGGCCTTTATGTCAGTTAGACAGGCTTGAAGTCTGGTTAACTTGTTTGTGTTAACAGGTGTGATAACACTGAAGTCTCAAGGTTGACACTGATATGACTTTGCACATGGTTTGATTTGTATACACAAAGTATTTTCGTCGTACACTTAAAAACCAAAGAAAAACAAAGGACTTATACATACAAAATTCAGCCAAATAGCTGGGCAGAGCAGGTATTGCATATGTGCACACGATTTATTGAGACTGGGGAGGTGGAGAAGGAGCAGTGTCAGTCTGAAGATTTCAGAAATCACACTACTTACACTAGTCACTTTTTCTCTGACAATTTATATAATACAAATTTTCCTTCTATCAGTTTATTTTAGTTTCAACATAAAACATTTGACAGGTTTGATTTAATGACACTGTTAAAACAGATTAACCTGAAAACAGCAATTTCAACCAAGTGAACATGGTCACTAAGAGGCGTATTTCAGGGTTAGAGTCTGGGTCTAACTCTTCATCTTCAGGACCTGCTGGTTCAGCTTCAAAGCCAAGTTGTACCTGTGAAATAACATACAACCACTGATAAAGCGCCATAGTCAGCTGGGCTGTGTTCACATGAAACAACGTTTGATTATTTGGGTTGAGACAACTGCTCAATTCTTGTATCTGATTGTTGTCACATATGCAGAAACTTGTGCTTAGACTGTGACTGTAAGTGAAAATCATCCTTGATGTCTGTATAGAAGGTAAATCTGTCAGTCTTGGAGTTTTTGCACAATGATTTCTGACTGCAGTGAGTACTGAAGTACAAAAGTTCGGCTTTGCAATAATAAGATCTGGACCAGGTTCTAGTTTGGTCTTATCTAAGACCAACCCAACTTTGCTATGGCAGATGTGTACGTTTTAGATCAGCTACAGTGGATTTAGCTTTGACAAAGTCAGGCTCACCATCAAAACTTTATATTGCTTTAATTTCTTTTAGGAGGCTCTTTTCCAGACAAAGTCATGGCTTGGTACCTGGTTCAATATTTCAGTTGGAAAATGACTTTAATTTTGACAGTAATTTCTTTTAGGAGGCTCTTTTCCAGAAATCTGACAAAGTCAAAGGCTGACCTTACAACATTTTAATTAGTAAATGATTTTAGTTTGACAGTAGACACCAGTCATCAAAAACAACAATTAATAGAGTAATAAGACAAAGGATGGAAAATATCAGTGTAGATTCATTTTACAGTTCTCTATATCAGGACATATTATTTCCTCCCTAGACATTTTAGTTGGACCAGCCCTGTTTTAGCTACATTTTGAGTCCATCGGCAGCTGCTGCCTCCGTATTCTCTATGTTGCTGTGTCTTTCTTGTGACAAAAGCCAAACTGTGATAGATTTCACACCATTTATTTACCAGATAAAATATTGTGACTCTCTCAGATGCAGATGAATGCGAGTTTGTCGTGGCAGTCACGGTTCTCCCACCCTTTATTTGTGGTTAAGGCTCCACAGCGTTTTTGTACTGGACACTGGTGGTCCTGATCTCCTTGGGGCCAGTTCTCATACACCAGAGGGTCACCTTTCACCCAGAGCCAGTGATCACTCAGGTAACGCAGACCGATCCACACTGGGTCAGAGATGTCGGCTTTCTGTACCGCGTTCTGGGCCTGAAGAAGCTCAGTCTCAGAGAGCAGGCTGGGGAGATCACTCTGGTTCTTTCTGCAGTGCTCCAGGGCCTCCCCTCCCAGGCCATCTTCATATTCACCACGTTAATATTGATGCAGTAGAAAGGAAAGTATGCTGCTGCACCTGCATCATTCCATTTTCTATTAGACATGAGTTGTACACAGGTCTCTCTTCCCTTGTTATTATCTGGTTGACCAGAAGCCCAGTTTTGGTATGTGATGATTCCCCCTCCTGACCATATCCAGGCAGTAGTGTTGTCAGGGTCTCGGTAGAGACCAATCCATCCTGCGGGATCTTGTCCACCTGCAGCTTGTACAACCATGTCTTGGTCACTCTGACTACTAACAAGGAAAGATCAGTGTAATGCACCCGGCAGTAACTCTGAGCATCAAGCCAAGTCTTCTTTATAGAAATAAAGCTGTGTTTCCCTATTTCCCCCTCAACAACTGTACAGAGAAAAATGATGATGATGGTTCTGCCCATGGTCACTGCTGTGTAGCTCAAGCTGAGGTTGTTTTCTTTGATGGTTTCTACTCTGGAATTGTGACACTGAAGTCTCAAGGTTAATATTGATATGAGTTTGCATATGCTTTGATTTGTATACACAAACAAAGCACCTTCATGGTAGATTTATCAACACAAAAAAACAAACAACTTCCACAAACTCAGAAACAAGTGCTCAAAGTTTCTGACAGGTAAGGTAAAAACTGATCTGCCAAAATTTGGCTTTGACGCCAGTGTCGCCGCCCCATAGCCTCTGGTACGTAAATGACCTGGGGCAGAGAGGAATCACGCCACCCCATCAGCAAGATGTTGTGAGTTACGGGGTCATGGTCGGCCACATACGAGGATGTATATCCCAAGAGTTTCGAAATGAGGATACCTTCCATCTCAGTAAGAACTGTGTGAAGCATGTCCTCCGACACTGCTTGATGTCCAATAGTGACTTGAAGGCCAGACTTCACGGAGCATATCTCCGTCTCCCAGATAGTCCCAAAGTCAGGAGAATTTGGAGGATTAAACCAGCAATTAATTTGATAGGAGTGAAGCCTTTCTTGTAGGTTGGGTTTCATGGCCTGGAGCTCTCTTTCTGCTCCACAAAAATTGGTACCTCTGTCCGACCAGAATTGCATAGGTTTGCCTCGGCAGGATATAAATCTCCTAAGGGCAAGGAGGAAGGCATCAGAGTCTAAGGAGGTAAGTAGCTCAAGATGTACAGCTTTGGTGGTAAGACATTTGAAAATGATTCCCCAGCGTTTCTCTGTAAGTCCTCCGACGTTGACTAGAAGAGGGCCAAAGCAGTCTACTCCAGTAGAGTAAAAAGGGGGGCTTAGGAGCCTGAGACAGGCAGATGGAAGATCGGCCATAAGTAGCACTTTGGGTCAGTTAGCTCCTGGATTTCAGCCACCTAGACACCTAGAAATACCTTATCGTGACAGGATTTTGACTTGAGCCATTCCAGGACTGTGGTGGAATCTGTCCATAAAGGTGGTGTCTTGAAGGAGGATAGTGAGCTCCTTCTGGAAAGATAAGCTAGCTGAGCTCCGGCAAGAGCACCACAGAGTTTGAGACGTGGCATAGAAAGTTGTTTCTAGGGGGCAACTCTTGATCTGGCCATAATGAAACTGTTGTAACAATCCTTATTTGACTTACCGAGCAGGTAGGCTACAGCACCATAGGCCCTTTCAGAGGCATCACAAGACACACATAACTTATTGTGTCGGATGTTTCAACTCGAGTGTAACACCTTGGGATGGAGATGCATTGAAGATTGGGCAGCTCATTCTCCCAAATCTTCCAAGCGGCACAGATATCAGTTGGTAAAGAAAGATTGTCCCAATCTCTTTGTTTAGACCATAATTGCTGGACAAGGATTTTTGCTCGGGTTAGATAGGGTATGAAATATACTGATAGATTCAGATTCAAGTGGATCAACCCAATTTTGTGATAGCCATAATTCCACATTCTGTGATTGGGCCTCAGGAGGTAAATAAGCCACAATGCCCTGATGATTACTTGCCCAGTGACGCATTTGAAAACCACCTGTCACAAGACATTTACAGATTTTATCTACCAATGACTTAGCTTCTGGGACATTGGGAAGACTAGTCAGGCAGTTGTCGACATAGAAATTATTCTCTAAAGTTTGCTGAACATCATCATAGCCTGTACTGTTATCTCTGACATGTTTTTGCAAGGCAAAGGTGGCGCAGCAAGGGCTACTAGGGGTTCCAAAAGGTAGTACCTGCCACTCAAACATCTGGTACCACCTCTTTTTCCATATAACGCCAAAGGAAGCGCAACAAGGGTTTGCCCTACGGTAGCAGCCGTACTTGGTGAAACATTGCCTTGATATCACCACTGAATGCTGACGGAAGTGAAGGAGGACTCCTATCAATGAGGAACTTAATGTTGGACCCAGAAGAAGCTATTCATTTAAAGATAGAAGAAACTGAAAGAGCAGTTACCTGAAAGAGCAGTTAACCCTCTGGGATCTGAGGGGGTTTTTGGGGCCTGGACAAATTTTGACATGTCCTGACATTTGTGCTTTTTTCAGTGTTTTTTAAACATATTAATGTCTAAAGTCTAATAACACTGTAATCAGCACAAAATTGGCTACAATAATATGTGAGCTTCAAGTTTATACATTATTGTGTTTTTGAGAAAAAAGTGTTTATGCATGCTTAGTGAAAAACTACAATTTTTTACTCACTGAAATAAGACCATAAAACACAAACAGAACATTGGTTCACAAGACTTTGGAGACCTGCATGTTGTAGGCTAAAGTGTTTACTTCAGAGTGCTGTGAATGTCATCTTGTTCACACATTCACAGTAAACAATACACTGATTTAAATTTTCTAAGACACTTTTTGTCCAGAAAGGCCATATGCAAGAGGGTGTGTCTGAGGATGAATAGTCCTCAGCGTTACCTGAGGACTACCTGAGGACCTGAGAACACAAAAGACGCACTGAACGTCCAGACAAAGCCGCGCATAATGAGCCTTTCAGTCAATGTAGATGGGACGGATTAGTGCAGCACAATACAACACAATGAGGAGCCAAACGATCCTCATTTGAGTTAAAATCAGTGTTTTTACTCTGAGGACAAGCTAAACTATTTGTCTCTGTGAGGAATGTAAGGAGCGCCGCTTCACGTGCGTAACGCGCCATCATCCAAACGCGCCGAAAAAGTGAGTAAATTCTATGATGAAGTTTGATATTTTGTGTCATTTCTCGGGGGCGTGCACATATTTACCTGGTTCACCTGAGATTATTTACATGTGAACAGTGGACAGTGTACAAGGCGGGACCGCATTACCTGTAATGAGGTGAGACAGGAAAAAACGGACTTCTCCTTACGTTCATACGGATTAAATAAAAAGTGATGATTTGTTTTTGACTTGAATTGTTTCACTCAAAAGAAAACATTTCAAGCTTTCTAGCCATATAATTCTTATTTTTATGAGCCAAGTATTCGCTGAGATTCTGGTTGTTTTATTTACGCGTCTGTGAAGAGAAATGGCAGAGACAGAAAAGTCCGAGAGCGCACCCTGTCGGCTTTCTTTATTTAAAAAAAGCACAATGTTTTGTTGTTATTATGATGGTATACCACTAAAACTAGACCCTTTACAGATTTGAATGATATACTTCTTTTATCTGTACGATCAGAATTGACGGAGTAATTTAAGTTTGTTTCGGCCTTATCAGAAAAAGATGCGTCAAAACGCGCCGGCGCGTGCATTGACCCCAGAGGGTTAAACACCACACGTGGTTTATTGTTGTGAAACACAAAATGATGTGGCAGGTACCAAGATTCTTCAGTATCATTATCCTTCTCAGGGGTGACCATCTTGACATAGCACGGATTATCAAGTTTTACAATTTCAGCATTGTAAATATCAGCCACCGGTGGATCCTTAAGTAACCTCCTCTCTGTACTCCTTAGGCCGGGCATGGTTGCTTCGATTGGAGCTTTCAATTTAGTTGCACCACTTATGCGCAGCAATGGAGTGGCATAACGTTCAATTCCATCGACTATAACTCGCTGAGTCTGGTTCTCCAGTGTTTGCATTGCATGAATGTCCTGCTTTGAACAAGTGACCTGTCTTTCGCTTTGGAAAGGTAAGATACCTAATTTCCATAGTCTCTCAACATGGCTGAGCAACGAATCAGATGGGTTCATTAAGGCTGTGAAAAGACGGTGAGCCGGTGTGTTGCCTGGTCTTGCAGGGCCTTGAAGGGTCCAACCAAGTGGAGTACAAACAGCAATAGGACCACTATCTTTACCTCTTTGAACTGGCTCTATAGGTGAGATCAAAGATGGATTGTCAGAGCCAATAAGGACAAGAGATTGAACTTTGTTAAAGGGTCAAAGTGGAATATCATGAAGATGGTAACATTGCTGAAGTGAGTGAACTGGATAAGTTTGTTCAATCAAGTCGATCTCCTTTGCAGTAAATGCATCATGGATGGGGTATCGGACTGTGGTGTCTGAAATTGGAGCTATTTCGAAGTGAACCTTGATTCCCTCAATATGAGTAAGCTCTGACCTGATGGTACGAAGTGCTAGAACTTCCATTTTCCCCTTCAAGTTGGAGATGACAAACGGCCGCAGGTAGGATCATCGTTCGGACTGAGCCATCATCTAATATGGCATATGTGTTCAGGGAAACATCCCCGTTCCAAAGGATCACTGGGACAACTTTAATAAGCACACAGCTTGACGTCTGAGAGAAGTACACTTTGCGCGGTGGACATGAAATTTCTACGACATTTTTTTCAACAAGATGTAATAACTGCAAATGGAGGCCCCCACATTCTGGACAAGGCATCCATAGAATACAGTCAGTGGTTGAATGAGATGTATGGCCACATTTCCAGCATCTATTGTCCTTTGTTAACCATTTCTGTAATTCCTCCTGAGATCGAGATTTCATTTGGGAGCATTTATTCAGGTAGTGGTCATCGCGTCGGCAGAACAAGCAGTGAACGTTTGATTGTTTCTTTGTTGATACAAAGGCCTTTTGACTTGATGGGAGGGAGTGAACTGCAATAACCCTGATAATAAACAGCTTGGTTTCTTGTAATAAGGGTTCTGGATCTCTTAGATTTGAGCCGTTTATGCTGATACCTTTGGACAAGATGGTCTGATAGCCGCTACTGCTGAGCCTTCGAATATGACCAGGCTGCCAAGTCTCTCAAATTGTAGGGATTTAATGCTGTGAAAGTCAATTTTCCTTCAAGATGCAGGAACTCAATGAAGCTCTCTCTCAAATATTTAGGGAGCTTACTTAGTAAGAGATCGACGTGTGAGCAATGGTTGAGTTCATATCCAGATGGACCCTCTAGTGATGTTAGCATGCTGACAAGTCAGTGAACACATGGAGAAGCTCTGGAAGGCCTGCGAGTCACCAACTTTAATGTCGGGTGAGGAAAGTATTGCTGCTATTTCACTTTGTGCCAACTGGTGAGGCTGTCCATATTGTAACTCTAATGCTTGCATGGCAGCAGTGTAAGATGCAGGATCGTGGCAGCAGGACTGGGCAATCATTTGAGCTTCAGGAAGTTTAAGATGTTGAAGAAGAATGTGGTATTTGTATTTCTCACTTAATTGTATATATGGGTTTAGAAGGTTATCCAAGGCTAGTTTTAAATTGGCAAAGTCTCTTTCGCTGTCTTTGATAGAATCTGGAATAGTTGGTTTCGGAGCCCCATTCAAAGTTGGTTCACATGCAACTGGGGAAGCTGAAGCTGAGGCTGCCGCCTGTGCCCAATCCATAGATAGTACAGGAAGTAATGGCTGTGAAGTTGCTACTGAAGCACCACCAGGGTGAAAAGACAGTGGAAGCAAATCTGATGCTCTAGGTGGAGCTTGAGTAAGAGCTTGACTAGTCACAGGTGCAGTCTGAACTGCAAAAGGTGCAAAGGTTAGTCGATTTTGTCGATTAAAGGTGTGCAAGGACCGAGCCCTGGCTGGAGCAAAGGGGCTTGGAATAAGGTGAGAATACACTACATGAACAAGGGAGTGTATGACCTCATACTGCCAAGGCAGGTCCTTCCTACTTCTTGTGAGCCTCGATCCACTGGCTGAAGAGAAGAGGGCTTCTTCACAGTACTGAGAGGAAGATCATAAAGCTTAAAAGCTGTGTAATTTTCTTCAGCTGTATCAGTATTCTTAATAGAAGGCTGCTTATGCCTTTGCTTTATTTTAGGCCTTACTACCGGTTGCTGTAAATGATGAACTTTAGGGTGAGGTGTAGAAGTCCCTATTCAAGGGAGTAGGAGAATTTAGGCTTGATCTGATCTTGTGTGACAGGTTCATCAATACAATGAATTTCACCTTCCATTGGATCATGTCAGTCTCCTACCTGTTGTCCTGTGCGGGCTCCCTCTTGTGGTGGGTCTGCACCACCTACAGCTCCTCTTTCTTCATCAGGCAGCTCTGTTTATATTTCTGTGTGACTTGGTGGCAAATGAATCTGGGGAGGTGCTCCCTCTAGAGGTGGGAAATATTCTTCCCTCTGCTCGTCACACTCAGACCCATTCTGGTCATTATTTGGAGTGGGACTGGCGCTTTGTTCCATTAGCAGAATGCTAATATGCTGAAGTAGTCTTTGTTTCCCACGCCTTTCAATTTCATCTATTTTGCTTCTCATTATTTCTTTTTCATTGCTATCCCCGATATCATCTCTCCTTAGTGTTGAGGAGGAGTATTAGTGGGTTGCGCTCCGCTTTGAGGCTGAAGGCCTACATTTTTAGTAGTCGGAATTTCAAATCCATAACGCTGAGGTTTTCTCCTTTCTCTAGTGGATTCCCTCAATTTATGGTTGGAAGGTGCTTCCATATCCTGCTCTTCCTCTGAAAAATCTTTCTTCATTTTAAAGCTACACTCCGGCTTGAAGGACCTTTTAGTTATATTTGATTCTAGCAGTTGTGAAGGCTGACCACAGTAGCTTCTCAAATTAAAAAGATAACACCAGATGTAGATCAGATTTCTCTGTTTTATTTTCTCCAGTCATACCGCGGTTTCTGAAGCAAGACACATAGACAATACTAGTTAGTAACTAAACATTAGGGTAAATTAAATAAAGTAACAAAGGTGTAATCTGAAGTAAAAAAGGAACAGAGGCAAGCTTACTTCATCACAGACACATGGGGGCTTGGAGAAGTGGGTTGAATCAAAGAGCAGTGATTCTTCTGATATGACTTAGTAGTGCCAGCACACCTGATTTGAGTTTGGCTATTAATAAGTAGGTCAAACTGCACTCATCTCACCTGTCCATCAGAGGGGCTATTTTGTATTTTATAACAGTAAGTGAAAATCATCCTTGATGTCTGTATAGAAGGTAAATCTGTCAGTCTTTGAGTTTGTGCACAATGATTTCTGACTGCAGTGAGTACTGAAGTACAAAAGTTGGGCTTTGCAATAATAAGATCTGGACCAGGTTCTAGTTTGGTCTTATCTAAGACAAACCCAACTTTACTATGGCAGATGTGTAAGTTTTAGATCAGCTACAATGAGTTTTTCTTTGACAGAGGTAGACAGAGGCTTGTTTTCAAATTTTAAATTACTTGACAGTAGGTGGATGATTACCAAAAACCTCTCAAACTCATTGGCTGTGGCAGCACTGTCTCATCCATCCATCCATCCATCCATCCATTATCTATACTTACTTATTCCTAACCAGGGTCACAGGGATCTGTTGGAGCCTATCCCAACTCTCTTTGGGTGAAAGACCCTGGACCCTGGACAGTCCATCACAGAGCCACATAGAGACAAACAACCTCACACATTCACACTCACTCCTATGGGCAATTTAGAGTCACCAGTCAACCTGACATTCATGTTTTTGGACTGTGGGAGGAAACCAGAGTACCTGGAGAAAACCCATGCAAGGCACTGTGTTTGTTACTTGACAACTAAGTTCACTTACCAAGCTCCTTAAAGGATACTCAGCAGCCCCGGGTGGTAAAGCCCTAAACTGACATTGATCATTTCTACAATAGGCTGTGACATGTGAATTTTTGTCCCTTCTGAAATAGAGTCAGTGCCACAAACTCTCATCTTTTCAGTGGAGGTTTTTATTTTCCAAGGTCCAAAACTAAGCTGTCATTTTAACACACACTGCACGCCCATTACAGAGAAAGCACTATGCTGTTCAGTTGTGCTCAGATGCATTGTCATTATAACGTTAATCCAGTCATGCTGTGCCAGTTCTTCTTGTATACTCTCACTCAACAAATGCCATCAAACTTTAAAAACCCTCCATCTAGCTAAAGTTAATGGGGAACATGTCATCTGTTATCATCTTTGTGATGAGGACTGTTGGTTGCTCTGCAAGTCAATCAACAAGCTTAATACTTCAGGTGACAAAGTTCACAATTGACTGCATTCTGCTGGATCCATTGCCTTCAAATGGCTGTGCAGAGTTTTTGTGGTATGTAAACTTAACCTGCACCCAAAAAGCAACAACTGAGTGACAACTCGAATACAGGAAAATCATTGCCAATCTATATAGAGTGTAAAAAAACAAAACAAAACCATGTTAAGTATATTTACCTTGAAAAATCAGTCAGCCGATTTGACTGTTGTCATGCTACTGAATAAATGTTATCAGCGTACATCAGTCCTATTTACATAAGTCAGTAGAAGCCTACTACACCTACTGAAGGCAATGAGAGTCAGTGGCGATTAGCAGTAGCAACTGACATAAATGTACATTTTGTTTGTTTTATTGCCTAAACCCAACCAAGATGTTTTCTTTCCTAAACCTAACCAACAAGTTTTAATGCCTAAATGTAACAGAGTAGTTGTTGTGCTTAAGGCAAGGGCAAGGCAAATTTATTTGTATAGCATCATTCATACACTACACAATTCAGAGTGCTTTACAAGGCATATAATTACCTTAAAGGCATTGAAAAGAGCATCTAAAAACATAGACATTTAACATAAAGTAAATTTAAATCAAATAAAGCAAATTAAAAGAAGACATAAAAGCACATTAAGAAAACAACGATGAACAATTATTTGAAGGCAGCAGTAAATAAGTGTTTTCAGTCCTGATTTGAATGAGCCGACAGTTTGAGCAGAAGTTTGTTCCACAATGAGGAGCATAGTAACTGCATGCTGCTTCACTTTGTTTGGTTCTGGTTCTGGGAACACACAGTAGACCTGTCCCAGATGACCTGAGGGGTCTGGAAACCTCATAGGGAACTAATACATCTTGAATATATTTTGGTCTACAACCATTTAGTGCTTTATGAACTAGCAATAAGATTTTAAAATGTATCCTTTGACTAACGGGAAGCCAGAGTAGTGATATAGTGATAAATGGTGTGATATGGTCCAGTTTCCAGTTTAAAGTAAATGATGTAAGTTACGTAATGTACGTAATGAAGACAATGAAAATCTGTAGGATGAAAACAACCTACTGAACCTTCCAGTAGGCTCCAGTAGGTGAGTGGGGACCTACTGACCCATAACTATAGTCTGAGGGGAAGACCAAATGGTTTATTGAATGGCATGACCACATTCCATACAGGTGCAATTGTCAATGTCCTCAACATAAATCTACATACTAATATCATCCACTCCTATGATTAGTTGAGTTGAACATGCAGACTGAAGTACGCGTTTGCCATGAAAGAGTGTGTAATTAAAACAGATACATTCAACATTCACTGTAAAAAATATGACAAAAATAATATTTCCCCTGCTAGCCGGTGTTTTCTCAAAAACTTTATTAAATTTCAATAGTTGTACAAAATACAGATATTCTTTTTTCAACACCTACCCACTCAAACAGCTGCTGTAGAGATAGGAAAAGCCTATTTCTTGTCATATGTTCCCTACTAAGTGCAGTACTTCAACTAAACTACTAAAAATGCATCAGTAGAAGGAGCTAAACCTCCAACCCTTAATAAGAGTTGGTTACAATATTCCTAGTATGTTAAAACATCTACACTTTAGTCTTCTATTTTGTAGTGTATTATTTGAATGTGCAGACTGTGGTACTGGCCACATTTCATAAATAAATATCTCAAAAAGGACTGTATGACAGTTCGCAGTATGTATTGGTATTTCAAGACAACATGGCATTAAGGGATTTCCTGAGGGAAATTAGGGTCTCGGAAAAGGATTAATTGTTTATTCAAAAGAATGACCATGTAAACAAATTTTAAGCGAGATGAGATCATGAAACAAGTTGGAAAACACAAATGACCTGTACCTCCTCTGGGGAACAGGTACAAGGCATCAAATAAAATAAAAAAGACTAATAGAGTAAAAACAAAAATGATGAAGGAAACTGAATTTAGATTTAATTTTAGTTTTCTATATGATAATCTTTTTTTTTTATTTTATCATTATTATCAGTCCTGTTTTAGCTACATTTTGTGTCCACTGGCAGCTGCTGCCTCCATATTCTCTATGTTGCTGTTTCTTTCTTGTGACAAAAGCCAAACTGTGATAGATTTCACACCATTTAAGAAATTTACCAGATAAAATATTGTGACTCTCTCAGATGCAGATGAAAGCGAGTTTGTCCTGGCAGTCACGGTTCTCCCACCCTTTATTTGTGGTTAAGGCTCCACAGCGTTTTTGTACTGGACACTGGTGGTCCTGATCTCCTTGGGGCCAGTTCTCATACACCAGAGGGTCACCTTTCACCCAGAGCCAGTGATCACTCAGGTAGCGCAGACCTATCCACACTGGGTCAGAGATGTGGGCTTTCTGTACCGCGTTCTGGGCCTGAAGAAGCTCAGTCTCAGAGAGCAGGCTGGGGAGATCACTCTTGTTCTTTCTGCAGTGCTCCAGGGCCTCCTCCCAGGCCATCTTCATGTTCACCACACTGATATTGATGCAGTAGAAAGGAAAGGATGTTTTTGAACTTAGATCATTCCATTTTCCATTAGACACGAGGCATACGTAAAACTGATTTCCATTAGCATTATTTGGTTGACCAGAATCCCAGTTTTGGTATGTGAGGATTCCCCCTCCTGACCACATCCAGGCAGTAGTGTTGTCAGGGTCTCGGTTGAGACCGATCCATCCTGTGGGATCTTGTCCACCTGCAGCTTGTACAACCATGTCTTGGTCTCTCTGACTACTAACAAAGGAAAGATCAGTGTAATACAGCCGACAGTAACTCTGAGCATCAAGCCAAGTCTTCTTTATAGAAATAAAGCTGTGTTTCCCTATTTCCCCCTCAACAACTGTACAGAGAAAAATGAAGATGATGGTTCTGCCCATGGTCACTGCTGTGTAGCTCAAGCTGAAGCTGTTGTCTTTGATTGTTTCTACTCTGGAATTGTGACACTGAAGTCTCAAGGTTGACACTGATATGAGTTTGCATATGCTTTGATTTGTATACACAAAGTATTTTCGTTGTAGACTTATAAACCAAAGAAAAACAAAAGACTTATACATACAAAATTCAGCCAAATAGCTGGGCAGAGCAGGTGTTGCATATGTGCACACGATTTATTGAGACTGGGAAGGTGGAGAAGGAGCAGTGTCAGTCTGAAGATTTCAGAAATCACACTACTTACACTAGTCACTTTTTTCTCAGACAATTTATATAATACAAATTTTCCCTCTATCAGTTTATTTTAGTTTCAACATAAAACATTTGACAGGTTTGATTTAATGACAAACTAAAACAGATTAACCTGAAAACAGCAATTTCAACCAAATAATGATTTATTTGATCCTCTTGGTTTTCTTCTACTGCAACTCCTGCAGAAATTCCAGTGTACAGTCAAACCTCCTCAAAGCACAAGCATGAACAAAACCTGTTACTGCTTCTGTAAATTATCAGCATTAATACAATCCAGCACTATATGTTTTGTGCATGAACAAAACCTGTTACTGCTTCTGTAAATTATCAGCATTAATACAATCCAGCACTATATGTTTTGTGCTGTTACGTTCTAATGACAACCCTGTCCTATAGTGAACACTTTTTTCAATGGAGAGGCTGAAGTGTACTGTTCCTGATTGACTTTCTGACATATTGTAGTGAACGTGGACATTTAGAGGCGTATTTCAGTGTTAGACTCTGGGTCCAACTCTTCATCTTCAGGACCTGCTGGTTTAGGTTGGAGCAGAAATGCTGGACCAGAAAGCCAAGTTGTACCTGTGAAATAACATGCGACCACTGATAAAGAGCCATAGTCAGCTGGGTTGTGTTCACATGAAACATCGTTTGATTATTTGGGTTGAGACAACTGCTCAATTCTTGTATCTGATTGTTGTCACATATGCAGAAACTTGTGCTTAGACTGTGACTGTAAGTGAAAATCATCCTTGATGTCTGTATAGAAGGTAAATCTGTCAGTCTTTGAGTTTGTGCACAATGATTTCTGACTGCAGTGAGTACTGAAGTACAAAAGTTCGGCTTTGCAATAATAAGATCTGGACCAGGTTCTAGTTTGGTCTTATCTAAGACCAACCCAACTTTGCTATGGCAGCTGTGTAAGTTTTAGATCAGCTACAGTGGATTTAGCTTTGACAAAGTCAGGTTCACCATCAAAACTTTATATTGCTTTAATTTCTTTTAGGAGGCTCTTTTCCAGACAAAGTCATGGCTTGGTACCTGGTTCAATATTTCAGTTGGAAAATGACTTTAATTTTGACAGTAATCATAACATGTTGGAAAGGTCAATGTTAAATGTTGAGCAAGTAAAGGTCTTTGCTGTTTTTGGGTCTATATTCTAAAATCAGTCTCAAACAATAATTAATGATGCAACCAAAAGCTTGACAATGTAAACAAATGTCAAGTGAGTCTAAGTCACAAAACACAACCAGGAAAACACAAGTGCCCAGGTACAGACACTAGTCATCAAAAAACAACAATTAATAAAGTAATAAGACAAAGGATGGAAAATATCAGAGTAAATTCATTTTACAGTTCTCTATATCAGGACATGTTATTTCCTCCCTACACATTTTAGTTGGATCAGTCCTGTTTTAGCTACATTTTGTGTCCATCAGCAGCTGCTGCCTCCGTATTCTCTATGTTGCTGTTTCTTTCTTGTGACAAAAGTCAGAAACTGTGATAGATTTCACACCATTTAAGAAATTTACCAGATACAATATTGTGACTCTCTCAGATGCAGATGAAAGCGAGTTTGTCCTGGCAGTCACGGTTCTCCCACCCTTTATTTGTGGTTAAGGCTCCACAGCGTTTTTGTACTGGACACTGGTGGTCCTGATCTCCTTGGGGCCAGTTCTCATACACCAGAGGGTCACCTTTCACCCAGAGCCAGTGATCACTCAGGTAACGCAGACCGATCCACACTGGGTCAGAGATGTCGGCTTTCTGTACCGCGTTCTGGGCCTGAAGAAGCTCAGTCTCAGAGAGCAGGCTGGGGAGATCACTCTGGTTCTTTCTGCAGTGCTCCAGGGCTTCCTCCCAGGCCATCTTCATGTTCACCACATTGATACTGATGCAGTGGAAAGGAAAGTATGCTCCTGGAGCTGCATCATTCCATTTTCCATTAGACTTAATGTGTCCATAGTACTCCTTTCCAAAATAATTATTTGGTTCACCAGACCCCCAGTTTCGGTATGTGATGATTCCCCCTCCTGACCACATCCAGACAGTAGTGTTGTCAGGGTCTCGGTTGAGACCGATCCATCCTGTAGGATCTTGTCCACCTGCAGCTTGTACAACCATGTCTTGGTCACTCTGACTACTAACAAAGGAAAGATCAGTGTAATACAGCCGACAGTAACTCTGAGCTTCAAGCCAAGTCTTCTTTATAGAAATAAAGCTGTGTTTCCCTATTTCCCCCTCAACAACTGTACAGAGAAAAATGATGATGATGGTTCTGCCCATGGTCACTGCTGTGTAGCTCAAGCTGAGGTTGTTTTCTTTGATGGTTTCTACTCTGGAATTGTGACACTGAAGTCTCAAGGTTAATATTGATATGAGTTTGCATATGCTTTGATTTGTATAAACAAACAAAGCACCTTCATGGTAGATTTATCAACACAAAAAAAACAAAACAAAAAAAACAAACGACTTCCACAAACTCCAAAAAAATTATCAAAATAGCATCAGGTGCAATGTGTGTGCTCAACATTTTTTGATAGTGGTAAGGTGGTATTAGGGAGTGATTCTATGCATGAAGAAGGAGCAGTGTCAGTGCTGGTTCAGCTTCAAAGCCAAGTTGTACCTGTGAAATAACATGCGACCACTGATAAAGCGCCATAGTCAGCTGGGTTGTGTTCACATGAAACATCGTTTGATTATTTGGGTTGAGACAACTGCTCAACTCTTTGCATCTGATTGTTGTCACATATGCACAAACTTGTGCTTAGACTGTGACTGTAAGTGAAAATCATCCTTGATGTCTGTATAGAAGGTAAATCTGTCAGTCTTTGAGTTTGTGCACAATGATTTCTGACTGCAGTGAGTACTGAAGTACAAAAGTTGGGCTTTGCAATAATAAGATCTGGACCAGGTTCTAGTTTGGTCTTATCTAAGACAAACCCAACTTTACTATGGCAGATGTGTAAGTTTTAGATCAGCTACAATGAGTTTTTCTTTGACAGAGGTAGACAGAGGCTTGTTTTCAAATTTTAAATTACTTGACAGTAGGTGGATGATTACCAAAAACCTCTCAAACTCATTGGCTGTGGCAGCACTGTCTCATCCATCCATTATCTATACTTGCTTATTCCTCACCAGGGTCACAGGGATCTGTTGGAGCCTATCCCAACTCTCTTTGGGTGAAAGACCCTGGACCCTGGACAGTCCATCACAGAGCCACATAGAGACAAACAACCTCACACATTCACACTCACTCCTATGGGCAATTTAGAGTCACCAGTCAACCTGACATTCATGTTTTTGGACTGTGGGAGGAAATCAGAGTACCTGGAGAAAACCCATGCAAGGCACTGTGTTTGTTACTTGACAACTAAGTTCACTTACCAGGCTCCTTAAAGGATACTCAGCAGCCCCGGGTGGTAAAGCCCTAAACTGACATTGATCATTTCTACAATAGGCTGTGACATGTGCATCACTGTCCCTTCTGAAATAGAGTCAGTGCCACAAACTCTCATCTTTTCAGTGGAGGTTTTTATTTTCCAAGGTCCAAAACTAAGCTGTCATTTTAACACACACTGCACGCCCATTACAGAGAAAGCACTATGCTGTTCAGTTGCGCTCAGATGCATTGTCATTATAACGTTAATCCAGTCATGCTGTGCCAGTTCTTCTTGTATACTCTCATTCAACAAATGCCATCAAACTTTAAAAACCCTCCATCTAGCTAAAGTTAATGGGGAACATGTCATCTGTTATCATCTTTATGATGAGGACTGTTGGTTGCTCTGCAAGTCAATCAACAAGCTTAATACTTCAGGTGACAAAGTTCACAATTGACTGCATTCTGCTGGATCCATTGCCTTAAAATGGCTGTGCAGAGTTTTTGTGGTATGTAAACTTAACCTGCACCCAAAAAGCAACAACTGAGTGACAACTCAAATACAGGAAAATCATTGCCAATCTATATAGAGTGTAAAAAAACAAAACAAAACCATGTTAAGTATATTTACCTTGAAAAATCAGTCAGCTGATTTGACTGTTGTCATACTACTGAATAAGTGTTACCCGCGTACATCAGTTCTATTTATATAGGTCAGTAGAAGCCTACTACACGTACTGAAGGCAATGAGAGTCAGTGGCGATTAGCAGTAGCAACTGACATAAATGTACGTTTTGTTTGTTTTATTGCCTAAACCCAACCAAGATGTTTTCTTTCCTAAACCTAACCAACAAGTTTTAATGCGTAAATGTAACAGAGTAGTTGTTGTGCTTAAAGTAAATGATGTAAGTTACGTAATGTATGTAATGACGACATTAAAAATCTGTAGGATGAAAACAACCTACTGAACCTTCCAGTAGGCTCCAGTAGGTGAGTGGGGACCTACTGACCCATAACTATAGTCTGAGGGGAAGACCAAATGGTGTATTGAATGGCATGACCACATTCCAAACAGATGCAATTGTCAATGTCCTCAACATAAATCTACATAGTAATATCATCCACTCCTGTGATTAGTTGAGTTGAACATGCAGACTGAAGTACGCGTATGCCATGAAAGAGTGTGTAATTAAAACAGATACATTCAACATTCACTGTAAAAAATATGACAAAAATAATATTTCCCCTGCTAGCCGGTGTTTTGTCAAAAACTTTATTAAATTTCAATAGTTGTACAAAATACAGATATTCTTTTTTCAACACCTACCCACTCAAACAGCTGCTGTAGAGATAGGAAAAGCCTATTTCTTGTCATATGTTCCCTACTAAGTGCAGTACTTCAACTAAACTACTAAAAATGCATCAGTAGAGGGAGCTAAACCCCTAACCCTTAATAAGAGTTGGTTACAATATTCCTAGTATGTTAAAACATCTACACTTTAGTCTTCTATTTTGTAGTGTATTATTTGGATGTGCAGACTGTGGTACTGGCCACATTTCATAAATAAATATCTCAAAAAGGACTGTATGACAGTTCGCAGTATTTATTGGTATTTCAAGACAACATGGCATTAAGGGATTTCCTGAGGGAAATTAAGGTGTCTGAGGAGATTGTGTATTCAAAAGAATGACCATGTATAGAAACTTTAAACGAGATGAGATCATGAAATAATTTGGCAAACAAATCTTTGTGGACAGGTACAAGTCATCAAATTAAGAAAAAAGGCTAAGAGTAAAAACAAAAACGATAAAGGAATATATGTGTAGATTAATTTGACAGTTTTCTATATCAGGACATATTATTTCTTCCCTAGTCATTTTAATTGGATCAGTCCTGTTTTAGCTACATTTTGTGTCCATTGGCAGCTGCTGCCACCGTATTCTGTATGTTGCTGTTCACCCTATCAAAAGTAACATCAGACCAGAAACCAGGGACCAACAACATAGTTTCTTCTTTAATTGGTAGTGAAACCATTGCACTGTCTTGCCTTCTTGATTTATTTTCTTGTAAGCAGTTGGCGTAATGCAAGATTAAAGTTTACATTTGCTGGACTTAATCTTTGGTTTCTGCTGCCCGATTTGGAGACAGCTGGATTACATGTTTTCGTGCAGACAGCCAGGTCCATTTTTGCTGTGCATTTTTATTTGTGTTGTGATTATCCCAATTCAAAGTTATGAAATGTCAGTAGCTGCCTGAATCATATGACATGAAAAAACCCTCCTTCCATGTGAATGACTACCTTTTCCTCTTGGTTTTCTTCTATTGCAACTCCTGCAGAAATTCCAGTGTACAGTCAAACCTCCTCAAAGCACAAGCATGAACAAAACCTGTTACTGCTTCTGTAAATTATCAGCATTAATACAATCCAGCACTATATGTTTTGTGCTGTTACGTTCTAATGACAACCCTGTCCTATAGTGAACACTTTTTTCAAGTGAAGCTGAGGTGTACTGTTCCTGATTGACTTTCTGACATATTGGTAGTGAACGTGGTCACTAAGAGGCGTATTTCAGTGTTAGACTCTGGGTCCAACTCTTCATCTTCAGGACCTGCTGGTTTAGGTTGGAGCAGAAATGCTGGACTAGAAAGCCAAGTTGTACCTGTGAAATAACATGCGACCACTGATAAAGCGCCATAGTCAGCTGGGTTGTGTTCACATGAAACATCGTTTGATTATTTGGGTTGAGACAACTGCTCAATTCTTGTATCTGATTGTTGTCACATATGCAGAAACTTGTGCTTAGACTGTGACTGTAAGTGAAAATCATCCTTGATGTCTGTATAGAAGGTAAATCTGTCAGTCTTGGAGTTTGTGCACAATGATTTCTGACTGCAGTGAGTACTGAAGTACAAAAGTTGGGCTTTGCAATAATAAGATCTGGACCAGGTTCTAGTTTGGTCTTATCTAAGACAAACCCAACTTTACTAAGGCAGCTGTGTAAGTTTTAGATCAGCTACAGTGGATTTAGCTTTGACAATTCAGGCTCACCATCAAAACTTTATATTGCTTTAATTTCTTTTAGGAGGCTCTTTTCCAGACAAAGTCATGGCTTGGTACCTGGTTCAATATTTCAGTTGGAAAATGACTTTAATTTTGACAGTAATTTCTTTTAGGAGGCTCTTTTCCAGAAATCTGACAAAGTCAAAGGCTGACCTTACAACATTTTAATTAGTAAATGATTTTAGGTTAGACAGTAAACACCAGGCATCAAAAAACAACAATTAATAGAGTAATAAGACAAAGGATGGAAAATATCAGTGTAGATTCATTTTACAGTCTTCTACATCAGGACATGTTATTTCTTCCCTAGACATTTTAGTTGGATCAGTCCTGTTTTAGCTACATTTTGTGTCCATTGGCAGCTGCTGCCTCCATATTCTCTATGTTGCTGTTTCTTTCTTGTGACAAAAGCCAAACTGTGATAGATTTCACACCATTTAAGAAATTTACCAGATACAATATTGTGACTCTCTCAGATGCAGATGAAAGCGAGTTTGTCCTGGCAGTCACGGTTCTCCCACCCTTTATTTGTGGTTAAGGCTCCACAGCGTTTTTGTACTGGACACTGGTGGTCCTGATCTCCTTGGGGCCAGTTCTCATACACCAGAGGGTCACCTTTCACCCAGAGCCAGTGATCACTCAGGTAGCGCAGACCGATCCACACTGGGTCAGAGATGTTGGCTTTCTGTACCGCGTTCTGGGCCTGAAGAAGCTCAGTCTCAGAGAGCAGGCTGGGGAGATCACTCTGGTTCTTTCTGCAGTGCTCCAGGGCCTCCTCCCAGGCCATCTTCATGTTCACCACGTTAATATTGATGCAGTAGAAAGATAAGGATGTTCCTGGAGGTGCATCATTCCATTTTCTATTAGACATGAATTGTACACAGGTCTCTCTTCTCCTGTTATTATCTGGTTGACCAGAATCCCAGTTTTGGTATGTGATGATTCCCCCTCCTGACCATATCCAGGCAGTAGTGTTGTCAGGGTCTCGGTAGAGACCAATCCATCCTGCGGGATCTTGTCCACCTGCAGCTTGTACAACCATGTCTTGGTCACTCTGACTACTAACAAAGGAAAGATCAGTGTAATACAGCCGACAGTAACTCTGAGCTTCAAGCCAAGTCTTCTTTATAGAAATAAAGCTGTGTTTCCCTATTTCCCCCTCAACAACTGTACAGAGAAAAATGAAGATGATGGTTCTGCCCATGGTCACTGCTGTGTAGCTCAAGCTGAGGTTGTGTCCTAGATGGTTTCTATTCTGTAATTTCCTTATTTCATTCTCTGGTATTTTATGTCCATGACTTTTGCATATGCTTTGGTTTGTTTGGACAGGTAAACAGAAAGACAAAAGACTAAAGCAAAAACAAGCAGGAGATCTGGGTGGTGAAACTGTGTGTTATTGTGTGCTCGACACTGACACAAAAAAATATGATATGATATGAGGCAAAAGTTTAGTTTTCAAATAGCTTCAATTATATCAGGAAATTCTATTATTGGTAAGATAAGCCGTAAAAACGAGCCTCTATACAGAATAGCAACAACCAAAATTAACTTTCCCTATAATGGGGTCAACGAGATGAAGTGACAGCATTAAGCTTGTGCCTAAAAGTGGACAATGGTCAGATAAGGTAAAAGCTTTGGTGAGCTCAGTAAATATGGCTTCTGTAAGATTACAACTGTCAGGTGCAAAATACATATCTTGTGAATTTTAAGACAGCTGAAGATGTGGAAACATTACCCAAAAATCAGTTATGATGTTATGAGATACTTCAATATCTTTATAAATAGTTCTAAGCATATTTCAAATCCCAAGTGCGGGCTATTTGGGTTTTCCCACATTATGGCAATCTTAACCCTCCTGTCAGTTTGACCCATCTTTAAAAGTTAATGTGTGATAACTTTGGTTTTCTTCCATATAATGAACTAAAAATGACATGGATGGTTCCAGTGTAAAATATATGCTACTATGTTGGAAATAAGTTCACTAAAAAGGTGAAACTAAAAGATTGGTGATAATTTTATGCCTCATGACCCAGGAGGGTAAAAGGTGTGTCGTACTGTCTTCATATTTAGTACACACCTTTTGTGACAACCTGAAGACAACAGGAGGGTTAAAAGAATGAAAATGACACTAAATGCACTGCAAGAGCATTTGTATGAAAAATACGTGTAATTGTCAGTGACTACAGATAATTGACCAGTAAAGCTAATGCATAATAGCCCATAAATAACAGCAAAGAAGAAAAATATGTCATATTACTCTGAAAACACAATTAATCATCCAGCCATTTCTGAAACAGAAGATCTACAGCTTAAGGTTTCTTAAAAAAAAATTTAAATTCTGTCAGTGTAATGAGATCATATGGAGTTTAGCAGGCTGCAGAGGAAGAATAAAGTTGGAAGCTACACCACATCTTAATCTGTTAAACAATGGCTTCAGCATCGACAGAACCTGACACTGCGGAAACTGCTTTAGTGTCAAAGAGGAGCAGTACGTCTGTTGTATGGAACTATTTTGGCTTTAAAAAAGAAGATGCTGTGCAGCGTCAGGTATTGTGCAAAACCTGCCTTGCTAAGGTTGCTACCTCACGGAGCAATACTACTAACCTGATTCAGCATTTAAAACAACACCATAAAGTACTGTATGATAGTTGCATGGAAAAAATGCCGACCACCATTGTGTTAAATAAGCCAAATACCACCAGGCAGGGATCACATGCCGAAATGTTTGAAAAGGTAACTCCATATGAACGCACTTCAAAGTGGCACATGGAAATAACTCAAAAAGTAATAGAGTGCATCGCGAAAGACATGATGCCCCTAAGTACGGTGACCAAGCCTGGGTTCCCGCTTTAATAAATACACTGGATAAGCGGTGCATTATGCCGTCCCACATGTATTTTTGCCAGGACGCCATACCAGAGCTACACAGGAAATGTAAACAGAGTCGCTGGTCAGGATGTATGTGAGAGGGTTATCATCAGTCCACACAGTGAACCGATGGCCTTTGATCCAATGGCTGAACTTATCACACACAGCTCACTTCAGTGCCAGAAACTCAAGTCTGTGTGCTGGGTACCTAGTTTGACTTCTACTGAGAGACTTACTAGCAAAAGCTATGGGCCTAGCCCTCACTTCGCCAACTGGTACCTGTGCCAAGACAGCGCCTAATTCATCTGTAGACGCATCAGTGGACAACAGGAACAGCCTCTCAAAATCAGGAGTCCAGTCCTGAGGGGTCAATTCACGGATGGTTCTGGCCTTCCCACGTCCTGTGCTGCCCCTCAGTCTCCTCTTCTGACCAGCAGTCAGAACAAATAGTGGTTTAGCTATCGTAGATCAACCTGGTATAAAGTGATGACAGAATATCACCATCCCAAGGAAGAATCTTACTTTCCTCTGTGATGGTGTGCAACTGTCAGCTTCCATAAGGTCTTCCTTCCTAAAGCTGGAAATGACCCTCACTTTATTTTGGTCAACTGCCACCCCACCGGCACCCACTATATGACCCAGAAACTTCATAGAGTGCCTGAGGAAATGGGACTTCTGCACAATCTTCAGGTTACTGGACCGCAGGCGGAGGAAAATGACCTCCAGTCACCTATTGGCCTCCCCTTCTGAAGGGACAAAAACTAGAAGGTCATCCAGGTAACAGGAGACTGGAGAAGTTCAGATCACCAAAAGTGCTAAGCATCATTTGCATAAAGGATGCCAGACTTTTGCACAAGCCCTGGGGAGTCTGTTGGACTCATATAAGCCCAGTGGTGTAGTGAAGGCTGTGTAATGCTTATCCGATTCATGAAGGGGAATACTATAAAACACAGATGTAACGTCCATGGTAGTAAAGAAAGTATTACCACCCAGGGCAGCAAGACAGTCCGATTGATGGAGTAGAGGATAAGCATCCTTCACCGTCCTAGCATTAAGCTTATGGAAATCGGTGCAGATCCTCAAGTCACCCAACTTCTTCCATATCATCACCAGCGGTGATGCGTATTCCTATTACTAATAATGCCCAAATGTCCATATCTGACAGTACCCCTCTCATCTTATGGTAGTGAGCTGGAGGCACGCGACGGTATGGGAGCCGAAGAGGACGATCGTCATGAGATGGATACGAGGGACAAAATCCTTTGCCTCAACACAATCAAGTTTGTGTCTGGAAAACACAGACACAAGCTAAGCTAACACTAGCACAGCTAACCTCGTCTTCCACTCAGTTGTTACTTCCCAGCCCTCAATGTCAATGTCAGCTATCCCACTGTTCTTCAATTGCTGTACAGGGTCACCTGGGAGAATAGATGAGGAAGATGGGCTATCAGACTGGTCAGACAGGGTTTTACTGAGACCCTGGGTAATTGACAAATCCTCCACCGCAACACACAGGAAAACATCCGCAATCTTGGCATTACGTGTAATGTCACTGGGCTTCGTGCGGGGTTGAGGATTTTGATCGGGATCCAGTGATCACCCCACATGAGCGTCACAATGCGACCCACCATAATGTTCGCCAGAGCGAAACAAGATGACATAGGTTCCATTATGACGGAGCTCCCCGGCGATATAGGAGCTGAGGGAGGCAGCTTACCCCACACAATGTACTCGCACTGGGGCAACAGAGTTACAGCCTGTCTTAATTTGACTGTGCCTATTTTGTCAGGCACTACAGGACCCGACCACCAGGACATGCAGCTCAACAACTGCAAAAACTCTTCACACCCCGGTTCAGCAGACCGGAGGTAACAAGTTCCCAATACTTTGGGTTGGATCTTCTGAATGATGGTTCGAAGTACATTGTTCGAAACAATAAGTTCGTCCTTCTGTCCAGGAACCACAAACGTAGGCACAACAAACCTGGACCCGTAAATCTCGATGTCCAAGTCATATATACAGGTGGGCTGCGTCATAAGACCGCCATAGCCAACAAGCACCACACCTTCAGGAATGTGGTGAGGAGTCATGACAACACCGGCAGCTCTAAGCTTGCTTTCAGCGTCTATGCTCAGCGTGCATGACATGCTCCCCGAGTCCAGCATCCTCCTCAAAGAACATCGTCCACTAATCAACACTGGAACATAAAACAATTCACTTGCTCCACCAACCCTTTGGGACCCCACAATAACTGTTTTTCCAGTTAGTGTAGTACAACAGTTAACATAAACAGAATACGGGTCTGATGCATCGGTGAGGGTATCGCTAACACTGCCCATGCTGCCCCTCTCATCGCACGGGCTGGCTAGTTTAAAGCTGAACCGGAGGCAGGAGGATTGGACGTGTCAGAACTGTGTTGGCTCTGTGGACATTCACGCCTCACATGTCCAGGATTGAAACAACTGAGGCACAACCTGTATAGTCTATAATGCGCATTGGTTGTGTGCGCGTTTGAGCTACAAACTTTACATGCTGACCTATGAGTATTTTGGCGGCCAGAGAGATGTTTGGGCTGCTAGAGGTACCCATTACAGGCAGCTAGTGACGTGGAACACAAGGATAACACCTTGTCAAACATAGCCACCATCTGTTGACTGCTCGAGTCCTCCGCTGGGGAACAGGGTACTGTTGGAGACGGATCTGCGATCTGAACAGTGAGCGATGGAGACGAAACAGCAGACCGCTGCGAACACATAGAGGCACCAAGTGGGTGAGACTGGCAGGTGGATACTGCAGAGAGAACAGAATGAACAGTCTGCAGGGCAGGCTCAGTCATCGCTTAAGCAGTCTGTGTAACACAGATACTAGACAGGCAGAAAAAGGGATCAGGACCACGACACAGCTCAGTCAAACACACAGAATTATGAGACAAAATATTAGACCTCTCAGTTTTCTCATATGACTGTCCAAACGGTCCTGCACCTCCGCCGCAGTCCACTCCTCAGGAGTCTTCAACTGGAAAGACAAGGCTAAGTTGTGGTCAGGGCAGTGATTGATGAACATCATCACGACCTCGCCTTTGGGATCCTCCACCAGCTTCCCTTGTCCGCGTAGACACTCCACAGCTGCATCGATGACTTTATTCAGACAAATCTAATAGTCCATTGCATTTTCACCTAGTCGTGGCACAGTGCTATAAAAGTCTCTCATCGGCAGGTTAGAAAACGTTAGATCACTCAAGTTGTTTTTCAGTATGCCAAACACTGCAGTCAATCGCTCATCCCCACCCACTTCAGGTCGGCAGCGCAGTGACACTTTGACTATGTCTC
This sequence comes from Mastacembelus armatus, assembly GCF_900324485.2. NCBI lineage: Eukaryota > Metazoa > Chordata > Actinopteri > Synbranchiformes > Mastacembelidae > Mastacembelus > Mastacembelus armatus. Next base: position 23,013,814 of record NC_046633.1, read on the forward strand.
TGGCCTTGCCAGTCAATCTGGACATTAACAGGGCAAACATTTAATCATCTGTGTCACAATTCACTCTCTGTAAGTAACATCTCATCATATCCTCCCACTCACTAATGGGGAACGTATCTGTGTGGTCACACTTAAAGTAAGGCGAGGGTTTAACATCTGACTGTACAACCACCTTAACCTGGGACTGATTACAACCACTCGAGAGCTGTGTCTGGGGAGATGTGGGCCAAGTGGGTGGCGGCTGGGGCATGGCGCTAAAGGTAGATGAAATACTATCGCCAATCTGCTTAGCTAGATCAGTAATTAATCCGCCCAACATCCCAGTAGTGACCGGTGTGGTGTAAGGATTATCAACATGGTTGTCTACAACCAGGGTGGAGCTAGCCGCTGGTTCTAATGGTGGGAGGATTACTATTATTAACATACCAGGTATGTTACTATTAGGTCAGCCATACTATTACCAATCTCAGGGTCAACTAGCCTTCCTCTACCGAGACATGGTGGCGTAATCTGTTGACCCCTCTCCAACCCAAAAGTAACATTACGAGCAGGCATAACATAACCCTCTAATCCCTCAGTAGACATATTGACTGGGCACAATATTACTAAACTACTGCAAAGATCACTGAAGGAAACCAAAAAGGAGTAAAAAGAAGAGGAAAAGAAAAAAAGACTGGTGGAAAAAAAAGAAATCAATTGTTCACCATAATATTAAACTCAAAGCTACTGAAGTGGAGACACCTCATTCCTAAAGAAGATACTAATTAATATTTTCAATGTCCCAAACAATGAAATAAAACAGTCACCGGTCCAGCAAACAGTGTTAATTTACTAATTCATTCACCATAACTTTAAACCAAATCACCTGTTAGTCGAAGGATAGACGATCCAGTCCAGAAGATGGCATCCCACGCAGAGCACAGCAGAGACGAAGCAGCTAAACATTCGCAGAAACTCGATAGATCAGGACGGCGCTGATTGGCGACCATCCGGGTCACGGCACCACGTGTAACTGGCCGCATTAGAAGCGTCCGTGTGGCCGGTTTTCCGCATCCGCATCGCTATCTTGGATTTCTTGATAGCTTTCTTGATAGTATGATAGCTCTCGACGTAATCAGGGAAACTCTGCGTTGTGCTGCGATGTGGTCGAGCACAAATAGTGACACAGTGTTTTTGGTTGAACTTTGCCGTGGTACCTGGTACCCAAAACAAAACATAAAAAGCCCGTCCGGTAAATATTCCCGCTCGACAGCTCCTCACTCCCAGGGGTTCCGAACAGGAAAAGGGGAGAAGAAGGGGCGCGCTCCCCTTTTACAATGGGGATAACACCGAAGACGAACCAACATTCATCATTAATTCGAGTGCGAGCCCTAGCGGGTTGGCGGTCTTACTACCCAAGTATGTTACGCTTGAAGTTGAACATTATTTTGTGTAATTATGGGGGGGGGCATGACATGTCCTGTCATGATTCCCTTCTGGGAATTCCTGCTGGGGACCTTTACTCTGAAGAGACTTCCATTCCTCTCGCACTGGTCCCCGGCAGCTTCACCTAATTGATTTCAACAGTTTCATCTGATCTTTAGTTTCACGTTTCACTCGGTTCTCTGTTTTGTATTTTTTTTCCCCTATGCCCTGGCGACCCCAGGAGAAAATAAACCTCTTTGTGTTCTGCATTTGGGTCCTTCTGCCTCTCCTTCGTCGCTCCATCCCCTCGCACCACCAACACTTGACACCTTATTCCTGCCGGACAAGGGGTCGGGGTCACTACTGCAGCTTCAATCAATACACACACACCAGATCAGTGTATTTTAATATATTAACGCTCACACTCTCATATTCACACAGGAATAAAAGAATTCAGTCTGATATGATTGAGGTCATTCAGTCAACTTTGGTCATCTCCACAAAATGAACACAAGTGACAAAATGATCCTCTCTGTAATCACAGCTTTTAGACACACACACACACACACACACACACACACGTGTCCAAGAGTAATTTGATTCAACATGGCCTTCTCTGCAGCTGTCTAAACCTGCTGCTATTGAAGGACAGATCATCCTTTGGAAATGGAACACAAGAGACCAGCTCTTATAGTGTTGCTTTATGTGTGCAAGTGCATTGTGTGTTATTGTAGGTGTGAGTCAATCCCCAGTCCTGTGAGTGCCCACAAACAGCTGGCTGTGACAGCCCAGGCTTATTTTTTCGCTATCAAGACATCCGAGTAGGGCTCTAAGGTAAAGTCTACAGATTAAGAAATGCAGACTGATGAATGCCAGCAGCTATCAGGAGATAGCAGACATGGACATATGAGCAGTATGTGGGCTGTGTTTAAGAGGTTACTCAAGAATGTGGACGATGTGCTGGAAATACTGCCCAGTTAGAGCTATGACTTGGGAGTTTTTGACCACTTGCAATGCAATGAAGCTGTTTGAAAATTGGTGCTGGTAACACATGACAAATTTTTTCAATGCTATGTAAAGAAGAAAACATGGCAGTATGTAAAAATGCATGTGAATCTTTCATTCATAAAACTGCTTTTGAAAAATATGAGGAAGAAAAGGCATTTGACACATTTGTTACTCCTTAAGGATACACACACAATGACTTTGGCAAGAAACTTAATGTAAGCATACAAAGAAAATTCCACAGGAAAACTTTTAACCTTTACATTTTTGAATGTTTTCTCTACTATGAAATTCACAGCAAAAACTGAGCTTGTTAAAATGAAACCCTTTGGTTGTTTTTTCATTAACAGTAATTAATAAATATCTTTGTTTCTCATCATTTAGGTGGAACTGGTATAAATGTGCAGAAATCACAATCATCTTTATTGCTAATCTATGTTTTCATATACAGGGAATCTGACTCTGGTACAGCAGCCCACAATATGCTTTGTCATAACACTATGCACATCTATAGGAACAAAAATTAAATTTAAAAAAGTTATAAAGTAGAAAAACAGAAAGATAGATGAAGTGCTGATGAATAGCATCCAGGTGAGAACTGTCTGTTTACATTTTATGAACTTAAAGTTATTGCACTTATTTATAGATATTGCATATATTGACTCCAATATTACACTGTTTTAAAATAGATTAATGGTTCCAGGTCTGACGGCACAAGGAAAGAAACTTAACCTACGATGACCTGTAAAAAACCTCTCTTGAGTTTTACCTCTTGGTTTCAACTGTGCACCAACAGCACTGCCATAAACATACTTCACAGTATAAAACGACAGCCTAAGGCCCAACATTGCTGGTCTATTAATATGACAAGTAAATCACACAGGTATTATAGACACTTAAGGGATTCATGCTGTGTTCTAAATTTACAAGCGAGCCTATGCCTTAGACAAGAAATTGATGTTCTCCTGCTCACTGGAAAATAATTATGATTAATGGCTCATGTTAAAAAATCTCCAAAACAGCAATGGAAAATTAAGACTGGCTGCACACTGAAATTCAAGTGTCAAAGTTAGAAATAATATAGGATGAATAATTGTGATCTGACGGCTGTGGAAACATCTCAAGGGAAGAAACACAAACACATCAATGGTTTTAAAAATATAGACTGACATCAGCTAAAAATATTACAAGAGTATTACTGTATGTTTGCTATCAAATTATTTGTGGCAATTGCATATAAATAAATTAAGTGAAGTGTGTATGTGAGTTTGTATGCAAAGTGGTTTTAAGATAGCAGCTTTTTTCTTTGCTGATTTTGAGTCTGTTATAGGAAATCATAATCAAATTGTTGCCACTAACTACGCATGCTGTTGATTCATGAGAATAGAGCTCCAGAGGTCAATCAGATGACAGCACGTTTTGTAAATGCTGTGCTCTGAGCATGTGGATCTGAGTCATAGCACAATTTTTCCTCTGCTGTGCTCTCAGAACAAAACAATATAACATCTTGGTAAAAACATTGTTACTGTGTGACGACATTTCGGATGTTCCTCACAACTTCAAATAGCTGCTTGAGGGTTAAATCTTGGGTTTAGGGTTAGAACTGGTTTTTGGTTGAATTTAGGTCTTAGGGCCTGACAATTCATTACTTCAATGAGTGCCCTCAAAACTATGGTTAGACAACCCACGCTATGTACTGTGTGTGTGTGCCAGACTACTTTCTGGGCCCTAGCTCAACCACATTATTCAGTACAGAGATAAGAAGCTCCACACTTTGGACCTTTCTATTACCGTTTAACCTAAGTGTGCATTTGCAGTGTACACACACAGAAAGAGAGCCACAGCCACGTATACTCCCTCTTACACACACAAAAACACATACTCTCTACAGTGACTATCTGATAGCCTACTGAATAACTTTCGAAGGCAAGACTTTGCATGAAGGACAAATGAACCCACAGGGAATTGGACTCTGGATGCTTCCCTCTTAAAGTTTATTGCCAATCCTGTAGTCAGCAATGTCAAGCATAACATATGTGTATATACAGTATATATACACGCTCTGTGTGTGTGTCTCTCTCTCTCTCTTTCTCACTTCCGGTGTGACTGAATGTGTGCGGAACCTTTGTGAGTGTATTCACTCCTTTTCCTATTCTTTCTTATTTCTCTTTTTGTTATTACTAGGGATTGATTTAGTTGTTAAGTTGGGCCATGTGCTACCGTCTTTCTGCGGGCAGCATGATGGCCCCGCGTTCACAAGTTTTAAGCAAACTCACGCGGCGCCATGGCGTGAAGGTGGCGTCCGCAATAAGTGTGGAGGTTTGTTGTTTAGCTGCAGGGGAGGTTGTAGGACATGAACATATCATGTCAGCCTCTAGGATGAACAGTGCAATTGTGTTGTTTCTTAGTTCTGTAGACAAAGCTAATGAGTTGGTTGAAAAGGGTATAGTGGTCGATGAACTCTTTATTCCTGTTCTTCCACTGTCCATGCCTTCTAAAAAAGTATTGCTGTCTAACTTTCCACCTTTTATCACGGATGAAACGTTATTGACAATCATGTTTCGATACTATAAGGTCGTCTCGCCCATTAATATGATAACAGTCGGGTGTGACCGCTTTTAAAACACGTCGTTTCCTTCAGAAGGTTCGCGTATATGATTCTGAAAGATGATGAGGACCTTGACTTGTCCCTACACATAAAAGTTGATGATTTTGATTATGTTATCTGCGTTACAACGAAGAAAATGAAATGATGTATCTGTGGGCAACTTGGACATTTAGTTCTTGCTTGTCCTGATAAAAACACGGTTAATGATCCTCAACCCGAGGATATCGGTAATGGCGGGCCGAGTGAGGCCGCACCGTCAAACACGGCAGGAGAAGGACCTGTTACAAACCTGCCTGCAGGTGAGGGTGCAGAGGTCCAGGTGTCTGACCTCGCAGAAGGCAAATTAACTGGTGCTGAGGCCATGAATGCTCAGGTTTGTCAAACTGTGGCTAAAGACAACATGACAAAAAATGATAACGCGGACATTGGTCTGTCATCTAGCTTGACTTGCGATGGCATGGAGACGGAGATGGGAAAATTTAAAGTTCCATCAAAAAGGAAACAACCCGGTGAATTTCAAGCTGCCAGGTCAAAAACATGGACAGTGATAGTGAGTCTTCTGACTCCAGCGTTGGTTTGTCTCTGGGTGAGCTCTTGTCTTCTAATTATGGAGTAGAAGAGATTAAACTCTTTCTTAGAGCTACAAAAAACAAGAGGGGGGTGCGTATAAATGAGTTTTTTCGTGACACAAAACTATTTGTTTCCATGTCTCTTCATGTCAGAAGGTTCATATACCAACAGGGAAGTTTATCGACTAAAGAAGATAGTGCGGAAACTTACTTCTGACAATACCAAGGAAGACAATGAGAATGCCTAGTGTTTTGGCCATTGGTGTGGCTTGGTGAGAAATGCTTATGTGGGTGTCAGTTAATTTTATTTTTCTATTTATGAGTGAAGTGTGTATTGCAACAATGAATCGAAAAAAGCTGGAATATTCAAAGTGGTAAAGCAAAATAAAATTGATGTTGTAATGATGCCAGAGACACATAGTGATGTAAAGAATGCTGCTGATTGGGCGGAGGAGTGGGATGGGATCTCTGTTTTAAGCCACAACACCTCTCTTTGTGGAGAGGTGGCAATTCTTTTTGCTAGGAGTTTTAGTCCTCACTCTTATCAGGTGGAAGAGATAGTTAAAGGCAGGCTTTTGAAGGTTAGAGCCACTTTTGATAAATTCACTTTTGTTTTTATTTGTGTGCATGTTCTAACTTTGGCAGTAGAGAGAATATAGTTGTTAAAAACATTGTTCTGCTCTGCAAAATTGCTCTAATGAAGAATATTTATTCTTGGGTGGTGATTTTAACTGTACAGTTTCTAATTTAGATACGAACCATGTTGAAGACAATATAATTGGACTCATGTTCGTGATTGTGTGATTTCTTTCGCAAGGCTGGATCAGATTTATGTTTTCAAACATCACTTCAGTATTTTAAGAAGATGTGTAATTACTTATTTGAGTTTTTCTGATCATAGTATGGTTCTTTGCTCTTTGTTGATAAACTCTATTAAAACAAGGAGTGCATACTGGCAGTTTAATACTACTTTGTTGGGTGACAAGTATTTTAAAGATGTTTTTAAACTCTTTTGGAATGAGATCAGAAAAACAAGGAGATCTTTTACGTCTTTACGTCAATGGTGGGAGTTTGGAAAAGCCCAAATAAAACAATTTTGTTTGCAATACACTTGAAACGTCACTAAAAAGAATTATTTAGATATGAAGACCTTGGAGGCTGATATTTTAAAACTTCAGGAATTGGCTGAGTCAGCTGGTGAAAAAGGTTATGTAGATTTATTTTTATGTAAAAAGACACAACTAGCTGATTTACTGGGTATTAGAACACAGGGGGCTCTGGTCAGGTCACGGTTCAGGAGTGTGGATCAAATGGATGTTCCATCCAAGTTCTTTTTCAGCTTGGAGAAAAAGAATGGTCAGAGTAGGGCCATCCATGCCCTGCACTCTGACTCTGGAGTTTTATTAACAGACCCTGCTGACATTTGAAAGAGAGCGGTCACTTTTTACAAGAACTTGTATAAAAAGCGAACTTGGAAGAGAACACAGGGATGATGATGATTTTCTCAATGACTTACCTCAGATATCCAAAGAGGCGAATACGGAGATCTCTGGCATTTTGACCATGAGAGAACTCTATAAAGCTCTCCAAGGGATGGAATCTGGAAAAGCACCAGGCGTTGATGGTCTGTCTGTTGACTTTTACAAGTCTTTCTGGTCAGAATTGGGAGAAGATCTGCTGGAGGTACTAAATGAAAGTCTGGCTGAAGGCCAGCTGCCTCAGAGCTGCTGTAGAGCAGTGCTTACACTCCTGCCCAAGAAAGGTGACCTTATGGACATCAAATGTTGGCGGCCTGTATCATTACTCTGTAGTGACTATAAAATGGTCTCTAAAGCCTTGGCTAATAGACTAGCAGGAGTGATGGATGACGTCATCCATCCTGATCAGACCCACCGTGTTCCTGGTAGATCAATATTTGTTAATATTTCATTAGTTCGTGATGTTTTGGAAGTCTCCAAGATGATGAATTTAGATTGTGGGTTAATTTCTTTAGATCAGGAAAAGGCTTTTGACTGCGTTGAGCGTTGTTATTTGTGGAGAGTTTTAGTGGCTTTTGGGTTTTGCCAAAATTTCATTAATCACATTAAAGTTCTTTATAGTGGCGTTGAGAGCACTCTCAAGGTCAACGGTGGTTTATGTGCTCCTTTTAAAGTTCATAGTGGTGTTAGGCAGGGGTGCTCACTGTCCGGGATGCTTTACTCCTTGGCAATAGAACCACTTTTGCAACAAATAACAGCCAAACTCCAAGTGTGGTGCACCTAAAAATGTCACCACATTGTTTTAGTTGATTTATTATTTTATAATTGGTAATTACAATATTTAAACATACATCTTATTTTGGTGCCACCATTTATATTTTTAAGACACATTACTGTGTGATTTCAGTAGCCTATTGTCTTGGATTTAATAAGGTTAAGAGGATGGTAAAAAGTAAAGCGAAACCCTTGTGCGGGAGGTGTTGTCTCAGATTGGTTTCACAGTGGGATTTCCCAGATGCAATCTGGATGTGAATGGCAGCGCACCCTGCAATTTCTGTTCTTTACAACAGATCGTGTTTTCAGGTCAGTAAGTGGTGAAACGTCCCATAGACAATATTGTAAGGTTATTATGTAATTCTGTATAGCGTACTGTTTTGTATACTTGGTCGTTGTCGCTAATAGTTTACAAGTTTAGTCGGTCAAGGCTTCAGTCAAACCGAGGTTTCCCGCGTCCAAGAAGTCTCGCTGAAACATCGCGATAAGTAAAGTCCGGTTTTATGAACTTAATCTATTTTTCTGGTGATTTATATGCATTGTACATTGTCGTTAGGATTTCAGTAAAGTACTTAAGTGTGTTTATGCAAAGGTAGTTTAGATTTCAAGCAGAGAAATTCATTTAATTATCCACTGAGAGTAAACAGAAGCTAATGTGATGACGTTATGTGAAGTATTAGGAATAGAGATATATGGTTTCGAAGTAACATAAACGTATTTTTGGGTAGATAAAACAAGATAACAGTGTAGTCCGTTAGTAATTCAGCAGTCAATAACAGTCAAGCATAATACAGTGGAGCAAAACTGTTTATTCCACTATTACATACTGGTGCTCAGGAAATGTCATTAAGTTGTAGGTCCCATTGCGGAGCCAGGGGACGTGCGATGGGGTGCTGCTTGCGCACTCCCCTCAGAAAACGCTTTGTGAGCGGGTGACTGAACACCGATCTGTCACCAAATCCCTCATGGCATGAGGAAATAGCCGCAGCGTATGTTTTAATGGTGCTAAATGCCAGGTTTCTCTCCAGTAATAACTGGAGAAAGGACAGAATCGCGGAGAGTGGGCATGCAACAGAAGAAACGCCGTTCTCCGTGCACCATTAGCCCCATACGACTGCCTGTAGAAACAGAAAACCCCAAACTCTCTAAGCGGTTCCTCTCAGCAGCCAAAGCCACAGGTGCTGCCTTATTACTGGAGGGCTGACTACCATGTCCCCTGCCTGCGACAGAGCATCCTCCCTCCATGGAATCTTCCAGGGGGAAGATATCCTCATGCACTGCAGAAGGGGAAACCACGATACTCCGGGGCGGTCCGGAGCTATCAGAATCACTTGTAGATCCTAGTCCTGAACCTGGGCCAGCAGCTGAGGGATCAGGGAGATCGGCCATGGCCGATGAGCGAAGGCGTCTGACCCAAGAGGAGGGTTGTCCTTCGCACGCAGAGAAAATCACAGGAAAATCACAGGAAAAGAACTGCGTGTCCGAACCTGCTCCATATCTGAGCCACCAGGCTTGGATGGAGATGTCAATCCCCTGCGTGAGGACCGCCGCGTGACATGATGTCCGCGTCCACATTGCAATGTGGACCGCTTTTGCAGGGAGGAGCTGCGTGTGATTCCACAGCAATAGGCGACGAGCGAGGGGGGGGAGACGTGCCGAGCGTACCGCCCCTTGTTGGTTGATATCCGCCGCCGCTGTTGTGTTGTTCATTAGGATCAGAACCTGGCGACTCTTCAACAGTGGAGAAAAGTGCCGGAGACCTTTCGACACTGTGAGCAGCTCTGATTTGCTTATATGCGGCGCCTCCCTGATCGTGAACACTGACAGGTGATTCGACCGAATGCCCAGGGGAACCCCTTGCGTCAGAGCGCAAGGGTTTCTCCAGTAAATCAGATCCGGGACCACTGGCTGGGGGAGGGATAGTATACGCCGCTGGTGACGTACTGGGTTGAGCCTCAGTCGGATAAACCAGCACTGAAACAGCTTCGTATGCAATAGGGCGAGCGGCACCACCGGATGAGCCGCTGCCATCATCCCCAGCAGGCGCATCACTGATCAGCCCTGACACATCTGCGTGGGGCGAAGTGAGGCAGGAGGGAGGGGAGGCTCGCCGATCTCTCCCCCGAGAGACAGGCCCTCATTTGTAATAAGTTCAGTTCCACCCCCAGATACACTATGGACTGAGTGGGCTAGGGCGAGCTCTTTTCCCAGTTTATGGTGAAACCTAAAGAGCTCAAATGATCCACTAGTTCTGCTGTCTGCTGCCACAACTCCTCTGGGGAGTGGGCCAGCAGAGGCAGGTCGTTGAGGTAGAACAGGACTCTCATTCTCTGTTTCCAAAGGGCTAAACTGCCATCTCGACGCACTTCGAGTAAGTGACGGGGAGCCAGCGAGTACGCCAAAGGCAGGCGGACGTACTGGTAGATGGTCCCCTGGAACCATTAGAATTCCCTGTGTTGGGGAATGATGTAGACGTGGAAATATGCGTTGTAGGGGCTGGCCCTCGTTAGCATGTGAAAACTTCTGACCTGCATTGATTTATTGAGACGCGTCAGATCCAGGACGGGCCTCATCTCTCCCGATTTCTGGGAAACCAGAAATTAACGGGAATAAAATCCACGGGCCACATTCACCGGTGGAACAACAGAAACAACTCCCTTTGATAACAGCATTTGTAAGGCTGTTAGCATCGCCCGCGCATGTGCCGACGAGGCGAGGCGAGTGTCTATTACCCTGCTGAATGGTGGCGGGCGCCGTGCAAACTGCAGAGTATGGCCACTGTGGATGAGCTTGTGCATCCAGCGGTCCATTTTGCGGAGCCTGTGCCACTCTGGATAGAAATCCGAGAGAGGGCGCTCTGTCATGTGAAGCCCCTCTGCCGCTCTTGGTGACAGCCATTATACGGCTGTCTGAGCCGTCAACGCGCCCGGAAGTGGACCTGAGGTCAGCCATGGGGAACCCTGCCTGAAAGGGACGATGGAACATGGAAATAGCGAGGATGTCTGACTCGTTAATCGCGGGCGCACTCTTGTGGTCAAATCGAAGATTAGCCGACAGAGGGCCCACACGAGACAGCTGTGTGAAGGGAGTGTGCTGATTAGCATGCTCACTCAAGCTAGCCGTAACATGCTCGGCAGCGAGAGGGCTGCACTGTGTGGGGAATGTGCGTGCCTCATGACTGGCAGGAGTCGGCTGAGTTACCGAGGAATATTTGCCTTTCAGGGGGATGTAAACATGTTTATTTTCCTCAGAACCATAAACATGACATACATATTCCTCAGAACGTGGTGGAAGTGTGGTCCAAATAAGCCGTCACGGCTAATGGGACCCTCCAACAAATCCTTCCTCACCATCTCTGAGATGGGGGAGACGTGCAAATATTCCGGTGTGCCATCGTCTGCCATGCAGTGATGCGGGCCGCTCCCACAGCAATGGGGGCACAGAGAGCCAGGATAATTCAATTCAATTCAATTCAATTTTATTTGTATAGCGCCAAATCACAATACAAATCATCTCAAGGCACTTTACAAAAACTAAAACTAAAAACCCAACAATTCCCTTATGAGCAAGCACTTGGCGACAGTGGAGAGGAAAAAACTCCCTTTAACGGAAGAAAAAACCTCCAGAAGAACCAGGCTCAGTTTGGGCGGCCATCTGCCTCGACCGGTTGGGGTGAGTGGATAGAGCAGAGAGAAAAGAACAGCAACAATAAACAACAAATAGACACTGCAGGTTGGTGGGGCCAGTAACTGCACATCAGCGATATACAGCTCCAGGACCAGGGACACCTGCAGAAGGTACAGAGAGAACAGAGAGAGAGGGAGAGAGCACAAACTAGGGGAGAGAGAGAGAGAGAGTGAGAGCAAAAGGTTAGTGACATTCAATGGTGGAATATACATGAGGTGGGAGGAGAGGAAGACAGGGGAGGGGAAGGGGAAGGGGGGGCGGGGGAGTTAGGGTAGGGGAGCTCAGTGCACCGATGGTCCTCGGGCAGTCTAGGCCTATAGCAGCATAACTAAGAGATGGTTCAGGGTTGCCTGAGGCCAGCCCTAACTATATGCTTTGTCAAAGAGGAAGGTTTTAAGTCTAGCCTTAAAAGTACAGAGAGTGTCTGCCTCCTGAACCCAGGCTGGGAGCTGGTTCCACAGGAGAGGAGCTTGATAACTAAAGGCTCTGCCTCCCAGTCTGCTTCTGGAAACTCTGGGAACCACAAGTAGACCTTCACTCTGAGAGCGAAGTGGTCTATTGGGATAATATGGTACTATGAGGTCTTTAAGGTATGAAGGAGCTTGATTATGAAGGGATTTGTATGTGAGAAGAAGGATTTTAAATTCTATTCTATATTTTACAGGGAGCCAATGAAGAGAAGCCAATATAGGAGAAATATGATCTCTCTTGCTAGTTCCTGTCAGGACTCTGGCTGCGGCATTCTGGATTAATTGGAGGCGTTTTATGGAGATATTGGGACATCCAGATAGTAATGTGTTACAGTAATCTAGCCTTGAGGTAACAAATGCATGGACTAGTTTTTCTGCATCATTTTGAGACAGGAAGCTCCTAATTTTGGAAATGTTGCGCAGGTGAAAGAATGCAGTTCTAGAGATTTGTTTTATGTGTGAGTTAAAGGACATGTCCTGGTCAAAAATAACTCCAAGGGTTTTTATAGTAGTGCTGGAGGCCAGGGCTATGCCATCTAGAGTAGCTATAATTTTAGGAAAGTTACTTCTGAGATTTTTTGGCCCAAATATAATGACTTCTGACTTCTGAGTTTAAAAGTAAAAAGTTACTGGTCATCCAGGCCTTTATGTCAGTTAGACAGGCTTGAAGTCTGGTTAACTTGTTTGTGTTAACAGGTGTGATAACACTGAAGTCTCAAGGTTGACACTGATATGACTTTACACATGGTTTGATTTGTATACACAAAGTATTTTCGTCGTACACTTATAAACCAAAGAAAAACAAAGGACTTATACATACAAAATTTAGACAGGCTTGAAGTCTGGTTAACTGGTTTGTGTTAACAGGTTTAATAGATAGATACAACTGAGCTCAAGATGGCGCCGCGGATGGCTGCCTCGGTCTGGAGCTCTCCAGTTGTTTTGTTATTTTTGTTAGTTTGTCCTGCACTTTGTTTCTGTAACTTATTAAGTTTCACTTGGGCTGAACTGCTAAGCATTCGGCAGCACTCCCAGGATATTTTTCCTCCAATTTTTGCACATTCGGACGTTTTGTGGAGCGTTTTAGTTGGCGGAGCAGCTGCACTTCTCAGAAAGCGCAAACGCGGGAAGCGTGCTGGTGTGCTGGTGAAACTTTGTCAGCCCGGCCTCAGGACAGTGCTGCCCAGCATACATCTGGCGAATCTCCGCTCGCTACCCAACAAGATGGACGAAATACACCTGCTTATCCGGATAAACAGGACTTTTCGAACTCTGCTGCTCTGTGTTTCATGGAGACCTGGCTTAATGGAGCCATACCGGACAGCGCGCTCCATCTGCCCGGATTCCAGCTAATCTGAGCGGACCGCAACTCAGACGCAACGGGGAAATCGCGCGGTGGTGGGACATGCTTTTACATCAATGAGAGGTGGTGTACAGATACAACAGTGTTGAGGAAGATCTGCTGTCCTGACCTGGAAGCACTTTTCATTAACTGTAAACCCTTCTACTCACCGCGGGAGTTTTCCTCGTGCGTTCTGGTCAGTGTTTACATCCCCCCACAAGCACGCGTGTGCGACGTGCTGCATCAGCTGGCTGAGGAGATCGCAAACACAGAGCAGCAACACCCGGACTCTGTTTTTATCATCCTCGGAGACTTTAATAAAGCACACTTGAGCCACGAACTGCCCAAATTCAAGCAGCACATCAAGTGCCCCACCAGAGAGGGCAATATTCTGGATCACTGCTACACCACAATAAAGGATGCATATCACGCCATCCCCAGAGCAGCTTTAGGACTCTCTGACCACTGTCTGGTCCACCTCATACCAACATACAGGCAAAAGCTTAAATCTGCTAAGCCTGTAGTGAGAACTGTAAAGAGATGGACCAGGGAAACAGAGCAGAAGCTACAAGCCTGCTTTGAATGCTCTGACTGGAGTGTTTTTGAAGCTGCTGCCACAAACCTGGACGAACTCACGGACTCTGTTACATCTTACATCAGTTTCTGTGAGGACATGTGCATTCCCACCTGGACCTTCTTAACATGGTTCTCTGGAAAACTCAGACAGCTTCATAAAGCCAACGGAGATGCCTACAGAAGTGGTGATCGGGTCTTGTATAATCAGGCCAGGAACACACTGAATAAGGAGATCAGAGCAGCTAAGAGGAGCTACTCCAAAAAGCTGGAAAACCAGTTTACAGCTAACGATTCTGCTTCAGTGTGGAGAGGCCTGAGGACAATAACCAACTATAGGACTCCATACCCCTCCTCAATAGGCAATCTGATTGTCCTCCAGAGCAACCTTTAACACCTTCAACCATCAACCCCCCCGCTCCGATACTTCAGACCAGTGTGGACGATGTGTGTCGGCTCTTCAGGAAGCAGAAGAGAAGGAAAGCACCAGGACCAGATGGGGTTTCACCATCATGCCTCAGAACCTGTGCTGACCAGCTGGCTCCCATCTTCTCTCTGATCTTCAACAGATCACTGGAGCTGTGTGAAGTCCCTGCATGCTTCAAACGCTCCACCATCATTCCCATCCCCAAGAAGCCAAAAATCACGGGACTCAATGACTACAGACCAGTGGCTCTGACATCCGTGGTCATGAAGTCCTTTGAAAGACTGGTGTTGGCCCACCTGAAGAACGTCACTGGACCTTTCCTGGACCCCCTGCAGTTTTCCTACCGATCCAATCGGTCCGTGGATAATGCAGTCAATATGGGGCTGCACTACATCCTGCAACATCTGGACAAACCAGGGACTTATGTAAGGATTCTGTTTGTGGACTTCAGCTCGGCATTCAACACCATCATCCCATCACTCCTCCAGAATAAACTCTCCCAGCTCTCCATTCCTGACTCTACCTGTCAGTGGATTACAAGCTTCCTGACGGATAGGCAACAGCTAGTGAGGATGGGGAAATTTACTTCTGGCTCCCGCATCACCAGCACCGGCGCCCCCCAGGGGTGTGTTCTCTCCCCACTGCTCTTCTCCCTCTACACAAACGACTGCACCTCCTGTGACTCCTCTGTGAAACTCCTGAAGTTTGCAGATGACACCACTGTCATTGGTCTCATCCAGGACGGTGAAGAGTCTGCATACAGACAGGAGGTGGAGCAACTGGCTCGCTGGTGCAGTCACAACAACTTGGAGCTAAACACGCTCAAAACAGTGGAGATGGTTGTGGACTTCAGGAGAAATGCCCCCACCCACCCCCCCTCACCATTATGAACAGCACTGTGGCACTAGTGGAGTCATTCAGGTTGCTGGGCACCACCATCTCTCAGGACCTGAAGTGGAACTTCCACATCGACTCCATCACGAAGAAGGCCCAGCAGAGGTTGTACTTCCTGCGCCAGCTGAAGAAGTTCAACCTTCCACAGACGCTGCTGACCCAGTTCTACTCAGCGGTCATCGAGTCTATCCTGTGCTCCTCCATCACTGTCTGGTTTAGTTCTGCCTCTAAATCAGACATCCGAAGACTTCAGAGGACAGTTCGGACCGCTGAGAAGATCATCGGTGTTACCTTACCCACCCTCCAAGTCCTGTTCACCTCCAGAGTGAGAAAAAGAGCTCAGAAAATCACTCTGGACGCCACTCACCCGAGTCACAACCTCTTCCAGCTCTTACCGTCTGGCCGGCGCTTCAGAGCTCCAAACATCAAGACAGCCCGGCACAAAGGAAGCTTCTTCCCTCAGGCCATCCAACTCTTAAACTCGTAGCTCTCCACCATTCCCTTCCACCCCCTGCACTATGACACTTGCACCTTCTGGCTCTTTGCACACCAATTAATTCCCCTTTCATCCTGTTTCTCAAGTTATCTGTGCATTTTTCTCTTAGTCTTTTAGTTTTTTGTAGCATTTCTGTAGCATTTATGTTTACTGTTTGACCCTTTGTAGCATTTGTATTTATGTCTGTTTGCACTGGAGTACCCCCCCTGTACCTAAACAAATTCCTTGTGTGTGTGTGTGTGCACATTCACTTGGCAATAAAGCTCATTCTGATTCTGATTCTGATTCTGAGTGTCATCTGCATAGCAGTGGTAATTAATAGAGTGCTTCCTAATGACATATCCTAAAGGAAGCATGTACAGGGTGAACAGAATCGGTCCTAGCACAGAGCCTTGTGGAACTCCATAACTAACTTTTGTTTGTGTGGAAGGTTCATCATGGACATGAACAAACTGGAATCTGTCCGATAAATAGGATTGGAACCATTTTAACGCTGTTCCTCTGATACCAGTCACATGCTCCAGTCTCTGTAATAAGATGTTGTGGTCAATGGTGTCGAATGCAGCACTAAGGTCTAGGAGGACAAGTATAGAAACAAGTCCATTATCTGAGGCTAAGAGAAGATCGTTCGTAACTTTCAACAGTGCTGTTTCTGTACTATGATGTGCTCTAAATCCTGATTGGAAATCTTCAAATAGTTCATTCCTGTGTAAGTGGTGTGATAGCTGCTTAGCAACAGCTTTTTCTAGGATTTTAGAAATAAATGGCAGGTTGGATATTGGTCTATAATTAGCCAAGACTCCTGGATCAAGACTAGACTTTTTGAGTAAAGGTTTGATTACTGCAGTCTTAAAGGCCTGTGGTACGTAGCCTGATACTAGAGATAAATTTACCAAGTCTAATAAAGATGAGTTCATTAATGGCAGGGTGTCTTTAAGCAGTCTAGTCGGGATGGGGTCTAAGAGACACGTTGATGATTTCGATGAAGCAACTACTGATGTAAATTCAGAGAGATCTATGGGAGAGAAGCAGTCTAAACATAACTGAGGTCCTACAGATGATTCAAGAGCTACTGTAGTAGAAGATTCATTTATTGCAGGTATAGGAAGCATCTGCTGAATTTTATCTCTAATAGTTGTGATTTTATTTGTAAAGAAATTCATAAATTCATCACTGCTGAGAGCTAAGGGAACACTGGGCTCAACAGAGCTGTGACTTTTTGTCAGCCTGGCTACAGTGCTGAAAAGAAACCTGGGATTGTTCTTATTTTCCTCTATTAGTGATGAATAGTATGCAGTTCTGGCTTTACGGAGAGCTTTTTTATATGTTAGTAGACTGTTTTTCCAGGATAGAAAAATTTCCTCTAAGTTTGTGGAATGCCACTTCCTTTCCAGCCTTCGTGATGCCTGCTTTAAGGTACGAATATCTAAATTATACCATGGGGCTAGTCTTCTCTGATTCACTAACTTTTTTTTCAGAGGGGCCACAGAATCAAGTGTTTCACGCAGTGAGGTTACAGCACTGTCAACAACATGATCAATTTGGTAGGGAGTGGGTTTGAGGCAGCTGCCCTCCACTATGTTTATACTTGGCATAGATGTAAATAAAGATGGAATCCTTTTCTTAAATTTATTAACAGCGTTGTCGGATAAACATCTGCTGTAGTGGAATTTTCTTCCAAACGCTGCATGATCCATCATCATAAACGCAAAAGTTATTAAAGAATGATCTGACAAAATAGGATTATGTGGAAAAACTATTAAATGTTCAATTTCGATGCCATAGGTCAGAACAAGATCAAGGGTGTGATTGAAACAGTGGGTGGGTTTATTAACATTTTGAGTGAAACCAATTGAATCTAATATTGAATTAAATGCAATGCTGAGGCCGTTATTTTCAACATCTACATGAATGTTAAACTCTCCCACTGTAATGACTTTATCTGAACTAAGCACTAAATCAGACAGGAAGTCTGGAAATTCAGTTAAAAACTCTGAGTAAGGGACAGGTGGACGGTACACAATGACAAGTAGAACTGGTTTTTGTGTTTTCCAGTTTGGATGCGAGAGACTAAGAGTGAGGCTCTCAAATGAGTTATAACTGTTCTGAGAATTAAAGTTTAATAATAAGTTTGACTGGAAGATTGCAGCTACTCCTCCACCTAGACCTGTGCTTCGAGGAACATGATAATTTTTATGACTGAGGGGGGTTGATTCATTCAGACTGACATATTCATCCTGCTGTAACCAGGTTTCAGTAAGATAAAGTAGGTCAATTTGGTGATCAGTTATCAAATCATTTACTAACAGAGATTTAGATAAAAGAGACCTGATATTTAATAATCCACATTTGACAGTTCTGTTTCTCTGTTCAATAAGAGGAGTGGTCTTATTTTTTATTAGGTTTTTATGAATAACTCCTCTTCTGTTAACTTCTGATTTATTTGATTTATATGTTCGAGGGGCAGACACAGTCTCTATGTGGTTTGAAGGGGGCGGCAGCTCTAAGGAAACTGCAGAGAGGCAGAGACTGAGTCTCTGCATCCCGGTCCCCACCCTGGATTGTCAGGCTTTAGGTCGGCTAATAAACTTGGCCAAATTTCTAGAGATGAGAGCTGCACCATTCAAAGTGGGATGGATGCTGTCTCTCGCTACCAGAACGGGTTTTCCCCAGAAAGTGGCCCAATTGTCTATGAAGCCCACATCGTTTGCTGGACACCACCTAGACAGCCAGCGACGGAACAACGCCATGTGGCTAAACATGTCATCGCTGGTCAGATTGGGGAGGGGTCCAGAGAAAACTACGGAGTCCGACATTAATTTAGCAAAGCTACACACCAACTCAACATTAATTTTAGTGACCTCCGATTGGCGTAATCGGGTGTCATTGCTGCCGACGTGAATAACAATTTTCCCATATTTACGATTAGCCTTAGCCAGCAGCTTCAGATTTGATTCGATGTCGCCCGCTCTGGCCCCAGGAAACATTTGACTATGGTCGCTGGTGTCTCTAGCTTCACGTTCCTGACTATGGAATCGCCAATTATCAGAGTCGGTTTCTCAGCAGGTGTGTCGCTGAGCGGGGAAAATCTATTAGAAACGTGAACAGGCAGGTGGTGAGCTGTGGGCTTCTGCTTAGGAGTACGTTTCCGTCGGACCGTCGCCCAGGCTAATTCTCCGGGCTGCTCCGGAGCTGCCCATAGACCGCTAACAGACCCTGAGCTCGGTGGCTCCACACCAGCTAACGGGGCTAGGCTAGCTGGCTTTTGTTCGAAGGTGCGGAGCCGCGCTTCCAAATCAGTGATCCTCGCCTCCAAGGCTAACAGAACCTTACACTTATTACAGGTATCATTATCACTAAAGGAGGCAGAGGAATAACTAAACATGTGGCACCGAGCAAGAAAGAGAGAGACAGGGAGAGGCCATGTTAGCTAAGCTAACTAGCTAGCTAAGCTAACCGGTAGGCTAACGAGCGCTAAGTCAGGAAATAGCAATAAATACCGGTCAAAATAGAAAGGTACTTGACTAGTACCGGAATGTAGCAGTTAATGAATTGTTTAGAGTTTAGCTAGTTGGTTTTTAGGTGTGTTAACTATAGCTAGTCTGTTGCTAGTCTGTAGACGAACTATACAACACACAACACGACACACTTGCAAGACAACAGTGATTCGCTTACCCGGAGAGCAACACCAACAGGTGTGAATACTGTCATACAACATTAGCTGACTTACCTGCACATTTGCAAGGTTACAAGCTAAATGAGAGCTAAATGTTATTTAAGTTCGTTGGAAGATCCTGTTCTCAGTGCTTAGGCTGAAGAAAAGAAAGGGAAGAGCCCACCCGAACCGCCGCCTCATATATGGGACCTGCGGACGTGTGGTCACGCGGTTCGGGCCAGGGGGACCCACCCCGGGTGGGCGTAAATGAATTTCTTTTCAGTGCGCAGGTGCGAAGAGGGGGCTGGGCCCATAGCGATAGCCCAGAGGGCTGCGCCCCAATGAGACAGAACAGTAAAATCACGACATTGGGTCAGCTATTGGAGGTAGCAGAGGTAGATTTCAAGAAAAAGAAGGTGTTGGCACAACGTTTGAGAATTAGATCAACCCATCTAATAGTGCTACTTTTAACAAAATGGGAGGCAGCTCTTAGAACAACAGATACTGTATCTCTTTGTTGTCTGAGTACTGTGATGGTCTCTGTGAACCAAATTTTGAGGAGCCCTTTCCTTGTTTGTATTATTCATTCAAGCATTGAATAATAGAGTTGATACACCATGCTGTGATTTTTTTTAAATTACTGAAGAAACAAAACCTGAATGGAGAGCACTTTATAAATCACCATTGACCAAAAAACTGGTGATTTGCAGTGGAGAATCCTTCATGGTGTTGTGGCTGTCAGTGCTTTTATTTCAGTTGTAAACCCTGAGATGTGTGCTGATTGCTGTTTTTGCTCTGTGAGGGAAACTATTTTTCACACATTTGGGAGTTGTATTAGGCTGGAACCATTGTTTTTGTTATTGGAGAATGTTTTTAAGAGTTGTAATGAAATGTTCTCTAAGGAGGTGTTTATTTTGGGGTTTAAATATATGTTGAAGAAAAGATTTGTATGATTTGTTATAGGTCAGGCGAAACTGGCTATTTAAGTAGGAAAAAAGTTGAGCTAAATGTGGATCACATCAGTGAAGAGGGGCAGCATGGTGGCTGAGTGGTTAGCACTGTTGCCTCACAACAAGAAGGTCATGGGTTCGCAACCCGGCCTTTCTGTGTGGAGTTTGCATGTTCTCCCCGGGTTTACTCCGGTTTCCTCCCACAGACCAAAAACATGTATGTCAGGTTGATTGGTGACTCTAAATTGCCCATAGGAGTGAGTGTGAGTGTGTGAGGTTGTTTGTCTCTATGTGGCCCTGTGATGGACTGGTGACCTGTCCAGGGTGTACCCCTGCCTTTCACCTGAGAGAGAGCTGGAATAGGCTCCAGCAGATCCCTGTGACCCTGGCTTTCAGGAAAAAGCGGGTATAGAAAATGGATGGGTGCTTCAGTGAAGAATACTGATTGATTTTAATTATTATAAACATATGGACAATCTCGCTTCCTTTGAAGACATTTTGTGTTATGTATTTGAAGGTGGTTTGGTTTTTATGCATATATTGTGAGTAGTTGTTGATTTATTTTTTTTTTTTTTGTGTACTGTAATTGAATTGTTTTTAATTGTAATAAAGATTTGTTAAAATTCCAATTCTCTCTCGCTTCCCCCCGATCTCCCAGCCATTAAGAAAATGCGCTGGTAGTCACCACACAAACGGACACGTTTCCATCCAGACATACATACATAAACAGTGCCATTATAACTCGCCTCTGTCATAGTATCCTTGCCGGTCACAAACTATTATAGGGCATTGAGGGTGTACACTTGTTGCTCTATCTACACAATTATAGCCATAATTTTAAGCATTCTCAAACATTTTTCTCACAGCACTCACCTCTCTCCATTCACGGGTCCTGGGTTCCAACCATTCCCAATCATTCACAACGTAATTTCCATACATATAAAGTATATATGGTATATTATGTATATAAAGCCCAAGCTCTCATTACAGGACATGACGTCAGGGGTTTAGAGGCTTTAAAACATACCTCATCCAGCAGAGAAGAGAGAGGAGCCGACAGTGTTGTGAGTTACAGAGAAGGTAACGGAAAGGTCAGTGAAAGCCTTTTTTTTTTTTTTTTTTTTGTTGTTTTCCACACCATTTCTAAGTGTGTCTAAGACAAGTAAATGAAGGACTGTATTTTTTTGTAAATATTTTTTTTGTAAATAGATACTGTACTAGACATTTTGATTTATTTTTCTTCCCGCAAGGATAACATTTTTTTTGTGCATATTGGTTTCAATAAATTTCTAAGAATCGAGCTACGGTCTCTGCCAAAAGTTCTTATGTCAAGGACCCCGTCACAGCCTGTTACAAAGTGTTCAGTAAACAACAAAGTGAAATTTTTGGATGTTCTCTTTGGGCTGTGATGGGCTGGTGACCTAACCAAGGTGTACCCCTGCCTTTCACCCAAAGAGAGCTGGGATAGGCTCTGGCAGATCCCTGTGACCTTACTCCCTGTGGAGTAAGGGGGTATAGATGATGGATGGATGTTTGAGACGCATCTATTCTTAGGCACTGACCAAAGCCTACACTGTTGATTTCAGCAGGGTCAGTATGTATGGAAGTAGCTCCAGTGGAAGGTCAAGTAGCGTCTCTGTGCCACAGCCTCCTGTTTAATTAAAACATTTCATAAATATCAGACAGCTATCTCATGTTATGTATTTTAACGTCTCAAAATTATGAGATGTATATCAAGTTCTGAAGGTGTCGTCACTTTATCATGGCTCACATACAAACGACCCTAATAACACGTTATGTGCCCTGCACTCTTTGACATTACACAGGTGATTAACTTAAGTGTGACTACTCAATAACATAAAGCATGTTAAAAGCAGCAGGCCCTGGTCTCTTTACTTCACTCTGAGGTAATGTGTTCAGTCACAGTGAGTCTGGACTGGGATTGAAATACTTATATAAATTATATATGTGACTAATATGGGGCTCATCTGGTTTCTTCCTCCTGGCTCAATTGTAATGATTAATCACACATTAAGAGATTGTGGGTAATTATCTTTGGAAATAGTCCCTTGCAAGGTCACAGGGTGTGTGCTATACAGTAAAAGCATTAAGGCTAATATGTACAGTCGTTCAATTGATTGTATGTTTAATAAGCTCTATAGTGCAAGGACATCAGAGTTAATGTGCTAGAGAAAAGTCTTGAGACAGGAAAAAATAATCTCTGGATTAAAAGGAGATAAAAAGATTATGAGAGGAGATGTGAGTGACCTAAAAAAATTTTATTGTTCATTGTCACACACTTTTTATTTTTACCTTCCAGTAATCTCATGCTTCAACTTTTTCCACACTTTGTGTCAATGCAAGAAGATTCAAGCTGCATTTGCATCAAACTAAAGTCAAACATCAGCCTGCGCTGCTTGTGAGTAACACATTCTTTGGGAGATTGTGACATTATCTTTTCAGGAGGGACATTGTGAAGATGGATGGAGACAGAACAGGAGATATTCCCCTGTGGTTCACGCCCACCATGCATATTCACACACACATATGACACACACACACACTGCTGAAGTTGAAGGATTACTACAGTTTTCCCTTAAGAAATCTGTAGCTTTGTTGCTTCTACACCACCTGCTCCTCAACCGTCCTGTGGAGCCTTGGCAGAGACAGATAACTCATCCAGATGTGTCATCATCTGGGTTATATACAATACCTGCAGGTGGACACAATAGATTGTATGTAATTCACAACTTGCACAATGCTCAAAGCCTGATTCATAGGCCTTATGTGCATGCAATTACCAAATTAAAGCTATTTTAAGAAGATCCTCCCATAAAATACAGTCCCGTGGGTCTTATGTTTAAGTAGCATGTGACCCCTAACAATTTTGTGAGACGCCAAGTCTCTTCACCACAGTAGTGGCCATAGTAATTATGAAGGGAACAATGGAGGAAGTCACATGATGTTACTGCAGAGCCACATATGAAGATGGATGGGTCAACAAAACAATGGAGGCAGCAGACATTTATTTCTGGTTTCAAATGGCCATTACATACGTCAATTACTTATTCGTTTTTGTAACCATGACAACAAAGGTCTTTTAAACTTAGTAATTACCAAGACCGCGTCCTCAAAGCTTTACTGTAGCATAGTCCCAAAATAAAAGGGTTACTTCTTTATTTTTCAACAGTGATTTTTAACCATCTTTGTGGCACAAGTCTGTTATACAAGTGATAATTAGGAAAGCACCAAAGGGTGGCATCAGAGAACAGGGACAGACAACCTAAAAACTGTTTATGTTGAACAACTTGTTGCCTTTTCACCTCAAACAGTTTCTGTGCTTCAGTTTGAAAACCTGAGATGTAAGCGTCACAGCACACCAAAAGACTCACATTACTACTACTGTGCTGCAGCTGCACCAGAGTGGAAGAACAAACCCTAAGAAATGTTACCACAGTGAACTATCAGCTATTAATGAGGCATCTATATTTACTGGATAATTTTAATATTTATTGATAGACCATCCCATCATCAACACTAACTTATAGTACACATAGCCCGTCTTTCCTCCACTCTGTTCTTTACTGTTTGCCATTTGTCTATGCTCCCTTACCCTCTATTCTGTCCTGCTCTGATAGTCCTGCTTCTGTAAATGACTTCATAGACCTGCCTCACAGACACACACACACACACACACACACACACACACAAGGGCCCAGGAAGGGGAGAAATGAAGCTGGCTAAATGTTTTCAGCCAGACTCTCCATCATGTCACCAAGATGACCTTGGCTGGAGCGGACAGGTCAGCCCGCTGGAGATTGACTCAGACTGAAACGAAGGGGCGAGGGACAAGTATCTTAGTGAATCCATGCTGCATACAGACACAAAAAGGACTGTGAAGAGTGCAGGACTGTCAGGACAAGCACAGATTGTGTCTGAGCATTTTGGAAACATAAGAAATAAAGTGAACCTGATTATTTGAAATGAGTGCTTATTTTCTCCCTTTTCTTTTTAAAGATGGAGAGAAAAAGGAGAAAACAGATAAAGGGACAATGATAGGATAAGCCACAAACAATGTTCTAATGAAAAAACCCAGAGAGAGAATAAAAACAAATAATAATACAATAAAAAACAAAAACAAAGGCAACGAGTTGAATTCAGTGACGAGAGGAAATATTAGCCTTGGGGGCGAGGGCTGTGTATTAGAAAAAAAGCAGGCTGACAGCAGATGGTGGACTTATCCATCAGGCAAACAAGGCTGTGCTGCTTTTCATAAACAAACTCTTCACTCAGGTGCTGCAGGTTCGGCTTAATCACTAACACAAAGGTCTAAGAATAGGAGGCATGCAGCGAAACACTGCATGGTTGCACCACTAACACAGCTAATACACAGGGTCTTGATATTCAAACTCTGATGCTTTGCATTGGAACTTCAGTATGTTTGACTATGTGAAAGAACTTGGCACCTGTATCACATCTCCCTTTAACCTCCTGTTCAAGGAAGCCCATAGATTTTCAGCTGGTGTAATTAACATTCAGTGCACACGTACATACACACATCAATTTTATTTTTTGATTTTATAGGTTGTATTTACTATGTTGTTTGTTTGAGTTGGTTTAAAGAGACACCAGACTCAGGCCTTTGACATCTCCTGCACAATGTCTGCACTCATATTTACGGTGGCTTTAGCCCTAATGGGAAACACCTACCTATAAAATCACATCAAAAACATAAATTCAGCAACACAGCAAACTAATGATAAAATGATGTGTGTATTTTCAGCTCCAGGTTTGTAACCTGTTACTTTAAATGTGTTTTAACATTTAGCCAAACCCAAAATAAATTATTGAAACTATATCAAACACTACCACCCCTAAAGGGAGCATCCGAAAGGAAAAGAAGAAGATTTCAAACACTACCAAAGTAGAAATCTTGCTTTTTCTATGCTTGTTACTACATTAATGTAAGATTTAAAGTCATAAAAAACAATTGCCTGGCTTCATCCACTGGTATGGAAATTCTCTGCTGTTGTTTGATCCCCTAGCTAAAGAAAAACTTTGTTTCTCAGTATGCAAAGAACTTTTCTTCCACCTTCCACCAAAAACAAATAAAGCCAGTACGAGCAGCAGCTCCAGCCTCAAGCCTAAATAAATTTCCCTTGATAGCCTCTTTCTCTTTCTAAACCAATGTGGACCCTTCTCTTTCAAGTTTCACTTCTTTCTCCCAGTTTGTGGTTACACTTGGACACATTCAAAAAGACAGAAGCTTAGTATACAATGTGCTTTATTCCCTTTAGGGAGCATATATTGCTGGGGTTGTACTATATGCCTGAGCTGCAGTCTAGTCTGGGAAATGGTTATAAAAGCATAGAGGGTAGCTGCAGTATTTATTGTGGGCATGGTGGGACATACCGAGCCTTCACCTGAAAGACTGGGATGTATGTCATATTGGAATAAGCTGTAATGACTTTGTCCTCAGAGGGGTGACTGAAACAGAGCAGATATGCTTATATCAACTATGTCTGTATGTGCAGAATACTTTTTGCATGGCTCTATGCACTTACTGCGTTCAAAAAAAAAAAAAAATTAAAAAATCACATAATATACCTTAGAACAGGACACTGACTCTGCGTGTCATTTGTTAATAAAACAACTCCCACACTCACTTTTTGATGGTCGGCTTCAGTTAAATATATAATCAGTATTATCTGATCACACTCAACCACAGTCTTTCCTCAACTTTTCATCAAATGCTTACCACACAATAAACTTGCACTAACTACAATTTTACACAGTCTGGTAGATCAAGTGAAAACAGGAGAGGATGTGGTGTCTCTCAGCTACACTACCCCTCCAAGACACTCTGTTATTCACAGCCTTTCTGTTTTTATGTCGGCTCCTCTAAACTGTGTACTCAAGATAAGGCCCATAAATTAGCCCCACCTGCCACCTAGCAAAGGTTATAAGAAGCATTTTTCAAATATCCAGCCAAGGAGAAGTTCTTGGTGGCTGACTGCGTCCAGAGCAGTGCCTGCCAGACCGAAGAGAGCGGAGCAAAGAAAGAACAGAAGCCAGAGTAAACATCAGTTTGGCTTTTTGAGATGGAAAATATTAACCCTTCAGTGTTCTGTGTTTGGTAGAGCTCAATCTTGTGTTTTTAACTTAACTCAAGAGGACTATAGTAAAAGAAAAAAAAAACTGCAATTGATTGCTGTTTTATTATTTCCCTGTGGGTTTTGTTAATAAGGGCTCAAATTTGATTCGGGTGTGGAGTTCTTACTTTGAGTTGGTATCTGAAGCTGATTGTTATTGGTGGCGTTGGTAACCTAGCATGGTCTTGACTCTACCTTTGTACTGAACTAAAATGATTTACAGTTTCTTGGAATAATTTGTGTCACATTAGCAGTAACCACATTGTTCTACATACAAGCTATTTTTGGCTCTGTTTTAGTATCACAACCACATGGCAGTTTAATTGAAAGCATAACATAAGGCATAATCCATCAAAACAGTCTATGACTAAGTAAATATGTTTTCTACAAACAATCTTAGCCATATGTAACAGGTATATATCATAAATCATGAATTGTCAACCACATCACTTGTTGAGTGTGATATTGCTGCTATCTGACTGTAGCTTTAAACTGGAGTCTGCCTTTTGTACAGTTCTTCCTAACTGTGCATCCATAGCTCACATTGTCGAGGATGTCGAGGACATGAGGGGCAGGGATGTGCTTGTGCGATACGTTTCGATATCACTACACCCCCTGGTGATTCAAAAGAAATTAGGTGTACTCCTGGACACTGTTACATGTGGTGAATGCACAAACTCAAGCATACTCACAGAAGAACCATAAAGTGGTACACAGGACTACGGGCATTTAGTCAAGGGTCTAGTCATACGAATGTTGAACCTAATATATGCTACAGGAACAGGACTTTTCTGTGATCCCTTATTTTGAATAGGATTTTACCACATTCCTGCTGCCATAAACTTCTATTCATATTGAATTTGTCAAATAATGTCACAGTCATAAACTAGCCTATGCCCACCACAATGCTTTGGATTTTAACTTTGGTTTTATGCACCTAACACACTTAGCCTCCCATCACACTGTAAAAGTCCTCTTCCTCTTTGCATTAGGTGAAGTGGAAATGGAGAAGCAACAAGAAAATAATTACAAGTCTCTATAAAATCTCTATAGAATCAGCTTGAAAAAGTTAATGTGGTGCCTGGTTGAGCTCAACGTTGTCTCGGTCCTCTCTCTGTTTGTGCAGAGCGATGTGGACTTGACTCTTACTTGAGAACAGATGGGCCTGCTGTTGCATGAACTGGCCAAGCAGTAAATACAGAACTGTCTCTGTAGCAATACTATGTTGAGCTAAAACAGCTGTTGGAGGCAGTGGAGTACATCAGTGTAGTTTCATCCAACATCTGGCTCTGTTTGGCTCACCCTGATACACCATGAGGAAAACATGTCACTGACAGATCTTAAAGCTTCTTGTGCTTCTGGATGGCATGCTGATGGTCATTATGCTCTTCACAACAGTAACCCATGATGTTAGTGGAGCATTTTCAGGGTGATTCAGGGTGTCAAGAAAGTTGATGTTGATCAGAGAGTAGAGATGGTCTAAATGGTTTGGTTTGATTATGAAGACTCAACATAATCTTCCACTCAGTCATAATATTTTTTCCTCAATCTCTCCCTTACAGTATCTATTAGCTGTCTCAGACCTTCCATTTGGGCCTGTGTCCTTGTAAAATTTACCCTATTTGCATATGTTTTCTACATTTGCTCACACCCACAGGCCAAAGATATTAAGGTTAAGTGAACTGGAGAGTTTTTTACATCCATCATACAAATATCTGAGATAACTTTGTTTTGAGGGAATGCCAGTCACATTATGCTTTCTATTAACAAATGCAGCAAATTAAAATATTTGCAAGTTGCAAAAGCATTAATACTGAACTCAGAGCAACTGAAGCATTACTTCACTTTTCTGTTTTGGTTATGTTAAACCACAGCATTTGGCTACAATTAGGGAAAGACAATGGTCTTATTTTAATACATAAAAAGTTTACAGGCACTTGAAACTCAGGATTCCAGAAAGTCTGGATGCAAATTTCAGTCTTTGGAGTCAAAGTCCTACATTTTGTGTTCCCACAGTCCACCCTGTCCAGCTCTGAGCAACTCCAGTGCAGCTCATAAATGCAGCAATTCATCACTCAACAATACTTCACCTCTGAAGTAATCCTGCCAGCAATTATGGTGTCTGCCACAACATAACTCAGAAAACAATTTAGTGCAATACAGACATAATTTCTAGGAAGCAGAGTTGTCTGTCACCTGCTCGGTGGGTTTGTACATGTGAATCCTTAAAGTGTTGGTGGGAGGTGCTCAGGACAGTGATCTATGCTACACCCATCTACTTCTGTCATATCCACCCATCTGCAGCTCTCCATGCCCTCACCCCTGTGGAGTCACTGGGACAGATCAGAGTAATGGAAGACAGAATGAATCCAGACACTGATCAGCCTCACCACTGAACTAAAAAAAAAAAAAAAATCTACTGAACTGTGTAAAATCCCATTACCCTTGTGGGAAAGAAGTCCAAATATATAGAAGTGCATTTATAGGAGAAGTATGGCGTGATTATCTGGCACAGAGGTGGAGTGAGTAGGTGGGTCATTCTGCCTGTGCCTGTGTGTATATATTTGTTCTTCCAAAAAACATGACTTGTATCTTTGCTCATTACTTCATTTGTTGCCTGTGCTTTCCGGAACAATGGATTGTTCAATTTGCACAATTTGGACTGAATACAGCATAAGAAATGTGCCAAAAGAATTTCCTGAGATTTTTTTTTTTTTAAATCAAAAAGGTATACAAATATTTGCTTATATCTAATTTTAATTAAGATATATGCTCAATTTTTTCCATAAGTGTTAACATTTTTAAATTTTGCCATACAATGTTTTATAATTGTGCCTCATTCATTCTGAGCAACAGGCTGTTTCGTAAATTAAAACTTTTAGTATCTGTTTTAGTGATGGAACAACACAGCATGACAGGCCTGTAATGAACCCAGAATCCAGAGACAGTAAAAGAGTATGACTTGATGCTTTGTGCTGTATATTTATGAGTTTGTGTATGCAAGATTCTGCTTTGTGTGTTCCCTGCAAAGGTGAATGTTCAAGTGTGTATGCACGTGTGAAGGCTGGACAGCCTATTTGAATATGTTACTAACTTCATCAGTGGGCTGCAGAGTGCCTCACTACTTCACACTGAACATCAGAGGCTGTTGCTGCGGCGATCTGTCACCATGGGAACAGGTTTTTGCGTCTAATA
The DNA here is from genome assembly GCF_900324485.2 of Mastacembelus armatus. NCBI lineage: Eukaryota > Metazoa > Chordata > Actinopteri > Synbranchiformes > Mastacembelidae > Mastacembelus > Mastacembelus armatus. Next base: position 23,043,493 of record NC_046633.1, read on the forward strand.
AAATGAGTTGGTCCCCCTCTAGCTTCTTTTCTCATTTGTATTCTCTCTCTTTTTCTTTCTCTGGAGTTCTGTAATGAAATGAATATCTTCAGGATATGGGTCAGTCCACCTCTATTTCCCCCACATGTCTCCTGCTGCTTCTGTTTATACAGTATGACTGAGATGGACTGCTCCAGCACTGTCACAGGATACCCTCATTAAATGGCAAAGTGACTAATAAAGACAAGAAACACATCTCGCTGCCCTATAAATATTTCTGCTGGATCTGGCTATTGTAGATGGATGTGTGCTTAGATGCAACCGCAGATGTGTGTTTACGGAAACATACAGAAAGCTATAGCTTTAAGTATTTTGGCCCATGCTTTTCTCTCTCTCAAACACACACACACATAGAGTACATGCCACCTTCAGCTTAGAGCATTAAAGGGTTGATAAAGTATAAACCACAACAATACTTTAGATTCAAGTAGAACTGTCTTATCAGATTTTATTATCCTTAGAGCAGTGAAATAAGAAATTACTATAATTTTAGGTTGATATAATAACATGATTTGGTCTATGATTGTGTTAGATTTGTGTTCTGCACTTCAACCATAAGATATTATTAAACCCCAGAGGAAATATCTACAATTTATGCACAAGAAACAAACCCACTGATTTTTTTTTATATTGTCTTAACTTACTACACATCTTATAGCTGCTGCTGCCATGGTATATTTACGACTATCAATTGTACTAATGACTACATGAAATATACAATCACTGTAATACAGATAGCAATATCTAAATTACTTTAAAAAATAATAGTACAATGCTCCCATAATAGGTGCAAGGAAAGTACAACAAATAAACAATACTATTAAGTGACAGCATGTTTTTTTAATTGAAGCCCCCCCCCAGGCAAAGACACATACCTGTTACCAGGGTAAGTGACCCTGGTAAATACAGCTGTTAACAGCCAACATCAACCTCTGGCTCTGACCTTTCAATTGCACCTTAATTGCAGGTCAACAGGGTTTTGACTGGACAAATTACCTGTCAATCCCTATTTACCTGATGAGTTTCTCCTACCTGGGCAGAGTGCCACTTGGCTCTCAGAGGGTCCTGCTGCCACCATCTAAGCGATTGCATAAAAATAGAGTTTGGGAAATGAAGTCATTCTTGAAGTAGTTACAAATAGTTATTATAGAACTGCTTTTCTTTCAGAGCAGAAAAGTGGCACTTTTGTCTGATTGGACAAAAGTTGTTACAATAAATCAGTATAGCAATGTTTATGTTTAATTGAAATCTCAAGATACATACTGGATGCTACTGTAGCTATGAAAAATGGCTAGAAAACAGACAAAATTATTGTAAAGGTAAAATGCTGCTGCCAGCATCTCTGAAAAAGATAAAAGTGCAATGTGCAAACATAACCTTTAAAACAAAAGATGATTTCCTGTCTAGAGCCAGTGTTTGATTTGTCCTTTCTGGGCTACTGTAGAAACATGGCAGTGCAAAATGGCTGCATCCATGAAAGGAGACATGCTCCCTATGTAGATTTAAGTCTCAGTCTAAGATTAAGAAAATGCAGCAGACAACAAGGCCAATAGAGTCATAGAGCAGGTGGCAACACCTGTGTGACATCATGCAGCTTGTGAAGTTATTCCTGTAGGCAGACTGTTGATGGTATTTATAGTGTCCTTGGTTTCCTGCGGGACTGGGGTGATTTTGAAGACACCAGCGCTCCAATGAACAGCAGTGTTTTGTTTGCATCTTCTGGTTCTTGAGAAATGTGAGAACGAACTTGTCACGGTGTGTGTGTGTGTGTCAGAGGTGACACAAAGAACCCACGAGCAGATACCAAGCAGAACAGAGTTTATTGAGAATGAGCTGAGGAGTTGGCGGGCGTCGCCAATGAATCCCCGCAGCGGGGAAGGAAACAGGGCCGGGGAGCTGGAGCGGAGCGGCGTCGCCGGATGAATCACCAGAGAAGCTGCTGGTCGGGGCAGTAACCTCCACTGGATGCGAGGCGGGGCTGGTAACCTGGAGATGAGGTAAGTGGTTAGACTAAATCTTTGCCAGTGGTCAAAACAACAATCGGTGCGATACTACCGGGAAGGTAGATGGACGAACTGGCGATCTGACCGGAGGGAACCAGGCTTCTTATTGCAGGGGAGGTGATTGCTGATTGGAGTGCCGTCCAGCCTCGCGCACCTGTGAACAATTAGCCCCGAGAGGGGGGGAGCTGGAGAAACGGAAGGAAAAAAGAGTAGGAGAGAAAAAGAAACAGGAAGCGAGTCCCGCCGCCTCATGACAGAACTTACAACATTTGTTGCAGGAAAGGCTGGTTTGACTTTGGGGATATATGTGCCTGACTGCATCAAAGACGTTGGAGATACAGTATCTACAAATCATCTCAAGGCACTTTACAAAAACTAAAACTAAAAACCCAACAATTCCCTTGTGAGCAAGCACTTGGCGACAGTGGAGAGGAAAAACTCCCTTTAACGGAAGAAAAAACCTCCAGCAGAACCGGGCTCAGTTTGGGGGGCCAGAGAGAAAAGAACAGCAACAATAAACAACAAATAGACACTGCAGGTTGGTGGGACCAGTAACTGCACATCAGCGATATACAGCTCCAGGACCAGGGACACCTGCAGAAGGTACAGAGAGAACAGAGAGAGAGGGAGAGAGCACAAACTAGGGGAGAGAGAGAGAGCACAAGGTTAGTAACATTCAATGGTGGAATATACATGAGGTGGGAGGAGAGAAGAGGGGGGAGGGGAAGGGAAGGGGGGGGGGGGTTAGGGTAGGGGAGCTCAGTGCACCGATGGTCCTCGGGCAGTCTAGGCCTATAGCAGCATAACTAATGGATGGTTCAGGGTTACCTGAAGCCAGCCCTAACTATATGCTTTGTCAAAGAGGAAGGTTTTAAGTCTAGCCTTAAAAGTACAGAGAGTGTCTGCCTCCTGAACCCAGACTGGGAGCTGGGTCCACAGGAGAGGAGCTTTATAACTAAAGGCTCTGCCTCCCATTCTGCTTTTGGAAACTCTGGGAACCACAAGTAGACCTGCACTCTGAGAGCGAAGTGGTCAATTGGGATAATATGGTACTATGAGGTCTTTGAGGTATGAAGGAGCTTGATTATGAAGGGATTTGTATGTGAGAAGAAGGATGTTAAATTCTATTCTATATTTTACAGGGAGCCAATGAAGAGAATCCAATATAGGAGAAATATGATCTCTCTTGCTAGTTCCTGTCAGGACTCTGGCTGCGGCATTCTGGATTAATTGGAGGCTTTTTATGGAGATATTGGGACATCCAGATAGTAATGAGTTACAGTAATCTAGCCTTGAGGTAACAAATGCATGGACTAGTTTTTCTGCATCATTTTGAGATAGGATGTTCCTAATTTTGGAAATGTTCCGCAGGTGAAAGAATGCAGTTCTAGAGATTTGTTTTATGTGTGAGTTAAAGGACATGTCCTGGTCAAAAATAACTCCAAGGTTTTTACAGTAGTGCTAGAGGCCAGGGTTATGCCATCTAGAGTAGCTATAATTTGAGAAAAGTTATTTCTGAGATTTTTTGGCCCAAATATAATAACTTCTGTTTTCTCCGAGTTTAAAAGTAAAAAGTTACTGGTCATTCAGGCCTTGATGTCAGTTAGACAGGCTTGAAGTCTGGTTAACTGGTTTGTCTTAACAGGTTTAACAGATAGATATAACTGAGTGTCATCTGCATAGCAGTGGTAATTAATAGAGTGCTTCCTAATGACATATCCTAAAGGAAGCATGTACAGGGTGAACAGAATCGGTCCTAGCACGGAGCCTTGTGGAACTCCATAACTAACTTTTGTTCGTGTGGAAGGTTCATCATGGACATGAACAAACTGGAATCTGTCCGATAAATAGGATTGGAACCACTTTAACGCTGTTCCTCTGATACCAATCACATGCTCCAGTCTCTGTAATAAGATGTTGTGGTCAATGGTGTCGAATGCTGCACTAAGGTCTAGGAGGACAAGTATCGAAACAAGTCCATTATCTGAGGCTAAGAGAAGATCGTTGGTAACTTTCAACAGTGCTGTTTCTGTACTATGATGTGCTCTAAATCCTGATTGAAAATCTAGGATTTTAGAAATAAATGGCAGGTTGGATATTGGTCTATAATTAGCCAAGACTCCTGGATCAAGACTAGGCTTTTTGAGTAAAGGTTTGATTACTGCAGTCTTAAACGCCTGTGGTACGTAGCCTGATACTAGAGATAAATTTACCAAGTCCAATAAAGATGAGTTCATTAATGGCAGGGTGCCTTTAAGCAGTCTAGTCGGGATGGGGTCTAAGAGACACGTTGATGATTTCGATGAAGCAACTACTGATGTAAATTCAGAGAGATCTATGGGAGAGAAGCAGTCTAAACATAACTGAGGTCCTACAGATGATTCAAGAGCTACTGTAGTAGAAGATTCATTTATTGCAAGTATAGGAAGCATCTGCTGAATTTTATCTCTAATAGTTGTGATTTTATTTGTAAAGAAACTCATAAATTCATCACTACTGAGAGCTAAGGGAACACTGGGCTCAACAGAGCTGTGACTTTTTGTCAGCCTGGCTACAGTGCTGAAAAGAAACCTTGGATTGTTCTTATTTTCCTCTATTAGTGATGAATAGTATGCAGTTCTGTTTTTACGGAGAGCTTTTTTATATGTTAGTAGACTGTTTTTCCAGGCTAGAAAAATTTCCTCTAAGTTTGTGGAATGCCACTTCCTTTCCAGCCTTCGTGATGCCTGCTTTAAGGTACGAATATGTAAATTATACCATGGGGCTAGTCTTCTCTGATTCATTAACTTCTTTTTCAGAGGGGCTACAGAATCAAGCATTTCACGCAGTGAGGTTACAGCACTGTCAACAACATGATCAATTTGGTAGGGAGTGGGATTGAAGCAGCTGCCCTCCACTATGTTTATACTTGGCATAGACGTAAATAAAGATGGAATCATTTTCTTAAATTTATTAACAGCATTGTCAGATAAATATCTGCTGTAGTGGAATTTTCTTCCAAACGCTGCATGAGCCATTTTAAATTCAAAAGTTATTAAAGAATGATCTGACAAAACAGGATTTGGGGGAAAAACTATAAGATGTTCAATTTCGATGCCATAGGTCAGAACAAGATCAAGGGTGTGATTGAAACAGTGGGTGGGTTTATTAACATTTTGAATGAAACCAATTGAATCTAATATAGAATTAAATGCAATGCTGAGGCCGTTATTTTCAACATCTACATGAATGTTAAATTCTCCCACTATAATAACTTTATCTGATCTAAGCACTAAATCAGTCAGGAAGTCAGGGAATTCAGTTAAAAACTGAGTAAGGGACAGGTGGACGGTACACAGTGACAAGTAGAACTGGTTTTTGTGTTTTCCAGTTTGGATGTGAGAGACTAAGAGTGAGGCTCTCAAATGAGTTAAAATTGTTCTGAGGATGAAAGTTTAATAATAAGTTTGAGTGGAAGATTGTAGCTACTCCTCCACCTCGACCTGTGCTTCGAGGAACATGATAATTTTTATGACTGAGGGGGGTTGATTCATTCAGACTGACATGTTGATCCTGCTGTAACCAGGTTTCAGTAAGATAAAGTAGGTCAATTTGGTGATCAGTTATCAAATCATTTACTAACAGAGATTTAGATGAAAGAGACCTGATATTTAATAGTCCACATTTGACAGTTCTGTTTTTCTGTTCAATAAGAGGAGTGGTCTTAATTTTTATTAAGTTTTTATGAATAACTCCTCTTCTGTTAACTTCTGATTTGTTTGATTTATATGTTCGAGGGGCAGACACAGTCACTATGAGGTTTGAGGGGGGCGGCGGCTCTAAGGAAACTGCAGAGAGGCGTTTTAGACTGAGTCTCTGCATCCCGGTCCCCACCCTGGATTGTCAGGCTTTAGGTTGGCTAATAAACTCGGCCAAATTTCTAGAGATGAGAGCTGCACCATTCAAAGTGGGATGGATGCCGTCTCTCGCTACCAGACCGGGTTTTCCCCAGAAAGTGGCCCAATTGTCTATGAAGCCCACATCGTTTGCTGGACACCACCTAGACAGCCAGCGACGGAACGACGACATGCGGCTAAACATGTCATCGCTGGTCAGATTGGGGAGGGGTCCAGAGAAAACTACGGAGTCCGACATTAATTTAGCAAAGTTACACACCGACTCAACATTAATTTTAGTGACCTCCGATTGGCGTAATCGGGTGTCATTGCTGCTGACGTGAATAATAATTTTCCCATATTTACGATTAGCCTTAGCCAGCAGCTTCAGATTTGACTCGATGTCGCCCGCTCTGGCCCCAGGAATACATTTGACTATGGTCGCTGGTGTCTCTATTTTCACGTTCCTGACTATGGAATCGCCAATTATCAGAGTCAAACAAAATTCAGGACGTCTCGTCCTGAACCGAGGTCCATTCAAGCCCTGGGGAAAACAAAACAAAAGCCTGGAGCCACTCGGCTCTCCAATAAAAACAAGGGTCCAAGACCGCTCTGGCGGGCGGCCTCTCCGGCGGGCGGAGCTGGGCGGAGGTTCGAGACTGCTCCGGCGGGCGGAGCCGGGTGGAGGTCCGAGACAGCTCCGGCGGACGGCCTCTCCGGCGGGCGGAGCCGGGGCCGTTCTGGTGGGAGCAGAAATGGCTGTGAACGCTCTGGAAACTCTGGAAGATCTGGAGACTGCGGAGACTGCGGAGACTGCGGAGACTGCGGAGACTGCGGAGACTGCGGAGACTGACTGCGGATCTGGAAGCTGAGGCGGATCTGGAAGCTGAGGCTGAAGGTGAGGCAAATCTGGAAGCTGAAGGTGAGACGGATCTGGAAGCTGAGGCTGAAGGTGAGACGGATCTGGAAGCTGAGGCTGAAGGTGAGACGGATCTGGAAGCTGAGGCTGAGGCAGATCTGGAGGCTGAAGCCGAAGCTGAGGTGGATCCGGAAGCTGAAGCTGAGGCGGATCTGGAAGCTGAAGTGACTTTGGAAACTCTGGAAATGGCCGTGGGAAGTCAGATGGCCACGGAGGTGCTGACAATTCTGACGACGGTGACTTGGGTGGTTCTGGTGACTGAAGGAAGTTGGACAAGCCAGGGAACTCTGGTAGTTGGCAGCTGTGGGGATTCTGACGGTTCTGGAGGCTGGAGAAACTCAGACAGTCCAGGAAACTCTGGAAGGTCCAGACACCACAGGGACTGCAAATGCTCTGATAACTGTAGGGGTTCTGGAGGTGATGACTGGCGAGTCAGCACTGGAAGCGGTGACCGGCGAGGCGGCACTGGAGGCGGCACTGGCAACACAGAAGGTTCTGGTAGCTGCGGCAGTGCCGGAGGATGCGGTGCTGGGGAGTATGAAACTGGATGCTGTGGCGAGGGAGACTGCTGTGGCAAGGGACGAGCTGGGTGCTGTGGAGCTGGGTTCCGGATGAGGCTGTTTCCCTCGAAGGGCCCCTTGTCCTCGTCCTCCTCCTCGTCGAGGGTCTCCCAGTCCGAACCGCTGGAAGCAGGTTCGGGCGTGACGGTGTACTAGGGAACAGGCGAAGGCTGTGGGACCGAAGGCTGTGGGACTGAAAGCTGCACTGAGGTTTGCTGTCTGGCACGGCGACGATTTCGGCGCCTTGGGCGTGATGTGGGCTGTAGTAGGTGACGCCCAAAATGCATCATTGGGACGTACGTAGAGGGGTCATCCATGGAATTGTCTGACGAGTACTCGCTGTCTAGGGGGTCCTCTAACCAGAACCCTATGGCGTATCGCGGCTCATGCTTCCGCACTTGGTTGTTGAAAAAAGTCAGGTGGTCTACTTGGTCATGGGCTTGGGTGTGATATCCATCTGTACTTGGGGAGGTGAGATAGGGACTGGTAAATAAACTCCCAACTCTTAAACAATCCATAGCTGAGGCTAGTGGGGGACATGAGGAAAGCTGTTGTATGACCTCTCTTTGGTGTCGTCTGAGGCGTCGAGAAGACATGGTGGCAAAAAAAAAAAGAATCCTGGGTCGTCTGTGGTAAACACTGTAGGCAAAGCAACAAAAAACTACTGGGCACAGTGTGTACCAGGGAGGTGGAAAAAATGGGCATGGTCCGTTTGCTTCTTTTGTGTTGGCTAGATCATACTGTCAGGGTTGGTGCTGAGGGGGTTAGGAATCGGACCAAGGATTGCCCACTCTGGTACTCAAGGTTAAAACGAAACTTTATTTTAGACAGAACTCAAGAAAGCCAAAACATGAACATAGAGAACTAGGGACACAGGTACATAGGCCAAGGGTCAAGACAACACAAACCAAGGAGACGAGACAAGAGGGTCAAGGTCACACACACCAAGGGGGAAAACAAACACGATCAAAGGCCTGGGGTCACACATACCTCGGGGACACACCAGACTCACACAAACAAACGAGGTCAAAGGCCTGGGTCACACACACCTCGGGGACACCAGAATTACACAAACGACAAGGTCAAAGGCCTGGGGTCACACACACCTCGGGGACACACCAGACTTACACAAGGAAACAAGGGTCGAAGGTCTGGGGTCACACACACCTCGGGGACACACCAGACTCACACAGACAGACAAGGTCAAAGGCCTGGGGTCACGCACACCTCGGGGACACACCAGACTTACACAAGGAAACAAGGGTCGAAGGTCTGGGGTCACACACACCCAGACTTACACAAACAAACACACAGACTAAAGGGACAAAGCAGAAACAAGAGGGACTCAACATGTGGCTAGGTAAACAAGAAGACGAGACATGGTGAAACACACATACAACAGAGGCAGATAAAACTTAACTGAAGCCCAGGAGAACAAAAGGCAGTGACGGCAGAACTCGCAGTAATGGCAGACAAAACGCATATGAGGGCAGTTAGAAGTGAAACGAAATGTTTGGCAGGAACCGCAAACAAAAGCATGTTGAGCAGATGATCTATCAAGGAACTGAGACTGAACAAAGGAATATGAAGGAACGAACACAAACGAGGGACAGGTGAAAACAATCAACTAATTGGGTCAAAGTAAAGTGGAAAAAGTGAGTCTAAGTCACAAAACACAACCAGGAAACTGGAGACACTAGTCATCAAAAAACAACAATTAATAGAGTAATAAGACAAAGGATGGAAAATATCAGAGTAAATTCATTTTACAGTTCTCTATATCAGGACATATTATTTCTTCCCTAGACATTTTAGTTGGATCAGTCCTGTTTTAGCTACATTTTGTGTCCATTGTCAGCTGCTGCCTCCGTATTCTCTATGTGACTCTCTCAGATGCAGATGAAAGCGAGTTTGTCCTGGCAGTCACGGTTCTCCCACCCTTTATTTGTGGTTAAGGCTCCACAGCGTTTTTGTACTGGACACTGGTGGTCCTGATCTCCTTGGGGCCAGTTCTCATACACCAGAGGGTCACCTTTCACCCAGAGCCAGTGATCACTCAGGTAGCGCAGACCGATCCACACTGGGTCAGAGATGTGGGCTTTCTGTACCGCGTTCTGGGCCTGAAGAAGCTCAGTCTCAGAGAGCAGGCTGGGGAGATCACTCTGGTTCTTTCTGCAGTGCTCCAGGGCTTCCTCCCAGGCCATCTTCATGTTCACCACATTGATATTGATGCAGTGGAAAGGAAAGTATGCTCCTGGACCTGCATCACTCCATTTTCTATCAGTTCCAATGTGTCCATAGTACTCCTTTCTCCAAAAATTGTTTGGTTCACCAAAAGCCCAGTTTCGGTATGTGATGATTCCCCCTCCTGACCACATCCAGGCAGTAGTGTTGTCAGGGTCTCGGTAGAGACCGATCCATCCTGTAGGATCTTTTCCACCTGCAGCTTGTACAACCATGTCTTGGTCATTCTGACTACTAACAAAGGAAAGATCAGTGTAATACAGCCGACAGTAACTCTGAGCATCAAGCCAAGTCTTCTTTATAGAAATAAAGCTGTGTTTCCCTATTTCCCCCTCAACAACTGTACAGAGAAAAATGAAGATGATGGTTCTGCCCATGGTCACTGCTGTGTAGCTCAAGCTGAGGTTGTTTTCTTTGACGGTTTCTACTCTGGAATTGTGACACTGAAGTCTCAAGGTTGACACTGATATGAGTTTGCATATGCTTTGATTTGTATACACAAACAAAGCATCTTCATGGTAGATTTATCAACATAAAAAAACAAACAACTTCCACAAACTCAGAAACAAGCGCTCAACGTTTCTGACAGGTAAAGTGGTATCAGGGAGTGATTTTTATTTGTATGAAGAAGGAGTAGTGTCAGTCTGAAGACCAGATTACAGGAATTATACTACATACAGTCATCGTTCTCTCTGCGGCTATTTGTTAAATATCAACTTCCTTTCTACCAGTTTACTGCACACATAAAACATTTGACGTTTGATTTAATGATGCTGTTAAAACAAATTTACATGAAAAAGTAGCAATTTTAACCAAAATCATGATCTGTTCTTGAATCTAGGTTTTGTGCCCAAATCTCACCAAACCTTAATCACAGTGGTTTAATATCTGTAAACACACTTACATGATGCTGTGAGAATCTGATTTGGCCCAACCAAAATCGTACTTTTCCAACTCTTCATCTTCAGGACCTGCTGGTTCAGCTTCAAAGCCAAGTTGTACCTGTGAAATAACATGCAACCACTGATAAAGAGCCATAGTCAGCTGGGTTGTGTTCACATGAAACATCGTTTGATTGTTTGTGTTGAGACAACTACTCAATTCTTTGTATCTGATTGTTGTCACATATGCAGAAACTTGTACTTAGACTGTGACTGTAAGTGTTAGTTATATTTGATTCTAGCTGTAGTGAAGGCTGACCACAGTAGCTTGTCAAATTAAAGAGATAACACCAGATGTGGATCAGATTTCTCAGTTTTATTTTCTCCAGTCATACCATGGTTTCTGAAGCAAGACACATAGACAATACTATTTAGTAACTAAACATTAGGGTAAATTAAATAAAGTAAAGGTGCAATCTAAAGTAAAAAAGGAACAGAGGCAAGCTTACTTCATCACAGATGCATGGGGGCTTGGAGAAGTGGGTTGGATCAAAGAGCAGTGATTCCTCTGATATGACTTAGACTTTAAGTAGTGCCAGCACACCTAATTTGCTAGACTTAAAACCTTCCTCTTTGACAAAGCATATAGTTAGTGCTGGCTTCAGGTAACCCTGAACCATCCCTTAGTTATGCTGCTATAGGCCTAGACTGCCCTCTCTTCTCTCCTCCCACCTCATGTATATTCCACCATTGAATGTTACTAACCTTGTGCTCTCTCTCCCCTAGTTTGTGCTCTCTCCCTCTCTCTCTGTTCTCTCTGTACCTTCTGCAGGTGTCCCTGGTCCTGGAGCTGTATATTGCTGATGTGCAGTTACTGGCCCCACCAACTTGCAGTGTCTATTTGTTGTTTATTGTTGCTGTTCTTTTCTCTCTGCTCTATCCACTCACCCCAACCGGTCGAGGCAGATGGCCGCCCAAACTGAGCCCGGTTCTGCTGGAGGTTTTTTTCTTCCGTTAAAGGGAGTTTTTTCCTCTCCACTGTCACCAAGTGCTTGCTCATAAGGGAATTGTTGGGTTTTTAGTTTTAGTTTTTGTAAAGTGCCTTGAGATGATTTGTATTGTGATTTGGCGCTATACAAATAAAATTGAGTTGAATTGAATAATTCACCTCGTCAGGCCAACAAAGTCATGAAGTCAAAGGAGCTCTGTGTAGATCTCTGGGGAAAGCTCTAGTGAGCCCTAAATCAGAGTTAAGGTGTAATAACAATAACAAAAGCTTTGACTCTTAAGTGGCCTCAGTAATTGTGATTAGTCTGTACTGTAGGTTTGAACTGGTAAAGAGCTTCTGAGCAGCAAAGGCAGCGACACCAAGGCAGAATTTAAGGAAGGATGAAATCAAAAACAGAGATTCCTGATGAAAAAACACCTGCTGTGACTGAAGACTGGGGTGGCAATTCACTTTTCAGCCAACGACCCAAAGCATAGAGCCAAAACTGGAGTGACTTCTGTCCTCGAGGGGCCCGCCGAAACCTCACACTACACCTAATAGAGCATTTGTGGAAAGACCTGAAGATGACAGTTCATAAACACTTCCCTGAAAACACTGACTGAAATGATCAGAATTGGATAAAGTCCCAAATCCATGTGTGGTAGTAGAGACCTACCCAAGAAAAGGAGTAGCTGTAATTGCTGCAAAAGAGCTTCCTCAAACTACTGAATTAAGGGTCTGAATATTTCTGTAAATAAAAAGATTTCAGTTTTTGACTTTGCTAAAATTTCTACATGCTTCCACTTTGTCATTATGTGGTGTATATATTGATTGTATTCTCATAGACAAAAATTGTTGACCAATTTCACCATTTCCAATTCAATGTGCAATGCAATAAAGTGTGCAAGAAGTGAATACTTTGAGAAGCAGCAGTAAAAATGATCACAGCACAGAAAAAAGGTGAGCTTTCATTGTTTATAACAGTTATATGTCGGGTCAAAAACAGACTTCTTGCCTTAATATATGAAGTTTACAGGTACACAAACAAGACAAAATGTAGTTAGAGTTGTTTTGGTCTATACCAGGGGTATTCAACTAAAATTTAAAGAGGTCCAGTTAGAGAAAATTTCTTGAAGCAAAGGTCCGGAAGATCATAATGTCTAACTAGTTAGTGTGATATGTATTTAAGTAGCCTAGTAGTTTTATCAACATCTGCATGTAATCAATACCTGATGGTCTAATCAATACCTGATGGTCAAATCAAATGAATTCAGTACAATTCAAAAACTTTGTGACAATATTTATTGTCATGTAACACACAACTGAACATATCTGTATGGCTGTAGATATGTACAGTATAATGTTCTCTCATTAACTAAGTTCTCTCTCTTTCTCCCTGTGAGGATTTTACAACAGAGCAAATGGTCACTAACTTAAACCAATGTGGGGGCTGAATGTTTGCTTGACCCTTTCATGGTATGTGGTTCTGTCTGTTTTATTGGTTTAGTATTTTAGGGTAGAGGGTTGTAAATAACTGCCAACAATTTGTTTCTTTGATGGTAAGAAGACTGAAGATAGTACCTGAACAAACGTGGAGTCTGTTCAAGATTAGTCCACCCCTTTCTTGTCAAAATGTATATAAACTGGTCTTTTAACACAGACGGGGGAGGACTTCTGCAAGGACGTCCTCTCCGGGCCTGTGATTAAACCTGAGATGATTCATCACACTTGTGGTTGTTTTCTGAGAATTAGCAACTCTCAAACTTAAAGAAATTTCTACCACAATTTGGCGACCCAGATGGGACGGACAGGCCACTGACCGGCGCCTGTTCTGGACCGAAGGAACCACCGGTGGTAAAATTTAAAAATGAAGGGAAAGTTCCCGCTCCGACAAACGGAGGGCTGGAATCCCGCCTGAGGTCAGAACGGGTGGCGGACAGTGGATGCTCCATTCATTTAATAAGTGAGTACAGTGTTATGAATCATTTCTTGTGTATGTCTGTTAAGTGTTGATTTATGTTTTTGGTATGTTTTTGGTCTGCGTCAAAATGAAAAACCCTAGGTGTGTGTGTTTGGTAATCACGTGATCTTTGTAATCCCTCCTGGTAATGAGACCAGTGTGTCTGAGGGACAGACGCCAGATGATGAAAAAATAATCCTAAAAAACAAAGAAGAAGAAGAAAAAAAAAAAAAGAAACAACGAGAAAACCCCACTGGCTGAGGATTACAAAAGTAAGTCTTCCTTCGGGAAGCCATATGGTTTATTAAGGAAACGGACCCGTACGTGGAAAACATGAAAAAATTAAGACAGTACTGAAGAAGTAAGCTCTGATTGTTAATGAGAAGTTCGATAATGTTGTTAATGTGAACTAAGCTGTTAAATGAGAAGTAAGCTATTGTTAATGAGAAGTACGCTATTGTCTATGAGGAGTAAGATGTTATTGTCTATAAGAAGTGAGATATTATTATTGATAAGAACCACCTTAGAATTTGTCCCATATCATGAACTGGGCATATGAATGAGGTGATAATGTCATAAGCTTTGTGGTGACTCCTTCAGTGTCTTGTATGCACAATGTGTGTACAATAAGGGGACGTTGCTCGGAACGAAAGTGTCATACAAACTACCTGGCTGAAGGAAGTTACCCAAAGTTAGTGTTTGCATGATAAGATCTGACCATACGATGAGATGGGAAGATCAGTGTGAATGAGAACTATTGTGTGTGTGTTATAAGCCCAATGAAAGTGTAAGCACCAGCCCCAGTGCTAAATGATGGTAGATAAATGGGTTAAAATGTGGTTATAGAATGTTGTTGAGAAGGAGAAGAGGAAGTGAAAGAAGGAAAACAAAGAAGGAAGAAATAAATTGGCACTCTTTTCAAGAGTGAGAAAGGGAGGCAGAAATAGAAGTAAGAAAAAATCTGCTGCAGAATTAAGGGTAAAAGTAAAAAAGTGATGTTGAGGAGAATAAGAAGGTAAAATAGAAATGTAGGGTGAGAAAGTAGAAGTTATGTTTTGAAGGTTCGTCAAACTCCGATGGGGACACATCAGACCCACAACACGGCACCAGTGGGATCACAACAATTCACCGCTGTGCGGACTGCAGTTCCTCTCAGAGTCTGCTGGTTTGAGATTCATGATACTAGACAAAAGGGGGGTGAGTCACCAGCTGATTATTGCACCCGCATGGTAACTGTATTCGCTGCACACTCCGGATAATGCGGCATACAGTCACCTGTGGAAAACTGCATTAATAAATGTCTCAACCTGGCCCAAGGAGCTGCGTCATGATGTCATGTGTCAGCTGGGAAACTGAGACTTTGCCAAATGTATGTAGGACACATGTCTTACACGCAGAAAGGAACCGAGAGGAGTCAGACATGGACCGGGTAAAGGAATAAAATTCTCCGCTCACCAGCAGGAAACTACACAACCTCGCAGAAGGAGCCTGCGATCTCGACAGAACAACACAAGGAGACGTTAGAGGAATCAAGGATTTGGGCAGAATCAGCTTCAAAGAGAACAGTTTCACACTTTAAAGGACATGGACACATATCCTATAACTGAATCAACAAAGACTGATGAAATACAATTGAATGATTGGACCTCAGGAAACCCATATGATGACAGTGCTATAGAAATACCCTGACTAATAATGTAATGTAATGTGTTTTTTTCCTCTGATTGGTAATTATAATTGTGTTGACACTTTGTGTCAAAAGGGGGGAATGTGAGGATTTTACAACAGAGCAAATGGTCACTAACTTAAACCAATGTGGGGGCTGAATGTTTGCT
Organism: Mastacembelus armatus; assembly: GCF_900324485.2. NCBI lineage: Eukaryota > Metazoa > Chordata > Actinopteri > Synbranchiformes > Mastacembelidae > Mastacembelus > Mastacembelus armatus. The sequence goes on from NC_046633.1 coordinate 23,058,797, forward strand.
TGACCCTTTCATGGTATGTGGTTCTGTCTGTTTTATTGGTTTAGTATTTTAGGGTAGAGGGTTGTAAATAACTGCCAACAATTTGTTTCTTTGATGGTAAGAAGACTGAAGATAGTACCTGAACAAACGTGGAGTCTGTTCAAGATTAGTCCACCCCTTTCTTGTCAAAATGTATATAAACTGGTCTTTTAACACAGACGGGGGAGGACTTCTGCAAGGACGTCCTCTCCGGGCCTGTGATTAAACCTGAGATGATTCATCACACTTGTGGTTGTTTTCTGAGAATTAGCAACTCTCAAACTTAAAGAAATTTCTACCACATCCCTCTCACTTTACAGTTTCTCTCCCTTTGTTTTCTACATGTATCGCTCTCTTTCTTTTTCTTTGTACTGTCTTTTCATGCAGTGTTGCCAACTCGTCAGTAAGGAAAGTAGCTATTGGCTGTCCTAAAAGTCGCTAGAAGTCGCTGAATGGCGTCATTGCGTAATTTGCATGACGTCCATGGCACATGCTGTAATTGTGATGGACGCTTTTGCCAACTTCAGAAATGGAAAGTAAAAGACTTGTGATTCTTTATAAGAAATAAGGGACAGAATAAGGGACACTCAAAATATTTGTACTGTGCCATATAATGTAGCATGACGGCCTGCAGTTAATAAGTTCTCAGAACTAAATACATTTGCCTTGCTGTAAATGACTGAGGCTGTTTGAGTCAAATGCAGTGATTTATTTTAGACAAAGAACATTTGACCTTTTTTTATTTTGCCATGCATCAGTACAGACCACACACATACATGATCGCACGCGCGATTCATTTGCAGTCGGGACGCGGAGGCGTGAACACTTCCTGCTGTGACTGCAGCTGGGAGGGAGGGACTGCTGCGAGAGGACTGGGCCGCCTGTGAGGGCTTTGGGACGGGGGAGGGGCTCGCGGCTGCAGCTGATTTGCCGTCTTACTGCGGCAAAGTGAGAAATGTAAGAACGGTGCAGTACAAACACATCAGAGTCTCCAAAAGTCTCCAGTAACACCAGAAAAAGTCGCCAGATTTGTCGCTAGTCGCTTTTTAAAAATATGTGTCACTAGACGGGTCTGAATACTCGCTAAATATAGCGACAAAGTCGCTAAGTTGGCAACACTGTTTTCATGTGTAACTTGCCTCTAGCGCTGTTTACACTGTAGAGTCGTAATGTTTCAAGTCTGGGATGCACAGACTTGATTGGCTGAGTGGTATCACGTGGGATGGAATTGGATGCAATTGGTCTGTGCGTTTCCACTACTGTAAAGTCTAAAAAAGCTGCGCCGGTGGAAATAGAAGCGCCCCGTTAGGTTTTAAATCACAATCTTCTGTTTTGGCTGTAGGTCCGAGTCCGTATGGGGCGACTTCTGGGTCCGCATCCGGACCGCGGTCTGCCTGTTAGTGACCTATGGTCTATACAGTCAGTGTTATGGAGCTTCCTGGATTGTTTGTTTTTTTTTATGGGCGAGTGAAATACAAGGAGGTTGAGAAAAACATTATGCTTCACTGCTTTATGGCAAAAACAAAAAATAAAACAAAATGTACAACTGTCACATGCTGGATAGCCAATGTGAAATCAAACAACACACCTATCCACAGATTCAAGTTCTTGATTTATTAACATAATTACTGCTCCCTTTCTTTGGTTTTGCTAAATATGCTCCTGTTACAGCACTACCAAAGAGACACTGTCTTTTTAGAAAAAGTCCTGCAATAGAACTGTAAAAACCTGTCAACTCAGTTAAGCTTAGCTTTGTTACTGCACTGTAAATAACAGTATAAAGTATAGATTGCAAAGTACTGCACAGGCAGAAACTGTAGCATAGTCAACACAAAGCAACTACCACAGTACTCTTAACAAAGCCATAACATTTTAACAAGGCTGCCGTTTTGCATTACACTACATCACACAGATGTTTCTGTTATTTCTCTGGTAACACCATAATCATCTTGTAATATTTCAAATCATCCTCCTAAATGCTTCTTGCTGCCCTACACTAAATACACACTACTGATAGTCCTTTGGCTGATTAGTGAAATCACCACAGAGGTGCAGAGTAAATGAGAAAAGAAGGCTATAGCTGTTGAGGCACAGACAGGACGGTCTATTTTTACCACAGTGTCCTGCTGCCAGTGGTTTCCAAGACAACCACAGCACCATTGTGTAATCAGATTTATGGACCCAAGTTTAAGGACACAAGTATGAATGGTGCCCGTTCCCATGAAGAATAAATGTAAAAACTTTTCATCTAATCCAATGACCAATGAAATATTTTCTGTCGTTACTGCTCTGAACTTTTGAAGATTTCTAAGAGTTAACTGCCTCATCATTGAGCTGCACTAAACTGGTCCTTAGGGCCGCAGCACTGTGGTAAAAACTTTAAGCTCCATTAAGAAAGTTGCATTGCTGCAGTGTAACTAGGCTTGGGTTACTGCCCAGCAGTGCTGGGTAGAGGCACCCTGGGTGAATCAGCTATGGAAGAGGCACGTTGCTGAGTTCAGGAGTGAATTTCCTTTTGTCACGCCTCCCTTTATTTATCCTGTTCCACATTGGAGATTTTACACCACTGTAGGCTGGCTCTTTCATCTTCTAGTAACCTAACTGCATTAAGTGGGCAGCAGTGCGATAAATAATGCAAACATGGTTTTTCATTTTAATTTATAATCAAGTAATAACCCTAAACCTAGTTGATGCTTTGACTTTACCTTTTCCCTTTCTACGAACTTGGTATAAGTTACTGTATCCCACAGTGCATCATAGCAAATATTCATTGCCTCACTAGAAATAGATTCAGCTCTTGCTGACGTTAGAAGGACAGTGTTACATTTTAAAATAACATTAACCTTTAACGAGGATCTTTATTATAAATTGAAGAGCAGAGCTTATTGCCTGTGCCAACAAGTCACTGCACTAAACCACATGTATGTTTCACAAATGATTAAGGAATGAGAAAAAGAGAGGAAAATATAAGCATCTATATTTTTTAACATTCATATTGTTCACATGATAACTGAAAGAGGTAGCCAGTAGTTGACCTTACTATACTATATATCTATGTAGAAACTAGACTTCAGTGCATCATTGACATACATTACACATTGTATGAACAAACCAATTCACACTTATCGTGCTTGGCTGACAGCTTTACAGTGAAAAAAAGTGGCAGTAAAAGAGGAGAGTAAGTAGTAGAGAAAGAGAGAGAGGGGATCAGTGCCATTTGACTTTAAAGGAGAGAGAGAGGCTGTCATCAGTTTATGAGCCAGAATGTGGGTGGTGATATTGACTGGTGTTTCATTACCCTTGAATAGACTATTGATCAGCCTGTTATGAAGCTTTGGGTATTTCTGTAAGACACACTACACACACTACATATACTGTACAAGAATACAAACACACACTGTGCTGACAGTAGGCTGTCGGTCACGAGTGATTGGCAGACCCTTGTCTCTTTCTCGCTATGTTACTGTGACAAAACACACGCCTACAAGAAAACACGAGATTCTTCTCACGCTAAGACCCTCTCTTTTCTACAGTACACCCACACTCATAAACACACACATATACACACAGGACACATCATCTTCAGTCTGTCTCATCTGCAGCCCCCCCATCACAATGCTATCTCTGTCTCCATTGTGTTGCTGCCCTACTGCCAAGAGTGATGGGACCAGAGCTCCTTTTGTTCCAGGCCCTGTCTATTAAGCTGCAGCGCCACTTTATCAAAACGAACATTAGCATAACACTGGACCCTCTGGTATCTCAGACGACACAAAAAGGAAATACCACAATACAGCTCCACATAATGGTGCCTTGACATTTCCAGAGCAACAGGTAATAGAAGGCTAATGGCATTCTTGGTCTGTATATGTGTATCTGTGTGTTTTACTGGTGCATGCCTGTGTGCATACAGAAAAGTATTAATGGTCGCAAGAAACAGTAACAGCACTGTTTCCAGGTTTACTGTATAAATTGGTCATAAAATGTGACCTGATCTGCAGCAAAGCCAGAAATATCAACAAACACAACATATCTAAGCAGAGAAAACCCAGACAGTTAGGACCTTTCATACCTTTTTCAACACATCTATTAAACATACAGAGCGATGACTTTGTGCGACTGAGGAATATGGTATTGCATCAGATTTCTGATGCAAGAGAGGACAACTGACCATCTGCTAAACCCGTGCTCCAAACAGCATCTGTCCAATCATGGGCAATGCAGGTTTGTCAAGCTTAGTTCTTTCCCTGTTGAAACTGTGCACTGGACTGTAATAAGAGTGAGGTATCAAAATACTTTGAAGAGTTGCAACTGTCACTTATTTTTCTACACTGCATATGTGCTGTGTGAAAATGGAAAGGTTAAAAGGTAAAGTACTGTAACTGCAACCAGAGAAAGCAATGTCTGAATAAATTGTGGTGGGATCGCTGGCTGCTGGAAAGCTACGAGCTACAATGTGTTGGTCGCTACAAAAAATCTGAAGCTGAAAAGCTAAACTGGAAGCTGAACTGTGTGGGCTTAGTTCCTGTTATGTAGTGCTTTTATTATGATTTATAACTCAAAGACTGTAACTCCTGTTCCCTAAGGATTTATATAGTGAATGTACTGATGTTAAATGAGTCTTTGGTGTCATAGATGTGGGAAAATGTGAGTTACTTATTTCCCTCCTCAAATCCAAACAGAGGACAGTATTTACTTTTGAAAGCTCTGAGTTTTGAGAAACCAAAACATAAAGACGTTGGACACCAATCAGTTTAGTGCTATGGTTTATTTACAGTACAACCTATAACAACTGAACTGGTGCAGCTGCTATTAGGACACATGTAAACTGTAACATCATCTATGAGTTCACACAACGAGCATAAACGCCAACAATAATATTTGAACTGCGAGCTAAAACAACACAATAATACATTTTCATTTCGCTCTAGTCAAACTGTAGGTGTCAAAAATGATCGTATTTAATCATTGGCAAGGGCTGCTGGTGCTCTGCAATCCCAGCTGCTAACGCTGCGAGGTTTGGGGATCAATAGGTTTTAAAAACAAGAGCTGGCTGATGACAGAAGAGTCATATGAGAACTGACATTTACTGACAGGAACCAGTGTTTGTTTATGATAGTAAATAAATCTCATTTTCTGTCAAGTGACTCATTGTTTTAAGAAATGCATTGGTCTTTTTCCTTCCATTCAAACTTTATTCCTAGAATAAAGTATATACAGAATAGTTTTATTATTATTGCATATCTCCCTCCATTCATGCAAACTAATGCACGCATACCACAACAATAGGCTCCTCTAATGTTAAATGACATTGAGAATTCAAAGTCATTTAACTCCAGTATTGGACAGGAGCCTGTGATTATGCTTGGCTCTGTCTCTGGTTTGATAACCCCCCTCAGTCTGTCTGTGTCGCTTCACTGTTAATCAGTTCCATTTACTTCTCTACTCATCCAAAGACCTCAAGCTCTCAGTCTGCATCTCTTAGTTCTGACCTTCCCTGTGAAAATCAAGTGAAGGGAGAGGTACACACGACTGCTGTGGGGTGTTTGTGATGAGGTACACAGACGTACAATGAGACAAACCCACAAGACCCCCAGGCCAATAATTAAAACAATAATAATTTTTGAGTTTTTGCTTCTGTAACTTTGAACCCACAGGTCTGTGTCAGACTACTTATGTGGTTGATATTGTACATTACTTATGCTATGTAAGACATCTGTCCTTTTACTAGAAGCACACCTGCATAATTTATATGACTGAATTTTAGCCAAATTCATTGCACAGTGGGTGCGCTCTCTGTCCAGCTCTGACCCCAGAATATAGATGTGCAAAGTCATGCACACAAATATACAATGCAGACAATGTGTACCAAAAATATATATGGAGCTAGAGCTACCGAGACACATGCACACCTACAGATGGACACTCACAAGAGAGATCATTGTGCCAGCACAAATACATGCACATACTGCATGCAGACACCAAGGTACAAAGGCACACACAAAGTCATAGTGTAACAATCCTCTTAAGTCTTCCCCTGCTGGCCTGAGCTTTGATCAGTTTCCCCCCCAATACACACACACACACTCTGCAAGTATCTCTCTAGGAAGAACAAACACAGAGGAGGTCACACGCTTGGAATTTTAGGCTTTGTGAGATGATAGTACAGTAATGCACACCTGCTTCTTGGTCAAAGTCACTAGATACATACATTTCCATATTCATGCTGGTTGTTTTCAGTTAGAAAGGTCATCTGCTCAGCAGTTATTTGCATAGCAGAGGGGTGCACAGGGAGGTGAGCTGTAGATGAGTCACACAAAGGGTGAAACGGATACTTCAGACGTCTTACGTTTTTTGTTATCCTCCTCCAATCGTCCTTCAAGCTGTGCCTGTGCCAACATTATGATTCTTCATTAGCAAATTCCTGAAAACAGCTGATGTCCAGGGATTTTCAATATGCACATACAAGTAATGACTGTTATGACCCTAGGGGTCATTATGTGTGTGGTTGGGGTGTTGTGGGCTCTCCCCTCCCCATTTCGAGTGTGTGTGTGTATCGGATGCTGGAGTGGGCGTGGACTCGAGGACCGTGGATTGGACTTCCGGGATTGGTCCAACACTTCCCGGAAGGAAGATAAGAAGCCCACGGTCTGCAGGGGAGCTATTCTCCCACCTTTGCCATTCCCAGCTATTTGTTAGAGATTTCGACTTCGAGTGAATTAGTTAGTGATTAGATTTTTGTTTCGATTTTTGTAGGTTTAGTATTGATAGTATTTTCCGTTGTTTAGATTAGAAATACTTAGATATTTAGGCTACGTTTGTGTTTTGTTTTCTCCTGTTTGTTTTAGGAGTTTCCAGGCTAGTGACCTGTGATTTTGTGTTATTTCTTTTGATTAGCTATTATAGGGCTGTTTAGCGTTTTTGTTATTTGATCTTTTGTTTGTTTGAGATCGTAGGGCTATTGTAGCGTTTCTGTTATTGATTTTCGTTTGTTTGATATCGTAGGGCTCAAGGAGCGTTTTGTTTTGAGTAGGGCTAAATTAGCGTTTTGTTTGTGTTGTACATTCTGTATTGTATTCTGTGTTTAAACAGAATAAATATTCTTGTTAATTGTAATTCGATTATTCATTCGTGTTTGTTGAGAGTGGAAGAGGTTTGGAGGAAAACTCCACAATCGTGTTACGCTCCGGCAACCCCTAGGCTGGGGCGTAACATGACAAATGTGCTATTTAATTAAAATAAGTTATACTGTACCATGCTTTTAGAATCTGACAGTGATGCATTTACCAGTTTTATTATTATTTATTAATAAGGAGCTTTAAATCTGGATTGAGAGTAATGGAGACCAAGATGATATATGTAGTAAGGAGACATTTTACAGCTTTGAAGTAAAAATGCTTCTAATCAACAAACTTGACAGGCTGTTTATAAATTCTTATAAACTCTGGCATCTTTTTACTTACAGGCTGAAATATATCAGTGTGTGATTGGCTAATGTCAAGACTACTACATTGATCATGTTTGATACAGTTGTGATTTCTAAGACTTGAACAATCAAATGTTAGTACGTTTGTGTGCACTTGTACTTGAGTGAATGTGAGTATTTGTCTTTATCTTTGAAAGCACACAGGCAAAGGAATCTGGAGGCTGCAAACCACCAAGGACTACCAAGTAAATTGCAGAAGTGGAAGGGGTGAAAATACATAAAGAAAGAGAAGATAAGAGTGAAATAAGCCTCCCACAGTGACCTCTGCAAAGCTGGAGGGGGAATCAGGACCCCATTTTTGTTGAGCTGGCCTTTTTTTCCTGCCTACTTCAAATGAGGTCTGCTGAATCTTTCCCAACACACAGAGGCAAGCACCCTACTGTAAAATAGAGGAAATTATGCTTCATATGAAAACCCTCACAGAAAATTCCCTCTTTTCTTTTTCACACATTCTATTTTAAATTTATTTTCTACTTTACATCTTTTCCTTAGACTGTTTGTAAGCTCTTGAAAATATGTGGTAAATCTGAACCTGTGTTATAGCGAATTTAATAACTTCGAGGATTAAACGATAAACAGTTCCAATCACCGATCAAAAGACTGTTTGGATCAATAAGCACATTAATGACCCTGATGAGTGCTGAAGGATTTTTTTCCCCCATTCAACTAATTACACTGCTGGCAAAGATCACACTAGAGTAATTAGACAGCTTTTGTCGGCTACCCCACATGAATTATTCTTTGCACTTTAAAGACTGCTCAGGCTCTACCTCAGCTCCTTCTGTAGACAAAGTAGACTGATGCAAGACAACAAAACTGTATTTTAGCAGCAGCCTTTAATTATGAGGTCGATCAACATTGCCATCCACACTCACATCTACCCAGTGCTATTTATGCTCCAGTGGCCAAGACACAATAAGTATGGGAAACTACTGCACAGTGTTCTCAGACTCAAGTTCAAAATTTACAACCCATTTCATCACTATAGTCGTTATCCAAACTGAATACTCGCCCTGCCAGACAAAACTCCAGTCTGAGCTTCATTAGCCGCTCTGCCAACCCATCCAGATGGCCACTACCAGACTCAGCCACCATGTGGCCAGTTTGGACTCATTGAGACAGAGCGGATCATTTCACTGCCCCTCTCTGCATGCATTCATGCAGCACGCGCACACACGCGCACACACGCGCACACACACACACACACACACACACACACACACACACACACACACACACACATTCACACGCAGACACTCACACACAGACATATGAGAACTCAAATGAGGATGAAGACAAATGGGGGTATCAAGGTCTGGGGCAGCATGGTGGATGAGTGGTTAGCACTGTTGCCTCACAGCAAGAAGGTTCCTGGTTAGAAACCCATCAGGGACCTTTCTGTGTGGAGTTTGCATGTTCTCCCTGTGCTTGTGTGGGTTTTCTCCAGGTACTCTGGTTTCCTCCCACAGTCCAAAAACATGTATGTCAGGTTGACTGGTGACTGTAAATTGTCCATAGGAGTGAGTGTGAGTGTGTGAGGTTGTTTGTCTCTATGTGGCCCTGTGATGGACTGGGGACCTGTCCAGGGTGGACCCCTGCCTTTCACCCAGAGAGAGCTGGGATAGGCTCCAGCAGATCCCTGTGATCGTGGTTAGGACTAAGGGGTATAGATGATGGATGGATGGTATCAAGTTATGTTTAGTATCAGAACTCCTAGGTTCCACCAGTCACAGTGATGCAATATACTTTATTACTGAACGATGCTTCAACATGTTTAGTAACATGAATCACAGTGACGATATGTCTGCCCACTGTCTGAGATTTAAAATCTCTTAATGTAAGGCCAATGTGAGAAATGTTAGTTAATGAGTATCCTAATTTGCTGGATCACCTGAATACAGCCACACCTGTGTGGTTGATGTATCATAAACAATTATTAAATAGATATTCCATAAAATCCAAAAAATGAATATCAGCAGTGACTTACTGAGTGATTTAATCTTCTAACCAGTGTTGTCCAATAAGCCCATGTGGTGTGAGAGCCGGGAGTTGGAGGCTTTGCAAGCAATGAAACAGATTAAAACTAGGGAACCAAATGAAGGATGAAAGAAATGGTAATCTCGTCCATGTCTACAATTTAAAATATGGAAGTTACTGTGTGTGTAATGCCCACTTATCTAGATCTCTTTAGTTTACATTTGAAAACAAGACAAACATGGAGAATGGACAGAGCCGATGAGCAGCACTCCATGTGGATTTCTTCTTGGCTCAGTAAGCATCGATAACATCTCAACCATTGCCATTTCAAAGAAAGCAGTGAATTTGTCTGTCGCCCCACGGCTGCATAGCAAACTGAAATCACCAAACCCAAAAAGCATAAAAGAACCACAGAGATGTCAAATGTTTACATCCAGTGATACATTATTCCCTCTCTCTGTACAGTATATTTCAGCAGCAAACCATATAAGCTGATTCACATTGCTGTGTTAGATTTGATCACAGGAGGATTATTTCATATGTGTCTGCTGTGTGTGTGTGTGTGTGCAGGGGGATTGATCTAATTAGGATTCAGGTACTTTATGGGCAGAGGCCTGATCGTGTGTGATTGCCTCGGTCTAATGCATATCAGACACTTGGGGAACATCAGCCCTCATGTCTATGCACACTTGAGAAGAAAGCTAATGTGGCAGAGAAGCTTTCACTTTTTATTTGTTTCGTGGTTATTACCTGTTCTTTTCTTTTCTGTTACTTTTACACAAAAAATACCAACGTTCTCCCTCTCTAACACACATTCACTAATGAATAATGGCTGAAGTGAGGTGTGTAGAGGTTACATAGCACTTAATCTACTTTCATCTCCCTGTAGGGATATCACTGATATTATATGAATCCCAAGAGTTACAGAAAGGTGGAGATGAAGAATTTAATATGCTGGATATGAACTACTGTATGCTGTTGATGACTCAATGATGAGGACAAAGACTCTCTCTGCTTCCCACTGGAACAACTATGATGGTTGTCTTAGACTTTGCTTTTCACAGCGAGCCTGTCTTTCTTTTTCAGTTTCTAACAATAAGTAGCAAATTTAAACCTAGATTTCAATACATTTTCGAGGAAAAAAACGCAAACAAAAGCATGTACCCTGCTGAGGTTAGAGCTGCCAGGAAGGAGGCCTAGAGGAAGACCAAAGAGGAGGTTCTTGGATGTAGTGAAGGAGGACATGAGGATAGTTGGTGTGGGTGAGGAGGATGCAGAGGATAGGGTTAAATGGAGGCAGATGATTGGCTGTGGCGACCCCTGAAGGGAGCAGCCGAAAGGAAGAGAAGAAGAAGAAGAAAACTATGGCAAATTGCTGGTGCAACTGGGCCTTAAGAATACTGCAGAAAATCTTTCCATCTGAATAACAGACCACTAACATAAAAATAAATCAGTACTTTACTGTTCATTAGTTTGAATCTGTAACCTTGAGTTTGTCTTTTCTTCACACCACACAAGAAGGACAATAATATTCATATAAATGCAAATTTCCTACCACACATTATTGACTACTATAAGACAGAAACTAAAGCTTTATACTTCAAAAAAATACTCAGGATGTTTGCATGAGTTTCCTTGCAGGAAAATGTGATATGATCAATAGTTATGATTGAACAGAAAAAAAGAAAGTAGTGCCTCTTTGATTGACAAGTGACCTCTGGGATGTACAAAAGCACAGCAGCAATAAGAACTCAGCACCAAGATGAATATGGATAAACAGAGGATTTAAAGGATTACCAGAGTAATTGATGCATCAGGGAAGTTTGTGTGGAGGACAACCATCAAAGAGCTTGATAGCACAGAGCAGAACTTTCCCTTCTGCTACAGATTTTCATAAAAGCACTCAAGGATGATCTGATCCAGTGCAAGCAAAAATAAAAATAAAGACAAAAACAAAAATAAATGAAATTGTCAGGACACAATACCAATCCAAGTGTTGACCTTCAGATGTTTTAGAAAAATGTACATTTTAATGGACATACAGCCTCACTGGTCAATAAGGTGGAGACTGTATGTTGCTGTCTGTCGAATGAAAAATGCTCATCTTTCATTAATTTTCTTTCTTTTTCTCTAACTCTCCCAGTGAAACTTTTTTGCCTCAGTCAGTCTCACACACGCCCACACACACATGACCCTGACTGTTGTGCCAACGTCTTACTGTTCTAATTAAAGCTGAATTTTCATTGCGGGAAGGCATCAGGGTTTCTAGCACATTATGAGTGACAACAAAATTGGCGATGTTGTAGCAGAGTTGTATTCTATATGCAATTGCGCTCCTGTCCCCCACAGAAACACAAACACAAACCTAGCATGCTTATAAATAATAATTGACCTGAAGGGGGCTATTATTTGCATAAGGTGTGTGGATCAAATAATTAATGAGAATGCGTGCGTGTGGGTGTTTTTAGTTTGTGAGTGGTTGTGTATTTGTGTGAATACGTGTCTGTGTGTAATAATCTGTGTGTCAAGACATGCTGCACGTCTTTACTCTGATTAAAATACTTTGCTGTCATAGCAAGATCTAAAACATCTGTAACAGCTGCATGAGACTCATATAATTGCTCATCAAACAAAACTGTAAGAAAAATCAACAGGTTCTAGATAAAGAATTATAAATCAAATAAATCAGAAGTTAGCAAAAGAGGAGTTATTCATAAAAACCTAATAAAGATTAAGACCACTCCTCTTATTGAACAGAAAAACAGAACTGTCAAATGTGGATTATTAAATATCAGGTCTCTTTCATCTAAATCTCTGTTAGTAAATGATTTGATAACTGATCACCAAATTGACCTACTTTATCTTACTGAAACCTGGTTACAGCAGGATGAATATGTCAGTCTGAATGAATCAACCCCCCTCAGTCATAAAAATGATCATGTTCCTTGAAGCACAGGTCGAGGTGGAGGAGTAGCTACAATCTTCCACTCAAACTTATTATTAAACTTTAAATCTCAGAACAATTTTAACTCATTTGAGAGCCTCACTCTTAGTCTCTCACATCCAAACTGGAAAACACAAAAACCAGTTCTACTTGTCATTTTGTACCGTCCACCTGTCCCTTACTCAGAGTTTTTAACTGAATTCCCTGACTTCCTGTCTGATTTAGTGCTTAGTTCAGATAAAGTTATTACAGTGGGCGATTTTAACATTCATGTAGATGTTGAAAATAACAGCCTCAGCATTGCATTTAATTCTATATTAGATTCAATTGATTTCACTCATGTTAATAAACCCACCCACTGTCTCAGTCACACCCTTGATCTTGTTCTGACCTATGGCATTGAAATTGAACATCTAATAGTTTTTCCCCAAAATCCTATTTTGTCACATCATTCTTTAATAACTTTTGAATTTGAGATGATGGATCATGCAGCGTTTGGAAGAAAACTCCACTACAGCAGATGTTTATCTGACTGCGCTCTTTAAATTTAAGAAAATGATTAAATCTTTATCTACATTATTCACACAATGCATTATTCAAGCAGCATTATGATGCTGCTTCCTGCTTCTGTAGAGTGTAGACGCACTTCTGCTTGCTCCTGCTTCTGCCAGTTTTACTTTGCTTTTATTCCTTTTTACTTCATGCATTCTTACCCAATGATTTTATAATACACTTTTTAACTTTTATTATTTTACCCCTTTTTTACCGCATTTGGAATTTTAGTGAGGATTTTATTTTTACTTTTATTTTTGATCAACCTCCGATGACCATGCCTCCCTTCCCTGAGGACGATCACAGCAAACTCCTACAGAAAATCACTATGCTAGAAACTAAAGTGCAAAGGTTAGAGATGTACGTGGAGATAAATGGACTATCTGGGAAAGAGGACACTACTCTACCACTCTACCATAGTAGCAGACAAGAGCATGCTAGTATACAGATAACTAGCACTAACAAGACCGAGCAACAGGAGGGTTGTGTCCGGGTAAATAAAACTACTGGTATCAGTCCTTCCTGGAACGCTCTCGGAGCAAAGCCAAAGACTAAATCAGGACAAGCAACAGGCAGAACTCAGCGCCCAGAAATCTGTGATGCGACAGGCTGGCCAGCGTTATCATCCTCCTCAGCTCCTGTGCAGAGGAAAGCACAGCCATGGATAACAGCTAAAGGGAAAAGGAGCAACAAAACTCCTAAGGAACTAACTGTACAGCTACAAAATAGATTCGCTCCACTACTGCAGGACTCTGGATCTTCATCTGATCACTTGGACAATCCTCCACATCCACAGAGAGGGGTAAGGTCTGAAAACTCAACAGAAGACAGAAAACTAAGAGGAAAGCTAACAGGGCGTCAGACTCTGATTGTGGGCGACTTGGCCATAAAAGATGTGAGACGGATGTGCAGTAACAACACAAAAGTGCTGTATTTCCCAAAAGATATGGTCTCTGACACTACTGACAAAATCCTGAGCATTGCTGCAGAAAACCCAACTGTGAAAAACCTCGTACTACACACAGGGGCAAATGATATTGTGAAGCAGCAGTCCGAAATCCTCAAAAAGGACTTTAATAATCTGCTAAAGACAGTAAGGTCGCTAAATGCAGAAGTTTTTATCAGTGGACCTCTACCACCAGTCAGAGGAGGAACTGAGAAATTCAGCAGGTTACTAGCACTGAACACATGGCTGTCAATTGCATGTGATGTCCATTCAGTACATTTTATTGATAATTTTAACCATTTCTGGGATAGCAGGCATCTTTTTAAGGGCTTGATTCTGTAGCCCCTCTGAAAAAGAAGTTAGTGAATCAGAGAAGACTAGCCCCATGGTATAATTTACATATTCATACCTTAAAGCAGGCATCACGAAGGCTGGAAAGGAAGTGGCGTTCCACAAACTTAGAGGAAATTTTTCTAGCCTGGAAAAACAGTCTACTAACATATAAAAAAGCTCTCCGTAAAGCCAGAACTGCATACTATTCATCACTAATAGAGGAAAATAAGAACAATCCCAGGTTTCTTTTCAGCACTGTAGCCAGGCTGACAAAAAGTCACAGCTCTGTTGAGCCCAGTGTTCCCTTAGCTCTCAGCAGTGATGAATTTATGAGTTTCTTTACAAATAAAATCACAACTATTAGAGATAAAATTCAGCAGATGCTTCCTATACCTGCAATAAATGAATCTTCTACTACAGTAGCTCTTGAATCATCTGTAGGACCTCAGTTATGTTTAGACTGCTTCTCTCCCATAGATCTCTCTGAATTTACATCAGTAGTTGCTTCATCGAAATCATCAACGTGTCTCTTAGACCCCATCCCGACTAGACTGCTTAAAGACACCCTGCCATTAATGAACTCATCTTTATGAGACTTGGTAAATCTCTAGTATCAGGCTACGTACCACAGGCCTTTAAGACTGCAGTAATCAAACCTTTACTCAAAAAGCCTAGTCTTGATCCAGGTGTCTTGGCTAATTATAGACCAATATCCAACCTGCCATTTATTTCTAAAATCCTAGAAAAAGCTGTTGCTAAGCAGCTATCAGACCACTTACATAGGAGTGAACTATTTGAAGATTTCAATCAGGATTTAGAGCACATCATAGTACAGAAACAGCACTGTTGAAAGCCTCAGATAATGGACTTGTTTCACTACTTGTCCTCCTAGACCTTAGTGCAGCATTCGACACCATTGACCACAACATCTTATTACAGAGACTGGAGCATGTGATTGGTATCAGAGGAACAGCGTTAAAGTGGTTCCAATCCTATTTATCGGACAGATTCCAGTTTGTTCATGTCCATGATGAACCTTCCACACGAACAAAAGTTAGTTATGGAGTTCCACAAGGCTCCGTGCTACGATCGATTCTGTTCACCCTGTACATGCTTCCTTTAGGATATGTCATTAAGAAGCACTCTATTAATTACCACTGCTATGCAGATGACACTCAGTTATATCTATCTATGAAACCTGTTAACACAAACCAGTTAACCAGACTTCAAGCCTGTCTAACTGACATAAAGGCCTGGATGACCAGTAACTTTTTACTTTTAAACTCAGAGAAAACAGAAGTCATTATATTTGGGCCATAAAATCTCAGAAATAACCTTTCTAAAATTATAGCTACTCTAGATGGCATAACCCTGGCCTCCAGCACTACTGTAAAAAACCTTGGAGTTATTTTTGACCAGGACATGTCCTTTAAATCGCACATAAAACAAATCTCTAGAACTGCATTCTTTCACCTGCGCAACATTTCCAAAATTAGGAATATCCTGTCTCAAAATGATGCAGAAAAACTAGTCTATGCATTTGTTACCTAAAGGCTAGATTACTGTAACTATCATTACTATCTGGATGTCCCAATATCTCCATAAAAAGCCTCCAATTAATCCAGAATGCCGCAGCCAGAGTCCTGACAGGAACTAGCAAGAGCGATTATATTTCTCCTATATTGGCTTCTCATCATTGGCTCCCTGTAAAATATAGAATAGAATTTAAAATCCTTCTTCTCACATACAAATCCCTTCATAATCAAGCTCCTTCATACCTCAAAGACCTCATAGTACCATATTATCCCAATAGACCACTTCGCTCTCAGAGTGAAGGTCTACTTGTGGTTCCCAGAGTTTCCAAAAGCAGACTGGGAGGCAGAGCCTTTAGTTATCAAGCTCCTCTCCTGTGGAACCAGCTCCCAGCCTGGGTTCAGGAGGTAGACACTCTCTGTACTTTTAAGGCTAGACTTAAAACTTCCTTTTTGACAAAGCATATAGTTAGGGCTGGCTTCAGGCAACCCTGAACCATCCCTTAGTTATGCTGCTATAGGCCTAGACTGCCCGAGGACCATCGGTGCACTGAGCTCCCCTACCCTAACCCACCCCCCTTCCCTTCCCCTCCCCTCTCTTCTCTCCTCCCACCTCATGTATACCATGCACCATTGAATGTCACTAACCTTGTGCTCTCTCTCTCCCCTAGTTTGTGCTCTCTCCCTCTCTCTCTGTTCTCTCTGTACCTTCTGCAGGTGTCCCTGGTCCTGGACCAACCTGCAGTGTCTATTTGTTGTTTATTGTTGCTGTTCTTTTCTCTCTGCTCTATCCACTCACCCCAACCGGTCGAGGCAGATGGCCGCCCAAACTGAGCCCGGTTCTGCTGGAGGTTTTTTCTTCCGTTAAAGGGAGTTTTTCCTCTCCACTGTCGCCAAGTGCAAAAGTTATTAAAGAATGATCTGACAAAACCGGATTTGGCGGAAAAACTATTAGATGTTCAATTTCGATGCCATAGGTCAGAACAAGATCAAGGGTGTGATTGAAACAGTGGGTGGGTTTATTAACATTTTGAATGAAACCAATTGAATCTAATATAGAATTAAGTGCAATGCTGAGGCTGTTATTTTCAACATCTACATGAATGTTAAAATCTCCAACTATAATAACTTTATCTGATCTAAGCACTAAATCAGACAGGAAGTCTGGGAATTCAGTTAAAAACTCTGAGTAAGGGACAGGTGGACGGTACACAGTGACAAGTAGAACTGGTTTTTGTGTTTTCCAGTTTGGATGCCAGAGAGTAAGAGTGAGGCTCTCAAATGAGTTAAAATTGTTCTGAGGATGAAAGTTTAATAATAAGTTTGAGTGGAAGATTGCAGCTACTCCTCCACCTCGACCTGTGCTTCGAGGAACATGATAATTTTTATGACTGAGGGGGGTTGATTCATTCAGACTGACATATTCATCCTGCTGTAACCAGGTTTCAGTAAGATAAAGTAGGTCAATTTGGTGATCAGTTATCAAATCATTTACTAACAAAGATTTAGATGAAAGGGACCTAATATTTAATAGTCCACATTTGACAGTTCTGTTTTTCTGTTCAATAAGAGGAGTGGTCTTAATTTTTATTAGGTTTTTATGAATAACTCCTCTTCTGTTAACTTCTGATTTATTGGGGAGGGGTCCAGAGAAAACTACGGAGTCCGACATTAATTTAGCAAAGTTACACACCGACTCAACATTAATTTTAGTGACCTCCGATTGGCCTAATCGGGTGTCATTGCTGCCGACGTGAATAACAATTTTCCCATATTTACGATTAGCCTTAGCCAGCAGCTTCAGATTAGACTCGATGTCACCCGCTCTGGCCCCAGGAATACATTTGACTATGGTCGCTGGTGTCTCTATTTTCACGTTCCTGACTATGGAATCGCCAATTATCAGAGTCGGTTTCTCAGCGGGTGTGTCGGGGAAAATCTATTAGAAACGTGAACAGGCAGGTGATGAGCCGTGGGCTTCTGCTTAGGAGTACGTTTCCGTCGAACCATCACCCAGGCTAATTCTCCGGGCTGCTCCAGAGCTGCCCTTGGACCGCTAACAGACCCTGAGCTCGGTGGCTCCACACCAGCTAACGGGGCTAGGCTAGCTGGCTTTTGTTCGAAGGTGCGGAGCCGCGCTTCCAAATCAGTGATCCTCGCCTCCAAGGCTAACAGAACCTTACACTTATTACAGGTATCATTATTGCTAAAGGAGGCAGAGGAGTAACTAAACATGTGGCACACCGAGCAAGAGAGAGAGGGAGAGGCCACCGGTCTGAACTGACTAAAAAGGATTTTATCTCTCTCCTCCACCTCCTAAGCAACTGTGGTAAGACTATTTTCATGTCTGGTCCCATCCCCACGTTTGGAAGAGGCTCTGGCCGCTTCAGTAGAATCCTCAGTCTCAACACTTGGATCAAGTCTGTCTCCCTGTCCTACAATCTCCAATTCATCGACAACTTCAACCTCTTCTGGAACCGACCTGCCTTCTTTGCAGGAGATGGTCTGCATCCTAACCGCCTGGGCTCCCATATACTTTCCACCAACATTCAACATGCAGTTCACTGTACCCCACACACTAACACTGGACAATCTGTCCATTCTGTCCCACATGCCTGACTATCTGACTCCATACTACCAATCCCCTCCATCTGGTCATCCTCCCGACCTCAGCCTAGAAAATCAGGTATACGCCAGATCAACCACTCTGTACTAGCTAACATCCCCAGAAACATGGACTCGACACCTTTCCACAACACTCATTTTGGGCTTCTTAACGTTCGCTCCCTCTCTCAAAAAGCATCCCTCATCTTTGACATTATTCTTAAACACAATCTCGACATCCTGTGCTTAACTGAAACCTGGCAGCAGCCCAACGACTTCACTGAACTTAATCAATCTATTCCTCCTGGCTTCACATATCTCACCCATCCACGCCTCTCGGGACGCGGTGGCGGCCTCGCCATACTGTACAACCTTAAATACAAAATATCCATCCACCCCACTATCACCTTCCAGTCCTTTGAAGCTCTCATAGCACGTATTCATGGTCACACACCAACCTTCTTGGCCACTATCTACCGCCCACCAAAACCTAACCCGACCTTCTTGGACGAACTGTCTGACCTCTTAGCTGACCTCATCTCTCTGTCAGCCAACATAATTCTTCTTGGTGATTTTAACATCCACTTCGACAATCCCAACAACACCGCTACAAAAGACCTAATTTCCTGTCTGGACAGCTTTGGGCTCCAACAATACATCACCTCCCCAACACATTCTCTAGGCCACACCCTCAACTTAGTCTGCTGCTCTGGCGTCACAGTTCAGTCATGTTCTACCCTCGACACCTTCTTCTCCGACCACAAACTAGTCTGCTTTAACTCCAAACTACCTCTCTTCAAAACCCACCTCTCCCGCACCATCACCTTCCGTAACTTAAAGAACATCGACCTCCCCTCCTTCACTGCTGCTCTCAACAACCTTTCATGTACTAATTACACACCGTCCCTCTCCAACATGTTATCCAGTTTCAACTGTGAGCTACGAAATCTACTCAACACCTTCGCCCCACTCAAAACTAGATCTGTATCCTTTACGCACTCTGCTCCATGGTACACACCCGAACTCCGCCTCCTCAAAACCCAAGCCCGTCGCCTTGAACGTCTCTTCAAAAAAACCGGTTCATCCACCCACAAGGACTTATACCTAAACCACATACTGAAGTACAAGCAAACCATTACTCAAACAAAATCTGACTTCTATGCCTCGCTTATTGTATCCGCCTCTGGCTCCACGCGTTCCCTCTTCTCCACTGTCAAAAATTTATTGGGCCCTCCCGATACTCCTCTCTTCCCTTCACTCTCCACCACCTTGTGCAATAACTTCCTGGATTTCTTCTCATCAAAAATCGAAAATATACACCAGCAATTTCCCCCCATCTGTGATACTGCGAACTGCCTCCACTGTACCCTTCCCTCTCTACCAGTATCCTCCCTGCTTTCGAGTTTTATCATTCCACCCACCACGGTTATCTCTTCCCTGATCCTCAAATCCAAACCCTCAACCTGCAAACTTGACCCCCTACCAACCAACCTCGTCAAGCTCTGTCTCCCCTCTCTCCTTCCTCATCTTACCCACATTATTCACACTTCCCTCAGTTCTGGCATCGTACCCCCATCACTCAAGACAGCCATCATCTCACCAATTCTAAAAAAACCTGGTCTCGATCCTGCCGACCTTAACAACTTCCGCCCTATCTCCAATCTCCCGTTCCTCTCCAAAATCCTGGAAAAAGTTGTTCACCACCAGGTCCATACCCACCTTTCCGCCAATAGCCTATACGAACACTTTCAATCTGGTTTCCGCCAACTTCACAGCACTGAAACTGCCCTGGTCAAAATCACCAACGACCTCCTAGTAGCCGCAGACTCTGGCCTTGTCTCCATCCTCATCCTCCTTGACCTAACTGCAGCTTTTGACACCATCTCACACAATATTCTCCTCCATCGCCTTGCTTCCATCGGCATAGCCGGCTCGGTCCTCTCATGGTTCACCTCCTACCTATCTGACCGCACCCAGTCCGTCCATCTCCAGAACTTCCACTCCCAGCCCTCTACTGTCAGTTGTGGCGTGCCTCAGGGCTCTGTCCTGGGGCCCCTCCTCTTTATTATTTATCTCCTTCCTCTCGGAAATATCCTTAGGCAACATAACATCAATTTCCACTGTTATGCAGACGACACCCAGCTCTACCTCTCTGCTGCTCCATCTTCTACCCTCCCCCCTCCCTCCCTCCTTACCTGCTTACATAATATCAAATCCTGGTTCACCCATAACTTTTTGAAACTCAACCCTGACAAAACTGAAATTCTCCTCGTGGGCACCAGATCCACCCTTTCTAAAACCAGCACCTTCTCCATTCAAATTGACAACAATACTGTCCCCCCTTCCCCCCAAGTTAAAAGCCTGGGTGTCATCCTAGACGGTACTCTCTCCTTCACTCAGCATATCAATACCACTACCCGGTCGGCCTACTCCCATCTCCGTAACATAAACCGCATCCGTTCCTCACTCACCACCGATAGCACGGCAATACTCATTAACGCCTTTGTCACCTCTCGTTTGGATTACTGTAACTCACTCCTCACTGGTCTACCTCTCAAATCACTTCGCAAACTTCAACTTGTCCAGAACTCTGCTGCCCGAATCATCACCAGAACTCCATCCTCACATCATATCACCCCTGTCCTTAAACAACTTCACTGGCTCCCTGTGTCCTTCCGTATAAACTATAAAATCCTCCTTCTCACCTACAAAGCCCTCCACTCTATTGCCCCACCATACATCACTGAACTACTTCATATCTATTCTCCGCCTCGTCCTCTCCGCTCCTCCAGTTCCACTCTCCTCTGCACCCCTACAGCGCGCCTGGCCACCATGGGCGCTAGATCCTTCAGCCACACTGCGCCCCGCCTTTGGAACATTCTCCCTCATCACATCCGGTCGTCTCCGGACTTATCAACTTTTAAATCATCACTCAAAACATATCTGTTCCGTATAGCGTTTTCCACCTAACTCTCTTAACTTCTCAAAGCAGCCCGTGATGTCCTACCACCCTCTGCCTATTTCATATTGTCTCATACTGTTTCATATTTGTTGTTCTGTCATCTGGGTTTCTGTATTTCAATTTACTTTTACTGTACTTCGCCCACTTCCTAGATAATCCACGCTTTTGCCTTTACATTCTCTCCCGCCGTTTATGTATTCTTGTTACTGTTGTTTTAATGCACTCTATGTATATCATGCTGTATGCTTCCTTTTCTATCTGTAAGGTGACCTTGAGACTTTGAAAGGCGCCATGAAATAAAATGTATTATTATTATTATTATTATGTTAGCTAAGCTAACTAGCTAGCTAAGCTAACCGGTAGGCTAACGAGCGCTAAGTCAGGAAATAGCAATAAATACCGGTCAAAATAGAATGGTAGTTACTTGACTAGTACCGGAATGTAGCAGTTAATGAATTGTTTAGAGTTTATTTGGTTTTTAGGTGTGTCAAACTGTAGCTAGTCTGTAGATAGACGAACTATACAACACACACAACACGACAGGCTTGCAAGACAAAAGTGATTCGCTTACCCGGAGAGCAACACCAACAGGGGGCGTTGCACACAAGATCAGTTCAGGAACAGGATTAAAATGGTTCCAATCCTATATATCGGACAGATTCCAGTTTGTTCATGTCCATGATGAACCTTCCACGTGCACAAAAGTTAGTTATGGAGTTCCACAAGGTTCTGTGCTAGGACTGATTCTGTTCACTCTGTACATGCTTCCTTTAGGTTATGTCATTAGGAAGCTCTTTGTTAATTACCACTGCTATGCAGATGACACTCAGCTGTATGAAACCTCTTAACACAAACCAGTTAACCAGACTTCAAGCGTGTCTAACTGACATAAAGGCCTGGATGACCACTAGCATTCTACTTTTAAATTCAGGGAAAACAGAAGTTATTGTATTTGGGCCTAAAAACCTCATAAATAACTTTTATAAAATTATAGCTACTTTAGATGGCATACCCCTGGCCTCCAGCACTACTGTGAAAAACCTTGGAGTTATTTTTGACCAGGACATGTAATTTAATTCACAAATCTCTAGAACTGCCTTCTTTCACCTGCGCAACATTGCCAAAATTAGGAACATCCTGTCTCAAAATGACACAGAAAAACTAGTCCATGCATTTATTACCTTAAGGCTAGATTACTGTAACTCATTACTATCTGGATGTCCTAGTATCTCCATAAAAAGTCTCCAGTTAATCAAAAAAGCTGCAGCCAAAGTCCTGATAGGAACTAGCAAGAGAGATCATATTTCTCCTATATTAGCTTCTCTTCATTGGCTCCCTGTAAAATACAGAATAGAATTTAAAATCCTTCTCCTCACATACAAATCCCTTCATGATCAAGCTCCTTCATACCTTAAAAACCTCATAGTACCATATTATCTCAATAGAGCACTTTGCTCTCAGAGTACAGGTCTACTTGTGGTTCCCAGAGTTTCCAAAAGCAGACTGGGAGGCAGAGCCTTTAGTTATCAAGCTCCTCTCCTGTGGAACCAGCTCCCAGCCTGGGTTCAGGAGGCAGACACTCTCTGTACTTTTAAGGCTAGACCTTGTGCTCTCTCCCTCTTTCTCTGTTCTCTCTCTGTATCTTCTGCAGGTGTCCCTGGTCCTGGAGCTGTATATTGCTGATGTGCAGTTACTGGCCCCACCAATCTACAGTGTCTATTTGTTGTTTATTGTTGCTGTTCTTTTCTCTCTCCTCTATCCACTCACCCCAACTGGTCGAGCTAGATGGCCGCCCAAACTGAGCCTGGTTCTGCTGGAGGTTTTTTCTTCCATTAAAGGGAGTTTTTCCTCTCCACTGTCTCCATGTGCTTGCTCATAAGGGATTTGTTTGGTTTTTTAGTTCTACTTTTTGTAAAGTGCCTTGAGATGATTTGTATTGTGGTTTGGTGCTATACAAATAAAATAAAATAAAATTGAATTGAATTCAATGTCAGCAGCATACGTGTAGTGTATTGATAACACTGAAGTCTCAAGGTTAACAGTTTAATCAGTTTATTTTTGTTTCAACATGAAACATTTGACAGGTTTGATTTAATGACACTGTTAAAACAGATTAACCTGAAAACAGCAATTTCAACCAAGTGAACATGGTCACTAAGAGGCGTATTTCAGGGTTAGACTCTGGGTCTAACTCTTGATCTTCAGGACCTGCTGGTTCAGCTTCAAAGCCAAGTTGTACCTGTGAAATAACATGCGACCACTGATAAAGCGCCATAGTCAGCTGGGTTGTGTTCACATGAAACATCGTTTGATTATTTGGGTTGAGACAACTGCTCAATTCTTTGTATCTGATTGTTGTCACATATGCAGAAACTTGTGCTTAGACTGTAACTGTTGAGCTTCACTCATCTCACCTGTCCACTAGAGGGGCTATTTTGTATTTTATAACAGTAAGTGAAAATCATCCTTGATGTCTGTATAGAAGGTAAATCTGTCAGTCTTTGAGTTTGTGCACAATGATTTCTGACTGCAGTGAGTACTGAAGTACAAAAGTTGAGCTTTGCAATAATAAGATCTGGACCAGGTTCTAGTTTGGTCTAGTGATGGGCAAGTGAAGCCTCATGAAGCACTGAAGCTTTCCTGACAATTGTGCCGAAAAAGATTCAAAGCTTCGAG
Source organism: Mastacembelus armatus (assembly GCF_900324485.2). Taxonomy (NCBI): domain Eukaryota; kingdom Metazoa; phylum Chordata; class Actinopteri; order Synbranchiformes; family Mastacembelidae; genus Mastacembelus; species Mastacembelus armatus. Next base: position 23,082,824 of record NC_046633.1, read on the forward strand.
ACTTCAGTGACGGTGACATCTGGTGGACAACTGAAGCCATAGCATCCTCTAAAGAGCACGAATGAAGCACTGGCACTGTTTCAATCCCATGACAGCAATAAAAGTTCAGACCTCTTGAGATCAAAATGATCCCAAACTTTAGAACGTCGCTTATTGGTGGGACTCGCCGTGAAACTTGCCAAAATACTCTCGCTCTCCAAATCCTGAAGCAGAATGATGCGTCTTATATAGCTGGTATGGCACCAAACCACTCAAATCTGTCAAACCTGTCAAGCTGTCATGAGCCAATGACACACACTGAAAGACTATGAGCCAATGACACACACTGAAAGACTATGAGCCAATGAAAAGCTTTGAAACATTTTGAAGCAATGAAAGCGCGAAGCGAAACAGTGATGACATCATCAGTCACGTGACACTGGTGTTTTGATACAAGCCTCGACACAGTGTTTCGAATCACTCCGCTTCAGGAAGAGTGACACAAGCTCCGAAGCCTCGGTATCATTTACCCATCACTAGTTTGGTCTTATCTAAGACAAACCCAACTTTACTATGGCAGATGTGTAAGTTTTAGATCAGCTACAATGAGTTTTTCTTTGACAGAGGTAGACAGAGGCTTGTTTTCAAAATTTAAATTACTTTACAGTAGGTGGATGACTACGAAAAACCTCTCAAACTCATTGGCTGTGGCAGCACTGTCTCATCCATCCATTATCTATACTTGCTTATTCCTCACCAGGGTCACAGGGATCTGTTGGAGCCTATCCCAACTCTCTTTGGGTGAAAGGCCCTGGACCCTGGACAGTCCATCACAGAGCCACATAGAGACAAACAACCTCACACATTCACACTCACTCCTATGGGCAATTTAGAGTCACCAATCAACCTGACATTCATGTTTTTGGACTGTGGGAGGAAATCAGAGTACCTGGAGAAAACCCATGCAAGGCACTGTGTTTGTTACTTGACAACTAAGTTCACTTACCAGGCTCCTTAAAGCATACTCAGCAGCCCCTGGTGGTAAAGCCCTAAACTGACATTGATCATTTCTACAATAGGCTGTGACATGTGAATTATTGTCCCTTCTGAAATAGAGTCAGTGCCACAAACTCTCATCTTTTCAGTGGAGGTTTTTATTTTCCAAGGTCCAAAACTAAGCTGTCATTTTAACACACACTGCACGCCCATTACACTGAGAAAGCACTATGCTGTTCAGTTGCGCTCAGATGCATTGTCATTATAACGTTTATCCAGTCATGCTGTGCTAGTTCTTCTTGTATACTCTCACTCAACAAATGCCATCCAACTTTAAAAACCCTCCATCTAGCTAAAGTTAATGGGGAACATGTCATCTGTTATCATCTTTGTGATGAGGACTGTTGGTTGCTCTGCAAGTCAATCAACAAGCTTAATACTTCAGGTGACAAAGTTCACAATTGACTGCATTCTGCTGGATCCATTGCCTTCAAATGGCTGTGCAGAGTTTTTGTGGTATGTAAACTTAACCTGCACCCGAAAAGCAACAACTGAGTGACAACTCGAATACAGGAAAATCATTGCCAATCTATATAGAGTGTAAAAAAACAAAACAAAACCATGTTAAAGGCAAAGGCAAAGGCAAATTTATTTGTATAGCACCTTTCATACACTACGCAATTCAAAGTGCTTTACAAGGCATATAATTACATTAAAAGCATTGAAAAGAGCATTTAAAAATAAAGACATTTAACATAAAATAAATTTAAATCAAGTAAAGTAAATTAAAATAAAACATAAAACCACATTAAGAAAACAAGGATGAACAGTTACTCGAAGGCAGCAGTAAACAACAGTGTTTTCAGTCCTGATTTAAATGAGCTGACAGTTTGAGCAGACCTCAGGTGTTCAGGAAGTTTGTTCCACAAGTGAGGAGCATAGTGACTGAATGCTGCTTCACTTTGTTTGGTTCTGGTTCTGGGAACACACAGTAGACCTGTCCCAGATGACCTGAGGGGTCTGGAAACCTCATAGGGCACTAATATATCTTGGATATATTTTGGTCCACAACCATTTAGTGCTTTATAAACTAGCAATAAGATTTTAAAATCTATCCTTTGACTAACGGGAAGCCAGTGTAGTGATCTAAGAAATGGTGTGATATGGTCCAGTTTCTTGGTGTTTGTAAGGACTCTGGCATCAGCATTCTGGATTAGCTGCAGCTGCCTGATTGACTTTTTGCTAAGACCTGTGAACAAGCCATTACAATAATCTAACCTACTGAAGATAAATGCGTGAACAAGTTTTTCTGCATCTTGTGTAGACAGAAAACCTTTTATTCTAGCAATGTTTTTCAGGTGGTAATAGGAAGATTTAGTGATGGATTTTATGTGGTTGTTAAAATTCAGGTCTGAGTCAATGATTACACCAAGGTTTCTGGCTTGATTTGTAGCTTTGAATGACATGGAGTCAAGGTGAGCAATGACCTTTGACCTTTCATTTTTGGGGCCAAAAACAATCACTTCTGTCTTGTCTGTATTGAGCTGGAGAAAATTCTGGCGCATCCATTCTTTGACTTGATTAATACACTCACATAATGAAATTAGAGGACTATAATCATGAGATGATACTGATATATAAAGTTGGGTGTCATCTGCATAAGTATGGTAGTCAATGTTGTAGTATTCCATAATCTGAGCAAGGGGCAGCATGTAGATATTGAATAAGAGAGGACCAAGAATATACCCCTGAGGAACCCCACATTTCATTTTTGTTCGCTCAGACTCATAGTTACCAAGTGAGACAAAATAGTCTCTATCTTGTAAGTAAGATTTTAGCCAATTTAACACTGAGCCAGTAACTCCCACCCACGCTTCTAGTCTATCAAGCAGCACATCATGATCAGCTGTGTCAAATGCAGCACTGAGATCCAGTAGTACTAAAACAGAGGTTTTGGATTCATCATTATTTAAATGTAAATCATTTAAAATTTTAATAAGTGCAGTCTCTGTGCTGTGGTGTGTGCGAAATCCAGACTGAAGTGCATTAAAAAGATTGTTTTGCACCATAAATCTGTGAATTTGTTGAGAAACTACTTTTTCAATTATTTTTCCCAGAAATGGAAGATTTGATATTGGCCTGTAGTTACTTACTGCTGAAGCATCTAGATTAGGCTTTTTAAGAAGAGGTTTTATAACAGCAGTTTTTAAGGCCTGGGGAAACTGCCCTGACTGAAGAGAACTATTGACAATCTGCAATACATCTGGAGCTAAGCTGTTAAAAACATTTTTAAAAAAATTTGTTGGTAAAATATCAAGGCAGCATGATGTAGATTTTAATTGTAGAAGCGTTTCAGCTAGAGCTCTGTGATCAAGGAGATCAAAATGTTCTAGATTCACTGGAGAACAAGGAGGCACAGGTGATATTGTCATGTTCCTAGGACTGCAGCTAGAGATAGTTTGTCTTATCTTTGATATTTTGTCTGTGAAAAAGGCTGCAAAATCATTGCATGACTTTTTGGACAGCAGTTCAGAAGGAAGAGGGGGTGCCGGGTTTGTGAGTCTGTCTACAACAGGAAACAATGTGCGGGCATTATTGCTGTTTCTATTGATAACCTCTGAGAAAAATTATTGCCTTGCATTTTTTAGTTTTTGGTTATAATTGTGAAGACTCTCTTTGTACAAGTCGAAATGTACCTGGAGTTTGGTTTTTCGCCACTTTCGCCACAGTTCTTGCTGACAATACCTTGGTCCTAATTGGGGCAATGGAATCAATAACAGTCATAACTTTGGAACTGAAACTTCTTACAAGATCATTAACAGGGGCTGATGGCATGGTTGGTGATCGTGCAAAAACCTGAATAAATAATGCACAGCTCTTCTCATTAATATTCCGCTTTTTGACTACCTCTGTTTCGCCTGTGTTCAAAACAGCAGGGGTGGTTGTTTTAAAAAAAAAACACAGTAATGATCAGAAAGAGCAACATCGGTCACCACCACCTCAGAAATATTAAGACCTTTAGAAATTATTAGATCCAGTGTGTGTCCCTTGATGTGTGTTGGATCTGTTACATGCTGAGAAAGCCCAAAGTTGTCCGGAATGTTCAAGAGTTCATTTGCACTTGTATCATTGAGATTATCAACATGAATGTTAAAGTCACCTTCTAAAACAATACAATCAAAATCAATGCATACAATAGATAGTAATTTAGCAAACTCGTCAAAAAAATGTGCATTGTACTTTGGGGGTCTATAAATAGTTACAAATATTGCTCGACAGGAGGATTTGGTATGAAGAGCAACATATTCAAAGGAGTCAAACTTTCCATATGATATGTTTTTGCATTTGAGGCTATCACTAAATAAAATAGCAACTCCACCTCCTTTCTTATGTATTCTTGTTTCACTCATGAAACTGAAATTTGGAGGGGTTGATTCAATAAGAACTGCAGCATTATTATCTTGTCCTAACCATGTTTCGGTTAAAAACATAAAATCAAGCTTGTGCTTAATAATAAAATCATTGATTAAAAATGATTTGCCTACCAAAGACCTGACATTTAAAAGAGCTAAATTTAGTGTGTTAAAAACATTGTTTTCCCCATGTTCTGGGACATGCTGTGGTTGGCAAGGGATATATAAATTTGCAGAATGTGTTGGGTAAATCTTATTTCTCTGTAGATTTACCAAACTTTTTCTGTTACCTATCAAAACTGGGATTGAAACAGCTATTTGCATATTGGGCCCCGGCTTTTCCTGGAGATAGCCATGACTAACAGTATTGCAGCCTGGACCCAGCACATATCAGTTAGAGCTTACTGTGCTGTTATCAGGCTGTGGAGACAAAGAATGATTTTGGTGACGGCGTGGAGGAGGGGGTGGTGGATGCTGCAGTTGTGATGATTGCAGCAGAGCTTGCTGAGGAATTGGTGGGGCATGCTGCTTTGAGGGACTTCTGGGGGTGAAAATGACAATGGGGGAGGAGGTCAGTTTGGGCCCAGTAGTGATGTGCTTCATCAGGTTGGCGAGGTTCTTGGTGATGGGCAATGGGATGCCCCGGGAAGATGGTGAACTAGGTAGGGTTTGCGGGAAGTGAATCCTCACAGGCAGTGTCTGCTAGTGGAGGGGGTGTGGCCTCCTCATCTTTGCTCAGGATTTTGTCAGTAGTGTCAGAAACCATACAGCACTTTTGTGAAATACAGCACTTTTGTGTTGTTACTGCACATCTGTCTCACATCTTTTATGGCCAAGTCGCCCACAATCAGAGTCTGAGGCCCTGTTAGCTTTCCTCTTAGTTTTCTGTCTTCTGTTGAGTTTTCAGACCTTACCCCTCTCTGTGGATGTGGAGGATTGTCCAAGTGATCAGATGAAGATCCAGAGTCCTGCAGTAGTGGAGCGAATCTATTTTGTAGCTGTACAGTTAGTTCCTTAGGAGTTTTGTTGCTCCTTTTCCCTTTAGCTGTTATCCTTGCTGTGCTTTCCTCTGCACAGGAGTTGAGGAGGATGGTAACGCTGGCCAGCCTGTCGCATCACAGATTTCTGGGTGCTGAGTTCTGCCTGTTGTTTTGGCTTTGCTCGGAGAGCGTCTGCACTCTTCAGAAGCAGGAAGCAGGAAGAGCTCCTCACATAGTGCAGAGCTCCTCACTATGTTAAGTATATTTACCTTGAAATAACAGTCAGCCAATTTGACTGTTGTCATACTGCTGAATAAGTGTTATCCGTGTACATCAGTCCTATTTACATAAGTCAGTAGAAGCCTACTACACCTACTGAAGGCAATGAGAGTCAGTGGCGATTAGCAGTAGCAACTGACATAAATGAACATTTTGTTTGTTTTATTGCCTAAACCCAACCAAGATGTTTTCTTTCCTAAACCTAACCAACAAGTTTAAATGCCTAAATGTAACAGAGTAGTTGTTGTGCTTAAGGCAAGGGCAAGGCAAATTTATTTGTATAGCACCTTTCATACACTACGCAATTCAAAGTGCTTTACAAGGCATATAATTACATTAAAAGCATTCAAAAGAGCATCTAAAAACATAGACATTTAACATAAAATATATTTAAATCAAATAAAGCAAATTAAAAGAAGACATAAAAGCACATTAAGAAAACAACGATGAACAATTATTTGAAGGCAGCAGTAAATAAGTGTTTTCAGTCCTGATTTGAATGAGCCGACAGTTTGAGCAGAAGTTTGTTCCACAAGTGAGGAGCATAGTAACTGCATGCTGCTTCACTTTGTTTGGTTCTGGTTCTGGGAACACACAGTAGACCTGTCCCAGATGACCTGAGGGGTCTGGAAACCTCATAGGGAACTAATACATCTTGAATATATTTTGGTCTACAACCGTTTAGTGCTTTATGAACTAGCAATAAGATTTTAAAATGTATCCTTTGACTAACGGGAAGCCAGTGTAGTGATATAGTGATAAATGGTGTGATATGGTCCAGTTTCCAGTTTAAAGTAAATGATGTAAGTTACGTAATGTACGTAATGAAGACAATGAAAATCTGTAGGATGAAAACAACCTACTGAACCTTCCAGTAGGTTCCAGTAGGTGAGTGGGGACCTACTGACCCATAACTATAGTCTGAGGGGAAGACCAAATGGTTTATTGAATGGCATGACCACATTCCAAACAGGTGTAGTTGTCAATGTCCTCAACATAAATCTACATAAGGTGAACATGCAGACTGAAGTACACATTTGCCATGAAAGAGTGTGTAATTAAAACAGATACATTCAACATTCACTGTAAAAAATATGACAAAAATAATATTTCCCCTGCTAGCTGGTGTTTTGTCAACAACTATATTAAATTTCAAAAGTTGTACAAAATACAGATATTCTTTTTTCAACACCTACCCACTCAAACAGCTGCTGTAGAGATAGGAAAAGCCTATTTATTGTCTTATGTTCCCTACTAAGTGCAGTACTTTAACTAAACCACTAAAAATGCATCAGTAGAAGGAGCTAAACCCCTAACCCTTAATAAGAGTTGGTTACAATATTCCTAGTATGTTAAAACATCTACACTTTAGTCTTCTATTTTGTAGTGTATTATTTGAATGTGCAGACTGTGGTACTGGCCACATTTCATAAATAAATATCTCAAAAAGGACTGTATGACAGTTCGCAGTATGTATTGGTATTTCAAGACAACATGGCATTAAGGGATTTCCTGAGGGAAATTAGGGTCTCGGAAAAGGATTAATTGTTTATTCAAAAGAATGACCATGTAAACAAATTTTAAGCGAGATGAGATCATGAAACAATTTGGCAAACACAAATGACCTGTACCTCCTCTGGGGAACAGGTACAGGGCATCAAATAAAATAAAAAAGACTAATAGAGTAAAAACAAAAATGATGAAGGAAACTGAATTTAGATTTAATTTTAGTTTTCTATATGATAATCTTTTTTTTGTATTTTATCATTATTATTTGGATCAGTCCTGTTTTAACTACATTTTGTGTCCATCGGCAGCTGCTGCCTCCGTATTCTCTATGTTGCTGTTTCTTTCTTGTGACAAAAGTCAGAAACTGTGATAGATTTCACACCATTTAAAAAAATTTACCAGATAAAATATTGTGACTCTCTCAGATGCAGATGAAGGCGAGTTTGTCCTGGCAGTCACGGTTCTCCCACCCTTTATTTGTGGTTAAGGCTCCACAGCGTTTTTTTATTGGACACTGGTGGTCCTGATCTCCTTGGGGCCAGTTCTCATACACCAGAGGGTCACCTTTCACCCAGAGCCAGTGATCACTCAGGTAACGCAGACCGATCCACACTGGGTCAGAGATGTGGGCTTTCTGTACCGCGTTCTGGGCCTGAAGAAGCTCAGTCTCAGAGAGCAGGCTTGGGAGATCACTCTGGTTCTTTCTGCAGTGCTCCAGGGCTTCCTCCCAGGCCATCTTCATGTTCACCACATTGATATTGATGCAGTAGAAAGGAAAGGATGTTCCTGGAGCTGCATCATTCCATTTTCTATTAGACACGAGGCATACGTAAAACTGATTTCCATTAGCATTATTTGGTTGACCAGAATCCCAGTTTCGGTATGTGATGATTCCCCCTCCTGACCACATCCAGGCAGTAGTGTTGTCAGGGTCTCGGTTGAGACCGATCCATCCTGTGGGATCTTTTCCACCTGCAGCTTGTACAACCATTTTTTGGTCACTCTGACTACTAACAAAGGAAAGATCAGTGTAATACAGCCGACAGTAACTCTGAGCATCAATCCAAGTCTTCTTTATAGAAATAAAGCTGTGTTTCCCTATTTCCCCCTCAACAACTGTACAGAGAAAAATGAAGATGATGGTTCTGCCCATGGTCACTGCTGTGTAGCTCAAGCTGAAGCTGTTGTCTTTGATTGTTTCTACTCTGGAATTGTGACACTGAAGTCTCAAGGTTGACACTGATATGAGTTTGCATATGCTTTGGTTTGTATAAACAAACAAAGCACCTTCATGGTAGATTTATCAACACAAAAAAAACAAAAACAAAAAAAACAAACGACTTCCACAAACTCCAAAAAAATTATCAAAATAGCATCAGGTGCAATGTGTGTGCTCAACATTTTTTGACAGTGGTAAGGTGGTATTAGGGAGTGATTCTATGCATGAAGAAGGAGCAGTGTCAGTCTGAAGACCAGATTCAAATTCATCTTCAGGACCTGCTGGTTCAGCTTCAAAGCCAAGTTGTACCTGTGAAATAACATGCGACCACTGATAAAGAGCCATAGTCAGCTGGGCTGTGTTCACATGAAACATCGTTTGATTATTTGGGTTGAGACAACTGCTCAATTCTTGTATCTGATTGTTGTCACATATGCAGAAACCTGTGCTTAGACTGTGACTGTAAGTGAAAATCATCCTTGATGTCTGTATAGAAGGTAAATCTGTCAGTCTTTGAGTTTGTGCACAATGATTTCTGACTGCAGTGAGTACTGAAGTACAAAAGTTGGGCTTTGTAATAATAAGATCTGGACCAGGTTCTAGTTTGGTCTTATCTAAGACAAACCCAACTTTACTATGGCAGATGTGTAAGTTTTAGATCAGCTACAATGAGTTTTTCTTTGACAGAGGTAGACAGAGGCTTGTTTTCAAATTTTAAATTACTTGACAGTAGGTGGATGATTACCAAAAACCTCTCAAACTCATTGGCTGTGGCAGCACTGTCTCATCCATCCATCCATCCATCCATTATCTATACTTGCTTATTCCTCACCAGGGTCACAGGGATCTGTTGGAGCCTATCCCAACTCTCTTTGGGTGAAATACCCTGGACCCTGGACAGTCCATCACAGAGCCAGATAGAGACAAACAACCTCACACATTCACACCCACTCCTATGGGCAATTTAGAGTCACCAATCAACCTGACATTCATGTTTTTGGACTGTGGGAGGAAATCAGAGTACCTGGAGAAAACCCATGCAAGGCACTGTGTTTGTTACTTGACAACTAAGTTCACTTACCAGGCTCCTTAAAGGATACTCAGCAGCCCCTGGTGGTAAAGCCCTAAACTGACATTGATCATTTCTACAATAGGTTGTGACATGTGAATTATTGTCCCTTCTGAAATAGAGTCAGTGCCACAAACTCTCATCTTTTCAGTGGAGGTTTTTATTTTCCAAGGTCCAAAACTAAGCTGTCATTTTAACACACACTGCACGCCCATTACACTGAGAAAGCACTATGCTGTTCAGTTGCGCTCAGATGCATTGTCATTATAACGTTTATCCAGTCAAAGTTCACAATTGACTGCATTCTGCTGGATCCATTGCCTTCAAATGGCTGTGCAGAGTTTTTGTGGTATGTAAACTTAACCTGCATTGCTCGGTGTGCCACATGTTTAGTTACTCCTCTGCCTCCTTTAGCCATAATGATACCTGTAATAAGTGTAAGGTTCTGTTAGCCTTGGAGGCGAGGATCACTGATTTGGAAGCGCGGCTCCACACCTTCGAACAAAAGCCAGCTAGCCTAGCCCCGTTAGCTGGTGTGGAGCCACCGAGCTCAGGGTCTGTTACCGGTCCAAGGGCAGCTCCGGAGCAGCCCGGAGAATTAGCCTGGGCGACGGTCCGACGGAAACGTACTCCTAAGCAGAAGCCCACGGCTCATCACCTGCCTGTTCACGTTTCTAATAGATTTTCCCCGACACACCCGCTGAGAAACTGACTCTGATAATTGGCGATTCCATAGTCAGGAACGTGAAAATAGAGACACCAGCGACCATAGTCAAATGTTTCCTGGGGCCAGAGCGGGCGACATCGAGTCAAATCTGAAGCTGCTGGCTAAGGCTAATCGGAAATATGGGAAAACTGTTATTCACGTCGGCAGCAATGACACCCGATTAGGCCAATCGGAGGTCACTAAAATTAATGTTGAGTCAGTGTGTAACTTTGCTAAATTAATGTCGGACTCCGTAGTTTTCTCTGGACCCCTCCCCAATCTGACCAGCGATGACATGTTTAGCCGCATGTCGTCGTTCCGTCGCTGGCTGTCTAGGTGGTGTCCAGCAAACGATGTGGGCTTCATAGACAATTGGGCCACTTTCTGGGGAAAACCCCGTCTGGTAGCGAGAAACGGCATCCAACCCACTTTGAATGGTGCAGCTCTCATCTCTAGAAATTTGGCCGAGTTTATTAGCCGACCTAAAGCCTGATAATCCAGGGTGGGGACCGGGATGCAGAGACTCAGTCTAAAACGCCTCTCTGCAGTTTCCTTAGAGCCGCCACCCCCCTCAAAACACATAGAGACTGTGTCTGCCCCTCGAACATATAAATCAAATAAATCAGAAGTTAACAGAAGAGGAGTTATTCATAAAAACCTAATAAAAATTAAGACCACTCCTCTTATTGAGCAGAAAAACAGAACTGTCAAATGTGGATTATTAAATATCAGGTCTCTTTCATCTAAATCTCTGTTAGTAAATGATTTGATAACTGATCACCAAATTGACCTACTTTATCTTACTGAAACCTGGTTACAGCAGGATGAATATGTCAGTCTGAATGAATCAACCCCCCTCAGTCATAAAAATTATCATGTTCCTTGAAGCACAGGTCGAGGTGGAGGAGTAGCTGCAATCTTCCACTCAAACTTATTATTAAACTTTCATCCTCAGAACAGTGTGGGAATGCAGACACACTTTGTGTGACTAGTATGCAGCATAGTGTGTAAAGTGTACTCCTGTATGTTTTAGACACGTGACAGGGTCACCGCTCTTCACTATGTCTTTACCATGAGGGAAGGTAAAGGGAATGACAACTCCATATATGGTAATAGTCCAAATTCCTTTTCTGGAAAAGTACTGGTATTTGGGGCGGTGGCCATCAGCTATATCTATTCTATAGTTTCCCCCTATAGCTCAGATCTCTCCGTGTGTCCCATGAGGGTTGATCTCCAGAGCGCTCTGTATAGTTTTAAATAAAACCTATGATCAGCTGAACCACTCCAGACGTCTTTGTGTACTTCCTCATCAAACGGACCTGGGTAAGTTAAATGCGAACTCAACAATTTGGTGGCCCGTACGGGGATGAGGAAAATTGGACTGACTGCCTGAGGAACGCATTGACAATATACTTGGCGCCACAGACAGGTTAGCAGAAACCTTTTCATGAATTCTGCATAATTGGCATATTCTAAAATTACAATTGTCAATGTGTGAATCGGGATAGTTATAAATTTGGACGGTTTGGGGTGGTAGGTCGTCATTTCGTGTTGGATCGATTGACGAAAAAAAGAAATAAAACCGTGTTGGATCGGTAATAGAAATAAACCTTGTTGGATAGGTAATAATAGAAAAACCGTGTTGGATCGGTGGGCTTTAAGCTTTTATTCCCGGTTGTGGCGGACCCACCAGTTCCCGACGGGGGACTGGCAGAGCTGGGTTGCAAGACCCGGGGAACTGGGGAACCCCGAAATAATAAGTCATGTCGGATTGACTCATGTTATGACCCTAAGGGTCATTATGTGTGTGGTTAGTGTGGTTGGCTCTCCCCTCCCCATTTCATGTGTGTGTGTGACGGATGCTGGAGTGGGCGTGGACTCGAGGACGTAGATTGGACTTCCGGGATTGGCCCAACACTTCCCGGAAGAACGATAAGAGGCCCACGAACTGCTGTTCAGGAGAGCTATTCTCCCACCTTTGCCATTCCCAGCTATTTTGATAAAGACTTCGATTTCGTAAATTAGTTAGTTAGAGATTAGGTTTTGTTTCGTTTAGAGGACTTAGTATTGATAGGATTTGCGTTGTTTAGATTAGAAATATTTAGATTCGTAGGTTACGTTTGTGTTTTGTTTTCTCCTGTTTGTTTTAGGAGTTTCCAGGCTAGCGACCTGTGATTTTGTGTTGTTTCTTTTGATTGAGATCGTAGGGCTATTGTAGCGTTTCTGTTATTGACTTTTCGTTTGTTTGATATTATAGGGCTGTTTAGCGTTTTTGTTATTTGATCTTTCGTTTGTTTGATACCATAGGGCTATATTTAGCGTTTGTGTTTGTTTTCCTGTATTCGTATACTATCGTAGGGCTCACGGAGCGTTTTGTTTGTGTTGTACATTTCTGTATTGTATTCTGTGTTTAAACAGAATAAATATTCGTGTTAATCGTAGTTCGTCTAGTTCGTATTTGTTGAGAGTGGAAGAGGTTTGGAGGAAAACTCCACAATCGTGTTACGCTCCGGCAACCCCTAGGCTGGGGCGTAACATAGATTTGGGGGCTCGTCCGTCGAGTTTTTGCGTACTGTCCTCAAATCTTAACATAGATTTGGGGGCTCGTCCGTCGCGTTTTCCGTGCCGTTCCCAAATCATAGATTTGGGGGCTCGTCCGTCGAGTTTTTGCGTGCTGTCCTCAAATCTTAACATAGATTTGGGGGCTCGTCCCTTTTGTGTAGTGCTTTTTCTAGCGTGTTCGGTAAGTGTAAACTCTTTTGTCTGCTTCGCAGTTTTTTCTTTTTGTGGTGGTGGCAGCATGAGTAAGGAGTTCAAATTGGAGGACTTCACTTTGAGTCCAACTTTAGATAAGTTGGATAGGTGCCGCAAGGCTGATTTGGTGTTAATCGCCAATTTTTTTGACGTGCATGTGCCATTAAATGCAAAGAAGGAGGAGATTAAACAACTCCTCATAGCAAAGCTGACGGAAAGAGGGTTGTTTGGTGTGCCAACTCCTACAAATGGAGTCGGGCCGGGTGATCTGGCTGGTATTCCTACCCCACCTAAAGACCTCCCAGTCCAAGCTGGACGTACAACAGAGGAGCTAGAACTCACTCTGAGGATTCGGGAGGTCGAACTGGAGAACAAAAGGTTGGAGGTGGAAGCCATGCACCTTAAGGTAAGGGTTCTGGAGTTGGAGCAGGGAGCTGCTATCGCTGCCAGTCCCTCCTTTCAGTCACCTATTTCACGACCCCACGAAGGCTTTGATGTTAGTAGGCACATAGCATTAGTACCACCATTTAGAGAGTCGGAAGTGGACTCTTACTTCAGTGCATTTGAGCGTATAGCTGCCACCTTAAATTGGCCACGGAACGTATGGTCTCTTTTGCTTCAGTGCAAATTTGTTGGGAAAGCCCAAGAGGTGTGTGCGTCACTGTCTATTGAAGACAGTTTAGATTATGATACAGTTAAAACCACAGTCCTCCGTGCTTATGAGTTAGTGCCAGAGGCTTATAGACAAAAATTTAGAAACTGTGAAAAAACTGCTACACAGACGAGAAAAGGGTGTTCTATTTGACAAATGGTGTCAGGCTAGTAAGATTACAACCTTAGACAATTTGCGTGAGTTAATTCTACTGGAAGAATTCAAAAATCGGTTGCCAGAGAAAATAGTGCTTTATTTGAATGAGCAAAAAGTTACATCTCTGGACAATGCTGCTGTTATGGCTGACGAGTTTGCGCTAACGCATAAAGCCGTCTTCGTTCCACCCGTCAGGCATGACTTGAGTTTCGTTGAGAGGAAAAATCCCTCTCCAAAAAGCTTCCGACGTACACTCCCAGTCACCGCTGAAAAACGCGAGTGTTTTTACTGCCATGAGCAGGGGCACCTCATTGCAGTGTGTCCCATCCTGAAAAAGAAAGAGCAGAATAAAAATCTTAAATCTGCTAAGTCATCATCTCCAGTGGCTCTTGTACAAACCCCGCCACCTACCCTGCCACCTGTGGGCATGGTGGGAGATAACAAAGTGGACCAGGCATTTAGGCCGTTTGTTACGCGAGGGTTTGTGTCATTGGAAAATGAGTCCACCAAAATTCCCATTACTATTCTGAGAGATACTGGTGCAAAGCAGTCGTTGTTACGTAATGATGTACTACCTTTTTCGGCCCAGTCTTACTGCGGGTCCGACATTTTGATGTGGGGAGTTGAGATGAATGTTGTACGTGCCCCATTACACTTTGTTCAGTTGTCATCCCAATTTCTGTCAGGCAAATGTAAAGTTGCCATTAGAGCTAAGTTGCCAATAGAAGGGATAGACCTTATCATGGGGAATGATTTAGCCGGCGGACAGGTATTTCCGTCACCGGAAGTGATCGAATGTCCGACCGCTTCCGTAACTGTTTCTGATGACTCTGTGTTAAACTCACCTGTAGTATTTCCAATGTGTGCTGTAACCCGTGCTCAGGCACGAAAGTTTGGAGACTTGGTGGATCTCAGTGATACTTTCGTGAGCACTTCTGATCCGCCAAGTGTTGTACCTAAATGTGAAAAAGAAGAATCTGTGTGTATGGAATTAAGACCTGATGACAAAACACTGTCTCTGTCGGTCGACAGAGAACAGCTAATTGATGCACAGCAAACTGATGTCACTTTGTCTTCCTGTATGTCTCTTGTGAAAAGTGAAAACTGTAAAAGAGATGTGTCTTACTTTATGAATGACGGTGTGTTGATGCGACGTTGGACTCCGAGCTCTGGTAATGTACATGACTCTGTTTGTCAGGTAGTAATACCCCAACCCTTTCGTTTCCAAATTCTGACCCTAGCCCATGATCACAGTATGGCAGGACATTTGGGAATACGAAAAACATATGATCGTATTCTTCGTTACTTCTTCTGGCCAGGACTTAAGTCCGATGTAGTAAAATTCTGTCGTTCCTGTCATACATGTCAAGTGTCCGGTAAGCCCAATCAGTTAATTCCTGTTGCCCCATTAAAACCAATTCCTGTAATTGGGGAACCGTTTGAGCACGTCATTATTGACTGTGTTGGTCCGTTGCCAAAAACCAAATCCGGAAGTCAATATATCCTTACGATAATGTGTGCTGCCACTCGATACCCCGAGGCAGTGCCACTTCGATCCTTAAAAGCTCGTGCCATAGTCAAGGCACTTGTGAAATTTTTTTTCCACATTTGGCTTGCCCAAGAATATTCAGAGTGATCAAGGATCAAATTTTATGTCAAAAGTTTTCGCTCAGGTCATGGCAGAGCTCAAAGTCACACACACACACACACACACTGTCACCCGCCCATCATACAAACCCAGTGATGACGGGTTAAGCAACAAACATGACTCTGTCCCCTGTGTACATTTTCAGAACTCAGAAATTTTGAACCATTTAGACAGTCACTTAGCGTATTTGCCAGAACCCGCCCGAGCTGACATTCATAAGCTCATTAACAGTTACCTAGCACTTTTCAATGACATTCCCACCCAAACTAATGTGTTAAGTCATGACATTGATGTTGAAACCCATAAGCCCATTAAGCAACATGCTTACCGTACTCACCCAGAAAAACGTGCAATAATGGGTCAAGAAGTAAACTATCTTCTAGACCATGGTTTCGCTATTCCAAGCATTAGCCCTTGGAGTTCGCCATCTCTGTTAGTTCCCAAACCTGATCAGACTTTCAGGTTTTGTAACGACTACCGAAAGGTAAACGCCGTTACAAAACCAGACTCGTTCCCGTTGCCACGTATGGATGACTGTATCGACCGTGTGGGTGCCGCTAAATATGTCACAAAATTGGACCTGCTAAAAGGTTATTGGCAAGTTCCTTTGACACCTCGTGCTTCAGAGATTTCAGCATTTGTGACTCCGGACCACTTTTTGCAATACACAGTCATGCCATTTGGACTTCGAAATGCACCAGCCACTTTCCAGCGACTAATGAGCATAGTACTGTCAGGTGTGGACAATTGTGAGGTATATTTAGATGACATTGTAGCATATTCTGACACCTGGTCCACACATTTAGACATGCTGACAAAGATTTTTGACAAGTTAAAACAGGCATCACTTACACTTAATTTAGCCAAGTGTGAATTCAGCAAAGCAACAGTTTCCTACCTTGGAAAACAGGTTGGCCAAGGCCACGTTGCTCCCATTGCTACCAAAGTGCAAGCAATCCTTGATTTCCCAGCCCCTCTGACACGCCGTGAGCTCCGCCGATTCTTAGGAATGGCTGGATATTATCGTGCATTTTGCAAAAACTTTTCGGAAGTAGTAGCTCCTCTCACGAGCTTAGTAAGTCCAAAAACTCCGTTCCAGTGGTCAGAGAAATGTCAGTCTGCTTTTGAGGCCGCCAAGGCTCTCCTCTGTAGTGCTCCTGTTCTGGCTGCCCCAAACTTCACCCGTCCATTTAAACTGGAGGTGGACGCTAGTGCTCTTGGAGCAGGTGCTGTACTCCTACAGGAGGATGATGCGGGCATAGACCATCCAATCTGTTATTTTTCGCAGAAATTCAAGAAACATCAGCTGCATTACAGCACCATTGAGAAAGAGGCATTAGCCTTATTTGTTAGCATTACAACACTTTGAAGTGTATGTTGGTTCAAATAAACAGCAGACCCTCGTCTTCTCTGATCACAACCCTCTGGTATTCCTGACTCGAATGCAAAACAACAATCATCGTCTTATGCGCTGGTCATTGTTGTTACAAGACTACAATGTTGAGATTCGCTATAAAAAAGGATTAGAAAATGTAATGGCAGATGCTCTGTCAAGATGTTGAGAAAAAAAAAAAAAAAAAAGACAAACATTTTTTTGTGAAAATGTTTGACTTTAGGGGGGGAGGTGTTATGACCCTAAGGGTCATTATGTGTGTGGTTAGTGTGGTTGGCTCTCCCCTCCCCATTTCATGTGTGTGTGTGACGGATGCTGGAGTGGGCGTGGACTCGAGGACGTAGATTGGACTTCCGGGATTGGCCCAACACTTCCCGGAAGAACGATAAGAGGCCCACGAACTGCTGTTCAGGAGAGCTATTCTCCCACCTTTGCCATTCCCAGCTATTTTGATAAAGACTTCGATTTCGTAAATTAGTTAGTTAGAGATTAGGTTTTGTTTCGTTTAGAGGACTTAGTATTGATAGGATTTGCGTTGTTTAGATTAGAAATATTTAGATTCGTAGGTTACGTTTGTGTTTTGTTTTCTCCTGTTTGTTTTAGGAGTTTCCAGGCTAGCGACCTGTGATTTTGTGTTGTTTCTTTTGATTGAGATCGTAGGGCTATTGTAACGTTTCTGTTATTGACTTTTCGTTTGTTTGATATTATAGGGCTGTTTAGCGTTTTTGTTATTTGATCTTTCGTTTGTTTGATACCATAGGGCTATATTTAGCGTTTGTGTTTGTTTTCCTGTATTCGTATACTATCGTAGGGCTCACGGAGCGTTTTGTTTGCGTTGTACATTTCTGTATTGTATTCTGTGTTTAAACAGAATAAATATTCGTGTTAATCGTAGTTCGTCTAGTTCGTATTTGTTGAGAGTGGAAGAGGTTTGGAGGAAAACTCCACAATCGTGTTACGCTCCGGCAACCCCTAGGCTGGGGCGTAACACTCATAAACAAAGGACGCTGTGTTAGATAGGTTGTGTAGAATTTTAGGTTTTAAATATTGTGCATTTGTGTGGATCTCGAGGAAGTTTGAGTGAATCTATGTCAGTGTGAATTAAGGAGTGGGGAGTGAGGACAGTAAGTGTGTGTGTGTGGAAAGCGCCAGAGATAGAGAGAGACAGGAAGTGTAGGGGCGCGGGGTTTGTGAAGACAGAGAGAAACGCGGAAGTGAGAGAAGGTAAGGTAAGTAAGGCTCCGCCTATATTTGGTTCCCTCTACTGGAGGAAGAGGGAATTGTATTATAATTTATTTGGCTCCCTCTCCTGAAACAATTAGGGATAATAATAACTATAGATAGAGCCCCCTCTGGTGAGGAGGGGATAAATTAATAAATAAAATAAAATAAATAAATAAATAAATAAATAAAATAAGATAGAATAAAATAAATAAATAATAACAATAATAATAAACAAATTAATAAAAATAAAATAAATATATAATACAAGAATAAATTATAATAAATAAATAAATATAAGAAGAATAATAAAGAATAATAATAGCAACAATATACAAAATAAAGATAGACCATGCATTAATTTGGAAGGCAGACTTGAATATAACAATGGAAAGACACCTGGACCAACAGGTAAGTGATGAGGAATGGGGCCCGTCTGAAAAATGGGTGAAACTGGAAACTCAGGTGCCATCAACCCTGGCGGCAGGTCGGCTGAAGCAGGGGCAGAAGAATATAAAAGAAGAAATGGAAGAACAATATAGGAAGAAGTTAATGGTTTGATTAAGGAAAAAGGAAGAAACCCACAGGATCGAGCTGCCCTGATCCCATGGATATGGGAGAAGGCACATGGACACGAGAAACGGGCCAAGGAAGCAGGAATGGAAGGAGAAAAAGCTTCCATCCTTAGTAAAGGTAAGTTCAGACAGAGAAAACAGGAAGAGGAGGCAGATGCCAGTACCTGGATTAATATAGCCCTGCTGTGGCAGAGTACCCAGCATCTACACAAGGATAAGACATGGAAGGCCAAAGAGGGAACTGATGAGAAATTGCCGCCACCTTATTTCGTAAGTAGTCCATCTGCACCCTCGGTTCCTACTCTATATCCTGTAATAGAGATCAAAAAAGGAGAATTGCAAGTGCCTGATCTGCCTCAGCCTAGTCCACAGGTCCACACACAGAAATCAGGCTATAAAGAGTACATCGATTGGGAAACTTTGAAGTTAACTCCCTCTGGAAGTGGATGAAGCTCCCCGGATCACGCGGCAGAACCTGTTCCTTTTGCAGACAGAGCACATAGAGAGGGAGACCCCAGGAACGTTCATATTCAAACACCTCCTGAGACGAAGGTAAGTACTGATAGGTGGACAGACCCACAGATATTAGACCGGGAAGTTTTGCTGAAGTTCACCCCACAAAGACACCCAAAGACAGGACAGATAGTCCTCTGGGCGGAAGGAACATGAGGTCCAGAGATGAAGGAGGCTGAGGAAGAAGAAATGAACGGCTCAGCTGGAAAGGTGACTGGTAAACTAGAGGATCCAGGTCCTAGTGAGAACTAATTGCCAAAAGCTCAGATCATGGGGACCCCCCAAGGGTCCCCCACCTTTCCCCAATCAGTCCACCCAATCCATTGAGAGCAGCGAGGATGAAAAGGACCGACTGGAGGACGGGGAGGTAAATCAGCATCATTCTTTAAAACCACCCTTGTTGGCTTCGGAAGGAAGTGTGAAGTATCGGCCGTATGGGCTCGGGGATGTGTAGGTGTTGGTGGATCAACTTCCCCCAGTGGCAGAGGGAGGAGGTTTGTGGCTTGGCAAATTGGACAAGCTGATCGCAGGGCAGAGATTGGAATTGGGAGACTTTAGGGCGGTTATTCAGAGGTGCCTGACCAGTATAGATGCACGAGACCTTGAGAGGGCAGCAGGGACTTTGCGCCAGCAGGATGAGAAGCCGTTTGCGCAATGGGCTGGTGACCTGAGCAGGGTGATTAGAGAAAAATATCCATTACCCACTTCATCCGCCGTGCCCAAACTGGCATGGAATTCGAAAGAAAATCCAAGGATCTTCTTGGATCAGACTAAGGAACTGTGGGTGCGTCATACTGGGTGTCATCCTGGCAAACCAGGGCCCCAGAGGGAGTGGTATAGACAGGCGGTGTTGGAGGGAGTACCGGAGAAGGTAAAAACTGCTATGTGTGACAATTCTGATTTACAGGGGGCTGACTCTGTAGTGTGGGAGAGACATCTGGTGCACCATCTGACTCGTGTTCAGCAACAACTGCAAAAGGAAGACGAGCAGAATAAGGGCCTCCAAACTCAGCTTTTAAAAAAATACAGCTGTCAGAGGCCCGGGAAAGGGTTAATTCAGAAAAAAGAAGGAGAACAACGAGGAACCAAAGAAATTGATGTGGCAATGGGGAATGGATGCTCCAGAATCCCCGGACCTGTTTCCCATACCGCCCTGGGAGCCGAATCGCCGTTTACCGGTGAACAGAAGGGGGTACAGGGGAGCTCCAAGGGGGGAAATGGATGGAGAGGATGCGGGGGGCGTGGGGGCCCACCTCGAAATGTATGCTTCCTATGTGGGGACACAGAACATTGGGTAAAAGACTGTCCTCACAGAGGTTACTTCGCCCGAGGAAGAGCCCGGGGGGGACAGGGTGCCGGTTCGTATCGTGGACGAGGTGGCCCTCCATCCTACAACATGCCAGTGATGAACTGGGGATCTCCCGTGACCTGGGATGATCCCTACCAAGAGTGATACACCCCATCGAGAGGCCCGGACAGCAGTAAAACTACGGCGGATCCGCTGCTGCCCGTGATGGTCAATTACATGAAGTTGTCGTTTTTGGTCGACACTGGGGCAAAATGCTCCACTTTGAACACAACCTCAGAATCTACGCTGTCGACCCAGACTACCACAGTTAGGGGCTTCTCGGGGAAGAAACAGACTCTGCCGGTGACACTGCCACTACTCACACAATTGGGCCACCAGTGCGTCCGCCACACTTACATCTACTCTCCGGGCACTCCTGTCAACCTCCTGGGCAGGGACTTACTGATCAAATTGGGGGCGACTATTCTCTGCTCCCTTGAAGGACTGAGTGTGACTCTACCAGATGGCACATGCTTGCCTTGTACCCGGTATTCTACCGGGGAATGTGCACAGTTCCTACTTAGACCCTCAGAGGAAGAGGGAGCAGATATTTACTGGGCTAAACTTTGCCCTGAACCACCAGACCAGGGAGGCATCTGGTCAGCATATCAAAGGTGGCGCCCCCTGGATCTCGCTCCTTGACCCCTACGTCCCTCCCCCGGACTCTCTCCGTGTCACCCTCTTCTATGACAGGCTCCAAACCGATTGGTACAGGGGAGAGTTCGATCAGGTCGTAGGAGATTCTTGGAGCATCAATACGGAAAATATTTATGTGGCACCAGAAGGTGTGGCGGCAGCGGTGAAGCTGCTTCCGGAACAACAACCGTGGTATCAAATGGAGGAGGATTCTACACCCCATGTGTCTCTCGCACTACACCCGAGTCGTGAGGCCAAAGAATTGGGAGGTATCGTTAAGAGGGCATTGGCTCACTCAGACTGGAAGCCCACCTCAATATCGCAGGTCTCATACGCTCCCACTATACAGACTTTTATGTACTGGCGGCACCATCTGCGACTGCCTGTATACAGGCCACTAAGATAGTCTTGATGCTTCTGGCAGAGAGGGGTTTCAAGGTTAGTAAACAGAAACTCCAAACCTGTAGAAGACAAGTCTCCTTTCTGGGGCGTTAGATCTCTCAAAAGGGGGCAGGATTGTCCCCTGCCCACAGATCCACCATACTGAACCACCCCAAGCCCCTGCTGGTAAAGGACATGCTCTCCTTCCTTGGCCTTACAGGGTACAGCTGCTCCTACGTCCCGATTTCACGAACCTCACGAGCCCCCTCCGATGGATGGTGAAAGACCAAGGTCTGAGGAACCTCTCCGCCCACCTTGTTTGGACGACGGAGGCAGAGCAAAACTTCATCCGCCTTAAACAAGAACTGGCTACAGCAGCTGAGTTGGCCATTCCGGACTATTCACTCCCATTCTTTTTGGATGTGTCTGTCACAGATGCCGTGGCCAATGGCGTCCTGTACCAGAAAAAAAAAAAGGCAGCCCAAATGTGGAAGAACTTAGAGCAATGGTGGCATCCATATCCCAAAGATATGGCCAGAGAGTTGGTCAGGGAATGTGACATCTGCACCAAGTACAACACCAGACCAACAGTGAAACCAGAGATCGGTAGGTATCCACTTATCACCAGGCCTGGATGAGAGATTGTTATTGATTTCACAGATATGGGAACCACCGTTCGAGGGTACAGGTACGTACTGATGTGTGTGGAGGTGTATTCAGGGTGGCCAGAAGCGTGGCCCACCAAGAGGGAAGACAGTAATACGGTAATCAAATGCCTGATAAATTATTATATCCCCAACCATGGCTTCCCAGAGAAAATTAGGTCAGATAATGGGACACATTTTAAGAATTAGGATTTGTAGAAAGTGGAGGCCATGATGGGGTTGAAACATGGGTTTGGAACGGTGTATCATCCACAGTCTTAAGGAAAGGTGGAAAGGATGAATCGAATTGTAAAAATCAAATTGGCAAAAATCTGTGCACAGACCAAATTGAATTGGATTGATGCATTGCCATTGGCACTTATGTCCATCTGCTCTTCTGTTAACCAATCCACTGGGTTTACACCTTTCGAACTCCAAACAGGGAGACCTTTTCCAGGGTCCTATACCATTAGCCCAATAACCACAGTAGAGAATGAGGGTCTGTCAACCAAAGCATATTTTAACCTTTTGCAAGATCTCGTTTCAGCTTTTCCTCAACAGGTGGCGAACAAGGGGGTCTCCGGACAACATATGGTCCCAGAAGCCGACTGGGTGCTTCTGATGGTCATCAAAAGGACGTGGTCCGAACCACATTGGACAGGACCTTATAAGGTCACGGAGAGAACATCTCACGCAGTGAGGCTGCAGGGAAAGGCGATACCTGGTACCACTGGTCGCAGTGTGTACTAGGACAACCGCCATCCAGATCCTTGACTAAGGTCCAGGAGGACCTGTAACAACATACCTCTGTCTCGGCTGAGGCAGAGAAGGACCCTCCTCAGAAAGGGGCAGAATAATCCCCGGGGAGTGAGTCAGGTATTGAGGTAGTCCACCCTCAGTCCGAAGAAAGAAGAAGCCGTCCGAAAAGGAAGGGGGTAAGAAAGAGCGCCCCTCTCCGACAAGGGCCGTGCCAAGCCTCCAGCCGACGAATAAGAGCGCCGAGGGAGGCAGCGTCGAGGGATTGTTGGTTGTGATTTTGAGCGGTGGTTTCAGCTGTAGATCTATTTAGTTTATAGTGTATGTTTAGTTATTGCCAGATAATTTAGTCAACGAGTGGGGAAATAAAAGGAGATGTTTGGATTTGGGAAGGTATTGGGGGTCTTTACGACCCTGACTGTAATGATTGTTGTTTTGTGTTTGGTTCACTATGAGTTTCGATTTTTGTACTTGTAGGCATACTGGTCACATGTGGGTGTTGCTGCATTCCCTGTATGAGATCCCTGGCGCTTCGGGTAATTTCATCCGCATTAGAGAAGCAGGACCTGAAGGTCCTCATGCCTTTATTGGCTACTGATCCTGATGATCTCAATAGTGGTGTTGCCATACTGAGGCCTATTGATGTGTGATCTCCTAGGGGAGATCAAAAGGGGGATATCAAATTTTGACATTTACATAGTGGGGGTGGGCTCTTAGGAGAGCCCAAAAGGGGGAATTGTGGGAATGCAGACACACTTTGTGTGACTAGTATGCAGCATAGTGTGTAAAGTGTACTCCTGTATGTTTTAGACACGTGACAGGGTCACCGCTCTTCACTATGTCTTTACCATGAGGGAAGGTAAAGGGAATGACAACTCCATATATGGTAATAGTCCAAATTCCTTTTCTGGAAAAGCACTGGTATTTGGGGCGGTGGCCATCAGCTATATCTATTCTATAGTTTCCCCCTATAGCTCAGATCTCTCCGTGTGTCCCATGAGGGTTGATCTCCAGAGCGCTCTGTATAGTTTTAAATAAAACCTATGATCAGCTGAACCACTCCAGACGTCTTTGTGTACTTCCTCATCAAACGGACCTGGGTAAGTTAAATGCGAACTCAACAACAGTTATAACTCATTTGAGAGCCTCACTCTTAGTCTCTCACATCCAAACTGGAAAACACAAAAACCAGTTCTACTTGTCATTGTGTACCGTCCACCTGTCCCTTACTCAGAGTTTTTAACTGAATTCCCTGACTTCCTGTCTGATTTAGTGCTTAGATCAGATAAAGTTATTGTAGTGGGAGATTTTAACATTCATGTAGATGTTGAAAATAATAGTCTCAGCACTGCATTTAATTCTATATTAGATTCAATTGGTTTCATTCAAAATGTTAATAAACCCACCCACTGTTTCAATCACACCCTTGATCTTGTTCTGACCTATGGCATCGAAATTGAACATCTAATAGTTTTTCCCCCAAATCCTGTTTTGTCAGATCATTCTTTAATGACTTTTGAATTTAAAATGATGAATCATGCAGTGTTTGGAAGAAAATTCCACTACAGCAGATGTTTATCCGACAACGCTGGTAACAAATTTAAGAAAATGATTCCATCTTTATTTACGTCTATGCCAAGTATAATCATTGTGGAGGGCAGCTGCTTCAATCCCACTCCCTACCAAATTGATCATGTTGTTGACAGCGCTGTAACCTCACTGCATGAAATGCTTGATTCTGTAGCCCCTCTGAAAAAGAAGTTAGTGAATCAGAGAAGACTAGCCCCATGGTATAATTTACATATTCATACCTTAAAGCAGACATCACGAAGGCTGGAAAGGAAGTGGCGTTCCACAAACTTAGAGGAAATTTTTCTAGCCTGGATAAACAGTCTACTAACATATAAAAAAGCTCTCCGTAAAGCCAGAACTGCATACTATTCATCACTAATAGAGGAAAATCAGAACAATCCCAGGTTTCTTTTCAGCACTGTAGCCAGGCTGACAAAAAGTCACAGCTCTGTTGAGCCCAGTGTTCCCTTAGCTCTCAGCAGTGATGAATTTATGAGTTTCTTTACAAATAAAATCACAACTATTAGAGATAAAATTCAGCAGATGCTTCCTATACCTGCAATAAATGAATCTTTTACTACAGTAGCTCTTGAATCATCTGTAGGACCTCAGTTATGTTTAGACTGCTTCTCTCCCATAGATCTCTTTGAATTTACATCAGTAGTTGCTTCATCTATATCATCAACGTGTCTCTTAGACCCCATCTCAACTAGTCTGCTTAAAGACACCCTGCCATTAATTAACTCATCTTTATTAGACTTAGTAAATTTATCTCTACTATCAGGCTACGTACCACAGGCGTTTAAGACTGCAGTAATCAAACCTTTACTCAAAAAGCCTAGTCTTGATCCAGGAGTCTTGGCTAATTATAGACCAATATCCAAACCTACCATTTATTTCTAAAATCCTTAAAAATGACTGTTGCTAAGCAGCTATCAGACCACTTACACAGGAATGAACTATTTGAAGATTTTCAATCAGGATTTAGAGCACATCATAGTACAGAAAGAGCACTGTTGAAAGTCACCAACGATCTTCTCATAGCCTCAGATAATGGACTTGTTTCTATACTTGTCCTCCTAGACTTTAGTGCTGCATTTGACACTATTGACCACAACATCTTATTACAGAGACTGGAGCATGTGATTGGTATCAGAGGAACAGCGTTAAAGTGGTTCCAATCCTATTTATCGGACAGATTCCAGTTTGTTCATGTCCATGATGAACCTTCCACACGAACAAAATTTAGTTATGGAGTTCCACAGGGCTCCGTGCTAGGACCGATTCTGTTCACCCTGAACATCCATTAGGAAGCTCTCTATTAATTACCACTGCTATGCAGATGACACTCAGTTATATCTATCTATTAAACCTGTTAACACAAACCAGTTAACCAGACTTCAAGCCTGTCTAACTGACATAAAGGCCTGGATGACCAGTAACTTTTTACTTTTAAATTCAGGGAAAACAGAAGTTATTGTATTTGGGTCAAAAAACCTCAGAAATAACTTTTCTAAAATTATAGCTACTCTAGATGGCATAACCCTGGCCTCCAGCACTACTGTAAAAAACCTTGGAGTCATTTTTGACCAGGACATGTCCTTTAACTCACACATAAAACAAATCTCTAGAACTGCATTCTTTCACCTGTGCAACATTTCCAAAATTAGGAACATCCTATCTCAAAATGATGGACCCGATGCACCCGAGGACCATCGGTGCACTGAGCTCTCCTACCCTACCCCTACCCTATCCTACCCTTCCCTTCCCTTCCCTTCCCCTATTTTCCTCTCCTCCCCCCTGACATGTATATTCCACCATTGAATGTCACTAACCTTGTGCTCTCTCTCTCCCTCTCTCTCTGTTCTCTCTCTCTGTACCTTCTACAGGTGTCCCTGGTCCTGGAGCTGTATATCTCTGATGTGCAGTTACTGGCCCCACCAACCTGTAGTGTCTATTTGTTGTTTATTATTTTGTAAAGCGCCTTGAGATGATTTGTATTGTGATTTGGCGCTATACAAATAAAATCGAATTGAATTGAATTGAATTGAATTGAATAAATAGTATGATGATCAAAATTAAGAAAGACAGCAAATGGCCGCATGACAGGAAACTATCACCACTTAACAAGAAAACTGAAGAATACAAACTTTAGCTAAAAAAAATTGTTAGTGAAGCCATGTAAGGTTTAAAAAGTAATGGAGTAACTG
This sequence comes from Mastacembelus armatus, assembly GCF_900324485.2. Lineage (NCBI taxonomy): Eukaryota > Metazoa > Chordata > Actinopteri > Synbranchiformes > Mastacembelidae > Mastacembelus > Mastacembelus armatus. Next base: position 23,109,433 of record NC_046633.1, read on the forward strand.
CCTCTGATCAGAGTAAATCGTATAGCAGGACAGTACTAGTGACGTATCCCATCAAACTAAATTTCTGCTGTTTTAAGATTACTCCCTGTCATTTATTCAACTCATGTACTCATTGATCAATCAGAGACAAAAAATTAATTAACATTAAATGACAAAAAGGTGTCAGGTTGAGCCCAAGGGCTAGTTTTTATATGCAATAAACAAACAAAATAAAAACAATAATAATATCATTGTGTATATAGTAGGATAAAGTATAAGTCAACCGGATAAGCACTATTACAAGATGGATGCAGAAAATTACACATTTGAGCCCGTCTCTGTGGCCTACTGCAAAATCATGAAAAAAACCCCACTATGCATTGTTTGCATTAGATATTTATCTGTTTGATATCAGGGTGATACATCTGACTATCTTCACTTTAACAAAACTGTTCCAGTGCCAGGATGGCAGGCAGCACACTGAAACTTTCAAACATTAAGTAGCAGCATATCATATACACCATAATTCCTCTTTCAGTTACTCTTGGCGCAGTATCTGCACTGGCAGCATAAATATTTTTCAACTTGGCTTACATTTAAACACACACACAAATGGCTACCATTCAATTTTGGATTTAGAGTCTTGTTCAAGGACACTTTGACACTTTGACTACAGAAGCCAGGAATCAACCTAATGATGCTGCATTTAATGGAGAACATGTTCTATGTGCTGAACCACTTTGATATACGATGATAATGATATCTGAGCACTGGGACATGTAGCTCATCATCAAACAAAGCCGTCAAATAAACAGCATAAAATTTTAACAATGAAAGCTCCACGAATTCACATACTATGATATATAATAATACATCATAATATTATTATGTAGTGATTTATTTTGTGGAGGGGTGACTGTATGACTGATGTATTGCCTACGCCACTAACTAACGTCACTGTAAATGAAACTAAACTACAATAAAAAAAAACAACTTCCCAATTATTCACAATAATAACTGATCCAATATTGTGCAGTGCCACTATAGTTTACAGTGCTGTGCTTTGACAAATGTGCCAACAGCTGAGCTCATAATGTTCCCTGTACACAACTGTATATTCAAAGATACAACTCAGTTGCTCAGTTGTTGAATTGGCATGCAAGAAATTTTAGTTCCCAGTATAAAGTCTGAGGACGGGTGTACGCAGCATTAGTATTTCATACAATCACACCCAGATTGTAGTTTTACAGTACAGCTGATAATGTTGTCCTAATATAGCAAGATACTAGATCAGGTAAAGCAGATAAGGGGGCTTTAATGTGAAACAGGAGCAATACAGAGTCAATATATTATAAAGACACCTCTCATGTGATGCATGGACTGGTACAGAATGACAGTTACCTGATATTTTCACACACTGCACTGTTTAGCTGAAACCTAATGCAACCACAGGGGGCCACAATCCAGTGTCTTCATGTGCTTGTCCCAAGTCTGGGCAAATGCAGAGGGTTGTGTCACGAAGGGCATCCAATGTAAAATTTAAGTCAAACTGGTGCTGCTGACCTACAGGGTGCCAGTGGAAATTGGACTACTGTTGGTCAAAGGAGAGGAGGAAGCGGTGTTCGTGGGCAAAGAGAGAAGAGGAAGAGCAGGAGTGTAGGACTTAGAGTAGGGACTTTGAATGTAGGGACTTTGTCAGGGAAAACTAGAGAGTTGGCTGATATGATGGAAAGAAGAAAGGTGGATAGCTTGTGTGTTCAGGAGACCAGGTGGAAAGGTAGCAAGGCCTATAGATTAGGAGCAGCTGACTCTGCTTTTTGTCTGTCCTTTGTGTCTTTTGCCCACCAGTCTGACTGGTTGCCTTTCCAGCAACCTCTTTCTAAATGAGTGCTTTTTAAGCTCCCTGTTGTTCATAGTTTGGCTGCTTCACAGTTATTGGTGTGTGATCGTAGTCATTTATAGCACCCCAGCTGTGCATCACCAAAACTGGGACACATTTCAGTATAGCTGCTCAGAGAGCCTAATCTGGTGGCAAGAAAAGAGACAGTAGAGTAGCGAAGAGCAAGAGAGATGAAATGTCTCTCCAAGGAGTCAAAACGTACACCTGTCTGTATCCTTATTAGATTTATTTTGTGGAGGGATGATAATATTTTTTGCAATATAGGTAAAAAATACTCTGTAGTACTATTAAAGAAGTTCTTGCTTAAAACAGAGAGTAATAACAGAGAGAACAACTGTATACAGAACTGAGATCAAGAAGTGATGAAGAAAGTTGCTGCCTTTTTATGACTAAATGGTGCTCTAGATAGTACGTTTTTGTATCCTCCAAGCTGCTGTGTGGAGTTTTCTTGTAAACAAACAAAAGTTATATTATTATTGCATGCTTCTCATCAAAAAGCTTAGTAAAGCTAAAATGCTCATACTGTACAGAACCTAAAGCAGACACAATGTTCATCTTCCTAAAAAAGGAGGCTGCAAGGCTTTGAGGACAAAATGTTTAGTGGTGAAATGAAGATTTAAAAAACAGAACAACTACTATCCATTTTACTCTGGAACAAAGTTAATGCTGCAGAAAGATAGAGTTGTACGAACGGGATGACTTTTACAGTAATTTCTATACACCAGCAGACCACAGATATGGTTAGAGCTGAACCTCCAACTTACAGGAGACCCCAAATGGACAAGAGCAAAGTAGTGGAGAATGAAGCATTTGACACCAAGCACTAATGGAAGCCAATTCTTTGTTCAGGTGATTTTTCACACTTCACTGGCCTTTGTTCTTTCTCTTACTGTTTCACTACAATTGAAAAGCTTCTTACAGCTCAAGATGGATGTGAAATATGGTGTGTGTGTGCGTGCGTGCGTGTGTGTGTGTGTGTGTGTGTGTGTGTGTACCTGTGTTGGAGAGAAAAGCAGCTGAACTATTTCCAAATTTTCAACTGGCCATACTAACACACAACTGATTTTTACACAGCCCTGAACTCCGCACACACTGATAAACATTCAGCGTCTCCCTCCTGTCACACGTCTGTACCGACACACCCAGATTCTGTTTACTCCTCTGCAATCAATCCACATCGCTCAGGTGACTGAGCTTTATTTATATCATTCTGACTGTCCTGCTGGTTTGCACTAAGTGGACATTCAGCCTCTGTAACATCTGTGTTTACCTTGCTCACTGAATGTGGACAGATTAGCCTTCATCCACCTAGACTGAAAGATCTCTTTGCAGGAGGTGGCTTTAATCGCTATGGAGCCTGCAACTCACGGTCAGATTAAGCTGCAGGGTGCAACGTGCTGTGTGTGGACAGATGACATGATTGAAACAAAATTTACTGGGCTTTTAGTGAGGCCAACACACCACACTAAATGTTGGTATGTTGATAATCTTCTGCACGGGGCTGATTGGGGTTGCAGGGTTAGATCAGTACTCCACCAAATAATGAGATTTCAGGAATGTCAAAACTCTCTGGATCCCAACAAGATGAATTTTCAATCAGTGGAGCACTTTGAATGAGTAAACATGAGTCAAAAAGTCATAACAGCAAAAGACAGAACAAGGCGTTCTCATTGCATTTTGCACTGATGTGTTAGATCTTTACACTTTAGTTTGGTCTGTCTACCTCATCTTTCTTATCTCTTATCAATGTGACTATAGCTCATCAGGAATCTGTACCACAGAACAGTATAACAGACCTTTAGAAAATTTTTACCCAACTGAGATCATGGATTAGTGTCTTCCAGTCATCCAGATGAAGTTATCTAGAGGGTGGGTCATGGCAACTGAACTTCCAGTTATTAGGTCAAAATGTTTCACTACTCATCCAAGTAGCTTCGTCAGAGAGGTTTAAATGGATTTTTGGAAACATCAGATACCAGTTCACTTCAAACCCACCAACACACTGAGACAGAGACTGGTTCACCCTAGAGACCAGACACCAAAACAAAAGAGGAGCAATGTGGTGTATCCAGTGTAAGGAAGGATGCTCAGAACTCTACATTGGAGAAACCAAACAACCACTTAACAGGAGGATGGTCCAGCACAGGAGGAGCAGCTCCTCAGGACCACAGTCAGCTGTGCACCTCCATTTAAAGGAGACGGGACACTCATTTGAAGACAGTGATGTAGATAGTTTGGACAGAGAAGATAATTGGTTTGAGAGAGGGGTCAGGGAAGCTGGAAAAACCCTCCCTTAACAGGGCTGGAGGGCTCAGACATCAATCTACCAGGCTGCCTTTTCATCTGTTCCCAGGAAATTAAGGAACAAATCAAATGTCTTCCAGGGAGGACACACTCTGCAGCCAGTGGGTGAATCAGAGGGGTCACGAGTCCACCATTAGATCCTAACGACCCTCACCTGAGCTCACTTCTTTTGTTCACCTAACAGAACCTATTCAGGACCGGTGGGAAGTGAAACTAACTCAGGACTGTGGGTCTAACGACTCTCACCTGATCACCTGATTTACATAGTTCACCTCATGAGGACTAAAGGTGGAGTGAAACCAACCTGAAGTATAAATTCGAGATTCCTTCCAGTTGCCATGAATCAACCCCTAGTTAACAACTACTTTACAGGTCCACTGATGGTTTCCACCTGCAAATGTTTCTTAATACTACAAGTGGGAGAATGTGCACACAAACTTGTTTAACACATGATGGTGACCTACTGATAGCAAGAACTGCCCCTCTGTTTATTATACATAACATTGCAGACAGACATTATTGTACTTTTTTGTTCATTTGTAATTTCTCAGTTTTATGTTTAGTTTACTGCCACTGTTGACCTTTAGGAGCTCACAGTGAGTAACTGTTACAGGATCCAATTCAAAGCAAATTAGAACAAAAAATTAGCCCCAAATTCAAAATGACCAGAAAACAGACTAAAAACAGCAACAATTAACAAACTGAACATTATTAGGTAAATGAAAGTGTGTTTTTTCACACTTCAGTGTTTCTCCTCCATATATTCATTCTGTGAATATATGGAGGAACAGTGTATATAACAATATATAACAGTGACACCTGTGCCCTGGAGAAGTGTAGGACAGTGTAGGACAAGTGTAGGACAGAGCAAAGACAGGAGAGAAGCTCAGGACTTCTATTTCCATTTAGCCTTTAAAACCTTCACATTACTCTCTAGAGCCTCTCTAGAGAGTTTTCCAGAATCATGCACCTTTCTAAACGAATTTTCGTTAAATATACTCTCTACTGTGATAGATTATCATTCCAAATCTAAGGAGTAAAAAACAAAACACAAATGTGGGGCTGCACTGAAGACTGTATGTCTGATTGAAGGACAACTGAAAGGAATAGGAGGAAGGTTGCTGCTCTGGCAGCCTTGAGGAAGACACAAGAGAGCCTTCACCAACAGTTGAGGGCTCTTAGGAGGAAAAATCTGTCCTTAATGGAGTAGCAAGGAATAAAACCCCTTATTTTTGCTTCTTTTGTTGTCTCCAGACTCAGTACAAATTGCATGTTATTGTACAACTGTACAAGCTGTGGTATTATAGGAGAGTAGTGATGGGTGTATATGGTATGACAGCTGAGTTGTACTGTACACTCCCATCACTACATTATTTAGGTCCTTCATGAAGCTTTCATTTTCCAGTAATGCTTTTTTTTTTGCTTTTCAGTATGATATTCAAAGCACAGTTGCCTGTTTTATTTTTTGAGTTCCAATTAGACAGTGGATGTTCAGAATACACCAGGAACCCACTCTAGTCCTTTCCCTTATAGCTTATCATGTATAATGCACATACAGTGTACATACAGTACAGTAGATATATGTGTTACCTTTGGACATCAACACACAAATATTCAGCCTTACTGACAAATTCATTCAAGAAAATTCCAGACGTCTTTTGCAGGAAAATTTGTTTTTATTGTTTATAGTGATTAAGACTTCTTAATCACTGGGAATTACCAGCTGCTAAAGCCTATGGTGCCAAACTCTAGTTTCTCTGTTTGGATGGAAGTTACAATGGTATGAGGGCAATACGGTGCAGCTATGCCCGGAGGCCAGTGATGTAGCTGTTAGCTGAACTCTGCCTCACAGAGAGCTTCTTGAAGTGCCAGGTGTTTGCCTGGATCTCAGCAATTATTCTGCTTCAACAGCTGTTACAGCAGTAAAAGTGTTGCTCTTGCTGCTGGTCAAAAAGTAACACCTTCCCCTGAGCAGAGACAGGAGGTGGGTCTGCAGTACAGCCAACATTCATGATCGGTAGCGCTCTAATTCCTGTGTTGCTCAGTGAAAATAATCTTTGCATCTGCCACCGAATCTCATCATTGTTCCTCATGTTAATAGCCACACATGACGACTCTATGTAAGAAGCATTTCTGGAAATCACAGCTTTGGCGATAGTGAGATACATGAGAATAGGAGTTGACCTCCCCAAATTTATTTTGCTCCATATACTAAGAGAACAGCTTTAAACAAGCTACTCAGTAGACTGCTGCTGTTATGTTTTCTCAGCAAGTCTGCCTAAAGCTGAAGGCTACATGCTGCGCTGTTAAAGCCATGATAGGATTTCTTCATGATGCTGCAATTTAATGTTGATGTATTTGTCTGCACTCATCTGCAGACAGGTTGGATTGTCTAACTACCCCACCCTTACTTAGACCTGCCTGGACTCCAAATGATGTGAAAGGTGGCTACTCAACTTTTACATCCATCCATTTTCTATACCTGCTTATTTCTAACCATGGTCCCAGGGATCTGCTGGGGCCTATCCCATCTCTCTTTGGGTGAAAGGCAGGGGTACACCCTGGACAGGTCACCAGTCCATCACAGGGCCACATAGAGACAAACAACCTCACACACTCACACTCACTCCTATGGGCAATTTAGAGTCACCAATCAACCTGACATACAGTGGGTACAGAAAGTATTCAGACCCCTTTAAAACTTTCACTCTTTGTGTCATTGCAGCCATTGGCCAAAATCAAAAAAGTTCATTTTATTTCTCATTAATGTACACTCAGCACCCCATCTTGACAGAAAAAAACAGAAATGTGGAAATTTTTGCAAATTTATTAAAAAAGAAAAACTGAAATATCACATGGTCATAAGTATTCAGACCCTTTGCAGTGACACTCATATTTAACTCACATGCTGTCCATTTCTTCTGATCCTCCTTGAGATGGTTCTGCTCCTTCATTGGAGTCCAGCTGTGTTTAATTAAACTGATTAGACTTGATTAGGAAAGGCACACACCTGTCTACATAAGACCTTACAGCTCACAGTGCATGTCAGAGCAAATGAGAATCATGAGGTCGAAGGAAAACTGCCCAAGGAGCTCAGAGACAGAATTGTGGCAAGGCACAGATCTGGCCAAGGTTACAAAAGAATTTCTGCAGCACTCAAGGTTCCTAAGAGCACAGTGGCCTCCATAATCCTCAATGGAAAAAGTTTGGGACGACCAGAACTCTTCCTAGACCTGGCCGTCCAGCCAAACTGAGCAATCGTGGGAGAAGAGCCTTGGTGAGAGAGGTAAAGAAGAACCCAAAGATCACTGTGGCTGAGCTCCAGAGATGCAGTAGGGAGGTGGGAGAAAGTTCCACAAAGTCAACTATCACTGGTCTGATGAGACCAAGATTGAACTTTTTGGTGTTAATTCTAAGCGGTATGTGTGGAGAAAACCAGGCACTGCTCATCACCTGCCCAATACAATCCCTACAGTGAAACATGGTGGTGGGAGCATCATGTTGTGGGGGTGTTTTTCAGCTGCAGGGACAGGACGACTGGTTGCAATTGAAGGAAAGATGAATGCGGCCAAGTACAGAGATATCCTGGAAGAAAACCTCATCCAGAGTGCTCAGGACCTCAGACTGGGCCGAAGGTTCACCTTTCAACAGGACAATGACCCTAAGCACACAGCTAAAATAACAAAGGAGTGGCTTCGGAACAACTCTGTGACCGTTCTTGACTGGCCCAGCCAGAGCCCTGACCTAAACCCAATTGAGCATCTCTGGAGAGACCTGAAAATGGCTGTCCACCAACGTTCACCGTCCAACCTGACAGAACTGGAGAGGATCTGCAAGGAAGAATGGCAGAGGATCCCCAAATCCAGGTGTGAAAAACTTGTTGCATCATTCCCAAGAAGACTCATGGCTGTACTAGCTCAAAAGGGTGTTTCTACTCAATACTGAGCACAGGGTCTGAATACTTATGACCATGTGATATTTCAGTTTTTCTTTTTTAATAAATTTGCAAAAATTTCTACATTTCTGTTTTTTTCTGTCAAGATGGGGGGCTGAGTGTACATTAATGAGAAATAAAATGAACTTTTTTGATTTTGGCAAATGGCTGCAATGGCACAAAGAGTGAAAAACTTAAAGGGGTCTGAATACTTTCCGTACCCACTGTACAGGTTTTTGGACTGTGGGAGGAAACCAGAGTACCTGGAGAAAACCCACACAAGCACAGGGAGAACATGCAAACTACACACAGAAAGGCCCCTGATGGGTTTCAAACCAGGAACCTTCTTGCTGTGCGGCAACAGCTAACCACTATTCCATCGTGCTGCCCTACTCAACTTTTTAATAGGCCTAATGTCAAAAAAAAAAAAAAAAAAATCTATATAATACACTGGCCCAAGCTTGAGGACACAAACTGTGTTCTTTTATTTCTATTTTTACTATTTTGCAAATTTTAACTGGTATTTCTGCAATTTTATTATATTTTTAAATTGAATATTTCACACCTTTTCCTTTCATCTGGGGAATGGCAGCTCTGAATTTCAGCCTCTCTCTTGCTGCTTGTCACAGCCCAGAGCTGTACCAACCATTTTTTGTTTGTGTTGTGCAGGTAGACTCTGTCATAAGGAGTAGTTCTGCCTTATGACATATTTCCTGAAATAAATGAGTCCTTTCATTGTTAAACTACTTTCCCACATAAAGCAAGTGTTGTCAGTCTGACTATGTGGGAGCCCCACTCAGACAAAAACCAGCAGAACCATGCAAATGTAACTTTTAATGTTTATCATATTTGTGTAAATTTGGAAGTCCAAATGAACGAATCACAGAAATTGGAAAGAGGATTTAAGAAGTGGATCTAAGTATTTGCTTAAATAAAGCCAGGAACCTGAGTCAAAGGACAGTGGTAGGGGATCGCAGAGAGGACTGGAGAGGAATTGCGAGAGAAACTGCAGAAAAAGTACTGATATTTTGACATAAGCACTCATGGTATTCTGCATATTCCACTGTGCCATGTAGCTCTCAGCCTCCTCATCATCCATCACAATCATGGGATGCCTGAAGTGGTAAGATGTCATCCCTTAGTTGAAGACAATGATGAACATAATGAACCTCAGGAAACTTCTGGAGTTCTTTTTCTTATATGATGCCTAAGTAGCGGCAGCATAGTGCATTGGCTAAACTATTGTCTCACAACAGGGAGGTTCTGGGTACAAAGACATGCAGGTTATGTTAATTGGTGACTCTAAATAACCTGTAGGCGTGAACCTGAGTGTGAATCATATTGCTGTATGCAACAGCCCTGAGATTGACTGGCCCCTCATGACCCCATACAGGATAAGTGATACAGCTAATGGATGGATGGATTTCTAAGTGTTCATTCTCCCCAGACAATGGCTATAATGATATGTGTAAGCCACATGTGTAAGCCACGCTGAATCTGAGTTTTAGCACAGAAAAGAAATAATCGTAGAAGCCTCCCATAATTGTTGCTCTAAATGCTGACCCTGTTGATAAATGGAACAGATCAGTGGACCCTACTACAATAACTAACACCAGCATGCACCACATGCAAAATCCTTGCCTCATGTCCTCACCCCGTGCCTTCACTGCAACACTCCTGAACAGCACTGGGGAGGAGTAGGATTGACTGGTGCATTTTCAACAGTTAGAAATTAATATTCAGTCCCTGTTTAAATATTGGGATTTGTGACTGTTCAGGATTTGAAACTGGTATTCTGGAGAAATAATCCTACAGCAGAAAGCAGCATGTCAGCTAAGGTAAGGATAAAATTATAAAATTAACAAAGAGTTGATGGAATGAGATAAATATATATATACAGCATCACAAAAAAAAAAAAATTAAATTCAAGCAGTATGTCCAGAGGCAATGACAGTCCTAGAGCGAAGACAGTGCTGAGCAAAGAAAACTTCAGCAGAGAGACAATACACACAGGGATTAAATCAGCTTCATGTGTACAAGGGGACTCTGGAGTTTGAGGTTTCCTCTGTGGCATCAGCTCTGCAGAGCTCTGATTATTTACCTCCAGGGACAGCAACAGACTGGGGGTAAAGTGTGATAAATGTGAAAGCTAATGTGATAGAACATTTATTGTCCCTGGTGGTTGGCTTTGTCAAGTAGATAAACAGAAATACCAATATTGTTTTTTTACCATTTCACAACCCAAATTTGGTGAAAAACAGAAGTTGATTTTGCTCTAAATGTTGGCTGTTATAAATGTCACCATGCTGTAAGTCATTTGTGTAAGTCTGCTTAGTTTTTATGTTAAAAACATTTTGCAAAAACAAAACAAGATTGTTTAGATTTGAATTCAGAGTCTGCAGTGATCAAGAAGGTGAAATACTGAAAGATCCTTAAGCAGCAGTTAAAATGGATGTGCAGGAAGAAAAAAATATGGTTGTTGACGTATTAGATGAAATAAAAGTGACATAAATTCAGCAAAAGGCTACATATACCTTATACCCTCATCAGTTTGATGTTGTTGGTGCTGTCGTCTGTTAGTTCTGATGTGGCTGTGCTGACCCTGTACATGCTCTCCAAGGCCATTCAACAGAAGCATGTGAGAAATCTGACAGTAACATGAAGACAGCAGTGAAGGCCTTTTCACCAGCTTGGTAGTGCAGTGTTGACAGTGTCACAGCCATTCATGTAAATGGAGGCTTTGGTTGCTTGTAGAGAGGATGACACGAAGCACATGGTTAACAAGAGCCATCTGCCTGGAAAGGGAAACATGGCCGGGACCCAAGTCAATACAATGACCAAAGCCTGCTGAGCCCAGATTGTCAGATGAAACCTCGAGAAGAGAATTTAAAGGATTATCTGTAGCAGCACAGAGACACAGAGATACAAGCAGGATATAAGAGACCACTTCAGAAGGGAGCTTTTCTGCCCTCACAGATAGTGCTCTCACCACCTGAAAGCAAAGGCTTTCATACCCACAAAAACTCTCTGACTCGTTTGAGATGTGGAAAAAACACTGTACAGAAAGTGAAATTGAATGTGTGCAGCCAAAGACTGGGGCACAGAGTGGATGATGTTTGATCTCAACTTTCAGGTCAGGCCACTTTTAGAAAATTCCCTTCAGACACCTTCACAGTGTTTGAGCTTTAAGACAATGCCTGGAGAGAAAATATTACAGATCTAAGTGAAGTCTGTCTTACACACTGTGAACAACTAGATTTTTGCATATCACAGTGAAGTGTTTTTTGAACCAAGTCACTACAGAGGATCAGATTAGAAAGTCACTGGGCGTACAGCGTCTGTAGTCAGCTTGGCCGAGACCGGTTGGTTCAAGTCTTGATTGCCACCTTTAAACAACCATCCAAACTATACCAGCCACAGTCTATGTACATTGAAACTGTAGCAAATTTGCACCTGCTATCAGGTAAATTGTTTGTATAAATACACAGTATTTCAACAAGCAGTTTGGTTATGAAAACAGGTTTATGCGAGGTTTGAGGGTGGGTTGCAATATCTGTTCTAAGTACTTGAAATATCATCATTTGTGTTCTCACTCCAGGGCTTGAGATGCTTGCAGCCCATCTCAGTAAAAAAAAAAAAAAAAAAATCAGAGAAAAAAAGATCAGTAGACTTTATGCTGTTTATGATGCTTTCATTATGAAAAATGCAGTACAAGTGCACTGTTGGCACAGTTACAGACAAATTGAATAAAGATTCATATTAGAAGTGGCTTCTCTACACACTTGAAAATACACGTACAGCTACACACCCACAGAAACGTTCTACAAAGGCAAATGAAGGAACATACAGTTTGCAGGTACAATCCACTGCAGCTACAGATTGCAGATACTGAAGCTCACAGAAGTACTAGATGATAAAGTATGATTTGAGCTTGTATGCTGTGGCAATATTCTCTACCATCTGTGTTGTTTGCTCATGGTCGCCTTGTACAGTTTTGCGTTCAGTGTTGACATTTATTACAGGTGTTTTAAATGAAGAAAATGCAAATTCAGAGCAACCAGCTGTCCTGCTTTGTACCGAGGCAGAGAGACTACAGGGAATACTATAGTGTACAAACAAATAGCTGGAGGATTCAAGACATAAATCTATTTAAACACTTATCACCAACAATGTTTAGAATTTATTAATGTTGATATCAGTTACAGTGATTTTGAGCCTAGAGCCCCAATGAGGCAAGGTCACAGCAAAATAATGTGAAATGTCAACTTTGAATAAATCTGAATTAACCGCTTCAATAGCCCAGGGCCAGCACTTAGAACTTGAATCAATAAGGATATGACCTTGATACTGACACCAGTGGGTTGCAAATATTTTCTATTAAAATACAAACACTGACTATGTTTTTAGCACAAAATTAGTTTTTTAACCATGGTTATTGAAGTAACTATGTTTTGGGTCACCACACAGGAGGGTTGAGGTCCAAACAAATGAGAAAAGTCAGAACAAACTGGTGGTTTAGTTAAAAGGCAGGTTCAGTGTATGGTTTGATGAAAACATTGCCTTTTCTTCTTATTATAAACACTATATGACTATAGACTCTATTGTACCAGTGCAAAACATGCATTTGGGAAAAAGGTTTTGCTCCTGCTTTGGTTGGATGAAAACATAACAGCAGCATGTCATGCTGAAAGAAATAACATAATTTTGTGAAAGATTCTTGTTTGCTGATCTTTTTTAAGAAAAGGTGTGAGATAGATGAATGTAGTCTGATATTTGTGCGTTGAGCCAAGAGATAATTGGTTCATCTTAGCATACAGACTGAACAAGGTAGCCTAACACTCTCCGAAGTAATTAAAACATGTTACTACTTCACACACAAATGTCAGTCTGTACATCTTGCACTTCTATGCAGCATCACCTGGTTGCTAGTAAGCAGCTGGTAGGTCTCTGAGCACAAGTTTTTATAACATAGTTTTATAGTGCAGCCACAATGGGAACAAAAAAAAAGATTCAGCATGTTCATTTGTGGCTCTTAAACACTGGACAGACTAGAGGTTTCCCACACTTTCTGTTTATTTGCCACACTAAGCTAATCACCTCAGTATGTAACGCACATTATATACTGTAACTCCGTATATAACTCTTCTCATTTAAATTGTGAAAATTAAGGCAATTAAACCTAAAGTAACTATGTCTGAAAATGTAAAGATAGCAGTCAGGTTTGAGTTTATGAAAATATGTTACTGTGAGAGACAAGAACCAAAGCCTGGACAGATCAGAAGTCTATTACAGGGAGCACTGAGAAAACTTACACAAACACAGGGAGAGCATGCAAACTTGCTAACCAGGTGGCAGCACAAACCACTTCCCCACTGTGCCATTCCTTGTACTTTTTATGCCAAAACGATGATGCTAAACTTCAGTAATCAGTGCTGCTGCTTTTGGACCATTGTTACTTGTATGACCACTGGATGTTATCATGATATCTGGATGATATCAGTTTAATAGACACCTAGAACAATTTACAGAAGTCATCTGACAGTTTTATCTAGTAGGTACAAGGAGCTGTGTGTTAAAGAAAACAAAAAGAACATAATAGAACTCAAAAATAATCAGCCACTTATACACAGACTGACCCCAGTCTCGTTGGGTGGATATGTGGGGAACCTTTAATAATATCTACATGATTCTGACACTTGTTTTAAGCTATCATTTATTCAGTTGCAATTATGAACAATAAAACAATAAAAACATATATAAAACTGTCATCTGTATTTGGGACTTCAAAACCGATTCTTTCAGCAGGATCCTGTACAGTTTATTTTTACCATCTGCTGTTTTCATAAAAACAGCTTGAGATCATCCAAGCCTAAAAAGATCCGACTCCAACATGGTGTTTTAAAGTGTCTCTCAGCTGGGGGAAGGATCTGCTCCTGAGACAAAAACTAATGGTCATAAAGGACTTGAATTACAAAACAGTAAAAATCAGAAACTAGAAACAACAGATTGGCTTTCAGCAAAGTGAACTTCTGCTCAAATATTCTAAAAATGTTATTCTCCAGTATGTACTTAGAGTAAATTGCTGTAGTTTTTTGCTTGTACCCATCTGTATTGTTATGTAAAGATGCATAGCCAGTCTATCTGTCCAATCCTGTTAGCACAATCTCTTAAGTCTATCACTCTTCTTCTGAGGTTTGCATGACTGTGTGTTAACTTTAATTTACAGTCTGTATGAAAGGAGAGAGTCCTTTTTCTCATAGCAAAGCTAAGGCTACTGGAAGTGTCTAGAGTGTGTTTTTCCAATCCAACTATGTCTAGCCTCTTGAGCATAATCCACTTTTTCTCCTTCCATGTTGCCTTGAGCTGAGCAAAGCTCCTCTCCACTGTGCCCTGGATCCATGTGTGAATGATACTACCATGGATGGATTACTGAACAGGCCAACTGAGCCCAGGCCCAGGAGCCCAATGGGTCCCTAGACCAGAGAACCATGGAAGGTCTGTTAACCTGTCTGTTGGAAAGTCAAAGAAATGATTACAAAATAACTGCAAAAAAATAGAAAAAATAGATACAGATATATATAAAAAATTACTAAAAGAAAACAGAAAACAACACAGAAGACAACAGAAACACGACAGCAGAAATATGCAAAACCACCAAATGAAACACAAAACAAGTAAAATAAGTGGAAAACACAGAGATGTAAAATTAGCTACAGACACAGAACAACCACAAAAAAAAAAAACAAAACAAAAAAACACAAACTGTCTACAAATGACGTGGTTGCTGAGTATGAGTGATGGGGACATTTAACATGTCTGTGCCCAGGGGCCCATTGTCTCCTTGTCCATCCATGAACAGTAGAGTCCCACACAACCAGGCGTCCTCTGAGTCACAACAACCCCAGCTATGATTCAAGCCCGAGTCTATTTCTGAGCAGTACACACATGGAGACGTGTCTGCCTGCTGTGCGTCATAAACCAGAGGTCATGAAGATGCTTTGAGTTTGCATTTAAAATCTCTTTAAGAAGAGAGAAATTTGAACATGTGCTCTGGACTGGAACAAGCTAAATAATCTTCAGGTTTTATGCATATTTTCTGAAGCTCACAAATTTTATTGCTCTAAAAATTCCTCTTATAAATCTCCTTACTTTGTCAGCCTGTGATGGTCATCACATTTCACTGAATGAACTTATGTTTTATTTCATTTTTTATGTGTACACTCTCCCTAAGTGGTTCACCCACATGAGCTCGAAGTTACGTGAAGAGGCCACAAACACTGCTTTGTGTTTCAGATTGTCAGGGTCTTCATACATCATTATCCCCTGTAGCTGCTCACTGAACAAATAAATTGAGGTGAAGAAATGTGTTTTTTAATAGTCTCGTTGGGTGGATGATGGCTTTTATGTATAGAGTTTCTTTATGGTGCAGACACAGGCTGCACCGAACTATCTCTCACTGTTGTAATTTCTGTCACTTCCTGCTTATCTCCACTCAGTTTATTCACCTGTTGAGACCGACTGCTGAATAACTGACTCAGGCTGAGCATCGTGACACCAGCACTTGGTTTCAGGTTAACACTCCTTGTAGCAACCTCTACTGCTACAGATGTATTATTGACAAGCATCTTTTATCTACTCCACAAATGCAGCTGTGTTTAGCCTAACAAATGTGTTTATTCTGCCTGGAGCTCATATTAACTCAACAGCGTAAGTTAACTCTTATTTTTTATAGATTTTTAAGCTTTTGCTTTTACTACTGGCCACTAATGATGTATTATTTGTATTAATGTCCCATGAGAACTAACTCATGGTAATATCCCAGCGGTGATCGACAGCTAGTTATTACTTTTGTGAAGCCAGTTAAAGTCATTTTAATAAAACATTAGGTCTAACGCTGCATTTAGGAAGAACAGGAAAACAGCTCATGCTTTGACTTTGGATGTGTTCATGCATTATTCCACGCTGGTTAGCCCGAATGTTCACCTTGCAAATAGCCTGATAAAGAGCTTAAATTAGAAACACGTGATGAGTTACGAATTTGTACAGTTTGTTACCAAGAAAAAAACAGCTTGTTTTAAATGAATTCAATTAATTGCGTTAATGGTACTATTGGACTTTTTCTCTATGTAATCATTAGTTTTGGGTTGCTGTGTAGTTGTGCAAGTAAATGAGAGCAGAAAACTAACCTTAATTGGTAATTATCATTAGAGACCACCAGACTTTATTTACATTTTCATTTCAGATGATGAAAATGCACAGTGAGGTGCCACAACATTAACAGAAGGATCTGGGAGGTGATAGAATAGTTTGGGTCTAATAACACAAGAAAACATCTGTCTGGGTGGACCATGGCTGTGTAACAGCTTTACAGCTGAAACAGGTTTAAAATACAACATTTTCCATGATGATCCTAGTAAAATCATGCTTTAACTGCACATTTTCACTTATTCTGGTTAATCGATCTCTGCTCATGCTGAAGGTGGACAAGGCTAAGATGGAAACGACATGAGGTCAAAAGTCCATGTATTAATATAAAGGTCTCCTCCTAACAGGTGCAACTAAACCAGAAATTTAAGATGTCATTAGGCGTCGTTCACAAAAGACCTGACCTGTCACAACATGAAAATCACAGTGGTAAATAATAAAATTCATGCCGACTGAATTTAATTTTAAGGATCCTTGGACTGTACTACACATTTTAGTGGGACACTTGAGAGATCAACAGAGTAATCATTAATGTTATTAGTAAGCTAACACTTGCTTTTCTCACTACCATATGTCCAAATCTGTTTAGAAGGTTGATCCAGCCAAAGGAATTGGAAACAGCTGTGTGGTTTACAGTGTTTTTTCAGGGTGGTTAAGTTGTATTGACTCAAACATCAGGGCAGTGAAAAAACTAGAGGGACAAACTCAATACCATAATAACCAACATAAAAGCTGTCAGACACAATTACCCATTTGTTTATCATATTTTTCTGTAGGATAAAGTATATACAAAAAGTTGGACAAAGCAAATACTAACATGATGCAGACTAGAAATGCAAATCTACTCTAAACAAAGTTCATCTTTGTGATGTGGATCATTGTACACTGTATTTACTGTAAGCAAATACATTTGACAAACTCTGAGGGAAGCAGCATATAGAAGAAGACAAAATGTGTTTTTATGATCTGAAGTCTTTGGTAGAAAATCTCTGAGTTATGTAAAAAAATTGTCCAACACGTTATATTCACAGTCAGACCATAAATTTAGGATGAAACTTGAGGGGATGCATGTGATATATGAGCAACAACCTGCAGGAAAAGTGCATCAAACACTGGCATACAGCCTGGCTGATCTAAAACAGATTCATGTCTGCAGGCTCAGGTTTGATCAGTGTAACTCAACTTATGGTCTTTGTTTAAAAGGGAATTTTATGGTCTACTTTTTAAGCATCTCAGTTTACTGTTTCTCATGACAGCGCTCTTCAGGAAATCAACGTTTTCTGTCTTTGAGTTTCTGTTTATTGCTTGCTGCCTGTCATCTGCGTTTGCTTTCTACTGCTGCAGTGTGTGTGATCTCATCAGTGTGTGAAGCAACGGCTGCACAAGGTTGATTCAGACATCAAAGGAAGCATTGGAGCAAGCATTGGATAAATGTCGAAGGACGACCTTCTCTCTTCCTTTTCAAAGGGGTCCACACAGTCCACCTGCTGAAGACCCTCACTAGGCACTAGGAGGCTCGAGGCCAGGCTCTCTACCAACTCTCGTGTCTACAACAATTCCTCTTAAATTCTCTTTGGGGAATGATTGGACCTCATGTTTTATTTTGAAATGTATCTATTATCTCAGTATCACAGGGCATATTTAACATGAGTCAGCCATAGTGCCATTAGCTGCAGGGATGATTTGTACAAGGAAAAGCTTTGTATGGTTGTACCTAACTTTTTATTTATTATCCACCTTCTCACTGACACATGGAGCTTTGGCTCTTTTACCTGTAGAGAAGGAATTTTATCCAGGAAGGGTTAAAACATGCAGTTTTAATTGTGGGTCATCACCTTTTTCTTTTGATAAAACATTTCTATCCTGCAGGATGACAATGGCACCACATGTAGAGCACTTGGGGCCACAGAAGAGCCTGAGAAGTACAAAAATTCAATTCAATTCAATTCAATTCAATTTTAAACAACTTTGTCAATTAAAAAAAAAAAAAGATGTGACGCAAATGCTGTGGTCTTCACAGTCGCCAGAGCTCAATCCCACTGGGAACCAACATGTTGGGAAGAATGATGGTCATACCTCCAGTAGAGCCCAGAGACTTGTAGAATCAATGCCAATAAGATACTGAAGATGTGGCCCAACACCTTACAAAGACACGTTTTTGTCTGTCACATTAGAGCACAGGGGGAAAAAACTACATATCAATCAGTTCACTGTAACGGCTGTGCTGAGGTGTCCTTAGCTCTGCCTGACTAGACTCCCCACAGGATACAATTTCACACATAAACTAACAAACAAACAGAAGGAGCTTTCAAAAAATAAAAATTAGATGTCGGGTGCAGTTTACAATATATTTCCATCCATTCATTCAGTGGTTGAATCTGTGGGTGGTGGGTTGGGGATATCAGAAAGTTTGCCATCATTCACCAAAGTGGTTCTTGTCACCAGGTTATCATTTTCATGCGCAGGATCCCAAAGCAGAGCCAGGGGGGAGGTGAGTGTCTGATTTGGGGACCTCAGAATCACTTCTCTGCTCTGATGGTGATGTGGGTCTTGGTTGCGTTTGACTGTCACTTTTAGCATGCACTCGGTTTATAACCAAGCAAAGCAGTTAGGATGAGAGTCAGCGTCTGAGGCCATGGTTGTTTGTGAGTGAGGGTAAAATGGTCGATGGATGGACTGATGCCAGGAGCAGTGCCTGAAGGTGAAACTCTCAATTTACCTGTCGATTTATGTTCCCTCACATTACGGAGGTTCCTCAGAGATAAAGGTGCTCAGATATCCAGAAGTAGATACGTGGTATCAATAAACTGCCTTCTGCCACAGTGTCGACACTGGTGATATCACTGGAGGCACTAAAGTTTTTGACTTCTATACATAGTGACTCAAAAGAAAAACACAGATTTGATTTTAGACATTGCTGCCATGCAAACTCCACACAGAAAGGCCTCAGGGTTGAACAGGACAGGAGCCTTTCTGCTGTGAGGTGACAGTGTTAACCACTGCACTGTCCTGCTGCTTGAAGACCACCTGAAGGTCAAACTACAGCTGCCATTTTACTAGCCACTTTTTGAATCAGGCATCCCTCGTTTTCACTCTCTCACTTATTCTCTACCTCATTATTGCAGCTCCCTGAGGGGATCCTTATCAGCTTCACCTACTGCAGCTCTGAAAGGGGTCTGAGGGATGGAGCAGGACAGACACAGAGATGGAGGGAGGACAGAGGAGGAGATAAAACAGAAGCTTAGGTGAGGAAGGAATTTTGTGGGGAGGTTGAGCAAAAGAAATGCATCATGCATGCAGGCAAAAACGAAACAAACAAAAATCATCCCACACACACACAGTTCCTAAGGTGTTATTCACACAGCTTATTGTTACACACTGATCTGAGCTGCATGCAACCTGCCTTTTTACTTCACACTGAAGGAAAAGGAGGTGGGGGTTCTCTCTGTCTCTCACCTGGGGGGGCTCTGTTATTGATTTGCTGCTCTTTAAATATTTGAGAGTCTCTTATTTACACACAACTTTATTTATTTAGACTCATGATGACGCTCAGGAGGAGTCAGCCAATTACCTATGCATTATTGACGAGGAGGCTGTCGATCTGTTGTGGCTCAAATCTCCACCTCTCCTCCCTTTCTTCCTCTTTCCTTCTCCTATCGTTTCCTCTCCCCCCATTGCATCTTTGAATACTCCTGGTTCATTTCTTTCCTTTCTTCCTATTCACCCCTCCTTCTCCGACTCTTCTCATTCTCAGTTGCAGTCAACACCTGGCATCAAAGTATATGTGCATATACATATGTATATATAGTGTCTCCCAGGTGTACAGCCTGTTCTGCTAATGGTTTGTATTGACACACTAGGGGAGATTTCTTTCTAAAGGAAGAGCATAAGAAAGCAGCACATTTGAGGTGAATAGGAAACAGGCCCACTCCACCTTGAAGTGGTAAACTCAGTGGGGATGTGACCACATGACTAAATGCACAGGATGAATCCTCCTCCTCCTCCTCCTCCACTTCAAAGGGATGTTGGCTTCATTAAAGATCTCCACCAGGAAACATGAGAAAGTACTACAAAGGGATGAGTGTTTATCTTCACACCTGTAGGCGAGCTTGCATTTAGAAAAGCACACACACAATCTCATCTTAAAGCTTCTGCACACTTTCAGACCTGGCGAAGAGGCATATACACAATCATGCATGCAAACATGCAAACACAGAAATGAACGCACAAGCACAAATCTGCCGATCAGCCATAACAGATAAAGTGAATAACAGTGATTATTTTGTTGCTGTGTTGGGTATATGAAGCAGCAGGTGAACACCAAGTCCTCAAAGCTGAAGCAGGAAAAACAGGCAGGTGTAAGGACCTGAGTGGCTCTGACAGGGGCCAAAGTGACTGGGTCAGAGGGAACTACAGAGCCTGGTGGGTGTTCCTGGTCTGCAGTGGTTAGTATCGACCAAAAGACATTAAAGGAAGGACAAACAGACGACAGGGTCATGGGTGTCCAAGTTTCATTGATGATGAGGTTGACCTACTGTCAATTAAACTTTCAAATTTCATTTATACCTTTCAAAAAAATCCCATTTTGTTTGAATTTGCTGCAATGTTTGGAATTTTGGTCTCATTGGTCTCTATGCAGAGAAACATTCAGTGGCTGTAGTGGTGATATAACAACTAGTGGGGATGATGAATTTGTTTAAAGCATGATCTCTAACTTGTCCTCATGATCACAGTTTTCACTCCTTTTGATATGTTTTTCACTGAATGCTGGACAAATGTGTTTCTCTCCCTGACAGTAGAATTATGAGAGCAACAGATTCACAGAAGAGATGCAGAGTGACACAAGTGCCAGCCTACTGCTGCACTGACTCCTGTGTACACAGTGATAGGCAGCTGGTCATAATGTTATGGCTGATCGGTGTATTATTGTATAATACAAGGCTGAATGGGGTCAGTGCAGCATGTTGAAGTACAAACCCTACACATACTGCACCAGCTACAGTGTACAAAAAAACAAAGTGTATATAGATGTGTGTAGCAAAGTTATGAGAGGCAACTGGATCTCTGAGAACCCTTAAAAAATAATGCACAAAACAGAAAAAGAGGAAAAGGAAGGAGAAGGGATGTGGACTGAAAGCTAGTCTTGTGTGCCTACAGAAAATTTGTGTGTGTGTGTGTGTGTGTGTGTGTGAGCAGATGTATAGACTTTTGAAATGGCCACATAGGTTGTTTGTCCCTACTCTCGGATGAGGCCCATGGATCAATAATTGGACTCATTAACAGCAGATGTAGCAGAACTTTGTTGTCAACATCTGTTGTCAACAACTTCCTCCTTTACGCGTCATAATTACTGAGGCTCCTCCGCTTAAGGTGACCTAACAATAAAATGTATTGGTTGTAAAAGGCTGCTTGAACAGAGGGCATATTTTACAGGACAGATTCAAACTTTTAAAGGACAGACTGTTCCTCTGAGAGATGTAACGAGCTTGTGTGTGTGTCTGTGTGCAGGTTACTGTGACCACATGTGTTTGTCAGTCCTGAGCTGAGGAATGGCACATACTGATAAATACGTTTCCTGAGAGTTACATGTTTATTATCTTCATAATTATTCAGCTGTGTACATCAAGCTGTTCCTGCATTGATTAATTATTGTTTAAGCAGCATAAATAATGTGCTTGGATGTAGTTCTAATTCAAATTCCTTAACAGATGACAGACCAAATAGGACCGATAATAAGCTCATTAATGCTGCTTTGTAGATGCAGTCGCCCACGCAGCCTGGAAACACTGAAAACAGACAAAAACAAAGTCATGCATGTGATGTTAGACACAATGGACAGACAAGCGCATACATCATTTACTGTGTGCATAAGATGTTTAGAGGTGTTTTTAGTGAACTTGACCATTTCTATTACTGATTGTTTTCATTGTTTATTAATCTCATGATCATTTTTATGATTAATCAATTGATCTTGTTCTATTAGAGCTACCAAGAAAAAAAAATAACAACTGTGCTTTACTACTGTAGTACTTTATAAATATATATTACTATATACTATAATATGGATTAAATATGTATTACCTAACATAAAACTTTTGCTTTTGCCATATTTAGTCCCAGTTTTACTTGTAATGTAGTATTTTACATCATTGTATTATTTCTACTAAACTAAAACATGAGTATTTCTTTCTGCAGTTTACGCAGATATAATTAATGAAGTTATCACACACACAAACTGAATTTGAAATTGATTAATCTGCTTGTTGTCTTGTTGCATTAATATACTATCAGGAAACAGTGCCCACGACATCACAATTCCAAATCCCAAATATTTTAATTTAGATCATCATAGGATCATCCTCACTAAATTCGCAAAATAACTCAAAGCTTAATTGATGATCAGAATGACTGATTGTCAACTAAAAATAACTACAAAAATAATCCACATATTCTTAAACTCTACACGTGTGGGCATATACACACAAACACAAATTGCATAAGCTTGCTTTCTTTTGTTGCCTGCCCAAACCTCTTCACAAAACTTAATTCAAAACAACATTGTTAAGATCAAATGTATGAAGGCTGAATTATGTCTTTCACATTTCCTAGTCATGACTCACACACAGAAAACACGTGCCTGCTACCATGCATACGAAGCATAATTATTACTGTGGAACCTGATCCAAACATGCGATTAGGAAATATAAAAATTTGCATGTGAACTCCTTTTTGTTGGAGAATAAAAAACAGCATCAGAATAAATGTTTAGTAAGAGTCTTAGTCACACATAAGCCTCTTATAAACAGAAGCTAGATCATCCATCAATTATCTATACCTGCTTATTCCTTAACCTGCTAACCAGGTTTTCCTAACCAGGGTCCCAGGGACCTGCTGGAGCCTATCCCAGCTCTCTGTGGGTGAAAGGCAGGGGTCCACCCTGGACAGGTCACCAGTCCATCACAGGGCCACATAGAGACAAACAACCTCACACACTCACACTCACTCCTATGGGCAATTTAGAGTCACCAATCAACCTGACATACATGTTTTTGGACTGTGGGAGGAAACCAGAGTACCTGGAGAAAACCCACACAAGCACAGGGAGAACATGCAAACTCCACACAGAAAGGTCCCTGATGGGTTTCAAACCAGGAACCTTCTTGCAGTGAGGCAACAGTGCTAACCACTAAGGTACCGTGCTACACTACACTGACATATCAGGCAAAAAAAAAAAAAGTTTTTGCTAGTCTTTATACTCTTTATACTAAACTGTGAATATTTACACAGTAAAACTAATAACAGCTCCTGGCTGCTGGATTTTTGGTCTTGACTGCACAATAAAAATTCTCCTTGGTGAAGGTGCAAAGCATTGTCTTTTTATTATTTTTATCCAAGATAGAGAACAAATATAGAACCATGCAGTGTCTGGCAATGACATTTAAATTCAGTTATGACATGCCACTGTTGCACTATTTGTTTCTTACGCTTTTTGTGTTTGGTGGTTTACGTCTTTCTGTCTGGATGGAGTCTTCAACCACAATGAACTGTGGAAACTAGAAAACATTCTGCTGGACTTTTGGCCTGGAGGCATTTTGAGGAGTATTTATTGTGTGCACATACACACACAGCTTTTTTGATAGGTCTGATAAATGAAATACACCTGTTGGAAGCCATGTATAAAGTTTCAAAGTCACCCTGAGAGCAGATAACATCGGAGCAAGATGGAAAGCTCTAAGTTTATGAGCTCAAATTAATATCTGATGGTTGTAATAAAACCATTCTCAGCTTTCAGTGGTTCAGTTTGCTGTGCCTGCATTTACAGTACAGTTCATGGCCTCTCACACAGACATAACCAGCAGGTACTAAAAACCGTGACTATGAACCTCATCTCCTATGAATTATGTTCATACTTTGCTAATTTGCATCAGTAATTTATATCCATTGCCAAGTACAAAGTAGTGGTTCATACATCGCACTTGATAGTAAGGGTGTGGAGATCAGTGGCACCCAATGCCATCAAGTGTTTAATTTCTCCAGTGGAGGGCTACATCCAAGTCCTGTGTCACATCAGAAACCAGTATTACTAATTTTTATGTTTAACTATCGGCACCATCTTTACCTAACCTGAAAGGAATTCTTTGACATTTTGACAACTACACCTACTTGACTTCCTGTCAAGAAATATATGAAAAGATTGATCCCACTCTTACATTTGTTTATTACGACAGCTGTGACTTTCTGGAGTCGCCTTGCTGGTTGTCTGGCAGCTTCATACCAAGAAGTGACTGCACCAAACGATAAAATAGTCTGAAACCTGAAGTTGCTGTTTGAAAACTTTTTTTGTATGGATTCATCAAATGAGACATACTCAGTTGTAAACTAAAGGAAACCAGAGTACCTGGAGAAAACCCACGCAAGCATAGGTTGAATGTGAGTAGAATGTGAATGCAAAATAAAAAATAAATTTATATTTACACTAAATAGTCAAATTACATTTTGGAAATAATGTTAAACATGTCTCAACCGGTACTGAGGCCAGAGAAGTCAACCTTCTTTTCCTTTCAGCTGTTCCCTTCAGGGGTCACCACAGCGAATCATCTGCCTCCATTTAACCCTATCCTCTGTATCCTCCTCACCCACACCAACTATCCTCATGTCCTCCTTCACTACATCCAAGAACCTCCTCTTTGGTCTTCCTCTAGGCCTCCTTCCTGGCAGCTCTAACCTCAGCATCCTTTTACCAATGTATTCACTGTCCCTCCTCTGAACATGTCCAAACCATCTCAATCTGGCTTCCCTGGCTTTTTCTCCAAAACATCTAACATGAGCTGTCCCTCTGATGTCCTCATTCCTGATCCTATCCATCCTTGTCACTGCCAGAGAGAACCTCAACATTTTCAGCTCTGCTACCTCCAGCTCTGCCTCCTGTCTTTGCCTCAGTGCATCAAAACTTTAAAATACATCTGGTCCTGAAAAATACGTTTGGTGTCAGAAAGAGAGGGGCAGAGCTGTCAACTGATCATCACCTGGTGGTGAGTTGGATCCGCTGGCGGAGGAGGAAGCGGGACAGACTTGGCAGGCCCAAATGTACTGTGAGGGAATGTTTTGCCGAACCCTCTGTCAGAGGGGTCTTTAACTCCCACCTCCGAGAGAGCGTCAATCAGATCCCAGGGGAGGGTGGGGACATTGAGTCTGAATGGACCATGTTTTCCACCTCCATTGTCAACGCAGCGGCTAGGAGCTGTGGCCGTAAGGTCTTGGGTGCCTGTTGTGGCGGCAATCCCCGAACCCGGTGGTGGACACTGGAGGTAAGGGATGCCGTCAAGCTGACGAAGGAGTCCTACCGAGCTTGGTTGGCTTGTGGGACTCCTGAAGCAGCTGACAGTGGCAAAAACTCGGGTATGGGAGGAGTTCTGTGAGGCCATGGAGAAGGACTTCTGGTCAGCCCCAAAGAGATTCTGGCAAACCGTCCGGTGCCTCAGGAGGGGGAAACAGTGCTCTGCCAACACTGTTTACAGTGGAAGTGGGGAGCTGCTGACCTCGAGTGGGGATATTGTCGGACGGTGGAAGGAATACTTTGAGGATCTCCTTAACTCCGCCAATACGTCTTCCATAAGGGAAGCAGGGGCTGGTGATTCGGAGGCTGATCCATCCATCACCCAAGCCGAAGTCACTGAGGTAGTTTGGCAGCTCCTTCGGTGGCAAAGCACCAGGGGTGGTTGAGATCTGCCCTGAGTACCTCAAGTCTCTGGATGTTGTTGGGCTGTCATGGCTGACATGCCTGCGCAACATCGGGTGGCATTCGGGGACAGTACCCCTGGATTGGCAAACCGGGGTGGTGGTTCCTCTTTTTAAGAAAGGGGACCGGAGGGTGTGTTTCAACTACAGACAGCTCACACTCCTCAGCCTCCCGGGGAAGGTCTATGCCAGGGTGCTGGAGAGGAGGATCCGGCCGGTGGTCCAACATTGAATCCAGAAGGAACAATGCGGTTTCCGTCCCGGTCGTGGAACACTGGACCAGCTCTATACCCTCTCGAGGGTGCTTGAGGGCTCATGGGAGTTTGCCCTACCAGTGCACATGTGCTTTGTGGACTTGGAGAAGGCATTCGACCGGGTCCCTCGTGACATCCTGTGGGAGGTGCTCCAGGAGTATGGGGTCTGGGGCCCTTTGTTGAGGGCTATCTGGTCTCTGTACAAACAGAGCAGGAGCTTGGTTCGCATTGCCGGCAGTAAGTCACACCTGTTCCCAGTGCATGTTGGACTCCAGCAGGGCTGCCCTTTGTCACCGGTTTTGTTCATTACTTTTATGGACAGAATTTCTAGGCGCAGCTAGGGGATGGAGGGAGTCCAGTTCGGGGACCACAGGATCTCATCTCTGTTTTTTGCAGATGATGTTGTCATGTTGGCTCCATCGAGCCAGGATCTCCAGCGTGCGCTGGGGTGGTTTGCAACCGAGTGTGAAGTGGCTGGGATGTGAATCAGCACCTCCAAGTCCAAGGCCATATTACTCAACCGGAAAAAAGTGGCTTGCCATCTCCAGGCCAAGGGAGAGATCCTGCCTCAGGTGGAGCAGTTCAAATACCTTGGGGTCTTGTTCACGCGTGAGGGAAAGACAGAGCGTGAGATTGACAGACGAATCGGGGCATTGGTAGCAGTAATGCAGTTGGTGTACTGGTCCGTTGTAGTGAAGAAGGAACTGAGCCGAAAGGTGAAGCTCTCGATTTACCGGTCAATCTACATTCCTACTCTCACCTATGGTCATGACCCAAAGGTCATGACCGAAAGGACAAGATCTCGGATACAAGCCTCTCCTCAGTGCAAGACACATGAAAGCCCGCATAGAGTTTGCCAAAAAACACATGAAGGACTCCCAGACTATGAAAAATAAGATTCTCTGGTCTGATGAGACCAAGAACTGAACTTTTTGGCGTTAATTCTAAGCGGTATGTGTGGAGAAAACCAGGCACTGCTCATCACCTGCCCAATACAATCCCTACAGTGAAACATGGTGGTGGGAGCATCATGTTGTGGGGGTGTTTTTCAGCTGCAGGGACAGGACGACTGGTTGCAATTGAAGGAAAGATGAATGCGGTCAAGTACAGAGATATCCTGGAAGAAAACCTCATCCAGAGTGCTCAGGACCTCATACTGGGCCGAAGGTTCACCTTTCAACAGGACAATGACCCTAAGCACACAGCTAAAATAACAAAGCAGGGGCTTTGGAACAACTCTGTGACCGTTCTTGACTGGCCCAGCCAGAGCCCTGACCTAAACCCAATTGAGCATCTCTGGAGAGACCTGAAAATGGCTGTCCACCAACGTTCACCATCCAACCTGACAGAACTGGAGAGGATCTGCAAGGAAGAATGGCAGAGGATCCCCAAATCCAGGTGTGAAAAACTTGTTGCATCATTCCCAAGAAGACTCATGGCTGTACTAGCTCAAAAGGGTGTTTCTACTCAATACTGAGCACAGGGTCTGAATACTTATGACCATGTGATATTTCAGTTTTTCTTTTTTAATAAATTTGCAAAAATTTCTACATTTCTGTTTTTTTCTGTCAAGATGGGGGGCTGAGTGTACATTAATGAGAAATAAAATGAACTTTTTTGATTTTGGCAAATGGCTGCAATGACACAAAGAGTGAAAACTTTAAAGGGGTCTGAATACTTTCCGTACCCACTGTATGTGTGGACAGAATAAAAGGAACGGTGCTGACTGACAAAAACTGGTGCATCAACATGACAGCAGATATGAGGACTGCTGCATGTCTAAGACACACAGGTACAGAGTGTGCCTGTTTTATCTGCAGCCCATTGACATTTTTACAGCAAAGCAAACAGTTCCTCCTCAACATCTTTCACAAACACAAATGAACGCAAGTCCAAGGATGAAGAATCATGCAATCCTTTGGCAGAACCCTGTGAAAGACTGCCCCTGACTGGTCGCCTGTTCTCACTGAGGTTCTCTTTGGTTTTGTGAATACAGGTAAAGATCTCCTTGAAGAGGGCTTTGTACTCAAGCTGCTGGCCATCTTTCAGAACCACTGTCAGATTGGATAGAGAAGCTGAGCTGGACAGACGTCAACGGGTCTGGATACTCGCAAAGGAACTGTTGGATGTCTGAACAGCTTTATGGCTTTATGGAGTTCATCTGTTGCTGGGTGGCATGGCAGCTCATCATATTTCACCTACACAACACACCCATAGCTTATTGAAATGCCTTCATTTTCTTCTAACTGCTGTGTACTTCTTAATATTCTACACTGGATAGCAAATCATAAGACTGAAAGGGATCGTTTTTCTGACAATTTTTCTCCTGCCCTGTTGAGTTTTTCATGCATAAATTGTACCAGACATGCTACAAAAACACCAACTGCAGCGCACTGTACTGTGCATCCACCTCGTTGTGGCTTTCAAAGCGCTGTCACTGTTACACCTTTGCTGGCTGTATCTTCTCTGCTCCTCAGCATTTTCCACCAGCTCCTCTGTCTCACTCTGCTCCAGGCTTTGATTTTGTTCCAAGGCAAAAAAAATACTGTCAGGCAACAGCAGCGGTCTTTGGTCTCTGGTCTTTTCACACTGGGGGGATTGGAGGGTTCATAGGACATAAATCTCAAGTATAATGGAAAATTATACATGATACGGGTCTATGCTTGTGCTGTATATTAAATGTTGCATCACAAAGTGTCAGCTATAACAATGCCAAAATAATTCATCATTTTGAATGTAGTCCATTCATAAGTCGGTCCTAACCTGTTGGCACAACACAGAAGCCGCAGCTGTTCCACTTCAGCCACCCCAGTCCCACAGCCCCAGGTATGGGAGTAATTTGGCTGGGTGATTGAGCAATTTTGATAAAAATATAATTTAAATATAATTATTTAATTATCATGTTATTCTAAATGTTAATTGTTGATTCATATTTAGTAAATTTAACAATTATATTTATACATCCACTATATATATATCTATATATATATATATAGATATATATATATTTCTATATATCTATATTTGTGCTTTTAATCTGCTTTAAAATGACATAATAGTGATTACATGGGTCCCCTTGCTGATTTTATGTAAATTTATTTCATATCATAAAAAGATTTTTATGCACAAGTGCACAAATTAAATATAAAGTTTTCTCATATGCACACTTTCACACTTTGTCAGGAAAATGGGCCCAACCAGTGCAAATTCACACACTTGCAATACCATCCACAACCACTCAGGGCACTGTGCGAAACACAAATGTCTGGAAAATCTACCCTCTGGGGTCCAACTTTCTTTTTAAAAACAAGTGCACTAGGCTTATCAGGAGGCTGCTTTCTATTGATTGCGATGCTTGTGCCCATGGGGACTGAGACCTGGTTCCCATGGGGAAACCGGTTCCCGTGAGTGATGTCATGTGGTGATCCCCACCAGAATAGAAAAACAAGCACACACACACATTCCTATTTAGGGTCACAGGGATCAGCTGGAGCCTATCCCATCTCTCTTTGGGTGAAAGGCAGGAGTACACCCTGGACAGGTCACCAGTCCATCACAGGGCCACATAGAAACCAACAACCTGGAGAAAACCCACACAGGCACAGGGAGAACATGCAAACTCCACACTGAAAGGCCAGGTTGAGATCCCACGATCGCTGTGAGGCAACAGTGCTAACCACTAAGCGGCCATGCTGCCCTAATAGGTTACCCTTTGATAGTTAATCAAAGAGCTGTATATTAATTCTAAGAATGACCCTTACTATTGTTGTGGTGCTGATATGTCTTAAAAAAATCAACATGTTATAATTTAAATAAATTTGTCAAAAACTTTCAATGCCAAATATATGAAATTACTAAGAATTTTGCACGTACTTACATATAATATTGAAAGCAGCCATAAATCACCTGTTAACCAAAGCTGTCTCTGGTTGTACCGGAAATAAAACAAGATAGTGGAAGGTGTTTGTGACATGAAGTGAAAGAGGAGAGGGATGCCAGAGAGAACATGTGGACATGGAGCTATAAACTGGGCCTGACCTGGACAAACCAGGATGTCTTGTAATCACAAACTCAGTCTCTGAGTTTGGAGGCCATATGGTGTAAAAGAAAACAGGGCTGATTGGGTGAGAGGTGTCATCACACTCACTAAGATAAGGACATTCATCTTTTTTTATATTCAGTTAACTGTTTTCCCAGCTCAGTGTGTTCAAATAATTCCAGCAAAATGGAATTTGTGTGAAGCCAAACCCCATTTTCGATACTATTAGCAGCAATGGCAATTCTGCATTTAGTAATTACCTCTCTGCTGGTGGAGTTTCGCACTTAATTCAAAATGCCTACCTGCACACAAGGAATTCATAGGCAATGGTGTATGAATGTAATGCAGTGTTATTGTGTTGATTTTGTCTGACTGACATCAGCATATTATCAGCATTTCCTGCTGCTACAGTGACACTGCACATTTAAAGAGTTCAAATGGAAAAACATGAGGTGTCTTTTATTGTAAAGCAATCACAGGAAATGCAGTATGTTAGCCAGAGAGGTCAGTGTTGACCTCTCTTTTTATAAAGTGAATCTATAAAACTTGCGATTTTGAACAGATAATTTGTTCCATTTTGCGGAGATGAATGGAACAAAGCAAAGAGTAGCCAGAGTGAGCTGTTATTGACTCTTTACTACATTAAATCAATAAACATTTTTGCCTGTACTGGTAACAGAAACATCAGAAGCTTGTTTTATTTCCGACAAAGACTTTGCTGCCTCAAGGAGTCTGGGGCCCCGAGTATTAAACTGCTGTTACTATGGCAACCACAGTTATCCCCAAGGATTTCTGACCTTGTGTATGCTGCAGACTTCATCGTATTGTTTCTTGACACAGTTTCTGTAATATGACAAAATCCGGACCAAAACTCCAGTTTTTGGTTAATGTCACCTTTTTTTGTAGATAAAATAATTCAATAATTAGGCTGTGTTTCTTTTTGTAATCAGGTCTGGTGTCTAGGGTCTTTTTGATGATTTCCTCCTGTTCTTTGCTCTATTTCAGGTTATGTTTAGGTTAACATCCATTCAAAACAACCATGGAAATGTTCTGCGCTTCAACTGGCTCATGTTGCTGCTTGTGATCTGAGCATTTTCACTTCCACTGGTCCATAAGTACATCCAGACTTTGTCATTTGCATCCACATACTTATGAAATATATTTTGGGCCTTAATTTAGTTTATTTAACTTCACATGGTCATGTGGTATGACTTTGAGCATGTACACGTGCCTGTGGCATGGTTTTATTTTGCTTATTATTAATTAGCTAATTATTCACAATTATATTGTTGGTAAATAACTTCTCAAATCCGATTTCCTCTTCAGTCACTTTGGTCTGACTTTTGACTCCTTGTGAAAAAGATCAAACATCCCCCACTTTTCAGGTGGGTGAACTGATGGAAACTGAGATGAATAGATGGATGGATTGTAACAGATGGGAGTAGGAGGAAGAGACAAAGCCCTTTCTGTGTCTCCAAAGAGATAGGAAAGCGACTGAAACCAAAGTCAACACAGAACCCACCTCAACAGTTTTATCTGATTTTTTTATTTCATGATTTTTTCCATCATAAAGCCCAGAGGACTCTTTAAAAATCCAGCTGAGTTGAGTTCTAAAGGATTACTTATTGAAAAATAATCTTGTACCTTTTATCTTTGTCCTCTGCCCTCCTCCACCTTTCATTTTGTGACCAAAAACGATTGCATTGACCGATGTTGCCTCAGATTTGGGGTTCAGTCTGATAAATGACTGTCCATCATTGAAGGAGGGGAGAAAAGGCAAGGGAGATAACCCGGTTGTCTATCATCCTTTGTCCAAGTGCAGAGAGGAGATTGGATATTGACCCAAGGTTGCCTTCTTCAAGTCTCGATATTTGAAGACTCTGTCATGGAGCAATACTAGAGTCCAAATACTTTCTGTTTCTCTACCGTCACAAGTGCACATGTTCTAACTTAAACCCCTTAATTTTTAACATACCAAATGTTGTCTATCATCACACCAGTCAACACCATGTAGAAATTATTATTCTGCTGTTGGAGAGTTGAATCGAAAGTTTGAAAGTGGGCTTGGTGAATTGTAACCAAGCCTTCACTCATTAGTGAAATATACTCATTGTAATGTCACCTGAAATCATTGCAGCCCTGCTCTAGTCTTACTGCTGTCTATCACCAGCTTGTTTCAGTGCAACAGCTGCTTCAACAACCACAGTCAACCTGGCAGCTATCCAACCCTGCTTTAAACTTTTCTCATCCTCGCACGTTTTCTGTTTTAGGGCGAAGCTGTCTCTCTGCACCATCAGGTCATTTTTCACAGCTTTAAACCTGTTCTGGCCGTCCAGCCACCCTTTCCCCCCTCAGTCTGTCTAATTCTTTTGTGTACATCCGACCCGTGTCCTGTCATTATAGACAGTCTCTGCACAGCGCCACCTGGCCACGGCGGAAGTCCCTACAGGGGCAGAGACGTCTGTATCTGGGGGAGTGTCCTGCACAGCTGAAGAGAAGAGGCTCCCGCTGGAGGCCACACTCCCGCCGCACCACTGAGAACGCTGGAAGGATATGGTTGATCTCGGAGTCCACCACCTCACACTGCACCTCCAACCTGGGGTTAAATAGAAGAGCAGAGGTCTGAAACAGTTCACTGGGTTTAATCACAGGGAAAATGTTCTAGTTGTGTTCTTCACAGGATAACATAGAAACTTAGAAAATACAAATAATCTCAGAGTAAGTTTTATTTTTTTGGAGACAAGTAACAGGAAAGTAGAAATAGAAAAACTTAAAATTAAATGGAAAGCAGAAACACATAGAAACAGAAATTTCATCCTTTTCATAACACTACAGATGCTGGTTTAAAAGCAGAATGAAGAAATTTAGATGAGAGACAGCTAGGAAGATGGAAAAAGTGCCAGGCACATATAAGACTGTCAGATAGATAAGAGACATGAGCTACAAGGAGCAGTACCAGAACAGTAACAAAGAAGAGCCGCCATGTAAACCAAGACAGTAAAAAAAGCTAAACACAAAATCTACTTGGAGGATGAAACAAAAGAAAAGAATAAGAGTTGGAACTGAGAGCAGTCTGGAGGGGGATGTGTGGAGGAGAGACTCAAACAGCATTGGGCTTTGAGTCTCAGAGCTCCAAAAAGGGCAAAATCTAAAACTTTCTGGTTCGGCTGCTTGGAGCTGGTACAGTAAATAAATACCTGGCGAGACTCACCTGTTCTGCCCGCACTAACAACCTGCACTAACATCCGGTGCAGGTTTAGATTCTATCATAAAGAGCCTTTAGACCAACTGTCTTTATTTGACATACTGCTTATTCATTTACAGTTTTTCTTCATATGTACCATCATTATCATCAACACGATTTTTATAAGCATTAATTTAAATGTATCGATGCAGGACACATTTATTGGTAGAAACCACTACAGGTTTGGCTGTTGGCGTTAAGCTATATGTTAAAATTTGGCTGCAGCAGTAAGTTTGTGTGCAGAATTCAGTACGGTAACTCAGACAGACATTACCTTTGGCTGACTTACCCACGCAAGGCCTCCTTGTTGTTGATGAATCGGAAGTGAGCAGGTTCACAGATTGAGCCAGCTGACTGGCATGCGTCCACACAGGACTGGCCCTCTTGAGATATGAGCAATCTGAGGGAGGTGAGAGGAGGCCAGGCTGGGGGAGTCGTCACATTGGGCGCCCAACCAAGGGCTGTGGAATTGGGCAGAGGGACAAAAAGAGGTCCTGTGATCCTGTTACCACTGGAAGACCCCAGTCTGGAGAGGTTGGCTAGAACAAAGGGAGGCTCTGGGGCACAGAAGTCCTGGAGGTGAAAGATAGGATGACATCACGGGAAGAAAAGCCGTAAAAATGTATGTTTTACTGTCTTTATAGGCAGAATGGTGATACAACCTGCTAAAAAGCTTATTAACAGTCAGGTCTTTCATATGTTGAGAAGCCAAAACAAGTTCAATCTTCATTCAAGAGCCAATTTGTGCTAACCAGAAGAGGTGTAACAAAAATACTGCAGAAAGCTCAGAGGCTGATCAACTGCAAGCTCTGGTTTCTATGTTATATCTTGTGGGAATCGAGTTGAACTTTCTCTCTCTTCTCTTTTTTGACAATATAGGAGGTAGTAGGTTACTATGTTCAAACCAGCTGCCAGTCAGGAGCGGGCAAAGGCTGGTGAGAGAACCTCTGCAGTTTGTTTGACATCTAGTGTAGGATTATTTAATAAAATCTTTCTTCCATCATTATGATCCCCGCACTTTGTCTGTTCTACTCACTCATCCCTCCTCATTAGCGTCAAAAGACCTCCTGCGTTAGAGCCTCGGGGCAGTTAGTAATGAGAGTTAGCATGTAGATTAATCACAAGCCTATATATGTGAAGTATAGGCACACTAACACACACTCACAAGCTTACTGACAATACTGAATGCACATAATACTGAATGCACATAATACTGAATGCACATAATGATGAAATATTGAGCAGAGTGGGGAGTCTGGGAGCTGGTGAAAAGAGAGTGAGAGTGACTAAAAGAGTGGGTCGCTGCAGGTGTGTGTTATGTTCACTGTTCTGTGTACATTTGTGTTGAAATGAAGTGGACCTCACCTGATGCTGTATGTAAGCGTGTACTCTTTCCAGCATCCCCTCACAGGTGTACTCATACGGCAGATAGGGCTCAACCTGAACACAACACAGACAAATGGGTAAACATTGTCCTCACCCAACTATTATTTCCATATTTTGCATGCATTAAAGTGTTTTCTGTGTCACTTGTCATTTACACTAATTGCAATACACTGCAATCTCTGCATTGTAAATTTAAGCAGATGAATGTTTCTATTGTGAGAGTTTTGCAAGGCATAATCACAGTATGTTATTGCTTGGAAACTCATTAGGCTCTATTTGCATACCAATAGATCATCCCCTGTTGTGATGTGCAGGGTGTATAACTAAAGCACACTTTTGATTAGCCTAATTACAGATATATGATTATACATCTATCTATCTTTCTGTTCTTTTGTGTTTCTACCAACATGCTCAATACACCTCAATAAAGTCTGTCACATTAAATGGGATGAATAGAAAATGACTGCAACTGCAATGCTAGGATCAATCTAAACGAATCAGATGATTTAACAAACTGCAATACTGGTATCATGTTTTTGATCAGCTCCTTTCAATAAAAACATCAGTTCAAACTGTGATTGACTTAAAAAAAAGTCAATCAATCATTAATAGTGTAACAAAACGGAAATATATTTTTTACAGACTTCGGAGAGATCAAAGTGGCTTGTCTTTATGCCCTAATGTAAAAGACCTGCCTCTGTAAATGATACACGACTCACTAAATTGCATTTCCAATCTGAAATCAAAGGAGTCTAATGTTCAACCATGTGTGAAATCAGACTTGGCCCATTTCAAGTAAAAACCACGAGTATGCAGGGATGATGCAATTTTAAAAGTTATGCACACTGCAAATCTTATCAAAGCCTCATGTTAATCTACTTTGTATGCTGGAGCAGAAAGTAAACGCACGGACAGAAGAGACACACAAACAAGCATGCTGCAGGTACAATGTTTTATATCACTTCTCCCGTTAAGCTTTACTTAACCAGGCAAGGTGACTCAGGGCATGTTCTCATTTACAAGAGACGCCTTGGGGAGAAAGAAGCTTTTTTATTGGTTTTAAATTCAGATAATTCACAGAGTTTAAGACAAAAAATGTACCACAACCAAAAATATTCCACTTTTACCAAACATTGTGACATATGGCTCAGAAAACTGCGTTCACCTTCTCTTAAGGTAACTACAGCATAGAATGTAACCCTAACGAGGTGACAGAAGCAGAGAAAATGAAGAACAGAAACTGAAAAATACAGAGATGAGGAATAGAGGATGGTAAAGGAATAACAAAACCAAGGATGAAAAATAAGCAATGGAAAAAAGAAAGAGACAGAGAAAGAGATGGCGAAAGGATTTATTGGAACATGAACAAGACTTGTCAGCCTGCCAGGGATTGCTTTGTCCTGCATGACTGAACATGAACTTCTGCCACACAGACAGGGTGTGTATATGTCTCTGTGTGTTGTACTTAATAGCTGCAATATAAAGTAAGGTTCTGTGTGATGAGATGCCTGATATGTGCAATTTCAGTGTCTTCGACTCTACAGTTTCAATTGTGTGTCTTTGTGTGTGTTTCAATTTGAATAAGTGCAAGCAGAAGAATATTATCTGACTCTATAAGTGTGTATGTGTATGCAGGGGGCATTGTGCTTTCAGTGAAGGGTGAAGGGGTAGATCAGCTCTCTCTCAGTTGTCTGACAGTGCAGATGAAGACAGAGCAGTCAGCAAGTGCGGCTGAACTGTGGCTTGTCTGATAACACAGACAGGATGACGAGAAGCGAGAGCACACAGGTGCACGTACA
The DNA here is from genome assembly GCF_900324485.2 of Mastacembelus armatus. NCBI lineage: Eukaryota > Metazoa > Chordata > Actinopteri > Synbranchiformes > Mastacembelidae > Mastacembelus > Mastacembelus armatus. Next base: position 23,146,215 of record NC_046633.1, read on the forward strand.
CAAAAACACACAGGCTTCATTGCAGATATCACCTCTCGTCTAATCGCCATGAAAACTACTTCTAATCTGCTAAAGGAACAAACTATTACAGAGCCTTTAAAGGATCACGCAGACCTGCCTTCCTGCCCTTCTTGAATTTGTTGGTTTGTTGGAGCATTTTTACTATGAACTACAACAAGGCATTAGTTACTGGAGATGGTTGAAATGTAAATAGATAATACCAAAGTCATATTAGGATTTATGATGATATTTGGCAACAGTATCTGCAGTTAGCACTATTACGTTGCCTGTAAAAAAAAAATCACTTGTCATTTCTAAAATAACTTCAAGAATATCTATTAAACAGCCAGAGTGTAGTGAAAGTACCTCTCTGTGTCTCATCTGACAAAAGGAACATCTTTTTCTGAAATATCCACACACCTGTCTGCAACCATCTTTTTATAGACACTGCACATGTGATCTGCTGCTGTGTAATACCTCAGCTGTTTCATGCATCGATGTACCTGTGATTTTATTCACAGTATATCTTAACAAATGACTTTTTTTTTAACGTGCTGTCTGTGTCACCCTTAAAAGTTTGCTAAAAACCAGCAGATTTCCCCGGGTGTTTATTCTCATGCAGTTAGCTGTAGTGGCTACCTCAGACATCCTTATCTTGTGTCTGCTTTCCTTCTGACTTAGATAGCCATCCATCCATCAATCCATCCATCATCTATACCCACTTATTCCTTAACCAGGGTCACAGGGATCTGCTGGAGCCTATCCCAGCTCTCAATGGGTGAAAGGCAGAGGTCCACCCTGGACAGGTCCCCAGTCCATCACAGGGCCACATAGAGACAAACAACCTCACACACTCACACTCACTCCTATGGGCAATTTAGAGTCACCAATCAACCTGACATACATGTTTTTGGACTGTGGGAGGAAACCAGAGTACCTGGAGAAAACCCACACAAGAACAAGGAGAACATGCAAACTCCACACAGAAAGGCCCCTGATGGGTTTCAAACCAGGGACCTTCTTGATATGAGGCAACAGTGCTATCCACTTATCCATTGTGCTGCCCCTGAGTTAGAAATGAGTGTGAAAAATAATTTGACTGAAATAGTTATTCTGAGCAGTGTCTGGCTAACATCACTGCCCTGTTCCACTGCACCTGCTGTAGTGGAGCTGCTTCCAGGTATGAAAGATCTGTGCCATTGTTACTTTAGAGTGTAAAATGTTCCTTCTTGGCACATTGGTCATCTGTTTTGATGAGAACCAAAAGTCGATATGAACCTCAAACTCTTTTGCAAGCTATTTCTTTGTCTGCTCTCATCTCTATTCTTTTACCATTTCTCTCCTCTTTTTGTGCTTTCCAGAAAGATTCAATCTTCCCAGTTGACTCTTTAATTAACCCCTCGCCCACTCTTGGCAATCCCTGGCATTCTCATATTCTTGCTCAGCCCACATTTCCCGGAAAAGTTGAAAAGTTCAGCACTCTGCAATATCAGAGCGCTACCTACACATACCAGTAAAGCCGCTCCAGAAAGTCCACTGCTGCAAAGCTCCTCTTGTATCAAAAATTTAAAAACCTTTTATCAGGGTCATAACAGGCTCAGTACTTTAAACTGCATCCCAGCTGTTTAATGGCAAAGCTAAGCATCAATAAATTCAACCTGGTAAATTAAAAGAGTGATTTGTTTCAGGAGGCGAAGGGGAATTACATTTTTAAATGCTGTCATCAGACTTGTAAAAACATAAAAAAACCCACACACTTACACACTACAGCATTTATGATAAATAATTAAAAAAAGAGAATGACTGATTTGATCAAATGAAAACTGAACGCTGCCAAGCTTTCTTTTTCAAGCAGAGTGAACATACATACAGTATTTGTTTTTGTGTACTCAAACACACTTCTGATTTACAAGCCTTGTTTTCTATCCTTGTAAATTACAGTCAGAGTACCTTGGTCCTCATAATTTCCCTGATGGCAGAGTCAAACTCCACAGAATTGTTGTAGTCCACTGTCACCACATGGGGTCTGCCAATATACTGCTCTGCATACGGGTGCTGGGAAGACACCTATAAGAAACACACACAGAACATACAGCAAGAGCTTAACAAATTAATGTCTTTACATAAATGCCTCCTTTTAATAATGATGCTGCTGCACTCATACCTCAGTCCATTTTATATACATTTTATATTTCTCTAATGTGATACATATCAACTATCGGTAGCATTAGTAAAATATGCTCCTCAGAGCTATACACATTGCATAAATAATGTACTATAGAGTTTGATCATTTTAGCAACATGGGTCTTGTTGTATTAGGAATGTCATGTTCTAGTCTCCACAGAGTTGTGCTCATGTGCTCTCTGAATGTTTGTGGAAGGTGTTTTATTAATCTGATGAATTATGTGACATGGCAGCATGGCCAACATGTTCTCATCAGTGACAGGATGTAATCAGTGAAATGAGCTTACCTCTCTAGAAGTGGGCTTGCCTCTAAAAAACTCGTGATTCAGGGAGCTGTGGGGTGGGTGGAACTTGGGTTGTAGGAAAATGCAGCCATTGGCTATTGCTTCAAGAGGGGCTGGGCCTTCATAGGGGAAACCAAATCCGATGAAGAGCTGCAAGGGAAAAGAAAAAGTATGAATTTTGTTTCCTATTTATTATAACAAATTTCACAAGTTTTGAGATTGGTTGTTGTACTGTGGTGTTTGTGTATGCAAATTATGCAATTATGCAACTATGTATGCATAGTGTGAGCCAGTGGAAAAGACAGAAGTCAAGTTGCAGATGAAGCCTTCACTCAGCAGGGAGGATTCAACAAATGAAGTACAGTATACATGTGGCTCTTGCCTTAGCCTTGCGTAGCAGTTGCTGAAGTTCATGCTGGGGCAGGAGACCATGGTTCTTCACAAAGGCTGGGACCTCAGGAGGTCTCTGGGTCTCATAGTACACTGTGCCATGGACCTCCATGTACCTGTGAAGAATCTGAAGGAACCCTTCCTTACCCTGCCAGGAGAGGAGGGAAAAAGATGGGTTGGTAAAATCAAGAATGAGAAAAGGCAGGGGTATGGAAAAAGAGTGTCATCATTTAGCAAAACGTTCATTCTCTTACCTGCTGCTCTCCATTACCTTGTTTATTGTATTTTTATAAAGCCAAGCTTGTGATGTTGCTCTTCTTAATGACATGTTTCTGTTTCTGATGCCAAGCTAGTTAACAGCGCTAGCTATTTCTGTTCTGCTAAATGCTTGGCAACATAAGCATAAAGAAAACTTGGCTCTCAGTTTATGAATGTGACCTTGGCTACCCTTTATGAATGTATTAGCCTTTAAGGATTCAAGGGATTTCCAAAACCCATATCAAAACGTGATACACGGGGTGGAATTAAACTAAGGACCCGGTTAAAACAGCAATAAAAATCTACTTAAAAATACAGCACTAACACATAAACAATACTAAAAAACTAAAAATAAGATACTTGCTCATAAACTCACATATATACAAATACCCAGTCATACACACACACAAACTCACACATACACATACAGACACTAGAGAATTTAGCAGCCTAGTAAATATAAAGAACGTGTCAGGTAGGTTTAGTGTAGATATTATAACTAAGAAATAAATAACTAAAAAATATCACCAGTATTACACAAGAAAGTCTCTGAATTAGCAAAATATACATTGACAAAGTCTGTTAATCGGATGATATGGAGATAACTCTCCCAATGAAACATATGCTGAAAAAATAGGTATTGCTCAGTAAAGACAGATATTGCACAAGTCTCTAAAGTGTCAATTCAGTCTAACAGTCTCTAGTGAATGGCAGCGTTAGTGAGTCTAACAGCTTCTGGAAAGAAGCTATTGGAAAGAAGGGCTGGCAGCCCTGCTCCTGCATCTGCTGATGTAGGTGTCACAGATTGCAGGGACACTGCTCCTAGTGATCTTCCATTTGCGATTTACTGTAAGAGTGTGTGTTTGTTGGGAGTTTCTAATTCATGAAATACACTTGACTCTGAGATGCGGAATCTTGTTGTTGTCAGCTATTGCATCAAAAGGCAAAGAATATTATCATTTATGACATCAACAAACTATTTAGTGTAAACTGAAAAATAAAATATGATTAAATTCCACAGTAGGTATATGTCTCATACAAAATGACTGTGCTGGGGCTTGTGTGGGTGTAAACTGCAATAAAATGTATCTTGCATTTACTCGTAGCTGCACATGAACCTCTGTTTATTATTCATAGCACAATAGCATTGTATTTTGTATGTAAAAGAGCCAGAGGGGAACACTTTCAAAGTGAAGGTTGAGTAGCAGACCTGGGGGGACAAAACCCAAGTAGTGTCAGAAAACAACCCAAACAGAGAATAGAGTGCAACCCTGGGCCTGAGTATTGACTAGTCATCTGATGTTAAGCAGCTTACTGTATCCCTGTGCTGCGGTGTAGGCTCTGCAGCTGCAACTGGAGGCTGTAGCAATCGATAGCTACCTCTGTGAGGATTTTCCCAGCCAATTAGGAAATTAGCTCAAGTGTTAAGCACAGCGGACAACATGAATTAGCAGAAGGAGAAACACTGGAGAGGAAGACTACAGATCCCATACCCTGCTCTTGCAGGTTAAACACACACTTGCACACACACGTTCTGTGTTGTGTGTGTCCAAGCGAACTCTCTCAACATGCATTAGATTCTGCTGTGCTAGTTTTATCCCTCACCTCATTTCTTGTAACGTGAGTTAAGAAAACAATTTGCAGGACATGAACATCCTGAGTTCTATTTGCATGGCCTTCTGAAAGGACATGATGAGAGAAAGAAAATAGAAGGATAAGAATCTTTGACTTTGCTGTGACTAAACCGACTGATGCAGTTTAACTGCCAACTTTGGGAGTAGTGACTGTGCCAGCTTAGTTAGCTAACCTGTTAACATGAACGTAGCTTAATTAGGTAGCTCCATGTCACTTCTGTAAACTGGTTGCACTGTGGCGACTTCTTTTAAAACTAAAAGTGAAGCTACAGCAGCATGTCCCAGACAATTAGCATCCTCACCAGCTGATAGGTAAGGCAGTTAAGAAGTTTATGTTAGAGCAGAAAAAAATGTGCTGGTAAATTCATTCTAATCATTTGAACTTGTGTTTCTAGCTTTTTGTTAAAAGGGAGAAAAACGACACTGCTGACAGATCTCCTCCTCTGAGCTATGATTGGACAGTTGCTGTTAAAGGAGGTATAGCACTCACTACCGACAGGCGGGGGGCTTCAATTTATGTCAGAACTTGAGGTTATGGCTATAACATTGGTTCTCTGATTAGCATGATTGAGTGTCTCACTATGGGAACGCCTCCAGTGTGACCTCATCAGAAGTTTCAATACCACTATGCCAGCCTGGGGGCTGGCACTAGTGACGACTATGTCAGGAGGGGTGGGGACCCTCCCCCTATATAATAGGCTGACATAGTGTCAGTTGTCATTGAAACAAGCTCACCTCTTCCTCGCTTCCATCGCAAGAAGGGTGGTCTGGTGAGACACTCACTCATACTAATCAGAGAACCGGGGTTATAGTCATAACCTCAAGTTCTCTTTCATAGCATTTGTTTCGTGTCTCACTATGGGAGATACCAACTCCCGGATTGCCAGACTTCTGTAAGAAAGACAGGAGTCTGTCCCTAGTGGTGCATCACATGGCGGGGGCTGTACTCTGTGAAGTCCCCACACCAAGAATGGAATGTGCTAGGGTTGGAGCTGTAACATCCAATTTATGAAACTGCGCAAATGTGTGGGGTAAAGCCCAACATGCAGCAGCACACAGTTCCTGAATAGAGATTCCTTTAAAAAGAGCCCAGGAGGTCGCCAGACCCCTGGTGGAATGAGCCCGTAGACCAGGGGGAGGCTGAAGACCTTTGCTAGTGAAAGCTAGAGCTATAAAGGCAAAAGCAAAGGAAAAGGCAAATTTATTTGTATAGCACCTTTCATACACTACGCAATTCAAAGTGCTTTACAAGGCATATAATTACATTAAAAGCATTGAAAAGAGTGTTTAAAAACTAAGACATTTAACATAAAATAAATTTAAATCAAATAAAGTTAATTAAAATAAAACATAAAAGCACATTAAGAAAACAAAGATGAACAATTATTTGAAGGAATGGTGTCCACAATCCAATGGGAAAGACGCTGTTTCAAGACAGGCTTCCCCACATGTGGCTTTGCCCAGGACACAAACAACTGATCACTTTGCCTGAATCCCTGAGTCCTGTCCATATAAATCCGCATGGCACGGACTGGACACAGAGAATGCAGACGCCGGTGCTCCTCCAAGGAGAAAGGCGGTGAATGAAAAGCCACCAAATCTCTTGGAGAGGATGACCCTACAACCTTTGGGACAAAACCTGGGTTAGGTCGCATGCTGACCCTTAAATCTCCTGGAGAGAATTGGATACACTCCTGATACACAGACAACGCATGAATTTCTCTCACTCGCTTGGCTGAAACCAGAGCCAATAGCAGGGCTGTCTCCACCTGACCCAAGGGCTCAAACGGTGGACATGAAAGAGCCTCTAATACCATGGAAAGTTCCCAAAGCGGGGTTAGAGGCCTAGATAATGAAAACTTACGACGTGCACCCGTCATAAATTGGCACACAGAGGATGTTGGCCTACTGTCTTCCCAGCAAACCCAACATGGCAGGCAGAAATAGCTGCCAGGTACACCTTAATGGTTGAGAAGGATTTTCCTCTCTGTCAAATTCTGCAGAAATGATAGGACAATTGCCACAGAAAGTTAAAAAGGAATGGCCTGTGATTCCGAGCATCAGCTCTCAAGCACCCACTTAAGCCCGTACAACATCCAACATCCAACGCTCTAGCACATTGCATGGTTTCAAGTACCCTGCTAGGGAGTCCCATCGTGTCCAGGTTGAACCACTCACGGGCCAGGCCCACAGAGCTAGCCTTCCTGGGTGGGGGTGAAACACTTCCCCTCACGCCTGGGATAAAAGGTCCCTGCATAATGGCAGTTGCCAAGGAGGGCCCACCAGCAGCTGAAAAATCTCCCTCCGGCTAGAGTTGGAGGGATGAGAGCTATTGGGGGGAAATGCGTAGAGGAGGGTGAGCGGCCACTCGTGAGGCAATGCATCCACCCCTAGTGGGGCCCTCTGATCGTGCAGGGATAAGAACAAGAGACACTGGGCATTCTCCATTGACGCATAGACATCCACTGTCGCCCGTCTGACCCGCTGCCAAATCTACTCCACCACAGATTCCAGTCTGCATAGAGTGGGTTTCACAGCAGGTCCACCCCATAGTTCAGTACACCTGAGTAGCACATGAGTAGCTCTCAGTGACTTGAAATGTACACTGCTCCAGACTATCCATCTGTGTGCTAGTGTTTTGCAACCTTGGGGATCTCAGCCCCCCTTGTCTGTTGATATAGGCCACCACAGTGGAGTTGTCCGTTCTCACTAAAAGGTGATGTCCTCGCAGCCAGGGAAGGAAATGTCTCAGAGTTAGGTGGGCAGCCATCAGCTCCAGACAGTGTATGTGGATGTGGGCCCCACCTCCCATTCATTGTCCTCCCTTCATGTGTGGCACCCCGGCCTACAATGGAGGCATCTGTGGAGATCACTTTCCTGGTTGAGATGGGACCCATGGACATGCCCTGGGTCAGAAACCCTGGCGCCCTCCATTGATGCAGAGCTAGTGAGCAGTCTGGGTGCCCCTCATGTACAGGCGACCCAGTGGTATTACTACCACAGAGGATGCCATCAAGCCCAATGTCCTTTGGTACTGTCAGAGTGTGAACATGTTGCTCGTGCGAAACAATGCCAGGCTGGCATGCATGGTCTCTACTCTTTCCGATGACAGGAAAGCTTTGGCTTGGAGGGAGTCCAACATTAGCCCTATGAAGGTGATGCGCTGAGTAGGTGACATCACACTCTTTTCTATATTCAGCTGGAAACCCAGGCTCACCAGATGTTTTATGAGAACGTCTGTGTGACTTCTTCGCAGGTGGGGCTGCGACTTGTTGTTGATGTACGTGGCTACTCGAATACCCCTCTCCCTGAGCAGGGCTACTGCCTCCTCGGTGCATTTCACAAATACCCTTGGGCTCAGAGACAGCCCAAAAGGCAGCACCATGAACTCATATGCTGTCCCTTGGAAAGCGAACCGAAGATATTTCAAGTGTGGGGGATACACCTGAATGTGGAAATAGGCATCCTTCAAATCTATTGAAGTGAACCAGTCACCTGCTTGAACAAATCGTAACAGAGAGGCATGAGTCACCATCCTGAAACTGTATTTCCTTAGATGGTGGTTCAGGGCACGGAGGTCCAGTGTGGCCTTCCCCCCCTTTCTTGGAACCAGGAAATACCTCGAGTAGAAACCACTCTGGTGCTGCTCAGGAGGAACCACTCTTATAGCCCCTTTCTGTCTCAAAGAAGAAATTTCTTCCAAGAGTATGTTTGCGAACTCGCCCTGAGCATGCGAATAGATTATTCCTTTGAAACGAGGTGGAACGACTTTGAACTGCAGTCTGTAGCCCTTTTCTCTCGTTCTTAGCACCCATTTCGACCAAGTGCAGACAGTCCAGTTCTCCATTTGCAGGGAGAGCGGACTGACCGGCCACTCTGTCAGCGTTGGTGTGATGGCACCCTCTGGCAGACGTGTGCTGTACACACCGCGCATGCACCTTGGCATCTCCGGCACATGTGCCACAGCCGTAGGGATCGTGACCTCCGTGGGCTCTGTTATAGCAGAAAGGATGGATTTGTTTTCCAACATATCTTTTTTCAGCATATTTTTTCAAGTTTTTAACAGCACTCTCGGCATTCTGCCTGGATGCGCATGTGGGGACCATTTTGTTATAGAGTGCATGACATAAAAAGTGTTTGTGGACTGTGAGTCCCTCTGGCGGGCATCTGAACATGAATGCTGGCTCGAGGACTGCACTCTGTGTGGAACCGGTCCCGCCGAACCTGCTCTGGAAAGTAGCCATCGGGCGGAGCGGCCCGCAAGGGGGATGACTGGTGCTGGTGGAGGAGCTGTCAGGCCTTGCACTTCTTCTTCCTCACCGTTGCAGTGGCGAGGGAGGGCGGTGGAGCCTTGCTTGACAGATAAAGCTTCAGCATCTCATCTCTCTTTTTCTCCTCACATCTCTTCTGCTTGGAGGCGACAGCCGCACCGAAGAGCCCACTGGGAACAACCGGAGTGTCGAGGAGTTCCTCTTTTTCGTTGGTCGTGGGGTTGGTGAGCCCGAGCCAGCGTGCCCTTTCCTGAAGGGCTATGCCGGTGGCTTGGATGGCCACCTTATGGAGGCGGAGGACATGGTCTGTCATGATGCAGATTTCCTCCCGCAGGGCATTATCTGGTTTAGCCTTCATGTCTTCTTCTAAGTCGGCTTGGTAAGCCATCAGCATTGAAGAAGCATTTAGGGCACCTCTGGGGCTTGTGGCAAGTCAAGTGCCTTGTAGCACTTCTCAATGAGGCTGGACTGAAAGCGGTCTGCCTTGTGAGGGAGGGATGGAGCCGAGGATGACAGAGACGTCTTTGGGTGGAGGTGGGTCGCTACCAGAGGCTCTATGGGCGGCATGCGGCAAAGCCCGTGGTTCTCCATTCCTTTGCAATGCAACAGGGAGCCTCACCCGATGGGGTGCTTCTCACTGCATGGCCTGCTTTTCCATGTTGCCGCTATCTCGTCCAGCAGCTCTGGAAATATTGTTGTCAAAATCTGTTTAAGCGGTTTGGGGCTGTCCGCCCAACTCGGTCCCAGGGGCGTGTGCGGGACCCTCCACCTCGGACTTAACCCACTCGCCTCGCGGCTTGGCTACTTCCAACAGCATAGGATCACTGCCGCACAGGCTAGCCTGGTGGGATAGCCAACGGCGGAGCAACTTGCGTGAGAAGGTAGCGCAATGGATACATTCGTCGGTGGAGGATAAGGCGGCCTGAGTGTTGGGTAAGCCCAGACACGCCGCACACACCGGGTGAGTGTCCCAGCTAGACATCTAATTGCGGCAGGGGCAGAGCTTCAGGCTTTTCCCGGTTTCAGCGGGGTTGTTAGCCGTGGCCATGACTAGCAAAGGGGACGCTAGCAGCTGCGTGAGTTAGCCTAGCAGCTTGTGCAGCTGTCGGACGGGGCCAGAGAAAATGGTTTTCTCTTGGCTAGCGTGGGGAAAGTAGAGCTAAGGAAAGTTCCTTAGGTATTGCTACCTTTTGTGGGGTGTTAGCGTGTGGTTATTGCTACCAGCCAATACCGGTGGTGGCAGAAGTATTTCTACTTTGGCTATTCTTGAAGTATTGCTACTTCAAGCGGAGAAAGTATTGCTACTGTCAACAGTTAACTGTCAAATAGTATCGCTACTGCTCGTCCGCCCCTCCTGACGTTGTCACTAGTGCCAGCCCCTAGGCTGGCGTAGTGATATTGAAGCTTCTGATGAGGTCATGCTGGAGGCGTTCCCATAGTGAGACATGAAATGAATGCTATGAAAGAGAACCATGAAGTGACAGCTATAAATATGGTGGCAGCCACTTGAGAAAAGCAACATGGTCCATTAGTGCTGCATGGGTGCATGGCACAAGTAGGTGGATAAAAAAACAATTAACACTATGCATACAACTCTTAAAAACCTCTGATGTGGTACATTTGAGTATACTTGAATTCCTGAAAAATAGCTTGTCATAAATCACTTTCTGGATCCCCCGTTACCAAGAGCTGTATTTGCACTCAAAGTAACTGTGAGATAGACATAAGAGTGTGTGAATGTAATGAATGTAATAGGCTCTTACCTGAAGCTAATGAGGAGATACAATGGTCCAGCACAGAAGAAAGAAAGAAAGAAAGACAAAGTGAAGACAAAAATTACATATTGCATGTTCTGCCTTTCCACTAGGCTTTTGCAAATTAGACTGTTGTACTTACATAATACCTCATTTCCCTTTTATGTTTTCCTTTCACAAGCCACAACTATAAAGAAATCTGGGGAATTGTACAGCTAGACCATGGAAAGTACTGGCAGCAAACAAGATCTTTAAACAATGAAGGCATAACCGTGTCCATCTAAAATATGCAAAGGAACAAAAGCAGGCAACTGTTGAGAGGAAAATTGCATATATATTAAATCAGTACAATTGAAGCTGAACTGTAATGTTGCAAACAGGGGTGTGCAAAATACTATAATAGGATTTTTCTGCAGTAGATGATTGGGGGTATTTTATACATACATCAATACTGAAAGACCGTTACATGAAGAATACAGCACCTGTTGCACTAATTAAGTCCTTATTTGAACAGTTCAACATACAGTTAAATCTTTCCATCTACTGCATGCATGGAGTATACTTTAGACAGAAAGTATATATGCGTGAATATATACATACTGTATGTGTTCATTTCCATGGGATCCTACACCTATGTTTGTGAGTGTATTTCCTGTTCATACTTTGACGTCTTGCAGGAATTCCATTTAGTTTGGTCATGGTACATTTAATAGTAGCAGTGCAGTACACACAAGATTAACAGTAACAGAGGTATACTAAGACACTTTCCATTTGTTTTTTATACTCTACAGAGCAAACAGCCCCTGCCAAATGCAAGCCTTTGTACAGATCCAGGATCTGTAGCAGCAACAACTAAATGTCAGTTTGTGTGTGTGTGATTTTGTTGCCTGTACCTTCCACATGCTGGCCTCTTTCCCGTACACAACAGCCATGTTGTTAACTTTGTTCTGCTGGATGCTCCTCTTTTCTGTGTCATTCAGCTCCTCCGAAACAAAGCCCATGAATGAGTTGTCTGGTGTGTGAGCTGAATGTGTGTGTTTATGTATGAAAGTAATAAGGAAAGACAGAGCAGTAGTAAAGAAAAAGACAGCGACACACAAAGAGAAGAAAAGAGGGGGAGAAAGTTTCATTGTGAATGAGAGTGAAGAAAGCCAGAAAAAGAGCACTATATTCTTGTTTGCTTCAGTTCAACAGCAACGTCACAGTGATTATTGCATCCCTAAGTATTATAAATGGTGACTGTCATATAGCCAGCTGCTGCAGGATATGCAAGACTTAGGTGGTTTTGGCAGTATGAGGTGTGGGGACACAGTTTTTAAATACTGACTGTGAGATAATCCAGTCTACTTGATCAAAATCAACTATACATATATTGGTAATTCTATTAATAATAACTTTATGCTATTTACTTATTAAAATCACCATTACTGTTTAAAAAACCATTTATTGACCACATCCTCACAGTTACATCCAACTTGGAATTTTTGCAGTGTACAAGAATAAGTGTGATAAATAAATGTAATAAACTCATGAGGTTGAGTCAGTCATTGTAGCTTAGGATAGGCAGTGTGGGGATCTACAGTCACAGGTGAGTTCTGAGTGCCAGCTGTAGCTGGAATGACATGGCTTGAGAGCTGAATATGGCAGTAGAAGAGAGTTAAGTGGTCAGTTTTTCAGGAGCAGGCATGAGATAGAAAACAACACTGGCATTTTGAAAACTGTAAATCAGACATATTGGGTAGCATGAAACAGAAAAAGAAAAGATACAGAACAGATACAGCTTGAACAGATGCTAGTGGTGTGGTGTTACTGAAAATAGCTGCATTAAACACATTAATGTGAGCAAGCAGCCACACCTGTCAAGAAAAGTGAAAACATTGAATTTGAGTCATTTTATCAAAGTTGGAATAACTGTCAAAGCTGGTGACATATCTTTGTGTGTGTGTGTGTGTGTGTGTGACAGTTAAAGACTTTAAACTTTTAATGTTTTGAAGTTCTAAAACACAAAAGTTTGAACTGAGATAAACTCAAGAAACATTGTGCTGTATTTATGATTTACTCCTGAATAAAGAGGAATTAAAAATTAAAAATAGCATACTGTATATGACAAAAGTATGGCAATATATTAAATTAAGATTGGTTAAAATGATCCATAGTCAAATTTAAGAAAGTGATTTTGTTCTTACGGAACATAGTCATGTACTGCCGAGCATTGAGGTTCCAGTAGCCCCAGTTGGTCCGGTAGCCATGCAGGGTTGCATACTCCTCGTGATTGTAAGCTGGCTCGGTCCCAAAGGTGTCAATAACTCGGATATGACATCTGTTAAGATACAACATGACCACTTTAAAACGAAACTCTCCTATTGTTGCCTACATACAAACACAAGACTGTTTTAAACTTTAATTAATATTAAGCAGCATATAAATGGAGTACACCATGGCCACTGACAGTTCTGCATTATTAGGCGTACATTCAGTAACTAGATGGCTTCACACGTTGCACACTGAAAGTTCTAAATTAATGAACCACTATTTAAACTGTAGTTAAACAGGTAAAAGGGATAAACAAGACAAACTGATGGCAAGGTTTCCTTCAACAACTGTAATTTCAGATGAAAATACATGGAATAGGAAAAACCCACTAAGGAAGCAGAAAGAGGAGTTAAGGGAGGCCCAAAATTAATGTAGCCATGGTCAAAGTTGAAGGTTGTAGCTGTAGGGGGAAGGAGAGAAGACCAGAAGAAGAAATGTGATAGCAATAAGTGATAGCTTAGCACAGCACTAAAGCATCAGCACACACAACACAATCATACACACACATGCATCTTGCATAAGTTCATGCCCATGTGAGCACAGTTTTCTACCAGGAAAGAGTCTCAGAGTGGAGCCTGCCACCTTTAGCTCTTGTTAATCTGTCTGAGCTCACAGACTGGGCAGATTGAACAATTTCATTGTTGCAGACAAAGACATGGTGCAAGTGTGTGAGAGAAAAAAAAAGGAAAATAGACTAGATATAGTCTCATTGTTTAAAGAGCATTTAACCCCAAATGTGTCATATATGATACATGAGTTTTTGAGCCCTCAAAATTACTAAAAAATTGCATTGTATCACATATGATACAAATTGAAACTCATGTACAGAAATTAATATTTGAATTTTTTTTTTGTTCAGAATGACCAATAAAGGCTCCAGTTTCAAAGAATTAGAATTTTCTGTCAATGATTTAATGGCTTGGGCTTTACAGGGTTAAAGGCTATTTCTTCCATACACTTCATAAAGTCCCTTATCTGTTTCCTGGCTGCTCACTAGCCTTGTAGCTGCACATAGGTATCTATTTTTACAGTACAAACAATTATGTTATACATTGCATGTCATCCATGCATGTCTTTGGCATGTATTTCAGTCACTGTTTTCCTTAGATTTTCCAGACTTAAACTGCAGTGAGGGGTTACTGTTGCTTTCAAATCATCCATCCATCATCTGTACCTGCTTATTCCTATTTAGGGTCACAGGGATCTGCTGGAGCCTATCCCAGCTCTCTTTGGGTGAAAGGCAGGGGCACACCCTGGACAGATACCCACACAGTAAGGCCCATGCTGGATTTCAAACCAGGAACCTTCTTGTTGTGAGGCAACAGTGATGACAACAAATCCACAGTGCTGCTGCTTTCAAATCAGTGTTCAAATTAAAGTGAACTTTTTGTGCAACAATAGTGCTCATCCAGGATGTTGGTAGAGGAAAAGAGATTCTATTGATATAACATATCAATTTAGACAATTTTGACTTGGCTACAGAAGATTAAGCTGTCAGCTGTCTCTGTAACATGACTTGCATTTTAAAACAGTCCTTCGAGACTCTTCTGATCAAAGTGGTCTCCAACCATGATCCATATGCAAACACAAAATGTTTTGTTGCTGTTCTGTTTTATGGTCTATTAATGTTGCTCACAGTGCAGAAATTGGCACTGTCTTCTGCACCTGAATAAGTAATATCATCTAAAAGGCACTGTGTTTTTTAAGTCTCGTTTAGTGTTAATAATATTGATAATGTATTGCCAGTCTTATATAGTGGCTTTAAAAGCATTCACTCTTTTTTCACAGTTTATTGTGTTGTAGATAACATCCATCCATCCATCCATCATCTGTACCTGCTTATTCCTATTTAGGGTCACAGGGATCTGCTGGAGCCTATCCCAGCTCTCTTTGGGTGAAAGGCTGTAGATAACATATTAAATGGATTAAAGTGCCATTCTGCCCATCGATCTATACTCAAAGAGATCCATCAAGACAAAGTAAAATCATTCTATTAAAAAGGAAAACTTAAATATCTCATTTACAGAAGTATTCTGACCCTTGCAGTGCTCCAAATTAGTCAGATACATCCTGTTTGCTTTAATTATTATTGTGTCTAGAATTTGATTGGAGTCCACCTGTGGCAAACTGAAGTGAAAGGACATAGTTCAGAAGAGCACACACCTATGTAGAAAAGGTCATACAAAAAGTCATCATGTCCAAGGAACTCTCTGTAGACCTCTTACTGCAGTGAGACACTGATCAAAGCAATGTTACAAAACTATCTGAGTCTTTCTAGGAGCACAGTGGCCTCAACAATTGTAGAAGAAATTTTGAATTTTAGAACCACCAGGACACCAGGAAGTTGGACATCTGCTGAAACTGAGTAACCAAGCAAGAAGGACCTTGGTCAGGAAGAACCCAAGAACCAAGAACCCGCTGATAGAGTTTCAAACATCCTCATGACAAGGACAAGTCTCTGACTGTCCGTGAGGGGCCCCAGCAAAAATGGCAGTTTAGAAATGTTTAGGGAGGATCAACAATGAAGAATGGGAAAGACTACCCAAATCCTGGTATGCAAAGCTTAGACTTATCCCAGAAGACCTGCGATTTTATTGCTGCTAAATGAACCTTATATAAAGAACTACATTTAGAGTCTGGATACATTTTTAAATAAGAGTTCTGTCCTTATTAGAGACAAAGGTGACAACCAAATCTAGTTTGACATTTCTCTTGATGTTTCTAACAATGACAACAGCATGCAACAGGCCAACCAATAATTTGATAGTGATCTTCTTTTCCTTTCAGCTGCTCCCTTCAGGGGTCGCCACAGTGAATCATCACCTCCATTTAACCCTATCCTCTGTATCCTCCTCACCCACACCAAATATCCTCATGTCCTCCTTCACTACATCCAAGAACCTCGTCTTTGGTCTTCCTCTAGGCCTCCTTCTCCTGGCAGCTCTAACCTCAGCATTCTTTTACCAATGTATTCACTGTCCCTCCTCTGAACATGCCCAAACCACCTCAATATAGCTTTTTCTCTAAAACATCTAACATGAGCTGTCCCTATGATTTACTCACACCTGACACTTTCCTCCACTCGTTGCAACCTGCTTGCACACGTCTCGTCACTTCTTTCCCACACTCTCCGTTGATCTGGACTGTTGACCCTAGGTACTTAAAATCCTCCACCTTCTTCACCTCTACTCCCGGTAATCTCACCGTTCTACTTGAGTCTCTCTCATTTACACACATGTACTTTGTTGTACTGCGGCTAAGCTTCATTCCTCTCCTTTCCAGAGCAAACCTCCACCTCTCTAGATTTTCCTCCACCTGCTCCCTGCTCTCACTACAGATGACAATGTCATCTGCAAACATCATGTTCCACAGAGATTCCTGTCTAACCTCATCTGTCAGTCTGTCCATCACCACAGCAAAGAAGAAGGGGCTCAAAGCCGATCCTTGGTGCAGTCTCACCTCCACCTTGAACTCCTCTGTCACCCCTACAGCACACCTCACCACTGTCTTACAGCTCTCATACATGTCCTGCACCACTCGAACATACTTCTCTGCCACTCCAGACTTCCTCATACAAAACCACAACTCCTCTCTCGGCAACCTGTCATACGCTTTTTCCAAATCTACAAAGACACAATGCGGCTCCTTCTGGCCTTCTCTGTACTTCTCCATCAGCATTCTCAAAGCAAATATTGCATCTGTGGTTCTCTTTCTTGGCATGAAACCATACTGCTGCTCACAAATGCTCACTTCTGACCTCAGCCTAGCCTCCACTACTCTTTCCCATAACTTCATTGTGTGACTCATCAGGTTTATTTCTCTGTAGTTTCGACAATTCTGCATATCTCCCTTGTTCTTAAAGATGGGCACCAGTACACTTCTCCCCCATTCCTCAGGCATCCTCTCACTCTCCAAGATCTTGTTAAGTAGCCCAGTCAAAAACTCTACTGTTACCTCTCCTAAACACTTCCATACCTCCACAGGTATGTTGTCAGGACCAACTGCCTTTCCACTCTTCATCCTCTTCAACGCCTTCCTCACTTCATCCTTACTGATCATTGCTACTTCCTGCTCCACAACAGTCACCTCTTCTACTCTATGCTCTCTAACATTTTCCTCTTTCATCAACTTTTCAAAGTAATCCTTCCATCTTTCCATCACACTTGTAGCACCTGTCAACACATTTCCATCCCTGCCCTTAATCACCCTAACCTGCTGCACATCCTTCCCATCTCTGTCTCTCTGCCTCGCCAACCTGTACAAATCAGCTCTCCCTCCTTAGTGTCCAACCTATCATACAAATCCTCATACGCCCTCTCCTTATCTGCTTTCCTCTTTCCAGGTGACACACCAAGAACCCTCCTACCTGTCTCCCTGATCACTTTACCTGTAGCTGTCCAGTCATCTGGAAGAACCTCCTGACCTCCCAGAGCCTGTTTCAGCTACTCCGTGAAAGCCACACAACACTCTTCCTTTTTCAACTTTCATCACTTGGTCCTCTGCTCTGCCCTTGTCCTCTTCATCTTCCTCACCACCAGAGTCATCCTACACACCACCATCCTATGCTGTCTGGCTACACTCTCCCCAGCCACTACTTTGCAGTCACTGATCTCTTTCAGGTTGAAACGTCTGCACAAGATGTAATCAACTTGTGTGCTCCTGCCTCCACTCTTATATGCTCCTATGCTCCTCCCTTTTCTGGAAAAATGTGTTGACTACAGCCATTTCCATCCTTTTTGTGAAGTCTACCACCATCTGTCCGTCTGCATTCCTGTCCTGCATACCAAACTTACCCATCACTTCCTCGTCACCTCTGTTTCCCTCACCAACATGTCCGTTGAAGTCTGCCCCAATCACCACTCTCTCACCACTGGGGATACCCTGAATCACTTCATCCATCTCCCTCCACAATTTCTCCTTCTCTTCTAACTCACATCCTACCTGTGGGGCATAACCACTGACAACATTCAACATCACACCTTTAACTTCCAGGTTCCGACTCATCACCCTATCTGACACTCTCTTCACCTCCAGAACATTCCTAGCAAAATCCTCCTTCAGGATAACTCCTACTCCATTCCTCTTTCCATCCACACCATGATAAAACAGCTTGAACCCTGCTCCTAATCTATAGGCCTTGCTACCTTTCCACCTGGTCTCCTGAACATACAAGATATCCACCTTTCTTCTCTCCATCATATCAGCCAACTCTCTAGTTTTCCCTGACAAAGTCCCTACATTTAATGTCCCTACTCTAAGTCCTACACTCCTGCCCTTCCTCTTCTCTCTTTTCCCACGAACATGCCTTCCTCCTCTTCTTCTTCGACCAACAGTAGTCCAATTTCCACTGGCACCCTGTAGGTCAACAGCACCAGTGGTGGTCATTGTTAACCCGGGCTGCTACCGATCTGGTATGGAAGTCATATTTGTGATTTCCATGTTTGATTTGGCTTAGATTTTATGTCGGATGCCCTTCTTGACACAACCCTCTGTATTTACCCGGAGTTGGGACTGGCACATGAAGACACTGGATTGTGGCCCCCTGTGGTTGCATTTATAATTTGACAGTGATATATCTTGGAAAGGTTATTAAAAACAGGCTTATATGCAAGAGGGATTCAGAAACATGCATTTGTCTCTTCAGCCTTGTTTTTATAAACTGAGAATGAGATTTTGCAGAAAATGTTATGTGTTTATTTAAAAGGGTCAACGAAAGCTTGCAATGAATTATTAATGGAAAATGTTAGTTTCACTTGCCTCTTGCCTGTCTCTTTTCCTCCCCTCTCCAACCTGCGCTATCACATATCGCCAGCTCTGAAATGGTGAAAACGTTTCTGCCCACAGATAAGCGGTCCCAAAGGGAGGCAAAATAGAAACAGTGGAAGAAGAGGGGAAAAGCAGAGGAGTAGCTGAGCTGAATATCTATCGGGAGATCAGAGTACGGAGCTAATCTGGGTTAAACGGTTGCTCAGCAAGGCTCAACAGTCCTGTGGCGTGACGGGAATACAGCAGGGTGGTGTTCTGTCACCTACAGCCTTCAGCTTTAACTATATCTATTTAGGACAGGCTGAACTTCATTGGAGAAGAACATTTAATCTTTTATGTGTTTTGTAATTGTGCTTTTGATGGAGAAAAAAATCATCTTCACCTGGTATTTCCAAAGCGTGTTATGTTTATGCTTTGGGGAAAGATCGGGCTATGTAAAAATATGATCCCAGTCAATGTAGCTGACCAGAGCTAATGAAACTCATAGCAGAAGGGTCAGAAATGGTGTTTGACACTAGAACATTTATACACATTACAGTACAAATAAGAGTAACAAGCTATTCTGGGGCATATTTGTTACTGATTTAAATCTGACTGGATTTCCCTTAAATCAAAACTGAGGCAGTCAAAAATATATCAACATGACTCCACATATCATAGAAAATCTGACAGAGAGAGAAGTTTTGAAAAATTAGGGCAGCAGGGAAGTGATTTCAGTATTACTGATATGAGTTTAATTCATTTTATTTATTTAGTGAGAAAAAAGTGCGAGTGTGAGAGAGCGTGTGTAACATTCTAAGTTCTAATTCACTTTGCTTTGTGAAGTCACATCATTCTAGAATGTGACCCTTCACATACTGAAAGACTAAAGACTCTCAAGATTGTCTTTTGATAATAGGTGTAAGGGTTTTCTAATGATGTTGTTATGGTCTACCAATAGGGCCCGTCATCATCTTGCTGGATTATAGAAAATGTGACTGACAAATGGAACAAAGAACAAAACAGGAGAAAGATGAGGAACAACTGAAAATACCAAAACATATAAAACGTGTTGCTTGACTTCAGTCTGCTCTGGAAAGTGGATTCAGAAAACTCTTGCTACCAAATCTTGACTATAACTTCAAAGAGGTAGGGATCGACGTGCTGAATAAGACATTACATTTGTACTGTTGCTGTAACACAGCGCTGCATTGCTGACTGCAATGTTCAGTGATGGTCTGGGTCCTGAAGGGCACTAGCGAGGGTTTTGAGTTCATGGTCAAAGTAGAAACAAACTCACACAAAGAAATCTTTAACCCTGCCTTGTGAAAAACATTTATTGGAGATTTCTCTTACTCAGTATTGGGTGGTAAGTAAAGATTTTATTCTTTGTTTTATATGGAGTGTGGTGTCTAAAAACAGGTTTTGTTATTTCAGGGTTTTTTGTTTTTTTTGCTAACAGTTTAATGACCTGTGTTTTCTGATAAGAAACAAGTTGGATGAGGGTGTAAATTTTGCAGTTCTTCCCAAGAAAATAATTTATTGGTGATTTTTCTTGCTTAATAGATGGTGGAGTCCAAAAACAGGTTTTGGTTTTTCATGCTTTTTTTTCAGTTGCTAAAAGTTACCAACTGTGTTTTTTGTCCACATTTTCCTCACAAAAAGTATTTCATGGAGCTTTTTATTGATGATTGTAGGGTGGTGTATAAAAGAAGTTTTATTTATTTTTTTTGTTTTATTTACTTACTTAAAGGTTGTCATTTGTGTTGTTACTGTGAAGACACCAGCAACCCTTGGAAGAGGGGTCCCTCTTAATTCTTCCCAAGAAAGTCTACAAATATTTTCTTGTGAAAAGGATTTCTTGGAGATTCTTCTTGCTTATTGGAGGGTGGTGTTCACAAACAGTTTTTTTTTTTACATGCTTTATGGTTTTCTTACTGTGAAGACACCAGTAAACCTTGGAAGAGGTTCTTGGAGTCTTCTTGCATATTGGAGGGTGGTGTCTAAAAAATGTTTTGTTTTTTCATGCTTTTTTGTTTGTTTGCTAAATGTTTAGCCATCAAATGTGTTGTTCTTATTGTGAAGACACCAGCAATGCTCTGAAGAGGGTCCCTCTTTGAAATTCTTCCCAAGAAAGCTGCCACATTTTTTTTTTCTGAAAAAGAATTTCTTGGAGATTATTTTTGCTTATTGCAGGGTGGTATCTAAAAACAAGTTTTGTTTTTTTATGTTTCTAGATTTGTCTTGATCACTAGAGGGTGGTGTCAGAAGCATTTTATTTTTTGTTTTTGTAATTGATTAAAGCTGATTCATGGCAAAAAGATAAATCAACTCTCGTGTTTTTCTTACTGTGAAAAAACTCAAACCCTGGAAGAGGACTTCTAGTGCAAACAAAAATTTCTTACAAACAAATTTTACAAATTGTCTAAAAAAATGATTTCTTGGTGAGTTCTAATGACTACTGACAGGGTGGTGTTTAAACAGGTTTAAACAGTTAATTTTCAAGATTTTTTTTAAATTAGAAGAAACACTAGGATTTTTCTGATAGTTTCCCTGGTGATCAGCAAAAATATTGTAGTATAGTAAATGTGTTGCAGAGAATCATTATTTCTACCATGCTCGAAACAAACAACTACTGAAACGCCCATGAAACCTGCTCAATAGCTGGTTAAATCCAAGCTTGTATTGTTAGTGACGCATTCCCAAAGATTCAGAGGCTCCAGGCTACAGTGAAGAGTCTCTAGCTTGACTTGTATATTGGTGAGGAGCTTTTATTTTTGTTTGTTATTTTTTAAGCAGGCCTCCCCTTGGTTATCTTCTCCAATCCACTTATATCAGAGCACTAAATTTAGCATGTGGAGGAAATCAATGTGCTAGTTCTTTTATCAGATGAGTGGGTGTGATTTAAGAGCGTCTGCTATTGGCGTTCAGTATCTTAACAGCAGCAAACATGCACTGACACACACTTACGTGCACACAGACACAACATCACATCAGACAGCGCCATGTTGTCCAGGCATAATAATTGAACATGGATGTCAGTGGGAGCATAAAACAAAAGTAATTAAAGGGAGTTGAAGGGCCCCAAAGCTCAACGCACTTGATTAATGATGCCTTTCAGTGCATGGGGCTCAACTTGACTGGTCTAACCTGATGAGGCAAGAGAGCAAGGGAGGGAGAGCGGGACAAAGGGAGAGAGGGAGTGGAGTGTGAATAAGTATTGACCTGTCCCAAAGCTCTTGGAGATTGTGGATTTGTTGGTTTAAGATAAATATATAAAGATCTCTGGCACCAACACCTGGCAGGGAAAGACTACAGCTGATCATCCTAAATTTGAGTGAGTTCTTTAAGGCTTAACAAATCTTCACCTGAACTCTCAAATCAACAAAGAACTGTGCATTCTGAGCATTGCTCTACATATATTTGGGAATAACTGAAGCATGTTCTTTTGTGAAAGTGAGGATAGATGTTGCTCTTTTTAATTGTATTTGCTGAATTGTATTTGTTCAGATATCTCCCTCACCACAGGGTGAACAAAAGAGAGTGACTTACAAACACTAAAAGTCACATCCTGTTAGGAAAAGCAGAAATCAAGCCTTTGCATGGTAATGATGGAGCTGGGAACTGCTGACCCCAGCAAGCAATTAGGTGCAGACTGCAGGCTGGCTGGCATCTTGTCTGAGGGAATTGTGTGGTTTTGTGTGTATATGTGTGTGGGTGTGTATGTGTACATGTGTGAGGGTGGGAGTGGGAGTGACAACTTTTGGGAAAGACAGACCAAAAAAAAAAAAAAACAGGTTGTGTGCTGGGAAAATAGCTCCCCACTCATAATGTATATATCTTGCCTAATAATTGGATTTTAAAAAATACATGGAGGAGCCCTTCATATGTGCTGTCAGGCTGACTCCTGATATGCTCACTGCTCCTGTTTTGTGGTAACTCTCTTTCCCTGTTCTTTCTTCTTGCCATGTCTCCACACACACCTTCAGTTGTATCCTTTCCTTACTCTTTCCTTTTACATTTATCCTTTATTGTTATCTCTTTATGCTGGAAGAAAGACTGAGGAAAGTAAAATGTCAGTTGCTGCCATAACATTCAGTGAATAGACAAAGATACCAATTTATTGGCCAAGGAAATATGAGAGTGAGACAAAGGGAGCAGCTGCAAGCGTTTTTTAAAGGGCTGGAGAGGGCACAACTCAAGCTGGACTTTCAAACTTGTTTCTGAGGCAACAACATAAAAGACCTGTGAAGATAATATGGACTCGTGCTGCTATGCTCTGCAGGGTTGTGTAGTCATATTTCTTTTCTAATGTACTATGGTTCTTTAAATTCGTGAGCTATTACTCTACAGTGTTTTTTTTTACCTTGGTCTCATGGCTGTCATGGCCTAGTTTCCAAGTTGTTCCAAAATGCAGCATTGCAAAAGGCCTTTAAGCACACTTTTGTAACACACAGCACAAAACAGACCTCTGAGCCTGTTTCATTTTAACATCTCCCTAATCTTTCTTCATTCTCATGAGGCAGATGTCTTCTATTTTTCCTGTCTTCCTGTCTCCACTTCTTTCTGTCCTCTGAGTGCATTCAAGCAAAGGAAATAATAAGGTGCTGAGACAGGATTTGACTGGAAATTGATGCACACATGAATGGATAGTTAAGTGTGCGCATATGTGTGAGTAAGGGATGGTGGTGGTGTGTGTGTTAATTGTACTTGTTTGCCAATGTGCATGCATGTTGTCAATATCTCATGTGCCTCCAGTCTTGCACTAAATGTGATCTTCATCCTTTTCTTGCTGTGTAGAGTAATGGTGCACGACAGATACTGCGGCACTAGTTTATCAGTTTATGTGTGTGAGTAGTGGGTTGTGAATTTGTTCCATTACATCACAACATACAAAATCATATGTGACCCTACATATTGTACATTTTGATGTCTGTTAGCTACAGTAGATGGAGTTGGATAAGTAGAGGAAGTATGCAGACTGTGCAGTATAGGTGTGTGTGTCTGTGTAGAATGTGATAGAAAGTGTGTGGGAATTTAACGAGCTGAATGAGTTACACTCAGACATCTGGATGGAGACATGTACACCTTATTACCAGCAATAATTAATCCATAAACACAGCCAATAAACCCACCTCCCTGCCTGGAAAATAGCTGACATACACACACAGAGACACACCCACAGACCTCCACCTGACTCTCAAACACACACACAGCTAAAGCAGCTGACACATTGAGTGAGTATATGGTGGTACTTAAATTCACAGCCACAGACAGATGCACAATACCCGTTCACTAACTTGTGTTTCTTGAGTGAGAGCCCCATGTGTTGCTTCATCTGCTGCAGGCCGTGGTAGTCTGTGTAGATGAGGTCAAAGGGCAGCGGGCCAGTGAGTGGGCAACTGCCCCTGCCTGGAGGTACGCCGAGGAACCTGCAACACATAAAACATTTAGTTTAGACTGACAGAGAATCACAACAGACTGGGAATGGAAAAAGCTTTACTCCAAAAAACATTTTATCCATTTGAACGATCTGCTGACCAGAGCATCCAAACATTTATTATTAACTTGGACAAATACATTTTGGTTTTGCTAAGAGATGAACACAAGGCGAATGTACAGTAGTGTTAGCTGGAAGACAAATACAGTGAGTGCCATTTGGAGTTAGGGTGGTAGTCTGTTTTGGTTTTATATATCCATTTATTATGGGAATGCACATTAATTTAATCAGTTTAATCTATTTAGTTTCAGTGTTTTCCATAGTCCCTGAATTAAAGTAACCAAAGAGGACATGTGTCAGTTTCTATTAATTTATGTTCCATCTCTGGCCACCTGTCAGCCAGATTCTTAATAACAGAACTAACAGCCAACTACAGCAACTACTGTAATTAAGGAGTGGAAGTCATTAATTTCTGTGGCTCTGCAGTAATCAGGCCATTTTCACAGCATATTTCATTTACATGTATTTAGTACAATATAGATCTTCTTCTTTTCCTTTCGGCTGCTCCCTTCAGGGGTCGCCACAGCGAATCATCTGCCTCCATTTAACCCTATCCTCTGTATCCTCCTCACCCACACCAACTATCCTCATGTCCTCCTTCACTACATCCAAGAACCTCCTCTTTGGTCTTCCTCTAGGCCTCCTTCCTGGCAGCTCTAACCTCAGCATCCTTTTACCAATGTATTCACTGTTCCTCCTCTGAACATGTCCAAACCACCTCAATCTGGCTTCCCTGGCTTTTTCTCCAAAACATTTAACATGAGCTGTCCCTCTGATGTCCTCATTCCTGATCCTATCTATCCTTGTCACTCCCAGAGAGAACCTCAACATCTTCAGCTCTGCTACCTCCAGCTCTGCCTCCTGTCTTTTTCTCAGTGCCACTGTCTCTAAACCAGACAACATTGCTGGTCTCACCACTGTCTTGTCCACCTTTCCTTTCATTCTTGCTGGCACTCTTTTGTCACACATCACACCTGACACTTTCCTCCACCTGTTCCAACCTGCTTGCACACGTCTCTTCACTTCTTTTCCACACTCTCCGTTGCTCTGGACTGTTGACCCTAGGTACTTAAAATCCTCCACCTTCTTCACCTCTACTCCCTGTACCCTCACCGTTCTACTTGAGTCCCTCTCATTTACACACATGTACTCTGTTTTACTGCGGCTAAGCTTCATTCCTCTCCTTTCCAGAGCAAACCTCCACCTCTCTAGATTTTCCTCCACCTGCTCCCTGCTCTCACTACAGATGACAATGTCATCTGCAAACATCATGGTCCACGGAGATTCCTGTCTAACCTCATCTGTCAGTCCGTCCATCACCACAGCAAAGAAGAAGGGGCTCAAAGCCGATCCTTGGTGCAGTCCCACCTCCACCTTGAACTCCTCTGTCACCCCTACAGCACACCTCACCACTGTCTTACAGCTCTCATACATGTCCTGCACCACTCGAACATACTTCTCTGCCACTCCAGACTTCCTCATACAAAACCACAGCTCCTCTCTCGGCACCCTGTCATACGCTTTTTCCAAATCTACAAAGACAATGCGGCTCCTTCTGGCCTTCTCTGTACTTCTCCATCAGCATTCTCAAAGCAAATATTGCATCTGTGGTTCTCTTTCTTGGCATGAAACCATACTGCTGCTCACAAATGCTCACTTCTGACCTCAGCCTAGCCTCCACTACTCTTTCCCATAACTTCATTGTGTGACTCATCAGCTTTATTCCTCTGTAGTTTCCACAACTCTGCACGTCTCCCTTGTTCTTAAAGATGGGCACCAGTACACTTCTCCCCCATTCCTCAGGCATCCTCTCACTCTCCAAGATCTTGTTAAGTAGCCCAGTCAAAAACTCTACTGCCACCTCTCCTAAACACTTCCATACCTCCACAGGTATGTCGTCAGGACCAACTGCCTTTCTACTCTTCATCCTCTTCAACGCCTTCCTCACTTCATCCTTACTGATCTTTGCTACTTCCTGCTCTACAACAGTCGCCTCTTCTACTCTGTGCTCTCTAACATTTTCCTCTTTCATCAACTTTTCAAAGTAATCCTTCCATTTTTCCATCACACTTGTGGCATCTGTCAACACATTTCCATCCCTGCCCTTAATCACCCTAACCTGCTGCACATCCTTCCCATCTCTGTCTCTCTGCCTCGCCAACCTGTACAAATCAGCTCTCCCTCCTTAGTGTCCAACCTATCATACAAATCCTCATATGCCCTTTGTTTGGCCTTTGCCACCTCTACCTTCACTTTACGCTGCATCTCCCTGTACTCCTGTCTGTTCTCTTCTGTCCTCTCAGTGTCCCACTTCTTCTTAGCTAACCTTTTCCTCTTAACACACTCCTGAACTTCCTCATTCCACCACCAAGTCTCCTTACCTGTCTCCCTGTTCACTTTAGCTGTAGCTGTCCAGTCATCTGGAAGAACCTCCTGACCTCCCAGAGCCTGTTTCAGCTACTCCCTGAAAGCCACACAACAGTCCTCCTTTTTCAACTTCCACCACTTGGTCCTCTGCTCTGCCCTTGTCCTCTTCATCTTCCTCACCACCAGAGTCATCCTACACACCACCATCCTATGCCGTCTGGCTACACTCTCCTCAGCCACTACTTTGCAGTCACTGATCTCTTTCAGGTTGAAACGTCTGCACAAGATGTAATCAACTTGTGTGCTCCTGCCTCCACTCTTATACAGTGGGTACGGAAAGTATTCAGACCCCTTTAAATTTTTCACTCTTTGTGTCATTGCAGCCATTTGCCAAAATCAAAAAAGTAAATTTTATTTCTCATTAATGTACACTCAGCACTCCATCTTGACAGAAAAAAACAGAAATGTAGAAATTTTTGCAAATTTATTAAAAAAGAAAAACTGAAATATGGGTCTACCACCATCTGTCCTTCTGCATTCCTGTCCTGCATACCAAACTTACCTATCACTTCCTCGTCACCTCTGTTTCCCTCACCAACATGTCCGTTGAAGTCTGTCCCAATCACCACTCTCTCACCACTAGGGATACCCTGAATCACTTCATCCATCTCCCTCCACAATTTCTCCTTCTCTTCTAACTCACATCCTACCTGTGGGGCATAACCACTGACAACATTCAACATCACACCTTTAACTTCCAGGTTCCGACTCATCACCCTATCTGACACTCTCTTCACCTCCAGAACATTCCTAGCAAAATCCTCCTTCAGGATAACTCCTACTCCATTCCTCTTTCCATCCACACCATGATAAAACAGCTTGAACCCTGCTCCTAATCTATAGGCCTTGCTACCTTTCCACCTAGTTTCCTGAACACACATATCCACCTTTCTTCTCTCCATCATATTAGCCAACTCTCTAGTTTTTCTAGAGTTTTCCTCTTCTCTCTTTTCTCACAAACACGCCTTCCTCCTCTCCTTATTTGACCAACAGTAGTCCAATTTCCACTGGCACCCTGTACGTCAACAGCGCCAGTGGCGGTCGTCTTAACCCGGGCCGCGACCAATCCGGTATGGAAGTCATATTTGTGATTTGCATGTTTGATTTGGCTCAGATTTTACATTGGATGCCCTTCCTGACACAACCCTCTGCATTTACCCGGAGTTGGGACCGGCACATGAAGACACTGGATTGTGGTGCCTTATGGTTGCATTATGCTCCCAATGGAAAAGGCTCATAATTTTAGACATGAGATGAGATAAATTTTATTGATCCTCAAAGGGATATTCATGTAGTCTGGTAGTGAAAGTAATAAGTACTAAGTCGTAAAGGTAGTCAGTAACAGTCCAGTTCATGTTAATTAGTAATCTGCCATTGGCTAAAGTGTTGTAGAGCCTTACGGCAGGGGGGATGAAGGATCTCCTGTATCATCCAGTCCTGCAGCTCAGTGAGGTGAGTTGTCTCCTGCAGCTGCTTCTCTGCTCCATCAGCCTCCAGTGAGTCTAGCCTCATTCCAGTCACTGAACCAGCTTTTTGCACCAGCTTGTCCAGCTGCCTTGCATCCTTCTATTTTATGCTGCCTCCCGCTATTTTATGCTGCCTCCCCAGCAGACTGCAGCATAAATCAGCACATTTGCAACCATGGTTTGGCCAAATGTGCAACATCTTCCTGAAGACATCCAAAGACCTAAACCGCCTCCTGAGGGAAAGTCTTCTCTGCCATTTTTATATAATGCATCTTAGAGAGAAAGTGGTAAGTCCATACCACAGATATTGACTGGATATGTATGGTTTAGACCTTAGTTTTAAGATCTGCTTTAGGTCACTTGAACGTAAACAAATACTTTGGGTGTCATTTGCTGAAATGATCAACACTATTAAAGTTTGTGGAATGACCAGGTCAGAATTTCTCAGACTTTAATGAAATTGTCTTTGTGGCTTTAAGTCTGCTCCTGTTTCTTTCCACCCTGTGAAATTAAACACTTTTGATTCTATGCATGACTGCCTCAGAATTACAGTATATCAGCTCTACCTCTGAACAAACAACTCTCTAATTAACACTTGTCAACTCCAAATTGTGGTTCCTGAGGAAAATAAGACTGCAAATGTTTTCTGCATGTTAATAATGCACAGATGAGAGGTGTGTTTATTCTGTCATTTGACTGTAAAAAGTTGCTTTTCTTTAGCAGCAGTGTGGCTTTGGAAGTCTAATTTCAGTTGTGAACTTGAGCTCAATTTAGGCAGCTAAGTGCAGCTTTGGAAGGCTGGTCTACAACACACGTCGATAAAAAAGTTGTTCACAGTTGGTGTTCTGCCCTGTCAGCGGGGTAGTTCTAATGAGTTCACTTGAATGTGCCATGTGTGGTGGTGGGATGTGGGATGGCACTTGCATCCACACATCTACTTGACTTCAGATGATTTGCGAGTGTGAGTGTTTGTTCCTACACATTCATTCATATTCACATGTTCACTCCACACTTGAGTGAACGGCATCTGCCTGCTGTATCACTTGACTGACACTCGGCTTCTGTTTCATTCCTTCCCGAGAGCCGCTGGCAGGTTGCAAAGTGGGTTTATTTGATCTATGCTGTGTGTGGAAGCATAGTGATATGTATATCTGCGTAAGTATCAATTTACACACCCATATCTGATTGCATGCATTTTCATACAACTGTGTGCACTGTATGGTCTATATACATCCATTATGTGTGTGTGTGTGTGTGTGTGTTTTCAATTCCCTCCACTTCCTCAGTCACAACCAATGCCAACACTTATTCTTCTTGATTTAGTGGGATTAGATCAGAAGTTGCTGATGAAGGAAAAAGACCAGACTGCCTGACGTCTGGGGAGACAAAGCAGGAGCAGGCTTTATTAGCACAGGGTGCATATATGGTGTGTGTGTGTGCGGACATGTCTTTATATAGTTGTGTGGATAGATTTTTGTTCAAAACCATCATTGTGAGGACATTTCAGCATCATAGAGGCAGCTTCAAAGGGCTGTGTGCCTAGACAGTGAAGGTCTCTGTGAAGTTCTAACCATCCGCTTCAGGACTCCTGGTTCTTCTTGTCTTAGAAAATAGGTCTTAGTGAGCTCTAGTGGGTTCTTTATGGGCTTGTTATCCTGCACAATGAACCTGGGACCAATCAGTCACCTGTTGGTGTTGTGTAATAACAATTTAAAACGTCCAAAGTGCCTAAAACGTCTGCACAGTCTGTAGATTAGGGGTAGGATAAGTGTTGGGGTTAGACATTTAGTTGTGATGTGAAAGTTAGGTTAAGGTGCTTGAGAATGTGAGACAGTGACTATTGCCAGTCTTTTCTCTGCAACATTACCTGGTTTCTTTTTCTCTCTTTCCCGTCTTCTTTCCTCCACTTGCTCAGTCCCACTTTGTTTTCCCTCTCGCTGTGTGTCTACCCACCCATTGTGACTAACTTGTCATTTGACTCCTTTCACCTGCACCACTATCTCTTCCCCTGCTTCTCTAATTCTTCCTCTTTCCGCTATAGCTCTTCATCTGGGAATTTTATCTCTGACAAGAGTGTTGATTTTTTTTTCCTCTTCCCACTTTCATCTTTGATTCATCCCTTTCTGTGCCGCACTCCCTCTGTCTCTCTCTCTCTAAGTATTGGTATTTGTGATGTCTTGCGGCTCTCTTATCTAGTGCACCCTGCCTTGGCTGATAACTGGGGCCTGCCAGCTGCTTCTAGTGACATGTGTGTCTCATTGCATGTGAGTGCTGGTGTGTAAAAGATTGTGTTGATCGGTATGTATATATCTGTACGTGCATGTGAGTGTATGTCAAGTAAGAGAAACCGTGCCAGTGCACATACAGATTGTCATCCCCTGGGTGTAATCAGGGGCGGATGTGGAAACAGATGATTACATGGATGTTTGAATGTTTGATTGACTGTGTGTGTGTGTGAGTGTGAGTGACTGAGTGAGTGAGTGAATGAGTGAATGAGTGAGAGAGAAGAAAGAGAGAGACTGTGCCCAGCTATCATTTGGTGGAGCTGAGAATGAGGATATTGTTGGTTTACAACAGTATTTACTTTTTCAATCAGAAATTTTTAATATTCCAACTAGTTACCTTACCACAAACACTCACATGGCACAGGTAACCTCTGCAGATATAAAGTAGACATGTCTTTCTAAAATCGGAATATTATGCTGCCAACAGCTACCTCCACGATCCACCCAGAAGTGTTGCACACTTTTGTCATCATGTCACAGTGATAAACTAAATTCATGAGTTTTAAGGCAGAAACTTTTGGTCTTACCTTATGCAACACCACGGCAACATTTCCATGAGATGTAAGGCTAATATATTTGCATGGCCCAGCTTTGAAATTAGCTGTACCAGGCACACATATCCTTCAAAGTTTGAGTTAAAATCTGTAAACTGTCCTGATAGGAATATAAGACACAGTTTTATTATGTGCTGTCTTGGCCTGATCCTTTTCCTGTAAAAACATGTGATTGTCATATTGTTTTCTACAGTACACGTTTTTTTTTCTTTTCGGGCAGAATTTGGACTGAATTTTTACTTACATGCTTCATACTTGTGATCTCATTCATACAAATACCGAGATGTTACAACAAACTATTAAGACCAAGTTTTTGTTTTCCTGCAAAGGACGCCCCTTGTTTCATTTCTTTGAATGAATTGAAAAAACATGACTAAAATATAGTTCCAAGCTTTGTCAAAACATTTGCATTTCACTGATATGCAATGAAATATGGAATTTTTGAAGACTCTGTGCAGAGATGAATAATTTCTTCCTGGAATGGAGTATCTAGAATATGAACAATGCCACAGCAAAATCTAGATTTGATCTTGATCTGATGTCAGACATTACCATCAGTCAGTTTTTTCAGGTGTGGGTTTTTCTTATGGCATGATGTGTACATACACACACAGTCTCAGCTGCTACCAACTGTTTTAACCTCTGTCATCCGCGACAGTAGGGATGATGTTAGCTGACAGCACTGATTGGGATGCCATTGAACTTTCATGTCACGTAAACAGAGAGAGAGAAGCCACAGACACATGGACACAATACAAAATGCATAGACCCACAAACTGTGTTCTTGTGCTCACACATGCATGCAGAGCTGGCCGCACACATCCGCTTTACCTATATAGCTCATCTGCTGTTTCCAGTTATCACCTCACAGTAACACATTTCCATTTCTGTGGCTTGTAAAACACTCACGCACTTTTGTTTCCTTTCCAAGCAGGGACTTTACATTGAATTACCATCATTTCTTGGTAACTAACTTTAACCTTACCCTTACCTCCCCATAGCCTTAAACCAATGAAAAAAGTCAGACAATGTTAGTAATAGATGCACACACTTGTTTGTAACAGACCTAATGCATTTCTGGACTCTTTACTGAAATTTAAGTAGCATTAAATACCTAACCCCAACCCTAGCCCTAAAACCAAGTCTTAACCCTCAAACAGCCCTCTGAGGACTAAGGATCAACCAACATGTCCTCATGACAGTTGTGTTGAAATAATATTTATCCATATAACTGTGGAAAGGCAGCAACACAAACACACACTCACACTCTACATTCCATATACGGTAATAGACCTATGGGCAAAATGACAGATATTAGCTTTGCACAAGCAATATACTGTGTATTATTGCTCATTTTGTGCCTTTGCACGTCTAATAACACCCTGCTGAATTGCTCCTTAAAAATCAATACAGTTGTGTGGTATTGAACAGAATAGTTGCAGTACATAGCACCAAGACCAGAACATCATAACTGATATTATACAGACAAAATCCTAAACACATATATACAGAATTCACTGAGATTCAGTTGACCATATATTCTACATATGCAAAGAGCTCAAAGTTGTTAAAATTTATTTTGAATCTGAAAATAATGTAATATTATAGACCACAAATTTATAGTTTGTAAAACACACATTTTAAATAAGAATATTCATGTCACTTTGGCAAATGAACATAAACAATCCTTAATAAAAGACACAAAACTGATATTCAGCGCTATGTTACTGTTGCTTTTATATACAGTATATTGTATTTGCAGTCTGCAGAAATGGTTCAGCACAGGCAGAGTAACCCAGCTCTATTCGAGCACTTCCCATCAGAGTTGTCTTCTTGTGTAACAAACAAAACACTTCAGTTTGATTAATGACTGCAGTGGAATAATGGCATATGCCGTATCCTACAGATGTCTTTGTATTTCCAGTTATGCCAGTTTTTGTTCTGTCAACACTGGACATTGCTCTGGTGAAAATGTTTCATGTGCTCTGGACCATGGCACATCACTTTCAGGTTGTGACGCACTGGCAACAAATGTATGAGCAACACTGAGGACATGTGTTATTCTGTAGGATAGCTTTACATCTCTGAACAGGAATTTATTCAAACGCAGTGCACAGATTCAGAATTCACTTTTCCAATGGATATTAGCCCGCAAACATTAATTGGTATTCTGCTCTTCTGCCCTCCATCACGTGTTTTTTCATACTTTATAGCATTTCTTGGCATGTGTGTGTGTGTTTGCATGCTTTCACTCTGATGGTTTGCTGACTAGATGCCAGCCAAGAGACAAGAGAACCTTGGGTAATTGGACTACTGTGTGGCCCTGCATGCCATTGAAATTGTGTCTGGGATGGCTGCCATCCTAAATGTGTGTGTGCGCTGGTGTGTGTACCATTGTGAATTTGTTTTAAATGTCTGAATAGAGTCTTGTCTTTATGTAACCATTCACACAGGATTCATTTCATCGATGTGGATAATTCTGCTATACGATACACTACACACTACTATTACACGGCTGAATGATGCTAAAGTATATGTTGCAAAAAAATGTACCACGAGGCAACTGAAAATGAATGACGTATTGTGGTTTTATATTTGGTTTTAGCATTTAAATTTGTGTCACAGTATTAAAACTCATTGTTTTCCCCAATATTCATCAATCCGTCATCTACCTCTTATCCTGGTATATCCAGGGTTTTGGGGGGGCTGGAGCCTGGGGGATCACAGGGATCAGCTGGAGCCTATCCCAGCTCTCTTTGGGTGAAAGGCAGAGGTACACCCTGGACAGGTCACCAGTCCATCACAGGGCCACATAGAGACAAACAACCTCACACACTCACACTCACTCCTATGGGCAATTTAGAGTCACCAATCAACCTGACATACATGTTTTTGGACTGTGGGAGGAAACCAGAGTACCTGGAGAAAACCCACACAAGCACAGGGAGAACATGCAAACTCCACACAGAAAGGCACCTGATGGGTGAGTTTTCTGCAGTTAATTATGGATAAAAATTCAGATATTCTCTAACTCTGAAGCATTCATTTTCAATTTTCAGTACAACGGCAATGTAGCCCAAGTAGCACATCCAATTTTAGTTAAGTGCAATTGATTTGTTGTGTGCAGTGCAGGGTGTGATCAAAGGGTTTATATGCTGTAATAAGCTCTATTAAACAGCAAATCTAATGGACAGCTGGTTCAGTTGAGCTTTATAAAAATGTGTATTCACTGACATTTCAGCAGTGAAAATGTCCTTCAATGTTCCTTAACAAAAGAGAAAAAAATTAGACTATTTCAAGAACAAACACATCATTTTACTCCTGGCCAGTATGCCATGGTTGACTAGCTGGCAAAAGAAAGGGATTAGAGGAAGCAAATGAGAAAAAGGAACTGGTGATGGAAAATCAGGAACCAAGGAGCTGCTTGTCTTCTATGGTGCTTCTGTTTTCTCAGCTGTTAGTACATTCCAGCCTGCCCTTTTCTTTCTTTGTTTTCTTATTTTCTGTCTGTCTTTTGTTTTTTCTTTTTTTTTTCTTTTCAAACCCAGTTTCATTTATCCAAGCCCTTTCTTGCTGGCCTCATTGTGCACCTTACCAGAGACAGACACACAAGCAGGCAGACTGGCAGACATCTGCAGGCAAACAAGAGGACAGACTGAGCTGCAGCAATGGGTAATAAAAATGGATTATACATATTTAGTGTTTTGTTTGATTTTCTCAACGAATAACCAGAGATGGTATAGCAATCATCCAGGATAACAGCTTTTTTTGCTTTTCTTGAAACATGAATGGGTGTATATTAAGTATACACCCAATAGGTTATGTGCTACAAAGCTGTTGATAAGGGTATGAACTTTGCGTGAGAAATGAATTTAGGCTGTTATTGACGTGACTAAAAATGATTTTTTTTCCCAACTTATAAACAAATCCATAACATTGTCAATAGTCTATAAACCTGAATACAAGTATTAAGAAAGGAAAACAGTAAACAATCTTTATACGAGAGTAATTGAAGATATACAGGAAACACATTTCATATAAAATAGAAATACTCCCAAGTTTACTTGGAACACTTTTGTTGTATAATAGATGCATAATATACACTAAATATTTTGTCACTATACAGGTCTACAGCAGGATTTACATTTTGAAAGTGTTAACAGTAAAAGTAAGGGCTTCACAGCAAGAAGGTTCCATGTTCGAATCCCATTCAAGTCTGTGGCCTTTGGGTGTGGAGTTTGCATGTTCTTCCCTTGTCTGTGTGTGTTTTCTCCTGCTTCTCTGGTTTCCTCCCACAGTCCAAAGACATGATTAGACTCTAAATTACCCGTAGGTGTGAATGTGTGTTTGCCTGTCTCTATGTGTCAGCTCTGTGACAGACTGGTGCTTTGTACAGGGTGTACCCTACCTCTTGCCCAACGGCTCCAGATGGATGGATGGATGGATGGCAGTTAAAGTTACAGTTTGTAATTGCAGCTATACTGAACCTTTCTTTAGTGTCACACTACCAAGCCTTTGATGTCCAGTGTCAAAAGTTCTTCAGAGGACAAAAGAGTAAAAGAACAATGTGTGGGAAAAGAACAGTATGTGAAATCTGACCAAAGTTCTGTTGGGGAAGAAGAAATGTGAGAACATGCAGCCTCTCTGAACATCTGGGAACTTACTGCAGCACTGGGAGAGTTGTCTAGTTAAAGCAGTGGTTAAAAACATGGTCATCCAACCACATACAGGCTCCAAGATGCTCATATTTAATTTTGTCCCTCACATCCTCCCAAACCTATTCTTCCTCTGAATCTCCCTATCTCGACTGTTAAGCTCTCTTCATTTGCACAGCAGAGCCAGATGCTGCTTTTCCCTGCCATCTTTGAAATGTGATTAGTTCTCATTGAAAAGACTCTTTGAAAAGGCCTCTTTAGCTATGAGCATGCTCCAATATCCATAAGAATGGAAGCAGACATTGTATTGCTAATGCAAACAAGATGAGGGGAATCACACTTGAGGTAAAAGTGCACACTGGTGATCCCATCATGCTATTCTATAATGTGTTACCTTCACACCACAAATGGCAGATTGCTCTGAAATGCTTGGATACAGGTAATATTTGCATTTATCAGCTCTGGGTTAATGAGTGTATTTACTCTAGGTTAACTGTTATATTAATTGTATGAACAATTTTGAAAAACTTTACTTGAATGTTTCCATTTTCATCCACTTAATACATTTAGTGTACAGCATTTCAGATGGAGGTATTGTGCTCTTTAGGTTACCAAATGTATCTGCCAGCTAATTTCACTAATTACTGCTGGAGAACATTTTATATAAAACACGAAATTAACTCTTAAAGTATGATGCAATTCAATTCAGTTCAGCTCAGTTCACGTTAACTCAGTTAATTTGTACAGTGCCAAATCACAATACAATCATCTTAAGTCACTTTACATAGAAACCCAGCAAATTCCTAATGAGGTAGTCTAGACCTATAGCTGCATAACTAAGGGATGGTTCAGGGTTACCTGAACCATCCTAACTATAAGGAGAGGAGCTTGATAGCTAAAGGCTCTGCCTCCCAGTCTACTTTTGGAAACTCGGAACCACAAGTAGACCTGCACTCTGAGACCGAAGTGGCCTATTGGGATAATATGGTACTATGAGGTCTTTAAGGTATGAAGAAGCTTGATCAGGAAGAGATTTGTATGTGAGAAGAAGGATTTAAATGCACTTATATAACAGTGTACAAAACAGTTCAAGTAAGTGCTACATCACTGAATTCTGTTTGCACATTTAGGCATCAATAATGACATTCATTCATGCATTCATTCATTCATTCATTCATTCATTCATTCATCAATTTTCTATACCTGCTTATTCCTAACCAGGGTCACAGGGATCTGCTGGAGCCTATCACAGCTCTCTTTGGGTGAAAGGCAGGGGTACACCCTGGACAGGTCACCAGTCCATCACAGTCCAACCCAAAAATATTACACATACCTATTCAAATTATATTTTATAATACATTAATTATCCTGCATAATGAGTGCTTTTACTGTATTTTAATATGTGAATTCTACCCTGCCTCTCGGGCAATGTCACAGTGTCGTGGAGGGGGGGGGGGGGGACTCTTGAAGGACAAGTCATAGATGATGGATGATGGATGGATATAATCTGAAATAATTTTATGATTTTTTGGTTGCGCCTGAAACTTCATTCTTGAAATTTGAGAAAATGATCTCAATGAAAGAAGCAAAAACCTTTTCTTTCAAATGCATCTCATAGTCTCATCTCATTAATAAATGCACAAATATCGTTTTGTTACACTACTCCTCTCACTAGACCAATAAAAACACACTCCTATATGTACATACCACATACTGCAGTTCTTGGTTTACAATACTAGTTCCTTTTTCATTTTCCACACCGGTCACTACATCAAACTCTTTATTCATGCTGTCATGCTGACTGCTGTCTGATGGTGGTTAGCAGCTGCCAGCACAGCTCCTGTAAGTGCTGTCTTGCAACACTATCAAATGACCCTTTAGATAAGCAGTGCAGCCAAAAGGACTCCAATGTGAAAACTAGCATAGTGAGATGAAATTCACTGGGGGTACGAATTGCATTACAGTCTCCATTAGCCTTTGGCCTCATCTGTCACAGAAACAAGAGCTAAGTAAGAGCTTGCAGACCACTCACAGGTCAGATATCCAATAACAGGTCTGTCTGCACGGGAACTGAGGAAGTCAGCTCTCATTGTAATCAAAGTAGGTTTTTGGGAAGTGGTAGTAGTGTGTGCACCAAAAGACACACAGGAAGACATTTGGATCTCACAACACGAAGGGTGTACGTCATATACGCCAAAACACTTTCACATAAAGCACCACACACACACAACCTCAACACATAAAACTGTACGTCTTACTATTTTATTGCCCTCTCCCCTTCAATCCACCAACCATGTATTGTGGCTGTACAATTCAGCCACGTCATTTCAAATTCAGCTCGTTTCATCTTGTTGAATATATGTTTTGTCTGAAGCCTCTTGGCTGCCCTGTGACCTGTCTCTGATTGAACTCAGCGTTACCTCTAGGGTACTATTTGATCAACAAAACACTTTCATTTAATTTTCAGTCAATAACATCGTCTTGTAGACGTAGATGTAGACACTGATTTATTTCACAACAGTGGATTGTCATTGCAGTCACCCAACTATTTCTGAAGGACATAAAAGTGTTTATTTTAACACAATGTAGGGAGTTTGTTGAAATGCATCAACATATTTTCTGTTTCTCTCACTTGTGTTGGTGTGAGTTTTAGCAGTTTGTAACAGCTCATGGTTTATGGGCGTTGATATGTTGAAAGGACATACAGCATTTAAAATATGTACATTTCTGATGTTTTAACATGGCACAATTTTTCAAAATATTGTATCTTACTGCACTCTTTGCACTGTTGCACTTCTCAGAGATCATCTGTCAGTCAATCAGGGTTTTCTGCTGATGAAGGTCAGTCCCTGGAGCTGGTACTCTTGGACTATTCAGCTATCAATGCCGACGCTAACCACAAATTTATGCTGCTGCTGCTGGGAATGTGTAATTCAGCAATCCTCGTTTCACAAATGATACAAACTCTAATGAAGTTCATTTCTGCATATTGAAGTTTACTTGTAGGCAAAATTGCTTTGTCCACCCTAAAAGCACTATGGAGCAGGAATACAAGTCTATTGCTGTGCTAGCAGCTTACTATTAAATGCTACCCAAATGCTGTGAGATACTTTCCAATACTGTAAACCCATTTAGGAATGGAATACAAAAGTACAAAGAAAAACAAGCCTACATATTTTTCAAAGCAGAAAAGGTGGCTAATTTTGAGACACAAAAATAAAGAACAGGCTCATTATCTGCTTAGTAGAGTCATTAAAATACAATGCAATGCCAATGTATCCATATTCTACAAGCCTGTCAAACTTTAGAGAAAGTTCTTACAGTTTAACACATGTGGTCTATATTTTAATAAAATGAAACCACAAGGGGCCACAATCCAGTGTCTTCATGTCCCGGTCCCAAGTCCAGGTAAATGCAGAGGGTTGTGGCATCCGACGTAAAATTTAAGCCAAATCAAACATGTAAATCACAAATATGACTTCCATACCGGATTGGTCACGGCCCGGGTTAACAATGACCACCACTGGTGCTGTTGACCTACAGGGTGCCAGTGGCATTTGGACTACTGTTGGTCGAAGAAGGAGAGGAGGAAAGCATGTTCATGGGAAAAGAGAGAAGAGGGAGGGCAGGAGTTTAGGACTTAGAGTAGGGACTTTGAATGTAGGGACTTTGTCAGGGAAAACTAGAGAGTTGACTGATATGATGGAGAGAAGAAAGGTGGATATGTGTGTTCAGGAGACTAGGTAGAAAGGTAGCAAGGCCTATAAATTAGGAGCAGGATTCAAGCTGTTTTATCATGGTGTGGATGGAAAGAGGAATGGAGTAGGAGTTATCTTGAAGGAGGATTTTGCTAGGAATGTTCTGGAGGTGAAGAGAGTGTCAGATAGGGTGATGAGTCTGAACCTGGAAGTTGAAGGTGTGATGTTGAATGTTGTCAGTGGTTATGCCCCACAGGTAGGATGTGAGTTAGAAGAGAAGGAGAAATTGTGGAGGGAGATGGATGAAGTGATTCAGGGTATCCCTAGTGGTGAGAGAGTGGTGATTGGGGCAGACTTCAACGGACATGTTGGTGAGGGAAACAGAGGTGACGAGGAAGTGATAGGTAAGTTTGGTATGCCGGACAAGAATGCAGAAGGACAGATGGTGGTAGACTTCACAAAAACAATGGAAATGGCTGTAGTCAACA
Organism: Mastacembelus armatus; assembly: GCF_900324485.2. NCBI lineage: Eukaryota > Metazoa > Chordata > Actinopteri > Synbranchiformes > Mastacembelidae > Mastacembelus > Mastacembelus armatus. Next base: position 23,186,122 of record NC_046633.1, read on the forward strand.
CATTTTTCCAGAAAAGGGAGGAGCATAGGGTGACATATAAGAGTGGAGGCAGGAGCACACAAGTTGATCACATGTTGTGCAGATGTTCCAACCTGAAAGAGATCAGTGACTGCAAAGTAGTGGCTGGGGAGAGTGTAGCCAGACAGCATAGGATGGTGGTGTGTAGGATGACTCTGGTGGTGAGGAAGATGAAGAGGACAAGGGCAGAGCAGAGGACCAAGTGATGGAAGTTGAAAAAGGAAGAGTGTTGTGTGGCTTTCAGGGAGGAGCTGAAACAGGCTCTGGGAGGTCAGGAGGTTCTTCCAGATGACTGGACAGCTACAGCTAAAGTGACCAGGGAGACAGGTAAGGAGACTTGGTGGTGAAATGAGGAAGTTCAGAAGAGAACAGACAGGAGTACAGGGAGATGCAGAGTAAAGTGAAGGTAGAGGTGGCAAAGGCCAAACAAAGGGCGTATGAGGATTTGTACAATAACTTGGACACTAAGGAGGGAGAGGTGGATTTGTACAGGTTGGCGAGGCAGAGAGACAGAGATGGGAAGGATGTGCAGCAGGTTAGGGTGATTAAGGACAGGGATGGAAATGTGTTGACAGGTGACACAAGTGTGATGGAAAGATGGAAGGAACTGGTTGTGGAGCAGGAAGTAGCAAAGATCAGTAAGGATGAAGTGAGGAAGGTGTTGAAGAGGATGAAGAGTGGAAAGGCAGTTGGTCCTGACGACATACCTGTGGAGGTATGGAAATGTTTAGGAGAGGTGGCAGTAGAGTTTTTAACTGGGCTACTTAACAAGATCTTGGAGAGTGAAAGGATGCCTGAGGAATGGGGGAGAAGTGTACTGGTGCCCATCTTTAAGAACAAGGGAGACGTGCAGAGTTGTGGAAACTACAGAGGAATAAAGCTGATGAGTCACACAATGAAGTTATGGGAAAGTGTAGTGGAGGTTAGGCTGAGGTCAGAAGTGAGCATTTGTGAGCAGCAGTATGGTTTCATGCCAAGAAAGAGAACCACAGATGCAATATTTGCGTTGAGAATGCTGCTTCGAGGAGGAACTGTTTCCGGGTAAGTGAATCACTTCCTATTGCAAGCGTGTCGTGTTGTGTGTGTTGTATAGTTTGTCTACAGACTAGCAACAGACTAGCTATCGTTTAACACACCTAAAAACCAACTGAAATCTCTAAACAATTCATTAACTGCTACATTCCGGTACTAGTCAAGTACCTTTCTATTTTGACCGGTATTTATTGCTATTTCCTGACTTAGCGCTCGTTAGCCTACCAGTTAGCTTAGCTAGCTAGTAACATGGCTTCTCCCTCTCTCTCTCTCTCTCTTTCCTGCTCGATGTGCCACACGTTTAGTTATTCCTCTGCCTCCTTTAGTGATAATGATACCTGTAATAAATGTAAGGTTCTGCTAACTTTGAAGGTGGGGATCACTAATTTGGAAGCGCGGCTTCACACCTTTGAAAAGCAAGCTAGCCTAGCCCCGTTAGCTGGTGTGGAGCCACCGAGCTCAGGGTCCCACCCACTGTTTCAATCACACCCTTGATCTTGTTCTGACCTATGGCATCGAAATTGAACATTTAATAGTTTTTCCCCAAAATTCTATTTTGTCAGATCATTCTTTAATAACTTTTGAATTTAAGATGATGGATCATGCAGCGTTTGGAAGAAAATTCCACTACAACAGATGTTTATCTGACAACGCTGTTAATAAATTTAAGAAAATGATTCCATCTTTATTTACATCATTGCCAAGTACGAACACAGTGGATGGCAGCTGCCTCAATCCCACTCCCTACCAAATTGATTATCATATTGTTGACAGTGCTGTAGCCTCACTGCGTGATACGCTTGATATTGTGGCCCCTCTGAAAAAGTTAGTGAATCAGATGAGATTAGCCCCATGGTATAATTTACATATTCGTACCCTAAAGCAGGCATCATGAAGGCTGGAAAGGAAGTGGCGTTCCACAAATTTAGAGGAAATTTTTCTAGCCTGGAAAAACAGTCTATTAACATATAAAAAAGCTCTCCGTAAAGCCAGAACTGCATACTATTCATCACTAATAGAGGAAAATAAGAACAATCCCAGGTTTCTTTTCAGCACTGTAGCCAGGCTGACAAAAAGTCACAGCTCTGTTGAGCCCAGTGTTCCCTTAGCTCTCAGCAGTGATGACTTTATGAGTTTCTTTACAAATAAAATCACAACTATTAGAGATAAAATTCAGCAGATGCTTCCTATACCTGCAATAAATGAATCTTCTACTACAGTAGCTCTTGAATCATCTGTAGGACCTCAGTTATGTTTAGACTGCTTCTCTCCCATAGATCTCTCTGAATTTACATCAGTAGTTGCTTCATCTATATCATCAACGTGTCTCTTAGACCCCATTCCGACTAGACTGCTTAAAGACACCCTGCCATTAATTAACTCATCTTTATTAGACTTATTATGTGGCTATGTACCACAGGCCTTTAAGACTGCAGTAATCAAACCCTTACTCAAAAAATCTAGTCTTGATCCAGGTGTCTTGGCTAATTATAGACCAATATCCAACCTACCATTTATTTCTAAAATCCTTAAAAATGACTGAATGAAAATGACTGTTGCTAAGCAGCTATCAGACCACTTACACAGGAATGAACTATTTGAAGATTTTCAATCAGGATTTAGAGCACATCATAGTTCAGAAACAGCACTGTTAAAATTCACCAACGACCTTCTCTTTGCCTCAGATAATCGACTTGTTTCTATACTTGTCCTCCTAGACCAGGGGTATTCCACTAAAATGTAAAGAGGTCCAGTTAGAGAAAATTTCTTGAAGCAAAGGTCCGAAAGATCATAATGTCTAACTAGTTAGTGTGATATATATTTAAGTAGCCTAGTTGTTTTATCAACATCTGCATGTAATCAATACCTGACTGTCAAATCAAATGAATTCATAATCTTTATGTTGTGTATCATAAGGGCGTTTCACATTGGCACTTTTAATAAGTGAATATATGAGACACACTGGTTTAGTGTTCCCAGTGGAAAGTATGAAGGGGAATGAGTCTGTCCATTCCGGATTAAATGCTCTATTTTCGCTGTCCACTTTTCTTTTTTTGGAGGGTGCCATTTGTTCCTTATTTTTCTCTCCCTTTCTCCGTCGCACTCGCCTTTCTCTCCCTTTGTTTTCTACATGTATCGCCTTTTTTCTTTTTCTTTGTAACCGTCTTTTCATGTGTAACTTGCCTCTAGCTCTGTTTACTGTAGAGTTGTAATGTTTACCGCCTGGAATGCACAGACTTGATTGGCTGAGTGGTATCACGTGGGATGGCTCAACTCGCATGCAATTGGTCTATGCGTTTCCACTACCGTAAAGTCTACAAAAGCCGGTGGAAATAAAAGCGCCCCGTTAGGTTTTCAATCATAACCTTCTCTTTTGGCATGTAGGTACGGTCCGTATGGGGCAGCTTTTGGGTCCGCACCCGGACCACGGTCCGCCCGTTAGTGACCTAGGTCCTAGACCTTAGTGCTGCATTCGACACTATTGACCATAACATCTTATTACAGAGACTGGAGCATGTGACTGGTATCAGAGGAACAGCGTTAAAATGGTTCCAGTCCTATTTATTGGACAGATTCCAGTTTGTTCATGTCCATGATGAACCTTCCGCACGAACAAAAGTTAGTTATGGAGTTCCACAAGGCTCTGTGCTAGGACCGATTCTGTTCACCCTGTACATGCTTCCTTCAGGCTATGTCATTAGGAAGCACTCTATTAATTAGCACTGCTATGCAGATGACACTCAGTTGTATCTATCTATTAAACCTGTTAACACAAACCAGTTAACCAGACTTCAAGCGTGTCTAACTGACATAAAGGCCTGGATGACCACTACTTTTTACTTTTAAATTCAGAGAAAACAGAAGTTATTGTATTTGGGACTAAAAACCTCAGAAATAACTTTTCTAAAATAATAGCTACTCTAGATGGCATAGCCCTGGCCTCCAGCACTACTGTAAAAAACCTTGGAGTTATTTTTTACCAGGACATGTCCTTTAACTCACACATAAAACAAATCTCTAGAACTGCCTTCTTTCACCTGCGCAACATTGCCAAAATTAGGAACATCCTCTCTAAAATGATGCAGAAAACACTAGTCCATGCATTTGTTACCTCAAGGCTAGATTACTGTAACACATTACTATCTGGATGTCCCAGTATCTCCATAAAAAGCCTCCAGTTAATCCAGAATGCCGCAGTCCTGACAGGAACTAGCAAGAGAGATCATATTTCTCCTATATTAGCTTCTCTTCATTGGCTCCCTGTAAAATACAGAATATAATTTAAAATCCTTCTCCTCACATACAAATCCCTTCATAATCAAGCTCCTTCATACCTTAAAGAACTCATAGTACTATATTATCCTAATAGACCACTTCGCTCTCAGAGTGCAGGTCTACTTGTGGTTCCCAGAGTTTCCAAAAGCAGAATGGGAGGCAGAGCCTTTAGCTATCAAGCTCCTCTCCTGTGGAACCAGCTCCCAGCCTGGGTTCAGGAGGCAGACACTCTGTATTTTTAAGGCTAGACTGAAAACCTTCCTCTTTGACAAAGCGTATAGTTAGGGATGGATTCAGGCAACCCTGAACCATCTCTTAGTTATGCTGCTCTAGGCCTAGACTGCCCGAGGACCATCTCTCTCCTCTATCCACTCACCCCAGATGGCCGCCCAAACTGAGTCCAGTTCTGCTAGTGGTTTTTTCTTCCATTAAAGGGAGTTTTTCCTCTCCAAGGAAGAGGAAAAGTGCTTGCGCCAAGTGCTTGCTCATAAGGGATTTGTTGGGTTTTTAGTTTTAGTTTTTGTAACGTGCCTTGAGATGATTTGTATTGTCATTTGGCGCTATACAAATAAAATAAAATTGAATTGAATTGAATTGAATTGATGGAGAAGTACAGAGAAGGCCAGAAGGAGCTGCATTGGGTCTTTGTAGATTTGGAAAAAGTGTATGACAGGGTGCCAAGAGAGGAGCCGTGGTTTTGTATGAGGAAGTCTGGAGTGGCAAAGAAGTATGTTTGAGTGGTGCAGGACATGTATGAGAGCTGTAAGACAGTGGTGAGGTGTGCTGTAGGGGTGACAGAGGAGTTCAAGGTGGAGGTGGGACTGCACCAAGGATTTGAGCCCCTTCTTGTTTGCTGTGGTGACGGACAGGCTGACAGATGAGGTTAGACAGGAATCTCCGTGGACCATGATGTTTGCAGATGACATTGTCATCTGTAGTGAGAGCAGGGAGCAGGTGAAGGAAAATCTAGAGAGGTGGAGGTTTGCTCTGGAAAGGAGAGGAATGAAGCTTAGCCGCAGTAAAACAGAGTACATGTGTGTAAATGAGAGGGACTCAAGTAGAACAGTGAGGTTACAGGGAGTAGAGGTGAAGAAGGTGGAGGATTTTAAGTACCTAGGGTCAACAGTCCAGAGCAATGGAGAGTGTGGAAAAGAAGTGAAGAGATGTGTGCAAGCAGGTTGGAATGGGTGGAGGAAAGTATCAGGTGTGATGTGTGAAAGAACCCTTACTCAAAGAGGGACAGCTCATGTTAGATGTTTTGGAGAAAAAGTCAGGGAAGCCAGATTGAGATGGTTTGGACATGTTCAGAGGAGGGACAGTGAATATATTGGTAAAAGGATGCTGAGGTTATAGCTTCCAGGAAGAAGGTCAAGAGGAAGACCAAAGAGGAGGTTCTTGGATGTAGTGAAGGAGGATATGAGGACAGATTGAGATGGTTTGGACATGTTGGCCGTAGTTGGTGTGGGTGAGGAGGATACAGAGTTTAGAGTTAAATGATTAAATGAGGCAGATGATTTGCTGTGGCGACCCCTGAAGGGAGAAGCTTAAAGGAAAAGAAGAAGTCCATTGGGAGCATAGGAGGAAATGGTCTGATGCAGCTTCAGAGACAAAAAATCCATAGAAGGACAAGGTTATGTTTAACACAAAGTTGGGGTTGACAAGAAAGACGGCTCAAAGACAGAGCATACAGAGAAAACACACACAGTCACTGGAATATCACAAACACTCCCAACACAAAGACCCTACCCAACCTGTAGGATGCAACCCAGAACCGTGTTGCTGTGAGGTTGACCACTGGTCCACCATCCCTAATCAAGTGAACTGATCATCTAAAGGGAGGCACATGTTGGACTTTGAAATAAACACATGAACAACAGAAGTGACAAATGCAGAGTTGCCTTGCAGTGAGATGGAGCAAAGTGGCAGTTTGTGTTTGTGTGTGTGTGTGTGTGTGTGTGTGTCTACATCAGACAAATAGGGCAAGAAGACAGTGTCGGTTTGCTGGTGAAGGAGCTGTAAAGAAGCTGTTAGAGTAGCGTCTGTCTGCACTGGTACTGTAGACATCCACAAAAAGACCTATCAGTGTGTTTTATCACTGCCTCTCCCTCCTTCAGCTCAGTTATTGCCCAGTTTTGCTGCACAAACTAGAGATAGAGTGAGAGGAATAGGAGTGATGTGTGTATAGAGGAAATGGCTAAAGTGAGACAAAATGGGAAATCAAAGAAAAAAAAACCTAAAGGTGAGAAAAGACAGTAATCCATTTAGATTTTGTGAAATCAACATCTTTCTACGCTCAGCCTAATTTCAAGATTGGCTACCCTAAAATAAGCCAATTTTCTCCCGGAGAGGGCATAGAAATATCTGATGTACTGACATCAGTTTGAGGCTGGCTTCAACAGCTCGTCATTTTTTAAGCCAACAGGACAAAGAGACACTGACAGCATCATTGAACAAAATGTTCTGAGTTTTGAGTAGCAATTCCAAGGACTCCTTGTGAGGTGGAGCATGTAGACACCAAACCCAGTTATGCTTGACTTTGCTCACATCAGCTGCACTCTTTTCAATGAAAGTAGAGATAACAAGGGCCCTGATATAACTAACAAGCACTGTCAAGCTTGCTAAAGGAAAATGTAGATAATAAGACGTTTGTGACCCCATTTTTAGCAGTATTTGCCACAGACGTCATAACTTGGTGTCTCTGGTTTGAATGTTGTTTAACTTACTGAAGGTTTTCCAAATGATTTTAATGTTTAATGTTCTCTAATGGGCAGATAAAGAACAAAGACTTGACACTGACCAAGTACACAGACGGCTGTTATGCAAATAAAAGCAAAACCAGAAAAAAACCCAGTAAGAACCTAGAATGTGAGAATGCCACTGCACACACAGAGTTGCACCAACATGTTCTATTTTACGATGCACATAATTGAGGATGTAAGTATTGATATTTTCTATTGATGCATGACTGCATATTTTCCCAACATCAAAACTGATGACTATGTGCTTGCTCTGCAGGTGCTGCACACTAATTTATCAGTTGTGGTTATGCACCATTGCACTGGGAACCAATTATGAACCATTATGTGGTTCATAATCTTTCAAGCCAGGGCTCATTATTTCTCTCAACCCAAGAAAGAATTTAGTTCTTTCAGCCTCACCCACCAGTATCTAAAATATTAGATCACAAAGTAAATTCACCTTGCTCTCTCACCCATAGTATAATAAATGTACCTACTGTATATAAATTATTAGCCCTGGTAAACTTGTCACATGTGTGTATAGATATATTTTTGGTCAGTTTAATCATAGACCACCCAAAGATTTTCATCTGTACCCCAAATAAATCAAACCCCTGACATTTAGCACTTTGACTACATCAAAATGAATTTGATGGGGCTGTCAGATTTTCAAAGTTAAATAAAATGAAGCTAATATGACGTGTGTTGCCTCCACTACATACTTGAGTAAGCAGCTAATGTTAATCTGAGGCAGATGATTTGTGTTGTGTGTAAACAGCCTGTGCTGCATCTAGGAATTTTTACATTCATGGTGCTTAATCTAAAAACACTGCCAGACAGCTTCTCCCAGAATATTTGGTCTTATTAATATGTGTTTAGCAATGCTAATGGTAGCTTTTCTTCCTCTTCTTCTCCTTTGTCTTTATAAAGAATTTTGCCAAGAGAACAGCAGCCTAGTTTACAGCAGGAAAAAGGACTATATTGGGCCAGAGAGAAAAAAATTAAATTGGTGTCTAGGTTTCTGCAGATTTTTTGCTACATGAAATTAAATGTATTAGATCTATTAAAGTGTCAAGTTGGTATGTTGGTACTCATGGAGAAGCTCAGCATAGGAAAGGATGAATGGCTGAAGGTGTTGGTTTAACTTGTGCTTGGCACAAATCTATATAACATGAGAACTCTCTCTCTCCTGCTTCTTTTCCCCAATAAGAGAAGATTGCAAAGGCCTCAGTGCATAGGTCTGGGATGACCAAACACACACACTCCATGTCTCACAGAACCCCTGGCTGTCTTGCTTTTCTTTTTTCAACACTTTATTCAGCCAGAGCCAACTGTTTTGGCCCTGCAGGCGGTACAGACTGACCTCCCTCTCTATACAGTCAGACAACTGAGGTCATATAAAGACCATGATGGAAACTGCTTTTATTCTTCACTCTTCGTCAATCACTGTTTTCCTTGGACAGACTAGACAAAATGGCAGAGAAAGTTCTTTGAAAAGGGAGACTTATTGATGGCCATAATCATTTATGACTGCAAAAACCTGTAATTTATAGTACTGATAATCACTGCATTGTGTTTATCAAAGCACATTCACATTTCCTATTTCCTATATATTGTATCTGGTTAAAAAAAAGTAAATTAACGACTATAAATGAGGCACAAGTTTGAACGACTCTCTCAACCACACAGATAAATTCTACAACTTGGTGCACCTTCAGTTTGATTGTACATGTTCAAACTGTTTAACCACTTTTCCCCCAGTCTCAAATTATATGATACACTATATTGCCAAAAGTATTCGCTCACCCATCCAATAATCAGAATCAGGCGTTCCAATCACTTTCATGGCCACAGGTGTATAAAATCAAGCACCTAGGCATGCAGACTGTTTTTACAAACATTTGTGAAAGAATGGATCGCTCTCAGGAGCTCAGTGAATTCCAGCGTGGAACTGTAATAGGATGCCACCTGTGCAACAAATCTAGTCGTGAAATTTCCTCGCTCCTGAATATTCCACAGTCAACTATCAGCTGTATTATAAGAATGTGGAAGTGTTTGGAAACGACAGCAACTCAGCCACGAAGTGGTAGGCCACATAAAGTGACGGAGCGGGGTCAGCGGATGCTGAGGCGCATAGTGCGAAGAGGTCGCCAACTTTCTGCAGAGTCAATCACTACAGACCTCCAAACTTCATGTGGCCTTCAGATTTGCTCAAGGACAGTGCGCAGAGAGCTTCATGGAATGGGTTTCCATGGCCGAGCAGCTGCATCCAAGCCATACATCACCAAGTGCAATGCAAAGCGTTGGATGCAGTGGTGTAAAGCATGCTGCCACTGGACTTCAGAGCAGTGGAGAGGCATTCTCTGGTGTGACGAATCACGCTTCTCCATCTGGCAATCTGATGGACGAGTCTGGGTTTGGCGGTTGCCAGGAGAACGGTACTTGTCTGACTGCATTGTGCCAACTGTGAAGTTTGGTGGAGGTGGGATTATGGTGTGGGGTTGTTTTTCAGGAGCTGGGCTTGGCCCCTTGGTTCCAGTGAAAGGAACTCTGAATGCTTCAGCATACCAAGACATTTTGGACAATTCCATGCTCCCAACTTTGTAGGAACAGTTTGGAGCTGGCCCCTTCCTCTTCCAAGATGACTGTGCACCAGTGCACAAAGCAAGGTCCATAAAGACATGGATGACAGAGTCTGGTGTGGATGAACTTGACTGGCCTGCAGAAAGTCCTGACCTCAACCTGATAGAACACCTTTGGGATGAATTAGAGCGGAGACTGAGAGGCAGGTCTTCTCGTCCAACATCAGTGTGTGACCTCACAAATGCGCTTCTGGAAGAATGGTCAAAAATTCCCATAAACACACTCCTAAACCTTGTGGACAGCCTTCCCAGGAGAGTTGAAGCTGTTATAGCTGCAAAGGGTGGACCGACGTCATATTGAACCCTATGGATTAGGAATGGGATGTCAAGGCAGGTGAGTGAATACTTTTGGCAATATAGTGTATGACTGATTTTAGTGTTTCTACAGCTGTGTAGTGTAAGCTGTGTAATCATCACGCCCCTAACTTGGGAGGAGTGATGATTATCTAGGAGCCTTATTGCAGACAGATTTTACTTTTTTTTTTTAATTATTTGGCTAAATGTGGGTGATTTTAATCAAATGCTTCTTGGATAGCTATCTAATCTAAGACCAACACATGGAATACTGTATGTATAAATGTTTCATCATGCTACTAAGCATACTAACTTGACACTCTTTGATGTTTTTAGTTATACCTGTGATTTTCTGCTGCAGACAAAAAAAAAAAACTATCTGCTGCAAAAATGGTTTATGAAGATGAAAGATGAAGATTTAATATTGATCTTAGGGCAGGGAGGTGCTTACTTATCGGCACTAACAATACAGAAGACCTTTCAGAAGATTTTTACACAAAGGAGAATTTTAAGAAACGAAAAATTTATAATGCTGATATGTTGAACCCGTTAGAACATTTCAACAGTTCATCCGTAAAGTCAGAAAAAGGCAGTATTTCAGATATATATCAACCACAAAACATCTAGTCTCACATCACAATATTCGTATTATTTTAAAATAGGATCTAGCTCTTCATACATAAAGCTGTTCTCATGTTTAAGGTCAACAAAGTCCATTTTAAGAGGTTAAATTTACCAGCATACAGACACACTTGTGCAAGTGCACAGAGGATTGTGCCATATCAGGTAAAGAAGCATAAGCAGCAACTTGTATTATTTATATTTCTGAATCCCACATTTGTTACATAGACCAATTAGAGGTAATGTCATGCAGAGATATGAGACAAAGCAACACTAGTAATGAAACACAAAGTCACCCATGGGCCATTGTGGTTTCCCACCCTCAGTTGCTCATATCTGAGACAAGGGATAAGGGATGTCATTATACCAAGCTCTGCTGTGGCATGTGTGTGTAAGTCTGTAAGGGGTTAGAAGTAAGGGTAAGGGTGATGAAACGCTCTAAAAATCTTGGAAGTTGCTAACAAGCACATCGATTTAAGCTTAGAGGGTAACAACTGTAGGGACAGGGAGTAAGAAAAAGAGAGACAAACAGGGAGTGAGACAGAAGGTAAGGAGACAAGACAAGAGAGGAAGAGTTTAGACAGGATATGCTGGGAGGAGAGGTGAGCAGTTTGCTTGTGGTTTGTTAGTGCACACTCAGACATTTAGACTGAGCACAGTCCTCATTTGCACACTCTAGTTTTTAACAAAGAGACACGCTGACATTCTTTCCCACATACCAACACACACATGCATACAAACATCTCCCACAACTGCTTAACATTAATATACTATAATTTTTCCTTCAAGAGAGAACTATTACAAGTCTGTTTAGGAGTTTCACACACCTCAGCAGGTTCCCTTCAATAGAGATTAAATGCACACTGCATATATACTGTAACTGAAAGTTTGTTTTTTCTAAAAGGAGATGTTTTTTTTTAGTGTGATGTTTCGTGTCAGCTGGTTTACAAGTTATTTTCCCCTAGTTCTGCATAGTTGTGCACTTGCACAACAAACTCAGATGAAACACAAAGTATTATATGTTATGAAAGGAATCTACAAAGAACAGCAGTGCAGGGAAATGGAAAACAGCTTAATTGCAAGGGAGAAGCAAGGAAAGCAAGGTTAGGGTTTTAAAGAGGGCACATGTGCGTGTGTGTGTGCTGTATCTGCTTGAGGTAGGTATATAATAAGACTACTAGTAACTGGTCTGTCTGAGCTAAGGAGGTGAACTGAGGTCACTGGCTCCAGTCTCTCTACAGGCTTCACTTTAATGATGGTGGAAGGTGAGGGAGCCTGGTTGATGGGAGGTGGCAGAGAGGGGAGGAGAGTGTGAGTAATGGAATGAATGGAAGCTTTATGAGACACTCAGACGTGCAGAGAGACTTCATGGAATTTATAGAAAAGCAAAACCAAAACAGAAGATTAAGTAGCAACCACCCACACGTGTCAAGATCAGACATTTCTTTGACTATATACATCCTTTCCTGGCTGACATTCTATACAAAGCACAAAGCTACAGATGTTGTCAAACCAACACCTCTGCTGTAACTAAAATATCTCTGACCTGACACGTTCAATAAATCATCTAATCAGGTCAAAACAGCTTTTAGTCCATGAATGGCGAAAAACAGTTAAGAGCTAAAATGACACTGTAACAGTGGAAACACTGCTAGAACACAAGATGGGAGGAACAGAGAAGGGAGCTGTAAAGCAGTCATGGTCAAACCACTGCATGCACAAAGTGGGAGCAAAATAGAGAAAAACAAGTGTGCAACCGAGAGACTCTGAAAACTAATCCAATTTTATAAGGCATTACGTAACCCAGTAGATAGCCATTTTTGCATTAATCTCTTGGGTTATGCAAGCCATCTCTGGGTCCAAGCGCTAGACTTATAGCAATGAGCTTATGTTGCAAACTAGCATTATGGTAGTTCTTTTAGAGCATGCTGTCACTGCAGAGGTAGTACACACACACACACACACACACACACACACACGGGTTCAAAAACACATATGGAGCCTTTCTGTTCCACTAAAATGCTCCCACTCCCACTAGACACAATTACATGCAGACCAATAGGTAGACTAGACACACACACACACACTAACACACATCAGCTCTACTGAACACATTGAAGGCCCAGAGGTAACACTTACTGCTGCCCTGCTTTTCAGATAAACACTAGAGACTCTAAAGGCTTTGAATATTGCTGACCTGTCCAAACAACATAGGTCAAGTCAAACGTCCCTGACCAGTAAATCTGACCTTTATACACAGGACAGGAACGTCTGGGGACTGAGTCTGCTTTGTGAGACTGAAATTGCCTGTTGTGATGTGAGCATCTATAAAGTAGAAAACGAGAAGGAGAGATTAAAGAAAACAGAACAAAAACTACACAATGTTAGTGTGAAGCACACGGTGTGAGCAGTAAGCCTTACATCATTCTACCAGAGAAAACACATGCCTGTTCACCCACTTACTCTTACTGTGAGAAAAAGATTAAAACAACCAGGGGATTTAACTCTGGAAAAAACAAACTGACTCTGATTGAGATTCCATTCGTTATGCGAATGGTTTATTTCAGTAGTTTTATGGAAAAGGCAGGGAGGAGAGTCATCCAATACCACTGTAGAAGCAAAACTAGCACCTTGTAAATACACAGTAAATATTGCTGGTTGTGTGCAGAGGAATATAAAAAAAGGTTTCAAGGTACAGATGAAAGTTAAAGTGGAAAAGATTTGTGAACAATTGCCCTTTATAGCGACTGTTAACTGTTACTAAGTGCGGTATAAAAACTAATCTTAGCCAACACAGAGGACTGAGCCATTATGGTGTCACTCTGTGGCACAGGAATATCTGATACAATAGTTTTAGATAAAGCTGTAAAAAACAAAAATGAGTATTAAACAGTAGCATTAAGTCACAAAGCTCATATTTCTTTATAAAAGCAGCATTAAGTCATATCATCAGCATCACATCACAGCATTACCCAGCAGCATTCAGTGGTGTTCTACTTTCTGCACAAGCAGAACAATGAGGTTTTTTTTTTTTTTTGTTAATATTGGGGATCAACTGCAATCCCTGAGCTTAACAGAGAACCTCACTCAGGTTATTTGAAGGTGCAATTTTGTGGAGCAGAGGGGTGCTTGACACAGAGACAGGCACTTGAGTGGCCTACGGTACACTTAAGATGTGAATTAGAAAAACGTGAGCAATAGAACTGGGAGGCAACCAGACCAGCACTTGGGGGGTACTTGGTACAAGTGAATTACAAACTAGGTACTCAGAAACAAACATGGAAGGGTCCCATAAAGGCACAGGGATGTCCCGTTTGACAGGGCACTTCAGCAAAAATGTCACCTAAAAAATACGTTTTGCAGCTTTGACCCTCAATCTTATAGAGTTTGTAGGAAACCTAATAAAAGGATCAAGCACAGTCTGATATTGACAAAATATATGTGAAGGCAAAAAAGGCAAACGAGACAAAATACATGTGAGTTTTGCAACTATATCTATTCTAAGCAGCTCTCCTGTACGTCTGTATGTATGTAAATGTAATCAGGAATAGTCCATAATCCCCTGCTAGGACTGAAGTGCTGATAATTGGATACACATAAAGACACTGAGCTTAATGACTAAATGACGTAAAGATCCATATTCCTAGAGTTCTCAAAAGACCAGACTAAGGAAAAAAAAAAAACACTCAGACATTTGCATAAAAGGTCAGAATATATTCCCATCCCTGCAGTGGGCTTTGTATCATCCAGTCACACTGTCCAATTATCACCACTTCTCCAGAACAAAGGAGACTTGATTCTTTACTTCTGCTCTCTCCTTCACTCTGCTGGAGGTGTTGATTGGCTGTTATTTGGTGTCCCTCTGCCTCCAGCCCCAACGAGCCTAGAGTCAGATCTCCATGGCAACTGAAACCATACCTGGAGTTGGGATGAGACTGAAACTTGTCACCTCAAGTTTGAGGAAGAGATAGAAAAGGAGTAACCAAGAAAGGAAACAGTGTTGTTTTTACCTTTACTGATAACTGATAGTAAACAACATACAAACAAAGAGAGAGAGAAGATACTGATTATAAAAAAGGCTCATAGCTAGAAGCCAAATGGAGTAGTGGTCTAGTTTTTGATGATACTTAACCACCTTTAAGCACGTGAGTTTGAGAGAGGAGAGATGGGGAGTGCTGCTGTCATTCAGGTTTTTAATTGGTAATTACTGTGGTACAAAAACAAGTGGAAAGCAACGTGACTAAGGAATCTAAAGATTATTGAACCTTTTGCTCACATACAGTATGTGCCCAAATCTTATCACATATATTGCTTAACTGGTTGCCTGAACTAGAACTATGCAGAAAATTATTTATCTAAATTGCATGTTGTTGTTCTGTACTATAGTATAGGACAAGTACAGTCAATCTTCAGTAGTGATTTGGACCTTTCCAAAGAATGGATGAAACTCTAGTGTGACAAACAAAACTCAAATGTTCACAAACACAAACAAGCAGCAACTTCCATGAACTTCAGTCCAGTTTTTGATTCATCTATTTCATCTAGGGTTTTTCACACCCTCATTAGTTGCATACTTTACAGTACCAGTCCACATGGCATGTCCAGCATGTCCAACATCTCATACACTGCACAATGCCATTACTTTAAAGCTAATACATGTATCATCACAGTAGTAAATCAAGACAAGGGTGCTGATCACTTTGACTGCAGCAGCTCTCTGAGACCTGGACAGTCCAGTATGGAATGAGGAGCAGGCAGAGCCCTGTCTTATCTCCCTCCAATACTAATACATCTCAGGTGCCTTGCCAATCTAATTGGCACTAAATTCTGTTTCATTTCCAGCAAGTTGCTTAGTTACCCCAAATTGTGAGGACTGCACCGTCAGCAAAGACTGGGAAATGCAAAAATCTGTACTGAATTAATTCAGGTTTGTCTGCTCTTGTGTGTGGATAAGTAAATGAAGTGGTAAGAAAATCAAGGACAGTCCAAGATTCAAAACAAAAGGGATGGCATTTAGCAGTGAGCCCTAAAAAAAATAATAATTTGTATATTTGAATAACAACGGTCCCTAACCCAACAGCTCAGCATATATTTTCTCATGAGTCTGTCCACTCACACGGCAATAGCTTTGAAACCAACTCCTTTTAATCCAGTTTTTATCTATTTATCATCAATTTATCAATATATGTATTGCATCCCAAGTTATATCAACAGTTGTTTATATTTCTATATGGTTTATTTACATGCTCAGTCATTAATATGCTAGTGAGGCTCTGTGTGCTCTGTTCATGCATCTCTAGTGAATAATGTCCAGCCACCTGACTAAAAACTATAAAGCAGGGTGTAGGTTATATACAGTAACAAAACTCCAGCCTTAATCGGCCCCTCAGTGGCCAATTACAGCTACCATCTGCTTCCTGCTCAGCCAATCACAACTCTCTGATGTGTCTTTGAGAGCAATATATCACAGACGATGTACACACATTCACACACAAACCACTGAGTTGTGGGAATGTGGAGGTGGATGGACTTCAGGCACTTTTTGTTTGGTTTTGTTCTAATACTGGTCAGTGTTGCCCAAAGGAAAGCTGTTTCCAGTAAGCAACTTCCAGTAAGCAGCCAACTTGGGGCAGTTGCTGTCTGGTCATGTGTTTGTTTCAATTGTCTCTGTGGGGCTTCCTGTCCAGACCGCCAGAGCTTTTGTCTGTATTTTTATTTGCGTGTCTGGCTACATGTGCGTTTCTAATGACTTTGTGCCACAATAAAATCCATGCAAGACATCTGTTGAAAATACTATTTAATGGTGTTGTTGATTGTGAGACATTCAAGGTGTGATGCAGTGCAAGACAATAACTATAACCATTTACTGACCCATGGTAATAAAACCATTGGCATTTCATGGTGTGAGGACGATGTCTCAAAGCCCAGTCCACTGATAAAAAAGTGAAAACAAAATGAAAATAAAACTTAATTGTTAATTTTGTGACAAATAATGTTTTTACATTATATTCTGCCAACAAACAGAATATTAGTAATCACAGATTTCAAATCACTGTTGTGTGTAGCTGATAGCGAGGCAGGAAATATGGTGGTTGAATATGCATTTGAACTAGTATGACAGAAGTATACCACTAGTAGCTATAATGGCATATCGTCCTTTCATTTCCATCTGTTTGCCCTTTTTATCATTGATAATTTACCTGACAGTACCTTTTACCGCACCTTCTACATAATGTGTTAACATCAGGCCCAGTGTAAAAAGTATGGAAGATTTTCCCAAACATTATGATGAGCCAATGATTAATAGAGATTTGAACAGTAATCTAAAAGAAAAAGAAATGAGAACACTGTGTTTCTTTTTTAGTACACCTCTGGGGCAGCCAAACTGCATTATCAGTTCATCAAATAGATTATCACCTCGGTATAACTTTAACCCTCAGTATCTTGTTGTACTGTAGCAGGGACTAATGGAAATGAAATGTGTGGGGACAAAAAAGTGACACATGAACAAAAAACAATTGGACTCACTGCATAACCTGCATTTGTTCCACTTACATGCAGCAAATCATGTGGAAAGATTGGCATCAGGAGGCAAAGTTGATATACCGTCTCTCACGCGAGTGTTTTTAAGGAATGAGTCGGGAACCAGTTTGGAGAAAGATTAGATGGTTTCCTCAAGTTATCTAGAGCCAAAAGGTATTTTTCCCCACAAAGCCATTACAAGTAGGTAAAGCGAGTAAAAATAATTCATCATGCTAATATGTTAGACTGCACAGTCACTTACAACATCACAATCCAGGTTGTGGAAAAAATGAATTTTAAAATATGGCTTCTAAGACACCATAGTGACGTGCATGAAATAAAAAATGATCCTGCCACCTATTTTCAAGGCTGACAGCTGAACTCAGACTTGTAAATATCTCTGCTACCTCTAAACTCATTTTTTAAGCATAAAATTTTTCTAAATTTTCACACTCTCTCCTGCTGCTTACAGGAGGTGTTATATGTCTACAAAACGACTGCTAAAAGCTGGGGATCAATACAATACTTCTATGATTTGTGATAGATGTCGCAGGTAGTGCATAGTGTAAAATGCACAGTACAGCGGGGTCTCTGTAGACATCATTATATTGATCTATAAACAGTGTGTGTCATCACAGTGATCAACGATGGGTGAAAGACAAAGACTATTGGCCCAATCAAGACCGAACAAAGACATCACCCCATCTACATCACAATTTACGTGCCTTCTCTGACTCATACCTTTTCATAATTCTGCTGTTTGACATTAACCACCCATCTTTAGCTTGACAACATGTGATTTATTCTGTCTTGGCTATGAAGTAGACTGGACAGAAACAGCCTGAGGGATCTTTTTCCAACAGGGTAGATTTACACCCATTCACCTCTGTGTGTGTGTGTGTTGGCTCCATTTTACCTGTCAGCAGAAACATGTTAGCATGCTGACGCAGGATAAAGAGACACACCAACACCGTCACACTGACAGCAGGTTGTAGAGTGTGTCGATACAGGATCAATACAGTAACAAATAAATCAACAGGCCCTATGGGCCCTGCTGCCTGTTCTTTGGGTTAAGTGGGAAATGGGTGTAAGCACAATGCTCTCTTAACCATTCTGAATACAATAAGGAGGACATGACCACAGCGATAATAGCAGCATTGTAAAAGGTCAGTGGTTGGTTGTCAGAGCTATCAGCAGGGGTTATTTTGTGACAGACATCTTGTATCACTCCTAATAAACATGCAAAATGACATGTGGCTGAATGACATGAGCGAAAGTAATTTATCAAACCAAATAAAACATGTAGACATTAGAAAAGGTAATTTGGTTCACAGTGATTACTAGCAATGTCACTGCCTCTCAATAAACTTTCCTTGTCTGAATAATTCCTATAGTATATTGATGTAATGTAGCTGGTCAACTGGAAAAAACGTTACCTTACTGTCAGTTTAGATGGCGGTTTATTGCTGTTTTCGTCAATAACCTGTTGAAGATCAACAAATTCATCCTTTGATGGTATTGCAGCTTTGTTAAAACCACCAATATTTACTGCTTCTACACTCTTAGTGTATTTATAGTTTGAACTTTTCTGCGCAGAAGAAAGTATTTGGTTAAAACATACGGTTGTTTAAATCAGAAATTAGGTTAACGTGCATTATCACCTGTGCAAAACCATTCACCAGTAACAAGCCAAACACTCCAGCATTGAAATTGTACATTTGTCACAAAGTAACTCACCCCTGGAGCTCCTTAACAGACATGGAGATCTTGAGGTTATGTCCAAGAACATGGAGAGCAGTGAGGATGTCAGCCCACTGGACCATCTCTCCCAGAGGGCCTCCTTTCAGCACCTTGGGGCTGAAAACATCTCCAGACTCCTCTGTTAGGAAGCCAACATGTACCAGGATCTGAAGGTGGACAGGTACACATTGTGGCATAGAGTTAAAATTAAACTCAGTGGAGAAGCTCCACAACAACATTTTACTTGAGAACAATAGGGTTTTTTTTTTTTTAATCAACAAGCTTTAAAATCTTTAAAATCTTTTATCTACAGGCCTGCTTTAAATAGTACATTAATCTCTCAATAACATAATTTAAAGGATCATTCTCGTTCTTCATAATGGATTTTTACAATTATTAATGAGTAGGCCTCACACAAAGTAGACCTTGTTTTAACATCATTACCTTTATTTTATAGTTTTATATAAAACAGAAGTTCTGAACTCACACTTAACATAAATAAATCTTGAATAATAATGATAAGAAGAAGAAAAGATGCAGTTTCCCTGTTATTAAGTCAGCCATTTCTCAGAATCTACAGTAATGAACTATATCTGCTACATGAACACACAGTACCTGACATATAATGTACCTTGGTGTTTTTCAGATTATTTATATAATCTTCAATGTGTACACAATAAATTATATTTAATTTAATCAGATTTACCTTTAAGTTTTTATGTGCAGTAGAATGCATACTGAATAACGTTAATCTCCTTGGTACTTAAGCTTTTGGAGTGAAAATGTTTAATGAGTTTAAGGATTAGAAAAAAAAAAAAATTAAAAATTAAAAAAAGTTATTTGAAATCCCCAATGAATTACCCACTGAAAATGCAAAGTAATAAAATGCAAACAGAAATCTATCATTCTGGACTTAACCGTACAGCTTATTTCATATGCACTGTACAAATACCCAGTGTAACTACATCCCAGGCACTCGATGAAAAAAAACCTCCACTGTTTTAAACCGTCATATAACACATGTGAGGGAATTATCTCAGTATTTTATGACACTGTTACAGAACTTTGCACTTGCAGGCTACAGTCCTGTCATGCATGTCCACGTAGCTAATGTATAATTAGTGCAAGCCACCAAGAAATGAGCAACACGTTGCTTTTCACAGAGGATTAGACACAGCCATGTCCAAACGCTGCTCTGCTGGGTAATCCTGATTAGCTAAAGCAGCATGAACACCTCCCGCTGCCTTCGCTGGCATATGGAGTCCACAACTTTCACCATGCAACACACCGTAATGAGCTTAAGGCCAAATGTGTGGAGTTTTCCCAAAAGTTGGTGATTGCCTTCTGTGCCTTTCTCTCTGTGTATTTGAGTGTATATGACTTCTGTGCCTGTACTTTGCCAACTTTTATCTGTGGAGATAAAGCTTCCCACAGTTTTTTAGAAGTGCACAGCACTCTCTTCTCCTCTCCAACATGTTATATTACCAACAATCCACTAATGTTTGAAGTTTTCTGTAGAAACAAAAGAGATACCTACACGCAAAAAATACACACTACTACAGTACTACACATACTGTTTGATGATCTTGTTATTCTGCCTAAATAATGAATATAGAAAACACTTATGTACTACTAATATGGAAAATGTTGCTATATTTATATATAATGTAGGTATGTAATGCACATCCCTACGAATACTAAAGCCACTGCACTCATGTCCCATATTTAACATGTATAAAATGTGTGTGAAACATTGCCCAGTGGTGTGTGTGCAGCAGAGTCATGCTCCAGTGAGATTCCAGCTGCCGTAAGAAATCCTGTGATTTAATAAGCCTGCTCTATTAACTTCTGCTTCATAAAAAAGATAAGTGAAATTTAATTACAGTTTGGGTGGCAGATGCCAAGAGTGAAAATTCATGGCAGTACTATTCACTCACTTGGCTTTGTTATGGTGCTGGTGAGGGTGTATCACACAAACAGTGGCAAACATGCAGAAATAGACAAGGAACGGAAGAAGCTCAGTAACTGTGGACTCTATAAACTTCATATTCATGCACAAATGCAAAGTTAATAGGGTGAGAGGTAAGAATGCTTTGCAAAACCTGGCAACTTGCACACATGATCAGGACTCCTGAGGAGGAATTTCACTTTCTCTCTAATAGGCAGTATTTATCTCCATTTGCAAATGTAAATGCCTGTGTATGTGAACAGAATTAGAGTGGAGTTCAATGCAACATGTCCGACCAACAAAGGAGAAGTAACCCTTACATCAGGGAGTATGAATCAATATCCTGAACGGAGAGGAGAGAGAAACCATCGTAGGTGGTTCACACTGTGTTTTACTGTGCAGATAAGCAGCACACACAATCTCATGTTTTTACACATGCAATTGGGATCCAATGACAAAGGGAGCAACTATGAAGCTAAAGGTATATTATCTTATGCACTTCTTAAATCACAGCCAGCTGAGAGTGGAGCTTTTGATGCAGTGAACTTATGGCATTCCCAGGTGGTGTGGATGTGGGTTAATAGATTTAAAATTTTATTTGTTTTTATTTCTGTGCGTGCAATTGTTGTCAGGATCTGTATTTTGAGCTTCCTCTTTTGTGCTTTTATTTTGTAGGTTCATTTAGGATTTGGTTTTGTTCTGTCTTGCTCCTCATTACTTTGACCCAATTAGTTAATTGTTTTCATCCATGCCTCGTTTGTGTTTTCCCCTTTATATACCTTTGTTCAGCCACAGCCATTGGCGAGGTTATCTGACTACATCCCTTGTTGAGCCCTTACTAACATCCCTTGTCCGACTCAAATGCTTTGTCTATCTGAAATCGCCTTGTTTTGCCTTGCGTCAAGTTTCTGCCTTCTTTGTTTTCCCACGCCACTGGATTTCTCTTTTTGGACTTATTTCATCATGGACTGCCTATTGTTCCCCAGGTTAAACTAAGTAGCCCTCTTGCTTTGTGTTTTGTTGACCATTCTTTCCTTTGTGATCTGGTGAGTCCCCTAATGTGTGTGTGACCCAGACCCTTATGCCTTGTTTCCTTACTCTCGTTCATGTTTCCCTTGTGGTCTGGTGAGTCCCCTAATGTGTGTGTGTGACCCAGACCCTCTTGCCTTGTTCCCCTTAGGCCTGTGTGACCCCAGTGTGTGCACGTCCCAGGTCCCATGTCTTATTTCCCTCAGTTCACGTTGTCTCGTCCCTTAGTCCTTCATTTCGCCTGTCTCACAGTCCCTGGTTCAGAGTTACTGTTTCCTTGTTTCTGGTTTTTCCTTGGTTTTTGTTTCAATAAAGTTCCCCTCTGCAACTGAGTACCAGGCTGGGCATAATTATTGGTCCTACTAAATAATAATCCTTCGAAACGTGACAATCAGTGAACTCCGTTAAGAATCGTGGGTGTGTGGTTAATTGTGTGTTCAGCATGGATGCTCGCTCACAGGGGATGATTCTCAGTAGGATCTAAAGCTACTCTGTATTGTTACCATCCCACGGGTACTGTACACAATGATCTGCCAAACCCACTGAGAAAGACAGAGAGGCATGTTAAGACACTCAGGCACAAATCTCTCGCTCACCCTCACAGCGCCCTGACTGCCTGTGCGACTTTATGCCACAGGGTCTGGTTCTAAATATTGTTTCATGGGTAAAGTTGTGGGTTGTCCCCATGTCTGCATGGCTTTTCTCCCGGTACTCTGGCTTCCTCCCACAGATTAATTGGTGACTCTAAAGCAAAGCTGGGGAGTAACAAAGTACAAATACTTTGTTACTGTACTTAAGTAGATTTTTCAGGTATTTATTTTTCTGAAGAATCTTTACTTTTACTCCCTACATTTAAACACAAATATCTGTACTTTCTACTCCTTACATTATCAAAACACGCTCCTTGCTTTGTCAACCTCCAGGGATGACGACACAATGTAAAAGACGTAACTAACTAGAGAGGGAAATGTACAGGTGTGTACAGGTTATGAACGGGAGAAAACTTGCAGTGTGACATGGAGGAAGAAAGGGACCCAAGGAGTGTTGCCGAGTCTGACAACCCATCCATGGGCTGTATTTATAAGATCTGCTGTATGTTGTTGGCTCCAAGAATGATTCATGGTCAATGTGTTGTGTTTTGTTCCCTGCAGCACTGTTCAGGTTAATAAAAGAGGAATAATTTCCTTTTTTTGTGCCGAACTTTTTTAGTTTTGTAGAGTTATGTAAAGATGTATTGTGTATCATTGACAGCAAAAAAACATTTTTACTTTTTCACTACAGTACATTTCAGACCCTGTACTTTCTTACTTTTACTTGAGTAAAGGAGTTGAGTCAGCACTTCTAATTTTACCTGAGCCTTTTTTCACACAAGTATATGTACTTCTACTTAAGTATAGAATGTGAGTACTGTCCAGCGTGTACCTGCCTTTTACCTAATGTCACCTGGGATTATCCAAGCAGTAGATAATGGATGTATGGATACAATTTTTGCCATTCATATCCTGCTGTGTTGGTAATATGTGTATGTCTGAATAAAAACTTTGAAAAGTCCTCGTGTCTGTGCATACAAGAGCAGAAGAGTAGAAGTGGCTCTGAAGTATGAGGTACCACTCCACTGCTCTGCTCCACTCATCACTAACAGGCTAACGACGGGAAAATGCTAATGCTTGTCTCAGCATCTGTTAGCCAAGGACTTCGCAATGTGTGCTCGAGTGTGTGTGTGTGCATGTGTGTGTGACTCTGTTTGCTCGTGCTCTGTGGCCCTTATGAAGGTTGCAGCTGTCCGTTGGAAGGCCATGGGTGGCAACACACGCTGACACTGCCTGCCATCACTACTCTATCCTTAATTTCACCTTCTCCCTCATCTGCCTCTACCCACTACTTTTCTCTTCTTTATTTCTCCTCACGTCTTTGCTCCTTGCCTTACTGTCATCTTCCTCCAACCTGCGCCCTCCTCCCTCCGCTTTCCTCCTCACTATTCCTCCCCACCTCCTCTCCCTAACTTCCATATCCCATTAGTTTCCTACAACTCTCTGCGCTTCATCAGTCAGAGGTCAATTAACTCTCAAGAGGGCAGACACAGGAAGAAGGCAAATGAACAGTTCAGCACATGCTGACAAACACACTAAATGTGCATGCTCAACACACATCGAGCAGGCACAGATGCACAAAAAGGAACTTGCTGAGACACTTAAACCAACACCAGACAGGCAGTGACTGCATTGTCGCAGGTTAACAGGGTAAGGTCAGTGTCTTTGAGTCTCTACTGCTATCTCTAAAAACCTTTTCCATTATACCATCGCTGAGCTGAATACGTCTCTTCTGATGTGCAGAAAAGAAGAAGAGAATGTGTCATATACAAAGTGTTCAATCAGCCACACTGTAATGGCTGAAGCTTTACACAGTGTGGGTCAGGTCAAAGCTGAGTTTGATGATAGCACCAAGCAAGAAAAAAAAGTAAAAGGCAGAAAAAGATTCACTGTATTCTTTTTTAGACTTCACACGCAATGGAGAAATAGACAGATTAGTCACAAAATAAAAGAGGTTTTCAAGAATATTTATCACAGGATTCATCTTTTTCACACACAACGGCACATAATGTCTAAGTCTGGAATATATTTAACTGCAGAAAATCTCTTCTGCCGTGATTCTCAAGTAAAAAAAAAGAAAACTACAGAATTAACATTTCTCAAGTTTCCACAGTCACTCGTGCACACACCCACCTACCCATTTTCTGTTCCTGTATCTGCTGCTGACAGTTCAAAAGAATCATCTTGCTTTTGCTCTCATTTTCCTCTCCTTTTCGATCCTTCCCTTCTCCATACTTTCACTAATTTATTCATTTTTTGAGTAAACATAATGCTGGTTACAATCAAAGAGAAAGCTAAATAAGGAAAGAGGAATGAATCAACAGAGCCCCATTGGAACCGTAAAGACTGCACTCAACCAGAATCCTAAAGTTGCTACTGGAGGTTGAATTTAGTGAAAGGCAGAGGTTAGGCAAGTCCAGGGCCACAGTCAATTTATATCAGACAATACTTTTTCTGAGGTCAGAGTTAATTAAAATCAAACAGCGTTCTCCTTTTCAATGGTAAAGTGAGTGCTGTGAGGGAGGAGGGTAGATGGTACATTTAAAAATAAAATCTATGCCTGCCCTTGGCTTTTATTTGCAATGATAAGGAGTCACATCCAGGTCAGTACGGCACAAATACACACGTTTTTACTTCTAATTACTGTCATAAACAGTATCTGACAACCAACACTAACATCTCTTGTTGTAAAAGTAACAGCACAATGTAAGGCATATACTATAGGGTGTTCAAGCAGCTACAGAGCCATAACAGAAGATAACAGTATCCCTCAGTGCACTAAAAGAAAGGAGAACATCAATCACAGAGGCAGAGAACTATTTCTCCCCTTGTTAATTTATTTTAGAGAAAGACAGGGACAGGGAGAAACATTATGGAGAGAAGAAGCAGAATGTGAGCTAAATCTGCCTTCTCACGTTGTCTTCATGTATCATTATTACCTCGTGTAAAAGATCATGAATCTGCGCAGAGCAGGAAAAGAAAAGGAACAGATAAGGCAGCTCAACAAACCTTAAATGTGGTGTTAAAGGTGTGAAAGGTCACATGTAGCAAAAACTTTCCAAGACTTTCTAAGTATTAATCATGTGCTGCTCTACCTGACATTTGGGAAAAAAAATTACACCATTACTTTTGTATTTTTAACCATCTTTTTAAAAAAATACCAAATATTAGAGGCATCCTTGCCTTTCAGTCTTTGTTTCATGTTCATCTCCTCTCTCTCTGTTCCTCTATCAATCTTGTCCTTATCCATATTCTGCAACATCCTCTCCCCCCTGCCATCCATATACCTTTTGGTGTCTCATCTTATTCTTCTCCCTGTGCTGCTGGTATATTCCTGGCATTTTCTCATAATCATCTCATCATCATGTCTCATAATCTAATTCTAGAATGCCGTCTGTTAGGTGGCAGCCAGTTACAGCAGCTCCTCTGTTTGTTTTTTGCAAGTTTTTTTCTGAATTATCATCTGTTAATCCAAATCAAATCAAGATCTATGCTTTCTCTCTGATAATGGATGAAAGTGGATGAGTTGGGATCTTCTAATTCCTGTGGAGAGACATATGGAGATTATGGAAACTGCATCAGAAAATATACATTTCTGTGGCAACGGCATCTATACAAGGGAGCAACTGTTAGCTCTCAAAGGAACAAGTCTGCTTCTTGGTATAAAACCTGAAATCCCCCAAGACCTGAGGAGGTGTAGGAGGGGCTGTAGAGCAGGAGTGAAGCATCGAGAAAAACGTAGGAGATTTAAACCATTTCTCCCGAAAATTATTATGGGAAATGTGAGGTCACTCTGCAACAAAGTGGATGAACTTTCTGCTTTAGCTAGCAGCCAGCGAGAGTACAGAGAGTGTAGCTTGCTTTGCTACACTGAGACCTGGCTGCATGAAAATATACCGGACAGCTCGCTTGAACTGTCTGGGTTCTCACTAGTGCTCCTTTATGGGGCAGCATGGTGGCTGAGTGGTTAGCACTGTTGCCTCACAGCAAGAAGGTCGTGGGTTCGCATCCCGGCCTTTCTGTGTGGAGTTTGCATGTTCTCCCTGTGCTTGCGTGGGTTTACTCCAGGTACTCCGGTTTCCTCCCACAGTCCAAAAAACATGCATGTTAGGTTGATTGGTGACTCTAAAATTGCCTGTAGGAGTGAGTGTGAGTGTGTGAGGTTGTGTGTCTCTATGTGGCCCTGCGACAGACTGGTGACCTGTCCAGGGTGTACCCCTGCCTTCCACCCGAAAGAGAGCTGGGATAGGCTCCAGCAGATCCCCGTGACCCTGAACCAGGAAAAGCGGGTAAAGAAGATAGATGGATGGATCTCCTTTATGCCAATGTGAAGGAGGCATACAGCTCTTCAGCCCTACCCCCACTTGGTGGATCAGACCACAAGTCTAGTACTTAATACACACCGCTGTGGACTGAGACTCAAAGTTTGTTAATGAACTTAACCTGTTCTTTAATAGATTTGACACCATCTCTGCTTCTTACTCTGACCCTCCTCACACACCATCCCTCCTCCCTCCACAACCTTAGCTGATGCCTTGGCATCTCTTCACATCCCTCCACCTAACACCTCTGCAAATGGAGAGATGCCCACTGCCCACTAATGCCATCTCCTCTATCAGCAGCCATACAACATTGAAGTATACCTCACCTCCAATAACTCTTCCCCTGTCCTCACCATCTGACTCCTCATCAACACAATACACAGGCCCAGCCTTTGCCACAGAACAGGTGAGGAAGGAACTAGCTAAGCTAAAGACCAACAAAGCAAAAGGACCAGATAAGATCAGTCCCAGAGTACTTAAGGTGTGTGCTGGACAGCTTGCAGAGGTTTTTCAGAAACTCTTCAACCTCTCTCTGAGGCTCAAAAAGGTGCCTAAGTTATGGAAAATTTCCTGTATTGTCCCATTACCAAAAAGAGGCCCTCCCAGTACCCTTAGTGACTTCAGACCAGTAGCGCTAACATCACATATCATGAAAGTGTTTGAGAGACTGGTCCTGCAAATCCTAAGGTCTCAAGTGTCTGAATATCTGGACCCCCTGCAGTTTGCATATCAGGAACACATTGGAGTGGAAGATGCCATCATCATCTTAATGAACAGAGCATACTCCCATCTGGAGAGGCAGGGCAACACTGTAAGAGTCATGTTCTTTGATTTTTCAAGTGCTTTCAACACTATTCAACCCCACCTGCTAAGTACAAAGATGCAGAACATGGAAGTTCCCGCAGACATGATGGGGTGGATCAAAGACTACCTCACTGGGCAGCCAAAGTTTGTTCGCTTAGATAGCTGCATAACTGATGTGGTGATGAGCAGCACCGGTGCACCCCAACGAACTGTACTGGCACCATTCCTATTTACACTCTACACCTCAGACTTCCGCTATAACCTAGTCACCTGTCACCTCCAGAAGTTCTCTGATGACTCTTCAATCATTGGATGCATCAATAATGATAACGATGAGGAATACAGACACTTCACACTTGAAGTGGAGATTGTGGACTCCTACAAGTACCTTGGAGTCCACATTAACAACAAACTGGACAGGCCAAACAATATAGACTCACTCTTCAAGAAAGGACAGAGCAGACTGTTCTTCCTCAGGAGACTCTGTTCCTTTGGTGTGTGCAACAAGCTACAGAAGAGACTCGCTACTATCAGTCTGTAGTAGCGAGTGCACTGTTCTTTGAAGTTGTGTGCTGGGGAGGTGGCATCAAGGCTGGTGAGGCCAACAGACTAAACAAGTTGATCAGAAAGGCAAAATCTGTTGTTGGACTGGAACTGGACAGTCTGGAGGCTGTGGCAGAGAGGAGGATGGTGGACAAAATAAACTCCATACTGGACAGTTCTGCCCACCCACTTCATGAGGAACTGTGGCAAATGGGAAGTTCATTCAGCCACAGACTAATTCCTCCTAAAGCCAAGACTGAGAGGTTCAGGAAGTCTTTTGTGTCCACGGCCATAAGACTATAATTCCACAATATAAACAATAACACACGCACACACACGCACGCGCGCGCACACGCGCACACACATACACAAACCCCCCAAAATAAATAATTACTTTATTACTTTTCTACATACAAGCAAATTACTTTATTACTTTATTAATTACTTTATTCATTACTATTAATATTTAAATAATATTAATTTTAATAACTTTAAATTAGAATAACTGCTGTAACAATTGAATTTCCCCTTGGGGATTAATGAAGTACTTCTTCTTCTTCTAATCGCAGTCATTCATCATCATTGCATCCTTTCACACTAAGTCTGTGCCATCTGCGGCTACAAGCTGGAAGTAGCAAAGTCCATCCTGCACAGCATTAACCCCAGAAATGAGGTTTCACAGTTTAACAGTATGATGTTGCAGGAAATTCTTGTTTTACAGCACACAGCTTTGGAAACAACTTTGAGCTGATACATAAAGACACTGATTACAGAAGAAGAATGCAGAGAGCAGCAACAGATGACAACTTATCATTACCTCCTCTATCATTTCTTCTCCTGCCAGCTATTATCACTCAAAATGGAGACCATTCAGGAAGCATCTGAAAAAGGGTTTTTGTGCCTCACTACTTCAGTATTTTCCATACCTAATGTCTTATATTTTAAATGCTTTTTCCTCAGACACCTCATTTTACTGTATGGCTTTATAGATCACTTTGAGTCTTGTAATCTAAATACTCTAAAAGCTGTGCAGCTGTGAGTTGTCTTCAAACCATTTAAGCTTTTGCTGTTACTGATTTCGCAAAGTTTTCTCAGCTGCATTTTGCATTCAGCCATGAAAAAACATGTTATTTCAGTACCTCAACACAGGAAAATAACACAGATTCAACCTGCTTCATTCTAAGACAGCTAGAGGTAGCAGACCATCGTCATCTGTCCCTTACCTTCTTCTGGTCCCTCCATCGTTGCTCCAACTTGGCTTCCAGGTGGTTGGCGGCTGTTGCCCATTGCTGTGCAAGACGGCGGATTCTGCGCTTCATGAAGCTGAGGGACTCCTTTCCTGTCCCAACCTGGTCCAGCAGAACAGAGAGGTCTGTGCGGAAAGCAGCCTGTTGGACAGATTTACGTGTTATTTGGTTTTGACATTCATGGTCTTTGTGAACTCTAGTGATCCTCTTTTCATCTGGTTAAACTTTTGACTTCTCCAAACTTCAAACTGTGAGGGTTTTGTTATAATTAGTATGAAAACCTCATTACACCATTAGAGTAGAATGTTACTAAACCAGTCTGAACTGCAGAGCAACTGAAAGTAAGTAAGAGACTCTGCACTGCAGGTTTAGGAACATCACCTAATGTTACACTTGTATGTAATTATTGTGCAGGACAGATTTATACGAGAAATGAATTATGTTGCAACATTTGATTTATCAACATTGACATTTTATAAAACTATTTCAAAAGAAATGTTATTATTGGAGAACTTAGCACACTTTATTCCTTGAGGCTGGCTTTATTTGACCCGGTCATGGGATAATGTGGAAAGACGTTACAACAACATGCAGTGCTTTTTCTAATTAATGCTACAAACAATCAAGGTCTGCCTGCTCTCAAAACAGCCCTGGCTCAGCACTGTTTGTGTGCAAGATACAGTAATCCACAATTCACTAATTTAGGTCACAGGGTAATAATGGAGATATCCGTCTTTATTTACACTGGCACTCTGCTTTACTTGCTGAATATTTTATTGCTGCCACATATAAACTTCACTATAAAAAATACAAAGCAAGGTGAAACCACACACACAGCCCCTGCAAAACAACAACAACAACAACAACAGCACCAGTAATTATATTCACTATATGTGTTTACTGTTAAGATTTTCCTTATTTGGTGAACAATATATTAAAGGAAGCTTATTATCACTGTAAGGGCTTGACCCAAGAGGGCTCTATTAGCTGGACTGTGCCACCAATGTGAGGGCATTATTATCAAATTAAAGGTCAGGCAATATAAAAGTAAAAGTATGAAAGAATAATTTTAGTGTCTTCCTAAAGTTCAGCATGGTGAACTAGGAAAGACTGTCATAATTCATCTCTAAATGCATCCACAGCTAAGATAACATCTTGACAGAGTAATAAATGAGTAAACAGACACCGCACATAGATAAGATAAAATATCAACACTGCGTTAGCGTGTATTCATTTTGTGTATAGGAAATTAATGTTGGATTGCTCCATGACCTCAAAGTCAGTGTTGACAAATACAGAGGATAGAGGAGAATGACAAGGGCGATCAAGCCTGTTATAATTAGTGAAGGGTGCATTAGGGTGAACTGGGTCAGATGAAGGTTAACAATTAAGTAGAAATAGGAACAGACTGTTCATACTCTTGCACCAAAAAGGCTGTTATTCTCCCTCATTTGATTCTCCCTATTGAAACTTAACAATAGAGATTTTCATGTTATGGTGTAAAACCATAGATTTTGTTTCATGTGATGTCACAGACTTGTTTGGCTCCAGGTGTGAACATAGTTATTTTTCATTCAGAGTGCACCAGGAAAAAGAAGTATCACACATTTATCTCATTTCCACAAATCATCTACACACATTTTACATTCTGAAATGAAATGTGGCAGAGGGTGCTCCAAATTACCAGCTGCATTAATTTATACAGTATTTTATGAATTTCACTGTTCCTCTCCAGTCCTCATTATTTTGTACTACAGCACTTTAACCTAACTTTGCGAGCAATAGTTGAACTAGTGGCCTTATTGATTTCTATGGCTGTTTTAAGCAAACACACAATGAATCAAACATCTGCAGTTGAATTTAATTATGTGTAAAAAGGCAGATTTTAAATTATCACATGTTTACTCACTAATTGCAACAGAGTGAAACATCTTGTTGCTACTGTGAATGTTAAACTATTACACCACTCTGAAGTGGACTGTGATTACATTACTCATAACAGTATTTAAAAAATATGTTAGTTTGTTTGGTTATTTTGTTAAAAAGCAAATGAAAATCAGTGGTGCATTAAGTTGGAGCTGTGATAAACATATTTTTAGTTTGTTTAGTTTGTAAACAACAAAACTAAAACATTAAGGAGCTGCTTGGATGCAGGTGATTCTGGGTGAAAACCTTGATTGGGACTTTCCTAATTCATATTGTGTGAATAATTTAAACGTTTAAATATAATCATTTTGAATAAGACATTTCAGAACAGCTTATTAGAAATACAGTGTGTCATGTGTCACATAGATGATCGACCCCAGAGTGACAGAAAGTCAACGTTAAAGTACTTGGATTGGGGCCGAAAAACCCCAGCTGGGACATCTCCAGTATGCACAGTATGTCTGAGATGTCAGCAGTAACATAGTTATGCTGTGATTTGGGACACTCACTTGTCTCTTGGGAGCCTTTGCCTGTTGTACACGTTGTGTAGGGGGGCTGCTGTGGTTCCTCCAGGCCAGTGGGGGGCAGAACCACTCCACCTCACTCAGGTAGATGAGGAATGAGCAATCTGAACCATCAACACCATAAAAGGCATAGCAAGGGTCTGACGTCCAGCGTGCACGCATCCACTGGAAGACACATAAATACATATGGTGTAAATATATGATTCGAAAATCAAAACTGTATCACTTCACATTAAAAATGAAAAGAGCAGTGGCAATTATTATATATTGTCTGTCACAACATCCGCTAGGACCACAGATGATTTGCCATTAGATTGTGAAGACTATATTATTCAGCCAAAAACAAGAATAATTATAATATAACTTTGAAGGTAAGCTACTGATGCAGTAATTAACTTGCACACAACCCAAAACAGGTTAGGGATTTTGAACTTTGCCTAATGAGCTACTCAAATAATTTAATCAAATAATATTGCAAACGATGCTAGTTAACATAAAGCATCAGAGTTACTGGAGAGGAATTAGTGGTGGTAAAAGGCTCAGCATGAATTTTATAATATCCTAAGCAACTTTATTAGCAGTGTACAGTGTACCAGTTTATTGTGCAAACAAACCACTTAATGGCTGCAACAAAAAAAAAAAAAAAAAAAAAAAAAAAGAAAAAGCTTAATAATATCAGCTGTTCCATGACAATCGAAACCAAAAGAGAATGACACTTACATCTACCTTCCCAGGACACTCTGGGAAGCGCGGGTCTCTTGGTACTTCACACTGGCTTGAAGTCGCATCTCTCACTGCTGAAAAAACACAGTGAATGAAATTTTACCTTAGATAATAAAACATTAATAGATATTTTCTTTAGGCTGGGCACCTTCTAGAAAAAAATGCAGCGACACACTAGAATCCACTCTCATTGATGCCTGTTGTGAGTGAAATACAAGTTACTGGTACTTGCGTTTGCTTTACTTGCATTTACTGTTGCTTCATTAGTTGATAAGATCCCTGGCTCTTAAAAGATCCAATTTTATTTATACATCACCTTTCTGGTCAATAGGGCAGAAAAAGGAAAGGTAAAAGCTCACTAACTAACTATTTATTTGCCAGCAAAGATAACAGTGTAATATTATCTATCAGTTAATTTAGCAGCAGGTGGTAGATGTCAAAACCTCTTTAAAATTCATGTTTAATCAATTAACCTTCAAAAACAACTGAAAATTGTCTGACTCATCAGCTCAGAACCACCAGGTTAGAGTCTCACTCACATTACAGCATTTCTCCACTCACCTGTGGGCATTTGAGGCTGATATTCACTTTCTCCCTCAACATCATCATTTCCAGTGGATGCCATATGTGCTGTCGATGCTCATAAATCAACATGTTTTCTCCTTTGCAGTGTCGTGCTATATCTGCTCTGCTGCAGTGCACACTATTCACTGGGCCTGACAAAGCAGCTCAGCCTGTCTCCCACTGCTGCCAACCATCCTAGGGTTATACTAGCAAGCACGTCTGCTCACTTAGCCTGCACTCACTGCATTAATTGCTCCACTGACTTAGTTAACTGCCTCTCTACTGCTGATGTGAGGGAAAGAAGGAAAGAGAGTGACAGGGAGAGAACTGAAATGATATTGTCCGTGAAGGAACCAAAGCAGCTTTATTTTCTGAGGGTAGTTCTGTCTTTGGAACCACTCCCTTCTCTCTCCTCTCTCTCTAGATCAACAAATTTGCCTTCTCTCTAGATACCGTCTCTTTGCAATTTGCCTATTGAAAAACAGACATTTCTCCACATAAGTCTTCACCAGGGCCTGTCTCCATCGACTGAAAACACACGAGACACACACTGCCTACAAATGTGACTACAATAGCAATTGTTGTAGCAACAGTGGGAAACGTGGTCAACTAACTAGACCAAAACTTGACTCCTGTTAGTGCAAGACAGAACAAAAAAGCCTTGTCACTGCTTGAGGGGGAGGAAATTCTAATCACGTCCTCTCCCTCGAGTCTCTCTCTTTCTCCTGTTGTTCCCCTCTCGCACATGCCTGACCATGAGATAAATAAACCGCCACTGAGCCGTATGATAATAAAGTCTGCCTGCAGTGTTTCAATTCATCTGTGATTAGAGAAAACGGCAGTGTTTTCATTTTGGCGTGTGCTGTCGTCTCTGCAGATACAGTGAGGAGAAACAAAAGGAGATGTGATGCTCATTTAATCCCATATAAAGAGTTGGGCAATTACAGTCAAGAGAAGAAGCGAGAGAGGACAAAAGGGCGAAACAATGATCATAATGTGGTTATACAGTATGATGTCTGTCTGTGTGCACATTGAACTATCACAAGCTCAGTATTATCTAGGTTTGGATTAAAAATGTGCAAGAGCAAAAGAGCTAAAAACAAGTGTTGGAATAGAAGCAATACACAGATGACCACAGACTCCTGCATGCACAAGATTTATCTCTCTTATGAGATTAAAAGAATAAAACTAATCTGCTGTCTAGCTATAAAATCCTACTGATGCTGACTTAAGTCAAAGCTAGAAAAACTGCAGTGCGCTCTCATCTCTTATATCTTGATATTATTTAACACTTGTAGCTTTACTGATACAATTGCACATTGTTCTGATACTGTTCTTATGGTTTAATATGTCTCACAAAATGAAATGGTGTATTTTGGCAGGAGCTCAGAGATGATTTCTGTCAGTGGAAAACATCAGTTAGAGATCCGCATTTGCATGTGCGTGTGCTTCTCTGCAGATCTGTTTTGTATTCCCTTCTTCTCCTATACGTAACAGCTGTGCTTCAACTTTAGACTGAGTGACTTATTTTAATACATGGATATATCTTAGTTTACAATCTACTCCCAAGAGATTCATCACTTCAACTCTGTGATTTGTTCACCTCTCTGTGTATTTTATGAGCAATCTGTAACCAGACACAATAAATTATTGTGTGGCCCTATACGCTGAATTTCAGCTTTTACCTTCTGGTACTTCAGGGCTCCTTGTTGTACAAACATCCATCGGTCCTATTTCTACTTCTTATTTAATTAGTAGTAACTATTGTATTTAAATTTTTGCTGTATTGCTTATATCATGTTACATATGCTAACATTAGTTTCTTACATCACATTATTGTTCTGTAAAAAGTAGTAGTGTTGTGCAGTATCATGTTCTGTTCAGTGCTGTTTGTTTTCCTGTATTCTGCCTGTGTAACACCATATGTAGTGAGCTGTCACTGGCACTGGGTGTCTGCCAGGTAAGGACTATGCATCTGACTGTTTCAGTGTCTATGTTTTTCAAATGTGTTTTATTTCCCTTTGAAACAATAAAGCTAATCACTTATACAGTAAGTCACTTTGGCTAAAAGCATCCACAAAATAAATGCCATCTAATGTAACTTTGTAACTGTATTTTAGATGTTGATAGTCTAATTATTTTATCATATTTCCTTGCAAATGTTTTCTATTTTATTCTATTCTATTTTGTATTTTATGTTAGAGGACAGTAGCAAAAGCAATTCACTATATATGACAGTCTGGTTGTGTATATAAACTGAGATTTTGCAAAATGACTTCAGTGTGAGACTGATCAGATGAGATCGTTTGATTATGCGTGTATGTGCTGCATGTAATTATCTACAGTTCTTGGGATGTAATTGTGCTTATAGATCTGGCTCTTTGTATTTATGTCTAATCTACAGTAAATTGAGGGACAGTGAAATATGCCAGATAAGACTGTAAGATTAGACTAGTGAGAAGTCATACACTCCTGGTATCATTGACTAAGTCTCATGTAAACATATTGCAAACAAAGGGCGTATTGCAGTTAAGATAATGATATTGTACCTCTTCCTTGCACCATGCTGTTTTGCAATATCTGCTCCACTCTGATGGCCATGTTGGAGACATTCTGGGCAATAGCTTGAATTTTCTCCACCAGGCTGGCTGGTTGAAACCTGCACGCGCGCACACACACGCACACACACACACGCAATACAAAACACACAATCGCAGGTTAAAGAAGAGGTAAAGGCATTTCACACCATGGCAGGTATTTTTATTTTGTTGCCAAACAAATTTTGGCAACTTGAAAAAACGGTGCCATGGACAAAAGGCAAGTGCTTCTGTAATCAAGAGACTATCACACCCATGCAAACATTTATCTGTCACTAACATTCATTATACCAAAACTTAACCTCATCACTTATTTCACCTCTCCCAATAGTGTATTCCTCTCCAGACCTTTCCCCACTTCACCTTCTTCCTCCATCACTAGTCATAGGCTAGTTTCACTACTCTTCAGTTATTCCTTTCTTTCACTAGTTTTTCAGTTCATTGTATTTTTTCTGTCTCAGTATTTTCTGTCTCTGCTTCTCTTCTTTCTCTCTCTCCATTTTTACATCCAAGCAGATGTAGAAGTGTTAGTGGGAGATGCAAATTGGCAGACACTAGATTGGAGCGTGAAAGAGAGAAAAAAAACCAGTGCTGTTAATACAACTCTCTCCGCAAAGTGACAGAATTCCCATTCACATAAAGACAATGTGTATGTCTTTATTGTGTGTATGAGTTTGCTTCTGCTTGTGTGTTCAAAGTACTTCTGCATAATGCATCCTCACATTTTCAACGCCTCAGACTGCATGGCTGCACAACATGCAAAGTCAAGCCTGCGTACACAAATACTTACACTGC
The DNA here is from genome assembly GCF_900324485.2 of Mastacembelus armatus. Taxonomy (NCBI): domain Eukaryota; kingdom Metazoa; phylum Chordata; class Actinopteri; order Synbranchiformes; family Mastacembelidae; genus Mastacembelus; species Mastacembelus armatus. The sequence continues at coordinate 23,222,617 of NC_046633.1, forward strand.
TGTGCCCGTCATGTCCATTTAATGACTTGGTTTCATTGTGCATTGTGCTCATTTGTGTGTGTTTAATCAGCAGATGGTATTAAATGCAGAATCATAATGCACAACGATCAGAATTATTATTATGGGTGAGTGAAATGCAAGTCTGCTTATGTGCAAAAACGAACAGCAGCTGTGTAAAATGAATAAAAAAGTGTCATGGGACCTAAGAAAAATACAACAAAAGTGCATTTGTTGTTTTACAAAGTGTAAACAAAAAAAGGAGGCTGTTATCAAAGTCACAGGCGGTCTCCATGCTGCATTAACAACTCTGTGTCATTTGTAAGCAGCACTATGTGTGTTTACATCCCTTTTAATATGTTCAGTACAACAGAGAAGCCATTATTTTCCAGTGCGTGTATATTTCAGGGCAAATAACTGTCTTCAAAATATAGAAATGTTTTGAAATGTGAAATTATGTCATGGGCAGTATTTTTGTTGGATAGGATAAAGCTTTGCTTGCCGTATCCTGGCTATTTATGCTATTCTGCATGGTACACATTAAGGGGGCGATCCTCAATATAATTTTAATTTAATAAGGGACATTTAGATGGTTGAACTGTTGGTGATTTCTCATCCTACAGGAACATTTCAACCTCTAAAAAAGTCGTAACAAGTAGCTTGTTTACTGGTGGTCTAACCCATTGACAAAACAATAGATGGTACACAATAGATGGTAAATAAGCACAGATTTCCACAAACAATCCAATCCAGTGAAATTTATGTGAAAATAACATCATGTAAAAATTTGCCCTGCTTCCTTACTGAACACTAAGCACTTCCCAGATCGAGCCATCTATCTTCCACACTTATCTGGGTCCGGTCACAAGGTATATCATATTTCTTTGTCTCTAACCATGTCCTCCAGCTCTGCCTGGGGTGTACCCAGGTATTTTTAGGTATTTCTGGGCCACATGGGATATATACTCTGTCTGTGCTTTGGGTCTTCCTAATTTTCTCCTCCAAGGTGGACATGCCTGAAATCCATCTATTCATCCATTATCTATACCACTTGGAGCCCCCAGGAATTAAGAGCTGAAGTAAATCTCAGCCGACACTGGGCGAGAGGTGGGGTACACCCTGGACAGATCACATCTATCACTGGGCTGACAGTTGCCGTAGAAAAACAAATGTTCATGTTCACATTCAGACCTTCAGGCAATTTACAGGCACAAATCAATCTAACCCACTTGTCTTTGCACTGTGTGAGGAGGCTGGAGTGCCTGGAAAAACAAAACAAAACACATCAACATGGGAAGAACATGTAAACTCTACTGGTCATCCTTTCTTGCTGTGAGGCAACAGCGCAAAGCCAATGTACCACTGTTGCCTAGAATATATAACACAGAGAAGTTTCCAAGACACATCTAAATGAAATGTTCACACCTCAATAGGTTGCTTCAGTGCCAAAAAGCAATGGGTCTTTCCTGAAGTTTGTATTCATGATCTAATTTTTTTGGTCATTAAACAAAGCTCATGGCCGCAGGTTGGAGCTGGAACATTGATTGACTGGCAAATGGTGAGTTTCACCTTTAGGCTGAGCTGCCTGTTCAGCATGAGTGTCTGCATTATTGGTGCTGCCAAACCATAACAGCATTAAGAACAAGATGCTTGAACCTTTTCAGTGAGCAGTGACTCTGTCCCAGCCCGAAGGGAGCAGTCATCTGTTTTCTGGCATGACACTGTGGAGGTGTTGACATTCACCCCTGCCATGGCTGCAAACTGTGGTTTTTATAGCTGATCTCCAGCTACCAGCTACTACATACTGTAGCTGTGCCTTGGAATAATTTCCTAGGTTTTGAGGGCTAGTTTTGCATTCTGTGCCATAGTTGTCGAAAGAACACAACTAAATTTTCATGTCACTGTGGTTATCAAGACCCACAAACGGCTTTTCACATTCACCAGCTACCAGACACTAAAGGAAAAAAATCTGTGGTGTAAATAAATGTTTCTAAATCCAGTCAGTGTGAAGGCACCTTGAAACACACGTATCTTAATAAAAGCTCATGACAGAACTAATTATAATTTCACTCCTCCACTCTGCATGAGACAAATACAAGGTGCATGTTAATGAAAGTTATTAGGTTGTCTGACAATGAAAGCATTATATTAGACTATATAATTATATACATTTCACAAACTTTAGAAGATTACAGCTGTAATGATACCTGCACTATAAAAGCTGAAATGTATTTGCCCTGAATCTTTTGGTCGGTGATCTCACTGACCCCTGATACTGTAAAGCTCTCATTGGGGGTGAGGTTGGGGGTGGTTGTGACTCTGCAAGTTGACCTGTAAGAGGCTTTAACTTCTAAAATGACCCCTAATGTTGGCTGCAATGTGAACTCATCCCTAGAGACGAACACACAAAGGACGAGGAGCCATAAATGGATGAAAGACTGAAAGGAGAGGACTGCACAGAGAGATCCAAAGAGGGCAAGGAAAAATGAGAGAAAGAAACGTACAGTGGGGGGGTCAAGAAAAAACTGAAATAAAAACAGACAGGAGAAAAAAAAAAGAAGGCGATCAACTATCCAGAGAATAATAGTCCTGGGGGACATTCCTGTTATGAAAAGGAAAAAATATACCAAAGAACTTCTCAGCGCCTTCGCATGGAAGCCAACATAACAGCTTGACTGAAATATTAAATGTCAATTATGATCAAAGTCTACAAGGATATACATATTTGAGGGCCCACTGCTACATGCTATTCACAATAAAGCATCTTAGCTTTGGATAATGTAGCTGGTTCTTTTACAAATGAGGGAAATAAAACAGAAATGAAGAAGAGCAAAGAGAAGACAAAACGGCAGAAGAGTACAGACAGAGGAGAAATAACAAAAAGAAAACGCCAAACAGAAGTAGAAAAATTGTTTAAAAAGTTTTAAAAAAAAGGTTATTATTTCTCTTTTTTGTCTAATGAGCTCATCGCCTTAAGGTAACAGCACAGCTAGAAGCATCACATTAACCAAAGCTGTCCAAGGTCAGAGATGCATGAGAAAATGGTATTACGGCTGTGTCTGTCTATTTATTTATTTATTTGTAACAGCATTTGCTCCATTGTTTGTTTCTCCACTGGTCTGGCAGCAGAAATGAGAAAAATAATGATAAAAAGAGAAGAATTTACATGTCTTGTTAATGTCAACATCGAGTAAAGCTACAGTATTGACTTGAGTGTTGTGGAAAAGAAGGCCTCCCAGGATAAAGGTTGTCACTGACAAAGCTTAGTTTGGTGCTTCAGGGAGGAGAAGTACATAAAGCTGAGCCACAGCACTGATCTTCAGAAAGCGTACGCCTCAGGGGTGACTTAGCAATCTCCCCCCTCATCCGCTACACAGCAAAACGGGGTGAATCACCTCTGCATCCTTTTCCCCTCCTTCACCTCTCCCTCTCTCATTTTCTCAGGCTCTTTGACGTCCCTGTCCTTCCCTCCCTTCCTCGTTATTTTCTCACTGTTTTCTGCTCTAACGAGTGGCTGCCCCGTGGGCAAATCACAGGCTGGAGCCTCAGACATCAAGTCTTATTCGCCGCAACACAGAAGTGTGTCAACACCAATGAAGCTCACACAGAGATGAGACTCTTGCCTCGTGTGTGAGTGTGTCTTTGGTATTACTTGCATTTTGAGCACTGAAACCTGTTCACACACTTACACTGTGGGGACATGGCCTTTCTCCCGCATGTCTCCAGGAAATTAATGTGAGTTAGGGCAAAAATAAATCATTAAATAAATCAAAAAAGGTGTGTGTCTTTCTGTTGGCATATCCCTGACTGGCCTGGGTTGTGGAGATGTTTTTATAAAGCTCAGTCTTCATTTTCTCCTCACCCTGCTGGCAAAAATCACACTTGACCACGTCACTCATACCCAACTATGCTGCTTACACACTCTGATTATGGTGGGTGTGCAAGAGGAGGAGAAAGAGCAGTGGGAAAACATAGTTGAAATGACACAGACAGCAAGCGAGCAAAGTCAAGGTAAAAGTAAAATGAAAGAAAAAGATGGAAACATGGAGGCAGGGAAACCAGTGATGGAATGAAAATCACCCGACGGAAGAGAAACTTGGGTCATTACTGCTGTGACAGTCGTGTGTGTGTGTGTGTGTGTGTGTGTGTGTGTGCATGTGTGACCATTAATCCTGCAGGCAATGCACTCAGTCATGGTTGTGCCCTGGTCTCATGCCCAGGTTGGTTTTTAACAAGTGTCACCTCAAGTGACTAATGCACAGATAACCACACACATGGCACTATTTCACACAGATACATGCATAAACATTCTCCTTCTTCAGCCAACAAATGAACCTTATCCAGAGAAGTAGTACTTGTATTGACATAAACTGAGGACTAGTTTGAGTGTGAACCCTCACTTTGTGACACAGCTTTAAAAGGCTTGTAGGGTTCATGTTAGAATTAAGTTAAGGTTAGAGCTGGGGTTAAGTATTTTGTTAAGATGGTTAAGCTTAGGGTAAGGGGCTAGGGAGTGCATTATTTTAATGAGTGTCCTCACAAAGATAACTGTATAAATGTAAAAATGTTTGTGTGTGTGTGTGTGCGCGTGCCCACCAGAGCTTCCTTAGTCAATGTCTTTTTCATTCTGTATCCTGAATCAGTCCTCTTACTAAAACTATAATAGCTTGTTCACTCCAAGGAGGCATTCATCCCAAACCAAACAGCACTGTACTCAGAACAAAACAAAATGGATTTTCTTCTTTATTTATTTTTTTGCAGTGTTCTCCGATTCTGACTTTCTATTATTCACAGAGCACTGGTGTTGAAGAGAACAACTTTTCATCTAAGAATTAAACAAAGTACAGTGCATGTAGCTGAAGTTTATGTCTGGGTGAAGATTTGTTGGTAAAGACCTGAAATTCTAGTCTAGACTAGTCAAGCTAAAGGGGCCTGGCTTTCTGTAGAGTTGCTCAGTGCTCCTCAGACATTAAGATGTTCTAAGATAAAGCTATTTTGATCATAAACACTATTTTTTACCTCCACGAGGACAAGTCTGCTAAGACAGCATGCAGAGTGATACAGTCAATGTGAAAATTGACCTGTTAGGACTAATATAAAGAGTCAATTGAATAGTGTAAAGGTGGGAACACTTCATAACCGCGGAGATCTCTACGCCCCATCCCACACAACATAAACCTGGAATAACATTCAGCTTGGGCAACAATGGGCAAAAATAACAGTAGTCACAGAGCAAAGGTTTTAGGCCTTGTATTTGACCATAGTTACACCCTGACCATAACCCTACATCCACTGAAACTAGTTTCATCAAGGCAGTAACTGAAAATTGATTTGTCTAACAGTTCCACAAGCATGTACCATCATACTGACAGTCCGTGATAATACACAGCATTACACCCTTAGCAGGGCACTTCTCCTCCGGCGTGGCCTAAGAGTAGAACAGCTTCTTATACATTAAACAGCCCATTATTAGACATTGATTGCAGTAAACTCCAACACCGGGACTGTTAGACTCATCCATTCTAGTGTCTCTGTGCAGATCAGAACCTTAGTGCTTATCCGGGATCATTTAACAAGGTTTGAAGAAGTGAGGGCAGCTCTGTCAGTTCGTATCACATCATCAATTGCAGCACTGAGGTTAGTCAGCCTGTTTGTGAATGAAAGGAGTCAGAATCTGAGACAGAAAAATAAAACTGAATGTTTTGGTGGTATGAGGGCAAAAAGCGGAGCAGTCTGATAAAAGCAATAGCAGCAAGTTTATATAAGACTTGTCCATTTACAGCAGCAATTCAAAGTATGAATGACTGACATGGATTATCTCTGGTAGCATACGGTTGCATTATTTTCAGCCACAGCACCCCAGTAAGATAAACAAGTTTTATTACTGCCAGTTGAACATAAATTACACTTGACTGCTTGGGTGTGTACTTGTGCTGTACGTTTACTGGGACATCACTTACAAATAATGTCAAATGTTTTCAAATAACTTAACTATAATAGCACAACAATATTAGCAGTTTGTCAAATAAATGTGCTGTCCACAAATGAAGATTAATCTAAACTCATCTAATTTATAGTTTCAGGACAATTTAAGAATATTCTCAAATAAGATTTCAAAGACTAAACAAAGTGGGTGTGAATCTCACTATAACCAGTGGTATTACAAAGGAAAGATTTTAATGTGCAAAATAAATAAATAAAGGGAAAAAGGAGTATACCTGTTGATAGCGGAGCTGAGCTCATCCAGGCGGCGTGCATCAGTGGTGGAGGTGTTGTCGAGTTTGGACAGGCTGTCCATCCTCTTCAGAATCACCTCCAGCATGTCACTGATCTTCCTCAGCACACCACGTGACTCCACGCCTCCTAGCACTGAGTGGAGACAATGGAAGGAGAAAGGAGAAATGAATAAAAAGGTGGAAGGTGGAGTACATAACAGCACAGAACAGCAAGCACATTGTGGAGATTGGCTCTGCACTTGTTTCAGACAACTGTCTGCAATGCAGATGAAAAGCTCATTCCCTGCTGCCATGTAGCAAACAATGTAAAGGTTCTTTGTGAGATTTGTGACAAAACACAATCAACCTTCTGTCTGTGTTTACTAGTATTTTGCTATCTGCTATTTTATTCAATAAAAAAAACAGACTTCTTTTGATAGTAAATATCTACTTAAAAAGCTAACGCTTCCCTTTACTTTCTTAATGTTAATGCTTTTTGTTTCATATCCCAGATGACAAAAATGCTACATGTGATTCATCGAATTTACTCCCATAAATCAAAATTTAAGAATTAAATAAAAACTGTCATGTAAGCAAGAATAAGTAAATGGGCCATCCCAAGAAAAATCCCAGAAGTTTGATTTTTTTCCTCATATCTGTCAAACTGTTTTTACTTCTTTTTTGCTTCTTATTAACACAACACATATTACACTTCTTGCATCTGTTTCAAACTCCCATTATGCTGACAAAAAGACTGTCCCATTTCTAAAAATTTGTCCATCGTCCATGACACAGCTCATTCCCATAATAACACCATCGCCTCTTCACTTCAGCCTGTCTGTTAATCCTTAGTCTTTAACCTATTTATCTTTAGCTTGATCTCTCATTTCCTCTGCTTACAGATGTGCATGTCGTCCAGTGCTCTATTCTGATTGCTAGTTATAAACTGGGTTTTGTTCAGGCCAGACACCCAGACACTCTGGAGTCTGATGTCTGAATATGGGCTTACCTTTATATCCTTTGATACTCTTTGATAGGAGAAGAGACCGAGGCTATGAGTTATGAAAAGCAGATCCTAATTATGCCAAGGTCTCTTTTTCTTGCCTCTGTCAAGTCTGTGACTGTGTGACGGCCAATTTAATTCCCTCATCTAGCACAGCAGAAAGGGCTTTCTGGCCACGGAGACGAGTGGCTGTGTATGTTATGTGTGAGGATGAATGCACTCGTCTTAACATGAACGGGCACTCACACAAAGATGCAGAGGCAATAAGGGAGAGAGGTAAAATAAACTCTGACTGCATTAAAGGTGTACCAGATCTCGTTAGAATAATTACACTGATGCTGGCAGGGTCAGAGTGTCTGTGGAGTCTATCATAATGGCCCAGAGCAGAACAAGGATGGGGACTGAAAGGTGGAGACACAGATGGTTTTCTCATATGCCTTTGCAGAATTAATCTTATTATTATCTTAATATTATCTTATTATTACCTAATGTATATATGCTTAATTCATTATTTTAAGTGCTCTTACAATAAATAAAAACACACAGACACAAAATAAATAGAGAATAAATGTTACTCAAGTAAGAAATTTGCTCCCTCTTATGAGCAAGGCATCTTTTAGTAAGCAAAATGCACAGATAACTATACAGGTTTGTTCACCTCAGTTTAACTGTAATGGTTGAGTCTTTAAAGGCAAACAGCAGAAACTACAGAAGAGCACCTACAAAAAGACCAATATCACCATTCAGACTCCCACAGGTCACTATGCACTTATACAGAAGAACAGCTGCTGTTTTTTAAATGTGGAAATGTGAAAATGGAAGAAAGCTTTATTCATAGCATATATATTGGTGTTAGATCACTTCTTTTATCTACTGCACTTTAACATCCTGGAATCAACAACTAGTTGATCAAGTACAATAAATAAAAACAACAGTCAGAAACACTCCTACATTAAAGGAATAGTTCAGGATTTTTATAAATATACTTGTTCACCATCTTGCCAAGAGCTTGAGATCAATATGACCCTCATGAATAAAAGGTAAATATGAAGTTATAGCCAGGATCCGGTTAGCCTAAAAACTGGAAACAACTAATGAATTCATTTACTAATTACCTAATTAAATATGTTATATCTTGTTTGTTTATCCTATACAAAAACTGGATTTAAAGACTTATAGATATCAAGGCGGTTTTGTGCTGGATTACTTTGTGGCCAGGAATATGGAGCAGTTTCAATAAAACATTATCAGTGGATCTATAACTATGTGTACAAATTCAACAAGGAGGCAAACACAAATCAAGCAGGTGTCAGAAAATGTAAAGGCTAAAATACAACAACAAACTGGAAATATGAAGTGTTCATAAAAAATTGTTTTGCAGACTTGATAATATGTTTCAGTAATGGAAAGCTAATTTCAGTGTGTGTACACTCTAGATGCATTTTAATGTCAAGTGCAGTTACAACCAACACAATCCAAACACTGTCACACACGTGTAAAGAGTCAAGAGTAAAGAGTCAACGGAAATCTGTCCACTTCAACCTGATGCCAACATTAATTCTTTAGCGACACACACATTATGCAGTAAATGGCCAAATACAGCTCAGGACACGAAGGTCAGAGTGTTTTCTTCCAGCCTCCCATCAGGGCACTGGCTAGGGCTCATATTGACACTGCAAACACCTGGATTACACTGTCTGACCACTCTGTCAAACCCTATGTCTGCTGTTTGACAGGCAATTACAGCCAATGGGCTCCGATGCCTAACAGCTCTGGTGCAAGGTCACTGCCTGCCTTGATATCCTGCAGCAGCAGAGAGAAACCTAACTTCAGTGAGCTATCTCCTCAGCAACAGATGTATTGGTCTGAGACTGACAGCGTTGTGTCCTTTGCCTGCGATGGATCTCTGTGTCAGGCTACACTATTGGGTCATTTGGGTGACAACTTTGTGATTGGCTCATAATGGATGACATCCACGTTAAGGGTCAAGCAAACTGAAGGAATAGCCAAGATGATAATTTATGATTAAGGGTGAACAAATAAGGCTCTGTCTAAATTTTAGTGTTTTTTTCACAGAACTTATAATTCTGGTAAAGTCTCAGAAAAGGCATTGACCTGAGCCAGCCGCACTTTTAGAGTTTGTTTGATTTGCTAGAAAAAAAACAAAACAACCAACAACTTACGCACGCACGCACGCACGCACGCACGCACGCGCACGCACACACACACACACACACACACACACACACACACACACACACACACAATGGTAACATAAAAAACCTACAGGTATAAAAGCTCCAAAAATTAACAAATAGATCTGTGATATGTGCTAGTCGTCTGTTCAGGTAATGGGGCTTATTGTTCTTTGTTTTGTCTTTGTTTCTTCACAAATCTCTGTGTGAAAAATTAGTCACAGACTCTCATGGATCTCAAATGGCAAATAAGGGCTGCCATTAAAAAGCTGATGTCATTGTGCACCTTGATAAAAGACGAGAAATTTTGCTCTACCATTATAGACAATTACTGCCCTTATTTTCCGTCATCAGATGAAGCCTCATTCAAATCTTACTGCTGTGATATATGTGTAATGAAGGACACTGCGGCCATAGAGAGTGTATCTAATGCACGTGACCAAAACGGAGATGAAACTGCAGCAGCATGGAGAAGATGGCAGCAGAGTCAGAAATAGAGAAAAATAACACAGACAAGAATTGAGATTAAAAGCCAAATGTCTCATTTGAGTATTTATATTGAGTCTGGATATTGTTTGTAAGCTTTTTCTGATCAGGATCTCAGTGATCACAAATGGACTTTAACAGGAAGAGGTTAGGTCATTGTTTAGACAGGGTATTGACAAATTCTGATTGCTCAGTAAAATAAAAAGCTCTGATATCAGAGAAAGACCTTGCATGGCAAAAGAAACTGCTTTAAGGTGGGGAAAAAATCTTATGATTAGTAATGTTAATATATTTTTGATGGAGCATGATAGCTTCTAAACAGGTTTCATTGTATTTACTGTGCATAAAAGAGCTAGATGCCTTTAAATTCTAATTGTAGAGAAATAAATTGAAATAAAAAGGGCCTGAGTGGAATCAGAAGGTGCCTGACTTGCAGTAGTAATTAATACTTACATGATGAGAGGACCAAAGAATTTAGGTCTAATATGCATAATGCCATGAAAACCACAGGCCATAGGTTGACACCACGGATTATATTTAATTGCATAAGAAGTGAAAGTGATCAGAGAAAATGTAAAGGAGAAATAGTGACTCATTATATTACAGAAACCTTTCTGATTGATATCTGATGGTGTTATCTCTGATTTAACCTTTTGACCCATACTCAGAATTTGTGCTCTGCATTTAACCCATCTCCAATTGCACTGTGGGCAGCCATTGCCCCGGGGAGCGTTTGGGGTTTCAGCACCTTGCTCAAGGGTCTCACCTCAGTCATGGTATTAGGCTTTTCACTTCATCGACAATTGCCGGTCCTGAGACTCGAACCTGCAACTTTCAGGTAACTCCCTATCCATTAGGCCACAACTGTTCATTCATTCATTCCCTGTGACTTTATGTTTGCACATTTGGAAACTGCAATTGCCATCAAACACCTGCATGGCAAATAGTCTTGGCGATTATTTCACTTGCACTATGACACATTGATACTGTTATATTAAGGTCCCTGCTGAACACACTGTGCTACAATACAATATTTACAAAGAAATATCAAAATTAACAAGTTATAGCAAAACTTATATTGAAATGCACCACAAAGTATGCATGGAAAGTACAGTAACTTATAGAAAGTTATAGTGAATATATGAGTTGTGCTAATTACATTGTGTTGTGTTATTATTGTCAAAATTGCCCTTTGGTAAAACAGATGGATGGATGATCACTAACCTGCAGTCCTAATGATGCTGTAGTGGAACCTTTGATGCTACGAAAATGACAAAGTTGAAGAATAAATTTGTGTGAACTTCTGAAGTGTCAAAAAAAATTCTAATTTACTTTAATGAGACACTTGATGCAAGTTTTGGATTATCTATGAACTACATTTTCTCAAGAAGTCAAACAGGTTTTTTATGGTCCTTGAGGCATGACTTCAGTAGATTTGCCACACTCTCTGACTGGCTACCTGTTTGTGTTTATGTAAGATAAACGCAGATTTAAGATTCAATGAGAGTAAAAGCAGTGAACAGGACCAAGCTGCTGGAATACCATTTCATGCTGTGTTTGGCTTCCCCCACTGGCATGGGTTGGAATAAATCAGAACGCGTGCCCAGACACACAGACGCATGCACAGCGGCTTGCTTTAGCTATCATATTGGACTGAATATTTAGTGTCACGGCACATCATACTTCTCCTGAGGACTGAAATGCATGAAGCGTGAACAGAATCCTTGTTAGTGAGGGACTACTGAAAACTGAGAAGGAGACTGTGTGTGTGTGAGTGTGTGTGAGTTTCTGAGCAGACAGTGGGAACAATCAACATTAGTGACTGAAAATTAAATTCACCAGCCATGCAGCTTCACTAAGGATCCATTGAGAATACTAAAATTAATACAATAACTCAATGTAGTGTCTCTGTGCGGACTGTTTGTGTGTATGAATGCTTGTAAAAAAAAAGTTCATGAAATAGCCACAGCATGTCCATCTACTTGGCTTTGTAGCAATGGAAATGACAGACAGGGTCACACAATAAAATACAACTACGACTTCTTTCCACCAAATCCCTTATGTCACTAACTTCAAAAATGCACATTTCACACAGGCTGGGAACATCATATGTCTGTGTCAACCGCTCCATCAAAAAAAGGCAGGGGTTGGTTTCTACAGTATATAAGTATGTCTGTGACTAAAGCAGGTCCTGTGTGCAGGGTGAAATACAATGGGTCCCTCCATTATGGTTGAATGCTGAGGAAAAAAAGATTTTAAAGCAGTGGGGTTCTTTCCATTAAAAGTGTGTGATTGTGCCCCGAGGTGCTCTGGCTCCCTGTGTGTCTATATGTGTGTGTTTATATTCGCAAAGACGACAGAGGGCAGAGAGAGGGCACTCTACAGCATGGTGAAGAGGCAGATTGTGCTGCTTTTACGCATGGCTTTTTAATTAAAATGCACAAATTATGAATGCAAAGCAACACAACAGCATGTGCGCTCCAATACATTGTACTATAGGGGTGTTGAGATCTGGATTACAAAGCCCAACTGCACTGAGTAATTAATACTGACAGCCTAGAACTTCCAAACCAATGATGCCATTAAAATAGCATTTTGAAAACTACAAAACCTAAAGGTGGGAAACGCACCTGAAAGAAGTGAGATATGAGTATTCTCCTGCAGCAGACTTGTGGCACTTTGAAAACGTTTTCCTGTCTCCACACTGCATCTAAAGCACGATCGAGCTGTCTTTAAAAATTAAACTGTCTTGAAGCAAACTATCATTTGATATGTGGTGGGTTCGCGAGATGGCTATAATCCTTCCTACAGTGAGTCAGCCAATCATTTCTGTGTGTGTCTGTACAACTATCTCTGTGAATGTGGTTTCTAAGAGGATGCATGATAAGTAACTTATTCGTGTGGGCATGTGCACACACTCCGCTGCATGCACTGAACCATTCACACACACACGCACGCATGTGCGTGCACACACACACGCAAGCATGCACGCACGCACACACACACACACACACACACACACACACACACACACACACACACGCACACACACAAAGTATTATGCATGCCAGAACAGGATGGTGGTTTGATTGGCTGGGGAAGGGGGATGGGTGAAGTTTGCATATTCATGAGAAGAAAACCATTTGTGGTTTGATGAATGCTGACAGAAGGGCCTGCTGGATGGGAGTTGACACAGCTAAATTAACTGGAGACCGATGCCATTTTGTCACAAGAGCACACACACACACAGACACACAAACACAATGACAGACGTGACCGAGGGCTTCTAAACAGGAAAATCCAGCTACCCAAAACAAAATTGTGATATCATTTTACACCTTCAGGTTAATATCTAAAAAACAACTGTCTGTCTTGGCTGTAAATCAAAGAATTAACACCTGAATTTCTGGTATTACATGATACAATATAGAGATGTTTCATCAGTGCTCAGTAAATCTGCAAGCTCATAAACGTTTTGTGTGAGATAATCCATCTCAGCGAGGGTTTTTTGAATGCAGGGCTTCCAGCTGTAACTCAAAAAATGCAGCCATGTCTCAGTAAAATTCCCATGGGTGCTGTCATGGTGTCCTGCCTGTTTCTTATTATTCATCATCAGCTCCAGGATTTATCTCAAGATGCATTGTCACATGAAATGTACCTGTGCTTGTATTCATCCTCCTCCTTTACTTCTCCCTAAACCTCTCCCTTCTTTTCATTTATCCTTATGCTTGGCTCTCATCCTTACCCTCCTCCTGCCCTGTTCTTACTCCTCCACTTAATTCTTTATCCTCCCTCCACACTTCACCAGCCCTCTCATCTGCAGTAAAGGAAACAATGAAATCAGAGGTAAAACTCCTCTCTCAAACCTCAGCTGTACAGACAGACAGAGTGCTTAATGCTCTGCTACCACTTTAATCTCCAGTACATCTCCTCTCCCCGTTTCTGCATCCACATTCAATTACTGCAAATTACATACAGTTTAATTACTATGGTGCAGGAGCCCTTCTGTTTATTAGCTAAGGAACTGAATGCAGACAGAAAATGATTGGGAATAGCTTTTTTTCTGTTGCACAATTGGAATGAAAGTGCGAGAGGGGCTTAGGAAAATGAAAATGCAGGAAATGAAGCATGAAGGAAGTTAAGTATCATGCTGGAAATAAAGTAAACAAGGAATATCACTGATCTAAAACCCAATGTAATAAAATGGAAGACCATAAATAACAGGATGATCAATAAGATATTTTGTATCACACAGCGGAGAACATAATAGAACCAGTTGGTGCTGGTGGGGGAAAAACATTTGGTCCATCTTAATTTTCAATCTTCTTTGTTGAGCTTTTAAAATATGTGTTGTTAATTCGGCCTTGACATTTTCTCATTCATCTAGTGATGTCAAAGCAAATTGGATTTGATGAAAGGAGACGGGATAGATGAGACGATATTAAAATACACAAAAAAGACACAGCTACAATGCCTGCTATGGCTGACAGTTTCTGTCACTTCTCCATCCTGTTTCAAAAGGACTGAGAAAGGGATGAAGACTCTGCTTATGACTATATTTATTCATCCCCCTTTCCCAAACTTACTTCTCTAACAGACCTATTTAAGATGCTTCACTTGAATTTCACTTTTCTGTCAAAATTGAGACATAATACTTTTTTTAAAAAATACTTTGCACATTTTTATATTTTTTTTAATATTTTCCACATTTATCTGTAATATTGCTATGATGTGAATTTTGAGTTCTGGTCCCCGAGCCTGGCTAATCCAGGTAAATAAAGCCTGCTTGTGTCTGCATTTGGGTCCTACCTCTCCTTCCTCCTTTATCATCATCACCACCACCAATTCGTAACAAATATATTTTCTACTTCTTATCTTTTACTCTCTGTCACTCTTTAATGTCTACTGTTTGGCTATCTGACTTATTTTTGACAGAAGATATACAATACACAAATACACAAAGCCCTTGAACTAGACAAATAATAATAAACAACATTTCAATAGAGACCAAACTCTATATACACATGCAGCTGGAAAGACTAATCTGTCTGTACGTGACTGTTTTTGCTTTTTGATGAAACTGTGATCAAACGAGTTGATAGCTGTTTAAAATCTGAATTTTAAGCGGAATACAAAACAAGGAATTATCTTCATTAAATAGCGTTTTTCTTCTTGGTATTACACAGGAGGAGTGCACTGTTTATCTTCTGGTTTGAATGGTGACCCTGGTGAATTTAAAAGCTAGTCCCTACCTTGTGGATGCAGACACACACACACACAATCCATGAGAGAACATCCTAACAGACAACACTGAAAGACACAAGCCGTGGACCTCATTATCATTTCCTCCACCTACTCAACTCCCTGTCTTTCAGAAAGCATTTTCTGTTGACTTTCACTGCTTCAGTACAGATACACAGCTCCAGTTAATGTATGTTAACGTGACACACTGTTGTGTTGTACTTTGGCAGAGATGGAGAGGTAGAGTTCAAAGCATGTGTATGAGTGCTTACTGGATAGAGGTACACACAAAATTAGAATGAGAAATTTGTGTTGCTGTTCTGTGTGACTGGATGTGCTTATCTGGATATAATGCCTTCAAAAATGTGCATGTATGTGAGCATATTAGCAGATGTCAGATCATCTTTAGTCAAACAGAAGAAAGACTATGCAGAAAGAAACTAACAGGGATGTGTCTGCTTGCTGTGGTTATCTCATTGGATAAATACCACGTATGGGATGGATTGTAGTGATGTGGAAATGTTAGTGTTAATGACTTGTTAGCAATTATGGTATAGAAATAAGTTTAAATATCCATTGAGAATATAACAGCATACCCATGTACTGAAATCCGGTCATTATCTTTGACTTGACATAAATGAAGCGACAGATCAGCCACCAAGTTGCTCTAGATGGAGATCCCTATGTAATATCTCTTCCTGAAAGCTAGGGCCTCCCCTGATACATCTTTTTTTGCACCAGTGCAAATGTGGCATGTCTCAAAGGTCACTAAGGATTTATTTCTGAGAAAATACCAGGCTGAAATTAACTTGAATTTTTAGGTCAAAAGTCAAGTTAGAGTTACCTGAACTGTCATCAAACTGAAAAATGGTAATTCTGGTAACTTTGATATGACATGATTGTGGCACAAATATTACTATTTTTGTTTAATAGGGGAATGTCATTAAAATGAGTTCAGTGACAGTGGTTCTGACCTCTGTCAGTGTTTGATGTAAAAAAAGAAAAGAAAAGAAAAAAAACAATGACTAAAAACCTGCATTTGAACCCATTTATCTATATTACTACCCAACAGGTAAATAAAGTGAAAGAATAAATGTTATAATAGAAATATTTGTCTTCACCCACTATTGACTAACCCTTTTTAATGCTAACCATTGGGGCTGATTGAGTCTTAAAAATCCAAATAGTAAGTCCTGTTGCCTTGGACTCTGTGGATATTGTGAGAAATAATCTTGATAGACGCATCATGTCTGTTCTGTTTTGTGAAGATGTTTGTAATGTGTACTTCAAAAAAGTCACATAAAGCTCTTCACAGCAATACATCACATGAGCAGTAGCGAAGCAAAAGATGTTGCTTTAGAACGACACTATCATTACGCACATTAAGACTGCTTTGTTTCTTGCTGTCATTAAAGTCACAAGTCGCAGTGAAGCCCATCATTTGTTTGCAATGTTAATGTCTTAGTAAATGACATCTACATGCACCATATTACAATGGTTCAGTAAGTTTGTTTAAAAAAATGGAAGATGCTCCAATTTCAGACATTTATATTATTGTTAGATCTGTCTGCATATGTGCGAGAACTCCAAACCATTGGAAGTAATTGCTACGTGCTCATTATCATTCACGACATCCTCTAACCACGTCCCATCAATCAGCATCACAATGAAACGTTGTTGCAGTGCAACCCTGAAGGAAGCATAGAGATGAAAGACAGAAACACAGCAGTAAAACTGGTGTAAGATAAGTGGATCTTAATGTTCATCCATCAGGTCGTCAGATACAACAAAATTAATTTTTGTTGCTTTTCTTTGTTGTGAAACATGACAACGATAACCTTGAGCAAGAAACAATCAGAAATATCAGAAATATAAATGTGTGTGTGAGCTTTTATAAAGCATGGACACTGTGAGCAGGTAACATCTACCAGTGAACGTCTTCTAAACGTTTTACCTACCTTGTGCTGCCTGTGCACACATTTAAGACTACATGCTTTGGCAACTGTTGTATAAAAGCCATTATATGCCACAGCATAGTCTTCATGGTAATTATGTGTAATGGGGAACAAAAAAGAATTTCCTTTCATGGCACATTCATCCCACATCCCTGAAATTCATCTGTTATGTCACCTCTCAACACATTTAGTTCTTCTTCTCTATTTTCTCTCCATCCCTCTCTTTCATGTGCTCACACATACTTTATCCATACTATACCTGACTTTTTCATACTATCGCTTCAGGCATCTCTTGCTCCCTGTTCCCCTTAAATCCTATCTAACAGTCTCTTCCTCTTTCCCTCTCTGGACCCATAAGTGTTTGTCTCTATAATTCAGCCCTCAGCAGATAAATTAGCATCTGTCAGGGCTTTGCTCTGTGCGGAGAGCTTTGGCACAAGCTGCTGTTGTGTTTTTTTTTTTTTATTTGATAGCACACTTCAGCGCCCTGGCACCTTCACTCATCCCGTTATTTACTCTGACTCACAGGTAATGAAGCAAAGGACCGGTGAAACAGTGGGTGAGAGAGGAAAGACATACCACTATTGGAGCCAGAATGGACATCTGGCGTTGTGGTACTGGGAGGCTGAGTTGCAAACTTGGATAGACAAATGTTTACAGTTGAAATGAACAGCTGGTTTGGGGCAATTTAGGTGTGGAGTGCAAAAGGTGTTTATCTGAAGGCTTTTAGCCAATGGCAACACCTGTGCCATGTGTTCTACACAGCCAAAACACAAAATTAACAACACAGTTTAAAGCCAAAACACAGTTGTTGATTGTGGAAAAACAGGTCGATTCCACGCTATTTTTTTCAGTTGTTCATACTGAAATTAATTCAGACAGGGAAAATAAAATATCCCAAAAAACGTTTTGTGGCTAGCATACATCTTGCTAGATTGAAGGTTCAATGCAGCTTCAAAAAAGGGATAAACAATAGCAGCCCTCAATGCTTTGTGCGAGCGCATACTCCAAAAGTTTCGCACGCTGATGGAATTTTAAAGTAGCATTTTTTTTCCTGTAGACAAGTAAATTAGAAAACAGAGTAGGGCACTGTTTATAATTTTAGTCAACACAGCTAGATACTTTCAAAGCTGCACTGAATATTTAAACATTTTTATTACAATCTTATGTATGACTGATACAGCTCTCATCTTCATATATTTTCCACCTCAATGACAAAAACTATTCATATCTAATCAGGCTTTAAAAGAACATTTGTTGATTTAACCTTGAGTAAGTTTATTATTGGTTAGTTTCTACACAGTACAGTACTGAGATCAATAAGTTACCTTAACTCAAGAGTCTAATATGATTTTGTAGCTTTAATCATGAGAAAGTGAAAGCAACACAAACATTATCAGAAAAGTGTGTCTAATCAGCATCCAACAAAACATTTAATAACTGAATGCAACTCCATCAACTCTTTGGTTAGAGCCTCTACTCAGATTGGTGTGAAATATATTGAAGGTCAAGTGAAGTTCATTGATAAACCAGCTGAAATATATATCTGATATGATTTGATATTTGCAGCTGATGATCATGACAGAACACAAGAATAAACCAAACAGAGACAATGGGATGGAGGAAATCATAAAGCAGAAACTAGGCCAAATGACAAAGGCCCTAATAGCTTTGTGTTAAGACAAGTGTGACCTCTGTTCCCAGTTGACACCATGATGTGTAATCTGCAGGAGACTGCTGTGTCTGCTGTCTGTCTGTCTCACACACACCAAAACACCCATGCATGCACATACAAGTCAACACCTATATATACTAAAGCTAAGTCTCTGATCAGACTCCCTCCCCAGCTTAACCTGACAGTCATGTCAGCTTCAATAAGCCTCTGAGCGGGTGAGGCTCTGCGGTCTCTGCATAATTGCATTATCTTTCAGCTACCTGAGACACTACTGTTGTTTTATTCTGCTGATGCTGATGAAGAGGTGAGGTGTAAGTTACTGTAGTGGAAGATTTGGAACAAAATGCATGCTGCGTCTGCAACATTGCTGGCAACTTAAAGGTGAAAGTGTGTGGTGCATATAAACAGCCCAGGAGAAACATAGTGTAGACTCATCCCCACAGAGGTACAGAGTGCAAATAATAACACCATGCATGCAAAGAACACACATATTAAATCCCACAGGATGGCTAATCAATTATTTAGTAATTCCCCTGGGGCCGAGGTTGATGTTCTTCTGAAATATTGATGATTGTGCCTAGACATCACAGTGTTGTGTTTGTGTTATACAGTACCTATGTGTGTGTGTGTGTTTGTGAAGGCTAAAAATTAATATCTGTATGAACAGTTCTTTATGTATAATGTGAACATGTATGTTCACTGCTGCTTCAATTAATAATAATACTACTACTAATAATAATAATAATAATGATATAATAATTACTAAAATCTTTCTTACAGTCGTTTGGTTTTGGTTTCAAAGTTTTGATGTGGGATAGAACATAAACAATGCACTGGAAAACAGTTGAAGGGTCACAGAGCAACAGCTGTTGTATGGACATCAAATGGAGGCTAGTTATTCCTTTCTTTCACACCTAAACCTTGTCCAACAAATGATAACACGTGATCACTTAGATGCTCACAACACAGCTTAACCCCAACAGATTTTGTCTGGTCGTTGACAGCAGTGACTTCGACTGGGCTGGTAATGATGGCATGGTATTGATTTGTTCAGCTGCAGGCAGCAGATATTTCATTTAAAGGTAGAAGTAGCAGTCTACTTTCTACCAGCCTTTTATCTCACATTACAGCCAAATAAGAAATAAGACCTACAATGAAGGAAACACAGCAGACAACTACATGTTGTCTACTACTTGTAACATGGGTGTAAAGGACATTTAGACACCATGTTGAAACACTGGCGGGGTTGACATCTCCACCCATTTTGGGTTTGTCTGTGGATCAGTATTAGTGAATCAGATATTTTACAACCCCTCATAAATTACATGTATGCTAACAGATATAAAACAATGGATACCATGAACACAATGTACATTACATATAAACAGATGCATAATTTGCTTGGGTAAAGCAGGATTAAAAGAAAGATACACTAACTGCTCTGCAGATGGGAGCATTAAAATGTAGATGTTAAATACATTTAATTGCTGTGAACAGTTTTTGTGGATGTGAATGTAGCATGGATTTTATTTGCACAAAGCTGTGCTGAGGGGCTTGAGGCAATTTTCTCCATTGACTTGCTAAACTGTTGAGCTCAGATTATTGGGATAGTTAGCTGTGTGTGTGTGTGTGTGTGTGTGTGAGTGAGTGAGCGAGAGAGAGAAAGAGATGGTTTAGGTGCATCTACATGATGTCATACATAGAGTATATTTATTTGGAAACGATTAGACTATTGGTTTGCATGAGAAAATAACCTACATCATGAACTACAGATTTGTGTGTATTCCCAGATCCCCCAAACACAGCATGCTGAGTTGGACACATTTCATTCCTCACAGGCTGATAGCTTAGTGGCAGCCACAGAGACCAACACTGCCTTGAGACAGACAAACCCATTAAGGAAATGATAGCGATCAATCAAAACAGATTAATCTATCTTGATCTTCCAAAGGCAGATAAAGAAATTTAAATCTGGATCACATGGCCACATGAACAGGGACAGATGGAACATGTTATCATACATGCCTACATACTACATCCACACACATTCAGACACATACATAAGGCCAGCGCACTAACATACAGACCAAGATTAAGTGATTATGAGATTGCTACTATGAGCCAAAAACTATAATAAGAAACTGGGGTTTTGCCTCTGACTGCAACTTGTATTGGAAGTGAACTGGATTAAACTCACACTATCATTTGTATATCCTAGTATAGTAGCTGTACTGTCACTGTTAGGTGAGTGTTCCTGACAAGGAAAATGGTTGTGCTTGTTAAAGCAAAGTTCTCATTCACACATGATGCATTTCTCAGCAAACAAATCTAGTGAATGTTACACGACAGAAACGAAAAAAGAGAGATTTGGGAAAACCTTTCAGAAATAGCTTTTTCAGT
Organism: Mastacembelus armatus; assembly: GCF_900324485.2. Taxonomy (NCBI): domain Eukaryota; kingdom Metazoa; phylum Chordata; class Actinopteri; order Synbranchiformes; family Mastacembelidae; genus Mastacembelus; species Mastacembelus armatus. The sequence goes on from NC_046633.1 coordinate 23,243,784, forward strand.
TGTGGTTCAGCACGTCTTTTATTTACTGAGAAACAGATGGGCCCTATCATCTGAGCTGACAGGTAATGCCATTTAAACTTTCCCAGAGAGAGGAAAAGCCCAAGGCTTGCCACTGCAGCACACACGCTACCAGATCAGCTCAGTGAGCTACTAAACAGACACTTGACTGCAAGAAGCTGTCAGCAGAAAGCATGTACGTCTAGGTAAAGCATTGAAGTGCTTGTTATCATTCAATAGGTGGATGTGACAAAAAATAAAATCTTTTACTTTATGCAAACATAATACACAGACTGCATTACATAGATCATCTGTACACACAGTAAAGAACACTAACGTCTTACTATCAAGAGGGTAATATAAAACTGTATCTGTAAGCTAGACATCCTATACAGTACAACATTGCTCCTGAAAAATTTATTAAGGGAAAAATTGTAAGACCCTGGATTTGTCATGCATGATTTCAAAAGATATCCACCCTCTGTGTGAAATGATCTACTTTGAAGATGCCCTGCAAATACTGTATTTGGAACAAGAAATGAAAATTCATTCTAGTTTCTGTAACGTAAAGCAAAGTGCCATTATCCACTTAAGGTTGTAAACGCTGGCAAGAAAAGAGAACAATTTAGTTGCAATACTTTTAACTTTTTTCCTCTAACAACTATAGCTCAGTGGAGAAAAGACAAGAATCAGCTATTGGACAATGATGCTGAGGTAACCATTAAGTAACAGCTGTGTGTGTGTGTGTGTGTGTGTGTGTGTGTGTGTGTGTGTGTGTGTGAGAGAGAGAGAGACAAGACCAGCAGCTGCCAACTGCTTCATGATGTTATCGTGCACTTCTGACAGATGTGTAACATCACAACTTATATCAGTGGTGCTGGTGTGTTTATTGCTGCCTCATGCTTATTGGAAGCCAGCTGTTGTGAGTTGTGTGGCAGACAGAGAGAGAGAACCGAGGGGAAGAAAAGTGACTGACTGCAATTTCACCTGACTGCATGATGATGGTGAGAAAATGTGTTTATGCATCACAATTTAGCTTTGCACCCATGTGTAGCCCTTGATTTAAAATGAAAACATCTCAGCTGCCCTAAACTGAGCTTTCTCCTCCTCTCATGATCACTCACAAATAGTCCTGTCTTCCTTTCAGTCCGCTCTAAAGCTCAGCCCAGACACAGGACATCCCCACGGGTGCTGGCCGCAGGGTCTTTACAAAAACACACACATTTGTTTTCATTTCACATAGGAAGTTTACATTCACTTATGGTGCATTCACTTCATGGGGACTTAAGACCTAAACTTAACCATAACCACTACTTGACTAACCCTCACCCTAATATTAAGTCAAGTCAATTAATTTAAGTCATCACCATAAAATTCAATGATTTATAGATGTTGGGGAACACCAGGATCCCATAGTGCCAGTGTGTAAACTGGCACTATGGCACTATAATCTGTGTTTACACCCACAGATGTAAATATCTAAGAGCAGGTTAGGTACACCTATCTAGTACTTAGAGAAACGCATTAGAGCTATTGTTCTCTTTTAGATCTTTTTATTTTGAGGTCAAACTGCTCTTACCCTTTACTACTACCTGTCAACAGGGGCTGTTTTCTGTGTTTATCTTACAGCAATAGACGGGTTAGGCACGATAGACAAAAAATTAAAGAAATACAGCATGTTTTGATTATGCAGTTTAAACCTTGGAGAACAAGAGAGGTAGATAATGCATCAATTTTAATCATTTGTCTCTGTGCATTGACAAATTCCTGCAGTATCTCAGCAGCACAGTGTGTTCCTACATAGCAAATTGAAAATTCGATGCTGGATTAAAATTACATTATGTTTGGCTGTCAAAGAACTACTGCTGCTGACGAACATTACGTATAGTATACTGCCCTCACATCAGAAGCAAACGAGTAAAAGACAAACACAAAACACACACTCATTTCTATTTTTACCAGGACATAATGCATTCCCTAGACCTTTATGTTAACCCTAACTAAAGCTACTTCTACCCTCAAAACTAAAACCAGGTCTTAACCCTCAAAAAGAAGTCCAAATAAGTGAGGACTGGCCAAAAGGTCCTCATTTGGATGGAATTATGCTCAAAATGGTCCTCACAAAGGAAATATGAGTATGTATACACACACACACACACACAGACCAAAGACGAGGGAAAGAAAGAAAGCAGTGTGGATGCAAACTCGTCATATCAAATAAACAAGCAAAGCATATCAAAGTCAGCTCTTTGTTTTCTCATCTGACTATCAATACTGCTTCTCTCCTGCCCTAAGAGACATGTCACTTCCTCCTTACAGCATCTCCAGAAATAGCATCAGAGCCCTTACAGGCTTTGTGCCACCACATAAAGTAAGCACTGGATACAGGAATTCAAATACAGTACAGTATGTACGATTTACAGTGCCATTAATCTAAAATCATCGTTGGCAACATCATTTATTTATGGTGGCGTATGCTTTCAGTTCTCACATTAGCTTAGTTCGGCTTTCTACCAGGGGCAGTTTCATTTTTGGATCGTATACAATTAGTGGTGTGGTATATTATATTCATATTTTATAGAAGACAGCCACAAATCTCCTGTAAGGCTCGCTTTCATGTGTGTCTCCTTTATGCATTGATAGGGCCACTCAATTTTCATTTTCCTTTTATTTCAATATTCAGTCGTTACAACTGACTGCAACAAGGCAATTAACTTTTGTAAAAGACTGTACAATACTTCAATATAAAACTATTACAGTAATGATTTGGTCATGTTCAAATGTTAAATTTAATCTTAGCAACTATGTGTTTTGTGAGAGGCTACCAATATACCTGAATCTATCAAACCATCTGAAGAAAATTAGAATATTTTTCAACAGGCAACAAGAAAACACAAAAGGCAGGGTCTTCTGCACATGAAAAAACAGATGGTTGTCTGCTAACTATCTCAAAACAAGCTTCATTATTTACAGTGAAAACTATCACTTTGAATATACTCAAATGGCTTCAAAACGTTAATTATTTGCCTTTTCAGCAGCCTTCCACCACTCACTGTGTGTCAGATAAATGATTTTTCCGACAAAAAGGCAGAAGAAAAAAGGGGCAGAGGTATAGGCCGAAGTGAGCTGAAGAAACAACAAAAAGCATCCTGCATTTATTCAGTCTCACACTGGGTACTTAATATATTCATTTCCAATGATAAAAAATGAAAGAAAATGAGAAGCAGAAGGACAAGAAGACAGAGGTGAGAAAGAGGAGTGACTCAAGGAAAAAAAAAAAAAAAAATCTCGAGTCACGCTTGGTGTGTTTTATGGCCTTATCAGCCCAAGCCGCTAAAGAAACCAAATACAGACTAATACATCTTAGTTTTTTTGTCAACACAGATATAATACAAATACTACTCTTCCCAAAACAGAGGCCATGGCTTCGTAAACACCATTAGGGTATATCTGCAGAAAGGAAGCACAAGCATGCTTGAGTGTGACATTATCGCAACTCAAGAAAATAAGCAGCTTATAGCAGGGGAAAAGATGAGCTAGCGACCTGTAGACAAAACGTGATGCAAGCTGGGTAATTGAGACAGTGTACTGCTGCACAGTAACCTTCCCAAAGACATAACCATAATATAATGTGCTGTGGAGAAATTTCTCATTTACAGCCAAGTAATAGCACTTAGGACAGAACAATGTCCCTGTCTGGTTGGAAATTGGATAGACTTTCTCATTAATATGTATTGGTGTTAGGAATGGCCTAAGGATGGAATAATAGTGTGAATGGCCTGAAGTTCACACAGAGGGGAAACAAAGTTGGGTGGGGGGGGGTGAATTATAATAAGTAGTAAGTACAAAGGTATTAAACATATGCACCCCTGTACCAACACACTGGACTTGTGGATGGTAAAGATATAGAAACATAAATGTTTCTACTATTAGTCTTATGGAGACGAAGCACAACAGCTGTTTCATTCAACTGCTTTACCATCAGTAGCTGCATCACTGAATGACTGTATGGACATGGACATCAGCTGACCAATGTCATCCAATCATATTTATTCATGTGCGACAATTATGCCCTGACAACTCTTACAGTTTCTCTATTCTGCTGAATTTCCTTCACCTGTTACCTCCACTATCCCTCCTCCTCCTTAGCACTAGATCTACCTGTATAATCTTCATTGCTGAGCCTGAGTGTATAATCAAATAAATGTTCAATTCCTCATCACAAAGCTCTCTGACTGGGTTTACCTTTCTGAAAATAACATGGTACCCATTTGGTCACCTTTTGTGTGTCTATCTCACAATGAAATGGCAAAAAACAATAAATGCTCTCTCCTTTTTAAATCAACATCTGATAATCAGAATAATGACAGAGCACCCTTGCCCCCGAAACTCCATAGTTCTTTGTCACATTTGTCAAACATTAAAGCTCCTAAGTACAAAGAGCGATCTTCTATTTCTCCCCACTGGGTAGCTCCATTAGAGCAGCTGGAGGTTCTTTGCCATTTTCAAACACACACTAGAGAGACTTGTAAATGTCCAGTCTTCAGCTTCCAATCCATTTCACCACTAGAGGAATCTGTTCAGTGCCTGGCAGCAGTGTACATCTCCATATTCCACCATCCCCAGGAGGCCAAGTTTGGAAAGGAGCAGGAACAGGGAGCGGAAAAATTGGTGATGTTGAATTTTGGTATTTTTTTAAGTGCATTCTGTAATTGTACTTTTGAAAGAGGGTTAGAAAAACAGACCTGAGAAGGATTACTCCAGTGTATAAAGGAGTACTGCCCCCATTTACAGCTATGTTTTATATTGATAGTGTTGTGTTCTCTTATGCTTCTTACTCTGACATTTACAAACCAAGCTCATATGATGCTACAGTGGGTACGGAAAGTATTCAGACCCCTTTAAATTTTTCACTCTTTGTGTCATTGCAGCCATTTGCCAAAATCAAAAAAGTTCATTTTATTTCTCATTAATGTACACTCAGCACCCCATCTTGACAGAAAAAACAGAAATGTAGAAATTTTTGCAAATTTATTAAAAAAGAAAAACTGAAATATCACATGGTCATAAGTATTCAGACCCTATGCTCAGTATTGAGTAGAAGCACCCTTTTGAGCTAGTACAGCCATGAGTCTTCTTAGGAATGATGCAACAACTTTTTCACACCTGGATTTGGGGATCCTCTGCCATTCTTCCTTGCAGATCCTCTCCAGTTCTGTCAGGTTGGATGGTGAACGTTGGTGGACAGCCATTTTCAGGTCTCTCCAGAGATGTTCAACTGGGTTTAGGTCAGGGCTCTGGCTGGGCCAGTCAAGAACGGTCACAGAGTTGTTCCGAAGCCACTCCTTTGTTATTTTAGCTGTGTGCTTAGGGTCATTGTCCTGTTGAAAGGTGAACCTTCGGCCCAGTCTGAGGTCCTGAGCACTGTGGAAGACGTTTTCTTCCAGGATATCTCTGTACTTGGCTGCATTCATCTTTCCTTCAATTGCAACCAGTCGTCCTGTCCCTGCAGCTGAAAAACACCCCCACAACATGATGCTCCCACCACCATGTTTCACTGTAGGGATTGTATTGGGCAGGTGATGAGCAGTGCCTGGTTTTCTCCACACATACCGCTTAGAATTAACGCCAAAAAGTTCAATCTGGGTCTCATCAGACCAGAGAATCTTATTTCTCATAGTCTGGGAGTCCTTCATGTGTTTTTTGGCAAACTCTATGCAGGCTTTCATGTGTCTTGCACTGAGGAGAGGCTTCCGTCGGGCCACTCTGCCATAAAGCCCCGACTGGTGGAGGGCTGCAGTGATAGTTGACTTTGTGGAACTTTCTCCCATCTCCCTACTGCATCTCTGGAGCTCAGCCACAGTGATCTTTGGGTTCTTTTTTACCTCTCTCACCAAGGCTCTTCTCCCACGACTGCTCAGTTTGGCTGGACGGCCAGGTCTAGGACGAGTTCTGGTCTTCCCAAACTTTTTCCATTTGAGGATTATGGAGGCCACTGTGCTCTTAGGAACCTTGAGTGCTGCAGAAATTCTTTTGTAACCTTGGCCAGATCTGTGCCTTGCCACAATTCTGTCTCTGAGCTCCTTGGGCAGTTCCTTCGACCTCATGATTCTCATTTGCTCTGACATGCACTGTGAGCTGTAAGGTCTTATATAGACAGGTGTGTGCCTTTCCTAATCAAGTCCAATCAGTTTAATTAAACACAGCTGGACTCCAATGAAGGAGCAGAACCATCTCAAGGAGGATCAGAAGAAATGGACAGCATGTGAGTTAAATATGAGTGTCACTGCAAAGGGTCTGAATACTTATGACCATGTGATATTTCAGTTTTTCTTTTTTAATAAATTTGCAAAAAATTCTACATTTCTGTTTTTGTTCTGTCAAGATGGGGTGCTGAGTGTACATTAATGAGAAATAAAATGAACTTTTTTGATTTTGGCCAATGGCTGCAATGACACAAAGAGTGAAAAATTTAAAGGGGTCTGAATACTTTCCGTACCCACTGTATATCTCTATATTTAAGATGTTATGATAACTGCAGGATTCTCTAATGACAAATAAATACAGCTACAGCATAAACCATACCTAAACAGAATGCAACAGCATCATCCTGATTCCATGTTGAACACCTAACTTAGATTAGCTCAATTTAGAGATGTGATTCAATTAGCAGCTTCTCTGTGAAGAAACACATACATCTTCTCCAAAGCTAGATGCCTAACACTAAGTAGCAATGTACACATTTTTAAATGTACTACTATGAATTTAATGACATGTTGATCCAGAAATTTCTAGCTGCATAATTTTAACAATACTGGATATATGGAATTATTTGGACAAGAGTGTTCATGTTATACTGATAGTATGAGAGCAAGTGTTGGAGAAGATGCACTAGATTTTCATTAGAAGAGATGCTAAAAATCTTGTTTGTATGTGTACGTGACTGTGTATATTGGAAATGGTCAAATGTTACAGCATCACAGCACAAATCCTAATGAACTATTTTAACCTACAACCTTTAATCATAAGAATAAAACTGACATTTTTACAGATTTGGTAAAAGCACGATTTGGCTCAACTTCCTCTGTCTTTTCCTCAGTTTGAGTAAAGGATAAAGAAATAGACGAGGAATTGGATTCTCACTTGGAAAATTTATTGCCAAATTCGGGTCCAAATACATACTGAGAGACTGTGTGCAGATTGGACAAGAACTCTTCTTGAATCCTGCTTATACTAAACATTTACATAATGCTTATGTGACAAAACATTCTCTGCTCCACCATATGCAAACATGTAGAAACAGGCCTCCATATTGGGACAACAACGAAAGACAGACCTTACAACTGCCTCTATGCCTGTACTGTAGTTTAATAAAAACCACCATCTCTGTAGTTTGGATTTGGAAGACTTCCTTATATTTCTTTCTTTCAATACTTGTCAGGACTCAATACGTGTCAGGAACACAAATACACATACCTGGACATGGATACAGATGGTGAAACAGACAGAAACACATTCATTCCAAACCATTTTATATTTCTGGCACTTAGTTGGTGGTGTTATCCAGAGAGAATTGCATACCCATAAATCCACACGCAAACTCAAGCGCACACAAACAAAATCCATTCACTCTCCCCAGGCTATGAGTGCACTGATAAAGTATACTCCCTGAGTGACTCTCCTGCTGCACCTAGCCCCAATGACATTCAGTGGATTGTCATGCCAGATTTGTTCGACATGAAGCGATGGGAAAGAAACATAACTGCAGGGAATTTGTGATAGAGATGAACATCCACTGTGAAAAAAACATGAAACGGGACCACAGAGGGTAGGTTTGTCATGTGCTCAACCGGTGCCAGTCCCTGCATACTGATGTACTGAAACATACTGTACACGTGTTGACACACAATTTATAATAATCTAAAATGTATATACATGCAATGATTTTTAAGAATGGAAACTCTTAGCTGAGGTCCTCTGAGGACACAAGTAAAAATGTCTTTGGGACACAGGCATAAGCCTTTTTCTGACTGATTCCGTGGAAACTTTTCAGATGATCACAGAACTGAGTTTAATGCGAATCAAACAAACCGTCTCTGCCTGCTTGCTGCTTGGATGTAAGCACAGCAGCATTTCTACAAAGTGTGGTGACTAAGTCTTCCACTTTAGAAATTACAGTATTTAAATGACAGTTTTTTAAAAACATTTAGCCATTAAATCTACACAGAGGAAAGAAGTGCAAAATTTAAAACCAACATGATATAAAATGATATCCTCTCTCCCATCAGAGACTCACCCAGCCAGTAAGAAGGCCCAGAGTCTTTCAGCTAGAACAAACACTGTAGAGAAAAACATGCTTAGGGTAAAGGGACTGTCATGGGTCCTTGTTAATATAATAAACTGCAGAGTATGAACAAGCTCCAGTGGGAGGGACTTTGATCAAGCTAACATCTCCCTTATGCCTGTTTTTTAATCTAGACCAAAAAAAAAAATCTTTTATCCCCGTTTCATCTATCTCTTTTGTGAGCAGTGTGACCTCTAGTAATGTCATTATTTGGGCTTAATCAGATACAGTCTAACACAAACACATACAACCCCTATTCTACTTCCACCTCCTTCTTCCTCCATTTACTCATTTTCACCATTCAGCCCTACCTCACCATCTCCAGCTCACAGCCCTTGATGACTTTGTGAGTCACTAAGGAGCGACAGGGATTTGAGAGAAACCACTGCACTGAATCTCCAGTGGAAGCCGATAATCCACGGAAGCAAGAGATGGTGACGAAATTCAGCTAATACCCAAACAATTGCTATTATTGCAACTCCCACTAAGACGACAAAGGCCTGTGAAAAAGGGGTTGTTATTGTGTGTGCAAACAGGAGGCTAACATCTGTAAAAATTACATGGCATAACTTGAGCTGAAATCCTGTGAATGACATCTATAATTATGAAATAGGAGCCAGTCTAACAATATGCTCCTGATGGGTTTGTAACTGTACATGACAGCTCTGCAGACATCAACACTCAATATAGAGGTTATATAATAGCATCTAAAATAAGTAATATATTAGGATTTTTAGATAAAATGGACATTTTGGGACTAAACTATTGTAGATAAATATGACCCTTTACTTTAGCTCTCAATGCCCTATTTGTATGAATGACTCAAAGACTTCATATCCTTGAATTCCATTATCACTGAGAAAATATTGGGTTTTTGAAGAAGCATACCTCTGCCATTATGGACATGAAACTTTTCCATTTAGAGGTCATGTTTGAGAGAGAGCCAAAGGCAGAAGATAAAAGACAACCATCTTTGACAGGTTGTGACTGAAAGTCACCTTTCAGTTAAAAAGTCTTGGTTTCACTTGGGAATAAATATTTTATAGTAGAGAAATACAACAGAATGTTAAAATGCTTAAGCTGATCACATGAAAAACTCCCCAGCCAGTATTTACATTTTATATGCAAACAATTCGTTTTGTCTTAATTTGTGGTGTGCATAGCATTTAACAGGAACTCCAGGTGTTAGGTGAAGAAAAATCAGCTTTCTATAGAAAATGGAATTTAATTTAAATAGACCAAGACGATTCATGGCCAGTATATTTGAGGCACAGTAATAGATGTGCTGCATAGATGATTATAACATTTAATCAGAATTTGGTGTAGTTCAGAAAACCTCAAAATGCTAATGATGACACCTCTGCCAAGTATAACAGAGCGACAGAATTAGGTTTTAGAGCTTTTAAGGTAGATAAAAAAGCTCTAAAACCAGGTGGGCGTGGAGCAAAAACACACTCTTTGTGAACATCATCATTGTGCTTGTTATGCTTTTCAGTGGAACACAGCAAACAAATTGCCCACCTGTCCAGTGTTAAAAGGACAACCTCTGCATCTGTCCTCATACCTGTCGAATGCTGGAGCTCTCCCTGTTTTTGGAAGGCGACACCTACTGTATGTCTACACCCATCTCGGGCCTGGACTACCTTGGCTTGGACCTTCTCCTATTCAGCTGCTTAGCCATATCTCCCTTTTGGCTGCAAAGTGATACTATGAATCTTTGACCTCCAGCTTACTCCACTTACTCCTCTACACCATGCATGGACTATGCATGAGCAAGGGCTCCCCCTGTGCTGATTGGCTGCACCTAGCTGGCCCAACTCTGATCCTGATTTTCCTGGAATGTACAAACCTGAAGGCTAGAAAGAGGAATGTGAGGAAAATTTTGCTGAATAAGACAAAACGGGTAATGAATTGACTTTACCTTTAATCATGAAAGCTGTAATTAAAATTCTGGCTCCTGGTAGTTAACATTTTAAATATAAAAGCAATTAATGGCAGAGTCATAACTGCTCCCCAACAAGAAACCAGGTATATTTGTGGCAGCTGTCAGATGGTTACAAATATAATTATAACAAATCTTAATCCTTCCTGTGTTGTGCAAAAACGCCAGCTGATTAGAAAAGTGAAACTGCTCTAGAGAAAATAAAAACAGCTGCAGTGCTAAAGTCACTACTGAATTAAGCAGCTCCTTTTTGCTGGCCTATGTAAAAAGACCAGAACGAGAAAATTTTGAGAAATTGTGTAATGTGTCTGCCAGAAAAGACATGTATTTAATGAAACACAGAAGTGGAACTGTGTGTGTGTGCGTGTGTGTGTGTGTGTGCGTGCGTGCGTGCGTGCGTGCGTGCATGCATGCATGCATGACTCTGCAGGTGGGGAGTAGAGGCTTAATGAAAGGGCCAGTTGTTTTGCGAAGCTGATTTGCAGAGAGCAGATGGATCAGTCTCTCAGTCCCTCTGGTCTCAATCTTGTCCCACATTGCTGCTGTCGCCCCATTTAACAGCCAATTTCCTGCCAGCTCATCACAAACCCACATATAAACACACACACACACACACGTAAAAAGGAAGCAAGTTGCAAAAACAGTGTGAGGTTGTAAACAGTAGAGCTATGCATAAAGGGAAAAAAAAAAAAAAAAGGGGACGAAACAGAAGGGCATGCACACAAACAAGTGTACTCAGGTAGACTGTAGATGTACAGATATAGGCATCTTTTGTGCAGTCAAGCAGAAAAATATTTAAGCACATAAAGGAATACATACACACAAAGCAAACTCATATGGGGATCCGCTGCTGGACACTATACAGTTTTTAATGAGCTTGCTCCAGATGTCTTCCCAGGCTGCAGCACGAGTAGACGATTAATCAAGTACATTTTACTACATATACAAACTAATCCTAATTTATCACACCACAACAGTAATCTCAATTTGTCACAAATACAGTAATCCCAAATGACCCCCTCTCTATCCCATTATCTGACTCACACACGCTGCACCTTATTTTTTTTATATGTTTCTGCATCTCTGCATTCGGTTAAGTCTTCTATTTTCTGTTCCATTTTCATTGGTCCATCTTTCTCTCTGGCAGATCATACTGCAGCATATACACACACACACCAACACCTGACTTCCTCCATCTTTTGCTTAAAATTAACATCCATACAACCATGGCATGCTCCAACTATTTTGGACATGCTACATGTGGAAGAGCACACAGAACACAGGATTTCTTATTTTAACTCCAGAAGGAGTGAGAAGTGGTTGGCCTCCACATAATGACCCCTGAATTTCAATCTTCGCACCTTGTACAGCAGGAGTTTACAATGGGGCTCCTGTTTTGTTTTTTTGCCTTGCCTTGCCCCTGGCAGTCAGCCTTCACTCTGGGTTGTGTGATATCGCTAGCTGGCCAATGTGTTAATGACATTTCACTGGTGAGATATGGCTTTGTCCCTACAGAGGCTTCAGTGTCCATGTAATACAACACCCAATGTTCAGTGTGTTTTAAATTCAGAGTTATTAGGGCCATTTTTAGCTCACAGTTATGTCTGTGTACCAATAAACATATTGAGTATTGGTACATTATTTATTATATTATGCTTTATCTCTTGGTGCTTTCCAGTGTATTCCAGTTTCCTGTGTGTTTTCTGTTCTGCATCCTAGTATTAACACTCCGGCACTACAAAATGCCTTACAGGCTAGGTTTGTTCATCATTCCTCTAAAATCATCAAAGATAATACAAAAAAAAACAAACAAAAAAAAATTTTTGTTATGTGTCTATGGATTTATTCTGCTGTAAACTCATAGCTTTTACTGTTCTATCCTTCTGTAAAGCAACGTCAGCCGAGTAAACATTCCATCAAACACATATATTCACATAGATTTTCAGATATATGGTATGTCTCACACACAGCTCAAGCATTAACTATCTGTGTCAAAGAAAGGACAGGGATGCCAACAGAATGTGGGCTGAAAACCCACAGATATAATATTAGCCTTGCTGTCATTGCAGGGGATCAGACCAATAACTTGCAAGCTACGGGCTGGTCTCTCTATCTCAAACCCAACCCACCATACCAATCTTGTTTTATAAGCATGTTGATTTATCTCTCACCCACTTTACTGTGACTATATATAAAAAAAAAAAAAAAAAACACGGATTGGAAATTGGAAACGGATGGTGCAGCTCTGACAAAGTGGCACATACCAGTGAAGCACCAGCAGGACTAAGGAGTATTACAGCATCACAATATGTAGTGATGTTAAAGGGTTTCAACTCACTGAAGGAACTGTTTACACACAAACGTACTCTCTCACACACACAACACGTCAGTACCTTCTGTGCGGATAGTGAAGGGGGAGTCCCCCAGTCTCTTGGCTGAGAACTGCCCCCCCAGAGAGGTCATTAGAAAGCACAGGCTGAAGAATCCTATTCCCACCACGAATATCCTGCAACACAAGGGGAGGAGAGAGGGAATGAATGAAAGGAGAGTTGAGATAGACAGACATATTAATGGACAGGTAAATAGATGTTTTGGGTGAATTGTTGATGACAACAGAGAAACATAAGCAAAGTGATATTTGGAGACAGAAAGGGGTTATTGCAGGGTGAGAGGTATGACATTTTGAAAGACAGTGCTTGCAGGACAGAGTGATCCGCAGAGGGAGAAAAAAAAAAGAGAGAGGAAAAAGAAATGCAAACATAGGAGGATGAGGGAAAATGCAGAGGTGTGCAGAAGCGGAGAGAAACGAAAAGAAAGTTAAGAAACAGCAGACAGCACGCCCAGAAGGCAGAACATAAACAGAGCAACGATAACATGTAGAAATTATAAGCCAAAGGGCACTCGAAACATTTTAGAGTTCTGATATTACCACTTCGCATTTCATCTAGGACAACTGCCAAAATAAGGGTGAGCAGCTTGTCCCTAAGTGCAGGTAAAGTGGATGTGATTTTTTATGTAATATCAGGGCTGTGCAGAGGGAAAGGGAAGAAAAGACAAGAAGAGGACAGAACATAAGGCCGTTTAAGGCAAGTGTAAAGATACACAAAATAATGTAAAGCTAATGTGAAGTCTCTTTATACACAAACTGGCCTCAATCAGCCCTCTATTTGAACCACACAAAAACTGGGTCAACAACAATGGTCTAAGCGATTAAATGCAGTCTGCACTGCATTAGTTACTGTGTATTTTGTGTCCACAAGACTCAGTTTTCTGGTCACTGCTTAGTTGTTGTTGTAAAATTTCAAGGTAGGTGATCCCAGGTGATCGTATTATATATATTGGACTCATGTCTACACTGCAAGCCTGGTTTGCAGTATAAACGTCTACACCACTCCACTTTGTGACACAGATCTGATTTTGAAACATTACCAAACCCCAGAAGGGTAGTCTGTGTGGGGTCCTTCTTGTTAAGCAGCCATGAGAGAATCAGATCTTTGACTTAAAAGAGTTGAAAATCAAATCTTTTTTAATTTTTTTTAATCTGTGTAAAGCCTGCTCTAGTTAAGCTACTCTCCTCAGTGTATATGGATCAAAGGTTATCTTATTATGTCAAGAATCTTTGGGGAACCAGAAAGGCAAAGCTGTCTGTGATTCTCATCCGCTGGACAAAACACCCGTCAGCCTCCATGACAAACAAGTCAAGTCCTACTTTAAAAAATACTTGCTGCTCTGCTGCTGAGCCCCAGAGAGAAAAAACTTGGAAGATTTTGTGGAAGTAGTGCAGTGCAAACGCAGATTTACGTAACAGTAACAGTCTAACATGTTAGCATCCATTTTCCAAATTTCCTCAATCATGTACATGAATTTGAGAAAATGTACTGTAATTTTTTAAAATATGTACAAACACAGTTATAAATCATCTCCAGTATATGAGCAATAAATCTAAAGCAATGGCAGCAGGAAGAAAAGGAACTCACATGAGCTTTTGTGAAATAATTCACTTCATAATTTAAGGCCAACCTTGCACAGGTGACCTTTACACTTTTAACTTCAGCACTCAAGGTTGGAATACTAAATCTTAACATAACAAATGAATGAATTATTCATAACTATTGCTTTCTGTTTGAGTCAGACTGTTTGCTTGAATGCAGGGCCCTGTGTGAAATCTGACAGCACTTCCCAGAATGCTTAAGTAGTTTGAGTCACGCAAAGTTCTGAACAAAAGCTCTTAATATTCATGAGTCCATAAGAGACGAGTTCCTATCACCAGCCAGGATGAATGGTCACTCAAGCTAACATTTGCTGAACTGATGTGACTGACCTAAAGGGATCAAGATGTTAAACAATCTGTTAAGTACAGAGCATTCTGGTTTGGCAAGTGCCCAGATACCTTTTTATTCCAAGACAGAGCCTATGTATCTTGTCTTTGATCATAATACGCTCAGATGGCTTCAAGAACAGCAGCTTCTTTTAGAGGAACTCACAAGAACATATGAACGTTGAATAATCATCCTAATTAACTCGAAACCTGAGTCAAATGGGTCGCATCTAACATGATTACAGCTAACTGATCCCTCTGAGAAGTAGCAGCTACACAGTCATCACAGTTTAACTAGTTTATTTTTGTCTTCCATACATTTTACAGGCAAAGTGATCAGATGCCAGTTTGAGCTGAAGCTAATGAATTCTAGTACTGATTACACTTGTAACAAGACAAACAGTAATTTGTGCATGAATGCACGTGGAAATTAGACTTTCCAATTCTGATTATTATCTTCATCTGCTAGTGGTGAAAGCAGATTATTGCACAATACTTTAATCTGATGATCACTGTGATCAACAGGATTAAAACAAAAGACTTGAAAGTGAAGTGTCAGCACGGCCGCTCCTGTGTGGAGGCCTTACTTTATTGATTTACACTGAAAAAAAGAAAGAAAACCACAAGTTTATGTCAAAAGTCGCAACATCTAAGCAAGCTGGCAAACATTATTATTCACAATGCTTTCTCATTTACCACTGCCTCTCCCAGGATACTGTAATCTTAATAAATAATAAAATATTACCCAGATCTGCTCCAGTGAGTGAGTTGGAATTACTCAATCATTATCAGAGGACTAACAAATCAGTTATCAGTGACAATTCACAGTAAATGATTACTCCAATTACATATACTTCTTATAATAAAGGGATTATTTGTCCTTAAACCAGCATCAAGTGACACGTACTTACAATATATTGTACAAGCATGGATATATACTCACTATACACATCTTTATGGTCAGCAAACCAAGTAATTGGAAGCTGAAAAATCAAAATTACTGACCTGATTTAGAACAATCATTTCAGCAGGCCCATTATTTCGTTCTCATCCCCACTGCTTTATATTATTACAGTAAGTAAAAGTAACAAATGAGCCAGTGACAAGTTTGAAACATATAATGGGGGTTACAAGGGACATCAAAATGGCCTAATTCACTTTATCAGCTTTCTCTCTGTGATCTAAGAATTCATAATCCTTTGCGTGTTTACATGCGTTTGCAGTACAGGTCACAATGTACAGTATGTAAGCATCATGCACTATGGAAGGATACACTTGTGTGGGTGTGCAAAACTGGCCTGATGTTGACCTATGGCGATCATTTGCTCTCTTATTATTTAGCTGTTTTCCAAAGTGGCGTTAGGTGGGTGATATGAGAGGATTAGGCCCTGGTCCTGCCTGACGAGTCTTTAATTAACAGGCTTAAAGTAAATGCTCTGCTCCCTATAATTGGATCAGAAGTGGAGATCTGCTATCAGCTAATTGACTTCCTCGCACATATAAACTTATCAGATTTTGCCTCTAGGTAGATGATTTAGAAGTGAGAGGAGTTCTGCCATGGTCTAGGTGTTGTCATGTTTTCTAGGAAAAGTTTTCCAGATGAACTGAACTAGCCTAAACTCTGCCAATAATTTGTATTTCATGCTGTTAATACCCAGATTGCATTTTGATATTATGTTGACTTGTAAATTTCAAATTAGGTGAAGTATGATAAGAAGCATTTTTAGTTAACACTTTTCTGATTTGGTGCTTGTCAGTACATTTGACATGTCAAATAATAATTCTGTTGCCCCAAAACGAAGACGGTTACCAATCTTTGTTGTCTGAGAAAGTGTATACTGCCGTTTCCTGGTGCGTCAGAAAAGCCAGATTCACAAGATCCCTAGTTTCCATCTGGCTACTTTATCTCTCTGCAGGCTTTCTTTTATTTTGTTTTCTTTGTCTTATTTAACATTCACAATGATAATAATAATAAATAATGGTTTCAATTTGAATTAAATAGACATATCACTTGCCACATGTTATTATCAGTGTTGTAAAGGCTCTTTGTCAAAATGCAGTTTAATTGAACGTGTTTGAATAAATATGATCTAATGAGTCGATAGCAGTTTGTGAATGTAAACATGCCTGATACAAAGTTACAAAGGCTGTTGCAGCACTGTTACAGGCCACAAGAGAAATGACTTGGACAGTGGTAGCAACAACATTAGCAGGTGGTAAGTGTGGTGTGTAAAAGGTGTCTGGTAGTAACATAGTCACTGATGATTTTAGATCTTTTTTAGGGTTGCTCAAGCACACCTAAATTTAATCTTGGCCTCCCTAAAAAAATAATAATTGATCATTTGGCCTATTATTAACTAACATTAGATTTTGTGAACATGCTGACTTGTTTTGTAATCAGGTTAAAGCAAAGGAGAAGAAGAAGTAGGGACCGATGAACTTGATGGAGATTCCAATCAGAAATAGCCCAAGATTAAACGATGTTAGCAAATACAGATGCTGACTGTTCTGAATGGGAACATTGGGGTTATTGGTCATTAAAACTGTGACTTAGAAAGTGTGTGGTTACTGCTCCATGCTGTGAACATTGTCAAACAGCATTAGCTGACTTAGCTGCACACTTTCCATGTAAAGAGGTTACTGATGCACTTTAATATTTTAGTGTAAGTAGAGATGAAATAGCAATAACATGCTGTATTATAAAGCATTGGATTTATTCTTCATTAAATTAAAGATGTTTTGGTAACGCTAACTTCGCTCCACATGGCTGATTAGCAAAGCATTACAAAGTCCCATATCCTCTTTATGATCAAATTACACATATTCAACTACACTATCCAACTACACAAGAAAGTGCATTTACAATGGAAATCTGTTTTATTTCTCAAAGCAAACAACCAGGTTCTGCTGAGAAAGAATGACATTGTACTAAGCAACCCAATACCCAATTAGAATAACATTATAAACCAATATGGATCAACTGATACCTCTTATTAGATCATAGAATCTGTGAGTGGATGTTAAGTTTGCTATGTGGTTAACAGCTCAGAGGGAGAGAAGAGGCGAAAGCAGGATGAAGTCAGGAGAAAGAGCACGGGGCATCAGGTCCTAGATTAATGTCACATTCTGCTGAGGAGCTGAGCCCCCTCAAAAGTCTGATCCTGGAATCGCCCGTTTTACCCCCCAACTCCCAGAATTAATTCAGAAAAAAAATTGATGAATAAATTGAACTCAAAATAGATTAATCCAATTAATGATTTATGTCACTATACCTATCAGGGCAAAAATACTGCCAAAGCCTGGCTCAATGGGCTCTAGAGCACCGACCATTTAAGCGGTTAACATGTATAAGAAACCTAGCAAATATATCTTCACAAACAAACCCCTGCCACAGTCATAATGGCTCTCTTCATGCTGCAAGGAACTAACTTACAGCTGGAGTACAGGCTTATTTACAACAGATCTTCTATGATTTATTGCTGTGTGCTGCCCCATTATCCATAGGGATCCACATTTAATTCGTCTGGCTGGGAAACATCTGGTGTGTGTTCACACACACACACACCCTGTCCTCACATGAAGCGCACAATGCCATATAGTGCGTCTTCTAAAAGGGCTTTGTTCAGTTTCTGGGACATTTATATGATAAAAACAAACCGGACAACATTTAACACAAGTGAAACCAAGCTTCAGGGCTCGAGGCTGAAGGGATACGGAAAAAAATAAAGAAATAAAAGAAACAAAAAAAAAACGTCGTCAGCTCTTTGTCTCTTACCTGAACGGTTTGAACGTCACTAGACATCTTCTAACCATTATTTTACCGTCGGTGCTGCCAGTAATCATTTTCCAAAACGAGCGACCCCTGACATCGTTGCTAACCTCCCAACCTGGAACTTGAGGTGGACAAACATTTTGAGATGCGTCCCATCCAGCGAGCGGTCAACTCGGTTACACCGGACAAAAAACTGCGCCCATGGGTGCTTCTTTATGCCCCCAGAAGAAAAATGGCACAAAGTTTCATTCAGAAAGTCTCCAATGTGTGTTAAAATGGAAAAGCCGCCGCCGCCGCCGCTGCTGCTCCGCAGTCGGGGCCAACGCTCCAGCGGGAAGTCGCTGTGGGTCGCGCCGAACGTTGGAGTCACATCCGATGAGTTATGGACAAAAAATGGCGCCGCGGCTACAGTACGAGTCGTGTCACGTCTGCGTTGTCACAGGAGAAGGGTTTTTCACAGAGATGAGAGCTGGACTCATGGACGGCTCAACTTCACAGGGAAGCCAGCGAGAGTGTGGCAAGTCAGACAATTAGCTCGGACTCATTCACTTCTCCAGAGGAAAGCTAGCGGAACTGAGGCGACCCACATCCGGTTAGAGCTGTCAAAATAATGGTGAAGAGCGACCAGTGCCAATAAGGTTAAAATATCTTAAAATAAAAGGTCAAATCATGTGTTTTTTCTTAATAAAACCAATTCATTAAATAAAATATAAACCACTCTGAGTTAAAAGATGTTGTAAAGGATTTTAGAACCAATTTATTTTAAGCCAGTATCACAATCCTTAGACCCTATCAGATGACAAAAGAGTAGCAGTTTACATTTCTAATGGTTAAGTCATACCACAGGTTTTATATAAAAATATAAATAAATTACTAATAGGCCTACTGTGATGGAATGGCTGTTGTCGTTGTGTTTCCAATGTACCTTGCTTAATATTATCCTATTAACAAAATATTATATGAAGCACATCTAAATAATAACATTTGTGTTAGTAACCTTGATGGCACAATTAGTCTGAAGTTATACACTGAAGCACTTAAAACGCTACTTAGGGCAGAGGCATTTTTTAATTTTATTTGGGATGTAATTCCCATTACTTCCTGTATTGTTGCAGCTTCTTCTATGTGACTTGCACAGCTCAGCGATAGACTGATCGGGAAGTCTGCATGGCGCCATCTATGGTTTTTAGGTTTAAGTCGCTGCTGTGACAGCAGGAGCACTGAAAAATCTCAACTGGCTCCTGTCTCGGTGTTAGCATTTACCATTTTACTGCAACTTGTCTCTTTACTGAATTCGGAGCTATAGAGAGTAGATCAGCGACTTCTGTTTGTAAAAAGAGTTTGCATAGTTGCTCCGCACATGCTAGTTTTGACTATAAACCTAGGCATATTCACCATAACATAAAATGTTTGTAGTCAGTATGTAATGCCAATGTATTTTTTTTAGTCTAAGTTTTGGTACATTAGGGTCTTGATTGTGACTGTGTACGTATTCAGTGGTGACTGAAGGGGAATCATAATTTCAGCACCATGGACAGCACAGGTTATGAGACTGAAGCAGCGGCGCTCAGCGTAATGTTGTATAGTGCTGTATAGTATAATAGGAATGGAAACATTTTAAAGACTAACATACAATTTATGTCAGTGAGAATTAGTATAAGAGAGAGAACCTAGGTATAACTCTGTATCATCTTATTTGTGCAGTAAAATGATTTGCACTTAGTTGTGCCACAGATTACACAGTCTTTGTGACCAGTGGAGCATTGGAGCATAAGGGAAAGATCTGCAGGGGACCAGACTGAATATGACAGTACAATCCCAAACTCCCTTCATGCATCACTTGCCAGGGTACATGTGGATTTGACTGACAGCCCACCACTCACACAGGCTGTCCCTCCCTGCGGGTTGTGGGAATAGTTTTGCTCTATAAGTGGAAATCCACTTGGCAAACATGGGATTTTTTTTTTCTTTAACACCTTTTGTGTTACTCATGCACATTCACACACACACACACACACACACACACACACAAGTAGAAATCACAAAAATCTAGAAGAAAAAAAGTGCAAGGTTTCACCTCACAACAGAATCTACATACAGTTAGAAAGAAAATGGGAAGAGCAGTCCTCTGCAGCAATAAATTGTGTCACTTCAAACGAAGAACTAAAGTGGTATTAAGTCTAATTCTATTGTGCTTCTGTTACAGCTCCTGTCGCAGCTATAATGTGTAGCTTTTTCTAGTCTAGTCCACCATTTCCACAGCCTTTGTCACTGTTCTTAATGAGATGTCTACCTTGAAGCAGCATCTAGCCTTAGGCTGCACTAACTGGCAACTCTAAAGCCAACACAGGCACAGAAGAAGCTGTAACAAAAGGGAGTCCTGCTGTTCAGTACATTTATTACCTCATCTCATGTGTCTCACATCTGGTGCTGTTTTCCTTTTGTATTACATTATTCTTCCTTATAAATTACATTTCTACTCACTTATATGTGGTTACTGATAGTAAAGTCATTTCCAGAGCAGGGGTTTCATAGAAACCTTATATAATGTAGTTATTGACCACATTCCTCGAGGCTCAATGCACTGCTTGTTTTCCAACTGGTATCTTTCAGCTTCTGACTGACTGAACACACCTGATCTGGGTAATCAGCAGGGATAGTTGGAAAACAAGCAGGGCAGTGGCCCTTTAGGACCAGGACTGGGGAACCCTGTAATAGACCATTGTAGTAGGCACTACTACTACTACTACTACTACTAGTAGGCCAGTTTTAGATATGGCCAATGGCACTGTACCCATGTTTTCAGCAGGCCTATACAGCCTGCCAGATGATTGTAGCCTAACTAATCATCTGCATTCAGATTTATTTATTAAAAGTGGTCCAAGTATTTTAGCAAATAAAGACAGATTAGCACAACACAAGATGTACACCAATATGTAACCACATTATCAAGATAACTCTACTTTGCTGTGCTGTTTGTGACTGGGCTTCTCAAATAAAACCTAATGATGTCTGAAGTAGAAAAAAACCCTTTTGTATAGTTTCAAAAGTTAAAAAAAATCAATTAACTGAAAAATATTTTATATATTTCACTTTATACAAAAATATACATTTGAATTTTTTAAAACAGAAAGAGATCCTGCAAAACCCCTTACAGGGCAAGTAGTAAGTACAGTGCAAATAAAACATCACCACCAAAAAACAAAGTGAGCTGTAAGAACCTCACATTCACTAAAAGACATGAGCAAGTGAAATATAGTTCCAGAGAAAGTTTGTAACACATGGCACGCTTTAAACATTTTCTTGTAGGATGGATAACTAAACTAGAAGAGAAGCACTATCCATTTATCTCCAGGGACAAAGGAAGGAGAGTATACAGGGACATTTGTTTCAACTGTTTCAAAAAAACTTATTTTATCTGGCCCACAAAGTTGTTATCAGATTTGAGCCACAGCAAACTCACTTACCAAGTGGGAGAAATTCCTTTGAAAATAAAAGTGCAGGAACATACCAGCATCAGATAGCATCTCACATGGTGTGAGCTAGTCCCAGTTTGTACAGTTAACTGTGGGTGAGCTTATGGCAAAAAATCATCCTGTTACAAAGAATAAATTCAGAAACTGATTGAATATAAAAATATATATTTTTGTGGACCTTGTTGTATATATGTATGTGTGTGTGTGTATAGACATATAGTTTTTTACTTGATACAGCACCTATCTCCCAAGTGGTAACAGGGATTACGTTTCTGAATAAGCCTGACAATCCTGCTTTGTGAGCCGATGGAGAAGCTGTTTATCAGGACAGCAGCACAAATTGATTTTCTGTTTCTAAAGCCAGCAAAGGTCAAAGCCACTTCCTCATTTCTGGATGCATCTCTTTAGAAGATGGAACGTGTAAAAAGCGTTAGATAAACCACATTTATGCAGGTCATTCTAAAGGTAAGTTGCCTTCACAAGAGGAGTTGATATGAGGACAACAGCCTGAGCTCAAAACTCAAAACGCTGATCAAGTAAACAAATTACATATCATTGTCATCCAGTCATGGCAGTAAATCTAATTTAATTTTATCTGGCAGTGCGGATAAACTGGGAAACAGAGAAACACTGTTACTGTTGCAGTGTTTCGCCCTAATGTCACAAAAGTCTGACAACACAGTAAGATTTTAAGAGAAGACAATAAAAAGGCTCCAGCAATGTATCTAAATGTACAGTGTGAGCATGTCCTTGCCATGTGTTCAGATTTGTAACATTTAATATTCCTCCTCTGACTACAACCAAATAAATAAGGTCAGAGAAGGTTTTTTTTTCCAACAGTCAGAACTGCTGTGATACCAAGGGCTGTGGAGAGAGAGGGAGAATGAACTCGTACACACAAGACCAACAGAAGTTATCTCCCCTTTGTGATTCATTATATAATTTCTAAACTATAGTGTAGCTGTAATATATTCATGTTTCTGTGTTTAAGTTATTAGCACTGTTGTCTCACAGCAGGAAGGTTCCTGGTTTGAAACCCATCAGGGGCCTTTCTGTGTGGAGTGTGCATGTTCTCCTTGTTCTTGTGTGGGTTTTCTCCAGGTACTCTGGTTTCCTCCCACAGTCCAAAAACATGTATGTCAGGTTGATTGGTGACTCTAAATTGCCCATAGGAGTGAGTGTGAGTGTGTGAGGTTGTTTGTCTCTATGTGGCCCTGTGATGGACTGGGGACCTGTCCAGGGTGGACCCCTGCCTTCCACCCAAAGAGAGCTGGGAAAGGTTCCAGCAGGTCCCTGTGACCCTGGTTAAGGAATAAGTGGGTATAGATGATGGATGGATGGATATTTAAATTAAATGGTGTGAACTGTGACTGGAGCCAGGACAAACAAAAAAAGTGACACCTACACTGATAAAAAAAAAAAAAAAAGTAAAAACAGTCACTGTTCTGTGTCTCAAATGAGCTTGACCTCAGCTTTAGTATGTATCTGTGCACAAATGAGCAACTGTAAACTTTTGCGGTCACCTGATTAAGGTAGCAGCTCATGGCCAGTGTGGGTAGGAGGAATGAATGAACAACTTAACAACTATTTATCAACTACTCTATCAATTTACATACAGTATGACATTTGAGTGTTGGATTAAGACTTTAAAAAATCTTAAAAGATCCTATCTTTTCATTTCCAAACAATGTGTGTATTTTACTTAAAGTGGCTATAATTGGTGTTTCTATACTGTAAAACCAGATCAGTAAACTATGTGATATCTGTCAGAGAATCTGCAGACAACTGCCACCCAACTCTGCAGTTCTCATCAGCTCATGGTGACATTTCAACATATTGAAACTCACAAAACAGGTTGAATTTTCCAACCTGGAACTTTACTGCTTTCCTTTGCTCTCATTTCTCACCCTTTTCAAACACAGCAGGCAGGTGGTTTCTGTAAAAAGGCTCTAAAAACCAACTGTATGCCACCCAACACCAAACAACAGCAAGACAGAATTTAGAAAATAGCTGACGAACATAGTGGGGCATTTATCAACTAAAATTAAACAAAGCTAAAAGGACAGTGAATACTGAAAACAGGTATAAATTAATGCGATAAACTAATAAATATTGCTTATTCATTGGTGCATTGATGATTAAATAAAACTATACCATATTACCGTGTTGTATTCAATTGTGCATACTGCTATTATTTATTGCAAAAAGCACTGCAGTCTACTCTTGTTAAAGTCTTTCACTTGGCCTACAACAAAAGTCCTTCACATTCTGTGCTACCATTCAGTAAATGCTGAAATCTTCTTTCCACTACCAGAGATTACATGTCTGCTACAGAGTTGTTCACAAGTTTACAACTGAAGGAACAAAAGAGTGGAGATTAGACCCGGCAATGAAAGAAACTTCCCTTTGTTAATTTAGACCCACTCAGATTCACTCCTTCCATCTCACACTCACTGGTCTCCCAGACAAAGATGGGCTAATTGGGTGTCTGGACTCTGTCACAAAAAACAAACACAAAACAATCCATTACCTCTGAACTGTAATTGAACAGAGTGTAGCGTTAATTACTAATCATTAATCATCCAATTCACTCCCAGCTACCTGTTTGCTTTATCGTTTTTCTTTCCACCAACTGTTTTTAAGCCAATTACAAAACCTCCCTGTGGATGGGATGGAGGGAAGCTGCTGAAAGGAGGGCTAAAGACAAAACAGTTGAGACAAATGGAGGGATGACAAAATCAATGGAGAAATAGAGAATCAACACAAGGAGAGAACATAACAATAAGGAAGATTGATTTATCTGTAATGAATGAGGGAAATGGCTTGGTGGAGTGATTTGTCCCAGTCACGTCCTGCTTGATAGTGGGTCGTTTTGTGAGAGGTTGAAAGGCAGTGGGGTACTGTGATGCTGATTGACAGTGCTAGGTCGACAGGAGAAAGACAATTTGCATTTTCATTACAGCTAAGATTGACTTCTTTCTCCTGTGTGGTTTGACAGTCACACACACACACACAGTTGAACAAATACGCAAACATTGTGGTGCCATTTCAGTGCACAGCCTGGCCCTCAGTATCTCTGCAGTGGTGAGTGACAGCTACATAGTGGGTCTGTGGGATTTGGAAATAGTGGCAAAAAATTAAAAATGTAAAAACAACTCCCCACAGAATAGACAAAACAAAGTATACCGCTATTTGCTGTAAACAAACCTTAATATTGAAAGGAAGGTACAGTATGAATTCAAATAAAATAAATAAAATTTATCTCTGTCAGACAGTGAGAAAAAACCTGATAATATAGGGGGCAACAACTAGCCAAGCATTTTCCAGTTCTCAACCATAAATAAATAAATAAACAGGCAGACAGACAGACAGACAGACAGACAGACAGACAGGCACTTTATTCATGCCCCATAGGGGAAATTCAGGCTGTCCAAGAGCTTTTATATACTGTATATTCATCAACAAAGAAATTTCACAATAAAATATAACACAGATAAAGGCACCCAGGACAATAATATATAACATAAATAACATATCAATGTAAAATGAAATGTAAACATAATATTTGTAATTTTAACAAGCTGTTGTTGTATCTGCTGAAAAACAAACAAAAAACAAATCAAACAAAAACACTCCAACGGACTGAACTAATTTTTTATGGAACATTATAAGCATCTATGCTTGCTAATACAGAAGGAATTTGAATACTGTGTGTTAATACTTGCTGTTGTGAGTAATTTTTAAAACTTTAATTACACAGAATCAGAACACAAGCTAAAGGAGTGCAATCTACAGTTTAAGTTATTAAATTTGCACATCACCACTTCTCGTGGGTATTACACCACCACAAAACTAATGATTTTGTGCTTGTGTGCCATGACATCCCACTGAGAATATGAGCTACACAACACATGAAAACTGTGACAGTTTATTGGATTTAGAAACGGGAAAAGATGTATAGTGTGACGATGAAGCTGTACAGTTTAAGCACACATACCACACATAAATGTTCTTTCTGACAAGCACTTTTGTCGAGCAGACTACTTTGACAGGCAGCAGCACTCAGACTGAAAGGAGCAGTCATCTGTTTGTGGCATCACTAAGGAACGTCAGAGGAGAAAGGCGGCGGGGGCCACTGAGGACCCTAATACTGACACTCCGACTGACAGACATACAGTCATACTCAGCGACAGGACAAGGATGGAATATTCACTATAGAGGTGACAAGCCCAGAAACAGAAAAGAGCTGATCCCAAAATTGTGAGCCAGAAATGTTCATCTCTCTGGCTCTCAGACTGTTTTATACTGGGTAGGCAACAGCACACACACTGTGCCTGGCAAAGGCAACCATTGGTGGTGCATAAAAAATTCAGATTAGATTTTAAGTTTGTGCATTCACAAATGTACACAAAACAGTAAAACCAGTTTGCATAAATAATAATTTGGCAACAATTAAGTACTTATATATTTGTTTATCTTTGGTCTAGGGCTGGTTTTCATGGGTTTGGCATGGTCCTTGATTAAATTAAGGGAATGTTTAGACCATAAAATGATGTTTTAG
The DNA here is from genome assembly GCF_900324485.2 of Mastacembelus armatus. Lineage (NCBI taxonomy): Eukaryota > Metazoa > Chordata > Actinopteri > Synbranchiformes > Mastacembelidae > Mastacembelus > Mastacembelus armatus. The sequence goes on from NC_046633.1 coordinate 23,270,194, forward strand.
AAAATACTGTCCTCCAAACTTTGTGGCAACAGTATGGGGAAAATCTTTTTCTCTTTCTAGAAGACAAAGACCTATGCTTAAAGCAAGGTCTATTAAACACCTCACAGAAATTATTTCAATTGTCATTTTTATTGTCATTACTAGGCAATAAAACTGTCTAAAATTTTAGCTGTCTTTTTGTAACAAGCTAGAAAATAATATGAGGAGTGTACAGCAACTTCTTTCAAGCATCTCTAGCTGAAGCTTTGCTTCCTCCCCTGGGAGTTGAATTCTTGTTTCACTTTGGGAGTGAAACATCCACAGCAAACTCCATAAACTGTGAACCCTCCCTGTTGTACGCCCTACTTGTTTCTGTTTACACCTCCTCTGAGGTGACATCTCAGCAGTTTCATACAGAGTCACTATGATCCACTATCATCTGTGTGAATTTACTGCTCCACCTTCGTTGAAGACAAGGCATGAAGCGAATGGGGATATGACAGTAAACTAGAAACCGTAGGAATAAGCAGTCACATCCTTTTTGAGATGACTTCAGGTAAACCTCCTAGGATGAATTTCTCAACCAAACAACCATCATTTTCGACACTTACAGCACAGGTCAGTGTCCTCATGTACTCTGAGAGTGAATAATTGCTTTCTGTGAGGATTCCTCCCATGACTTTTCTCAGAGTGGCACGGTAGCAATTGTAGCTAGAAACCACCCTAGTTTTTTCCATGAAGCTCAAATCTGAAAAAACAGCAGCTGCAATCTCATCAGTTCCCTCACAGTAAAGCAGCAACATATATCATATATGATGGATTTTTTTCATCCACTGGTGTAGCAATAAAAAACAGACCAGGGCTGAATCAATAGAGGATTATGAAAGTTGCTGTTGAGCGGTGGCTCTAATGTTATGACCAGTTTAACAGAGTGTGGTGGAGTTGAAAGCCAGACAATCAGACACAACTGGCAGCAAATTTCAACAAAATGAAATTTACATCAAAATGTTGAATAAAGTTTCTGTGATTTTCCACTGATCAGGTCAAATGAGGTCTGTGACTTAGGAGGAGAAAACTACAATCATTTCAACTGTAGTGGGGGTGACCACATACCAATTTTCACAGCAGTTCAACCTGCAATTTCAGCCGTGCTCTATTGTATCAGCTCTACACAACACTGTACATCCAATATGTAATTGTCTACAAGTGTAGAGACAGTGTCCTAAATAGGACAAATGGTGTGAGGGCTCTGAGAAGGCAGTGATGTGTCAAACCCTGCCATAGTTGGTGAGAGGTTGGAGAGCCACTGTGATTAAAGCAATGAATCACTAGTGGGGAAGTCTCAGCTGCTGGCGTCATCTCACACGCAGGCTGGCAATTTGGGGTGTCCATGAACAGAAAGAGCAATTCTTCACTGAAACTAGAGAGGAAAGTGTGTATTTGAGTGTATTTGATATCTGAAAGTGAGACAGACACACACAAAGAGAGAGAGATGTTTCAGTGTAGACACATTGTTTATGCAGCACTGTATAAACAAGTCCAATTTCACTCATTTTTTACCACGTTCAACAAAACTCATAAATCTAGATAGTAGATGTACAAGGAGAGCCATAATGACTTTGTAAATCTGTGAGCAAATGACAAAGTTAAACTAGACTTTGTAGGATAACTAAAAGTGAATACATATTCTCCTCCAGGGTTATATTACATATTGATTACATCAAAATACTTATTAATCCTTGCTTATTACAACAAGACAAGAAACCTCAAGCCTTGTTAATAGCCTGTGAGGTATAGTATGTAGTCACTATTGAGCTGTCAGCAGGTTAACATACTGACTGGCATTGTCATCACTCCACTAGTGTGGCTAAAAAAGCAGTGGAATAAAAATGACCACAACAGACCAAAACAAATATAATGAATTTAATCCCAACACTTTTCTAAAAAAAAGATATGTGACATGATAAAAACAAACAAACAAACAAAGACTACTGGAAATAGAAGAAACAATGGCACAAGTAACCCTAGCCAGAACTAGCCACACATTGAGATGGAGCCAATCCATCCTTGCCTTTTCATTTCACGCCTCTGCTTGTGTCGTTTATCCTATTCAAGTTTGGCATCAATGCCAATATTTTGCAATATGAACTATGATTGATGATGACACCCACAGTCTGCCGCAGTTGCTATTCTCTCCACAGCAACAGGATACTTATGTCTGCTTTAATTGACAGAGCAGTAGCAACACCGCCATCGAGCTGTGTGTGTGTGTCTCTCTGACACCTGGGAAACTAACAGGGATGACCACAGTCCAGTAGACAATGTTGCCCTTATCAACAACAGTGCCAAAACTCAGTACAAGTTTTACCACTGAGCATCAGACATATTGTTTCTTCAACATGTAGCATATTATAATTTATCATTATTTTTATCAGTGTTTTTCTGATGCATATTTAAAAGCAATTCCTTTTTTTGCTCTACAAGTTGAAGAATACCACTTTAAAGTCTATTTTCAACCTGTCCAGACTAGTTTAGACACTGGCATTCAAACTCAGCCAAGACCATTAGAACAGTGTGGGCGAGGAGCTCTGCAAAAGAAAACAGATGGTGCTATCGCAGTTTCTTATATGAATGTCTTATATACACAATAAGACTAAAGGAAAGGAAAATGAAAAGGAAACGATGTTCTGGGCCACCTGTAGACAATATCTGATCCCAAGCTAAGTGGGCCAAATGGTTGATCACGGAGAGGGACACCTACTGGCTTCAACACTCCTTGATCACAGGCCTGTGAACAGCAGGCGATCTTAAAGTCAAACTGAATCAACAGCTGAGTCTTGTAGATCAGATGATAGAGCTTAGAACTCTATTCATATTTTCTTTTTCTTGATATTTTTAGTAGCCAAAGCCAAAAGAGCCAGTGTGGGTGTCTCAGTATTATACATGTACAATTCTACTGTTTAATTGACTCAGCAGGAGAGGGATGAAATCATTACCTTAAAGTGGTCATTGTGATGAAATGCAAATTGTAGTCAACTATTATTTCACGTTCTGGCTTTGAAGGGCCAGCCGTAGACACCAGCCAGTTGGCAGAATTTAGGTTTATTTATGACCACTAGTCCAGAGGGAGGGTGGATCAGAGAGTGGGAATGTTGTGAACTGCAGACAAGTCTATTTCCTTTTAGCAGCACATCTTATTATGTGTGATGCTCAAAGTCAAAGTCAAAGAGCTCTATGAAGTGCCTTGAAAACACACAAGGCCTGTGAAAAAAAAATGGTGCTAAAACTGGATTGTTAATTTTGTACTGAACACACTTTAAAATAGCAATTGAGACTGTGATGGGGAAACTGAAGGCACATCTGTGAAAAAACATTTTCAACTAATTTGTCTCCCTTCGGAGTAAACTGTGAATTATTCTGGGGGGAGGGGTAGACTTACACTTCCTATACTAGTGCTACATCGCATATTTCATTCTAGCACAGCACATGTGCAGTTTAATAATGTCAGGGTCTGATCATGCCATAATTTAAGTCTTGTCTGTCCAGGTTCTGCTCACTCTCTCTCTCTCCCCTCCTGAGTGAATGAGCATGTGTGTGTGGGTGTGTCTGAATCAGGTAACCAGGAACACCTGGGGTCCCGGGAGCTGCCTGCCTGCCTGCTACTCACCTGACTCCATTTATACCTTGGCACAACAGACAGCGGGTGTCAGAAGATTCCTCGTCGCACAGGGAAATCATAATGACCTGTGAATCAGTCTTGTTTAGCAATCTGAAAATAGCCTATTTGCCTTGTATATAGTTTAGTTTAGTCCTGCCACCACAATCGCTTTGTACATCGCTTCTGGTCCAGCATTAAATATGTTCCTGACTCTGCTTCCACATCTGGCAAAACGCAACAAATAATAAAATAATGTTTTAAACAATGGTCTCTCAACTTACTCAGTGTTACTCCCATTATCGACACTTTTCGCTTTTACTTTCACTGACATGCTACTTTCAGCTTATTTATAACCCATGCAGACTATTCCTTGCTGGTGAAACTAAGACCAAATAATGAGAGTAATGACCTTTTCAGAAGTAAATTCATGTTGAGATTTCGTATATACAGTAGGCACTGCATGTGCAGGACTACACCCATAGTGTAAGTATGTTTTTTTATGTATTTATCTAGAAATACAACCCAAAAGACAATGTAAATATATGGCAACACTCTAAACATTGCAATCAATATTGCACTTTAACCATCAAGTGAAAGCAAATGGAAAAACCCTGATTTTTCCAAAATATATCCAGTTACCAGGAGGGAGGACGACTGTCAACAGTGATTGATCACTGCAAGGCCACCCACCCGAAGGTGACACTGACAAGTTGAAACTGCTTTTTGTGTAGTTTTTTCTTCACTGAGATAAACAGAAGTTTGATTCTACTGGCACAGAACTACATCTTCACAAACAACTATGTATGATATAATTAGTGTCCTATAGTCTAGTTGGGAAGTAATTTTGGCTGCATTCATTTTTCTGATGTTTACAGTCCAGCAATGAAATATAATAAATTATTGCAACAGGAGGACCACAGTGAAAATATTATGATTTGTCAGCTTGGCATAAACAAACTGTAAATCTTAACAGAGAGCTTTCAGATACACACCTCTATTTTTACAAGGTAGACGGCACCTTTTGCTGTTCAGTATTGTTTGGCAGTCAGCGTTGGTTGACTGTAAAGCAGTAAATTTTGTGGATCTGGAAGACAGAAATAAATGGATTCTATTTTGAGACACCTGCTATGTCTAGACAATCTAGATGAGCCAATACTTGATCTGCCACTAGTGGCCTCTATGCCAAATACGTCCTCTGGCCAAGGGAGATTGTACTTGAGCCCACACGGGTAGCTGTTGTGTGCCACTGGGTTGTTTGATGAGATGAAAAGAAATTCTCTTCTCTCAGCTTTTATAAGTCTCATATGCTTAGGGAGAGAAGCCCCCGCTCCGCCTGGGCCCTGAGGGGGTGCCATCATACAAAGGTTCCTTTTCTGCTTCTATGTCTGGTCCAGGAAGACTCATCACACTGTAGCCCTCCTCACACTTACACAATAGGCTTTGCTTTTTTGTGTGAAAATTTAAATGTGTGGAAAATACCACCTGCCACCTTATAAATCTTATGCATGTCTCGTGGCCCACAGTTATCCTCTTTACTGTGGCTGGAAGAAGCTTCTTTTGCACCACAGGGAGGACTGGGTCTGAATTGGCCCTGGTATTATGGCATGAACATCAGCACTCAGACTTTTTTCTACCATCTGTTGAATGCCAATGCCTATTCCACGCTGTGTGTACAAAGACACAACTTTGATGATTACAATCTTTTAAAAATGTCTTTAGTCTGAACTGGCTTTTCATCACACATGCACATTGATTACAGAGCTCCATGAAGTTATTGTCAGTGCCAAACAATTTCAGACACACTGATCGATAGCACTGTCATCAGTAACTAAGGATTGTGGCTCACATCCAATTTTTCCCTCCAAGTGTCTCAGATCAGATTTTTTTCATGAAAGTGTGAACAGGCCACATCAGGTTTTCCCTCAATATTTCCATATTTAGTCCTAGATCCAATTTCATATCAGATCTCTGACTATGTGAGAAAGCTGTCTGAATGGTCAGATTGAAATTCATGCCTGTGTGCTTGAGCACATTGCTCGTCATCATTAATGAATGTTTCTGACAGACAGTGACCGAAGTCAAAGTTTTTTTTCATTAATTTATGGTGAAGTTTCTGTTCAAGCCAAGCTGGAAGGAATTTTGAGAAAAACAGTTTTGAAAAAATTGTGAGGTTATTTGAACCAAATTGAACTAGAACATGCTCCTATTTCACCTGACACACACTTTCATTCAGTTTTAGGGAAAGTAATTTGCAGTGTGTTGCCAAAAGAAGTCATCCCCCATCTCCTCAGAGATAACGTGTTCAGCCACCTTCAGGTAGTTAGCAGAGTAAACAGTGGAAAACAAAGACTGAAACTGTCCACCTGCATGATGTTGCAGTGCCCCTGTCTGCCTGCTCCTCTCTCCCTCTCTGTTTAAATTCCCATTAGCCATTCACACTTAATGGCTCTGGTATTTCAGACAATTTAAAGCCGCTCTCCAGCAGAAAGGACGGTGCGATCAAGCGTGGCAGAGAGCTAATTGAAGTCCGCTGACACCATTAGCAAGCTGCCATCAGGCTGATAGCCAGTCGTATAACAAGAGGCTCAGGGCTGAGGAAGAGAGACAGAGAGGCGGCTAATGATAAGCAGCACAACACTGGCTGGTTTCTCACAGTTCAGCCCACATCTGCCTTAACAAACCAAAGGAGAGCAGGTGGATAAAAGAGCAGCTAGGAATGGAAATCCACTAATACACACGTATTTATACACATACCTAATAATGTATTTTTATAGGCTTTTATTTTGCCTCATCTCTTGCACCAGAATCCCTTAACCAATCCCTAACATAACTAATTCACCTCTCAGTTATTGTGAAGCAGCATCAGTAGTTTGTAGTACTGTGCTACAAACAAAGCTGTAGTGGTCCTACCTACAAAGGTCATTGAATACAGTGAACTCCTAGTTCCTATCACGCACTGGCCTTTATCTCAATGGCCGTGATAATACACCATGACTGTTGCCTTTGCTGAAAGGGCTAACAAGCATACAATGACCGAAAATGGGCTTTGTAGTGGAGTCTCAATGAGAGGAGAGCGAGATTGTGTTTATGCACTTGAAAAGGTGCAACACAAATACAGGCAAATCATAAATGTGCAGTATATTTGATAAATGATGTTAAGTATTTTCCAGCACCATCAATGACAGTTTCCCAGAATAGACTCTGCAAATCTGCCGCGCTGGCAGTGTTAACAAAATGAAACCATTAAACTACCCCCCACCCGCAGCCTGGCCTAAGAAGCACCACAGAAGGAGCCTAAACAGGCCAGTAACATGATGATCAGTGCCAACATCTCCCCCACTGCGCTGCAGATTTGATTTGGCTGCGACTGTCTAAATTTCCCTTGGGCTACGCTGCTATCACAGTGAGGCGAGGACGTGAGCCATCTTCCTGAATGGAAATGCTCCCATAGATGTGCAGAATTTGAGACTGGCCCTTGGGACCAATACTGGTTAATGGATATCTGATTGACTGGGCAAAGAGAGTAAGAGAATGCGAGGAAGTGAAGATGGGGAGCACAGGAAGGTGACAAGCCTGTGTGTCTGTTTTTATATTGTTACACAGAGCATGTTTATGCATGCTTATCAGTCAGTGTATACATGCATGAGTCTGTGTGTGTGTGTTTTCCAGGCCTTTTTGCCGATGGCCCTATTGAAGACTGCTTACAGAATAATGAGAGATGCACTCAGATAATGGAAGAGGTAATTACTCCAGCCACTGGTTAAGAATTACATTATTGATCATCCAGATATAACAGCGTGACTGACTAGCGAGGGATACAAAAACGAAGAAGGAAGAAAAATCAACTTGCAAAATAAACAGATAATCTGACTAGCTTCCAATGAAGGCTGAGGCATGAAGCACACAGGTGTGGGAGTGTGTGGATTTGCCCACGCAAACACAAACATACTACAGCTGAGCAACCTCTCTCAGGGAATATCTGCACTTTTGCAAATGTGCAGGGATCCAGCGCTAGTGAAGGGGGCATTTCTACTTAAATGTTCATCTGTATTGCCTAAACACTTTTATCAGCATTTCCAAAATAAAAATAAAAACAATCAGAAAACATACAGTGTAATGCACATCTACTATCAACACATCACCTTCACCTAATCTGGCAGCATTGCCCAGAGCTACAACACAAAACAGCAATTTGCACTGAGGACCTACTTATGCACAGTCATCATAAAAAAATGCTGCAGTTATTGTTGGTGAATACTGCAGTTTCCTCTGCAGGCACATTCACTTGTTAGAAATTCAGAAATGAGACAGGACAGGAAACACCGAAAGTGCCGGTTTCATCAGAAAGCATATGGAGACACTAAAACATGAACAGGTTTATGGATTTGTTGAAAACGGATCTCATATGGTTGGGGCTGAAATGATTGGTTAGTGGTGGGGTTTAACCTGTTTATATAATTGTGGAGCAAGCTGCCTGTCATTTGCATAGTTATACATTACATAAACACACACATATGGGACAATGTACAGTATAAACTCACATCATACTGACTGAAAACCCTTTATCCCCAGCAGCAATACATTATATTGATTCCTCCTGGCAGCTTGTAAGTGATATCTCTGACCCTGTTGGAGCAGAGCATCTTTTGGTTTTAGCAAGGCATCAGAACATCACACTGAAGATAACCATTAACACACAAGTATTGTATTCCTTATTGATACATATACTGCACCCACATCTGCCATAAGGCAAAATTCCTTTGACATTCTGGCATAAATCTCCCATTCAGCAGGTAAACAAGGTGTTAAATGCCAGTGGGGGTCCAGACAGCATAGGTAATTATAGAACTGCCCGCTGGCTCGCTGCAATGTATGTACGTGTATGGCAGTTTGTATACGTGTTGGTATGTATAAGGGCTTTATGTGTGTGTGTTAAAGTGTGATTGCTGGGGCTTTAGCTTTTCATTAAAACAGAAGGCCTAGCAGATAGGTACTTCAATGTTTGTCCCCAGAGGCTGCCTTTTTCCACAAGCTCAACACGATCAATTCACCAACCAGGGGAAGGGAGAGATGGATGTGATGGGCTGGGCTGAAGGATGGATGGATAGATGGGAGGGGGAGAGAAGCAGAGACTGGAGCATGGCAAACAGGATTGATGACAGAAAACTCCACTAGCATAGAAATCCCTCCATTTTTGCCAGGAGGCCTCCTGTGTGCAGAGGAATACTGAACAAGGATGATGGTAAAAGCAGCCTCTTCCTGTTCTGTCTCTATCACTGAAGTCGTGACACTTGGTGTGTGCAATGATTAGTCACAGCGCTCACACCTTCTGCAGACACCTAACCAGTTCAAGCTCTTTTTTTCCACTGGCCTCATGAAGCACTTTAATAGTGTTAATAGTGCTTGCACTACAGTATGTATTAATAAGTACAGCTCATACAAGTTCTAAGCATATAACTATTTCATGGTCCCAAAAAGGACAGCATGTAGTTTTATTGTAATATTCCTAATAGGGGTTATGAAGAATGTGAATACATATTCAGCAAAGCACAATAAGGATGTTCAGAGTTCACTATTTGTATCTTTATTTGTTGAAGCAGCAAAATTTATTTGTATTTACATTTGAGTAAAAGTGGAAATCAGCTGCATCAATCCTGTTTTTGTCCATATTAATAAGTGAAAAGAGTAAAGAGTTTGTTTTTTTTTTTATTGTGAAAAGGTCGCAGCTCATCAACACCTGCACACAAATCACAAATCACAAATATAATTCAAATGAGAATACCCATGAAAAAAAGGACAAATAAACACCAGTAGAAAAAAGACAAATGAAGAAATGTATGTATTCTGATTAAATCAGTTTCTGTGCCAAACTATTATCACAAAATGCTGCATCAGCAAGTCCTGTAGATGGATTTGTATAGGCTATTCCTAAAAGTTCCTGTTGTAAAGCACTGGGTAAGTCTTTTCATAAGCACATGGTACAAAAAACTGTTATTGACAGAAGCCCATTAAAACCTCATTACATTTTCAGCCATACAGTAATAGCAGCACACTGTGGCCAAGTACATTGTGTTGGAGCTTGCCGGTGTGGTTGCAGGTCTAATGGAAAATTTCAGAACCTTTCAGTGCTGACAGGAAATTAAAGTTATGTAGAGCGTAGCATCATCTTAATCTATACATCTCAACCCATGTGGTAAAGCATGCTAATATGGCTCAAAATGACCCCGTTGTGTTCAAAGTAAAAGGGAATGGAAAAGCACACACAATATTTTGACTAATTAATTCAGCCCTTCTCCTCCAGTCCTTGATGCCACTCATGTTGTATATCAATATTAAAGCGTGAATGAAAAGATGAATGATAATTAAAATCCAAAATCTGTCTCTCAATATGTCCACTTTGTCAAACTGGATCAAAAATATTAATAGGTAGGACCTAGACAGAACTCGGCTTATACGTCTTGAAATATTGAGATGTGTATAGTAAATAACCACGGTTGTCTGTGTAGCACAAAGCAGAGTGTCTCTGGGTGAGGAAAACTTCCTTCATGACTTTAAATGCTCTTGTCACACAATGCCAGCCAGGATTTTCTCCAAACAAAAATGTGAGCGTCAAGGAGGGTGGAAACTCTCCCTATGCCTTAGTTTAAAAAGAAATTCTAGGGAACATCTGATAACAGCTGCCATTTCACCTTCAAGATAAAAGACACAGGCACAAGGTAAACACAGTGTACCGAACAAAGAGGAAACAAGGAAGGAATAGACTTTTACTAGATGAAGTGAAGAGGGGGAGAGAACTGTGTATGATACCACTAAAGGTATCAAAAATACTTAGGGCAGGAAGCCAAAGTCTCTAAAGGAAGTGAGTCAGCAGTGCACATTATTGATGGCAGGCTGAAGCTGTAAGTAGTGGAGCAGTGATGAGTGCAAGATAACAAACAGCGCAGGAGAGATGTGCATTGCAAATTAAACATCGTTCAGCATCTATCAGACAGAAAAGCTGAAGGTAAGAGGAAATTTTTTTTGTCGTTAGCCAGCTGGTGTTTGTGCAGCAGACAAAACCTTAATAACAGTAGACTTGATTGTGTTTTTGGGTGCAACGTATGATAATATAAACACAACGTGAGCCACAGCAGCCTTGCTTGGTTTAGACAAGATACTGTACATTACAAAACATCAGAAAGTAATCACAACTCTTGAACAAGTCTGTAGCCTAAGTGAAAATGGCATTTTTTTAGTGTTTATTTTCACCAGAGCTAAAATCTTTCAACGATAAGTTTTCCTCCTAAGTTTTGTCGGCAAACTTATCAAGCCCTGCAGCCATGTGAGAGGTGTTCTCAGTTGGATTAAAATGACATTTCTGATAGTTTTGTTTTGGACCAAATGGCCATGGAGCTACCCCCTTGACATCAAAGCAATGCAGCTGACTTGTCCCAGAATGACTACCTCAGCATGGCACATTTTGAAGCTTTATATAAGTGTAATTTTAAAGTTGTATTTGGCTCAGGCATGGTCCAGTTTTCTCTGAAGGGTAATCAACAAGAGGCGTTTCAGGAAAAGTACCAGCTGGAAGTCCTTTTGGCAAACCGGTGATATTCCTAAGAAACGGAAACCTATTCTAGCAAACTGTGTTTTTTTGTGAGGAAAGAAAGAACCAGTGTAAAGCAGGAATGTGACATTCAGGTTAACCTTGGTTCCTTTCAAATGTAAACAATTGTTCCACATTCAAAAGGTTGATTATGTAACATGATAAAAGCTGTTTTCCACAGGTAAATGAAAAACAGAAAATAAATGGCTACACCCATGAAAAAGAAGTGGTGCTGGGGAGGTAGTGTGCAGTGGGCTTTCAGTCCTTTTTTACTGGGACCAGCTGTTTACTGCAGCTGAAAACAATGTCGTGAAAGCAATTAGTTTGAAATGCTATACAGCGGAGAGCTGAGGGGAAATGTAAAGTAAAGTATTAATTCTCCCTGACCTCATCACTCTGAGAGATAATGTACAAGTGGGCATGTTGTTCATTGCAAATATAAAATACTGATTATTGCTGCTATAAAAGCTACATGATTTATTAGGATAAACTGTAGCAAACCTGTCAGTCTTTCACACAGGACCTTTAAAGGTCAGATGTGCTTCTGTTGTCCCTTCACACACACACACACACACACACACATGCAGAATTGTAAAGCACTTCAGCTATTTCCTACAGAAAAAGAGGAAGAGGGTCTGCAACCTGTAACCTCATGATCTTTCCTGTCCATGTTTCCCTCTCTACTTCTCTTTAGCTTTTTTTTTTTTTGGGATCATGTGCTTTGCTCTTGCATCGTTGCGTTTGACATTTCCCAACACAGCCCTGCAGCTATTCTTTGTATGGCCTCAGTAATTTCAGGTGACTGATTTGACCAGTGAGTCTTTGGCAGTGTCTCTTCTCAAACGTCTATTGATTTTGACTATCACCTAGATTAGAGCTACATTCAGGAGCCACATGGCTCTGACAACAACAGGCGAGCCCTGCTGCTCGCTGCTGAGGATGTCAAATGAAAATGTTAAAGTCAATGAGGAGCATAACCCACTGGATTAAAGTTCAGACAAGCCTGGATGTTTGAAATGAATCTGAATATAAAATAGTGCATATACTTCTGTCATGCTGTCATGTTGGGAAAATATTTGCCTCCCTTCTTTGAAGTTAGGAAAATGAGTGGAAAGCCCACACCTCTCCTTTCCACAGTTTGTTTCACCAGAACAATGATAGCTGGCAATTTTAAACACATCATGGCAGGAACACACATGATGACCATGTGTGTATACATATCTTGCATTGAGGACTTTCAAAGTTGTTCCATTGAGTCTATTAGTGTGTCTTTTACACTTCCTCTCCCCCAATCCCTTGAACCACACACCCTGAAGTGGAAACCATTCTCATCTCCAAACAAGGACACCACTTAACACTTTGAACGTGCTGGGACTGTTGTTGCACGAACATATTATTGATGTTTGTCCTAGTGTTTTTCCATGTTGGTGACCTATAAGGCAAAGTTAATGGATGAAGTTTCCTTTTCCCACCGAGGGAATGGTCCTCAGTCACAGGGTCATGGAGGTGTGAGAGCAATGACAGAGCCCATTTTCATCAGTAGTTCATTTTTTTGCACTATCGCTAATGGACAGGGTTATCATTTATGAAGGGTAATGCCTTTGAAGGGGACATCAGTAGAGGCTAATGATCTGACCGGCACTCTGTTAGTAGCAATTCTCTGTTGGATGACATTTAGAGTCATACCTTTATGAGGCCCTTTCAGTGATGAATGGTGATCTTAGTTGTTAGTGAGTTATGCTGATGGGCAAATGTTGTCAAGAGCTCCACAGTCAATGGTTAATTTACAGTGGAAATGGTGCATCCTGGAGGTGAATGAAAATTTCCATTTGCATTTTCATCCACAGCTTCCCTCTTCTTAATACTTCTTGTCTTATTGCCGGGAGCATGGCTTGTGTCTTCTATGAATAGCAATTGTATATGGAACACATCTGGGATAAACGTCTCCCCTGTGAATTCTCCATTTTCTCACAGTTGCAAAAGTCAAAACAAACAGTTCAATTCTTTCTTTCTTTCTCATGTGAACTTAATTATCAGATATTAGAAACACATGAATGCAGATTTGCAAGTGTTTTCTCAAACACATACGTTTGCTGTAGACACACCATCTCCTCCTCTCATCACTGCCAGATTAAGGTTGCCACAGCGCTGTGTAAACAAAAGTATAAATATTGGACTCTCTCCTCAGCTGTCGGACTGAAATGCATGGTTCTCAGCTTCGCTAAATCACAATGGATGAGTGCCCGGGTGAAGCTGCGAGGCTAATACACACCGTCAGTCCTGCACGTCCAAACATAGTCGGTTCACAGATGGATGAGCCTAAGCTGAGCAGCCATGAGGGAGGTGAGAACACCTACAGTGTAAGGCTGCAGAAATTCTGATAATTGTATATGGAGTCTGGGCTGAAAATGTAATACCAAGGGACAATTTGAGAGAGCATGAAGAGGGATGGCACCCCCTTGGTTAACACAAACACTTCAGTCCATCAGCCTTAACAATAGAAAGAGGAAATGGGTTTCCTTCCTTTTATAGTGAAGGTCTTTAAGCTCTGGAAGTTTGTGTATGGCGTTGTCACTTAACTGAGCAGCAGAACCTATTTAGTCTGTATTCCTATGTCATGACGTTATTTCCCTTTGGACAGACATAATGCATTTAGCCCCCATTATAGTATTAATGTAGCATTGTGGTTCATGTACAGTATTTTGGCAACCCAAAGTTTTACAGTCACATTTTTCAGTCATACGTCTCACATGTCTGGTGGAACAGATATGCTCTTGATTCAATCAGTTCAATTGTCTAGACAGGCAGCGTGTTCACTCTTGTTTTAGCTGTGCTGTATCAAGGTCTGTTTTGTTCATCTGTGTAACTACTGAGCCCTGACTGCTGCCTAAACACCTGAAGTCATGAAGCTGTGTTGTACAGCTGTTATTTTTGTATTTCTTCAGACGGCAGTGTCAAAAATTGAATCTTACTGTGACGCTCCACTGATTTTACATCTAGCTTCAACATGAAGTTCACATTTTAGCTTTTTTTGTCATTATGCCATTGATACATTCATGAAGTTTCTTATCCTTTGATTTTTCATCACAGCAAAACTTTAATTTGTCTGCTTCATGACCAAATGCCTGCAAAATGATTTGATGCTACGATCAACCTCATCTGCACTGTCTGATGATAAAGGATGTTTAAAAATTAAAGAGATGATTTTCATGTTAATAAAACTACACTTCAAGTAATTCTCTTTTCCTCAGATGTTTGTTAGCCCGACACTAGATATAGAATAATATTGTACAACCTCACAAGTGATTTAACTTGCTGACCTTTCTGCTTAGACTGACAACAATTTTAACATAACAATCCCTTTTGATATAGTCAAAAACAGGATTTTACAACACCCATGGACAATTGGAAAACTTACTTGTACTGCAAACAAAAGCGTATGGACGTCTGTACAGTCTTGTTATTAAACTGCAGAATGCAATACAAATTAGATAAGTCCTATTATTATTATTATCATCTTCTTTAAACACCCTGGTCTCAGTGAACATTGGAGTCTGTGGAGAACATGAAAATAGTTATGTCTGTATGAGGCTCACAGCTTGAAATCAGAGTCTGTTCAGATATTGTTTGAGTCTAGACAAATTTGTCTGTTTTAATGGAAAAATGTGTATGAAAAGGGGAAAAAGTGTCAAAACAAGAATGTTTTTAACTGCTTCCTCCACTCTAAACTCTGATCAGACTGTCAGGTCATTTGAATGGGGATACAAAGGGGAACACAACTTTAAATATTTAAAAAATTATGAACTACACTATAAACGAAAAAGTTCAGATAAAAGTCCTAATGAACAAAATGTTTTCACATTAACTTGGCTGTTCAGAAGGTCAAGTTAGTTAGATAGCAATGAATGTGCCAGGAAAAAAAAGAATAGAATTTTGACATAAGAAGAATATATACATTTGCCCTGCAAACCCAACAATTAAAAACAAATTTCTGTGACAGGCATATGGACGGCTCATAACAGGCTGGATGGCATAGAGATCCTGGTGTGATCTCACTGTAATTACCTTAATCATTTCCTATAATTAAGGTGAATATACCCACTTTAAATCTCTGGCAGTGAAAGCCGTGTCTGTACTGTAAGCACTTCAGTGTGAAGTAGTTGTCTGAGTGTTGTTAATCACACAGGGGGTCATCTTTTTCACTGAGGCAGTTTGAACCACATTTAATCATCCTACCATAAAATACCTCTAGAAGCCAGAATCTCATCTGGGAGTCGAGCCAAAATAAAAGATATTTTGGGAGTAGTAATGCTGGAATAACATATCAGCAACTGCAAAGTGCAAGTGGGACAGAAGAGGCTAATCCTCAAACATTGGCATCAAAGTTTGAGCGTGGCTCTACGTTTGCTAAGAAGGTAGGCCAGCTACCCTGTATGCTCTGAGCCAGATTAGCTTCCTGACTCGCTGCAAAAAACATGTCTCTGATCCTTTCAGAGCTGGTCTCAGAATGATAACCTCTTACTCAAACATAAATTTGTCCTGCATCAAAACTGATGATGACACCAGCAGGCTCACCAGAAGCATATGATATGTATTTAAATATTAGATTTATTTCTTTTGCAATCCAAATAAATGACAACAAGGATACTGGAAATGGATGTTCCAGAAAATAGAGACTTAATTACACAGAACAATGATGTGGAGCTCAAGTATAACTTGTGTTGTTTAGTTGTCTATGAATTGTGCTATATAAACAAACTTGCCTTGCCTATAACAGTCCACTTCCAAGAACAGTGACAATCTGTTAGGGCTATTAACATCACTGTGACAACTTATACTGTGCTACTGCTTATTAAACCATACGACTAAAGGCGTTTGAATAGAAAAGCTATGCAGTCACTGGAAGAACATGGAAACTCAGTATGGCTTAGTGTCACATATTTACTGTTTAAGTCGAGATTTTCTAATTTGCTGCAGAAGACAATCCATTTTCTTGCCATGTCACGGTTATCAGGCACAAGTTCATGTTTTGTGGTTTTCTTGATACAAACGATGTGAAGCAGCAGCACTGATCTAGAGTTCTCTCAGTTGCTTTTTCACTCCAGTTTTCTTAGAAATTATGTTATATCGAAGCCCTGTCCTTGATGCAGTGAGTACAAAATGTAGAGGTCTGATGGATGGGCGTTCATGGTTTTTCATTTTCATTCATTGTTTTTAGACAATAAAGACAATAAAGTATATTAATTAAGCTGTACCAGTACAACGTTACCCATGATGCAACTTGACCACCAACCATTAATGTTAATTAATGTAGCCTCGAGTCTCTAGCCTCAGGCAGAATTGAGGGACAGGCTATAGAGAACAGGTCTTTCTTCACACATGCAGCAGTATTTCTGAACATCTATAAACAAATTCTGATTTGTGAAATTCAGTGGGTTTTCCCTTTTATTGCTGTTACTAAGTATTTTAGAAACATTTTTTAGAAATGTTACATAACATAATAATAATGCAGATATCCATTATCAACCTTCCTTTCTGATAATAGGGTTGAGTTTAGGCTCTGTAATCAGTCACTTAATTAAACTTGTAGTAATGTTTAAAAAGTGTATACTGTCTTTTTAAAAAATATTTTAAAACTTTGTACAGCATTCTGCTGCGTTAAAGGTATCACATCTTTAATGTCAATAGCGATACCCTTTTCATTCTAGGATGGTTATGGTTTACTCTCCGGTCTTAAGTCTCTCAAAATCCTGCTCCTGCCAGCTGTGGCATGCAGCTGCACTACAATCAAGAATATTCTTTCAGATCCTTTTGATGCTTGAAACCGCCTGTAGATTATGGTGAAATTAATTGTATCATGAGGCCACAGATGGAAAAGCACAATGCTTATGAGTGACTCATTTTTCATGTAGGTAGCTGCAGCTTTTTCTAACAACAAGGGGGTAATTTCTCATACAGTATAGCTTTGTGTACCTCAGTACAATGGGCAGACCACCCGGCAATGATGTTGAGATCTTTCAAACATCATGATCCTCGAATCTGATCCAATTATCTGCATTCATGACTCAAAATTGTACATTTTTATTTGATGGGCAGTGGATTTTTCCAAATGAAATAACATTGATGAAATGCATGTTATAGTGGTAGGTAAAAAAGCTAATCATTAGCATTTCCTCTTTATATTATCTTTCTGGTCTGCCGCTTTTCATTGAAAAAGGTCATTATGACTGTAAAAAAAAAACTACAGTATAATGAAGCATTTGCAGCATTAACTCCTCTTCCAGAAGTTCACGCATTCAGAGACCAGATCTAAAAATACAGTGAGTAAACAGACAAATCGAACAATAACTATAATGTGGCTCTCGCTGACATGAAGTATAGATTGACTCTAAAGCCTTGCAGTCAAATGTAAGAGTATACAAGGGTAAACATCTATACTTACAGTATACACATATTGTTCATTGCATAAACATATTTCTGTCAATAAAGGGTTTAGAATAAGCGGCATAAAACATATTTAAAAAGTAAATAAATATTTTTGCACTAAATTCCAAATTGATGGCTCATGTTAAACCATCTGCCTGTGCAAAAACCCTGCACAAATCAAAGCAAAATGAAAAAATGTGTCAGGATCGGTGTTTTTGAGTTCCTGTTTTGTGCTTTTATCTTGTAGGTTCATTTGGGATGTGGTTTTGTTTTGTCTTTTTCCACTTTGCTTTGACCCAACTTGTTGATTGTTTTCACCTGTGCCTCGTTTGTGTTCTTCCCTTCATGTACCTCGTTTCTGTCTCAGTTCCTTGCTAGGTCATCTGCCCTCATATGTGTTTGTCTGCCATTACTGCCAGATCTGCCGTCTCTGCCTTTTGTTCTCCTGGGTTTCAGTTAAGTTTTATCTGCCTCTGTTGTATGTGTGTTTCACCATGTCTCGTCTTCTTGTTTACCTAGCCACATGTTTAGTCCCTCTTGTTTTTGCTTTGTCCCTTTAGTCTGTGCGTTTGTTTGTGTGAGTCTGGTGTGTCCTCCGAGGTGTGGGTGACCCCAGGCCTTCGACCTTGTCGTTTGTGTGAGTCTGGTGTGTCCCCGAGGTGTGTGTGACCCCAGACCTTTGATCGTGTTTGTTTTCCCCCTTGGTGTGTGAGTGTGTGACCTTGACCCTCTTGTCTCGTCTCCTTGGTTTGTGTTGTCTTGACCCTTGGCCTATGTACCTGTGTCCCTTTAGTTCTCTAGGTTCATGTTTTGGCTTTTTGAGTTCTGTCTAAAATAAAGTTTCGTTTTAACCTTGAGTACCAGAGTGGGCAATCCTTGGTCCGATTCCTAACCCCCCCCCCCAACAGCAACCCTGACAGTATGACCTAGCCAAACTAAAAAAGCAAATGGACCATGCCCATTTTTTCCACCTCCCTGGTACAAACCGTGCCCAGTAGTTTTTTGCTGCCTTGCCCACATTGTTCACCACAGACAACCCAGGATTTTTTTTATTGGCCACCATGTCCTCTCGATGCCTCAGGCGAAACCAGAGAGAGGTTATTCAACAACTCCGTTCCTGCCCCCCTTTAGCCACAGCCGTGGACTGTTTGAGAATGGGAACCTTCATTACCCGTACCTTTCCCTCCTCGCCATGTACACCACAGCATCATGCCCAAGCCTCTGACCAGGTGGATATTCTCACCTGGTTCACCGACCAAGTGCGGAAGCATGAGCCGCGATACGCCATAGGGTCCTGGTTAGAGGACCCCCTAGACAGCGAATACTCATCAGACGATTCCATGGATGACCCCTCTACCTACGTCCCAATAATGCACTTTGGGGGTCACCCACTACAGCCCCTATCATGCCCAAGGCGCTGAAATCGTCGCCGTTCCAGGCAGCAAACCCCGGTGCAGCCTGCGAAGTACCAGCCACAGCCTTCGGTCCCGCAGCCTTCGCCTGTTCCCTGGTACACCGTCACGCCCGAACCTGCCCCCAGCGATTCGGACTGGGAGACCCTCGACGAGAAAGAGGACGAGGGGCCCTTCAACGAGGGAAACAGCCTCATCTGGAACCCAGCTCCACAGCACCCAGCTCGTCCCTCGCCACAGCAGTCTCCCTCGCTACAGCATCCAGTTTCACACTCCCCAGCACCGCATTCTCCAGTGCCGCCTCCAGTGCCGCCTCGCCGGTCATCGCATCCAGTACCACCCCAGCGGTCTGAACCGGAACTACCGGAATGGCCGGAACCTCCAGAGCCACTCAGATGGCCAGAGCTGCCAGAAGGGCCCGAACCACCGGAACGGTCACAGTCCTTACCGTGTCCAGACCTGCCCAAGCTCCCGGAGTTTCCTGGATTGTCCACCTTCCTCTATCTCCCAGAGTTCCCACATCTGCCTCATCTGCCAGAGCTTCCTCTGCAGCAGCCAGATCCTCCAGAGTACCCACCGCCGTCTCAGCTGCCAGAACGACTGGATTGGCCGGAACCACTGGACTGGCCTGAACTGCCACAGTCTCCAGAGCTTCCGGATCAGCCTCAGCTTCCAGATCCGCCTCACCTTCAGCTTCAGCTTCCAGATCTGCCTCAGCTTCAGCTTCCAGATTCGCCTCAGCTTCAGCTTCCGGGTTCACCTCAGCTTCAGCTTCCAGATCCGTCTCACCTTCAGCCTCAGCTTCCAGATCCACCTCAGCCTCAGCTTCAGCTTCCAGATCTGCCTCAGCTTCAGCTTCCAGATCTGCCTCAGCTTCAGCTTCCAGATCTGCCTCAGCTTCAGCTTCCAGAGCTGCCTCAGCTTCAGCTTCCAGAGCTGCCTCAGCTTCAGCTTCCAGAGCTGCCTCAGCTTCAGCTTCCTGATCCGCCTCAGCTTCAGCTTCCTGATCCACTTCACCTTCAGCCTCAGCTTCAGCTTCCAGATCTGCCTCAGCTTCAGCTTCCAGAGCTGCCTCACCTTCAGTCTCCGCAGTCTCCGCAGTCTCCGCAGTCTCCGCAGTCTCCGCAGTCTCCGCAGTCTCCGCAGTCTCCGCAGTCTCCGCAGTCTCCGCAGTCTCCGCAGTCTCCGCAGTCTCCGCAGTCTCCGCAGTCTCCGCTTCCAGAGCTTACACAGCCATCTCAGTTGCCAGATCTTCCCGAGCGTCCACAACCATCTCAGCTTCCAGAGCGTTCACAGCCGTTTCTGCTCCCACCAGAACTGCCCCGAGTCCACGCCCGCCGGAGAGGCCGCCTGCCAGAGAGGTCTCGGACCCTCGCCCGCCGGAGAGGCCGCCATTACTGTCTGCCATTTGTCTGCCATTACTGCCAGATCTGCCGTCTCTGCCTTTTGTTCTCCTGGGTTTCAGTTAAGTTTTGTCTGCCTCTGTTGTATGTGTGTTTCACCATGTCTCATCTTCTTGTTTACCTAGCCACATGTTTAGTCCCTCTTGTTTTTGCTTTGTCCCTTTAGTCTGTGTGTTTGTTTGTGTGAGTCTGGTGTGTCCTCCGAGGTGTGGGTGACCCCAGGCCTTCGACCTTGTTGTTTGTGTGCGTCTGGTGTGTCCCCGAGGTGTGTGTGACCCCAGACCTTCGACCCTTGTTCGTTTGTGTAAGTCTGGTGTGTCCCCGAGGTGTGTGTGACCCCAGACCTTCAACCCTTGTTCGTTTGTGTAAGTCTGGTGTGTGTGACCCCAGACCTTCGACCTTGTCGTTTGTGTGAGTCTGGTGTGTCCTCCGAGGTGTGTGTGACCCCAGGCCTTCGACCTTGTTATTTGTGAGTCTGGTGTGTCCTCCGAGGTGTGGGTGACCCCAGGCCTTCGACCTTGTCGTTTGTGTGCGTCTGGTGTGTTCCCGAGGTGTGTGTGACCCCAGACCTTCGACCCTTGTTCGTTTGTGTAAGTCTGGTGTGTCCCCGAGGTGTGTGTGACCCCAGACCTTCGACCCTTGTTCGTTTGTGTGAGTCTGGTGTGTCCCCTAGGTGTGTGTGACCCAGGCCTTTGACCTTGTTCGTTTGTGTGCGTCTGGTGTGTCCCCGAGGTGTGTGTGTGACCCCAGACCTTCAACCCTTGTTCGTTTGTGTAAGTCTGGTGTGTGTGACCCCAGACCTTCGACCTTGTCGTTTGTGTGAGTCTGGTGTGTCCCCTAGGTGTGTGTGACCCAGGCCTTTGACCTTGTTCGTTTGTGTGCATCTGGTGTGTCCCCGAGGTGTGTGTGTGACCCCAGACCTTCAACCCTTGTTCGTTTAAGTCTGGTGTGTGTGACCCCAGACCTTCGACCTTGTCGTTTGTGTGAGTCTGGTGTGTCCCCTAGGTGTGTGTGACCCAGGCCTTTGACCTTGTTCGTTTGTGTGCGTCTGGTGTGTCCCCGAGGTGTGTGTGTGACCCCAGACCTTCAACCCTTGTTCGTTTGTGTAAGTCTGGTGTGTGTGACCCCAGACCTTTGACCTTGTCGTTTGTGTGAGTCTGGTGTGTCGTCCGAGGTGTGTGTGACCCAGGCCTTTGACCTTGTTCGTTTGTGTGCGTCTGGTGTGTCCTCCGAGGTGTGTGTGACCCCAGGCCTTCGACCTTGTTCGTTTGTGTGCGTCTGGTGTGTCCTCCGAGGTGTGTGTGACCCCAGGCCTTCGACCTTGTTATTTGTGTGAGTCTGGTGTGTCCTCTAGGTGTGTGTGTCCCCAGGCCTTTGACCTCGTTTGTTTTTGTGAGTCTGGTGTGTCCCCGAGGTGTGTGTGACCCCAGACCTTTGATCGTGTTTGTTTTCCCCCTTGGTGTGTGTGACCTTGACCCTCTTGTCTCGTCTCCTTGGTTTTTGTTGTCTTGATCCTTGGTCCGATTCCTAACCCCCCCAACAGCAACCCTGACAAAATGTCCATGCAGTGTGACATATTCAACTCAGAATTGCCTTTTAAAGCGTCACTTTGTTTATATTTGCTTGTAAACAGGTATCGTGTCAGCTGACATTGCTGACAAAAGCAAAACATCTTCCACACACATTAAATTACCAGATGGGGGATGTGGAGAATATATTGAAGTAAACTGAAAACAAATTTCAGAGGATATTCATTTAGGTGATTTCTGTTTTATACAAGACTGAGTCCAGCCCCCGGCCCACACTTCTCATCTATACAATTCATATTATTTCTTTTCACTGCAAAACTGTACATAACTCTCATAAACCAATCAGAGGGTTCTTCCCAACCCTGAGTACTCCAGTAGACATTAACTGTGTGATAGCTGTTTTTATGGCTTGAGATTGGGCCGAGGAGTGTGTTTATGGGTGCAGTGAAGCTTCTAGATCAGCTCATAAATGTGATCCATGATTGTGTGTGATGGAGTTGTCCTTAAAGTTTAAGGGCTCAAATAGAGGGCACAGACAGTGTAGTTAGAGGAGGGACCACAGCAGAGTCATGTTATGTGTCAGTTTGGTTTGAGCACCAGGAGAAAACTTAATAGTAGAGTCCAGCCTGGAGTTCAGGCTCATGAGTAAACTGAAATAACAGAAACATTGTGAACTGGGAATGTTGAGAAAGGGATATATTATCCTGCAGATAAATCTGCCCAGCATTGGCTATGAACACTGTATTGCATTTGCAAATAGCATTTGTTTCATTAACAGCTATTTAACACATCATTATTAGCTAAAGGTCACCTTTGAGAAAATATGTTGTAAGATGTTTTTGGGCAGGGGTGTCATGTCACGCACTGGTGTATTATAAGTAAACAAAGGTCTAAATAGACATTTAATTATAACAAAACAATATATACAGCATATGCAGATCTTCTAAACTAAAAAAAATGTAATCCTGTACTTTTATTAACTTTATTCTCTGTGTTCCCATAATAACTGCATCATATTTTCTGTCAAGCTGTGCATTAGTTCCATTACAGATCAGGTGGCAGGACAAAGTGTACTGTCTCTTTAAAACGACATTTAACTTCTTATAAAACACAAAAACAAATGTGACTGTAAAGCATTGCAGAATAGCTTCAAATATGAAATATCTGTATTATATCTGTAACTACGAGTTTAGAATATTAAAAATTCCCTAGCTTAAGAGAACAATGGTGCATTTAAGTGGCTTTCAATAGGCTTTGCATTTGATATTGTCTACAAGATTCATCATCATTATATCTTTGAATGGTGCAGGATTTAGTGCCATCTAGTGGTAAAGAATACAACCTTCAAAGAAACCCTCACAATCCACACCCCTGTTTCCAGGCGTGAAGGAAGGTACAGTGGCTGTGAAATCTCATATCAAAATGAGATTCCCCGTCTTGAGCTAGTGTTTTATTTGTCCTTTCTAGGCTACTGTATTAGCATGGCAATGTAAGATGGCTGCTTTCATGAAAGGAGACCGGCTCCCTATCTAAGATTAAGAAAATGTAATGGTAGCTATTTATTGGTGATTACACACTGACAACATATTTATGAACACTATATTATATTTCTGATAATAGGTCGCAGTAAATATTACACATTGAACCATCACTATGATGTTTAGACCTCACCTAAATATATTATTCTACTTTTTCACATTGTCATCTTTGACATTTATGTTACTAGAAAATTTATCAGAGTAAAGAGTCAATTTAAATCAAGTCAAGTGAAATAAGTCCATGTTGGTTCAAGCATATAGACTTCAGATACAATAAAGTGAAGCAATGCTCAGCTTCTGGTGTGTTTAACACACCTGCTCAGGCTTGACATGAAAAGGAAAGCATTCAAGGTTCATGTGAGCTGAAGGTGTGGCAGTAGGTGTGGGGAAAACTAAATAACGTGGCTACTAACTTGACCCAGATAATAATGTGCTGAATAGAAAGCAGACGATGTTTTCATAGTGTTCTGGCGTCTGAGCCAAATCCTTCATGAATATTGTACTGTTTATTTACCTGAACCTGAATTCATAACGAGCCAGTTTTGGTGAGAGGATATTGCTTCATAAATTGTTCATAAATCTTTCTGGGATTAATACACAACATCATTTTAGAGACAGATTTATATTGAGACCCAAGAAGGGAATTCTGCAAGCATCTAAAAATGAGAAATAACTTCTCTCAGCACTGAACCACAGGACTAGACTTTGTTTAGAAAAATCTAAATCTCAAAGGCAAACGAGAGTCAAAGAAGTTATATTTGCTTTCTGTTGCCAAAAGGTCTAAAAAACAAACGTGGTGTATACGAAGCAGTTTACATACCAACCTAAGGTATCTATACAAGACTAAAACATCCACTGACTCTTCAAACATACAAATCCTCCCCGTTTAGGACATTATGATCCTGATTTTCATGTGTTGACCAACTTCAAATTTGAGTCTGTGAGTAGTAATTTATAGTTTTTAACCACAGCAATCTGTATCTGAACACAGCCTTTGGAACTTGATTGAAATAACTTTTTTGAATTGATTGAAAACTGAACAAAATATATTTGTTCTAGGGATATAATTTAAAACACGGAGGCTTCGGATCAGTTGCCAAGAACACCGCAAATGACATTTTAAATGGAAGGTTCTGTAGGATGTTTAGAGTTAAATGTCAGCATGACTTAGATTCTATTGCTGACGCTGAGCTTTAGTGAGGCTTTGGAGGGGGTTTAAGAGCTAAAGTTTTCAACAGGAATTATGTGTGCTGCTTGTACCAGCACCGTCAAGGCTCAGAAGATCAACAGCTTATTTTAAAAAGGTTCAAGAAAACACTTAGATTCTGCCATTTTAAAATCTTTCACCCTTTGTTTGGTGTTATTTTACTTTAGAAAACATTGATAAACACTGATCTCCGAACATGTCAGTGTGAATGTTTCAGATATTTGCGAGCCACAAGTCAACAGTGACATCTAGGAAAGGTTATATACATAGTTTTTTTTTAGAACACAGTCATGCCACATGACACTGTGGGCAAAAAAGTTTTGATGCTGTGACAATCAGCTCCTAAATAAAAACAAACAAAAATAATGACATAATCGTTCACCAATCTGCAGTCTACTAACAACCAGTCCGAAGTGCGAGTCAAATGTACAGTAACTGAACTCCTGAGAGCAGAACTGCTGTCAAACTTTGTTTACCAGATGCTAAACATCAGCACTTTAAATCATGTCAAACCCACAAATAAATCTTAGGATTATGGATAATCTAGTCCCCTAGAGCAATTAAGTGCAGGATAAAACTCAACCTGCCATGTAACTAAGCTGCAGTGTCACAGGGTTGCAGGGTAGAAAATGCCAGCTAGTTTGACACTGTGTTTTTTCTTTGCAGTATGAGTCAGTGAGTAAAAACATTTCTGTATCTCACATGTCTGTGAGTGTGTACACACACAGCTGTAAATGAATTACAGACAGCGCAAAACATGAACCAGTTCCAGGGCTTCAGATTCTCACTGGCCAAAAGGCCACAGGTTTAATCTACATTATTTAGTTTGTTTAATTGTGGTTCTTTTGGGAATAAGTACCAGCAGTCATAGAAAAAAGAAAATGATAAGGGCTTTAATGTATCATTTTGGTTTAGTGCAACCTTTTGTTTTTGTAGTGTTGGCCATCGTTCCTATTGCTAATAGCAGCTCACTGGGTCAGATGTGAGAACACAGCAGCACTACTCAAAAGGAGCCAGACACTGCATACAGGCTTTAAACAGTCCTGGTAACACTTTATTTTATGAGCTTGTAATTTTCCTAATAGTATCCTAGGGATTGGAAATACTAATAGCATTTGTTACTGTCTAGATTACCTTGGCAATTAAGTGGGATTCATTTATTGCATGAGTTTCAATTGCACAGTATTTCTGTTTGCCTATAATCAATTCCAAACTAGAGAGTCCTAGTAAATAATTTAGAAATTATTTAGAATTTACCGACATGTAAACTACAGCAGTTAGTTACCAAGACATGCTTGACAGAGAAATCAAAAATGATTATTAAAATTATTAGTAAAGCTGAGTTTTGCAGCATGGTGGCTGAGTGGTTAGCATTGTTGCCTCACAGTAAGAAGGTCGTGGGTTCGCCTTTGCATGTTCTCCCTGTGCTTGTGTGGGTTTTCTCCAGGTACTCTGGTTTCCTCCCACAGTCCAAAAACATGTATGTCAGGTTGATTGGTGACTCTAAATTGCCCATAGGAGTGAGTGTGAGTGTGTGAGGTTGTTTGTCTCTATGTGGCCCTGTGATGGACTGGTGACCTGTCCAGGGTGGACCCCTGCCTTTCACCCAAAGAGAGCTGGGATAGGCTCCAGCAGATCCCTGTGACCCTGGTTAGGAATAAGAGGGTATAGATGATGGATGGATAGAAGCTGAGTTTTATAAATATTTATTAAACAGATTTCACTTCAACCTGCTGTTCTTTCTGTACTCTCTGTGTTTTCCAGTGCAATGAATTTTTAGTTTTAGTTTTCCTTTTTAGTTTTACTTTCAGATTAAGTTGTTTAGATAATTTTGCTAACCACACACTTCCCTCTTCTTAGTTTGTTGCAGCCAAGTTGGTGGTTACTGTATATCAAGAATTACTGTATACTTTAAGGTGAACAATGGTATTCTAACCACTAAAAATAACCAAAGCCAAGGGGCCACATGTGGCGTAGCGGTAGTGTGCCCATCCATATACGCTCGACTCCGGAGCCGGCCGTCATGTATGCCTGCATGTCTTCCCTTGCTCTCTGCCCTAGTTTCATGTCTCTCTCCACTGTCCTTTCAAATAAAGGCAAAAAATAATCAAAAAAAAAACAACCAAAAAACAAAACCATGAACATAACTGGTCCAACACTACAATCTTTTACTGAGGCCCCATGTTCAGACCTGTCTGATGAGAACCTCTATTTTAGATACCACTTCTATTTTAGTTGATATTGTATTAAAACTGTGGTAAATATGTGAATGTTCCTTATTCACAGCAGAGATTTTGACTTGTCAGTAGAAAACATAAAATTGCTTTTGTTAAGTGTCCCACTAACTTATGGCATGTGCAATACCAGGACTGTTTAAAACTGAGGCAGTAAAACGAATCCAGCCATCTTTCCTTTTCCTACTGTGACACATAAAAATATAGTTTGTGTAAAGTCCTATTCATCATTCTGCCCTTTTCCCACTATCCAGCACTCCTCAGGGTTTCCAGCTTTACCTCATCACCTGACTCCTGCACCCACCTGCACACCTGTTACCAATCACTGTATCAGCTCCCAGGCTTATACAATATATTGACCACTTTCCCTCAGTTCACTGCTAGATGATCGTAATACTGCTGTCATCTCCAGCCTTGCTGTCTTGTCTGATTGGTTTTGAATTATGGACAAATTATCGTTTATTTCAATTCAATTTGCCTGCATCAAAGTCATGCAATTAACCTCATTACCTGTAAAACAAAACCTATACATACCTATATATACCTAGCCAGAGGGGTAAGTAATATTCTAGCACTGGGCTACTGGTTGATAAAAGTTATCATTCAGTGGGAGGAAGTCATGAATAGTATGGGTCAATGTGAATTTAAATACATACTATTAACAGCAAGTGCCTTAAAGGAGAGGCATACATGTATAATACAGTATATCTGTTAATCAGTTAAGGATGGCAGCTATAAAGAGACAGAGAGGTGAGGGAGGTCTGGATTGTGAATAAAAAAAACAACACAAATTATGATACGACCAACACTTCAGCAATAATAGAAGATTTGAAAAATGGGAGGTGTGAATCTGTCAAAACTTGATACTTCAAGAATAAAAACACTGACACTATTCTGCATGTAGGCTGAGCAGCTGATAATGATACAAATAACTTGAGAGAAATACAAGAACTGTAATGTATCAAATGTATTGTATTAAGAGTGAGGTATAATAAAACACTGTATCATAGAAAAAGGGCAGAGAATGGCAAATAGATAAAGTGTCGAGGAAGAACAAAAGCCAAGTGACAGAGTGTAATGAGGTTCAGCTGCTGATTTGACTCTATCTACTGTTGTACTACTCATAAAAACCTGCAGTGAAAAGGGAGGAGAGAAGAAAATACCAGAATTCAGTCTGAAAGAATATTAATAAAGGTCTCTATTATTATACACTTATATAACACAATACAGCCGCCTATGGACGTAGTGCAACCTGAACTACAGCACATAAACTGGAGTTCTGCTGAAGCGCCAGACAGGTTCAGACTGTGAACAGCAGTAAAATAAATGATATTCTGCAACACAGACATTTGGTATTGAATGAAAGGTGTATCTCCCTGAGGAAAAGGGTTCAAGCAGTGATCTGGATCCACTGATAGCTCAGAGCAGATTTGAAGTCTGCACGGCTGCAGCACTGAGCAAAGCCTGCAGCACTCAGTAAACCTGACAGAGTTACTTTATGTGTAGGTACTATAGCAGCCAAGAGACAAAAGATTCACTGGAGCATGTCTGTGTCAGGTAGAAGCCTGGCAGGAAAAAACAACCACTTCTAATGGTTTAGCAGTGTTTCTGCTTGGCTTGTGGAAATGATGCTAATAAGATGAGCCTGCTGACAACTATGTTGTTGAGGATTACTAGATGCAGTTGGCATGTGTGTTGTAACAGGAAAAAGAAAAATATGCACATATAACACAGGATAGTGGATGACGGTTGGTCATGCCTTTGATTTCACTATTTCTTACATCTCAGTAAAGTGCAAGCAAATTGTTGAGGGGAGTCAGAACACTATATGAACTGACATGGCTAATAATTACAATTATTTTCAAAGATAAGAAGTGAAGTGACACTGTTACGGTGAAACAAAACCTTTAAGAGAGGACTGTGGGTTTTTCAAAGGGCCTGACTGTGACTTCTTAGATCACTGTTTTCATCCTGTGTCCTAATAACAGTCAAGTTATTTTTCAGCCATGACCACAGCCAGTCCTGAACTTTAACAAAGCAGCTGTAGTTGCCTCCACAGTCTTATCTATTGGACTGGTCGACTAAGTGTGTTAGTAGCAGATTATATTGCCTTGAGTATGTTACTTGAGGCAGTCTGTCAGATTTTACCCTCTCGAGTCACAAAAGGCTTTATGATAGCTTTTCATATATGTATCGGTACATCCTGAGACTTTGATATGTACAGTAATATCAGTGCAGCTCACCTTTAAACAAACCATAGCTGCACATTAGAAAAGTCTCATATAAATAAACAACATTTTTCATTGTTTAAGAATTGCTGAAAATAAGTTTAAAGCAGTACAAACATACTTATTGAATGGCTTTCTTTTTGAAATCTGCAACTTTTTATTATGATATTTATATGACTAATCCAAATATCTCTTAAATGTATTTCTTCATAAAAACTTTAACAACATACAGAAGATATCAACAAAACAATATGTAATGGAGCAGTGGGGGAAATATTACTTTCAAAGTCACAGTGATCATGAGTCAAGATGTTTACTATCAGCCTTTTAGGTACATCCCAGAGTGACTCATTACATTTACCACAAAGGTCACTTAGAACAGCACTGCCGTAAAAATTGTAATGACTGTATTGATGTGAGTTTATAGCTTCATGACATTGAAAAATGCTGAACTGTAATTGATATTACTATGAGAAAATTATACTACTCTAGGAATGTTAGGGACACAACATTTCATTATGATTGCCAAGTAAACAGCAGAAGCCTGCTGCTCTTATTTTACCACATTGATTTATATTAAAGGTTCAATGTGAAATATTTAGAGGAATCTGTCAGCAGAAATGGAGTATAATATTCATTAATATATTGTCAGTGTGTAATACCAACCATTGAATTTCTTAGTCTTAGACTGAGTCATTAAAATCTACATAGGGGGCAGGTCTCCTCATGTTGCACCACTATGTTTCTACAGTAGCCCAGAATGGACAAACCAAACACTGTCTAGATAAAGAACCACATTTAGTTTTGTGATGGCCACTGTAATTTCCCTCTTGCCTGAAAATGGGGTGCACATTGCATTCTGCAATCTCACCACTAGATGCTGCTAATCTTTCACATTGCACCTTTAAGTTGCTTCTGGAAACATTTATTTCTGTCTGTGCTATTTTCAGCTCATTTGTCTATTTGACTGTTTTCTTAAGTTGCAGAATGTTAAGTTCACAAAATTGCTGGTAAATGTCATCTGTCACACCTGAAGACATGAATTATCTGTAGACATTGCTCTTCTCTCCGTCACTCCATGCCTGCCAGTGCTTAATTAAGCAAAAAGCTACCAGTGACTGTCACACACAGCTCTCTAAACAACATCCATACTGTAAGTGTCATTGAAAACCAGTACGGTGTGAGGATGCATACAGTAGGGAAATGTATTTTCAAAGATCAGTCATGGCAGCACTTCAAAATGAAGTGGAGACCACACAATAACACCTCACTCTTAACATCCCCACTGTGAGCTCTAGCTGTCACAGGTTTTGTATTAGGATACCCATGGCCAGTACAGTTTATTCTTCTTGGCTTATCTAACTGGTAAACTCTCTTAACATAGAATCCCAAGAGTGATATTTAGCCAAAATTTAAATACCTTAGAGACTAAAAATGGGAACAGATTCAAAATGAACCATACAGGTCATGATGGCTGAGATGACCATAATTGATAATAGTTTGTGGATAATGCTCTCAGACAGCATGGGGACAATCCTGTAAAGTTATAAACACATTAAATATCTTTATATCACATACATATATATGAATGAATGTGTCCTGTGAATGTCACAAATATGAGTGTTTGGTTTCTTGTTTGCCACTTGTATTGACCTGTGAAACAAATCAAGGTCTGAACAGTGTGTGTGTGTTTATCTCCACAGCTGCTTCCGATAAAATGACTAATAAACTTACACAAGGTACAATAAACTACTTAACTGACACTTCAGAGCATTTCCCTGTAGCAATTGCCAGAGTTTGAACAATATATCACATAGACATGATGAACTAATGGCTAACTCATCAAAGGCAGTCATACAAGTCACTACTTGTGGCAGCTTCTACAGCTCATGAATAGGCTTTTACTCCCCATCTTTCTGTTTCTCTTTCAGTTGCTTTTGCTCTCACACGCTCACCCACACCATACTTCACTTTCCTTCTTCTTGCTCTTCAGGTTCCAGCACACACCCTCTACAGAGATCAGGCATTAGCTTTCCTGGTAATTTCTTTTCATAATTCCTTAATCATTAACTTTCCCAACTCAGGGCGAAGTCAGAAGGAAGATATATATGCAATGAAAGCACCATAAAGAGACTACAATCACCAGAGAAGAGCTGGGGAGAAGCACCACCAGAGAAGAGCTGGGGAGAAGCACCACCAGAGAAGAGCTGGGGAGAAGCACCAGTCCTCCAGAGGTCAGTCAAAAATAACACTGGACAAAGATGCTGCTTTTTTTATTTAAACATATGGTTGATCAATCTGCCTGATAAGCTGAATGTT
Organism: Mastacembelus armatus; assembly: GCF_900324485.2. Taxonomy (NCBI): domain Eukaryota; kingdom Metazoa; phylum Chordata; class Actinopteri; order Synbranchiformes; family Mastacembelidae; genus Mastacembelus; species Mastacembelus armatus. The sequence continues at coordinate 23,301,712 of NC_046633.1, forward strand.
TCATTATGCCTGCCAAAATGTAGTAGTGTGCATGTCTTAAAATCTATTTTGACTTGAGTTTTCTCCATTTTACAGAGAAATTCAAAACAGGAAACGATGGGTTTCATAGCATTGCATGTACTCTGTCTTCTGCCCGCATTCACTTTTACAAGACAGGGTATGTGAAACTAGTTTAAAGTCTTTGTTAGTGATGTTACAAATGTGCTGCAATCAAGACATAGCTATTCTGGTTTATATAAGTGTAAAAATGCAATAAAAGAAAGAACAAAGTGTAATCTTATAATACTAAATATAACATTGTGAATATGTTAATTATACAAAGATACAAATGAACTGACAAGATCTCAGTTTAATGAAATCAATATCTGTCTTTTTCTACAGAGATAGTGAAGCTAAGTGCGAGCCCCAGCATTACTGCAGAGTGTGGCAAACAGGTTATTCTACAGTGCAATGTGTCCTCCATGTCTCCAAATGAACTAGCAATAAAACATATGGGATGGTTACAAAACGGAAAAACTTTATGTACCTTGAACAGTGATGGAAACATTGCACACAGGAGAGACAGTCTAAGTGACTTCCACTGTGAGTATGAAAGTCAACAGCTGTCTCTGATTTTTAAAAAACTGCAGCATCTGGAAAGTGGAGACTCCAAGCCCTACATGTGCAAACTACAATCCAACCAGGGAGCTGCACATGTTTATTCAAGAGTGGATATACAAGGTCAGACACCTTTTCTATTCTTATTTAAACACACAGTAATTCGTCTTAACAGCATCTGTAAAACAGCTTTCATGTGTATGAAACTGACGTGTCTCTTTCTCGTACATCTAAACTTTAGATTCTTAAATGTAAGGCTCAGTTTTTATTTAGAGTGCTCTATTAGCAGAAATGAAACACAGTGTTCATAAATATGTTGTCATCAGGGTGTAATCACCAGAAAATACTAACATGCATTTTTAAATCTACATAGGGAGCGGGTCTCCTTTCATGGCTATGCACTGCCATGTTTCTACATTTCCTAATTACAAATTACAAGTGTTGACTTTATTACTGCTTGATACTTGGCCGATTCATGTTTTAAACGTCATAATCTTTTGTAAGAGCATCCTTTGGCTTGTCAGTTCGTAAAATCTCTGACAACCTCAAAAAACTACTCACCTGGAAAACAACTGCAGAGCATCTGAACCAAAAGTAATAATCACACAGCTTAAGTCATTTCTCCGCTTTTATTTTTATTAACTTTTTTAAATGATGTATCACTATGGTACATTACTTTAACAATGACTGAACATTTGCTGCCACAAACCTTGTGGCTTATAAGAAAATGAGTGACTAGATTTGCTTAATTTGTTAAAGTGATTGTAATCTGCACCTCATAAAGCTGAACTAAAGTTAAACTGACCAATTAGACGACCTTTCTTGATGAATGAATAATCTCTGTAGTTAAAGAGGTAATTAATGTTATACGGTTGCAATGAAAAGATTTTTTTTCAGGTTTTGATGAACACATCTTTTGTCTGTAAAAATCCATAGAGAGAACACACACTATTTCCTCCCATTAAGCAAAACCCAAAGCAAAATACCTGGGTTGCTTTTGTGACACATATTGCAAACATATTTTTGTACAGTAAAGACTGTAAATACACAGTTTTTCTTTTCTTTTTTTTTTTTTAGAAAAATTACCACCTGTGCACAAATAAATCTACCCAGCTAATCTACCCAAATGAGGCAAATTTCCTTTGGGGAGAAAAGTTTTAGATTTTCACTTTTTAGTTTGTCTCACATCCCATTGGCCGTGGGCTTCATGACCGACATTGTGGCCAGCCACCAGTGGGCAATCAGCTTACTTCTGGGGAGCTGTCATATCATCCATGTTTTTATTCAGTCTATGGTAAAATCTCAGTATGTAAACAAAACAAAAGACAGTTCCCAAAATGATTCCCAAAGGGAAGTACCTTCTTAAAATCCAGTTTACTGAATCTCTCACTGAATGATGAAAGGAGGAAAAAAAAGATGTTTCAATATAACATTGTCATTTGTGTCTCAATGCAAAGTGACTAGTTAATTGCCAAATAAATTAAAAGTGGAGTAAAAAGTGCAGAAGAGGTGCACAATAAGTGTAAAGCAGTAAAAAATTGGATATACTTTAGCAATGTAAAGGTACTGTAAAACTGCAGTTATTGCAATCACTTTTGGTTTCATGTGCTAAATGAGGTCACCAAATGTCCCTAATGTTTTGTGGATAATACAAAACTCTTCTCTGGTTTTTCCATTCAGAGTGCTGTGGGAATGTTGAGGGTGTTTTAAGCAGTAAGGGTCCTGTGTGCACCTTCAACCACGTCTATCCTGATGGATATGTCCACTGGTTTCATGGCTCACACTATCTCTCAGATGAATCTTTGCAAGTTGTCACAAAACACATGGATAACGAGGGCTGGATGACTATCCGCAGCTTCCTGAAACGGGAAAGTTCAGACGTGCCCTACAACTGTTCCTTGATGGGCACCATATCTGGAAGATACATTGCAAGTACCTTGGTTCATAATTCTGAGGTTCTGGCCAAAGGTAGTAGAATATTTACACATTCAAACAGCAATAGCATCAAATCACAGGGACCTCTAAGTATAATTCTGTCTATTTCAGTCTTACTTAGCATCACACTAAAATAATGGATTTGCAAAAGTATTTTCCATCATGAACTACTGTAAGAAATGACTGGAACGCTGAGTAAAAACAGGTACTTTTTTTTCTTTCAAAATCTAGTCAGTGACTCATCTCGCATGGGTTAAAGGTTTGTTATTCTTCCTCTTGTCTGAAGTGAACAAAGAAATCACACTGTTGAGAAGTGATAAGATAGCTGATAATCATTACAGTGTATAAAATATCTTTGTTGTTGCTATTTCAGTGGACAGTTGTGGATGAGGGAGCCAGGATTATTGGTTTCCTTACATTCATTACATGCAGTACTATTGCCTTCTAGTGCAATTTAATCTTGAGCTATAAACCTTCGTCCCACAGATTATTATTTTCAGGAGTGTATGTGTATTTCTGAAAGAGTCAGATGAAAATATCTGTTGGCAGGTGTGTCCATCATATGTCTCCAGCACATTGTCTATCTGCTCTGTGAATACATGCTTTCTTTGAGAGCCTTGTAAAAAGGCACTCTGTCCATGCAGACCTCAAAAGATGAGATCTGCTGTAAATATCTTTCAGAAACACTGAGGTCTTTGTGCGTGAAATATCAAATAGCCGGAAACATGAGGTCAATGGCTGCATTATGACTGGATGTTGCCCTCTGGTGAACTAGTTATGAATTGCGAATTAAGAAAATATGTGTGTGACTGGGGTGAATAAACTCTGTAAGGTGGACATATATATTAAAAAACAGACTGTCTTACAGTAAATTTCACAGGTGGCAATGTGAAAACACAGCACCAGATCATGTATAGCAACCTGAGATTTAGGGGTAATACTTTGTTTCTTTAAATTTAAAAACTGCCCAGCCAGCATGTGGGCACCATAAGGGTTCAATTTGGGCTGCAAATATGGGTCGCAAGTGGGTGTGTCCACAGTTTGCATGGTGGCCACACCTATATTTGCCCATATGGGTTCAAGCGGACTTCTTGTGGGGCCCAACTGGCCCCACCTAGTCATGTAAGTCATGTAAGTCAATCAGTGCTCAACAGTACAAAAAAAAAAAAAAAAAAGATGGCTATAGATAATTTGTTCTGTTTCCTGATCTTCACCTTGTCTCAAGTCTTTGTATATAACTTGCCCAGCTCTGGGGTGAAAACTCAGCTCAGTGCAGCCTCTTCAGACAGGACATTCAAGGTGCTTTTCAACTCAAAATAACTTTCTGCTAATGGTGTCCCTAAGTTGGGGCCACACAGGGGAAGGCTAAGCTTTTAGTAAGATGTTGCTATAGTGCAGAGCCCACTGGGTAAATTAATACAAGGTCACTTTTGCTATTCCAGTGTATATGGTTCCTCTTAATCCAGAAACAGATACACACATACACGTTTGTTTTTGATCTTCTGTGAGGACTTCACATTGACTTACATTAATTTCACATTGACTGCATGTGTTTCTCACACACACACACACACACACACATATACGGTGAAGTCCTGATATTCTAAGAACTTAAACTGTTGTGATCTTGTGTTGTTGTCTTCAATGTGTTTTTGTTTTTTATATGTTTGCTGAATTTCAGTTCACTTCAGTTTATTCACTTAACATGGTCTGCACAGTCTGCAATCTTCATTAATTATGTCTAATTTAAATTATTATTTTAATGTTTATGAGCCATTAAAGGACTTCTCATCCATGTTAGTGTTGATCTGAGCCAAGTCGAATATTCTATGAACTGCTCAGTCTATCCGTCTGCTAATGAAGTTCACGTGTTACAATAAAAAGCTCAACAACAACTATCAAATGGACCTTGGGATGGAAATGATTTTGTCAAATGAACTTTATCTGGACGAGCTAATAGTCAGTAAAGTAATCCTTTCATCCACAGAGCATCTTGGTTTTCAGATATTACTAAAACTTGTAACATCAACTTCAAACCACAAGAGGGACCAAGTTACACACTTAATATTTTTCCAGAGGACACATGCTGATTTTAGACTGTGCATTGCTGCAGGGCTCAAAAAGTGAAACCAGACCACTTTTTCACTGAATAACCCACAATAAGTGATTCTTTTATGATGAATAAACGATGAAACTAGACAGTGTCAGGTTATTATAAGAATTTGAAAAAAGAAAGAAGATGTGATGACATTGTTATTTGTAAATATATGAGATTAAAAGAATGTTTTGAGTGTACTGCTTGTTACCTTTGCATAATTACAGGGGGAATAAATTGTGTTGGTGTTTCAGCTGAACAGCAGTTCTGTTGCCTCAGCAAACACAGGCTTTGTTGTACATAATCTCTCAATGTTTGAATTTGGTTTCTCGTGCGAGCACCTAATCTGGGCAAAGTACACAGTGGGGCGATCTATTCAGTGAGGTGTGAGTATGCAGGGGTTTCAGGTCAAGTTCCCATGGTAACTGAGCGGGTGTATCATTGTGTGCCCCTAGCTTCATCTGAGCATGTGTCTGGCCAATTATCCCAGTGGGTTGTTATCTCTTTTTAGAGAGGTTTACATTATCACCCTGACAGCCTGGTGCCATTGGTCAGGTGAGCGGCTACAGCTGGTTATAGCCTACATTAGAGGTTATCAAAAGAGACTTGATAAGAAAGTGACAAATAGTGAGGCAGGATGGATGGATGGGACAGAGAAGAGTTACAGGGCAGAGGGGTGGAGGGATGGAAAGAGGAGATAAAAGCTAGATTCTGTCAACAAACAGCTGAGATTTATGTGAGGCACTGACAGCTGTTACCTAACGTTACGGTAAATGGGAGTTGGCCTGGGATTAATTGCCCCCAAGAACACAGGGGTACACAGGGACAAGTGTTACTGCTGACAGCTGTGGCACCATTTCTATATACATGTGTGGGTTTTCTTTCTCTGTTTACAAAACTCTTCTACCAATTTTAACTCATACACACTGAGTTCACACTTCATCCATATTTTATAAAACACACAAATGTGTTTTAAAGCCACAATATTTGTTCACAGCCTGCAGCACTGTACAGGCTGTGTTTCCCTTCTGTTTGGCAATACGAGCTAAGTCAGTTTGTTTACATAAGCAAACAGCAATAACACTATAAAACATTTCATTACAAGCAAATGTCCTGCATTTGACATTTAACTTAAAAAATGATTTACAAGCATTGGCAACAAAATGTACTTAAAGAATCTACAGCAAAAACACTCCTCTTGTTTAATGGACCATGTCAGTGTTATATTGTTTAATTAAATAGATCATACATGAATATATAAGCAGAACCTTAAAGAAGCTATAATCAATATAATCACATATCAAATCACAATGTGAAAACAAAGCCAGTGTGAAAACCATTAGTAGTGATGAGCCTACAGCCACTGCGGCACCATGGGTGGGCCTGGTCCCACCTAGATCGAATCGCTTACGTTTTATCAAACGTAGGGTCCAAGGTTTGTTTTGCCTTTTCCCCACATCTCACAATACTAAGCTACAACAGTTGGCTTTGTGACGGTACACACACCTGTAGCTACTGCACTAAGCTTATTTTAATTATGGCGAAACAATGGTTATGGTTAGGAGCAATGCATTGTTGAGATGCTGCAGGGTCTTTTTTTTCTTAATTTGTAACATGGTGGCTTGTAATAAATGAGGACAATTATATGAGTATAATTGCAATATTGTTATTTTAGATTTTATGATTAGGAGGAATTGGCCCACCTTATTTATTTCTTTATGTGTTTTTTTTACCAGAGGTTTAATTAAATATGTCATATCTTCTCTGCACAATGAATGTCTCAGTGACACAAACACCAACACTGTCCTGTTAGTCCCCTGAGAGTTTTTTCTAATGTTGGCATGGAGAAACCAATCAATTAACTATATATTAAGTTTTGAGCCAAACTCCATGTAACTGTTTCTGCATTATAGGGATCAATACATGAATATAACAGTGGTAAGACTGCTTTAAAAATATACCTGGAAATGTAGAAAATCTCACAGTGTGTAGGTTACAGTGTGAGAAATAACTGCTGAAAGATATGAATAAGAAAAATCAGCAGTGTAGGCTCTTAAGGTATCTGCCAATGCTGATGCCCTTGTTATTCACTGCAGATGCAGGTCAGTAACAAAGCATCACAACAAAGATACTAAAATTTTACAAGCACAGAGATGTGATGAACAGGTGTGACAGCTAAGAGCAAATATGACTTATCAGCTTTCACTTTTCTGAGAGAATAGGTTTAAAGGTTGTTGAAAAGTCTCCTCATTTTATCTCCTAACATGTTTATCCTATCCAATATAGATACAAGAGCAGCATATGACACCTACAGTAAGTCATTCAGTGCTTAAGGCATAAAGCCCATACGTGACAGCACATATACATGCTAGTGAGCTGTGTGCTGAACTATATAATACAGATGTACCATCAGTGACTAAAGGCCTTGATGAAAATGGCTTTAATTTCACAAGAGCATAGAAGTCAGCCATGATACTGATAACTGACTTCAGAAGGCTCATGCATCCTTCTACATTATACATGCACATTTAACCTTTGAGGCTTGTTCTTACAATGACATTTCACAGCTGTAATAGCTGATGCATTCATACAGCTCACAGATAGCAGCCAGGTATGTTTGTATAGTCTGTTTGTATCATTAAGGGAGGATTGTGTAACTGCATGCACGCCCAGCCTTGGTTGCCCTGGGAGACCACACATGGTTATAATCCTCACCTCTCAAATCAAGGGTTTACTGTGTACATCACATTAGTGATTAGAATAAAGGCTGTAATGCTGTAGTGATAACAAATAACAAGGATAAAAAGCTTTGCCTTGAAACATACATATTCTAAAAGACAGCAGTACCAACACCAGCACTGTCCATGTTCTACATACCAAGTGTATTATACTATACAGCAGTATACAAACAACTAAATACAATCAAAATATGCAAAGAAAAGTACCTTTTGTACTAAATATAGCAAGGAGAGAGGAAACACTTTTGCCAAAGAATTCATATTTAGTTCATCAAGGTCATCTCCCGTCTGTTCCTCTGTATGTTAATAACATTAGTCGCACCTTTCTGTGGCATGTAAAAACAACAAAATTCTTGGTTTTGGTGAACTCATTGTCAGCGTTTCCTTTCAATCAGCAGGTCTGACTGATCAAAATCCATTCTCTGCATCACTGAAGCGTTCAGTGCACTACAGACAAACTCATTGTGATGTCCAGGCATATTATGGCCTGGAAAGAACTTCACACGCAGACACAAATGACAAAACAGCAGGCCCAACATGTCTCGGTGGTGAACACATTGACATGATGATGCTAAAAGGACATATCATGCAGCCTAAATGTGGGACTGACATGGTTCAATGTCTTCAGAGAATAATGTCCAGAAAGGTCCAGTTAGAATTGGCTCCAGCACCACCACTAACTCAAAGCATAAGCAGCAGATAAGAGATGGATAAAGGGAATTTCTTAGCTGGATGTGGCTTATTTTTTTAAATGGAATCACCCTCTTAAGATGACAGAGCCTATTTAAAGACTGCAAACATGTTCCTTGAGTCAAAAATCCTTGATTTTTACTGTGATCGAACTATTTTCACTTTTCATCTGCTGATAATTACTTTTGCTTGACAGACACTAGTATGCAAAAAGCACTTAAAAATGTCAGAAGCAAAGAGTGTGATTTTTTCCAACACATTTCAGTTTTCATTTCCTGCATAATTGCTTCTTTTTCTGATGTATGTTCATGCACAATTAAGTATATCTTATTTGCAATTACTTCTAGCGATGTGCTCTGATCTTTCAGTTTCTACAAATGGAAACCATCTTAATTGCTTAAAGGAAAAGGTTATGACACACATGCCATCTGGGTTGATCTTTCACAAATTCTAATTCCTTATCACCTGTAATGAAAGGGGTTTTTATATGATGACTCAATCTCATTCAAAGCTTCTGCTGAATGTTCTCTGATGCAGCCGATAAACGAGAGCCATCACATTCTGACATCGAAGATACTAGAAATAAACTGTAATAAGCCACAAAAAAGAGGCTGCTATTATCTTACTTTTGATGACTGAAACAGGTGACATTAGAACTAATCTGTAAAAAATAAACTGAAGCATTACTAATTTGTAGGTATTATTTTTCTACTCTGACAAAGCAAGTTGATTTCAGGATTGATTTTTGTTACTGGCTGTGCCCTTTCTTGTTATAGAAGTGAATTTGATGAAACACCAAAAAGAAGTGTTTCTCAATGACCAATGAACAAGATTGCTTCTCAAGCATAAGTTAAACTGTTATCCACTTTCTGGAATATCTCACAAAATCACACCACACAGGTGGGAAGCAGTATTTGTGCTGATTTAATTATGATTGTAAAGAAGTACAGGACATGGCGAGAGACATCACACAGAAAATCCTTCTTTGGTCTGTGTGAAATAAAAAAAACATAATTTATCCACACACTGGTGCTACAGCAAAATGTTCTTTGCAAATGCATACACATGCAGTGCATGCAGTCTCTTGTATGTGAGCATACAAGCAGTTACAGACAACTGCACATGCTTACATGAGAAAAACAGAGTCAACCTACAAATGAACAGACACTTCACACATCGACCAGACCTTCTGTTGACACCGATTTAGCAAAAGGAAATGTGAGGTCTTTTCATGATCAGCAGACACAACTGGACAAATGTTTATGTTCTGCATTTCAAGATGCATGCACACACACACACACAACACAAATGCTGACTTATATATGTACATACACATGCATTATATGTGTCTGTAAGAACAAGCATGGATCAGCTAAAGCAGATCTTTGCTCACTATCTGTCTGAGACTATGAAGCAGTCTGAATTAATTGGACACCAAATATGTCCTGCTGTTTGTTGTTGTTTTTAAGATATGTAACTAAATAGGTCATCGAGCAGGCCGATGCACTTGGATCACATTCACGTTCTGGGACAGTTCATGAGTCACAGCATCACATTTGACACCCTTACACGGAGCGAACAAGACACACGCAGCATAGCAGCCAAACTGGATTTGACAGAAAATTCATAAAGCAGACAGAATCAAAACAAAAAACCAAAAAACAAGCCACTGTCAAATTTTTAAATAATTGCTCTGTGGGTAACAGAGTAAATGTCATGGCTTTATAAACTCATACTTATGCAAAGAAACAAAGCCCAATGTCAGTAACACCATCTCAACAAACCTCAGGTAAAAGCCCAGCCAGAGACTAAACAAGGTCAAAGTAATCTAAGCAGGTCAGTGTATGTTATTCTGACCTCTTTTCAAGGACAAATTTATATGGTGCAATCAATCAAACAATCCTACTTCCCTTTACATTAGCCTCAGAGAGCTGTCCAGATGGATTAAGAGGTCACATCATGGCGACATCATCATGTCACACAAAGGCACGGACACACACACACACACAGACAAAACTGACGAGGGGAAACTACTGTCAAAAAGCAGAACACTCTGTTTCTTTTTCTTTGAAACTGGTCACAAAAGGTTTTCTCTTTGTTTGACATTTGATATTTATGTTTGATTGATGTTTGAGAACATGTAGAGTGATAGGAAAAAAGGGTGCCCCGTTGCTTGTGCCCATTTTTAGTCTTTTTTTTTTTTGGTTTATCCATTTCTCTCATCAGGGGTGAAATACATCAAGACGTTTTAAATATTAATTTAAAAAGATTTCTGATACCTGCTACAAATAAAGGGACAAAGATTGTTTTTTTGTATTTCTCCAAGCTATACACGCTCGAGAATTATTTCATACCTTTCAATGAAATAAACATGGGTTTATCCATTTTTGAACTGATGCTTCTGCCTGTCAAAACAAAACAGACTGATGCCAAACGTCTCCCTTTCTTCATGTGCCGCTAACTGGCAACGTAGTAGAGAAAATAACCAAGGCGATAAGTCAATCAAGCTTAGTGCAAAGCACAGGGGCAGAGAATTTACTTTGACACTCTCACCCCCTCCCCTGGCAAAGTCTTTAAACTGGCAAGATGGCAGGTTTCAAGACCTGTAGAGAAACATGGCTGTGATTGAATGAGAATTTTGTTTCCCCAGGGAAATACACAAACCAAGAGCAAGAGGCTACAGCCAAATTAGCGGCTCTGTGAAGGTGTACTGAGCTAAATGCAAACAAACACCAAGCTGACACACATAAAAATGACGCTGATGAGTATCAGGTATGATGTTTATCATGTTCACATCCTAGTTGAATGTGTAAGCAAGCAGACATTTACTAATTAGCACTAAATGCAAAGTGTAGATGTAGATATTAGTTTGTGATTTTATTAGTTTTGCAGGTTTTTAGTCCAAGCATTACAGTAGTACACCACAGGAGCAATACTTTTTTTCAATAAAAGTATTAGTATTAAAGAGAAAGAAAATGCTACTAAACCAAATAATGCTGAATTATTGTGTTTCCTGAACACAATTTGATTTTAGATGGTCTATCTTATTACTGTGTGTCTATGGGCAGGTTCACGTTGGATATTACCAAAAACACTAGATGATGAGGGCAGAAGAGCCCCTGACTGTGGTGTGCTGTGCAAATGCTCCTGTAGAAGCGCTTGTCCTAATGTCCACATCATCAGCCTGGAGTTATGGACTACTTGGGGTTAGGGTGTTATGAGGTTAAGACTCTCAATCATTTCTAAAACATCAAAAACATTTAGTATAACTCTCTAACTCCATACATTGCAGCTGTCGGGTGGTTTTTTCCACTTAGAGGCTCTGGTGCTCACCCCTAGAAAAAACAAACTGTCTAAGATGAGCTTGGACAATCTTGTAATGAGATGTGATTGCTTCACTAGGACTAGCTTAATGTGTCAGTGCAGTTAAAACAGAACAGATGTGACTTGTAGGTGTGGAGGACTTGTTTGTTTGAGGAGTTGTCTGTCAACCAAGTAATAAAACTACTAATACTATATTGCTGCTGAGTAATGAGGAAATTAATGCAACTAATTTGTCAGTGGGAAATAAGCAATGAGCAATAAATTTGTTTCCCATAATGTTCCCAATACTGATGTTATGCTACACAGAGCATATCAACTTTAACTTACTACAATTTAAGAAGTAAACTACTAGCACTGTATGATGCCGAGAAGAAAACCAAATGCCTCAGGAAACTTAGCATCCAGTGCCTTTATAAACTCTTTGTTGCCACCTGACAGTACTGCAGCAAAAACCATCCTAGACTCTCCTCTGTCCTCCTCCAGGTAGCCTGTGTTTCCCTTCTTCTTTAAGCCATTTGTCATTACACAGGCTTATCCAAGGTTTCCATGGCAACTGGTAACGGGTATCAACCAATGAGGTGAAAAGAGATAAACGCTGATCATCAGTTAAATAAGCAATAAAAAAAAACCTAAAATTGAGCACTCAGTTTTGAGAAACATCAGGGAAATTCAGTTTTCATAAATTCACCAACTGCTATTCATTACCAACAACAAAAAGCCAAGTGTGTAACTTTTCTTCCTGCTCAAAAGCATCTTCACAACCGCTGGTGGAGCATTTTTAAATGCCAGGCTGATTCAGGCAGTTTCATCATACTCTCGATAAAGTGCTTTGGGAAGACCAGCACACATGGATGGGGAGGGGAGTGCTCATTGGTGTCAAACCAGATCCCTCCACTTTAACATATATAAAGCTGTGACCTTTAAGACTGGTGCTTTCATTATTTTAGTGGTTCATAGATAAGACTGTAAACATGGCAGCCCTGCAGTTTCACCGGCTGAACCACAGAGATAGTTGTGCCGGCAAACAACAGACTTGTGTTGGGTTTACATTCCAAGCACCTCTGCTTTGTGGTTTCCATCTTAGTAGAGAATATAAATGGCAATATGCAACATTACCATGTGCTTGTGAGTTCTGATTCAGTGTCCTTTTCCCCACACCTGTCCCTCTCATAATGGTTCTCCTGCAAATTATAATTGTTTCCTTTCTAGCTCCTAGCAGCAAATTACATGATTAGTCACTGCAATCGACAAGCATTAATCACTGCCAATTCAACACAGTCTGTGTAGCTGAAGTATTACAAATTTCAGTGACATGCATGTTTCCATCTGTGTGTTTCAGGAGTTGCTGCTTGACAAGGTAACAATGAAAGTGTCTTACATGCAGAAAGCAGCTCTGGGGACCATAATCAGGTATATTTAAGGGTGTGAATGCAGACTGTGCACACAGTTCATAGGGTTAATGAGATGCCTGTCTATATGCGTTTGCATTTTGAGTTGAAAGCAGTCTCTATCTTCTGTTTTAACATTTTTTACTACATGATGTAGAGGCTGGCTACAGGTCCAGACAACTCTGAAGAGCATACTGTACATGTATGAGGATTTTCACCAGAGCTGAAGCTGCAACAGACTTCAGTTTTCAGTTACACAAACATTCCTCAGAAATCCTCTACATGAACACAACATATCATCACAGTCATACTGTAGAAGTCATACTGTAACAGTAGGTGCAGAGGATTGATGTAGTGCAGCTACAAGGTGAAAGTGCAAGTGTTTTTATGTGTAGGTAGGTTCAGTGAAATGTGTGTGTTGTCTATACCTCTGAGCAACTCATTTGCATTTCCAATTCCAGGTTCTGAGTGGGCAGCTTGTAACAGACGAGCTGTTGGATTTGTCAAAAGGGAACTGACCGAAAAACTAGGCCCCAGGTCTTCGGTTTAGATGCAAGAAAAACTACACATTTAAACCTAAATCAGTAGAGGAAGTAAATGTCAAATTACTGTACTTCACAGCACTACAGCCATCCTGGTGTGAGTCCTTATGCCCAAAACAATTTCCTTCTCTACTTTGCAGCCTGTGTCTATTGAAATCATGTTGCTGTACCAGCATATAAATCAAATAGCCTGATACTTTTTATAGAACCAACAAGAATAAATAAATAAACTGCAACAAACATAAATAAAGTACAATAAACCATCACTAAGGCAGTAAACAATCATTAAATAATAAATAATTATTATATAATAAAATAAAATCTCCACAGCCACTGCTGCCTACAAACACATTTATTAAGGAAAATGAGAGCCTGCACAGTTTTAGGACACACACCAAACGCCACGATGCTCCTTAGCGCGGAGGCTGTGGATGTTCTCTATAAAGTGAATTACAGCCACTGAGCAAGTGTTGTACTCACCGGTCTGGACTTCGTTCTGAGTTCTGTGCAGTTCCCCAAAAATCTGCTCTGGGTTCAACTTCCCTGCAGGTTCAGTGCTCAGTGAAAAATAAGTCACCCCATCCAAAACTACAGTGTTCAGGCTCTGAGCTGTGCGGCCTGCATCCATGAGGAGCGACCTGGTCTCAACACGTCACTAAACGGGCTACAGCCACTTCTGACACCATCAGTATTATTAGCATTTAGCCGGACCCAACATGCACCTGGGGATCATGCATCATCTCAGGTGTGCTTGATGAGCGTCACACTGCCCAATCGCGGAGTGGTGCGTTCTGATCAATGTAGATGTAGTATGTAGATGTAGGATGTAGATCTAGTTTCTATTTGTATTTATTTATTTAGTATTTATTCTCTTAATGTTATTGCATTTTTGTACTGTTCACAAACTGTCAGGCCTGCTGGGAGCGCTGTCCTTCAGGACATAAACACACGGCTCCTTCTGTTTGTTCATATTTCTGTCATTGACTTTTGGTTTATTGCAATAACTGCCATTTTAAATATGCCAAAGAATATTACTTGAGATAAAAACAAAATGCTCTTTCTAAATAAATACAAAAACTGCTATAAATATTTGCTACTGTAGAAACAAGTTTAATTAAATATATGGAGTAAAAAAAAAAAGTGGTAAGAATTTCCTGTTTGACAAAGTTTGGTGGATTTGCAGCATTATTGGTCTCTGTGTTGTTGTGCGTCAGGTCAGGATGGCTCATGTTATATTAACATTATCTTAATATTGTCTGTGCTAAGCAAATCAAACCATGCTCACATTTAGTGTCATCCTTAACAGATTCACATTTTTCAAGTCTGTCTTAAAACATGATTCATATGTGTGTATTTAGCCTCTATTGAAATAATTGTTGGTTGCTGGAATAACATCAGCTGAAAGCTAGTAAAGCTTCATTGGTGTGATTAGGACAAATCAAATGGTTATCTTGAAACAGCTGTAGCCATTTCGTTCTGAAATTTATCTTCTCAAAATTGGACAAACTTTGCATTTATACGTTGCTGCCTGGCACAACAGTTTCTGGATTTACTGAAAGCCAGTGAGAACAGAAAAATCAAGTGAAATTTAATCACAAACAGTATTTGTTCAAGATAAAATAATATGTCTGTAGATTATCTGACTGCTGAACTTGAATGCACACATAGTGGAGAGAGAAATATAATGAAATGCATGAATTTCTGTATGCGAGTGAGTCAAAAGCCCTAAGGAAATGCCATGGAAACCGAACCCTGCTCAGTTATCTGTCTCAGTGAAGAGACGGGGGAGGAGGTGGGAAGTAGGTTGGAATAAGAGGCAGGAGACAGGTTGAGCAGGAGGTGCAGATGAGTGAATGTGAGAAGGGGAATAAAGTGAAAAGATGGGAAAGTTAAGAGAATGCAGAGTGAGAAGGGGGCGAGTGAATGTATGTGATCAATATTCCCTCTGCTTACACACCCTAGAAACTTGAAGACACTGCACACTAGCAGATGTTGAGATAATGATGAGTTTTCTATAAGGTAGAAATTATTCATGCTATACGTCTTTGACGCATCTTGTATGCAGAGTGAAGTAGTTCGGCAGTGGCAGGGGAGATAGCCTTATCTTTATGGAAAGAGATTTATTAATGGGGCAGCTACTGGATTATTGATTTAGGAATCTACAGAGTAGAACACTCTCAAATATTATGTCCTTATGCATATAGTCCTTTAAATTGCTTCATGGGATATATGTGAGCTTATTTAAATCTGCATTAATCAATGCTTTCATCTTAACACTGAATAAAATGACTGTGTGTAAGGTGTCACCTGTAGAAAAGGACTAGGTGGAGGCAGAGTGGCAGAGGGAGCAGTAATCAGGATTAAGGTGGATGAGGACTATGCTGGTTTGTGTGATAAAACACACTGTGCATGTATGTGCGTGGACCAGGAGCTAATTTCCTCAAATGTTTTGCCTCCAACTTGTGCAGAGATCCACCTGCTGCTCAGCCTGTTGGAGTGTTGAGAATAACAGTGAAGATCCATAATCTTTTAGTAAGAAAGGCATAAAGTTGCCCTTCAGGGAGGCTTGTTGTCAGGGACAACATCATGATCTGCCATTGATGAGAAGTTTACTGTGGTAAAATATCAACAAAGTGTTTCTAAGATTTACGTCCATCTGTTGCGATTCAATAAAACATTTTGCCATCTGCCTTGTTTGTCTCCTGTAACATTTTGAGATCTGCTGTACACACAAACACACACTGTGGTATGTAATTTGTAGCTGTCACTTTGATCCTCAGGTTGTATATATTTATTTTATATGATGACCCATATGTTTATCTATCTATCTGTCTACTGCATTTAATGAAAAGTTGAATTAAATGTCACTGGGCACACTCAGGCCTGATTACTGCCTGACCTGTTGAATCAAGAAATCACTTAAACAGAACCTGTCTGACAAAGTGAAGCATACTACAAACTAAATTTGATCAGAGCGCATAAAATATAGAAACACAAGCACAGATTCACATCATCTACATAAGAACAGGCAACATCCCAGAGAGCTGGATGCACACTTCCCAAAATCATTAAAAGGTTTATGTTTAACAGGAATAAAGAGCTGAAAAGACAGTTTGGAGTATTGCTGGGCTATATCATTTCCAGGTGGATTGGAGGAGTGAAAGCCCAATGTTGACTCTCCTTTTGGCTGTATTTTGGTTTCTTCTGACTCCTG
This sequence comes from Mastacembelus armatus, assembly GCF_900324485.2. Lineage (NCBI taxonomy): Eukaryota > Metazoa > Chordata > Actinopteri > Synbranchiformes > Mastacembelidae > Mastacembelus > Mastacembelus armatus. The sequence goes on from NC_046633.1 coordinate 23,318,235, forward strand.
AGGGAAATGTTTGCTGTCAGTTTTCTGCAGTAGCTCACAGTCATTTATTTTAGAGCTTTTTTGTGGAAAGCACATGGGGAGCTAATGCAAAATGAAAACAGCACTCATGTCGTGCACATCTGTACAGTATGTGTACACACAGCCACGAGAAATATCAGCCTGGTCTCTTTGAAAGCCGTAGTTCGGACAGCAGCATGGAAGATAACAACTTCTGATTGACTTATCAACATGACTTAACATTTCATTATTAGTGTTGACAGGACAAAGCTCAGCTGCACTTCTCAACCTATTGACCCAGTTCTGTGAGTGTGTGGGAACATCTGAGCAGGTTTTCATGAACTGAAGAGGGAGATGCCAAACAACAAAGATATGGGAGTATCTTTCAACACAACCAACATAGTGGATCAAATGTGATTATTTAGCTTATAATAACATTTTTTTTGCAGAGATGTATTCTACAACACGGTTGGCTGGTTTGAAACCCATCAGGGACCTTCCTGTGTGGAGTCTGCAGGTTCTCCCTGTGCTTGTGTGGGTTTTCTCCAGGTACTCTGGTTTCCTCCCACAGTCCAAAAACATGTATGTCAGGTTGATTGGTGACTCTAAATTGTCCATAGGAGTGAGTGTGAGTGTGTGAGGTTGTTTGTCTCTATGTGGCCCTGTGATGGACTGGGGACCTGTCCAGGGTGGACCCCTGCCTTTCACCCAAAGAGAGCTGGGATAGGCTCCAGCTGATCCCTGGGACCCTGGTTAGGAATCAGGGGGTATAGATGATGGATGGATGGATGGATTTGGTTGGTGTTGCTCTCCGGGTAAGCGAATCACTTTTGTCTTGCAAGCGTATCGTGTCGTGTGTGTGTTGTATAGTTCGTCTACAGACTAGCAACAGACTAGCTATAGTTTAACACACCTAAAAACTAACGAAACTCTAAACAATCCATTAACTGCTACATTCCTGTACTAGTCAAGTACCTTTCTATTTTGACCGGTATTTATTGCTATTTCCTGACTTAGCGCTCGTTAGCCTACCGGTTAGCTTAGCTAGCTAGTTAGCTTAGCTAACATGGCCTCTCCCTCTCTCTCTCTTTCAGGCTCGGTGTGCCACATGTTTAGTTATTCCTCTGCCTCCTTTAGCGATAATGATACCTGTAATAAGTGTAAGGTTCTGTTAGCCTTGGAGGCGAGGATCACTGATTTGGAAACGCGGCTCCTCACCTTTGAACAAAAGCCAGCTAGCCTAGCCCCGTTAGCTGGTGTGGAGCCACCGAGCTCAGGGTCTGTTAGCGGTCCAAGGGCAGCTCCGGTTCAGCCCGGAGAATTAGCCTGGGCGACGGTCCGACGGAAACGTACTCCTAAGCAGAAGCCCACGGCTCATCACCTGCCTGTTCACGTTTCTAATAGATTTTCCCCGCTCAGCGACACACCCACTGAGAAACCGACTCTGATAATTGGCGATTCCATAGTCAGAAACGTGAAAATAGAGACACCAGCGACCATAGTCAAATGTATTCCTGGGGCCAGAGCGGGCGACATCGAGTCAAATCTGAAGCTGCTGGCTAAGGCTAATCGTAAATATGGGAAAATTATTATTCACGTCGGCAGCAATGACACCCGATTACGCCAATCGGAGGTCACTAAAATTAATGTTGAGTTGGTGTGTAACTTTGCTAAATTAATGTCGGACTCCGTAGTTTTCTCTGGACCCCTCCCCAATCTGACCAGCGATGGCATGTTTAGCTGCATGTCGTCGTTCCGTCGCTGGCTGTCTAGGTGGTGTCCAGCAAACGATGTGGGCTTCATAGACAATTGGGCCACTTTCTGGGGAAAACTCCGTCTGGTAGCGAGAGATGGCATCCATCAATTCAATTCAATTTTTCAATTCAATTCAATTTTATTTGTATAGCGCCAAATCACAATACAAATCATCTCAAGGCACTTTACAAAAACTAAAACTAAAAACCCAACAATTCCCTTATGAGCAAGCACTTGGCGACAGTGGAGAGGAAAAACTCCCTTTAACGGAAGAAAAAACCTCCAGCAGAACCGGGCTCAGTTTGGGCGGCCATCTAGCTCGACCGGTTGGGGTGAGTGGATAGAGGAGAGAGGAAAGAACAACAACAATAAACAACAAATAGACACTGCAGGTTGGTGGGACCAGTAACTGCACATCAGCGATATACAGCTCCAGGACCAGGGACACCTGCAGAAGGTACAGAGACAACAGAGAGAGAGGGAGAGAGCACAAACTAGGGGAGAGAGAGAGCACAAGGTTAGTAACATTCAATGGTGGAATATACATGAGGTGGGAGGAGAGAAGAGAGGGGAGGGGAAGGGAAAGGGGGGGGGGTTAGGGTAGGGAAGCTCAGTGCACCAATGGTCCTCGGGCAGTCTAGGCCTATAGCAGCATAACTAAGGGATGGTTCAGGGTTGCCTGAAGCCAGCCCTAACTATATGCTTTGTCAAAGAGGAAGGTTTTAAGTCTAGCCTTAAAAGTATAGAGAGTGTCTGCCTCCTGAACCCAGGCTGGGAGCTGGTTCCATAGGAGAGGAGCTTGATAACTAAAGGCTCTGCCTCCCATTCTGCTTCTGGAAACTCTGGGAACCACAAGTAGACCTGCACTCTGAGAGCGAAGTGGTCTATTGGGATAATATGGTACTATGAGGTCTTTAAGGTATGAAGGAGCTTGATTATGAAGGGATTTGTATGTGAGAAGAAGGATTTTAAATTCTATTCTATATTTTACAGGGAGCCAATGAAGAGAAGCCAATATAGGAGAAATATGATCTCTCTTGCTAGTTCCTGTCAGGACTCTGGCAGGTTTTCATTTGACAGGTGCCTCAGTAGAACAGTGGATCTCCGTAATAACATAATTCCAGTGAAAAACATTAATTCACATCAAAATCACTCACATTTGATTTGACTGGCATTCATTTCCTGGAGACACACCCTAACCATTACTTGCCTAACCCCAAACCATCACCCTAAAGTTTAGTGATTTACATGGTGCAGACAAGCATCTTCTCCTGACAAGGCCAAGAGTGTGAATTTTGCTCCCCCAAACACAAACACACACATTTGTACAGTCCGCAGTACAGTAGCTACTGTACATGTCCATACTGCCGTGCCTGTTGTTGTGAGAAGTTTATCCTCCGTACATTCATGCTAACAAACATGCAGCAGTCCAGCACGAGGGGACTGATGTTGCTGTCCAACAGAGGCATTTTAATTAAACAAGATGGACTTTCCAGTGACGATACAAGGAATTCCTATTTGTGGAAGATGTTTTTCTAGAAAGGCAGACTATAATGTGGTACAGTGTAGTCATTTAGCGAAATACACTGTGTGCCTGGTTAGTGATTACTCCTCTCATCTCACTGCTCCACACAGCCATTAGAGCTCAGTAATTCAGTGGTTTACTGCTCTGGTCTCACAGCTGTTATTGTGATTTGTCCCATATCAGGACAAGATGAAGCTTGGCAAGAGAAGGTTAGGGAGTATCCATAGTTTTGACTGTGCTAGTTGTTAATTGTTATAATTTTTTTGACTCACAATAAGCATGGTTAATCTCTGACAAGCATGAAAAGGCTCCCTTGCTGAGTCTGGGTTGCAGGGACAGAGAGGGCTAAGGGGCTAAATGAAGGACAGCGAGACAGACAGAGGAAAAACAAACCCTTTGAATCAGGGCAGTGAGCATGAAACACAAGCCTGCGAGCCACAAGATGATGTCGTTTTGGAGTAAGTTGTCATCTGGAGTGTTCTTACTTCCACTGAACTGTACATAAGCTGAGCTGATGCCTCATACATACAGAACAAGATAAGCACTTGGTCAAATATGTGAAATTCTGTAGTTTCAACAGAATTATTTATCAAAGCTCAACCATGACTCATCTAGCTTGCCCAGTAAAGCACATTATTACCTAGGATCAAGAAAACAGCACTGACAAATATTCAGCAGGCAGTATGATGGAAAGAAACTGGAACAGGAGATGTTTGTGAAAACAAAGGAAAACCACTGACATACATCCCCTTTACATCCATCTTCAGCCTCTAGAGACCATCGATACTTAATCGTACAAATATACATTTAATAATTGTGCTTTTTCTTTCTAAGGTTAAGGGATTTAAATTGATTTTTTTTGCACTATTTATTAAAATGCACACATTGTGAAAATAGAGCTTGCACTGCTGTCTGTGCACCTGCTGCTGTCACTGTCATGAATCCAAGTGTCCCCAACTCTGGGTTGTTTACTGATCTGCAAGAAGTGAAGTCATGTAGGCTGTGCAGCAGTGTGGGGAGTCTTCTGAGCTGAGTCTGCTCCCACAGTTACCAGTGCCTAAAGCTGCCTGCAGATATCTGAATAAACAAAAAAGCATTGACAGACAAACAGCATTAGCAGCTGAATCACTGTGATTTTATGGTAAATGTCATTTATTTAATATGTGTAACATGCAGGTATTTTGTTATTATTGCTGTTTTGCTGTTCATGTAAAACTCTTATCTTGTGTCATGGTTCTTTCTGCATTATATAAGAAAAGATTTTTTTGAGAATGATCAAAAAAAAATCTTTCTTGCTCTTTTGCCATTAAAAGTGGTTGCTGCACTGCTGCATTCACATCTGGAACTGGACTAGTGAAAAGTGTGAGTGATCACGTGACTGTAAAGTCACAAAAAATTCTCAGCTCTATCCATATAAAAAATAATCCTAACTCAGTTGTACCTATGATCCAAAGGCTATAGTGACTGTATTGTGTTAAAATCAAATAAAAATTTGTGTTTGTGGATTTTGAGCAACCAAGAGTAATCGTTAAAAAAAACTCCTTTCTTCCCCTCCTTTGTATTAGACCTCGTATATCAACTGGTAGCTTTGAGTGTACCTGAAATCAACAGCTATGAATTTTGACAAATGTATTTTTAATGTCTAAGAATCACATCTCTGATGTTTACAGCTGAGAAGCATAGGTAAAAAAAAAAAACGTTATTGTTATAATAGAAAAATGCAACAATACTCAAACTGTACATGTACACAACAAGTCTTTAAAGAGAAACTAAATATAATTACTGATAAACAAAGGTAAAGGTAACTATATTATCATTAGCTCACAGCTGTTGACCTCACAGTAAGACCAGAGAAATATCTGCTGCAATAACAAAGTGCTGTAGTGCCCTAGATATGTCTCCATCAGAGACTCCACTAAATGACACAATTTACCAGCGATCACACACAATTAACACAATAATAAGATAATACTAAGTAAGTGCACTCCAGTGATTCAACCCATCACGCTTCCATAATGGCCTGTGAAAAATGAAACTGTAATTTATATGTGGAAAATTGAGTGTGATAATGGCTCTACATGAGGCACCGGTTTCTTAGATTTTCAGCGCCACATTTGTATGATTTTGACTTATCATCTGCCTGAGGGAGAAAATATGTGGGTCCCTGATAACAGCCAGTGATGCATGGTTGTGGTGTTGTCCATCCATCCATCCATTACCTATACCTGCTTATTCCTAACCAGGGTCACAGGGATCTGGCTGGAGCCTATCCCAGCTCTCTCTGGGTGAAAGGCAGGGGTCCACCCTGGACAGGTCACCAGTCCATCACAGGGCCACATAGAGACAAACAACCTCACACACTCACACTCACTCCTATGGACAATTTAGAGTCACCAATCAACCTGACATACATGTTTTTGGACTGTGGGAGTTGCAGAACTCAAAGCAAACAAAAGTCAGCACATTTATCAGGGACAACACCTGGCTACATCTGAATCAGAAGAAACTTGGTCTTTAAGTTGGCTCAGCATTCACATGTTGCAGCTAAATGCTTACTTCTGCATGCGAACAACTGAATAACAACAATGCTAACCTGTGGACATTTAGCAGGGAAAGTTTCAGCCTATCGCATGTTAGTGTTTTCAAAATACCTCAACTAAACACATTCATTAGAAACATAAGATTCAGTCGAGATCTGATGATGTTGCTACTGGAAAAGTCATGCACAAAACTTCAACACAGTCAAATGCTGTAATCAGTTGGCAGCACGTTATCATTTCTGTGCAAATATCAATTATGCATAGAAATTACCATGAAACATGAATAAAAACACTAAAGGCTATGTAAAAAACAAAAAACAACTACAATATGACAATGTGACTGTTTTAGAGATTCACCATCATGGTTTCTTGTTTAATGCAACACAGTTTTTATTATTTGAAAGCAGGGTAATGAAACGGGCATCAAAGAGTAGAAGGAATAAAATGTAGGGTAATGATTTGAGGCAGGTTATGCAACACATTCATACTCAGTGAATCAGAGCATCACTCTGTGCACACTCACACCTACAGAGAAGACTTGTCTCATGATGGACGACTCTTAGTATTTACTACAATAAATGAACCTTGGAGATCATTTTATGTGTAAGTGAGCTTACACATAATGACTCTTTCTTTTCGGAGAAAGAGTCATTACAATTATGTGCCATAGACAATTCAGATTTTCATATTTTTTATTCAAACAACACTTCTTCACTTTTGCTTTCTATTCACGTTTATTATTTGGTTCGTTTTAAAATTCAACTTTATGCACCTGCATTCTGAGATTTGCCTCATTCAGTGAACAATCCAACTAGTAGCTCCATCCACAGTTGATCATAATGGGCAAGGTGAGTTTATTTACTGTACTTTCTAATATAACCTGTTCTGGGCATCAGATAAGTTTAAATAGACAAAGCCAATAACTCTATGTCCCTGAATTGACCTGCCATCTTTCCCTCTCTGGCATATGAGTCTCATGAGCCTCAGGATGGATTTGGCACTGGCTGCCTCTCCTCTGTCAACCCACAAAAGCATGACAGACTTTCAGATTAAGAGTCAGATTTGAGGTTAATCATTATCAGTCACAAAAGAGCTGTGACTAAGTTTGCACCTGTGGCTGAGAATACACAAACAAAAAAGGCAAATGCAAATACACACAGACATATATGCAATATATCTACACCTCAAAAAAAAACTAACAACTAGGATGTTTTTTCTTTTCAAAATGCTGCTTTCTTTCCCTTTGCAGATTTTTATTTTCATCACATACAGCGTCATCTCTTGGAATCGGGGCTGTGATGAATTCGACTGGATGTGGCTTGACTGATCACCCAGCCGTCACGCGGTTGAGCAGCCCAGTACAGACTGACAAACCATCTGACTGCTGCTGACTCACACATGCACACATGCATGTAGACTGTCACACAGTAAATCATTAAAAAAGCTTGAATCCAAAAGCTTTTCATTCTCTTGTGAGAGAAATGATTCAGATGATATTGTCAAACAAAATGACTTCAAATATAGGCAGAACAAAAGAAAAAGATGCAACAACAACTAAGAAATAGACAATATAGGTGCAGTATGTAAACAGCACAATACAAAATGGATAGAAGAAGACCAAAACTCAGACCAAAAAAAATCACTTAGTTGCCCTGTCTTTGAGTCTCACTCCTAAAGGTGTAGGAGAGTTGGGCGACCTTTTACATGTCTGTTTCCATGGACTCATTGTGTCATATGTATTAGGCTCCTTAACACCTGTAAACAAAACTGATGTTTCCATGTTTATGATCAAAACTCTGTGAAACTGTGAATAATTCAGCTGTAATATTCTTATTTCCTCCCTTTTCACTCTCTGAGATGCACAAACAAACACAGAAAGCCCACACATTCACGCAACAAGCGCATACTGAGGGTGCTGGGACTCTGCTTGTCTTGTTTCCAGAAACGTCTCAACACTGAGTCACCGTTAAACCAACAGACTGATTATAGAACAGGATACATTAATCCACATTTTTAGAAGTGAGTCATGAGGCTGAGAGGTTTCACTTGCTTCCTGTTGACTCTCCATTTGGTGTGTACACTTTCTGAATGAAGATTAGCGATAACATTACTCAAATATTTAATTAGGGCCCACTATTTCAGCTATTTACGTTCTCAACTGAGTTATGCCAATGTTGTTTGACAGATAATGAGCATGTCGTTTGACTGAAACTCAATACAGCTTCATTTCACAGGAAGCTCTCAGTAGTAACATGAGCTGACAGCAGTTTGCACCCATGTGACTGTGGAGAAGTTTGTAACCCCATCTCACATTTCAAGAAATGTTACAATCACAAAAGAACTAAATGACAGCCAACTTTCAGGGTCAATAAGGCCTATAAGCAACATTTATATTAGCTGTGAGAATATAAAAAAGATGTATTTCATCATAAATGCAAAATTCTTATGTGGCACTGTAATCAGATTCATTGCTGTGAACCTATTTCTTATTTGCCCTGTCAAGTATTAAAAGTGATTTACTCAGACATGTTTCTCATGAGTGACGTTTTAATTAGCTCTTACTCGCTTGACTAATGAACTGATTTTAATTCAATTAAGACATTAATGCTCAGTGCCCCCCAGACAGTATCACTCAAAATGAAGGTCAGTGCCTTTGATTTAACAGCTCTCAACTCAACAGATTTTAACCATCAGTCATGGTTAAAGATGCGGTGAATCATTGAATAGATTCTCCTTTTTTTTGTGAGCCCATCCTTTACCATGATCTGCACTGATTTATCACCTGAGCACATTTCACTGGAAAGCAGTACTAGGACGTTGTAGCTTTGAGCGTTGAGAGCAGAAATTACCATAACACCTGTGAGTCATTTTTCCAGGGTTTATATTGTGAGCATCCACAGCTCACACCCAATACCAGTATGCATAATGCAGGCACATTAATATTTTAATTTTGATGATAGAGATGAGAGGAGGCTGTTACTGTGTGAAGGTGGTTCCTGGTGGCTATTAAAAATTCTAAACATTTTGAGAACCTTCAATATTCTAGTCACTGTCAAGACAAAGCATTATCAAGATAGATACAGAAGCTGCCAGAGCCCGTTTGTCCCTGTGAGGAACTGTGTCCTGAGTCGAGGTGTTCTATATAAAAATGCAAAACAAGAATAAAAAGGTGCCATAACAATAAACTCGTACTAACGGCATCTTCATAGGAGAAAGAAAGTCTGCTCAAAGTTCATAAAGTACATTTTCTTTTACATCGTCAGCCTGCTAATAACAAAAGACCAGTTAATTTTGGTGCCATGAGTATCCCTGTTTAGCAGATTAAAGCAGTGTTCTTAATAAACCTATACCTGCTGTTCAAAATACACAAAAATGAGTTTAGGGGCTTTTGGTTTGGAATTCTGTTTTATATTTCTCAATCTGTATCAGAGGTGAGCACTAAAAAATTAATTGGGCTGTTTCTATCTGATGAATGCCCATGGAAGCAAGGATTGTTGAGACTGAGTGCTACAAAGCATTATGACAGATGTACGCTGCAGAGAAAACAACTTTAGTTAGAATAAATAGCAGAACAACTGGGGCTGAAGAAGCTTGCATGGCCTCAGGAAACAACTCTAATCTGTTTAAACAAGAATGTCTTGAAAAGAGGAGGCCAATAGTGCACTGAAAATCACTCTAGAGGTGATTTTGGACTATGATGCACTGGAGGATAATATAGTGAAGAAAGGGAAAATGGAAACTATAAATAGACACAAAGACAGCATCCCTGAGAGCTGCAGGACACATAATGAACAAGAATAAGAGGTGTCTTCTTTTTAAGTCTCAGTGTAGTTTTCTTTTGCATATTTTGATCTGATTCAGTCACGAATAAAACACAAAGGAAAACAAAGGACAAACATGGTGGCATATTCATTTACTCTTACCACATAAATCCATGAACAACAGAACTCGGACAAAAATATATTGCCATGTATAAATCTTCACTGGTGTCATTGATTCAACTGGAAGACATTATAAGAAGGCAAGTAATAAATCTCACAGGATTGTGACATAAACTATAATGTTTCTACACAAGGACAAGCTGTGTTTTTTCAAAGTCATATTAAACACCTAAACACAACAAGTTAGTATTTCAAGACTTTCCAACTCTCCTGACCTTCCGGTAGCCACAAGATTGAGGTTCATCAGGCCACAAATGTATATTAAAATTTATTTGAAATGCTGGGTACTGTAGTTTTTAGCACATTTGCTGCAGGCCATTTTCTATGGTGCCTCCTGGGGACAAAACACAGGCAAAGATAAAAGCACAAACATTCAGAAAACGCACAGCAAATCCAAAAACAGGACTCAGCACTTTCCCTTTTTTAAATGTGTTGTAGGATTTGCAGTGCATTTTCTTTTTACATGTACACTGTTCCTCGGGGCCACAGTAATTTTCAGCTGTGGATAAATACACATTTGGTGCTTTTTTGAGTTAAAAATAAGTCGGCTGCAGGCTGCAGGGGGTTTTCCTATCGTGCCTCTGGAATAACCACTCTGCCTTTAAATCCAAACTAACAAAACTCTTTTTTGTGTCTTAACTTGTGCCTTATTCTTTTATTATTTTTACCTGTAACCATTATCTCTTCTGAAAACCTGTGCATCCAAGCTGTGTGCACATCCCTGTCTTCTCTATGTCCACTGGTTTTCAATGCTTTGGATATGGATCTTCATTCTTCAGTAAGAAGTCCCAGCCTCTTGTCTCTCTCTCCTTCTGTGTATGCTTCCTTCTTCCTATATGTGTGAAAGCTGTGCTTGATTTCTGCTTTTTTGTGGGGGTTCCTGTCCTCCTTCTAGGTCTTTATATAAGAAGTTTCGGTCCTGTCTGCTTGCGGCACCTGGATGTTGCTTGGCATCCTCCCAGATCATTTCCCTCACATACTGTATGTTGCAATGCTGACAGTCCATATTGTAAATCTATTATATGCTCTGTGTCCACAGCATCTATTGCCTATCTGTCCATCCTGGAAGAGGAATCGCTCCTCAGGTGTTCTTCTTGGGGGTCTTTTTCCTGGTAAAAGGTTTCTTGGGGAGTTTGTCCTTATCTGATTTAAGGGTCTGAGGTCACATTGTAAAGCCTTGAGGCACATTTGACTTAACTACTTGCAGCAGCAGTACAGCGTGCATGTTATTGACTAAATAAACTGCAGTGCCCCTGTTCATCATTATAAAATAAGACTATCCAGTGCAACAAACGGACAACAAGGTCTGTAAATGGAAGAGTAAGATATAATTAGGCCTTGCTTACACAACCAATTTTTATCAGATGAATGAGTTGATTTCAGGTTAAGTTCTTTTCATGGGATTTGTTTGCAGCAAGAAAAACATAAAAGAAAAAGAAAAAGAAAAACATATGTCTTGCCACTGCTTTAAAATCCAGCTCACTGAGCAGATTTTGCAGTTGACCCAGAAAGCCAAACCAAATTTTATAAAAAAAATAATAGATATAATAGATATATATATATATATATATATATATATATTTATAGAGAGAGAGAGAGAGAGAGATAATTTAACAGGGTTGTATTATGTGCACTGATGTGTTTGACAGTAATTGAGACAAAATGGAAAACTGTTCTCTCCCTCTCTCTCAGCCTAGTGTTTGATAATCATTATGTATGTCTATCTGTGTGCTGACAAAGATATGAGGACACTGGTTGCGTAGCCAGAGAGGTGAGTATTGACCTACAGTATCCTGACACACATCCTGTTCATCCAACAGTAAGAACTGCACTATAGCACATTAACACAGGCTTATTTTGTAATATAACAATAGTAAAGATGTTTGTCTTCTCAGCTACTTGGGCTTATGAATTTACTTTCCAAATAAAGCATCCTTCTTCTGAAATGGGAGAGGAAAAAAACAAACAAACAGATAATTAGTTTGTACATAAGGAAGTCATGAAGTAAAGAGCAGGAGCAGCCATAAAATTTAAACACAACCATAAAGATTTTATCGTTTGAATTTGATTCAGCAAAGGGAGATTCTGAACTAACTAAGGGCTATTGGAAAGAGCATATCAACTCAGTGTTACAGCTGAAAAGGAAAGTACAGGCTGTTGTGGTACACATTATGAGTGGAAAACACCAGAAATGGAGAGTACAAACTGGGCAAGAAAGAGGAAACTGAAGTGTACATAATATTTGAGAGTTAGCTCTGATAAACTGGAAGGTAGAATCCCAAGAAAAAAAAAAAAATCATTTTTTTCTTCTACTTTTGGCCAATTGACATTAACACAACTTGCTGCGCTCCTACTTGAATTCACACTAAGTATTAAAAACATTTTCCAAAGCAAAAATTTACCTGGTAGTAGCCAGTTGCATTTGTTTAATAATTCAGCACCACCATCTATCCAATAAGGTAAAGCCTGGGGTTATAATAAACATAAACTGCCCTGTAATATTGTACAATGTCTACCAGAGTGTGAGCACTGAGCTACTAGTGACTGCACACCAGCTGGTAGGCAGCAAGGAAGAGACTTGGCAGCTTAAAACAACCATGGCATAAAATGTATGCACTATACACCAAGTAGGCATTAACCTCTGTCCCAACAAAATGCAAAGCTTGAGCAACATTTTCTGCAAAGCACAGCGTCCAGCTATTTTAGAAATTTATAAAGCCTTTTGTGATCCACTTTTAAATATTGAAGTCTTTAGTAGGCAGAAATGGACTGAGTCCCTCAGGGTAAGGAGGTCGTAGAGTTTTGTGAGAGCAACAAATACACTATAGGTTTTGCTTTTTTTAAAATTCTAGTCTACGGAGTGACAAAATCAGCAAGCTAATCCTTTAACAGCTTTAACGACTTCCACAGAGTTTCAGTAGAAGACTGTGTGTAGAAGAGTTTTATTACGTTACAGTGTTTGCTCTTGTATCAAAACATCAACACACCTCCATCACTCCTTCCTCTAGGAACAGACACATGATAAGGATATTGCAGCAGCACTGAAGGTTAATTCAGAAGAGGCGTAAGATTTATATTTGGCATCTGTCAGATTTCAGTACCATCATCTTGACAGAATGACAGTGCCGTGCATGTTTCACAAAGAAATGTAGATACTGGCGTTTAGGCCAGGAGACCTTTTAGGTCACCTTCCATCAATATATAGATCCAGGATCCCTCCTCAAAAACACACAAGGGACTCATAAGCATGTAAAAAAAATCTAATTTAAACAAATGCACTCAGAGCTAATAGTAATAAACTTTGCATTTTCTGAAAGACACATATGGTACTAGCAGATGTAAGATAAGCTCCTCAGAAACATTTGAAGGTTTTTCTTTTTTAATCAAACAAAACAAAATGTACACTGTGTGGTTCTTCCGTTCTGTGAAGAGGAAATGAAGCCAGTTACAGATTGTAAGAGGAACCATCGGCAACTATGGAAGGAACAGGACAGTAATTGAAAAACACACACACAAAAGGACTAAGCAAAGCTGCATACAAGAGAACAGAGACACATGGTGAAGCATGACGACACAATCAGCACAATAGTGTCACGGCACAGGACGTACAAACAGAACAACCTGTTGAACAGGCACTGAAAACTGAACAGCTAAACACAGGAGAGCAGATTAAACCAAAGGAGGAAAAATATAGATATTTCTGTATCACTGAATTCAGAGTTATACAGAAATCAATATACAATCACCGAAGCTCCGACCAGAAATCAATTGAACCTGTACAAAAAGATGTTTTGGTGTAGAGGATATGCATCGATATAATGAGATATGAAGTAATTCTAATGTGCTGTGTTTTTTTAAAAAAAAAAAAAACTCATTTCACAGTTCAACATTGCTTCCAGTCCAACAGACAGTGTCGTCTGGTCATTATGATAATATCCACAGGGCAACATGACCGTAATTAGAAATACAAGAAAACAGCGAGGGATATGAAACATGTAATGAGGCACATTCAGTGCAAGAACATCAAAAACCATCCAACTTTTAATATGTCATATTTTAGGGTAAATAGGTTTTCATGAACAAGTTAAGTTTCAGGATTTACTATCACAATTACTTGGCACTTAACTGAAATGAATAAATTAAAATCATACTCACTGATCACACATGACTAAATGCTCATTAATAGCAATGCATCAACATAATTTATTAATAACTACAGTGCAAATAATTTCATTTTCCTCTTGTGTGTCAATTGCACACCCTTCAAGATTCAGCCATATATCCAAATCAACATTTGACGTGTTTGTCATTTGCTTTCATTGCCTGGTGAACATTAAATCATACTAGGCAAGGCAAGGCAATTTTATAGCACAATTCATACACAGAGTAATTCAAAGTGCTTTACAGAAATAAAAGACAAGTTAAAAGTACATAGGCAAGAATCAAAATAAGAAACAGCAAATGGTGAAATTAAAATTAAAGGAAACTGAGTGCAGATAAATCACAGTCAGTTGTCATAGGATATATGCCACACTAAAAAGAAGGTTTTTAGCTTGGACTAAAACATTGCCAGAGATGAGGCTTGTCTAACATCATCAGGAAGACTATTCCAGGTTTTAGCTGCATAGAACTGAAACGCTGTTCGAGATGGTTCATATGGCATCAACATGTCAGAGATGTAATGTGGTGCTGAGCCATGACGAGACTTATACACAAGCAGTGCTGTTTTAAAGTCCTTCCTCTGAGAGACAGGAAGCCAGTGCAGAGATCTGAGAACAGGAGTAATGTGGTTGTACTTCCTAGTTCTAGTCAGGACCCGAGCAGCAGCGTTCTGAATGTACTGCACCTGCCTTACAGCTCGTTTTGAGAGCCCCGTGAACAGGCCGTTACAGTATAGATTACCTGCTGGAGATAAATGCATGAATGACTCTTTCCAAGTCTGGTTTAGACATGATCCCTTTGATTCTGGCAATGTTTTTGAGACGGTAAAATGCTGACGATGTTATTGATTTAATGTGGCTGTTAAAATTCAAGTCTGAGTCCATGCTTACCCCTAGATTTCTAACTTGATTTTTAAGTTTTAGAGAAAGAGACTCGAGGTGACTGCTGACACTTTCTCTTTGTTTCTGTGGCCCAAAGATGATTATTTCAGTCTTGTCACTGTTTATTTGGAGAGAGTTGTTTTGCATCCACAACATGATCTGTTCAATACAGCAGCACAGTGAATCGACTGGTCCATATTCGCCTGCTGTGAGTGAAATGTAAATCTAAGTGTCATCTGCATAGTTATGGTAGGACACATTATTGCTGAGTATTAACTGGCCTAAAGGAAACATGTAAAGATTGAACAAAAGGGGTCCCAAGATGGACCCCTGGGGGACCCCACATGTCAACGCCATTTGGTCTGAGACACAGTTACCAACTTCAAAGAAATACTTCCTGTCTTCAAAATAGGACTTAAACCATTTAAGGGCAGTACCTATCCAATGCCTACCCAGTCCTCTAACCTTTGTAGCAGGATCACGTGTAGCAGGTCAGCGTCGGTGTTCAGACGAATGTCATTTGTCACCTTGATGAGCACAGTTTCAGTGCTGTGATGGGGCCTAAAACCTGACTGAAAATCATCAAAGCAGTTGTTTAGCATGAGAAAGTCAGTAAGTTGTTTGTAAACAACTTTTTCAAGGATTTTGCCTAAAAACGGCAGGTTTGATATGAGCCGGTAGTTGTTCGGTACCATAGCATCAAGACTGCTCTTCTTCAGGAGAGGCTTGATGACAGCAATTTTCAGGGCCCTTGGAAATGTTCCAGACTGTAATGAGTTATTAACTAATTGAGTGAAGTGTAGTAACAAACTGCTTAGTACTGATTACAGAAATCTAGTGGGTAAAACATCAAGGCAACAGGTGGATGAACTCAGACTGGAGATGATCTCTTTAACTGTGATGTCATTTACAGGTGTAAAGTGTTTCAGTTCTACCAAGTGTTTCCTGGATGGCTGCAGAGTTAGTATCTGCCTTGTGCAATTTATTGCTTGTTTAATACCCTGAATCTTGTCATTAAAAAATAATGCAAATTCATTACATTTAGATGTTGAAATTAGTTCCAGTGGCGATGGAGACGGAGGGTTTGTTAACCTACTCACTGTAGCAAACGGGACACGTGAGTTGTTACTGCTGTTGTTGATGATTTCAGAAAAATACATTTCTCTCTTTCTACGTAGAGTTTCATTGAACACACACAACATCTGCTTTTAAATGTCATAATGAACCTGGAGCTTTGATCTACGTGATTTTCGTTCAGCCTTCCGGCAATCCTTTTCCTGTGCCCTGACCAAGTCATCATTTCTCCACGGTGGCTTTTGCCTGTTCCTGATTAATTTATCTTTAACAGGAGCAATCACATCTATGACATTTAGAAGACTTAAAGTATATGAATTCAACAAATCTTCAACATGAGAGAAAGTGGTATTTTCAAACCTAATCATCTCCATAAACAGTGTTCTGGTGTTATCATTTATGTGTCTTTTTTGAACAAGTGTAGGTCCAGTTGCATCTTTGGGAATCATGGACAAATCAAAAAAGACACAAAAATGATCAGACAAAGCAACATCAATAACAGTGACATTAGAAACATTAACACCCTTAGTAATGACAAGGTCCAGAGTGTGACCTCTGATATGGGTCGGCTCCCTAACATGCTGACTAACGCCATACGTTTCAAGGACGGCAGAAAGTTCTTTGGCATATCTGTCACAGGCCTTATCCACGTGAACACGTAATAACCAAGCAGTCAAACTCTGTGAGGGCAACTGAAAGTATCTCAGTAAATTCATCAATAAAAGTTTGACAGCATTGGGGAGGTTTGTAAATGATTATAAAAAGTACAGAGGGAGATAATTTTTGCTCCATTTTAAAAGATACATACTCAAATGATAAAAACTTCCCAAATGACAACCTATGGGTAACCACATTATCCCTAAAAAAGGCACAGACGCCACTACCCTTTTTGTTTTCTCGTGTTTCTGATAAAAATGTAAAATTAGGTGGGGTGGATTCAATAAGAACTGCATTTATTGTCCTGCTATCTAACCATGTTTCTGTTAAAAACATAAATTCAAGATTGTAAGAGAAAAAATTATTGATTAAAAATTATTTGTTACATAAAGATCTGACATTGAGCACTGCAAGTTTCAAATTAGTTTGAGTAGGACCTGAAACTATCTGTCTGCAAGCGATTTGAGTTCTCAGAGTTCTCAATCAGAGTTCTCTGATTGGACAGTCTGTCACTCTTTTAGCCAATCTACGTCTTTTGACTGGAGCTATAGCACTAGGGGAGAGTGTTTTCTCCCTGGGCCTCAGGTCGATAAGTGGTTTATTATGGCTATAAGTCCTGGAACAGCAGAGGCCCTAGGTTGTTGATGCTAGTCAGGATCTTTGGTCCAGGAGCAGGTGGGGGGGGGTCTGACAGAGGTGCTCTGAGGAAGGACAGGTGTAGGTGTTGCCGAGGTGGTCAAGCTGGTGGAGTTTTAATTGATTGAGGGATGGAGGTCATGCTTCTGGGTGGCAAAGGGGGTAGTGTTTGCTGGGGGGATGAATTCACTGGCGTTGATGATAATACCCGTGACCTTGTCAGGTTAGGGGTAAGAGGCACCATTCTAATTCCTGATTTCACCAAGGTTTCCAAATGATTTGGAAATCCCATTGGTGAAGCCGGGGATGGGATGGTCAATGATGAGTCTGCAGAGGATGTGGATGCAGCTGGGGGGGCCCAGGGCATTGCAGGGGGCTCCAGTGAAGGTGCTGTTGAGGGGCATCCTTGACTGATGAGGGTCCGTTGCTGGTGAGGTATGAGTGCTTTCTTCACTCCTCTGTCCAGACCCAGTCTGGTGCCTCAGAGAATAGAGGAGGTTATCCGTTAGCCGTCTCACTCCACTCCTGCTCAGATATGGGCCCTTTCCCACTAATACACTAGAATAGTACAGTGGTGGCAAAAACCTTTGGGTGAGAAATAAAGAGAGTGCAGATAGACTGTCTCTTTCAGATTATATTTCTTGCAAGAAACGAGCAGAACAAAACACAATCAATCAGTCTTCCCCATTTGCTCAGCTCCTATTATCACATCATCAGATAATTAAGTCTGTACTTCCCTATTGCTCTACAAAGTGATTCCCTATTAAGGCTATATTCTAAAACTATTCTCATTCAATAGTTAACCCTCCATCCTGGGCGTGCTCTCTTATGCTTGTCCCTTCCTCAAACCTGGTGTCCTAAGGAACCTTTCTCCCAGATACTCCTCACCAACATCCTTGAGAACTGCGTCCCTTAGTGTCAGACTATACTAAATCATAATCAGTAAGAATAATCAATTGAATTATTGAAACTAATTTTTCAATGCAGAATAAATAAATATGCAGAATGGCCCTTATCATAGTCTAGTATTATTATTGTATATATTTCTGTTGTTACTGATGGTACCTCTAAGATGCATTTAAAAGTTGCACCTGGTATTATAAAGTGTTGTTTGGGTTTCTGTATCACAATGCTTCATAATTTGGAAGCTGAATAATAACTTGACAATTAACTGGATGAATTGTTAGATAAATGTAGAAGTACAATATGCCCTTTCAATAACAGTGCAGTAATAGTTTATGAAACTTTAAACAGACACATTTAGAGCATAACTGTACTCAAAGTACAGCACTTTCCCAACCTCAACAGACCCACAAAGTGAACGCACACTGAGCAGAAGGCTGCTTTCAGTGCAGACGAGTGTATGTGACGATTCTTTACCAGGGCCACTCATGTCAGTCAGGACAATCGACTGTGACGATAGTTCAGAAACCTTGATATAGAGTCCACAGCAACGCCAGCAGCCTTACACTGCAGGTCAGGACAGGGAAGGCAGCAGGTAATTTTCCCACAGTGCTTAGCTCTGGTCCACTGCCCATCAAGGACAGCAGACCCGTGAGGAGGCAAAGTATGAGGGAAAAATAAAAGTGTGTGTTGGTGGAACAGTGGGAGGGGCTGCAGTCTTTCCTGGGGCTTGATGTAGTTCCACACTGTTGCCAAACCTAACAAGGCATTGAAAGTCACAGTCTGTGCGATGCCGCCAGTCTCAGGAGAAATTTAGGAGCATCACGAGTCAGCCTGACAAAATGGAGGTTGGCAGCATTTGTTCTCAGACGGTTACAGGAAAAGCATCACCTCTAATTGGAAAGCAAGGAGAGCTGAAGGTGATTCACACACATTCATACATTGCCATGTGTGACTACACAAGTCTAGAAGCTGCACTTCCTAGAATTTAGGGATTTTTTAATATACTGAAAATGAATATCACAGGCAGGTTTTCTTCAGTGTTAGCTAAGGCTTTACTGCTTTTGTGTCTCCCCTTTTAGTACTGGAGCAGAGAAACAAACTGAAACACAAGAGTGACTGTGTGAATTCCTGTTTCCAATGAGAAGCTAGTTGTCATACCACAGAAACAAATGAGCTCAAAGGGTCAAAAACTAATGTCTATACAGTTAACTGCTGTATGCACCAAGGGCTTACTGTCACCAAAAGTTATCCCTGTAAATAAACTGCAGTACTGCTGTCTGAAAAAACATCAGGAAGAGGATGTATGTCAAAACAATACCAGACAGTTCACATATGATGGATCTTAAACCTACATATTATCAGAACAGAGAGGCTATAAGACAACATCTCATGTCACTCCAGTCCTCAGATCACAATGTTCCTTAAACTGTGACAAAGATAAAACTGCACATCTGTATTTTGACTTAGTGTTGTTTTAAAGGAGTTACATAAAGCACCTCTGATGTGTATTTCAAAGCTCGAACATTATCTGGAACAAAACACAGACAAGGCATTTGGTTTCAAAAAAATATATCAAGGGAGTAAATATTTTATTACCTGGTATTATACATCCCTGTCCCCATCAGGTTTCATACTGCAATCTAACCACTGGAAGTGTGGATATGTTGGTGCATTTTCTGGTCAAACATATTTGTACAAAGTTGAATTTATGACACAGTGTGTAGTGTAACAAAGATTTATTGGTTTATGGGATGACCCTGTTGGACAAAGAGGAACAGTAGTTCATAACTCCAATGGAAATTGTTTATTTTTTTTAAAAGAGATTTTTGATATTTGTGATGATGTCTTTGCTCTGAGGTGTTCTGTGTCTGCCTAGAATAACAATCCGATTCCCGCTGAAGGAATACTTTCCATGCTCTGCTTGCTGTTTATTCACTTTCAGATATCACCTCCTTTCTCGACACTGATTTGCATGTTCCACCATCATTGGTCGCATGGATGTTACACTTCAACAGGCTGCCTTCTGCTGATTGGTTGCAACTGTAGGACAGCATAGAAGCTCTCTCACCAAAACAGGCATAAAAGGCAGAGCGAGGGATCGGAGCTACAGAGGAGCACTCAATGAGCACCTTTGAGGAGGTTTAACTGAGATCTGCTGTCAGCTTAAAAAAAAACTGGCAGGTGATAAAAGGGTAGAAGATCAAGAAGACACCTCACAAGAAACTGCTAAGAGGGAGCTGTTTATAGTGACAGGTGGTGAAATCTGTAGTGTTTCTGTGATAGCAGGTGTTGATATCACTGAGAAGTCATTAAAGATTTTCAGAAAAAAGCAAGCATGTCTCTGGAGGTGAAGGAGAAGACTCAGGTGCGTATAGTCTTTCTGGGGGCAGCAGGAGTAGGCAAAACAGCCCTGATCCAACGGTTTCTCCAGGACACATTTGAGCCCAAACACAGGCGCACAGTGGAAGAACTGCACAGCAAGGAATATGACATTGGCGGGGTTAAGGTCACAGTGGAGATCCTGGATACCAGTGGCAGCTACTCCTTCCCTGCCATGCGCAAGCTCTCCATTCAAAACAGTGACGCATTCGCACTGGTGTACGCTGTGGATGACCCGGAGTCACTGGAGGCTGTTAAGAGCCTTCGAGACGAGATATTAGAGATCAAGGAAGACAAGTACACACCCATTGTTGTGGTGGGGAACAAGTCAGATCGTGAGGAGGAGCGTCAAGTGTCCAACGAGGATGTGCTGTCGATTGTAGAGCTGGAGTGGAACAATAGTTTTCTGGAAGCTTCAGCCAAGGAAAACGCCAACGTGGTGGAGGTGTTCAAGGAGCTCCTGCAGCAGGTGAACCTTCCCAGCCACCTCAGCCCTGCGTTACGCAGACGCAGGGAGACCTTTCCAAAAGATACCAACTTCAGGCCGCCCATGAACAAGACCAATAGTTGTATTCTGTCATAATGGGAGTCACAGGATGATACATATATATGTATATGTATATGTATATATATATATATATATATATGTGTATATTTTCACAAGGGACAAAAACAGAGAAGATGGCAGGTATGTTGTTAAACAGGTGGAGAGAGAAAAAGAGACGAGCCTGGAGAGAAGCTGTCTGATTGTGAGACATAATCTGGACCAAAGACACTTCAATGTTCACAAGTGAGAGGAAAAGGCCCAGAGGAGCAAAATGGTATTAAGATCGAACAGACTGTCATCTGAATATTTAAGAATTAATTCAAGTGGAGCAAAGGAAGAATAATTACTCAGATATTTACTTGATGTGATGTTGATGCTGCCCATTTGGTGATATGCTGCTGGTGTTGAGATCAATTAATAGATTCTGATTTTTAAACAAAAATGTTCACTTACAAGTGTTTTTGAGTGTTGCTACTGGGATAAAGTGTGTATATACACTACATGTTGTGGTTTATGCAAAAGTTGTGTCATGTAAACAATTTTAATCTACTGTAGCGCATCATGATGTTTACAATTTTTGTACTCAGTTGCAATTTACCATTTAGCACGACAGAACTCTTTTAAAATTTAAATTTAAAATTTAAAAAAGTGATAAAATGCAAGTGTAAATTGTAAATGCACTTTTCATTTTAAAATGACAATTCAAATATGTTTTTGCTTTTATTAATTACTGTTTTTTTTATTCTGACATATATAATTTTCCTTTTAAACAAACGTAAGTGAAATGTGGATCTTAATGTGTAATAAAAGATGAAAGCACAAAATGTGTTAAATTGTGTGAACCTGTTGATGTAAATGTAGCTAGATATACTGTATAAAACACTAAGAAAGCACATTGCTGCATAAAGGGGACAGTTATTAAAGGGAATATAAATTGGTTATTCATTACATTAAAGCTATTTTAAGGAAATCACACCAATGCAACATGGAATGACAACACATATATAGAATAAATGGAAAAACTGGAAGATAGATAAAATTAATTTAGGACACAGAACATGTTAATGAAATACATACACAATTGTAAACTTTTACATTTTTGACAGCAGCTCTTTTCGATAAGTCTACTTGTTTATATAATGCAAATATCATTAATTCTGATTTTCTATGGTGGTGTGTGTCCATGAAATCTTAAAATGTGACTAAGTAAGCTAAGGCTGCAGCCAAAACAATTCCCTCTGCTGTGCTTTTGTCTGTTTGTATTCATTTTATTACAGTAAGTGGCCCAAACTTCAATGTGTACAGTGACCTGAAATCAAGCACTGGTCAATGTTTCAGCTCTGTGTGCATCTTCTAGTATTTTAAGATCTCTGTCACCATCTGTTGGTGAAAAAATAAATCCACTGAATTGAAAACTAAAAGCTCAGTGTGTGTGTGTCTATTGTGTTATTCCCATTGAAGCTTCTTTAAACCTTGACCTCGAATCTGAAGCAGCTGAGTATGTTTGAAAATGAGTTCAGGTTTTAAATGCTTTCATATTCCAGACTCAGGCTCTCTTCACTGGGTTCCTGTAGGTTTTATCCCTATGCACTGAAAGGATGCATGTGCATATTTCAGTCCATCACTAACACTGTGCACAACTGCTGATGAGCTCTATTATATATCTGAAGAGGCTTTTTTGAATCATTAAAGACATGTTAGCTTAATAAACTAGATCATATCACAAACTATTTTCACATGACTGGAAAAGGATTCTAACTGAAGATAGATGGATATATCAATTAGTGAGGCTGTTTAAACACTGCTAACTGGCTTCAGCCCTGAGGACATGGTAAGTAAAACAAAATGAACTGCATCACAGCATTTAAATAGTGAATAGTTCAACATTAGTCCTGTAGCTGGTTTACAAAACAAATCATTTTGCAGTTCCTGAAATAGCTGTTCATGGTTCCCCTAAAGGCAACCTGTTGACTGGAGGCAGTTGTAGTGCTCAGGTCCAAGTCTGCCCGCCTCCCCACACCCCACTCAATCACATTAGACTGAAACAAGTTTCCTGTTTTAATTTGAGGAAGTGGCCGAGCTAACGTTTACGGGCAGTTCCTCTTTCAGTCCACATTTAAACATTCTTCCGCACTTTGCTCTTCTTTATTTGCAGAGGGACGGAGGCCTAGCAGCTTCACAGTCATGCAGGTGTGTGGATTTGTCATCTTGTAACACAGAGTTCTAGTTTAATTTTGGTTTGCATCTGAGGATTTTCAGAATAGTAACTTTATAGGGATGAATAGTTCATTAGGATTCAATTGTGAGATCTGAGCTGCAGTGAGGATTTGATTCAGCTTCTCATGTCTTTGCCCCTGGACTTGGTCAAAGCTCCTCAGCAGATAAAAATGACTCTGAGGCGTTTAGAACAAGTTTAGGGTCCTGGGCAGAACACAGCAAATTTACTAAAAAGACTAAAGAACTGTCAGAAGTCTGTGTGTTGCCTACACATGAACTGAATAGTACTTAGGTCTATCAGTCACAATGATGCGGGTTTTATGTTTTATTTTTTCCCTGCAGTAGATTAAGAATAACTGCACAATATGTCTGTATTTACTCTGACTGAGCCAATATGTCACGTGTCATTGTGGGATACACTTGTAAATTAGGTTCAAATCAAAAAGTCTTAATCAATAATACTTTTAAAAATAAATTTACATTTGGAAAACATCACCTAAAACCTAATTACCAGGCTGATTAAGAGTTCTGTACATACATATAAAATCAGATTATCTTAGGAAACGGTCAATTTACCTCACAGCAGGAATAAAATAAAAAATTAGGCAAATCACAATCGAATCCCATTAACATGCCCACATAAAAAAATCTTTCACCTGCACCTACTGTATTTCTCGATAGGCAATGTCCTCTATAATGTAGTGCAAAATAAATAAAAAAAAGACCTCATGCACCATCAGGCCCTTTGGTTGAAGCAGTTTCATGATGAAGATTTTAATCAAACTGCAGCTAAACACTGCACTGTCGTGTTTCTCGCTTTTCCATGCTTCATAAAGCAGGCACCCTCAGCTGTGACTGAAACTGCTACTGAAAGTTTGGGTTCAGGTGTGAAGCTGCTGTACTGCACATATCTGTCAGTGCCACAATTTTCCTCACACTTCCTGCAAAATGCAAACCATACTGCCTCTTTTTAATGACAGCTGTGGTCCAGCCACTCAAGTACAGTAAACTTTAAATCTGCATACAGCAGGAAATAACAGAACCTTACTCACCCAAGAAGATGTGTTTTATTTACCAATTTCTACAGTGTACTGTGAGGCTTCATGGTACAACATCTATGTTTTCGGTTCTCGAAAGGTAGGAAGCACATGCTAGTGAAGTGAAACACTTTGTATTGGTTGTACAGTCTTATTATGTAACAGAATAAAGCAGAGTTTGTGTGGTAATATACAGTAAACGCAGCCAATATCTGTCTACATGGTTATAAGCAGAAAACACAGAAAGATTCAAACAGACATGAGTAAACTGGATTCTTGGTCCTCTGTAATGTGTTTCCTTTGTGTGTACAGGAATGTAAATGTATGTGTACATTGCCTCAGTCATCCACAGCAATGTTGCGGAACAGATAGGCCATGGACTCTCCATTGTGGATGCGCCGGATGGCCTCAGCCAGGATCATACTGACGTCCACAGTTTTGATTTTTGGACACTGTAACTTCTGCACCTCATGAGGAACAGTGTTGGTCACCACCACCTGGAGGTGCAACACAATAACTTCATTTCAGTTTTTCAGTATATTTCCTCCCTGTCTCTCAGGCAGCCCTCTAACTTCCTCTAAAGCTAAAACTGGCAAATTATAACAACAAAAACGGGGCTTCTTCTGGCCTTCTCCACATAGAATATCTAAGCTAACCCCAACATAAGCTATCTTAATGATTTAATATGGAAAAACCTCACTCCTTCTTTCTTCCTAAATAAAGAAACTCATTCCTCATACTCTCTTACTCATACTGTTGCAGATTGTCAGAATACAGGGAAAAAGTCACTGTGACATGGTTGATAAAGAAAAAAAAACAAAAAAAAAAAAACAATGCAAATGTAAACAAGAGTTCACACATTCAAGTTTGTCTGATTTCACATGTATTGCTTGTGACATTATATATTTATTCAAATCTTCATAAAATGATGACACCTTGAGCTTAAATATGCAATACATCTCAAACCTGTCAGAAATTTCAAGACAAACCAATTTAAGAAAACAAAAAAACGATAACTACTCTGTTCATTTGTCATCAGTAAGATATAATGTTGACACATGCATACGTCCTTGCAATAGGAAGGAATTTTACCTCATCAATTGCAGACTCCTCTATGAGCCTTGGTGCCTCTGCAGACAGCAGGCCATGTGTAGCCATGATGTAGATCTTGTAGGCTCCTCTCTCCTTCAGGATTTCTGCTGCTGCAACAAAGTCCTCTACATCATCTACGATGTCATCCTATGTTTGGGATCACAGAGAAGAAACGTGTGCAATGTGCATGGATTGTTTTTATCTTTTCAGGTAACATGTAATGTGACAGCCCTCATGTTGTTGAACTCACTGAACCCCCCAAAACAACTAAGTTCCCAAAATCTGTCACATAAATTTCCATATAAGCAAATCCTCAACTAGGTCAAGGCTGCCATGTGAATTTTCCTTTAAAGTCAAAGTTAAGTTTATGTTCAGTGCTAGATGAATTATGCATTACCTTCTGTTACAAAAACAATAGAAAAGCTGATTTTTGTTAAAGGCTTGACATTGTTCTCTTTCTAGTCATATTAAGCAGACATCTTTCCTGCTGTTGCCAGACATATTACTGCCACCTATAGATCAGTGGAAGAGTCATACCACAAGTATGAATTTATATTGCATCACCCAAGGACACATGTACCTGCATGTCCTTGTGCACAGGGCAAACAAAATATGGATCTGCTCTTAGAAAAACAACTCCACAAGTTACCTTTAACCTAATACATTATACATACAGCAGCTTCAGAAAATATTCAAAGCAACGCTGTGTTGTAAACTTAATTTTAAATTGATAAAAATCACAATTTGTCTACTACAAAACCAAAATGTGTTTTTAGAAATTGATGCACATTTATTGTCATATTTACAAAACTGTTTTATTGTTTAATTCTACAACATAAAAAACAAAGTGATCTGAATCTGAAACCACTTTAGATGCAGCTTTGCGGTTCTATTGTTTTGAGACATCCCTCTTCAATTTTAAGAGGTGATTTCTCATCTGTATTATAGATAGATACTTTATTCACAAGAATATATTTATATTTTAGTATATAAGTACACATTTATTTATATAGTTTAAATTGTCACATAACAACTTGAGGTCTTACAACAATTATGGCAATTCTGCCTCCTACATCTCCGACAACAGTGATCGGTGGTTTCTCCTTCGCCATCATCACTGAAAGAGACAGAAAAACACAGAAGTATTATTTTCAAGGTATTAATTTAGCTCTATCCTGTAACCCACATTCAGGAGGAGATTCTTGAGGTGAGATCTGGTGAACAGGGATTTGATTAAAACCTGTAAACGTCATGCAAGACAGTGTCTCACCCACAGGTTTCCAGCTAAGGCAGCACCAAACCCAGACTGATGATGAGGTATAGCATTAGAAGGTCAAGTGGGTGTAGACCTCAGACTCTTTTAGCAACCAAAGACAGTATCGACCATTATTTGCAACCCGACCAAACACAATTAAAAACAGGTTACAACAATAGTGTAACAAAAAAAAAAAAAGAAAAAAAGAAAAACACAGCTTGGAGTTTATCCGTACCTGTTTTAATGTAGTGAGTACCACTAAATATCTCAGTCCTGACAGGCACTAAAAAGTTTACAAAGACTTGAAGGGATTTTAAATAATCGATCCATGTCCAGGACCCACCACATCTGATTTGTTGCTCTTACCATGCCACAAACCTTCCAAACAAAAGTAAAGTACGACTAGAGGTTATTTCTCAAACTCGTCACAGACCATAAAGCAAGATTGCTGTGCAAAAAGTACAACTTTATAAATGATCACACATTCCTGGGTTATAAAGGAAGTCAGGAGACAGGAATGTGTAGTTATAAGAAATGAACAGTCGCTGAGCTAATGACTCACAATGTACCAATGTACAGAACAGGCCAGGACAATATTGCATCACATGGGTTTGTTTAAACAGTTAATGAATTAGAATAATTGACATTACAAACACTGCTACTCTGCTCTCTCTACTGGCTGGTTCTAACCACATCCATTTGAATGTTTTGAGGGTTTCACATACATGGTGACAGTCACATCTTACTTCAGGTAACATTAATATCAGAAGGATCAAAAACAGACTGTGAGACTGAGGCTTTCAACCATTATCTGAGGAAACGTTTGCTGGCTAAGAGAAGACAGCAAGAAAAAGTAATGTCTTAGTCTCCTCATTAAGCTGAGGTTGGTGTGTTAAAATACCATCCACCTTAGCTCCAGGACAAAGACAAAACTCACACAGAGTTCTTAAAGCACCATTGTCACGTTCTTGTCTTTTACGTTCGGATGTAAAATGAAGTAGAAGCCCTCAGCAACTCATTCTGCCATTCCATGCATGAGATATGAACAACCAACAGGGAGCATGTAAGCATTACGGTCATACTTGGGAGGTCTATCCCAGGAAGGTGACATGATGTACAAGACATAAAACAAAGGATAAAAACAATAGGAGCCAAAGCTCTATTTAAAAGTAAGAAACATTTCTGTACCGTGCATTGCATTGATATTTCATGTAATCAATGCATGTATAAATGACAGAGAGAGAGAGAGTTGGAATGAGTGTGATTCAGCTCCTGCTGAAGAAAGATGAAGCTGACATAAAACACATTTCCAAGTCGGGATGTGCATTGAATCATAAATTCAGGTTAAAGCAGAGGAGAGAAACCGGGCAAGACAGGAAATAAATCTAACTGAGAGAGAAAAAAGGAACAGTGTCAGTCGCTGCCTGCAGTATTTCACAGCTGGATACAACAACACCTGAGGCAGGGCTGACCTGAAACATGATGTTTGTGCTACTGCTGGGTCAGCACAGTCATTACCTTTGTCTTCAGCTGGCCATTTTAGGCAACTCAGGGAGAAGTCGAAAACTGTGAGTGACGGTCCTGAATAAGATGTTATGGAAAAGATCTTATAAACAGTAAATAAGTGAATTTAACAAAGATCCCTGAAAGCAGTGAATTGCATGTTTAAAAAATAAAATAGGGATCTCAACTACTGCTTTATGATTTCTGTCTGCCGTTTGAGCATCAGATAAAAATGTGCCTTGTCATGTATTTTTCTTGGTTTCCTGATTATACAGCTTCAACAGACAGATAAGGCATCACGAAGGCTGGAAAGGAAGTGGCGTTCCACAAACTTAGAGGAAATTTTTCTAGCCTGGAAAAACAGTCTACTAACATATAAAAAAGCTCTCCGTAAAGCCAGAACTGCATACTATTCATCACTAATCGAGGAAAATAAGAACAATCCCAGGTTTCTTTTCAGCACTGTAGCCAGGCTGACAAAAAGTCACAGCTCCGTTGAGCCCAGTGTTCCCTTAGCTCTCAGCAGTGATGAATTTATGAGTTTCTTTACAAATAAAATCACAACTATTAGAGATAAAATTCAGCAGATGCTTCCTATACCTGCAATAAATGAATCTTTTACTACAGTAGCTCTTAAATCATCTGTAGGACCTCAGTTATGTTTAGACTGCTTCTCTCCTATAGGTCTCTCTGAATTTACATCAGTAGTTGCTTCATCGAAATCATCAACGTGTCTCTTGGACCCCATCCCGACTAGACTGCTTAAAGGCACCCTGCCATTAATGAACTCATCTTTATTGGACTTGGTAAATTTATCTCTAGTATCAGGCTACGTACCACAGGCCTTTAAGACTGCAGTAATCAAACCTTTACTCAAAAAGCCTAGTCTTGATCCAGGAGTCTTGGCTAATTATAGACCAATATCCAACCTGCCATTTATTTCTAAAATCCTAGAAAAAGCTGTTGCTAAGCAGCTATCAGACCACTTACACAGGAATGAACTATTTGAAGATTTCCAATCAGGATTTAGAGCACATCATAGTACAGAAACAGCACTGTTGAAAGTTACCAACGATCTTCTCTTAGCCTCAGATAATGGACTTGTTTCGATACTTGTCCTCCTAGACCTTAGTGCAGCATTCGACACCATTGACCATAACATCTTATTACAGAGACTGGAGCATGTGATTGGTATCAGAGGAACAGCGTTAAAGTGGTTCCAATCCTATTTATCGGACAGATTCCAGTTTGTTCATGTCCATGATGAACCTTCCACACGAACAAAAGTTAGTTATGGAGTTCCACAAGGTTCTGTGCTAGGACCGATTCTGTTCACCCTGTACATGCTTCCTTTAGGATATATCATTAGGAAGCACTCTATTAATTACCACTGCTATGCGGATGACACTCAGTTATATCTATCTATTAAACCTGTTAACACAAACCAGTTAACCAGACTTCAAGCCTGTCTAACTGACATAAAGGCCTGGATGACCAGTAACTTTTTACTTTTAAACTCGGAGAAAACAGAAGTCATTATATTTGGGCCTAAAAATCTCAGAAATAACTTTTCTAAAATTATAGCTACTCTAGATGGCATAGCCCTGGCCTCCAGCACTACTGTAAAAAACCTTGGAGTTATTTTTGACCAGGACATGTCCTTTAACTCACACATAAAACAAATTTCTAGAACTGCATTCTTTCACCTGCGCAACATTGCCAAAATTAGGAACATCCTGTCTCAAAATGATGCAGAAAAACTAGTCCATGCGTTTGTTTCCTCAAGGCTAGATTACTGTAACTCATTACTATCTGGATGTCCTAATATCTTAATAAAAAGCCTCCAATTAATCCAGAATGCCGCAGCCAGAGTCCTGACAGGAACTAGCAAGAGAGATCATATTTCTCCTATATTGGCTTCTCTTCATTGGCTCCCTGTAAAATATAGAATAGAATTTAAAATCCTTCTTCTCACATACAAATCCCTTCATAATCAAGCTCCTTCATACCTTAAAGACCTCATAGTACCATATTATCCCAATAGACCACTTCGTTCTCAGAGTGCAGGCCTACTTGTGGTTCCCAGAGTTCTCAAAAGCAGAATGGGAGGCAGAGCCTTTAGCTATCAAGCTCCTCTCCTGTGGAACCAGCTCTCAGCCTGGGTTCAGGAGGCAGACACTCTCTGTACTTTTAAGGCTAGACTTAAAACCTTCCTCTTTGACAAAGCATATAGTTAGGGCTGGCTTCAGGCAACCCTGAACCATCCCTTAGTTAGTTATGCTGCTATAGGCCTAGACTGCCCGAGGACCATCGGTGCACTGAACTCCCCTACCCTAACCCCCTTCTCTCCCACCTCATGTATATTCCACCATTGAATGTTACTAACCTTGTGCTCTCTCTCTCCCTCCCTCTCTCTCTCTCTCTCTCTGTACCTTCTGCAGGTGTCCCTGGTCCTGGAGCTGTTTATCGCTGATGTGCAGTTACTGGCCCCACCAACTTGCAGTGTCTATTTGTTGTTTATTGTTGCTGTTCTTTTCTCTCTGCTCTATCCACTCACCCCAACCGGTCGAGGCAGATGGCCGCCCAAACTGAGCCCGGTTCTGCTGGAGGTTTTTTTCTTCCGTTAAAGGGAGTTTTTTCCTCTCCACTGTCGCTAAGTGCTTGCTCATAAGGGAATTGTTGGGTTTTTAGTTTTAGTTTTTGTAAAGTGCCTTGAGATGATTTGTATTGTGATTTGGCGCTATACAAATAAAATTGAATTGAATTGAATAGATAACAGACTGGTTATATTCAAACAAGTATATGCTGACAGATTACAGTGTGCTGGAGAGGGTGATGACAATCGGTACACAATCCTGAAAGCACAGCTGGAGGAATGGATTTTGGTGTTTAGATCTTATTAGATGCCACATCACCTCATAGTGGTTTTGTAATACTCACAGAGTATTGAAAAACACTGGTAGGTTCTTGCTCTTGGTTGCAACAATCTCAATCTAAACAAAAATGCAGCGTTCGTGTTACTAAATAATCCACTAACTGCATGTATGTGCGGAGCCTTGCCAGATACCACGTTGAAGATATTCAAACAGACCCAACTTTTTTAGTCACCACACTTCATTGGACTGATGGTTAAAGTAAATAATGGGCGACTGTAGGCTTTTCTGAGAGGATGTTGACTGAGACTGTTGTTTCACAGTGAGGAACTCTTGGCTCAAAATGTAGACAATTTACAAAGATATGACAAAAGGCACATTGTTGGTGTTTTGAGGAAGGACTGATGAGCAGGTCTAGAGGGAGATGTACCCTACAAGCCAACTATTAGCAATGGAAGACAGAATCATTAAGAAAACTGCTTTGTTTTCAGCAATACTATAATAAATGCTCAAATACAGAAAAAACAAAGATGAAAAACCAGGAGTAGAGAAAAGAAAACCTGCAAAAAGATGTTGTTATTGTGTATGTGTGTCTTACATGGCAGCTCCAGGCCAGTGTGTCCCGTGACGGTGCGGGACAAGGGGGGAGAGTGTCGACCATCGGGCATGTCAGACTCTGACTGATGGGCCTCCCCGTGCATCACGGCCAGCCCAAGTCGCAGCCTCTCAGCATAGGACTGAGCTCTGAGACAGACACACATACAGTCAAACACAACACGTGCCAATGAATGACTACATGGGCAAAACTGAGCAAGCTTGAACAAAGCGGTGATATGTAAAGACAAATGCACAAAAAGAATACAACATAAGGAACCTGTCCAGTGTAACAGCAGGGGTTATGATGATGTGTAAAAAAAGACCCTACAGAATTGAAGGACCTCTGCACTTTTATGTTTTAAGAGTCCCAGCTGTGTTACCTCTTGGCTGCTGAAGGTGATTTTGCAACAATGATGGCATTCCTGTAGTCTGGGATCTGAGCAAAAAGAAACATTATTGTAAGTGCTAGAAAATTAAACCAAGCGTGAATCATAATACAATAAAAGAAGTTCAGCTATCGTACAATAAATGCTGCTAAACATTGACAATGTATAAAGTTTATAAACACATTCAAATGTTTTATGGCACCATCACCTCCTCCTGGATGTACTGGATGAGGAAGGGGGAGGCTCTAAGGTTGTCCACAGGGAAGTTGAAGAAGCCCTGGACTTCCTTCTGGTGGAGGTCCATGGTGATGATGTGAGTTAGCCCTGCAACAGCAAAGACATACGTGAGTTAGGATGGCTTCAAAACTAATTTCTGCATTGTGTGAACCTCAACATTACAAAGTCTAGCAGCACGGAAATGCGTACGCAGATTTTTGCACCTAGTTTAACGATCAAGCAATCACAATGTATGAATAATTTCAAGGTTTTGTGAAGTTCAGAAGACATCTGCAATATGCATATGACATTTAGAGTAAAAAGGGAAATTTTAAGTTCAGCATTTAAAAATTATGGAACACAAGTTGCACACAGAGCAAACTTTTCTAACAAGAGTCAAGATCAGAGCTAAAACTTACAAAGACTGGATAACCAACAGATAAAAGCTGTTCCCACTAAGCGGCACAGGATTTTATTTAGTCTTTGACAATCAGGAGGGAACATAATCCTTAAGACTCAGTAAATACACTAGAGAACACTGTGCAACTGTCTGTAATGACTGGAGTTCTAGTCGTAGATAGCCCACCAAATCCAGTGATCACGAGATGTTACTTCTCCTTGTACCGAAACAAACATGGGTGGCAACTAGCAACATGTACAGTTTCTAAGTAGAGACATCTGAGCTGAAAAGGCCGAAACAAAGTTAACATCAGGTAAAGCTGTTTATATATTGGTATCAGATGAACTTGAAAATAACTTCAGAACATCTGACATCAGGTGGATCTAAAGACAGACCCCGACTGGAATAGATCTAGATCAGTTTGGCCCCATCAGTCTTTAGGCTCCTATCATATTTATATCAGCTCAACCGTCATAATGTGGGTCCTTGTCTTAAAAGAACATTACATCAATCTGTGTTTTCATTCAGTGGGATAAATATGACAATCCACAATGACAAAGGAAAACAGTCCATACCAGCTTTAGCCAACATTGATGCAAGCAGCTTGCAGACAATAGAGCCTCTCTTTCTCATCTTGCACTGCTTGCTGTAAGGAAAGTAAGGAATCACCCCGATGATGTTCTTGGCACAGGAGGTCTTCAGGGCATAAGCCATGACCAGCAGCTCCATGATGGCTGTGTTGACATCTCTAAGAAACAACACATTACACTTATGTCAATATGTCATATTGACAAATATGTCATCCTTGGGCAGAAATGGAATATAGTATCCATTAACGATACCAAAATGATGACTTTGACACCAATACCTGTACAAGTATCTTGATACCACTACTGAAATAATACCACGGAAAAAAAATTTGTAGCTGACAGAACATGAAATTTAAACAAAACAAAGAAAAAATATTTTGACAGTGTCAATGCTGTGGAGAATGTGAAAAGAGGCCATAAAACAACAAGAGTGAATCATGTTAATCACAATGACAGGTAAAATGTTAAATTACACGGTTGCCTCGTTAAACTCTGATGGAAAAAAGTTCAATTGTCACAGTCCAAGGGACGATTTTAGGAAGTGAAACCATCAGGGGCTAAGTCATGTTTGGAACGGGCTTATGTTTTCTTTGGTGGGAGACAAGCAGCAGTTGGTTGGAGATGTTTCACCTACATTTATAATAAATGATGTAATAAAAACTGCTATTACACAGACAGACATACTTAAAGATTAAATTCTTATCTACAACAGGTTTGTTTACTTAACACTTTGTAAATTTCTTTCAGATCACCCCAGGCACTGTCCATTTAGTCAGGTTGTTTATGCAAATGTAAGTATCAAGGTAACACTCTATACTTTGCCTGAGGAATCAGCTTCCCTCTTTGTTAAGGTGCTTAAAGTTGATTTCTTGTCTAAGAAATAACTATCTGTCCATCTTTCTATGGCCACACAACAACTTGCAAAGGCTAAGGCTTAGAGCAGTGTGTAGGTGACAACTTCTATTTGGCAGAAAATTTTCCCATTGGTTTGCACTGTAACCAGAATTTATATGTGCAACTTTTGGCCATCAACTTCCTTTCCTACACGGGTTAATGTGCTTGTTTGTTCATTTACATTTTTTTTCTTGAAATATCCAGGAAGGCTCAATTAACATTTAATGTTTTTATGACCATCAGTGAATTTGCACCTTCCTTCCTTGTCTTTCAGAACATACCACTTCAATTGGAGGCTAAGGTTAGTGGCGCCTTCGGTGTTTCAGCTGCTTCATACATGAACTCCAATTGATCTTTGATCATAAACAACATTAAGTATCAAGAGGTCCTTCTGCCCCACCTGGGAATGGTCTGAATGATGAAGATGTCTTGTCCACGGACAGACTCCATCACATCCACTCTAGTCTCTGGAAAAAAACAAACAAAAAAGACCAATCAGTGTGGATTTTAGCACAAAGTCAAGTGAGATAACACACAACCACAGTTTCATCTAAGGGATTCCATGTGGAAATAAAGGAGGTTTACCTCTATTTGACTCTTGATAAACCACTGACTTTCCCAACTCCACACCCAAGCGCCTGGGGGGGAAAAAAAAAAAAAAAAAAAAAACACAGGCCAGACAGTGTTAGGAAGAAACATTCACCTTTTTGTGTTTTTATGTTTACTGATGTGTGCAGAGTGATAATAAATGGTAAGAATAAAGTTACACCATGTCCTTAGTTTCACTTTAAAAACACAATCAGGAGTAGGCATAGGTGCCAAAGAAACAATAGCTGGTAAATACCAGGCGTACCAGCTGACTGCTAAGGTACTATTTGATAAAAAAAAAAAAGCCAAATGTCTGAGATTTACAAGAAATAAAGCAACAATTAACATTTTTAATTATTAGACAGAGCGAGTAAAGGATTTCCAGGCCTGACTTTGAGCTCTGATACCTGTAGAGTGCTGACAGCAGGACAAATTCCCACTGACAAATGACTGTAAGAATAATTTATACATAGGAGCAGGAAATAAACATGTAGTAGCCATAAAGGAAGCCTACAAATCTGATGCTTTGCTCAGGAGCGTAGCTGTGATAACACTAAATTTGCCCCATACTTCAAAGAGGAAAAACGTCAATATTCACAAAAAGTATTTGGAACAAATGTTCTGCTGTATCACATGATTGAAACCCTGTTTCAAGTGTTGTCAGTTCAGCTGAGCCTTGGGCAGAACGTTCAGATGTTATTTTACAGATGCCCAGATCCATCATAAAGAACAAACCTGAAGCCGCTTTAAAGCACACCACAGAGGAGTGACAGCTTGGCAAGAGTGACAGGTTCTGCCAGTACTGTCAACAGGGATCCCGCTCAGCAAAACGGTTCTCTCTCCCTCGCCCTGTTTACATCCCGCAACCTCAACCTTGTTCCAATATTTGTAGTAGCTCCATAATATTATGAAGCAGACAAAGTATATGGGACTTAAGCTTTAAACCTTACTTCTGTTCAAAGATATAGCTGTCTAACAGAAAAACGTCCTATTAGTCTCATTCTCTGATGAACTGGATGGTTACAGATAGTAATCACTACCATTTTCTGTGTGTGCTCTGTGTTAACCTTTGCACCACAGGAAAACTCCACTCGACTCCAGAATGGAAATATAATCTATCTATTAAAGCTGTGCAGTGTTGCCAAACAGTAAAAACTGAGAAAGCAAAGCAAGTTTTCCACAGCGTGGGCAATGGAGCTTCTGTTTGGTTGACTGACATGTCAGCAGGGCCAAGAAAAACAGGACAGATTTCAGCAAGAGATACTGTTTTCGTAGAAATCTGGGTCAGTCAGTCAACATTTCTATATGGAGTATCAGCCCCTTTTCACGTCATTCAGCTGTACTACCTGTTTAACCACCTATTGGCCCATGAATCACTTCCTATTAAACGATGCCTGGCTACCACTGTAACACTCAGCATACAGTAAGTGGTCCCTGATTTAGTCCCTGCACAGAGCAGTGTCTGCACAGCATACTCCTTTCATCACAATGATTCTCACCGACAGGTTCTTTGAATCTCTCATCTCACACCAACACTCACAAGACATCATCCATTAAAACAAGTCCAGATCTAATAAAACAAACCCTTCACCATGAATGTAAAGTTTTGTGCACAATATTCATAATAATTAAGGCAAATAAACTACAGACTTAAGCTAATGAATCTTATAATGCCAGAAAAAAAAAGGGTTCAATCAATTAACTCCTTTGTTAAAACTTGAGTTTCTAACAACCAGTATTTTGTAACAGCATTCACTGCGTTGAGGTTTGGTCATATTCATAAAGGAAAAATACATTTAGATCATTGTGACTCTGTAAAAGTAACTGAAATGTCACAACAGTAGAAGAAACTGGCTACATGGGCTACATGGGCATTACACAGTGGCACCCATAACACATGCAAATAGTTCCTACAGTACAGTCCATTTGATACTGTCATTGTCATTCAGTTGGAAAGTCACAAGTGCAGTGCATGTAAGACATCAGACAAATATGATAAAGAAACTGTTCAGTAATGCTAATACATTCAAAAAAAGCTGAAAATAAGATATGTTGCTTCGCACTTTAGAGACAAAGTTGAATAAACATCTACATGTACACTGCACCAGCTTGATATTTAGCATGAAGAGAATGATTCATGCTTCTTTTACACAGATGTGTTAAATAACTATTATAATGTGTGTCATAATCTTCTGCTGTCACGTGTTACCCTTTGACTCACTGGGTGCGTGTTTGCCTAGCGTTGAATGGCATTACATTCAAAATAACACACCGTCACCTGTACCGACTCTCAGGTGTGCACAGCAGGTAAAGACACACCAGTCCTCAGATGCATCAATAATCAATCGATAATCAAATATCACTTACTCTGTGATCTTCTTGGCCAGCTCGGTGCAGGCTGAGGTGGAGTTGGCAGAAAACACACGGTAGCCAGCTCTGGACATATTCATGTTTGTGTATCCGTATGACAGCTTAGAGAGTTGAGAGTGTGAGACCAGAGACCTGTGACCCCCAAAACGCCTGATGGGCATGTTGCTTTGGACTTAACACTCCGTCTGCTTACGTTTCCCCGAAATCCCCTAACAAAAAAAAAAAAAAAAAAAAAGAAGTCCTCTCCTCTGATATTATTAACTACCTGCTGAACGGCTCCTTGGTGGTTTCACTTTCTACCACGCTGACGCATGTTAAAGTATGAAAACAGTAAATAACAAACAATAATAATAATAATAGATAGATAAGGCTGAAGCTGTGCGTGCGAGTCACATCGAGCAGCGCCACAAAAACGCCTGGTTTACCGCAACACCGACAGCAGATGGAAAGCTGAGCTGTGCGTTTCACCACAGATCGTTCAAAAACACACGTTGTTTTCTACCATGAAGACGAACTAAAAACCTGCTTGTGGTCACTTCCACCTCAAACCTAAACCAAAAGTCCGCGGATCACGTCCCAAAGTTTGCAGCAAAGTGGTGGAGGAAAAGAAAACAACGAGCACACGCTTATTGGATGGTTCGAGTGAGTGACGTTCGAGAGAACCAATCAGAGGGCGCGTAAGGCCACGAGTCTGACCAATCAGCGTGCAGAATTGGAATGACCTACAATTCAAGCGCAAAGAGCAGAAAAGTAGTTCATGCAGCTTTTCTGCCCTAAATTTAGACTTACAGGTATTGGTGGCTGTACAAACTGGGACTCTTGATTTACAGAGCACCGTGTGCTGAGAAAGAAGAGCTCAGATTTAAAGTAACACACAAGTAGCACTGAATTAAAACTTTTTTGCAATCAAATCCTTAGATAATCAGAAGTACAGGAACACTTGTATTACATGTATGTTTTATTGTGATGTTTTAGTCATATGTTTTGAAATGCACTTTATTGTTTGGATGAATGGTTAAAATGTCTATTTGTAACTGATCTCTGTAATGCTGCTGTCTAAAAAAGCAAACATGATATTATCACCAACATTTTTGCAAAAGTGGGCTTACCCATGCAGTTTTAGTGTGTCACATCAAAAGTAGGCAGAAGTAAATTTAGTAATTTAGCTACTTTAGTTTTCAGTATAAACATATATTCTACCAAATAATCTCATCATTTGTCATGTACTTTAGTATATTTATCTGAAAAGCCTTAGCTTTCAGATAAATGGAGATTCTATTTTACACAACACACTGTGTTAAGTGAATCTATTTTTATGAACAATATACAGCAGGTCAGAGTAGCAACAGAGATATTACAGAAGCCAGGCAATTTACTGGCCCCTCAGAAGAAAATGATTCATTGTTAGTGGAAGCTGAAATTTAAAGAGCTCTTTTCATGAGTTCTATGTTTATGTAATAATTCAGTTAAAAAATTGTCAGGCATGAAAAAGTGCTTATCAGTCAATATAGAGTGGATTCTCAGTCATTAAAATACAGTTTTACCTAAGTAAGTGTTGGAATAAAGTGTGTATAATGTCATAAATGTGGTAAATGGTACAGGGTTTGCAAATGCCTCAAGCACATGATGTTAAGTGCTTAAATATAAGTTTTTCCTAACTATTATCCAATTTCTTCCATCTTAACCACCAAATGAATAGTGTTCCTTATACTGTGAACAGACCAAAACAAACATGCTGCTGTTGGTCACACAAGGAAAGTTGTTTATCCATTTTGTGCAACAGAACATCCTTGCACGTGGAGATCCTCTCTTCGACACACTCTTCTTCATTTTGTTGCTTCTATATCCTCATGTCATCAGGAATAAAGCACAGGGACTGTCTTTAAGGATCTATATAGATCAGCTTTGCAAATATTGCAATGTTTAAGTCATATTTTGTGCACCAGGCACACACGTTGTATATGCCTACACAAACTCATTACTTATTTGCTTGGCAGTGAAGACTGACAAATGCAACTTCATTCCCTCCATCCATTTAAAATTTCAACACACTGT
Organism: Mastacembelus armatus; assembly: GCF_900324485.2. NCBI lineage: Eukaryota > Metazoa > Chordata > Actinopteri > Synbranchiformes > Mastacembelidae > Mastacembelus > Mastacembelus armatus. The sequence continues at coordinate 23,357,307 of NC_046633.1, forward strand.
TCATGACTGATCAGATTGTGTTTGATTATTTTACCAATAACCAATATCCTGAAAGTAACAACAACCAGCAGTCTTTTCACTTCCTGTTTCCTTATTTTCCTTCCTTTTTTGCAGCAGTCAACAGTTTTTTCCACCTTTCACATGTTTCCATTAAATGCAAATATAAATATTTTTTCCTGTCAGCCTTTCAGCACCTTCTCCTTTAGCAGGTCCAAGATGACCTGCCTCTCTTGACTCTCCAGCTCAAACCTTCGCTCCCTCTCTTTTCTCTCAGCTCCCAGACGTTCCCTCTCCAGAGTGATCTTACCTGAAACACAGGGAAAATGACATCACTAATCCCTTTAAGGACGATGGCATGGTATAGATTGTAGTGTAATGGTTCCTATTCAGTTTTCTTACTTTAATATAACTTGGTTCCAGACATTTACTCTCAAATAAAAGTTTTAAAAGGAAATGTGAATTCAGAAGGATCATCAGACTAACTTTTATTCACACTTTACTGGAATAAATTAGGGTCTTAGTTTGTTGATGTTTACTGAAGAAAATTTGTTATTGCATATTGTTATACTATATTAGTTACAGATATTGTTTTGATAAAAACTGCAAGAAATTCTAGACTACACAAATTTTATGTCTAATAATGTTTGCTTTAACAAAGAACTTTTAACAGAGCTGGGACACAAAATTGTGCACTTTTTTTATTTACACAGAAAATATTTAAAATCACACTAAACCTTACTCCTCTGAATCTCTAGTTCTAATCTCGTCATTTGTCATGTACTTTAGTATATTTATCTGAAAAGCCTTAGCTTTCAGATAAATGGAGATATGTGAAGTAGATGTATTTTCATCAGGTGTGTCTTTTTACACACAGGTGTGTAAAAAGGTAAATCTTACTCCTCTGAATCTCTAGTTCCTCCCGGCGCAGGGCCAGCTCCTCCTCTCGCAGCCGTTGCTCTGCTTCGGAGCGTTTCTCCAAGAAGCTGAGAATCTCCGAGTAGGTCTGGCAGCAGCACTGGCAGGGCTGCTTGGCTGTCGGTGCTGCTGACAGCTCGGCCATTTCCTCACGGTCTTCTCCTGGTTCTGCTGTGATGGTGATGATGCAAAAATATACCTATTTCTGTTAATTGCTGAAGGATACCTGAGAAGGGTAAAGACTTGGAGTTGAGGAATTTAGGTTATACGCCACCAAAATATGTGTTTTACATACACAAATACAAGAACTGTAGCTGTAGATGCTATAAATCCAGCCAAACACCCTGTGTTCATCATAAATAACAAGCAGTATGTGGAGGAACCGTTTCAGTGGTTTTTGGTGGTGTAGTATTTTAAGATGTTTTATGGACATTTTCCATTAATTGTAACAGATTAGTGCTTCAGTTGTTGTTTTTCTTATTATGTAGTGCTCCACAAATTTGTGTTTACCTGCAGTAGGTGCTTGTGTAACACATATGTTGGGTTTGTCCTGCTCTGGTACAGGTAACTCTTCTATGGTTCGCCTTCTCAACTCATCATCCTGGAAAAGACAGAAGAAAGAGAGTATTATAAAAGATTTTAGTAGCAACAAGTGTTTGGTTTGTGGTGAGCATAAAATGAATGCCAGAATGAGAACAAAAACATAACTGCTTTCCCATTTTTCTGGCTGGATTCGTTTCCAGTGTCGTGTTAGAACAAATAAACAATATAAAGTAGAAATTATTTTCCTTGTGAAATGAATTTTGCTTCTTCTTGGCCCTAACAACAGCACATTATTTGATACTATTTGATGGAAGCTATAACTTATATGGTCGATTTGATTTGCCCTCTAAACAATCTCTGTAATAAAAAATTCTTCTATATAAATTTGCATACTCTTTGCTGATACAAGACCAGTGACACTGACCTGGTACTTTGTGGCATCACTGCTGGGCAGAAGCCCCTTTTCAGCCTCGAGCTCTAAAACCTCATGGAGAAGATCTTCCTTTTGGGCATACAGCCTCTCTGTTCCAAACCTGAGTAAACCAAAATCACACAGATACAATAAAATATCTTTTTTTTGTAGCAGCAGGCTAAACTCCAACCACACATCCAGCTCAGGGCCATTATTTCCTCAGGAACTTGTACAGTTTTACCGTAAAATCTGTCCTGAAACATTGAGTGAACCAACCTCCGCAGGCTGGGAAAGTCTTGTTTCTTGTAGTAGTCTAGCAGCAGCATGGTCCTCTCCCTACACCTCCTGGCATCTACCTCAAAGTTTTCATCTTGCAGAGCAGCTGTGATGATCTCCCCCACACGTGCCCAGATCCGTCCTGAAAAGGTTTTACAGATGTGAATACACAGTATTTAGGCCACAAAACGTGTTTTTAGGAGCCTGTTAGCAAAACATTAACCTGGTTCTTTGGAGACAAAGGGATTCTGGGTGATGACCTCACGCAGGAGGATGATGTCATGGCGAGCTGAAAAACGCACCTGGCGTTTTCGTGGGGTTGTGGAAGGTCCGGCGAGTGAAAAACCTGAAAAAAATGAGGATAGAGTAGAAAATTACAGAATAGATCCAGCTGCGTAATATTTTCACACAAAGGGTCTGGTTCAGAGTTTCCCTGATCTGACCTATCATTTTTATTATTATTATTATTATTATCAAGACAATATTGGGGAAAATTGTGAATCCACTAAGTTCAACTGATAAACTATTACACTTATTGCATAGAATGTCAAGTAGATTCTAGATAAATGTGAAGGGGGAAATGTAAATTATTTTACTATCAGTGCTTCACTTATGTTATTACTGTAACCACAGACTATAACGACTAACTAGTCGTGAAGGGGAATAAATTTGGCCTGTGTTTTGGTGCAGAGAGGTACAACAGTCTCTCAGCTGCAGAACTGCCCCCGTGTACAAGTGCAAGCAGCCGGTAGCCTGCAGCTACATTTTTTAATTTATACACAGCAACAACGCAGCAGCGCGTAAAGCACTGATGGATCCTATAGTGGCTACAGCACATACAATGCCGGACCATGCGTCAGAGGAGGAGGAGCATTTGCGCACTGTTAGAGTAGGACTAGATGCCTTTTAGGACATGTTAAGAAATGGTTGAATGGTTAGACGTGAAGGTGGTAACGTATCTCACCATTGTTGATCGGCACTTCCACTACCCGTTCCATGTTTGTGTTTGGTACATCCGGGAATCGCCTGACGCGCAACGTACACGTCCACTCACCAGTACAGGTTCACTACTGACGTGTAACTCAACTTGGCGGAGAAGCGGAGCCTGGCAAAACCGAGGTCCCCCTTTCCTCTCTTACTTGCACTTGATCAAATGCACCGCAAGATGGAGCCAGAGTTTATCTGTTTGTGTCATGGGGCAAAAATGATTCAGGGAGCATATTTACAGAGCACAGATGGCTCCATAGGCACTCAAAGACAATTATATGTGCAAGTAGTAATACAGCTTTTCCTTAATATCTCTGCAAATCCAAGCAATGAACAGCCTGAGAATTTTCAATATATCGCCAATAACCATTTTATTTTATTTCACAATTTTACCACTTTACCACTTTTTGTCACCAGTATATATTAAAGATGCACACGGCGATGAGGTGAGAGTTGCAGAGAAACATGCAAAAAGTAATAAAAATGAATGTGAGAAGGAAAATATGATAATGTTTGGATGAGTGCTTTCTGCACACACACACACACACACACACATACACACACACACATGCACACATACTGTGTCATCACCACTTTTTCTGAGCAAACCTGTATTTGCATAACATTATGGCTGACATAATGAGCAGGAGATAAGCAAGGAAGCAGACCCTAGACCTGGCAACCTGCTGCATGTTGATGACAATGTGTACAATGATTTGATTATTTGGTTAGAGGTGCTGGGGAGAGTTTGGAGCAGATAGGGCGGAATGAAAGAAGGAATGCATGCAGAGAGAAAAGGAGGAGGCTGAAGTGAATGGGGTATGAGTCAGAGTGGAAATCAGTTTTGTTTCAGGCATTGGTGAATTTAGGAGGAAGTTAATGAAACATGGCAACCTTCCAAGTAAAGGTGCTAGCACTGCCCACGTTCTCATTACTGGTGACTGTGATGTAGTGTTGCTGTCATTCAGAAACCCCTGGACTGAGGAGAGATGACACCACACATGACTGAGAAACAGTAGGAGACAGCTTGTCAATCTGTAACAAAACAGTAAGGTAGAAACTGAGGGAAAGAGAAAATATAAGTGAAGTAATATCATAATCATCATCTGCTGTATAAATCCAGCGATAGTACAGAAAAAACAACACTATGGTCATGCACAGGAAAGAATAGACAGCAGGAGGCTCCAGCTGCCTGCACACCAGCAGCTGGTGTCCTCAGTGCTGAGATATCAGTGGATTGTTAATAAGCCAGGACACACAGTTCTGGCCCTGCTTGGATAAAAGACCTTTTCCAGTCAGTGCTTCAGAGCAGATAACAACATTAAGAGTTGTCCCTCTTTGAAGCAGTCTGGCACCCTGCTCTCCTCTCCACCCTTTTGCTGTGATTATAGAGTGTTTCTGCATCTGGACACATTTCCGTGCATTTGTATCCCTTATTATTTACCTAATATATTCACTGTGCTTAGCTGTAGTTATATAATTCACTTTTGGCATCTTCTATACAAACAGCTCCATTCAGATTCTCACTCACTTTAGTTTTAATACTACATACACTGTATTGTACATACTCTGTACTGTTGTTTTGCTTTGACAGAGTTTTTGTGGGAAATGATGTACTTTTAATTACAGCAGAATAAATATTTAAAATTTAAAATTAAAATTAAAAT